>NC_083579.1:38799470-40246970 GCF_027579695.1 Neoarius graeffei | reverse complement strand
TTGTATAAATAGGGGACTACATAGGTGGCAAAATGTAGTTTTTTTCCTGCCATGGAAGTGCACTTGTATACCGAGGAGGAAGCCATTTGCATTACAGCCGTGAATGAGGATTCAAAATGGCGGCTCGGCTCGGTTTTCCCTTTCGGGCGCTCTCGTTTTTTGTTAGAATTTGGTAAAGAAAAAAATATATTATTTACCAGCTTAAGGTCGGTCCGTATGGTGAAATACCGTGACCTCGGCCCAGAGGGCCTCGCTCAGTACTTTCAAGACCTCGGTCACGGTATTTCACGATACGGACCTCCCAGCTGGTAAATAACACACATTTTCCCCCTGCTTTATTAATTGATTTTGGCCATTACTAATGAAATATCAGTGATTCTTCAGATAAGGGACAAAACATGTCCGAGAGATGAAACTCATTTTTGTGGTTAAATATGTAAATAAAATGTGTCACATAATTATCTTAAATAAAAAAAACAAATACAGATTTGCACTATAAAGTATGATTTAAAGGTTTTGTACACATATATTTTATTTTACATGAGTGAATGTGTTACCAGCACCGTAAATAAACCTTGTCCGAAAGCAGGTTTCATAATTTCTTAACACTTAAAAAATTGTTTAAAGTAAAATAAAACAAACATCATAGCTACTGTCATCAAGTATTCTAATTAATTATTCAAACTGTACACAAGTTTACAATTTGAGAAACATTTTTGTGTAATTTTTAAGCGATTGAAGTTATGTCCAGAGTTTCTGTCAACACCATAAGATTTTTCAAAAATTAGAAAAAAAATCAGTCATTATTGTGGGCAGCTCTCAATCTAAGGACCCCTTTACACTTCCTGCTTGATACACATGCCATGAGGCCACTGCTCTGGTAAGTTAATATTTTATATTTTTTCCCCTTAACTCTCTCTTTTAGAAATCATTTTGTGTCACAGCCATAGTGTGTTCAACACCACAGTCAATAAAATTCAAGATTTGACTCTTTTTGTAATGAAAGCTTTATTTAAAGGTGGGGTATGAGATTTTGGAATAACGGTTCCTGCAAGCCATAATTTGAAAAGAAACCCGCCCGCCCTCGCCATGCTCCCACCCCCCTCCCCCTTATAAAGCCTGAGAAAATCAGCCTTATAATGGGTGGCTATTGCGTTACACACCAGAGGAGGGTGTAGAGCGCTTGGAAAAATAGCTCCAACTTTCTCATTTAAACTGTGTTTTCAGCCTCAATTTTCACTCCACACACATAATTTTCTCAAAAGTAGTCGCCACACTTGTCCTGATTCACACAATGTGTCTACCTACACGATAGGACTTGCAGTTTTTGAATGAGAAGCCTGAAAGTGAGGAGAGGGCAGCCGCGCAGCCCCATAGACTGCCATTATAAAACTTAGCAGAAAAGTCACTCGTTTTTAACTTGCTCTAATGACCTCATTTTTTACACTACAGACAAAAAACTTACATCCGTTTGTTCAGGAGAGCCTTGTGGCGCTCACTGTGAAACAATTTTGTGAATATCTCCTTCCGTTTTCGTGTAAATCCCCGTTGTTTGGAGGGAGCCGCTTTGAGGGAAGACTGCTCTTTTTGTATGCGTTTCTCGGTCTCGAAGCGCAGCGAGTGGGGGAGGGGCTACTCGCGCTCTCACACACACAGAAGGGACGGGCTGCTCGCGGGCTTCAGTCTGATTGACGTGTCAGTATCCAATCATTTTGAGGTGGTACCTCGATATGATTGGATGGCGTTTTTCCTTTATTTTACACTGTAGACTGGATTAAAATATTTCGTTTTTGGGTCAAACTTTCTATTGTACTGCTTGCAACATGGGTGTGAGGAGCTTTTCAAGCAATATGGTAAAAAATACTCCTGAAAAACATCTTGTATCCCACCTTTAACTTTCTTATTGAGGCCACAAGCAGCCGGTGAAAAACAAGATGGCTTCTGCCAAAAAAACAAGTTATGATGAAAAGTAGACTACTTTGTCAACTCTGTCAAACGTCAACTCCATAAGATTTTTTGTCTCGTGTTGACAAATGTGTCATTTTCCCCATTTAATTCAGTTTTATGAATTAAAATTTAAGTTGTATTATGTCCTATGTATTCTAATGACATTTCTGCATATCCGCGTTGCATAGTTTTTATATATACACTTCATATTTATTGAAAATTATCCATCCTCACACTGAATTCAGTGTATATATATATATATATATATATATATATATATATATATATATATACACACACATACATATACACACACATATATACTTATTACTTTATATACTTACTTTACTTAAGTATACTGAAGTTTACTTAAGCATTTTAACCCATTAAGACACGGCCCCTGCCATACGTTTGTTGTTATCGGAATGACCAAGTCGTAATGTATGACTAAAGAGTCTTTGTTATGTCATAGTGTTGTAGTACTATAGTAGTAACATGTTTTCAGCAAATGGTAAAGCGTTCCTCTGGTGGAACGACGCATATTATGGGGTTAAGTATGCAAATGTGTGTGTGTGTGTGTGTGTGTGTGTGTGTGTGTGTGTGTGTATTCCTTACTAATTGCAACATTGTACATATCAGGCTAGAATGGCAAAAGGGAAGCATTTAGTAGAGGAGCGAAAGAAAAGGAACAGAGAGTACCAAAAAAGATGGAGGGAGAAAATGAACAGGCAGCCAGAAGTGAAACATGAAAATAATGTTAAAAATCTTGACCTGGGAGATTGTCCGAAAACTGTATAAGAGGGCCAACACCTTGTGCAACCATAATATATATGTTTTGGAAATAATGAGATTTTATTTTTAGAAAATCAAAACCCCTTTTGTCCCTGATCTCAAGAATGACTGATTAATTTTAAAGCATTGCAATAAGGCCTTACCTGTCTGTGAATATTCTCAGTCATCCAGGTCATAGTAACTATGGGTGGTAAAAGAGAGCAACTGGACTTGTTTGAAAATTCTTGAAGACGTTTCACCTCTCATCCGAAAGGCTTCTTCAGTTCTGTCTGACTGGTAGGGAGTATCAGGTATTTATCCTCTCATGGATGAAAAGCTCATCTAAGGTGTCGTTGAGTCATCCTGTTGGCGTGGGTCACTGGGGGCTGAATGTGAATGGCCTGAAGCAGAAATTGGTCCACCCTAAGGACAGAATACCCAGACACAAACAGGACAACGTGGTGTATGCAATTCAGTGCAGTGAGCAATGCACGGACTCGTATATTGGTGAAACCAAGCAACCGCTTCACAGGCGTATGGCTCAACACAGGAGAGCCAGTTCCTCAGGCCAGGACTCTGCTGTCTACCTTCATCTTAACAACAAAGGACACTCATTTCAGGATTCCAACGTACGCATTTTAGCCAGAGAGGATCGTTGGTATGAGCGAGGAGTTAAAGAAGCCATTTTTGTCAACCTGGAACGGCCATCACTGAACAGAGGTGGGGGTCTAAGACATAATTTATCAGCCACCTACAATGCAGTCCTTGGCACACTTCCCAGACAACTGAATGCACACCAAAACCCAGCTGTTTTCAGTGGCTCACAGGAGGACAGAGAGAATCAGCATTCCATTGATCACCTTAACGGGCAATCCATTGATCACCCTAACGACTCTCGAGGCCATTCACATTCAGCCCCCAGTGACCCACGCCAACAGGATGACTCAACGACACCTTAGATGAGCTTTTCATCCATGAGAGGATAAATACCTGATACTCCCTACCAGTCAGACAGAACTGAAGAAGCCTTTCGGATGAGAGGTGAAACGTCTTCAAGAATTTTCAAGCAAGTCCAGTTGCTCTCTTTTACCACCCATAGTTAATAAGGCCTTACATACACTAACACACACATGTAGCTACTGAGCATGGTTAGAAACACACTGAGGCTTTAATTAGCACGAACACGGGACTGTTATCCTGAAGATTTAACCGGATGCAAATCCTGTTTGATGCCGTCATCAAATTCAGAGGAAAGTTATTAATGGCACTTCAACCTTGTAATGTGAATAATCACCCTAAACTTGTTGCACTCTTGCTCTGTAAATAAACCCTGTAAATGTTGTGGTGTTCCATAATGCATGGACTTGAAGGGAAAAATATTCAGGATTGGAAACACAGTCTCGTTGTTCAAGTTAGCAAGACTAACGCACTCTCTTATACATAAACACTTTATCCTTGAAAGAAAATTGTTTTATTTTAAAAGTTATAAGAAAAAGTCACTTGGTCTGTTTATTTGTACACCATATAAAATGTGTTATGATTACAAATATGAATTGAAATCAACTTTAAATAAAGCAAAAGAACTAACAGAATCACAAATAAACCGTTCACCTGTTTATTCAGTAAACCTCTGCAGTTTCTTCTAGTTAATGCCTGATTTAATAGCTTCCCTTTTGCTGAATGCTTCATAATAAGATGTAACTTCCAGAAACATTTGTTAGTTTACTGTAATCTTTTAGACTAGATTATATTCCTTTACAAGACTATAACAGCTGTCAATCATCAGTGCAAAACACATTAAAAATGTGAAACGTTCTCAGTTAGTTTGACTATTTAAACTACAGTTGCACTACCAGCATCAGTGCAGTACCTTATTTAAATCATATTTCAGAAAAGCAAAGTTGAAATTACCACATATTTACAAGGGTTAATTTTGTTAATGATCAGAATTCAACCTGTACTATAACTTCAGTCTCTAGTGACTTAAACAGTTTTATTTCAACATTACAGATAAATTTACATAGTGTATAGCGACCATCTAAGCATACTTCTCTGATGCTCCCTGTATGCAGTCGCTCGTGGAGTGACTCAAAATAGCATAGTTATGAATTTAGTTGCAAGCTAATAAACGAGGAAGGTATTTATCGCTTATTTGTCTCCATAAGACAGAACAGAAAACAAACGGTAGCCCTGCACTACACATTTTCAAACATTTTCTGCCGTCACACCAATGACGATGCATTATCTAAATAAAATCCCTTTATCAGTTTAAAAAAAAAAGCACTAAAATGTGCAATAAGCATTAGGAAATACTGTACTAGTTTTGGATGTATGGAGGTACAGTGGTGCTTGAAAGTTTGTGAACCCTTTAGAATTTTCTATATTTCTGCATAAATATGACCTAAAACATCATCAGATTTTCACACAAGTCCTAAAAGTAGATAAAGAGAACCCAGTTAAACAAATGAGACAAAAATATTATACTTGGTCATTTATTTATTGAGGAAAATGATCCAATATTACATATCTGCGAGTGGCAAAAGTATGTGAACCTTTGCTTTCAGTATCTGGTGTGACCCCCTTGTGCAGCAATAACTGCAACTAAACGTTTGCGGTAACTGTTGATCAGTCCTGCACACCGGCTTGGAGGAATTTTAGCCCATTCCTCCGTACAGAACAGCTTCAACTCTGGGATGTTGGTGGGTTTCCTCACATGAACTACTCACTTCAGGTCCTTCCACAACATTTCGATTGGATTAAGGTCAGGACTTTGACTTGGCCATTCCAAAACATTAACATTATTCTTCTTTAACCATTCTTTGGTAGAATGACTTGTGTGTTTAGGGTCGTTGTCTTGCTGCATGACCCACCTTCTCTTGAGATTCAGTTCATGGACAGATGTCCTGACATTTTCCTTTAGAATTCACTGGTATAATTCAGAATTCATTGTTCCATCAATGATGGCAAGCTGTCCTGGCCCAGATGCAGCAAAACAGGCCCAAACCATGATACCACCACCACCATGTTCCACAGATGGGATAAGGTTCTTATGCTGGAATGGAATGTTTTTCTTTCTCCAAACATAACGCTTCTCATTTAAACCAAAAAGTTCTATTTTGGTCTCATCTGTCCACAAAACATTTTTCCTATAGATAGTTTTCACATGATGTCACAGAGTCGGGGATTCCCTGGTGGCGGCCATCTTGCGGGGCAAGCTTACCGTATGGGTCACTGAGCACACATTGTAACGCGCGAGTTACATTTATTTATATATTATTTACATTTATAGTTACATTATTACTATTTAAAGCTAGTAATGGTGCACACCTGTTGTATTCACGGCTGTCGTAATAGGTCAGATGAAGTCAAGTGGAGCTTTTATGGAATTCCCACTGTATGGGAGCATGAAGGCGAGCAAACAAAGAAACTCAGCATACAAAGGAGAAATCTATGGCTTGCAAGAATCAACCGCAAGGATTATCAGCCTTCCAAACACAGCAAAGTCTGCTCCGATCATTTTATAAGTGGTAAGTTGTTTAAATAGGAAGTATAAGGATGAGGAAAAAAAAAAAACCCAGTGAATCGGAAAGCTGCGCACATTTGCGCAGCTTCGCGCAAATGTGCGCAGCTTTCCGATTTAAATCAACTCGATATTATACACACACATTTATATGCAGTGTTGAGAGCTCTAAAATTCCAATGTTTACATACCTTGGCTGTAATTAGGACACGACTGTCACTTGTTTTTATATGGTGGACTTCACGGACCCAGCCACAGACAAAATAATTGTATGACTCCAGTGACTTGTATGCTTTGAGGTCGTCAAGTGTGTAGGCGCTTTTACTATTCACGAAATAGTTCACAATATCAGGGTACGATATGGATGGCAGCCCTGCATAGTCACTTGAAAAATGCATCTTTGTCCACTTCGTAGGGGTCAATTCCGCCAATCAAGGACAGTTTGGCTGCATACCGTTGTCGTGAGATGTCGTCCAATGTATCTATATACTTCTGTTTGCTTGATTTTGCCGACAGTGATCTTTATTTTAGAAAACTGACTATATAACTTAATAAATTCTTCCGAGATAACGTAGCCGGTAGTGGCGATGGTCCGTTTTGTTTGCCCTGCAAGATGGCGGCTGGGGGGCGTTCCCCGGAATGCCGTGACGTCAGTGAAAACTATCTATAGCCTTCTGGCTTGTCCACGTGATCTTTAGCAAACTGCAGACGAGCAGCAATGTTCTTTTTGGAGAGCAGTGGCTTTCTCCTTGCAACCCTGCCATGCACACCATTGTTGTTCAGTGTTCTCTTGATGGTGGACTCATGAACATGAACATTAGCCAATGTGAGACAGGCCTTCAGTTGCTTAGAAGTTACCCTGGAATCCTTTGTGACCTCGCTGACTATTACATGCCTTGCTCTTGGAGTGATCTTTGTTGGTCGACCACTCCTGGGGAGGGTAACAATGGTCTTGAATTTCCTCCATTTGTACACAATCTGTCTGACTGTGGATTGGTGGAGTCCAAACTCTTTAGAGATGGTTTTGTAACCTTTTCCAGCCTGATGAGCATTAAAAACGCTTTTTCTGAGCTCCTCAGAAATCTCCTTTGTTCATGCCATGATACACTTCCACAAATGTGTTGTGAAGCTCAGACTTTGATAAATCCCTGTTCTTTAAATAAAACAGGGTGCCCACTCACACCTGATTGTCATCCCATTGATTGAAAACACCTGACTCTAATTTCACCTTCAAATTAACTGCTAATCCTAGAGGTTCACATACTTTTGCCACTCACAGATGTGTAATATTGGATAATTTTCCTCAATAAATAAATGACCAAGTATAATAGTTTTGTCTCATTTGTTTAACTGGGTTCTCTTTATCTACTTTTAGGACTTGTGTGAAAATCTGTTGTTGTTTTAGGTCATATTTATGCAGAAATATAGACAATTCTAAAGGGTTCACAAACTTTCAAGCACTACTGTATTCAAACATTCCAATTTTAATGCTTCAGATTTTAAATACAGCTTAAGAGGAATAAACCAGGTCCTTTATCTTAAACCAGTGCCTGTATTATGTACCAAAATCTAGTTTGTCTCTCTTTTTGCATAGGATGGGTGCACTTTGCTTGACAAACCTCATTTTAAATCAAAATCCTCATAGAGGTTAATGCCTTATTATAACAAATGCTCACATTTGAACAGTGTAACAATCAACTACTACCTTAAATTTAAAAGCATGAATCGGTTAAAATAACACTAATTCTGACCTAAACTATTAAAAATTCACATAATTCACATTAATGCTCTTGTTTCACAGAAAGTTGGTCTTCAGTTTGATGCTGGGCACCTGGCTCTTGTCAGGCACCTGAGTTGGTATGGCTTTGGCGCTTACAATCTCTTGGTTGCCCTTGATGGCCGCCTCAAGTCGGGCTTTCATATGTGGTGCCGAGGCCATGAAGGCTTTGAAAACGGATGGATGCTGAGGCCCGAGGCGCATCAGGTCTTGCAGAGCAGACTCGTGCAGACAGCGTGAGGCTTCAGGAGCTGTGGCCAGAGTGTTTTCATCCAGCAGGAAGGAGACGAGGATGGGCAACAGCACGGCCACCAACTGAGCACCTATATCAGGACACGGCACCAATATTTCCATCTGATTATGGCACACAGTCACATTTTTAATATAAACCTGTCTCACCGCTTCCATATTCAGAAGCACCCCCTGCACCGTACAGGTACTAGGGATGGTGAAAACTAAAAAAAAATCTTGAACAACCACCGAGCCTCATTAGCCGGTTAAAGTCGGTTAACCTATGAGTTTAAAATTCTAGAATTGGAATTATTAGAATCTATTCTAAATCTAACCGCGAGCATCCGCACATTCAGTCCCAGTCGCTGCCCTCCACTCACATTACCTTTTCTACAGCGCGAAACATTTAGTCAAACGCGGCACTGATGTCGAGGGGTTTGTATTGGAGCGGAGGACAAATGGCTCCAGCTTAGAGACAGTTTCAGTTGGCCATGATGGCGCTGAAAATAAAGTCAAGTGCTAGAAGAAGTACATAACATTCAGTGATGGGAATAACGGAGTTAAAATAAAGGCTGTTATAACGCCGGGTAATCTAATTAATTAGCTACAATCGTTATAACGCCGTTACCAATATCAACACGCCATTACTGCATGGTATTGAAGTTGCTCTGAAGCCGTCACCGACTTGGCTCACAGACATAAAAGCTGCGTTTGTCACTCCCCGTCCAGACACCGCTGTCATTTCATTCTCTCCCCTTTAGTTTGCGTGGAGAGATCTGATCTGCAGTAACATGCATTGTTGGCTACAGACCGAAACATACTTTCAGAATGCATTGGCCAAGGCAGGACTAAACTCGATGTGCCTTCTAATAATTTAAAAAAAAAAAAAAAAAAAACAGAATAGTAATTTGTAAGCTAAAAAGCCTGTGTCTACACTTTTCTTTCGCCGAGTGGCAGCTGTCTTCAACTGGGGCAGGAGGGCGGGACATGACTGAATGGGTGTTTCTGATTTGTCAGCTGTCATCCTTACACCGCATGGCATGCCCCAAGCGTTTACAACACAGAATTCCAGGTTCTCCGCTCCAAAATCGGCAGCTTCAAAACGATTGATTTATTTTTTTTTAACCGACAACCAAAAAAAAATTAACCGGTTGACGTTGATTCGGTCAACCATCGGTCAAACGGTCATCGGTTAACATCCCTAACAGGTACTATTACATATAAAACATTACATGACATTACATTAACGGCATTTAGCAGATGCTCTTATCCACAGCGACGTACAACATACCCAGAGGCAGCCTGGGGAGCAGCTGCCTTGCTCAAGGGCACTTCAGCCATTCCTGCTGGTGCAGGGAATCAAACCAGCAACCTTTTGGTCCCAAAACTGCTTCTTGAACCATTCAGCCATGGCTTCCCTCGTACAGTATTCTCATAACGCAAGTGAAAACAGGAACTAACTAATTCACAGATATCCCACAATTTGATGGGAAAGATAAATAAATAGAGCTTACAAGAAAACAAGTGGGCAGGACAGTGCTTGTGCATATCTAGGACCTTTGTTTTGGTCTCTTGGATTAGAAGCACCAAGAGCAGGCATTCAGAACCACTGCTATTCCAATCAAAAGACTATGTACAAAACTGAGCCCTGAAATTATAGCCATGTTAATATTTCTCAGTTCATTACTCTACGTTAAACTATGCTACTGTTCACGTGTGCATTTTAACTAATGTTATTTATCCATCAATATCACATGTCTGTTGAGCCTCGTATAACCTTGGTAAGTTAACGTTAAATATCAGTTCAGCTAACATTAGGATCGCATATTGTACATTCTCATAAGACACGAGGTCACAACATTATACTGACTGATAATCATTACAGTAGTATTTACTTCTGAAATACTGGAAAAGCGTACACTAATCTTCCGAAAACACTCAAACCAACCTGTGTGGCACCTCCAACCACGCCACAGTCATATTCCCTGAGGTCACACTTTCACCATTTCAGGTGAACATTGACTGAAACAGCTGACCTCTATCCGCATTATTTTATACATTGCACTGATTAGATAACTGCATGAATGAGGTGTGCAGGTGTTCTTATTAAAGTGGCCAGTGAGTGTACATGGTAAACCCACCATGTAAACTGAACTAAAGTCCAAATGAAATACTCACGGTGAGTTTCCTGAGCAGCGAGCACTAATGCCTCCATGGCTCTGATGCCATCCTGCACTGCCTGCAGCTCAGTGGCAGTCTGAGGGCGGTTTTTCTCCACCTGCTGCAGCCAAGCCACCAGCTGAGTGCCCAGTGCCCTGATAAACGACCCTGCCACCACTGCTGGGCCCTGAAACACTGACGCCAGTAACTGGCAACACCGGCTCAGCACCTAGAGAGGATAACACAAGCAGGTATAACGGAAGTAAACGAAAGGCTGTCATTATTTTATAAAAACCAAAACAAAACCCTACTAATAAAATAGTATTACATGCAGTGCCTACCAGAAGTATTAGCACACTTCATAAAAATAACTGTATAAAATAAAGAGATGAAAAACAGTTTGCAGCGAAACCACAACTGGATAGAACAATTGACTGACAAGCCCACAGTAGTAACGGCTTTGATGTAAGGGTTGTTTTACAATCAGGGTACAAAGTTTGTGTCACAGGGGTCCAAAATTCAAATTGATTCAAACTGGTTCTTGTACCAGTTTTTAAGTGAAGGACAAGTTAAAGAACAGATTTCAGGTAATTTTTTGACATATGTGTATGGTAGTTTTGTGTAATCTGCTATAAGATAAAGAAGCTTAAGTGTAGCTTTAAGCAGGGCTGGGAGAAACAAATGAAGTGATTCTCGGAGAGGACTTTTTTTTTTGACAATTCAGAATCCACTACTTCCATAGTGCTTTTAGGGCATACCTAACAACCTGTGTTTTCTTTCTCTCTCTCTTCCCCCCCAATCTGTCCCTCTGAGTTACATGTTGATCCTGGGATTGAGATGCTGGCCTCTTCTGCCCCTCGGACCTGTTTGATCCATCCTGGTGCCCTGTGTCTGGTCGGAGTTTTATCGCACCGCTCCTGTGAAGGACGGCCCCATGAGGACAGTTGAGGGTTATACCTGTTAAAACTGTTAATATTATAGTCAGGCTGTCTGTTGTTGCCCAAATGAGGATGGGTTCTCTTTTGAGTCTGGTTCCTCTCGAGGTTTCTTCCTCATGTCGTCTGAGGGAGTTTTTCCTTGCCACCGTCGCCACAGGCTTGCTCATTGGGGATAGATTAGGGATAAAATTAGCTCATGTTTTAAGTCGTTCAAATTCTGTAAAGCTGCTTTGCGACAATGTTTATTGTTAAAAGCGCTATACAAATAAACTTGACTTGACTTTTAAATATAAGGCTGTAAGCTTTGTGTTAGTTGTCTCTAATATTTATGTCCCAATATCTTGACCACATTTTAGGATGAAAATCATTTTAGATATGTTATTTTATATTGAAAAATTAGCTGTCTCGGAGAGGACTTTTTTTTGACACAATTACATACTAATTTGATCAAAATAGTCTGAAAACTTACTGGCATTCAACATTAAAACTTAACTATGTTTCCAATGATATGGAACCAAATATGTGTTTTATGGTATAAAGAATGATTTAAGTGCATCCCTTTTGGAGCTACCTGTGGTCAAAAAAGCACTTTTTCTAAATGACACGAGTAATTTTGCTAAATACGACATATATTGCCATACATTCACCAAAAATAATGTTATCACCAAATTTTTTTTGCATGGTAAATAGAGCTATCACAGGGCTACAATAAACAACCAAGTTTATTTAGTCAAGCCTTTTGATATTGAAGATAATAAGTGTTAAATGTGATTTTTAGCTTGCGTACCCTGATTGTAAAACAACCCGTAACGAACTATTGCTATAATTGGAATTTTATATAGTGAACACAGGTGGAGCAATACAAACAGTGAAATGCACCAGTGCAAATAACAGCACTCTTGGAACGCGGTTTGTCCAAACAAATTAGTGAACTGGAAGTAACTTTAGCATAAAATGAAACACATCATGCTATTAAAACATCGGTATGCCACATAATTGGTGAATATGCCTGTTTTTACTCATCCAGGTGATTTGTTTTGGTGAGTCTCTTTGGGAAGAAACTGAAAAAGCATCTCAAAAGATCATCAGAAGGTCAACTGCCTTGATGTACTACTACTGGGCAAATATAGTCAACAGAAATTGTCCAGACATGCATTACTGCATCCTGATGAAATGTATAGAAATAAGTGAAGAAGCAGCATCTTTGACCACGTTAGACTCTTACACTGTTATTATATTGTAGTTTCTCATTGTGAAGTCAAATGCTCCCCAAATGTATTCATTTACCCCTGCTTACCATGGGGTCCTTGGACTCCAGACTGGCCTGGAACTTGCTGATGCAGCACGTCTTTAGCGGCTCTACATTGGTGACCTCAACACTGGCACAAAGCAGGAAGATGGTGAGTGCCATCAGCAAAGTGATCTCATCCACACCAGATTCTGTTGTGTCTACAAAAGATGAACAGATTTAAATGACTTGAATTAAAGAAATGCATAGCTGAACATTCCAGTTTTTGTTCTCTCTCTGTTTACAATCTCTGTGGTCTAGCCCATGCGAAAACACTGTCATTTATACCTCAATTTTTAAGAGGTAACAATTCTGATAATCAATACTCTTTTTCTTCTTTCGGCTGTTCCCGTTAGGGGTCGCCACAGTGGATAATGTCCCTCCATCTCCTTCTGTCCGCCATATCTTTTTGTGTAGCACCAACCGTCCTCATGTCCTCCTTCACCACATCCATAAATCTCATCTTTGCTCTGCCTCTTTTCCTTCTACCTGGCAACTCCTTCTCCAGCATTCTTTTCCCAATATGCCCTGGATCTCTCCTCTGTACGTGTCCAAATCATCTCAATCTCATCTCTCTCACTTTGTCTCCAAGCCATTCTACATGTCCTGTCCCTCTAATATTCTCATTTCTAATCTTGTCCAACTTTGTCACTCCCAGTGATAATCTCAACATCTTCAACCTCGCTACTCCAGTTCAGCCTCCTGTCCTTTTGTCAGTGCCACTGTCTCCAAACCAGACAACATAGCTGCTCTTACTGCTGTCTTGTACCATACAACATAACTGGTCTTAGTACTGCCTCACAACAACAACAATGACTAAAGTCATAGTAATTTGTGCTAGCTGTTACAAACCGGGACATCTGGTCACCATACCCTATAGATCCAAAACGGTAAGAGATAGAGAATGATGCTTAGTGAGGAAAAGTTGCGCCCTGCCGCCCTGAACAAAACAAAACAACATGAAAATTGACAGAATTATGAGTGATTGAAAAAACTTCCATTTTCATGGATCATTCCAGGTCAGTGATCCAGATCACCACCAAAAGTCATAGCAACATAATTCAGTTCAGAGGCATTCTGCATGTGAAATTTGTTGATGATTGGTTGAAAACTGAGGGAGAAATAGCATCATAAAAACATTAGGATGATAATAATAATAATAATAATAATAATAATAATAATAATGTGCTGTTGAATTCTCAATTCTGGTCAGCAGTTGTTGAATTATTTTCTAACAGCACCTCAGACATTAACTTCATCTGCAAAGTAAATCAGTTTGTAACAGCTAATTCACAGGGACTTGTATGGCAGATATTCTACAGTTCCCTCTGAAAGTACTGGAACAGCAAGGCCAATTCCTTGGTTTTCACTATACGTTGAAGACATTTCGATTTGAGATTAAAAGATGAATAGGAGGGGCGGCACGGTGGTGTAGTGGTTAGCGCTGTTGCCTCACAGCAAGAAGGTCCGGGTTTGAGCCCCGTGGCCGGCGAGGGCCTTTCTGTGCGGAGTTTGCATGTTCTCCCCGTGTCCACGTGGGTTTCCTCCGGGTGCTCCGGTTTCCCCCACAGTCCAAAGACATGCAGGTTAGGTTAACTGGTGACTCTAAATTGACCGTAGGTGTGAATGAGAGTGTGAATGGTTGTCTGTGTCTATGTGTCAGCCCTGTGATGACCTGGCGACTTGTCCAGGGTGTACCCCGCCTCTCGCCCGTAGTCAGCTGGGATAGGCTCCAGCTTGCCTGCGACCCTGTAGAACAGGATAAAGCGGCTAGAGATGATATGAGATGAGATGAATAGGAGATGGTAGATCAGAATTTCAGCCCTTAACTCCTGATATTTACATCTAGACATGTTAAACAACTTAGAACATGGCACATTTGGTGGCAGACCACCCGATTTTTAGGTGAGCAGATGTATAGGAACAGATAGTCTTAAAGTAAATAACACTTAACATTTGGGTGCATGTCCCTCGCTTGCAATAAGTGCATCAACCCAGTGACCCACTGACATCACCAAACTGTTGCCTTGTTCTTTTTTTCTCCCTTCAGTCTCCTCTTCAGGAATTGAAATGCATACTCAATTGTGTTAAGGACTGGTGATTGACTTGGCCTGTCTGTGGCTCATTATAATTCCATGGCAGGGCACCTTGCTACAAGCACAGTTAATGGCTCGCTTTTATTGGGTGGCCATTTGTGGTAATGTATGCAGGTGGTTCATACACGTCGTCATCGGTTCATTGTTAGTGATGATGACTGCTTCATTAGGATGCGCAGAAACGGAGATGGGCTGTGAGGCCCGCACCAGCTCTCCGCTCCTAATGAAGCGCCTTGCACAGTAAGGTAAGCAAACAATGTCGTGCCCCCATCGTGTTGTCTCTCTGGACCTCCAAACCTGATGCCAAGTGGTGCACAAAAGTGCCACAGACCTGATGGGTATGGAAGTTGCCCTGCAGTGACAACTGACTTGTTGGGTGATGCCAATCCGTTGGCCATTTGAGTGGCTCTTCCGCATGCCATCAGTTGGTGTGCCATTGACCCTGTTGGGTTCATCTGCCACATTGCACCGAAAAGCGTCCTGCTGCCAGCACCTTATTGGTGATGTACTACTTAACCCATAGCTGGAGCCCAGGCAGGTGCTACCACTTTGGGTCAGAGTGGACCAGGGAGCAATGGTGATTAAAGGGTAACTCCACTGTCCCCAATACTCAAGTCCTCCTGGACCTGAGACTCGCCACCTGTTGCAGTTTAAAGTCATACCCAGGACTAAATACACAGGGATATTATCCTATCACTGTATAATGGGTTATAAATTGATTATATACTGTAAGTATAATTATTTATAGAATCATGACATTGTGTTCTATGTGCAGATACAGCACAAAGCTTTGTGCTGGCTGTAGTTCATCGTCACGGCCAGTTGAATCCTGCAGGACTGCATACTTTCTCTTTTTTTCCTAACAGACTCCAAATGTAGATGATGTAAACCACAGAAACTAAATAAATTAAAACAGGGGTTTTCAAAGTGTGGGAGAGTCAGCCCCCCCTCGGAGAGCAAATAAACAACAGCGCCCCCCTTACAATTTTTGTTGTTGCTATACTTAATGTTCCATTCGTATTTTTAAAAAATGGTTGTTGTACACAATTTTTTTCTTTTTCACATTTTAAACATCTGTGCTTTTTAAAACATCTCATAGCATTGTTAGGTAGCACCTCTTGGCAGACAACACACTGTGGCAGTGGAGCATCTTCAGATCCAGTCCATGAAAATCCAAACTTTAAATAATCGCGGTCATACTTCCTTCTTTTTTCAGTCCCCCCAGGATTCCATGGGCCTTTTTTGTGATTGTTGCGGGCTAAAATGTCTGATGTTGCGGGGGGGGGGGGGGTTTCCAAAAAATTGCGATGAAAGTTGCGGTGTTTTTTAGGTTTTTGTTGTGATTACATTGCGGGAGGAAGTGAAAGTTGCGAGAAATTGTTGCGATTTTCTCTTTTTGTGATTAAAATTGAGTGATATGTTAAATATTAAGTTATTACTGAAAAACTATTGATTAAAAAAACAGACACTGAGAAATGGTCCTATAAACAACTTTACCAATATAAAAGATTAGCAGGACTACAAAAATGCAGAAAAATAGGCTTTACTTATCCAAATGCTCCTGTTGGTTCAAAAGTTAAAGTGCAGAGAACCTCACAGCACAACATGAAGTTACCTTAAAATATAATATAAATGCCTCAGCTTTCATGTAAGAAAAAAAAAACTATTAATACTAGTACTGTGTGCAGGCAGTCTCTCCTGAAGACTAAATTAAACAATAATTATAAACTAATAAAATAAATGGCTCAGGCTTCATAGAAGAAAAAAAAACAATTTGAACAGAATCTCACAGTATGATGCTGAAGCTGCCTAAACAATGGAAAATAAAATACCATTTTGGCAAAAATGTTGGCATCCATTAATTTCTTGTATTAAGTAAAAAAATAAATAAAGTGCACACAGTCCTTCACTGTAAACATAACACACTTTCAGTAACAGAATTTAAGCCTACAGAAACACTGACTCGCACACAGTGTTGCCAGATACTGCTGACGTTTTCCAGTCCAAAATATGTTCAAAACCCGCCAAAATTCACTTGAAACCGCCCAATCTGGCAACACTGCACGCATGCTGCTTCTCTTGAACGTAAGTAACACGGAAGTAAGGCGGAAGATAGTTTGTCGACATCACCTCAAGACGCCGCCAACGATTGGTCAAATTTGCGGGAAAGTTGCGGTGATTGGATATAATTGTAACACCGCCCTGAATTCGCGGGGATTGGTTGAATTTGCGTTGAAGTTGCAGTGTGGGGCGCCCCACACTTTGAAAAGCCCTGAATTAAAACTAAAGCATCGGTCATTCTGTGATTGATAGAATTGTGGGTTTAAACCTTGGTTAAATCTGAGTACTTCAGAACAAAAGTTGCAGATGCTGACTGAGCATGTTTCAGAACTGCTTGCGCGACACTCACTCAGTTTGTAATTGATCACACAAGGTTTATTTTTATCCCCCACCACATTTCAGACCTATGGAGTCCCTGAAGTTCTGAAAGGTGATATTTATTACTATTTTGTACACACAAGTTATTATCTTGTGAGGGTCTTTAGGGGCTCCATAGAAAACAAACATATGCCTATGAGATGGTCTATTTATAAATCATTTGTTATCCGTACAGTGAAACACAGAACTCTCCTTTGAAAGCTCTTCTCCAGAGCGCTTATTTGGATTTCTTCGCTACACAGTTCAGTAAATTCTTGCGTGGTTTATATGTGACACTGCCCCCTAGAGAACAAACTCACATTACACACAAGTATGAAGACTTTGCCCTGTGTAAGTGTCTATGCATACAGAAATATAAAATCAGCCCTAGCCCATCTGGTGCTCCCTCACAAAGGGACCACTATGTAACCACCACAGTGACCTTGTATTTGTAAAGTTAAATATCGAACTTTGTGTACGTTGATTTCCCTTTATCAGTTTTAATTTCCTAGTACTGCCAGTGGATGAATATTTTTGGTGACACATTATCAACCAAGAAGAGACACTGATGTATTTAAATTAGTTTAAGTCAGCCGAGCCAAGATCTCAAGGAGCCATGTTACAAAAACAAAATTACGTAGCTAGGTATGGCATCATGTTGACTTCTTATGTGAGCATAGCTTTACCCGTGTTCCAGCACATAAGCAGTGTAGTGAGAGCACAGCGCAGCAGCTGGACCCAGGCACGGCGGCTTTTCTCCACTCTGCTCATGGGACATGAGAGGACCGTGCGTAGTGCTTGAAGTGTCCCAGGCACCAGGATCTCTGTGGCCACACCTCCATATTCCCTCGCCAACTCCCGCAGCACCCCAAGCAACAGATAGAGCACAGTGGGCAAAACTGACACACTGCCTGGAGTTAAACAAACAAAACAGAATCCAGATCTGAATAACATGTTGAGTATGTAGAAAAACAAGATTCTTAGACCTATACATTGATTTTCTCTTTAAATGATTCGACATTGACATACAGCTCTACATAATTATATATTCTTATTGTAAATGTAGTTATAATTTCACTGAAAGAAAAATAAATAAATAAAAATCACACATTACTTTAAAGGTCATAGGCAACGGTCGGAGGCGAAACGTCCCTTACAGAAAAAACACATGAATTTCCCATGTATTTCACATGTGATCACGTTACCACATGTGTGAAACATATCCACGTGATTCACATAAAATTGGGCCAAAACCACGTTTCCCATGTGCAAATAACATGTTTCCCATGTGCAAAACACATTTTCCACATATTTCACATGTGAGAAATCACGTGTGCAAAAGTCACATTGATCACATGTGAAAAATCACATGTGAAGTTCATGTGGTTTAAGGGGTAGAATATCAACTTTATTGTCTAGAGGAACGACCCAAAAAGCGAATTCAATCTTCCTGGTGTCTAATTTGCACCCTAAAATTGAATAAAACAGCTAAAATATACTGTTTTGCCCAATTTCCGAAGGTTTGTTTACAACTCACTTATGCGCACTTTCACCGCCAGGGGACCGTCGTCGTGACGTCATTCAAGCCAAACAGACTGGGAGCGGCTCTGTGTTTACTTGAGAACCGAGCACACGTGTACGGACTTTGGTCGTGAGAGGTTGTGTAAAATGTCTGATAGCGATTTTGAAGTAGGAACTCTCCAAATTAAATATCGAGAGGTGAAACCATACCGTATGTATGAACCTATGGCCGCTGCGAAGCAATCGGTGAATGTGGCTCACTGGTTTGACCGCGCGGCCTCGGAATCGGACAGCGACTCGGCCGACTCTGATCGCGGTGACCCCGGACCTCAACAAGACTCGCGCCCAAACGATTTATCCTGGTAGTTATGATAACTTCCTACTTTTGTCGTAATACTAAATAAGAGCCCTTTTGAAGAATAATTAAACCGCCCTCCCTAGTGGATATAGGTAACGATTACTGGACAGTGCGCCGGTAGGCCACATTAGCCTGCCATCCGCGGCATTATACTATTTATAGCCGACTCTAAGCGAGGAAATATCCCTTTGTCTCATTTCCACAATGATTGTACAGGATCCCTCAGGATTCTTGACTTGTCAATTGCAAGCAAAAGTAAAAATGTTTACCTCCAATCTTCTTTTTGCTTGAGCGTTGCTGCTCCGTTTCTTCTTTGACTTCTTGATTTTGTTTCACGCGCACAATCCACTCTCTCCGCCTCGTCTCCTCTTTCGGGGAAAAAAAACAACCCTCTGGCTTCACGCGCACAATCCACTCGCTCCGCCTCTTCTCCTCTTTCAGAAAAAGCCAACCCACTCACTCTGCCTCTTCTCCTCTTTTGGAAAAAGCCAACCCTCTCACTCCGCCTCTTCTCCTTTTTCAGAAAAAGCCAATCCTCTCACTCTGCCTCTTCTCCTCTTTCGGAAAAAGCCAACCCTCTCACTCCGCCTCTTCTCCTTTTTCAGAAAAAGCCAATCCTCTCGCTCCGCCTCTTCTCTTCTTCTGGAAAAAGCCAATCCACTCTCTCCGCCTCTTCTCCTCTCTCGGAAAAAGGTAAAAACTTCTTCCTGACCCGGTCCCGTTGTTACAGTTCACTGCACAACAATAAGGCATGGGGTTTTTCTTTGGAAATTCCTGAATGCACATCTGCACTCAAGCCGAACGGCAATGTAAGTAAACGGAAGTGGACTCAACTCAAGCGGTTTGTCTTTCTTGAATGATGTCACGCGCCGAGTGGTCACGAAAATCGCCGAACAGAAATTCGCCGCGATCCGCGCTAACTTATTTTAATTATTACTTATTAACAATACTTCTTGGGACCAGAAGAAAATTAGAGGGTTTAACATATAAAGTTTCAAATGTGCATAAATTGAAAACCGTTGCCTATGACCTTTAAACACAATGTGCTGTAAGTTAATAATCAAAACATCATAAAAATAAAATTTATATTCGACCCAAATATATTCTTGGCAGCAAGTTTGAACCACTTGGTTGGTTGAACGTAAAGGTGTAGGTTAGTGTGTGCACTATGTATGCGCTACAAATTAGCCAAACTAGCTAGCTAGCAGATAAGAAGACCAACTCCGTAGTCCATTTTTGAAGTCTGGGTATTGAAGTTTGGATTTTATGAGTTACATAGACAAAAAGAAATGAAGAAGAAACCTGCTGTACACGAGCTCTGTTACATCAACAATTCATCATGTGCAGAATGAAGATGCACCGAGATCATTTTATAACCATCATAGCACCCTGAATAAAAAAATAAATAAACTGCTCTGAATCGTTAGGGGCCTGAAGAATCCCACGCCTAAGAAACAGGGAGGTGAAGTTTCACTGTGCTCGGCTTGTTAACAGAAAACACTGAACTCAATCCCAAACTCAACTAAACCATTAGACATACAGTGGGGCAAAAAAGTATTTAGTGAGTCACCAACTGTGCAAGTTCTCCCACTTAAAAAGATGAGAGAGGCCTGTAATTTCCATCATAGGTACACTTCAACTATGAGAGACAGAATGAGGAAAAAAAATCCAGAAAATCACATTGTCTGATTTTTAAAGAATTTATTTGCAAATTATGGTGGAAAATAAGTATTTGGTCAATAACAAAAGTTCATCTCAATACTTTGTTGGCAATGACAGAGGTCAAACGTTTTCTGTAAGTCTTCACAAGGTTTTCACACACTGTTGCTGGTATTTTGGCCCATTCCTCCATGCAGATCTCCTCTAGAGCAGTGATGTTTTGGGGCTGTCGCTGGGCAACACGGACTTTCAACTCCCTCCAAAGATTTTCTATGGGGTTGAGATCTGGAGACTGGCTAGGCCACTCCAGGACCTTGAAATGCTTCTTACGAAGCCACTCCTTCGTTGCCCGGGCGGTGTGTTTGGGATCATTGTCATGCTGAAAGACCCAGCCACGTTTCATCTTCAAATGCCCTTGCTGATGGAAGGAGGTTTTCACTCAAAATCTCACGATACATGGCCCCATTCATTCTTTCCTTTACACGGATCAGTCGTCCTGGTCCCTTTGCAGAAAAACAGCCCCAAAGCATGATGTTTCCACCCCCATGCTTCACAGTAGGTATGGTGTTCTTTGGATGCAACTCAGCATTCTTTCTCCTCCAAACATGACAAATTGAGTTTTTACCAAAAAGTTCTATTTTGGTTTCATCTGACCATATGACATTCTCCCAATCCTCTTCTGGATCATCCTAATGCTCTCTAGCAAACTTCAGATGGGTCTGGACATGTACTGGCTTAAGCAGGGGGGCACGTCTGGCACTGCAGGATTTGAGTCCCTGGCGGTGTAGTGTGTTACTGATGGTAGCCTTTGTTACTTTGGTCCCAGCTCTCTGCAGGTCATTCACTAGGTCCCCCTGTGTGGTTCTGGGATTTTTGCTCACCGTTCTTGTGATCATTTTGACCCCACGGGGTGAGATCTTGCGTGGAGCCCCAGATCGAGGGAGATTATCAGTGGTCTTGTATGTCTTCCATTTTCTAATAATTGCTCCCGCAGTTGATTTCTTCACACCAAGCTGCTTACCTATTGCAGATTCAGTCTTCCCAGCCTGGTGCAGATCTACAATTTTGTTTCTGGTGTCCTTTGACAGCTCTTTGGTCTTGGCCATAGTGGAGTTTGGAGTGTGACTGTTTGAGGTTGTGGACAGGTGTCTTTTATACTGATAACGAGTTCAAACAGGTGCCATTAATACAGGTAACGAGTGGAGGACAGAGGAGCCTCTTAAAGAAGTTGTTACAGGTCTGTGAGAGCCAGAAATCTTGCTTGTTTGTAGGTGACCAAATACTTATTTTACCGAGGAATTTACCAATTAATTCATTAAAAATCCTACAATGTGATTCCCTGGATTCTTTCCCCCATTCTGTCTCTCATAGTTGAAGTGTACCTATGATGAAAATTACAGGCCTCTTTCATCTTTTTAAGTGGGAGAACTTGCACAATTGGTGGCTGACTAAATACTTTTTTGCCCCACTGTATTTATATCTTCCCAAAATCATATCTAAAATAAATATATTTTCAACCAATCAAATCAAGTACTTTGCAATTATCTGGATAAAGGGGCCATCTCTAAAAATAAAACAAAGGAATACGTCTTTAAAGCATGAGCCACGTTATATCTTTCTAACTTACCCTCAGGAGAGCAGATGGAAGGCAATTCTGAAAGGATCCCTAAAGCTGAGGTGATCAGAGTGCAGTCGCTGTCACTGAGAGAGGAGACGACACCTCTCTGTCCACTGGGACTGCCTGCCAGTCGAGGACTGAGCTGCGGAAGTTTCCGGAGTAGTGTGCAAAGACACAATTGCAGCGCTCCAAACACCAAAGACTTTCCCGGCACCAGGCCACCAGTATCCCGACCCTCACCAAACTCTGGCACTGTCTCCTTCTCAGCCGCACCATCATCCACTGAGCACAAAACAAGAGTGTCCAGTGTGTTGCATTAACAGCAAACCCATTTTATTCAGTTTCTGCGCCAGCATGTGATGGAACGAACTCATGTCTGCAGGGTGGATATTCAAGCTTTATAGTTATATAAAAGCACTAACCAGCTGTGTATAACTGTTACAAAATAAATTGTTAAATATTACACTACAATTATCGTGAAAGATTAACTATTGCTCAAGTGATTATTTGTAGATACAGGTATCTGTAGAGCTACGTATAAAAATTAATCTTTTCACTTTAGTTACTGACATATCCTCTGACTGCCACTTTAATCGGAACACCTGTACCAGCGCTTATTCATGCAATTATCCAAATCAGCAAATACAGGTTAACGGCTTCAGTGAAATGTAGACATCAAACATCAGAACAGGGGGAAATGTGATCTCTGTGACCATGGCATGATTGGTTGTGCCTGACAGGTTGGTTTGAAAAACTGATCATCTCCTGGAATTTTCAGGCACAAATGTTTCTAGAATTTACACAGAATGGTGCAAATATAAAACATTCACTGAGTGGCAGTTCTGTGGGTAGGAACCCTGAGGTGGATGGGCTACAACAGCACACGACCACAGAGGGTTCCATTTGTGTCATACAAGAACAGGAAACTGAGGCGAGAGTGGGCACAGGGTCTTCAAAATTAGACAGCTGGAGATTTGAAAAATACCAGGCAAATTTTTCCCCCCAACAAGAAAGTTCTAGCAGGCAGTGTGATAAAACAGAATTTTACAACAAAAATCCGAGCACATCGGTGGACGAGACAAAACGTGTGTGGAAGAGTGCAGACTGAGTTTCCTCTGAGATTGTTGTTATGCTGCCCAGTGGTGCAACATCAGCAACAGTTCAGAAGGATATATTTGGCTGCCTTCTCATGTCTTGGAGGAAACATGTGTTAGCTTACACCTTCTCACTAACTGGCAGGTGACTAAACTGGGGAGAAAATCACAAGTGAAAGCAAATGCATCTTTCACATCCTGTGTCCTTTTCTTTTCACTTAATTGGGATTTCCAGCAGGTGAATTTTGGTCTGAAGCTGGCATCTCAGTGAGCTGGAGTACATCTCAAAATCTCCTTCCCATTTGCTAAGAGTTATTATTACTGTAAGTACAACAGCCCGTCTCTCTTTAAAAAACTACAGATCCCACCAACCAACTTCCGCGTTGACCTACGTCACGCCTGGGCGGGATCACCTACGTCACTTCCTCCATGAGCACATAAGTGACTCAACCACAGTCCGTCTAAGAACTACAAATCCCATCAACCAGCTTCCGCGTGACCTGCGTCACGCCGGGGCGGGATCACCAATGTCACATCCTCCATGAAGGCATAAGTAACGGAACACGTTTCCGCTCTCTCTTTTCCATCTGGAGCAGCTGTCTGGACACAAAGAGATTTGCTCTGCCGAGCAAACCAGATAAAGACGTCTTTTCTTTTCTTTCTTGCAAGATCTACGATTTAGCGCGATTTCTTTGTTTACCACTGGCCCTGGTAAAAATCCAGAATCGCGCGATTTTAAACTCAGAGTTACAACCGGTTTTGTTTGTCTATCAGTAACGTTACCAAACTGCCACCCAAAGCAGTTTTAATTTAAAGTTAGGAGCGATCAGATTCCTCCTAATTAAAGCGCTGTGCACATTATTTGATCAGAGACTTCTTTCCATCACGAGCGACCACGTGTCGGACCAAGAAATCCTCTGCTTTCCACGGAAGCGACTCACGTGCTCCACAATAGTGAAACTCCAAAAGTCTCGGAACATATCTCCGTAATCTTGCTATAAGCGAGATACTGAAGTAAGACTGGCAATTTTTGGGCAGGAAAACTAGTCTTAGGAATTAGCTTTATGAAGAAGTGTGAATTTAAACTCAGGAACGGTTTAAATGTTTACACCGTAAGCGTGTTGAATTGATAATTGTTCTATTTTGTTTTGACCTCTCAGTTTTGTTTAATAAATAGGCTGTGCATGCTTCTCTATTCCTTACTAACATCCTCAATTTCCTTATTACACATTTTGACCTCATCAAGATTTCAGTGGATTTAGTAGTGTTATGAACTAGTGGGTTAGCTACCGGCTAGTCCTTTGTTACTTAGAAACACATGGCCACAGGCCTCACAAGCACACCTTAGCTAAACACACGGCTAATTCCTTTGTCTCGTTAGCAAGCTAGGCTAACCTTTGTTTAGGCCACACACAGGCTAACTCTGTCAGGCCACGTGGCCACACACAAACACACCTTAGCTAGCAATCCATACTAACTCTTTTGTTCAGGCCCCACACAGGCCTCACAAACACATCTTAGCTAGCATTCCTTTGTCTTAGCTAGTGACACAAGGCTACCCTGTGTCTCCACATGTGGCCAACACATCTCAATTAGCAACCAAAGCTAACTCTCTTGCTGTACTTAGAAACAGGTGGTCATAAGGCCTCTCACACACACACACACAAACACATACCATATCATATTTGTATATAATGATTCCAACTGCTATTATCCATTTTTATCTTTATAATAAATTCATTCATTATTGAAACTGTTTATTTGTTCCGATATTTTTGAAGTCGCCCAACCTCAAAGAATTCCAAGGTGCATACGAGTTGTGTAATACGGTAAGTGATCATAATAATTTGGAATATACCATAATTTAGCTGTTTGGTAATTTATTATTAAGCACCAAAATTAATGGTATTAATTAATGAGACTGATTTAATGACCTAATGAGACTGATTTAATGAGATTGATCACTTAATTACCAATTGCACCTACATTACATTAAATATAAACATACATTAAATGCAGTATCACGACAGTGATGGTATGAGTATTAAATTATGTGTTTAAAATATTTTTTATTGATTTCTTGAAATGTACATGCTGTTTAAAACTCTTGTAGCTTGTTTCAGGAATATGGTGTGACAGTATTTTTGTGGCATGATCTATTTATAATGTAAGACTTGGAGAATAATGAAAGGTATTTCAGAGACACACACTTCAATGCAAAGCAGAGCATTCATGTAAGGAAAAAAAAATCAGGAGTATTTCTCAGCTTGTGCGTGTTTTAAAGGCTCACCCTCAGCACTGTGGCGTTTCTCTTTAACATGCTCCTGAGTGGCACACACCACCTGTCGCACCAATTCCAACACGGCCAGCTGGATCTGCGGTGATTCTCGGGTCACGATCAGCCTGTGCAGCACACTGAGGAGCTCCACACTCAGTGCCTACACACACACACACACACACACACACACGGTTTTCATTGTGAAAATGTTTGTGAATAAATATTTACAGGTGGATGGAATATAATCCCAACTGGTTGCAAGGTTGTAGCTGGTTGGTTGCTAAGGAAATATAGCTGGTATCTAGGGTGTTGCCAGGTGGCTGTTATGGGGTCCCAGGCAGTTGCTAAGTTGTTTCTAGGAGATTTAAATAAGATCCCAGTTGGTTGTAAGGTGGTAGCTAGTTGGTTGGTTCTATGGGATCCCAGGCTACGGTGTTTCTAATAGGTTTCGATAAGATTCCAGTTGGTTGTAAGGTGGTAGCTAGTTGGTTGGTTCTATGGGATCCCAGGCTACGGTGTTTCTAATAGGTTTCGATAAGATCCCAGTTGGTTGTAAGTTGGTAGCTAGTTGGTTGGTTCTATGGGATCCCAGGCTACGGTGTTTCTAATAGGTTTCGATAAGATCCCAGTTGGTTGTAAGTTGGTAGCTAGTTGGTTGGTTCTATGGGATCCCAGGCTACGGTGTTTCTAATAGGTTTCGATAAGATCCCAGTTGGTTGTAAGTTGGTAGCTAGTTGGTTGCAGGGATGTGATTTGGGGCTGGTGAAATTATCTGAAAATTTTAGCCGGGGGTCTGGGGGCCGCAGGCCCCCAGCTGGTCCAGGGCAGCACCCTGGTGGGGGGACAAGGGGGGAAGCCCCCCGAAGCTCCTGGGTTTTGGGGTTTTCTGACTTAAAAATTGTACTAAAATGGCAAGCAAAACACACAAGAAAAAACTTGTCATGATTAACAAATTCAAGCCAATTTAATGGTCAACATGCAACTCTGACACACACACACTCACTCACTCTCTCGCTCGCGCGCGCACTCTCTCTCTCACACACACTCTCACACAGACACACACACTCTCACTCACTCCCCCCCCAAAGAACCAGCGCGGCAGGGCCCGCTAGCCCCGCGCCTTGGGACGTAATACGCCCCGAGGCGAGCCGCGGCGCTCCGCTTAGGTTTCGTTTCTATCCCGGGCTCCAACCCGACTTTGGATGCTCATAGCTCGGGCAGGGGAGGTCCCAGTATCCCCAAACTTGACAGCCAGAGACCTCTGCCCTCTCCCCAAAGAACGAAATCGCTGAACAAATGTCTCACAGTCTCATGTCCAACGTCTGTAGCAACCTCTTTCTCCAACCATTCCCAGCGGGACTTGTTTTTCACTATTCTGTCGATTTCTTTAACTCGATTTGCATCTTTACGCTCGATCACAGAGGCTGCCATCTTTCAACTCTTTGTTTGAAGCGAGCTTACGTACAGCTATCTAACAAGCGCGTTCATTGGTTGTTACAGAGCGATGGGCCAATCACGTACCTCGTTTCATCTCAATGACGTAATTGCATCAATGAGATGAAACGAGGTACATGATTGGCCCATCGCTCTGCAACAACCAATGAATGCGCTCGCTTCAAACAAAGAGTTGAAAGATGGCAGCCTCTGTGATCGAGGCGTAAAGATGAAAATCCGAGGCTGCCATCTTTCAAACAAAGTCGGAACGAATAGGATACGAATGTGGATTTGAGGGAAAAATCGGAAACATTTTTTTTCCAAGTTTTGAGGTGAAAAAAGCGGAATTCCGCGAATTCGCGGAAAAATCACATCCCTGTGGTTGGTTCTATGGGATCCCAGGCTATGGTGTTTCTAATAGGTTTCGATAAGATCCCAGTTGGTTGTAAGGTGGTAGCTAGTTGGTTGGTTCTATGGGATCCCAGGCTACGGTGTTTCTAATAGGTTTCGATAAGATCCCAGTTGGTTGCAAGGTTGTAGCTAGTTGGTTGCTAAGGAAACTCACCTAGTGTTAGGATGTTGTTTGGTGGCTGTTATGAGGTTCCAGGTGATTGTTATGATGCTTCTAGGAGGGTTCAATCTGATCCCAGTTGGTTGCAAATTTTAACTAGTCAGTTGCTAAGGGAACTCAGCTGGTTGCTAGGGTGTTGTTACACTAGGTGGCTGTTATGGAGTCCCTTTTGGCTACTATAGTGTTGCTAGTTTTCTATTAGAATAACTAACTTCATGTTTGTTTCACAAAGCCAGGTAAAAAGGCTAAAATGCTTTAAAAAAAAACCCTGAAAGGCTAAAAAGACTATTCAGTAAAATAGTTTGTTTTTGTTGAAGAAAGGGTAAATGTAAGGCTTTATTTACAGCTGGTTAAAACCACATGAACATTTAGAAAAAGCCAACGCTGATGGCACCTAATTCTGAACGCAAGCCAGTGGGACAGTTTTCTTGATCTCGTCCCAAAGAAACACTCATAACTATAAAAATCTATTTTAAAAAGGATTAGAAGTTGGAGAGGTTTTTGAAAGGGGGAGCAGCTCAATAATTTATAGCTTGAATGAAGTCTCTCGGTGAAAGTATACGGCTTTTAGCGGAAAATGTTTTGTTGAAACAGTGAATTCAGTATTCAGAAGTGAATGGAAATGACGTCATCCACTGTAGCTTTTCCTTATTAAAATAAATGCAGGAAGAAAGAAGGATGGATAGAAAGAGAACGATGAGCACAATGTGTCTGTAATTTGCCATGACAAGCCTCAGTGTACTCAGGTTTGACCAGATGAAGTTTGGTGGTTGTACATTGAGAAGTGAATGAATTAGAACACTGAATAACTGTCATTATTCTATCCATAGTCACTGGATATGAGCAATCGTGCGCTCTGATTGGCTACTCTACTACTAGGCTATCAGCTCATATACTGTGAGTAGCGAAAAACAATGGCAGAGTGTATCAAGTCAGATGCATCACTTTATCACGTATTTAAAAGAAACAGAAATAACTAAAAGAATATCATCCCCCCCCATCTCCTGTTCCACACTCCAGCCCAGTCGGTGGCGGTAATGCACCTTTAAGTTGGTTTGCCAACCGCCAAAAAACCCTAAAGGAGAAGAAGAAAATGGCAGCATGTGTTACTGAACCAACCAAGGACGAGATAAAAACTCTACTCGAAAACAAAACCCCAAAAAATACCAAAAAAAAAAAAGCAACAAAAGTATTTGATTGGAAGCACGTATCTTTTTTATTTTTCAAGAATTATTAAAGCAGCATTTTTCACAAATTGTTACTGTCATTTCACCGCTTTGTTTACATTCTAAGCGGAAATGATTTTGTCAGACGTTTTGTATAAAGTTTTTATTTATCGAATTTGCAAAAAATAAAAATGCTCCGTTTGTCAAAATCCAATGACTGTGGATAGAATAAAACAGTTATTCCCTTCAATCTTGTCGTACATGGCTTACAGCCTTATCAGCTCATGTTTGACTCGATTTCGTGGAATACCTGTTAAATATACTCCCACGGGGGAAAATAATTATTCAGAATGTTGCTACGTGGATTCTTCCTAAAAGCACAAGCACACTATTCCTGTACTGGATCTACAATCCTGCTGAATTTCATGACTCTATGTCAAAAGACTGTGACCAATGAAAATTTACATGGTGACGAAGGAGGTTGAGAATGTTGGCTCTTTCAAGTCAACATAATAAATCAGAAATTTATGAGTGGTGCTAGAAATAGTACAGATCATTTATCTGTCACAGAACAGTGACAAGGCCTCCATTTTAAAAAACCATTAGCGAGGAAGAAACAGCTTTCTGCCAAACAGAATGGCACAGCGATCCCACGTTTCTTTTTCTTTTGTCTAGCTGTTTTTCTGGTAGATTTAACTGGTAATATCATAAACTTAACACGTTTAATGTTTTAGAGATTGTATTTCAGGTGTTGTCCATTAAATTTTGCAATTAAAATTCTTGCCAATTTCGTCAGGATGAGGTCACAAGTTTTTTTGTTTGGAACATCTGGAAACATTATAAGAAAGTCCCTGTGTCTCAGGAGAAGCTGTTTGCAATTTCAGGGTAGTATTATTACTAGTGACCACACCAAAAACTCCTGAGAACTTTCACAGATACACTACCGTTCAAAAGTTTGGGGTCACTTTGAAATTTCCTTATTTTTGAAAGACTGTTCTTTTCAATGAAGATCACTTTAAAGGGCTGATGACACGAACATGACTCTATGCAATTTCTTAAATAAACTATACAACATGGCAAACGTTAGATTTCTGTTATAATTACGTGAAAAGAAGCTGTTGTTACGCAAATATCCAACTTTTAATTGCACAGCGCAAGAAAACTGGGTCCGTGGCTCGCGGCCATGTTGTGACGTCAGCGGAAGAACACACTGCGGTTCACTGGCTGTTCTACTCTGGTTCTACTCAATGGAAATGGCGCATGAAAACGCCGGTGAACTCTCTAGTGCTAGCTCTTCCTCTTCTGGGAGTCTAGAATTGTGTTGATCTCTTCCGAATAGAATCTATGATAGTCTACCCTCTTTACCCTTTGCCTCTCGTTGCTAGGTGGCAGTTACATGAAAGCCGCAAGCTTTCACAAGCAAATACATGACTGATATCACGCCGACTTTATGATTACATTTATGATTATCATGTAGAATCTATAGCTCTACGTACCTTTATCTTATGTCATTTCACAACACATGTTCTGACAGGAGGACTGTGTTTGGATCCGGCATAGCTACTAGTAGACCCCCTCCGGAATACTGGCAGTGTTGCCAGATTGGGAGGCTTCCCGCCCAGTTGGGCATATTTTGGGCTGGCAACAGATACTGCTGATGTTTTCTAGCCCAAAATATGTTCAAAACCCACCAAAATGCACTTGAAACCGCCCAACTGGGCAGGAAACCTCCCAATCTGGCAACACTGTGTAGGCACTGCTGATGGTAGTAACACACGTTTGTGCTGAACTGAACACCCAAGAGATTCTTTTAAGCTGGGAAGGGTGTCAAAACAATCCAAATCGAAGTGTTCAGAGCACAGGACAGATGTTGGTGAGGGCTCCCACTTGTCACGAGTGCGCCTGACTTGCTTCACCCACTTCGCATGCAGCTCGGGATCTCTGGGAAACTTGAATAAACTTACCCCATCCTTGTGGGTTTTAGAGCAAAAGCCGGCAACACAACGCGAAGGCATAATAACTAATATATATATATATGTATAATAATGTCTAATAAAAATACTAATAATGATAAACTGAACACCTGTCGCATCAACAACAAACTGGTAAGTTAGGAGGAAGGTTCTTTCGCTGATGTCATATAGCTCCTCCTCCTCCTTCGTCTCCTGGGTGCTGCAGCCCCGTCAAATTTGCCCAAATAGCCACGTTTATCATCATAACTTGTAAAATAGGCGCCTTCATGAATTAATATATGGATTATCGGGAATTACTTTTTATGTTATAAAACATCGCCAAAGATGTCAAAAACGTGTCATCAGCACTTTAATCAGAAATGCACTCTATACATTGCTAATGTGGTAAATGACTATTCTAGCTACAAATGTGTGATTTTTGGTGCAATATCTCCATAGGTGTATTGAGGCCCATTTCCAGCAACTCTCACTCCAGTGTTCTAATGGTACAATGTGTTTGCTCATTGCCTCAGAAGGCTAATGGATGATTAGAAAACCCTTGTACAATCATGTTAGCACAGCTGAAAACAGTTGAGCTCTTTAGAGAAGCTATAAAACTGACCTTCCTTTGAGCAGATTGAGTTTCTGGAGCATCACATTTGTGGGGTCGATTAAATGCTCAAAATGGCCAGAAAAATGTCTCGACTATATTTTCTAGTCATTTTACAACTTATGGTGGGAAATAAAAGTGTGACTTTTCATGGAAAACACAAAATTGTCTGGGTGACCCCAAACTTTTGAACGGTAGTGCATACATGTCAACCTTTGGTCAATCAAACCTGTATAACCAACCTCCAAAATCCGTATTTCCCTTATAAAATCCGTATAAGATGCAAATTAAAATAATTTACCTAAAATTTGAATGATAATTAACAATGATATATCCAAGTTACTTTTTATTCAATATTAATAACAATAAACCTTCAGAATGAATACAAAGCTCCAATGTTTGACAAAAACACAAAGTGTCACTCTACTGTTCTGAATTGTACTCCATGACAGCTTTTTTAGCAGTCTGCACCAATACCTCACTAGGCTGCATGTCACAGCAAGTGTCTGTGTTGATCTTGCCGGAGTGCCCATTCAGAATCTTTTCAGTCGCTAGTGAAAGTCGCTCAGGTGGAAATACGCTTTTCAAACAAAATGTTACTTCCCGGTTGGCGGGATTCTTGCAATGCGGTGTGCGCATGATCAGAAGTGGAACGAAGTCTCGCTACCACAAGATAACGCGTGATTTCATAAGACTCTTTACTGGCTGTTTGTGCTTTCTGTGGTGTACAGTACATTTGTAAATGTTATGCACTCTTATCATCGTGGGAATTGATTATAGCTCTAAATAAATATTGAAGTTTTTTTTAAGAATCCGTATAATTTTATTTGTACGCCCGTATACTACGTTTATTGAATCAAATCCGTATAAAATACGGACATTCCGTATAGGTTGACATGTATGGTAGTGTACCTTTACGTGATACTTCAAAGCATAACCATTTATTAAAATGTATCCTGTCAAGGTCTAACTAATCACCTGGGGGGGAAAAAAAAAAATTATTTTATGATCTTAACACTGGGCTTTAATGTCATATAATAACTTGTGGAAAACATGCATCCGTGAAGTAACGGTTATTAAAAAAAAAAAAAGAAAAGAAGTACAGCACTGAATTCGATCATTGTATGCAGGAATACCTGATCATTGCCCACTTTGGAACGGGGCCAAGGCACTTCGAGTAAAGCTTGCAGTGCATGAAGACATGAGATGATGTTTTCCATTTGATTCTGAGAGTGAGGTGAACACAGAAACTCCACGCTGATGCCTACAAACATCAAACCCAGAAAAGATCAGGAATCAGCAATTCCCGTTAAAACTAAATCCATTCACTCAGGACAGTTAGCCATGCTAGTCAACATAAGCGATAATAACGTCTCAATATGACCAAAGTCTGGCGTAGGTCATGTAGGTATAGATGCTGCATGAAACATGAAAAAGGTCCCTCTGTATACAGTTCTATATGAAATTTCCTTTCTGCGCCACTTCCTTACCCAGGATGAGGTGAAGACGCTCCACACTGATGTCCTCTTGGGACTTTGCGCTGTCCCGTGTGGTGGACTGGCCCATTGAGGTGGGGGTGACTGGTCTGGAGAGGTTGGCCGGCCCCTCGTCAGCCATGAGAAACTCGCTGCTGTTGAGCCAGAGTGCTGTGGCGTGGAGGATTGGTGCCCAGGAGCTGCAGTAATGCTGACGTGCCTGATCCACTGCTTCTGCTGTGTAGAACGAGCCTCCTGAGAAAAGCAGAGAGCAAATTATTTGACAACCTCACACAACAATGCTGAAGTACAATATTTAACGACTTGAAAGCTTTAGGAGTCACTTCTATGAATGATGTATGGTAAGGTGCGATATTTAAATAATATTGGCTGGGGTTTTTTCATGGTATATCAGATATATTCCATTCAGCTAACATGATACTTAACGAGTCAAAGACGAGTAGCTGAAAAGAATGTATCTGAAATACCATGAAAAAAAGCGCCATGGGATATGAGTGGTATATCACAAATATTCCATTCAGCTAGCATGATATAGAATGAGTCAAAGACGAGTTCCATATCATGCTAGCTGAATGGAATATATCCGATAGACCACAAAAAAGCCAGCCAATATTATTATGAGACATACACGCACTCTTCATATCAGTATTCTCGAAGGTCAACGCTAGTTTACCCGCAGCTCAGTGCTGTTAGCGCGGCAGTCCAGTTAGCTTCCAGCCGGCATAGCAGCAACGTTAGCGAAGGCCAACGCTAGTTTACCCGCAGCTCGGTGCTGTTAGCTTGACAGTCCAGTTAGCTTCCAGCTGGTGTAGCAGCAACATTAGCAAAGGCCAACGCTAGTTTACCTGCAACTCGGTGCTGTTAGCACGGCAGTCCAGTTACTTTCCAGCTGGTGTAGTGTTAGCAAAGGCCAACGTTAGCGCAGTCAAGCCGAATATTATTATTTTCCCTGTGTAATTTACTTAGTTACTTTTAAAATCAACATTGACAGCTACACACAACAGAGCTACCTGGCAGTCAAAATTCTCTCAAAATCTTTCGTTTTTAACGACGCAAACCTGGCGGCCATGTCTGTTTACAAACGGTCACTGTTGCTCGATACGTGACGTTGTGTTGTCTTGACAACATGCAATATAGTAACAATATTGCATGCTCATTCTCCATTGGATAGAGTGATGTAATACACAGAGGATAAGCGATATGATAATACAGGTAGTCGTCGACTTATGACTGCGTTTGGTTACGACTGACCGGTCGTAAACCGATCTGGTCGTAAGTCGGCCTATGTTAAATGAACATTGTATATTGTGATGTGTAATGATATTGTAATCATCTTAAAGTCTTATTTTATCAACATTTTCTTATTTCATTACCTTGGCTCATTATTTGGTTTAAGTCAAACACTGCATACTACACTGCGTACAGTACAATTCGTTTAATATGTGCAAAACAAAAAATACGAAATACAGGTGTGAAAAATAGAAAACATTTTAGTTTGAAACATACCAAAATACAAATGCAAAAAACGTAGCAAAATACAAAATTTAGTGACCGCTGGCATCACTGGTGCTTGGCTGTGGGTCGTCTACGTCATCATCAGCTGTTGCAGCGCTCGGGCTGGCGGGAGCATTTGCTCGTTTCATAAACCAGGAGCTGGGGCGGAAACTGTATGACGGAGTGCGCGAGGGAGCGCGAGAGAGACTGCAGATGTGCCTGGAGCTGGGGCGGAAACTGTTGTACGCGGCAAGAGACACTGCCGGGAGCTGGGGCGGAAACTGTCATACGCTCAGCTAGCTCAGCTGGGAAACACTTGCCAGTCATAACCAGACGGTCGTAAAGTTGATCGGTCGTAAGTCGCATAGGTCGTAAGTCGACGACTACCTGTATTGCATGCGATCAATAAACCCACTAGAAGGGAATAGAATACTTGTTTTTATTCCATGGAAAAAATGGCCCATGTGTATAATAATTCCTGATATTTCACTCCAATGACATCACTCCCAGTGTCTTCCGCTGACTAGACGTGCGTGGTCAAAATGGCGAACCAGTTCAAATTCTTTTGATGAACTTGCTTTTTTTTTCCCCCCAAATGTGTCCATATAATATGAAGAAAATTACATGGTTGGGTGAAGATATTAAGTTTATCTTCTCGTGTTGAAAATATTTTTCACTCGTGATGTATACATTCACTATTCGAAGACAAACTTCATATCTTCGCCCAACCGCGTAATATCCTTTATGTATAGTGATGTCTTCAACTCCATATTGAAAAACAAAGCATGATACTAAAGAATATAGCAGTGACTGAAGTGCATACTTGTATTTACTATCTTTTTATACTTGAATGCTTCCCTTTTTTCCCCCCAATCATGTGTTATGTCTCTCATATTCAAGAGCTCATATTCTACAGCACAAAATCCAGTGTGGCTTTACTACAAATCAGGGCTTTGAACCAGAATTTTTTTCCTATTGGTTCGTTCCGAACAGAAACGGAATTTTAACGTTTCCGGTTTTGGGTTCCACCATTAAATAGATGTTCCCGAACCGGTTAGAACAAAAAAATTTCGTTCCCGGAACGGTTAATTACGTTCCCTGTCAGCTGTTTAACAAATGGCTATAAAGTTATGTCTCTGTCTCATCCAGCTTAAGCCAAATGTAGGCTAATTCTATTACAACCTTCATTAAATAAGACAAGAAATAATTCAAAACAATTATTATTTCAAATGTTGGCAATTTGGATTCTCAGTATGTCTTCCCATCTACACAAACAGAAAAAGTGCCAAAAATGAAAGAGAATTCGTTTAGTGTGTTACCAAAGGCTAGTCAGGCCCTATAGAGGGCTACCGCATGACGTCACCGCGCCGCAAGATTTTGTTAGGCGCCATATTGGAAGACCAAGTACACATCTATGCAAGTACAGTACATACATTCATAAAACAAACTACACCTGAAATGTAGCCAGGGCCGGTTCTGCCCTAATCTGGACCCGGGTGCAACATCGCGCAACCCCCCCCCCCAAAAAAAACAAAACAAAACACCAGTCTAAATCAGGACAACCATCACATAACTATAAACATTTTATATCAACTATTTTAACTAAATGGGCTATAATAAATAAGCCTGCAGGCAGCCACGGCGGGCTGCCTCAGAAAAGTAACCATTCAGTGACAACTGAAAGCCTGCAGCCACGGCGGGCTGCCTCAGAAAACTAACCATTTGTCCTACCTTAAAACTCGTTTTACATTTTCTGCCTCCTTTTTTGTATTTTCGACCCTCCGTTTATTTTCTTTCCTTTTCTGAAAACCCGATTTGTGTCCAGACATTTTGTTCTGCTACCAACGAACTAACTCGTCAGGTCTCGTCTCTCGAGCCCGCGATGATTCCCGTGGGAAGGGCAACAACTGATACATTTTTACAAACAGCCAATAGGGAGGTTGCAATGTTCAGGCTCTTCTTTGCTCAGACACTCAGTAATGCAATTACTCACTTTATCACGTGGAGAAGTGATAGTAGTCCACCTTCCTGCGCTCTCCATTCAGTCAGCGAACGTCACACAGGAAGTGAACCCCAGCGGGTCATAGAAACTTGCGCAAGAGAAGAATGGCTTTTTTATTTGTAGGCTACGGAAACTTTGAGGAACGAAATAAAAACCGGTATTAACCGGTTACCATTATTTTTAATAAGCGTTTCTGTTCCGGAACATAAAAAATAATAAAGTTTCTGGTTTCGTTTCTGTTCCATGTGAAATAGAAAAAGTTCCCGGTTTTTGTTTTCGTTCCTTGAACCGGTTCAAAGCCCTGCTACAAATGGCAATACATGACACTTAAAATGATCCAGTTGTGTCAGATTTTTAACTGGCATGTTCGATATTTAAAATATTTTTGCGCGCTTTTATCATGCTTCAAGGGATGCACTGCAATTACATATTAGTGTACCGTTATACACTGACACAGCCGCTGCAGAACTAATGGCACAACTACCACTGTAATTATGATAGTAGAACCTCCTAGAATACCTCTAACTCCAACGTAACAAAATTTAGTCAAACTCAATAATAGTTTTATCACTTTAACTCCTGTTGCTCAGTGTTTTCAGTCTCGGGTAACTCCAGCAAAAATTGGCTGGGACAATGTTGTGTAATAATGCGTTATGGCTGTGAAATAATCAAACACTGCTTTTATCAAATTAACCTCCTTATTTATTTCCCCCCCAAAGCTAGGCTTCTTCTCTTCAGTGTCATGTGATTTGTTGATAGTGACCTGTGGAGGGTAGCTGCTTGGCATAGTCTGCGGGCAGTGTGAGCAGTGCGTGGTCCTGCAGCGCTGCCAGCCACAGGCAGCTCAGTGTGCCCAGCTCACCCTGCACCAGTTTTAGCAGCCCTGCAGCTCCACTTTCATCAGCAGGGTCCTGCTGCTCTCTGTGCCTGCTGCCTTCCACTGCCATGATATATACCTGCAATGACATGCACAGAAAGAGAAGAACTTAGTACTGAGACTCTAAGCAAAAACTACAAAAAGTGAGACCATTTAAAGCTTCTACTGATATGATTGTCATTTCCATATCCTTGATGTGAAATTTTTTTTTTTTTTTTGGGGGGGGTTGGTTCCACAAATCCTTAATCTTGAAAGCTTGTAACGTCTTAAAAATTCTGCTCTGTAAGCAATAATGCCAATCAGTACATCACAACCAACAAAATATGGAAGGAAGGAAAAAAAAAAAGGGGTGGGTGGAATTTAAACAGCCATAAAAAGCCAAACGCTGATCTGAATTTATTTTAAATTAAGTGCAAAAATGCAATATCTTTGACACTTTAATCTGTTGATTTATTTTACATCATGCAATTTTATTTATTTATTTTTATAAATAAAATTTACCAGCTGGGAGATCCGTATCGTGAAACACCGTGACTGAGGTCTTGAAAACACTGACCGAGGCCTCTAGGCCGAGATCACGGTATTTCACGACACAAACCGATCTTAAGCTGGTAAATAATATATATTTTTTCTTTACCAAATTCTAAGAGAAAATGAGAGCGCCCAAAAGGGAAACCATATTTAGAACAAACCTGCTACAAGCTTGTTTTCGGCTTTCTCCTGAAATGTTTTCTTTTATTTCGTCATCGTCAGGGTAGTAAAACTCGCTCTCGCTGTGAACACTGTCGTTATCGCTATCCATGCTGTAAAATGAATGCTATTATACTAAGAAATGCGAAAATAAATGTTGACAAAAAATTGCTACTATGTTGTTTGTTGTGAACAAGTGAGTCGCCAAAGGTCCGTAACCGGGGTCCGGATCGTAGGATTCCGGACCGCTCGCGAGCCAATCAGAGCGCACGATTTGATGGAAACTGGACCGCGAAAAAAATAGAGGATATTACATGGCTGTATGAAGATATGAAGTTTATCTTTGAGGGGTGAATGTACACATTCACGAGTGGGTGAAGTAAACGAGTGAAATATTTTCAACACGAGAAGATAAACTTCCTATCTTCGCGCTACTGTGTAAAGTTCTTTATATTATATGGATGAGTCCACAAAAAAGAAACAGACAAGAATTTTAATTTTGAACCGGTTTGCCATTTTGACAACGTGCATCAAGTCAGTGGAAAAAACACTGGGAGTGACATCATTGGCGTGAAATATTGGGAATTATTATACATACAGGACACTTTTTTGACGGGATAAAAATGCGTTCTATTCCCTTCCAGCGGGTTTCATTCATTTGGTTTGATAGCATGCAATATTGTTCGTATATTGCTTATCCTATGTATACAGTATTACGTCACTCTACCCAGTGGAGAATGAGTGTTGAACCTGGTTTATGATATTGCATGGCTGTCAAAACAACATAACGTCACACATTGGAGACGTAAAACGTCAGCACTAGCGAGTGACTGACAATTTATAAACAAACATGGCTGCTAGGTTTGCTGCGTTAAATATGGCAAAATTTGAGAGAATTTTGAAAAAGACGTGTTGAACACCCAAAAGGAATGTGTATGAATAATAATAATAATAATAGCTTTTTTTGTAGTAGATCAGATATAGGGCGGCACGGTGGTGTAGTGGTTAGCGCTGTCGCCTCACAGCAAGAAGGTCCGGGTTCGAGCCCCGTGGCCGGCGAGGGCCTTTCTGTGTGGAGTTTGCATGTTCTCCCCGTGTCCGCGTGGGTTTCCTCCGGGTGCTCCGGTTTCCCCCACAGTCCAAAGACATGCAGGTTAGGTTAACTGGTGACTCTAAATTGACCGTAGGTGTGAATGTGAATGGTTGTCTGTGTCTATGTGTCAGCCCTGTGATGACCTGGCGACTTGTCCAGGGTGTACCCCGCCTTTCGCCCGTAGTCAGCTGGGATAGGCTCCAGCTTGCCTGCGACCCTGTAGAAGGATAAAGCGGCTAGAGATAATGAGATGAGATATCAGATGTATTCCATTAAGCTAGCATGATCTTGAACTTGTCTTTGACTTGTTCAGTATCATGCTAGCTGAATGGAATATATCTGATATACCACTCAAAGCCAGTCAATATTGTTTGTGTCACTCAGATCCGCGATGTATTTTGTCTGCAAAATGCGAGTTTTTCAACACGAGAAGATAAACTTCATATCTTCAAGCCAACGTGTGCTTTTCTTTTTATTATACAGATGCATTCACAAACAAAAAGTACCCAAATTTATCAAAATTCATCGATTTCCTCACAAGTGACATACAGGGATTTATGTCACGGTTTTGGTTCTCCATGTCCCATGCTTGCTTAACAGTTTGCAAGAGCTCTATTTGTTGTCCAGAGCAAATGAAATCTTGACCTCGGTACGCTTATTCTCTGCATAAATAAAGCAATTAATGTTATTGGAAGTATCCTGGAGTAACTCCAAAGATCTTGTAGGCAAAGTACAGAATGTTCAGGATGGATTGCGCCAAGTGAGAAGACTCCAACTTAGCTGGTCAGTGAATGCAACATCTCACCTCTGCCCAGGCTTTGAGCACAGCCAGCGTCTCCATGGTTAAGGTGCTCTCATTGTAGAGAGGATTAGGTACGTCCCTCCCTGCCTGAACTTTGACTAGCGAAGATGATAAGAGCTGGTAAACCCTCCTGAGGTCACGGAGATCACTGACAACCCCACTGGCCATCCATGCACTGCACACCTACATGCCCAGAACAATGAGAATCATCATGATGCTAGTTCAGGAAGAAAATAATGTATTATAAAGCAAATGTACAGAATAAGATGTTTTTTAAGCTGCCTTTGAAGAACCAGACCTGACAGGCTTTGGCAGTGACATCAGGAGGAGCTTCTGCACAAAAGGCTGGTCTTAGAGCGGCTCCCACCTTCAAAGAAATTTTTTTTTTTTACATTTGCAAAAATTAGCAAGAAAGGAGATTGAAAAATCCTGCCACTGTTACAGAACAACATTAACAATACTGACAATTATGCATTTATGTGATGAAAATGCAAACAAGATGTAAGCAAATTTATGTAACATACAGCCAAGTTCATTCCTATAATTTGTCAGGCTTAAGGAGTCTTGGCTAAAGGTTTTTTGTTTTTTTAAACATAATTTAATACAATATGAGAGAAGGTAACAATAAGCCAACATGCCACTCCAAATCTACAGTACTGTGCAAAAGTCTTGGGCACATGTAAAGAAACGCTGTAGACCAAAAATGGCTTAAAAATAATGAAAGGAAATGTTTCAACATTTAAAAAAAAAAAAAACCATGTAGCAGCTCGTAAGAGTGGGCGCAGCACAGAAGACGGCAGGACAGAACTAAGTTTGAAAATGCTTTTTATTTGATACACTTTTCAGTGATCTTTCAGTCTAACAGACACTCGCGCACGCACACACATCTGGTGTCTGGATCGGGAGAGAGCTCTCCTCTGCTCTCGCTCTCTCCTTAAATAGGGCGCGGTCACTGGGGAAGACACACAAACACACGTTAATTAGGGGGTGTCGTGGCTCAGGTGGATAAGGCGCCACACCATAAATCCGGGGACCCGGGTTCGATTCCGACCCGAGGTCATTTCCCGATCCCTTCCCGTCTCTCTCTCCTGCTCATTTTCTGTCTCTACACTGTCCTATCCAATAAAGGTGAAAAAAGCCCAAAAAAATCTTTAAAAAAAAAAAAAAACACACACGTTAATTAACATCAGGTGTAGTGATTCTGCCACTTACCTTCCCTGACTCCGCCCTCCTGTCACAGACCGCCGCTTGACCACGCCCCCACTGCCACAACCCACTATAAACAGCAATAAGCCATAATAAATTAAACAAAGTCAATATTTGGTATGAGACGACACTTTCAAAAAAAGTCAAAGTCCCTTCCCACGCCATGTGGTGCATAGGGCGGCGCCGATCTCGGTTTCCGTAGCCCTCGGCCTGTAGCCCATTACATAGCCGCAAGAGTTTGAGACGACACTTTGCTTTAAAAAAAAATTTCGTCTCAGGTACAATGAGTGCAGTTCTATAAGGAAATGAGCTGTAGGTTTTACTGAGCATCTTACAGAACCAGCCGCAGTTCTTCTGGACACTGACTGTCACACTCGCTTCTTCATTTTGTACCAAAACCCAGCAGCCTTCATTATGCTTTCTTTTTTAACCTGAAAAGTGCTCGCTTATGGAATATGCTGTTCAGATACAAACTTTTTTTCTGTAACATTTACAGTTAGGTCCATATATATTTGGACACTGACACATTGTTTTTTTTACCTGTTTACTGAAACATATTCAAGTTATAGTTATATAATGGACATAAAGTCCAGACTTTCAGCTTTCATTTGAGGGTATCTACATTAAAATTGGATGAAGGGTTTAGGAGTTTCAGCTCCTTAACATGTGCCACCCTGTTTTTAAAGGGACCAAAAGTAATTGGACAATTGACTCAAAGGCTATTTCATGGGCAGGTGTGGGCAATTCCTTCGTTATGTCATTCTCAATTACGCAGATAAAAGGCCTGGAGTTGATTTGAGGTGTGGTGCTTGCATTTGGAAGATTTTGCTGTGAAGAAAACATGCGGTCAAAGGAGCTCTCCATGCAGGTGAAACAAGCCATCCTTAAGCTGTGAAAACAGAAAAAAACCCATCCGAGAAATTGCTACAATATTAGGAGTGGCAAAGTCTACAGTTTGGTACATCCTGAGAAAGAAAGAAAGCACTGGTGAACTCATCAATGCAAAAAGACCTGGGCACCCACAGAAGACAACAGTAGTGGATGATTGCAGAATAATTTCCATGGTGAAGAGAAACCCCTTCACAACAGCCAACCAAGTGAACAACACTCTCCAGGAGGTAGGCGTATCAATATCCAAATCTACCATAAAGAGAAGACTGCTCGTCTCGTCTTCTTCCGCTTTATCCGGGACCGGGTCACGGAGGCAGCAGTCTAAGCAGGGAAGCCCAAACTTCCCTTTCCCCAGACACCTCGGCCAGCTCCGCGGGAAGAACACCGAGGCGTTCCCAGGCCAGCCGAGAGACATAGTCCCTCCAGCGTGTCCTGGGTCTTCCCTGGGGCCTCCTCCCAGGGGGACATGCCTGGAACACCTCCCGAGGGAGGCGTCCAGGAGGCATCCGAAAAAGATGCCCGAGCCACCTCAGCTGATTCCTCTCGATGTGGCGCAGCAGCGGCTCTACTCCGAGCTCCTCCCGAGTGACTGTGCTTCTCACCCTATCTCTAAGGGAGCGCTCAGCCACCCTGCGAAGGAAACTCATTTCGGCCGCTTGTATCCGCGATCTTGTCCTTTCGGTCATTACCCAAAGCTCATGACTATAGAAGTGAACAGAGAAGACTGCATGAAAGTAAATACAGAGGGTTCACTGCACAGTGCAAGCCACTCATAAGCCTCAAGAATAAAAAGGCTAGATTAGACTTTGCTAAAAAACATCTAAAAAAAAGCCAGCACAGTTCTGGAAGAACATTCTTTGGACAGATGAAACCAAGATCAACCTCTACCAGAATGATGGAAAGAAAAACGTATGGCGAAGGCGTGGTACAGCTCATGATCCAAAGCATACCACATCATCTGTAAAACATGGCGGAGGCAGTGTGATGGCTTGGGCATGCATGGCTGCCAGTGGCACTGGGTCACTAGTGTTTATTGATGATGTGACACAGGACAGAAGCAGCCGGATGAATTCTGAGGTATTCAGAGACATACTGTGTGCTCAAATCCAGCCAAACTGATTGGTCGGCATTTCATAATACAGATGGACAGTGACCCAAAACATAAAGCCAAAGCAACCCAGGAGTTTATTAAAGCAAAGAAGTGGAATATTCTTGAATGGCCAAGTCAGTCACCTGATCTCAACCCAACTGAGCAGGCATTTCACTTGTTAAAGACTAAACTTCAGACAGAAAGGCCCACAAACAAACAGCAACTGAAAACCGCTGCAGTAAAGGCCTGGCAGAGCATTAAAAAGGAGGAAACACAGCGTCTGGTGATGTCCATGAGTTCAAGACTTCAGGCAGTCATTGCCAACAAAGGGTTTTCAACCAAGTATTAGAAATGAACATTTTATTTACAATTATTTAATTTGTCCAATTACTTTTGAGCCCCTGAAATGAAGGGATTGTGTTTAAAAATTGCTTTAGTTCCTCACATTTGTATGGAATCATTTTGTTCAACCCACTGAATTAAAGCTGAAAGTCTGAACTTCAACTGCATCTGAATTGTTTTGTTCAAAATTCATTGTGGTAATGTACAGAACCAAAATTAGAAAAATGTTGTCTCTGTCCAAATATTTATGGACCTAACTGTAATTTTGTGCTGGAAAACAAACATTTGGACTCGAAAATGTTTTTGTACCGACTCGATAATACAGAAGTCATAAAATAGAAATCTATAACAAAGTTTGTATGAAGAAAAAAAAAAATAGGGTGCCAAAGACTTTTGCACAGTACTGTACATTATGCATTCATTTCTAACCAACCAACAAAACCATGTATTAATAAATTCCATTCTTAATTTACAAGGTCATAACTTGGGAACATTACTTGGTACATTTGCTTTCTTCTAACGTTCGATATTTTCACGTTCCATTTCCTTAATTGAGTTGCAGCTAACAATTTACTCCACACTCGTAAAGAACTGCTGCATCTGTTTGAGTTGTAGAGGAAAGGACGAACTTCCTGTATAAAATTCTGCATACGAACAAACAGAAGCTTGAAAATAGTTTCCTAAATCTAGAACAAACTATCCCTTGCACCAAATCAGAGTTCATGAATGGATACAGAATTGCTGGAGCACAAACTTTCAAATAAGCTAGTTTGTTGATTATTCTTTTACACGTGAAAGAAAGTCATCTGAATAACATTTTTACGTTGGCCTGATACTGCTCCAGAATGACGTGGCCAGGGAACTCGGGTTCTGGGACGCCTGCAAACTTGCGGATGATGAGCAGCAGCATGTGTAAGCCGGCCAGCCGGAGTTGCTCGCTATGATCTGTTGCTGCCATAAAGGCCATGCGCACCAGATCAGCCAAGTGGAGAACCAGGAAATCTACGAAACAAATGGTGTACGAGACAGTAAAACCTCCTCGGGCATAACTGCAAATCATTTGCAGGAGCCTATAATTTTCTTCAATAAACAGGCTGTGAGACATCAGAATTTTGTAATGGCATGATCTAAGCAACAGATTATAATAATAAAATCACTGACAATTACAACATGTCCCATAGTGTTCTATTCCCTTTGCACCACAACAATTACACTAACTATAGAGCCCCACGTCATAATTTTTATTTGTATGGAACGTCCATGAGATAAGCTAGTTCCTGTTATCACTTACGTTATAGCAGCTATAAAACTGTTGTTGCCTCAACAGCCTCTCTTTTCGTTAATAAGTCAAAATGCATCTCAACATGGTGACCCAGAAACCAGAAAGTTATCTGTCCTGAAGACTCCCCTCGGTTGAAAACTTTAACCGTTACAATGTGCTGACCCCCAGGACTCCATCCGTAAATATTAAACAAACTTCACTGTATCAATGAGAGTAGGTGGGTTTGTTAGATAACATTTATTATTAAATTTATAGCGGATATTACACGGTTGCACGAAGATATGACGTTTATCTTCAAGTTATGAACATATTCACGAGTGAGTGAAGTGAATGAGTGAAGATATTTTCAACAGGAGAAGATAAAATTCATATCTTCAAGCAAACGTGTGATTTTCTTTTCATTATACAGACACAGGGCGGCACGGTGGTGTAGTGGTTAGCGCTGTCGCCTCACAGCAAGAAGGTCCTGGGTTCGAGCCCCGGGGCCGGCGAGGGCCTTTCTGTGTGGAGTTTGCATGTTCTCCCCGTGTCCGCGTGGGTTTCCTCCGGGTGCTCCGGTTTCCCCCACAGTCCAAAGACATGCAGGTTAGGTTAACTGGTGACTCTAAATTGACCGTAGGTGTGAATGAGAGTGTGAATGGTTGTCTGTGTCTATGTGTCAGCCCTGTGATGACCTGGCGACTTGTCCAGGGTGTACCCCGCCTTTCGCCCGTAGTCAGCTGGGATAGGCTCCAGCTTGCCTGCGACCCTGTAGAAGGATAAAGCGGCTACAGATAATGTGATGTAATATACAGACACATTCACAAAGTACCCAAATTTATCAAAATTCATTGATTTCCTCATGAATAACAGAGAGAGATTTATGCCACGGTGGACGTAGCTCGTATGAACAATGCGAGTGGTGAATTTCCCAGTAAAACACCCGTGTCTGTGTAATATAACCCTATAATCATTCATGAGTGGGGAAATCTGATTTTTTTTCCCCCAGTCAGTCAATTATCTTCACATTTTATACATAAATTATATCCATATTCACTGGATATGAGCAGTCGCGCCCTCTGATTGGCGACTCTACTGCTAGGCTATCAGCTCATATACCGTGAGTACAGAAAAAAACATGGCGGCGCATGTTGTTGAACCAACTGAGGATGAAATAAAAACTCTACTCGAAAACAAAACCCCGCAAAAAAAAAAAAAAATGGAATAAAAGTATTTGATTTGAAGAACATAAATTTTTATTTTCCAAAAATTATTATTACAGCATTATTCACAAATTGCTGCTGTCATTTTGTTTACATTCTAAGTGGAAATTTTTTTGTTGGATGTTTTGCACGAAGTTTTTATTTATTGAATTTGCAAAAAATAAAAATACTCCGTTTCTCAAAATCCAGTGAATGTGGAGAGAATAAAACAGTTATTCCACTCAATCTCATCATACATGGCTTACAGCTGACTCCGCTATCAGCTCATGTAACACGATTTTGTGGAATAACTGTTTATATACTATATACACACACAAATATATAACACACACTCACGCCCCTTTTCCACCAAAGCAGTTCCAGGGCTGGTTCGGGGCCAGTGCTTAGTTTGGAACCGGGTTTTCTGTTTCCACTGACAAAGAACTGGCTCTGGGGCCAGAAAAACCGGTTCCAGGCTAGCACCAACTCTCTGCTGGGCCAGAGGAAAGAACCGCTTACGTCAGCGAGGGGGCGGAGTTGTTAAGACCAACAATAACAAGACCGCGAAAGATCGCCATTTTTAAGCGACGAGAAGCAGCAGCTGTACAAACGCGAAGTCAGCCATTATTATTATTATTATTGTTGCTGCTGCTGCTGCTTCTTCCATGTTGTTTTTGCTTCGATATTCGCGCCAAGGTTTATGCAAACGTAGTGACGTAACTGATGTATACAGCGACGTAACTGACGTATACAGCGACGTAATGACATGGCTTCCCTTAGCACCGCAAGCTATGGAAAAGCAAACTGGTTCTCAGCTGGCTCGCAAGTTGAACGAGTTGTGCACCAGCACTGGCTCCGAACCAGCCCTGGAACTGATTTGGTGGAAAAGGGGCAACACACACACTATATACTAGTGCATCTCAAAAAATTAGAATACCATGAAAAAGTTCCTTTTTTTTCACAATTTAATTCAAAAAGGTAAACTTTCATATATTCTATATTCATTACATGTAAAGTGAAATATTTAAAGCCTTTTTTGTTTGAATTTTGATGATTATGGCTTATAGCTCATGAAAATCAGAAATCCAGTATCTCAAATTATTAGAATATTCCCTAAGATCAATCAAAAAAAGGATTTACAATACAGAAATGTCCAACTTCTGAAAAGTATATTCATTTATACACTCAATACTTGGCTGGGGCTCCTTTACCATGAATTACTGTATCAATGTGGTGTGGCATGGAGGTGATCAGTCTGTGGCACTGCTGAGGTGTTATTGAAGCCCAGGTTGCTTTGATAGTGGCCTTCAGCGTATCTGTATTTTTGGGTCGGGTGTTTCTCATCTTCCTCTTGACAATACCCCATAGATTCTCTATGGGGTTCAGGTCAGGCAAGTAGAAAAATGCTTGAAACATTTTAGTTTACGTATAATGAGTCTATAATATATAACATTTTCACTTTCTTAAATAACTGATGGAAAATATTGAACTTTTTCACAATATTCTAATTTTTTGAGATGCACTAGTGTATGACCATATAGTTCAGTGTGAATGAGCTGTTACTAGAGAAAGGATAACCTGAAAGGACAGAATGAGCACATTACTACGAGTGAACAATGAATTATAACTGAACTGCTGTTATAGAAAAGTAATCAACACCTTCTGAAGGGGTTGATTCTCCGTTATCTCTTACGATCTCTGACCTGTGGACTTGTGCGATCGTTGCTCCTGAGCCAGTGTCATGTCAAAGTGAGCTAGGTGTCCGCTCTCACACTGCACTATGATGTGGCACACGCACTCCACAGCGAATACACGGCTGGACCAGCGCAGGTTGTTGAAGGGCCCACTGTATACACACTTGGCATGAAAGAATGATGCGTCGTCATAGCTGTCTGCATCCTCTTCCTGATTCATTTCCACAGGTGCAGCAACTACCGAGTCTAGTACAGAAGAGAATGGTCTTAGTTCTAGTATCTGTAAAAACTAGGGCTGTAACGATATGCGTATCGAAATCGAAATCGCGATACGCAGAGCCACGATCCGTATCGCGATACAAGAAGGCAGAATCACGGTACACCCTTTCAAACTTCTCCTCAGCCCAAAAACAGAGGCGCTTCCAAACTTCAATTTATGAATACTTTACTTTTTTATTTAAATTACATTTTAAACTTACTTAAATTACTTTTATTTTTTTTATATCTATTAGTAAGTCGTTTTTTCGCCGACCTGCGACAATCTTCTGCGAGTCACGCAACGTCCACACTCGCCACTGGCAGAGCATTCATTCTTTTAAGCGGTCGCCATTCTGGTTGCGACGCGGGGAGCGAATCTGTAAACAAGCAGCTCATTGGCTGGCTAGGTGTGCCACAAGCCAATCACAATCACTTGACCGGAAAGGCATGCAGTGTTGCCAGATTGGGCAGGTTTAGGTGCTTTTTGGTTGGTTTTGAACATATTTTGGGGTGGAAAACGTTAGCAATATCTGGCAACACTGAAGGCATGTCTGCTTGGGCGGAAGCCCTCTGTGGCAGTTACATTTTGACACGCGAGCAATGTTTCACCATAAAAATTCCGTAACTTCCATCTGTTTTCTGCGATCACAGAAAATCACTGGCCCTATGAGAGTGAGACAGTGAAATAGCCGCCACCCCCCCAAAAAAAAATCTTAACGGATTTACACGATTTGGAAAAATGACTTTTTCAGAACCGAAAAAACCAGAGCTTCCGGCTCAACAGTATTATTTTGAGAAATAAAACAATCTTTGGATATACATTTGTTCATTTTTGCATACATATTACTCATTCTCTGCAGTAGTCTGAATTATTTGTTATTAAATAGTTAATGTAAGTAAGTAAATGTTAATAAGTCAAATTTACTACTTTAAAAAAACATTTTAAAAAATCGTGGGCGTATCGAATCGTGGATCAAAAATCGCGATACGAATCGAATCGTGAGTTGGGTGTATCGTTACAGCCCTAGTAAAAACATATCTGGAAATTGTATTGTCAGTCCGTTTTCTTGCTGAATACTCTAATCATGGTCAACTTAATGTAAGCTCTCTTATAATATAGGCAGCACATTCTTCAAACACAGGGAACCTCCAGGAATTGAAAATGGCATTGTACTTGCCCCTAAATTGCCACTAGGTGTGAATGTGTGTGTAGCGATAGACTGACATCGAATCCAGGGTGCATTCCTGCCTAATGCTCATTGTTCCAAAGACAGGCTCTAGATTCACTGCAACCCTGATCAGAATAAAGTGGATACTGAAGATGAATGAATGAATATTTTCCATATGACATAAACTCACCTGAACAGGCAGAGGAGAGTGCATCCTTGCAGAGCTTGAGCCAGTGAGCCAGCTGGGTCTCAGCGGCTGAGCTCATCATGTGGATAAGTGTTTCTTGAATGTCTTGGCAGAGTCGGGCATCCCGCTCACGATCCAACAGAATAAACAGAGCTCCCTCCAGACCCACCTCCTTAATGGTCACGTCTATGAAGCAAAACCACACCCACTTTTCCAGTGAGAAGTTACAAATTTGCAATAAAATATTTAAAGAGGACATGCCATAAAAAACTGCTTTTTCTTGTTGTTTTTGAAATGTGTCGCTGTGACTTGGGGGTCATACTGGGCATTTTAAAACGCCCAGTTACTTTCCCAGACTGTAATGGGCATAGAAAGAAAATAAGCGTCGAGAACTATGGAATCAATTTTGTGCCAAAATGTTCATACAATACTTTTGAAATATCAGACAAAAACAACAAATCAAAATACAAAAAAAGAAGTGTCAACTTTTTTTAGACTGGCAAACAAATGTGACCCCTCACCGAATCCAGGGACACATGTCGGCCGAAACGAATCCGAGATAATCGCAAAAGAAGCATTTTTTTGGAAATTTGTGATTTTTGTTTTTTTCCATCATGTGCAAGTTGAGATCTTGAAGAATGCAATCAGTATTTCAGATAATAGATTGTTTTGTTGGAAAAGCATACATTTTTTGTTGCAAATTGTCTCGTTTTTGTCAGGACTGTAGCCTGCTGGGGGGTGTGGGTAAATTACCATATGGGCCATTCACATGATGATTTAAGTCTTTTTTTTTTTTTCCGCGAATCAGCTGTATGATGCGAGCTGAGCTCGTGGCTACTTAACCTGCATAGAGGCATGTAATTTCACTATGGAATGAGGAAGTTAAACAGAGCGCAGAGGAGCTGAAACACCACGAAGCAAACAGACACACGGTATTTACATCGGAGATAACCATTTCTAGCAAAAAAAAAAAAAACGCAACCTCGTTTTCCAGATTGAATGGAATACTTGAATGATCGGATGATACACGGACCGTTCTAGGACTACATTCCATCGGAGGCATTGGTGTGTGCAAAGCGCCGTTTCTCTTTCTGATGGGGTAAGTTTATTAATCTAAGGCTGTGTGGTTATTTTTGCATGTAACAGAGAGTGTTGTGGTTTGGTTAAGCCTAGGTCACAACCGGACGTACGATTTTTTGGCCATGCGATTTTTGGCGTTTCCCAAATTGCTGCGTTTTTTTTTTTGTTCATGGAGAAAGACGCGCGTTGGCCGTAAGTTTGTCTTGCAACCTGAAAAAAACGTAAGTGCCCGTAGAGTTTGTTTGACATGACAAAGAACCTCTGCGGCCGGTCTGCAGCTCGAAAATCAGCACATCACACGCGCGCTCTCGTGCGTTTCATGCGCGCTCTCGTGCGTTTCTTGCGTTTTTTGCATGTAGACCGGCCGTAGGAGCACGTACCGTACAGCCGGTTGTGACCGACGCTTTACATGAAACTAGTGTTGTGTTGTGTCATCATTGTGCTATCTTTCTTTCTTACGGTGTGAGTAATTTTTCAACCACAAAACGTTAAAGTATACTTTAGGACTTATTTTTGTACTTCATAATTGTTTTGGGCATACTTTGCATGGAAGGAAAATTGACGTGGTGATCTTTGTTTACATGAAAGTAGCATCGTGCTAGCTAGTAGGGGGTAGAGCTTTCCTTAATATCAAGCAAATGAGCAGCATTATGTGCCCGCCCTGCACCCAGAGTAGCTGAGATGGAAAACTTTGAGGGCGATTTTCTCCCTTTTCTGTTTTAAGAAGTATACACTTTCAAAAGGCCACACATTCTTCAAATATTGTCAGATCTCCACATGGAAGGCATCATTGGAAAGCTTAGAAACTGTACTTTCTGAATCTGTCAATAACTCAAAATGCCCCTGGGCGGACATGTGTCCCTGGATTCTGTTTTCTGACACAAATTATTTGTGTAATTGTGCAAAATATCAGTCTATTACTCTTCAGAAAACTTTTATTTTTGTTCCGCGTCTTTCTCAGTTTTGTTTGACGTAATTTATTTTGGTTGCGATTCCAGCTTTCTCGTTTGCGCTCCCTGACTTTTTGCTTGCAGTTTTGGCACAAACTTCACGTGTGGGTGGGCTGTCCAGGAATGCATTCCCATTGGGTAACTTGTGTTTGACTGACAGCTACGCTCAGCCATTTCCTACTCAGATTCTGGTGGACTGTTTGACGAGTGACCGATCTAGAGCCCTGCACTCCCGCGGGACCCGCCGCAAAGCAGTGCGGGACAAATTTTGAAAGCTCATTGTGGGCGCGACCGGAAGTGCACATATGCGGCGCGGGCGGGAGCGGTGATAAGCTGCAGTCCCGCTAATTAAAAACGTGTTTGAAATAAAATTTATAAATTAATGTCTATCATATATAATTTGTGCTGGATATTTTATTTGGCATTAATAAAAACATTTTAAGATGCCTAAATTTGCAGAGAGAGTCAGATTGTCAGATTGAGTGAGGAATGGCATCTTAAATTTGCCATTGATCACCCTAACGGGAAATCCTTTGATCACTCTAATGACTCGCAGTTCACACCCAGCTAGCAAGAGAACCATAAGTGAAGTAATTTACTGCTTGAGTTAGTCTACAACTCTAATCAGAGAGACAGGTCACACAGTGACGGTAGGCTTGACTCAATGCTATCCCAGAAATCCTTCCTGTAATATGCAAATTTGGCTGTCCAATCAGAGGCGGCCAAATTTGCATATTACAGAAAGGATTTCTGGGATAGCATTGAGTCAAGCCTACCGTCACTGTGTAACCTGTCTCTCTGATTAGAGTTGTTCACTCATGGTTCTCTTGCTAGCTCTGCTTTGCAGTAAAAAAAAAAAAACATTGGTACAAAGCAAGCCCATTCACTTTTTAATGCTGATCAGAGAATTACAAACGTTTCTCATGTGACAAAAATGTGCGATTCGCTATTAAATATTTTAATTGCTTGACAGCACTTATTATTATTATTAGAGACACTACATGCTGAATTCAGAAACAAGGTAAATAATAAATGTGAACGTGAGCTGTAGATATTTATGCTCAAATCCACTCAAAGTAGGGGGCGGGGCACCATCACGTTGTGTCAAGACAAGAACTTTCCTGAGAAATAACGCGAACGTCTGCATCATGCGGGATTTCCGGGCGGGAGCGGGACAAAATATGGCAGGCGCGGGCGGGAGTGGGACTGAAAATCATAATTCTTTGCGGGCGCGGGCGGGAGTGGGACTGCACAATGCGGGCGCGGGCGGGACTGAAAAATCCGACCCGCGCAGACCTCTAGACCGATCCATTGACGGTAAACAAGGATCGAGTGGACTTCAGTGGCGACTATGATATTGAATTTACACTTTGTTGAATTAATTCAATATCATAGTCGCCACTGAAGTCCACTCGATCCTTGTTTACCATCAATGGATCGGTTACTCATCAAACAGTCCGCCAGAATCCGAGTAGGGAATGGCTGAGCGTAGCTGTCAGTCAAACACAAGTTAGCCAATGGGAATGCATTCCTGGACAGCCCGCCCACACGTGAAGTTTGTGCCAAAACTGCAAGCAAAAAGTCAGGGAGCGCAAACGAGAAAGCTGGAATCGCAACCAAAATAAATTACGTCAAACAAAACTGAGAAAGACGCGGAACAAAAATAAAAGGTTTCTGAAGAGTAATAGACTGATATTTTGCACGATTACACGAATAATTTGTTTGCCAGTCTAAAAAAATTGACCTTTTTTTTCCTTTTTGTATTTTGATTTGTCGTTTTTGTTTGATATTTCAAAAGTATTGTATGAACATTTTGGCACAAAATTGATTCCATAGAGAACAGGCCATTTACAAAAGTACATGTATCTTACGCAGAATCTCCTCTCATTTTTATGGTATCACCACTGTTAACATATGACCACACATAGCAATCTGAATTACGATGATGGAGACATTTACCGAGTTACTACTGAGTAAACGATAGCAGGGGAGAAAGCAGTGTTCCAAGTTCCAGGATGCACAAAAGAAAACGTGAATCTGCATATTCTTCCAAAGTGTCCAGGAAGCTCTCGCTTGACCCTTGGCCCCTCTGTTCGCAAACCTTTAGGCCAAGGCTTCCACTATAGCATCGGAGCACAGAAGCTATCGCTTGCCTCTCACAGTTTAGCTACAATTCCACACAGCATGTAGTTGACAGAATTCTTGTTTAAAAGATGTTAGCCAATCAGAGCGATGCTAATTACATTTAATATTTAAAAGCACAGCTGCAAAATCAGCCTCTCTTATCCTATACGGCTTTCATAACATGCTAAAATGGGATGAGGGGGAAAAAAAAAAAGCACACTTCCAAACTTTACAAAAGCATCTGAGGGAAAAATTAACAGTTATTCCATGAAATCAAGTTGTACATGAGCTGATAACTGATGAGACACGTAGTGTCAAGTTGGCTATAAGCCATGTATGATGAGATTGAGTGGAATAACCGTTTTATTCTATCCACATTCACTGGATTTTGAGAACCAGAGCATTTTTATTTTTTGCAAATTCGATAAATAAAAACTACACAAAACGTCCGACAAAATCATTTCCGCTTAGAATGTAAACAAACCGGCAAAATGACAGGAGCAATTTGTGAAAAATGCGATAATAATAATTATTGAAATATAAAAAAAAGATACAATTATCATCATCAAATACTTGTATTCCATATCTCGTTGCTTTTTTTTAATTTTTGTTTTGGAGTAGAGTCCTCGGTTGGTTCAGTAACACGCGCCACCGTTTTGTTTTTCTCTACTCACGGTATATGAGCTGATAGCCTAGTAGCAGAGTAGCCAATCGGAGGGCACGACTGCTCATATCCAGTGAATGTGAATAGATAATATAGAATAACTGAAAGGTGTACGGCATGTCCCCTTTAAAGCAGGGGTTTTCATACTTTGCAGCCAGGGACCCCTTTAACTATAAAATAAATCTTCGTAGACCCCCTCACTACAGTTTTATGAAAACAATCCAACTATGCAAATATTAGGCTCATTAGCTAAATGTGTACAATAATATTTTGGTTACTTAGAGCATTTTATCTTTCCACTGACACCACCCGAGTTGTGCATGTTGTAAATGCAGCACATTTGAGTGTGTGGTGCACAGACCACAGTTTTAAAGTGTTCTCATGCACAAAACATTGCAATTCTGCTGTGTATGAAACTATGTACAAGTGACAAACTAGTCAACTACATAACAGAACAGGAGGTAGCAGATGTTCCAACAGGTGTTCCAACAGGTATGTGACGCTGCCTCACCCAGTTGTGTGTTGTCTCTTCGTGGCAGCTCCTTGACCAGGGCCACAGCATACTCCGACACCTCCACTGCCTCCCGCTGGGCTAACTGACGCAAACACGCTACCACCGCTCTGCGTAGATACAGGTATGAACTGCACAGGTTCACCTGTATACAAACACATACCCAATTTAACAAATACAGATATCTGGGGAGGGGAAAAAAAAGGACTATTGGAAAAATAGGGTATGTGCTGACAGCACATGTTGAAGTGGGTATAATGACAAACAAACAGAGAAAATCAGGTTAAAAAAAAAAAAAAAAAAGTAGTGCAGTGATATGACCAACAAGCTGTGGTAACCAAAATCCATATAATCCTGGAACCAGTCCCTGAAAAACTCACTTTCTGTACAGACAGGAGAAAAGCCAGAAGGGAGAAAGACTAAAGTATAAGGGAGCAGGACTACTGCCAAGGCTTCTTCTAGGGCAAATGATCTCACTAACCCTACATTCACGACTGCAGGTGACAAACTGAAACGTGGCCTTTAATTTTTGATGTACACTACCTGACCATAATACACGTGTTTGTTTGGTATTTTTTTTTAAATTCCCATTCCAGATTTAGCTCCCCCTCCCTTTTGCTGTTATAATAACCTCCATTCTTCTGAGAAAGCTTTCCACAAGATGTTGGAGTGTGGCTGTGGGGATTTGTCAATTCAGCCATAAGAGCATTAGTGAGGTCAGGCACTGCTGGTCAGGCGAGAAAGCCTGGGGAAGTTGACATTCCAATTTATCCCAAAGGTGTTCAGTGTGGGTCCTGTTTACAGGATGCCTAAAATGTATTTTAAAACAAACAAACAAAACAACAAACCCTCTTAAAACCATAATTACATCTTATCCTCTCATATACACACAAGCGTGCTCTGAGGGCACAATATCCCCCGCTGGCAACTTTGCCATAACTCTGGTAAAATGCGACTGAATTGAACGAAATCACAATATGCATATTTCCGACATATAACAAAGAATCCTGCCAAATTACACGAAATTCCTCCAAAAATTGTGAGAGGAGTTGATTTCAGAAGGTGAGTACCTTTTCCTTGGATGGACGGATGGAAATCGCCACAACATAATCCCCCTTTGGGCCTTTCGGGCAGCGGGGGATAATTATGAAGAGAGACAAACTACAAGTGGCACAGGTGACTTGCTCGTGTGCATGTAGGGGATGAGGAACTATAATGTGACTTATGTTGTCATGCCAAAAGTGCACATTGTGTTTTAATAAAGAGGTTTACTCATTTGTGTTCAAGATTTCGCATTTGTCCTTGAGTTATTATGGCTATATGGACAGCTATTCCAACATCAGAAAAAAAACGTTTTGCTCAGGCCTGGATGTGTTTGTGTGCGCAGGGGAAAAAAAAAAAAAAAGAAGGAAGACAGACAGACAGACAAACAAACAAACAAACAAAAACCCTGACTATTCCTTGGCACTAACCCTGCAGTGGGAGTGTGTGACTGCAAAAGTTCATGCTCATACCAGAATGCCTGTTTAGTGTTAGCCTGCAAAACAACTGCAAGTCAGTGAGCGCATGAGCAAGAGAAAGATAAGAAAAAGAGAGAGGAAAAAAAAAAAAACAGCACATGGTGAGAACTTCAAACTGTAGCCTGGCAGTAAAGACGAGGAAACATACCAAAACAGAATAATCCAACAAGATCCCCTGTGTGAGAGAGTAAAACATAGCACTGTCATAGCAAAGAAAGGCATCTCAAATCAATATCGAAACCGAGGACTTCGTTATTACAACTAGTTATTCCACCCCACTTAACTACGCCATGAGGAAACTTGTGGAATAAGCATGGTGTGTGTGTGTGTATATATATATATATATATATATATATACAAAAAAAAAAAAAAAAAAAAAACCAGTATATTAAGTCAGTAGTTTGAGTGTGTGTGTGTGCGCATATACCGTAGCTCTACTGATAGTGAACTAGTTCTACATGAGCAGGTGGGGTCATGTAAATATTACCAGTGCATCTCTAGGATTTTAGTCACATCCAAATCAGCCGTGGGTGGTAGAAATGGGCAACTGGACTTGCTTGAAGATTCTTGAAAATGTTTCACCTCTCATCCGAAAGGCTTCCTCAGTTCTGTCTGACTAATAGGGAGTATCAGATATTTATCCTCTCCTGGATCAGAATCAGAATTCTGATGACCAGCTCATCTAAGGTGTCATTGGGGCATCATGTTGGTGTGGGTCACTGGAGGCTGGGTGTGAACGGCGAGTCATTAGGGTGATCAAAGGATCGCCCGTTAGGGTGATCAATGGCAATCTGACTCCCTCTGTCCTCCTGTGAGTCCCCGAAAACAGCTGGGTCCTGGCGTACACCCAGCCGTCTGGGAAGAGTGTCCAAGACCGCATTGTAGATGGTTGATAAATGATGTCTTAGACCCCCACCTCTGTTCAGTGATGGCCGTTCCAGGTTGACAAAAATGGCTTCTTTAACTCCTCGCTCATACCAACGATCCTCTCTGGCTAAAATGCGTACGTTACAATCCTGAAATGAGTGTCCTTTGTTGTTAAGATGAATGTAGACAGCCGAGTCCTGGCCTGAGGAGCCGGCTCTCCTGTGTTGAGCCAAGCGCCTGTATAGCGGTTGTTTGGTCTCACCAATATACGAGTCCGTGCAGTCCTCACTGCACTGAATTGCATACACTACGTTGTCCTGTTTGTGTCTGGGTATTCTGTCCTTAGGGTGGACCAGTTTCTGCTTCAGGGTGTTACTGGGTCTGAAATGTACCGGAATGTTGTGTTTGTAGAAGATCCTCCTGGGTTTCTCAGATAGACCAGAAATGTAGGGAATGACAATGTTCTTGCGTTTGTTCCTGTTATCATCCTTGTCAGTTATGTTCCTTTTTATGCTCTTTAGGAAAGCCCAGTTGGGATAACTGCAATTCTGAAGTGCTTTCTTGATATGATTCTGCTCCTTCTCTTTTCCCTCTAACGTTGTAGGAATGTTCTGAGCCCTGTGTTGCAAGGTCCTAATGATCCCCAATTTATGTTCCAGTGGGCGGTGAGAGTCGAAAAGTAGGTACTACTTTTCGACTCTCACCACCCATTGGAACATAAATTTATCTCACCACCCTAATTTATGTTCCAGTGGGTGGTGAGAGTCGAAAAGTAGGTACTACTTTTCGACTCTCACCACCCACTGGAACATAAATTGGGGATCATTAGGACCTTGCAACACAGGGCTCAGAACATTCCTACAACGTTAGAGGGAAAAGAGAAGGAGCAGAATCATATCAAGAAAGCACTTCAGAATTGCGGTTATCCCAACTGGGCTTTCCTAAAGAGCATAAAAAGGAACATAACTGACAAGGATGATAACAGGAACAAACGCAAGAACATTGTCATTCCCTACATTTCTGGTCTATCTGAGAAACCCAGGAGGATCTTCTACAAACACAACATTCCGGTACATTTCAGACCCAGTAACACCCTGAAGCAGAAACTGGTCCACCCTAAGGACAGAATACCCAGACACAAACAGGACAACGTAGTGTATGCAATTCAGTGCAGTGAGGACTGCACGGACTCGTATATTGGTGAGACCAAACAACCGCTATACAGGCGCTTGGCTCAACACAGGAGAGCCAGCTCCTCAGGCCAGGACTCGGCTGTCTACATTCATCTTAACAACAAAGGACACTCATTTCAGGATTGTAACGTACGCATTTTAGCCAGAGAGGATCGTTGGTATGAGCGAGGAGTTAAAGAAGCCATTTTTGTCAACCTGGAACGGCCATCACTGAACAGAGGTGGGGGTCTAAGACATCATTTATCAACCATCTACAATGCGGTCTTGGACACTCTTCCCAGACGGCTGGGTGTACGCCAGGACCCAGCTGTTTTCGGTGACTCACAGGAGGACAGAGGGAGTCAGATTGCCATTGATCACCCTAACGGGCGATCCTTTGATCACCCTAATGACTCGCCGTTCACACCCAGCCTCCAGTGACCCACACCAACATGATGCCCCAATGACACCTTAGATGAGCTGGTCATCAGAATTCTGATTCTGATCCAGGAGAGGATAAATATATGATACTCCCTATTAGTCAGACAGAACTGAGGAAGCCTTTCGGACGAGAGGTGAAACGTTTTCAAGAATCTTCAAGCAAGTCCAGTTGCCCATTTCTACCACCCACAGTTTACTATGACCTGGATGATTGAGAATCTTCACAGACATCCAAATCAGCCGTGGAAGGAAAAGGAAAAAAAAAAAAAAAATCACACAATCATATTTTAGCTTCTATAAACTACCAAGTAAAAATACCCTACAAGTGGATATAAAAAGTCTACACACCCCTTAACTAATTCTTTTTTTAATGCGCCTCTATTACTTTGTTACAGCTCCATCTTTTTGGATAAGAGCCTACCAATTTAGCACATCTTGATTTGCCAATTTTATTCCATTCTTCACTTTAAAAAAAAAAAAAAAAGATACCCTGTGGAAAATGAGGGTTTGGCACTCTAGGAAGCGTTCTTTTCTACTGTCTTGACTGAGGAGAAAGCTAAATATAGACAATGTTTAAAACGACTCATCATGCACAACCTGCACAGCCACAAACACTATAGGTGCTTCTAATAAAGGACAAAATAGCCAATCAATTTCTATTAAAATGCAGCGTGTGTAGAATACACAGAATTTTTAAAGTTGGACACCCATCATGAAAACACCCCATAAGCAAATCGTATCTCTTCAGGTCACCACCATCAAACCTGAAACATCACTGATCTCATGGTCAGTGCTCATATTGTGACCCTTTCCAGCAAGACGAAGCTGATGACTCCCATCATTTGGAAAATTTCATGTCAAGTCTGTCTGCTCGGTGTTACTGCAGTACGGTATGTTTGTGTTCTGTTCTACCTTGTGGGCCAACAGGAAACATCAGCCTAAAATTCCTTTTAAAAATCAAAATCAAGAACGTCATCTGAATCTTGTCCTAATTATAACTCGGACTTCCATAGTTAAGAGTGTGTGTGTGTGTGTACTCACACAGAGGCTGGGGACCAGACTGGCCAGGTCGACGTGGCAGGGTGAGAACATGTGTAAGTGTTGGAGGCATTCAATGGCCTGAGCCTGCACCAGGCAGTCTGGACTGTCCTGCATCACAGCACAGGCCAGCAAACACGAGTTCCTCACTGCACACACACCCGCACCCTCACCTGCACACAACACAAATCACCACATACATACGAACACAAGCTTTCACATACGTGAAAGTTTTTAGTTACAAGTCTACAGTATCCAGGTGAAAGTATGTACTGACAAATGGGCCAGTCTCCGACAAACTGTTTTTGGAAAGTTCAATATTAAGGGGGTCCATGTGGGACCATCAGTGGACATGACAGTATGGCAGCACTGCGTGTACAGCCCAGTCTGAATGTCTGCAAAATATATTTTATTGAAACATTTATCATATATGAATAAACAACTGCTCCACATGGATGAGCAACAGTTTGGATTCTGAAAAAATTAACGTGTATTTTTATTGTTAAATCATTTACTCAATCATTTCAGGCTACATCCACACGACAACGAGATTTTTTTTTTTAGCGGGTAAAAAAAATATATCGCGTCCACATGGGCAACGGATCAGTAAAATATCAGGTCCATATGGCAACGCAACGCTTGCTGAAAACGATGCAATACACATGCCACACCTCTACGTGCGCTGTAAGACGGGCCCATCAGAGACACCAGAACAATAGAAGTAGTAGGACGCATGCGCATAAACCCCTTCTTCTACCCGGCGTGAATGAGTGAGTGCTGCTTGTTCTAGTCATGTGGTTGTGACGTCATTGTAAACAAATCCGTTCTACTCATCCAGGACGACTTCGCAACGGCGCCGTTGCCAGATTTTTCCACTCTGGAACCCATTCTCAAAAAATATCGTTTTGGGGCACCCAAAACGCCGGTGCCGTGTGGACGCCAGGCCGAAACGATAAACAATTTTATCGGATTCACCTGAATCCGTTGCCGTGTGGACAGGGCCTTAGTCACATAGCCTGGCTAACGCGACTTCAAAGCTCTAAGAGCTATTGGTCTGGCCAAGATATTAAGCCCAACCGTTTCCCAGAGCCCATGGTTGACCCGCCTCCCTGAAATGCCTCAGTTTGCTACTGGTCGAAGCCAGAAAAGGCTGTGACGAAGCTTAAACTAATCACATCACTCTTTCCTCTGACGTATGCGACGCGACGGGGCTAACTGGTAGATTAAACTCTTACCGAAGCCGGTCGGGAACAAGGCGAAAACGTCCTTCCTTTCAATAAATACCTCCAGGGCTGCTCTTTGCTCCGTTTTCAATGAGAACTTCCCGTTGAATGCTTTCAATACAGCATCTATGCGTAATAGATGCGGAAGCGTGAATGAAGCGCTTCCGGCATAGATTCTGTAAACAATCTATGGCTTCCGGTCGCAGTTCTACTACGTCAGTGCCTTGAACATGCCTCTACCCAGGGCCGTTGGAGATGCTCGAAGTTGATTGGTTCCCGATTTTTCGGGAGCTTGGAAAAGCTGTAGATAGCTTGCCTGGCCAGACTAAGTTCGCAACAGGCCCTCGTGTTGCGTCACGCTTAGGATGGGCGGGCCCAGGCTATTAGTCACATAAAATTGTGGTGGAAATATAGTGAAATTTGTTAAATTGTCAAGTTGCTTTATTATACTTTTAGTGATTCTGAACTACTTCTTCTTAGGAGCACTGATGCTAGTACAGTTCCACTTGCCTTTAATAACAAGAGTCATCAGGAGATGACATACATCTCACCGGCCCCCACATGAAAGCCCACTCCAAATTTTCCCCAAGTTGAATCGGTTGCCATGGAAATACAGAAATTTTTTTTTTTTTTTAAATCACAGAAATCCCAAAATGTCAAAAGACACAAGTCCTCGAGTCACTTAACTGTCAGGTTTCATGAAAAAATTCCAAATAGTTTTTGAATTATGCTCCTGAAACTAAAATGTTTACAGATGGACAGACAGACAGAGCGATAGCTATATATCCCTCCGCATTACATATTATAAATATCCTTAAGTATGGAAGGAATAAAATTCTTAGAGGTGTGCTATATTTAAAATTATTATACGCCGGACACTTTTTCGATGGAATAAAAACGTGTTCTATTCCCTTCTAGTGGGTTTCATTCATTTGGTTTGATAGCATGCAATATTGTTAGCGTATCGCTTATCCTACATCACTCTACCCCGTGGAGAAGGAGTGTTGAATATGGTTTACGATATTGCATGGTTGTCAAGACATGCTAGAAGGTGACTTCACTGCCGGGCTGACAGCGCCGACTCGTGGGTAAGCTAGCGTTGGCCTTTGAGAATGCTGATATGAAGAGTGTGTGTATGCATTATTCTAATAATATTGGCTGACTTTTTCATGGCATAGCCGATATATCCCATTCAGCTAGCATGATACTGAACTTGTCTTCAACCATGAAAAAAAGCCAGCCAATATTATTTAAATAAACAATAACAGTGTGGTATGATGTAGCCCGACTGTGTGTATAAAAGTCCTACAATTCACAGTGTCTGACCAAAAAACCAAACCATAAGGTCCAAGGATCTCTCTGTAGACCACCACTATCAAACTGCACGGAGACGTACAGTCAGGATCATTAACATTTAGACAACGACAAAGTTATCGTTATTTTCAGTTATCGAACACAGTTTATTGTACAACCCCGATTCCAAAAAAGTTGGGACAAAGTACAAATTGCAAATAAAAACGGAATGCAATAATTTACAAATCTCAAAAACTGATATTGTATTCACAATAGAACATAGACAACATATCAAATGTCGAAAATGAGACATTTTGAAATTTCATGCCAAATATTGGCTCATTTGAAATCTCATGACAGCAACACATCTCAAAAAAGTTGGGACAGGGGCAATAAGAGGCTGGAAAAGTTAAAGGTACAAAAAAGGAACAGCTGGAGGACCAAATTGCAACTCATTAGGTCAATTGGCAATCGGTCATTAACATGACTGGGTATAAAAAGAGCATCTTGGAGTGGCAGCGGCTCTCAGAAGTAAAGATGGGAAGAGGATCACCAATCCCCCTAATTCTGCGCCGACAAATAGTGGAGCAATATCAGAAAGGAGTTCGACAGTGTAAAATTGCAAAGAGTTTGAACAGATCATCATCTACAGCGCATAATATCATCAAAAGATTCAGAGAATCTGGAAGAATCTCTGTGCGTAAGGGTCAAGGCCGGAAAACCATACTGGGTGCCCGTGATCTTCAGGCCCTTAGACGGCACTGCATCACATACAGGCATGCTTCTGTATTGGAAATCACAAAATGGGCTCAGGAATATTTCCAGAGAACATTATCTGTGAACACAATTCACCGTGCCATCCGCCGTTGCCAGCTAAAACTCTATAGTTCAAAGAAGAAGCCGTATCTAAACATGATCCAGAAGTGCAGACGTCTTCTCTGGGCCAAGGCTCATTTAAAATGGACTGTGGCAAAGTGGAAAACTGTTCTGTGGTCAGACGAATCAAAATTTGAAGTTCTTTATGGAAATCAGGGACGCCGTGTCATTCGGACTAAAGAGGAGAAGGACGACCCAAGTTGTTATCAGCGCTCAGTTCAGAAGCCTGCATCTCTGATGGTATGGGGTTGCATTAGTGCGTGTGGCATGGGCAGCTTACACATCTGGAAAGACACCATCAATGCTGAAAGGTATATCCAGGTTCTAGAGCAACATATGCTCCCATCCAGACGACGTCTCTTTCAGGGAAGACCTTGCATTTTCCAACATGACAATGCCAAACCACATACTGCATCAATTACAGCATCATGGCTGCGTAGAAGAAGGGTCCGGGTACTGAACTGGCCAGCCTGCAGTCCAGATCTTTCACCCATAGAAAACATTTGGCGCATCATAAAACGGAAGATACGACAAAAAAGACCTAAGACAGTTGAGCAACTAGAATCCTACATTAGACAAGAATGGGTTAACATTCCTATCCCTAAACTTGAGCAACTTGTCTCCTCAGTCCCCAGACGTTTACAGACTGTTGTAAAGAGAAAAGGGGATGTCTCACAGTGGTAAACATGGCCTTGTCCCAACTTTGAGATGTGTTGTCATGAAATTTAAAAATCACCTAATTTTTCTCTTTAAATGATACATTTTCTCAGTTTAAACATTTGATATGTTATCTATGTTCTATTCTGAATAAAATATGGAATTTTGAAACTTCCACATCATTGCATTCCGTTTTTATTTACAATTTGTACTTTGTCCTAACTTTTTTGGAATCGGGGTTGTAGTAGAAATTAAAAAAATAATGACATTCAGCTTTAATCTAAGGGTATTTACATACAAATCAGGTGAACGGTGTAGGAATTACAGCACTTTTTACATGCATCAGGCCCAAGAGTGGCAGTTACGACTGCATGGCATGGGTGCTTGGCTACAGGAATTTGGACTGGGAGATAAAGTACTCAATTAACTACTGATGCCGAGCTCTAAATTACCCGTGAAGGGGCAAGGGCCCTTTGAGATCCCACGGCACAAACGGAAAAGGTGCAGCCCAATTTACTCCGAGTTTTTATCCAGTGCTCATCTTTGATTTGCTTTTTAAAAAACAAATAATGTGGGATTATTTACCAACACATTTTACACTCATCGGAAGCTCCGCTTTTAGGCAGTGCATTTTATATCTATCTATCTATCTATCTGATATATATATGGATATAGATATATTAGAGATATTTAGATTACAGATATATATTGTATAATTGAGATTTTAGACATTGTTTATAATATAGGTATTGTATATTATGTATAATAATTACAGCGGGGAAAATAAGCATTCGATACACTGCCGATTTTGCAAGTTTTCCCACTTACAAAGAATGGAGACGTCTAATTTTTTTTTTTTATCATAGGCACACTTCATCTGTGAGAGACAGACTCTTAAAAAAAAATATCCAGAAAATCACATTGTATGATTTTTAAATAATTAATTTGCATTTTATTGCATGAAATAAGTATTTGATACAATAGAAAAACAGAACTTAATATTTGGTACAGAAACCTTTGTTTACTGTTACAGAGGTCAGACGTTTCCTGTAGTTCTTGACCAGGTTTGCACACACTGCAGCAGGGATTTTGGCCCACTCCTCCATACAGATCTTCTCCAGAGCTTTCAGGTTTCGGGGCTGTCGCTGGGCAACACAGAGTTTCAGCTCCCTCCAAAGATTTTCTATTGGGTTCAGGTCTGGAGACTGGCTAGACCACTCTAGGACCTTGAAATGCTTCTTACGGAGCCACTCCTTAGTTGCCCTGGCTGTGCGTTTCAGGTCATTGTCATGCTGGAAGACCCAGCTACGACCCATCTTCAATGCTCTTACTGAGGGAAGGAGGTTGTTGCCCAAAATCTCGTGATACATGGCCCCATCCATCCTCCCCTCAATACGGTGCAGTCGTCCTGTCCCCTTTGCAGAAAAGCACCCCCAAAATATGATGTTTCCACCCCCATGCTTCACAGTTGGGATGGTGTTCTTGGGGTTGTACTCATCCTCCTTTTTCCTCCAAACACGGCGAGTGGAGTTTATACCAAAAAGCTCTATTCTGGTCTCATCTGACCACATGACCTTCTCCCATGCCTCCTCTGGATCATCCAGATGGTCATTGGCAAACTTCAGACAGGCCTGGACATGTGCTGGCTTGAGCAGGGGGACCTTGCGCACGCTGCAGGATTTTAATCCATGACGGCGTAGTGCGTTACTAATGGTAATCTTTGAGACTGTGGTCCCAGCTCTCTTCAGGTTACTGACCAGGTCCTCCCATGTAGTTCTGGGCTGATCTCTCACCTCTCTCATGATCATTTATACCCCACGAGGCAAGATCTTGCATGGAGCCCCAGACCGAGGGAGACTGACCGTCATCTTGGAGTTTCTTCCATTTTCTAATAATTGCGCCAGCAGTTGTTGCCTTCTCACCAAGCTGCTTGCCTATTGTCCTGTAGCCCATCCCAGCTTTGTGCAGGTCTACAATTTTGTCCCTGGTGTCCTTAGACAGCTCTTTGGTCTTGCCCATGGTGGAGAGGTTGGAGTCTGATTGACTGAGTGTGTGGACTAGGGATGTTAACCGATGACTGTTTGACCGATGGTTGACCGAATCAACATCAACCGGTTAAATTTTTTTTTGGTTGTCGGTTAAACTAGAGACAATTCCCCTGTGGGAAATTGTGAGAGTGATGCAGTGTGCGTAGCAGTCGCTATTGCAGGAGCTGCACTGAACTGTGTGAATGTGTGACTTGCCATGATGCTACAAGCATGTGTCTCTCTGAGAGGGAGCAGCCCCTCCCTCCTGTGTGTGTGTGTGAGAGAGCGAGCAGCCCCTTCCTCTATATATATATATATATATATATATATATATATATATATATATATATATATATATATATATATATGTATGTATGTATGTATGTATGTATGTATGTATGTGTGTGTGTGTGTGTGTGTGTGTGTGTGTGTGTGTGTGTGTGTGTGTGTGTGTGTGAGAGAGAGAGAGAGAGAGAGAGAGAGAGAGAGAGAGAGAGTGAGAGAGCGAGCAGCCCCTCCCCCATCCGCGCGCTGCGAGCAGAGACACAGTGTGAGAAATTTGTTTTTTAAGAGTGTTTAATTTTTTTAAAGTTTTAATTCTGTATTAAAATTACTAAATAAGCAAATGCCGTTACAGTCCATGAAACATAGGAAGTATGAGAAGAAAACAGTAAATCAGAAAGCTGTGCACATTTGGGCAGCTTCTGCGAAAACGTGCGCAGCTTTCTGATTTACTGTTTTCTTCTCATACTTCCTATGTTTCATGGACTATAACGGCATTTGCTTATTTAGTAATTTTAATACAGAATTTACTCTGATGAAATTATTCAGACACTCCAACGCCCCCCCTAAAAAAAAAAAAAAACGGATCTGCACGATTCAGCCGTGAAAAAGGCGGCATCCGCCAAAAGGCGCGCCGTTTGCATCCCTGTTTAAACTCCTAGGTTAACCGACTTTAACCGGCTAATGAGGCTCGGTGGTTGGTCAAGATTTTTTTTTAGTTTTTGCCATCCCTAGTGTGGACAGGTGTCTTTTATACAGGTAACGAGTTCAAACAGGTGCAGTTAATCCAGGTAATGAGTGAGGAATAGGAAGGCTTCTTAAAGAAAAACTAACAGGTCTGTGAGAGCCAGAATTCTTGCTGGTTGGTAGGTGATCAAATACTCATTTCATGCAATAAAATGCAAATTAATTATTTAAAAAAAAAAAAAAAAAAATCATACAATGTGATTTTCTGGATTTTTTTTTTTTTTTAAGATTCTGTCTCTCGCAGCTGAAGTGTACCTACGATAAAAATTACAGACCTCTCCATTCTTTGTAAGTGGGAAAACTTGCAAAATCGGCAGTGTATCAAATACTTATTTTCCCCACTGTATAATAGTTATTGTAGATTGCATATTTATTATATTGCATAATGTCTATATTGTACATTACATATACATGTATCAATTTTTTTTATACTACATATCTTACACATACATATATTCACACTTTTTTTTTCCTCCCCTGTATCGCTGAAGAGACACCAACTGCCGGAACCAAATTCCTCGTGTGTGTCAACATACTTGACCAATAAACATGATTCTGATACAGTGTAGATCAGTAAATTAAGAGAGAAAGCACCATAGGAAAGTTCAGCTGATACGGGTGTCCGTACCTTGCAGGTCAGGACCCAGTGATGTGATGAGCGCGATGAGGCAGCGCCCCAGGCTCTGCTGCACCTCCACATGAGTGTGTGGTGTGGTGAAAAGCAGTCGCAAAAGTAAAGACAAGCTGGCCTCCATGTGACTGTGGTACAGAGTTCCAGCCTGGTCCACCACCATGGCCAAAGAATGGAGAGCACACATCTGAGACACACACACAGTGACAAAGCATCCATTAACGAATGTTACATCACGTGAACTGGTAAAAACATTAGACCCAGTATGCAAAAGGACACATCTGAATACAAACTGCCAGCCCAAAAGAAAAACATTAAACTTCAGACTAAACATGGAGGTCTGTCTCACCTGGACGTCTGGTGAGCTGTTGTCCTGCGAGAGTGTGAAAAGGACCCCCACACAAGCGCTGAGATGTTTGGCTGAACTAATGCCTCCCTGGTAACGATAGAGTGCCCCCAGTGACAGGGCATGTCCCGTCCGCAAGACAGCTTCCCTTGCTGCCTTCAGCCTGCAGGAATAAACATCTCACCTTTATATGGCTTCTTTACAGGTTCAGAAATCTGATGAATATGGGCATATAAAGATATTCATAGTGATAGAGATCATTTTTAAAACTCTAATGTACGAAAGGAAACTGGAGTATCATCGGAGATGTATAGAGACCTTTGGACCAGTTGGAAAATTTCATTATTTCAACATATGAGGTTATCATAAGTTGACTTGCTCGTCCAAATGTACCACAAGACTGTAAGTAATGTAGAAGTCTGGAAAGTGATCTAAATGGTGACAAGCAGGGTTTTTTCTAGAAAAATTTAGTATGAGGGCGCTCACCATGGCGAGGGAGCAAAGTGACGGGGGGATGGTGCCGGTTGTCCCCCCCCGCTGTGCGAAGCCTTTGAAAAATTGAGGCTACAATGGGACGTTCTGAGGCTATCTGAGAGGGAAATTGTAACAAATTGTCAACATTGAAAAAGAAAGAAGTAATCATCTTCTGCCCCGGACAGTCTTTGGCTTTCTTCCGTTTCGTGCCGCGGGATGACATCTTTAAATGCCCAAGTGTCAATAAAAACAACTCACGAACTACTTCTATCAAAAGCTCCCGTGTCGGTGGGTGAAAGGTCATTCAGTCTCGAGAAATCTCGCTCTGCAAGTCAGCTGACCTTGTATGTAACCCATGTCAAATCTCGCGAGAGCAGCCGCGACAAGTAAACAACTAAACAACATGGCGCCTCAGTCTGGAAAACGCCAATTCGGATTGTTTTTGCACCGTCTGGCGGTGTATCTATTACGATTGGAATATTTTTGGAGTAATTATAACGTATTTGATGATCAGACACATTGTCACGTGGTGTTGCTGGGATGTTTTCACGGAGAAAAGATCGTTTTGAGAAAGATTGCATGTTGTGCAGTAGCATATAAGTGCATGGCCTAAGTGTGACTTGGGGTTCAATCGGCATTTCGGTAAGGGGGCGCACGCCGAGAGTAAGAGGGCGCAGCGGCCCTGTTCCCCGGTTTAGACGAAAGCCTGACAAGCACAAAAGTACAGCATGAACATGTATTATTCTATGTTGTTCACAGAGAAATATTACATGGAAATCTAATATCTGCATACTGTTACATGCAGAGGTGCAAGATCTGGCCCCAAAATTTTTTTTATTAATAATAATAATAATAATAATAATAATAATAATCTCCTCTCACCATCTTTTCAGGCTGAACCACAATCCACTATTTTAATCACAAAACTAAATTTCCATATAGAGGAAAATACAGCTTTACAAGGAAATATATTCTCAAAGAAAAAGAACCACATCGGCAAAAACATCTTTTCAAGCCAATTTTAATAAAGTGCACTTACTAACAAAATGTAAAAATTTATTTCTAAAATGAAAGTCAAGCATGGATACTGTATTTTAAGAATGTTAAATAAAACGTACATCAATTTGACTCGTGTCTTCAGCACTTAAAATGCAATAAATGAAGAAGTGATTGATATGCAATATGTTAAAATACTGAATACATTAGCCGAGCTGGTTTTACATTCTTAGCGAGTTGTGTTTTCATTATTTTGGTTTTTGCAGTTCTCTCAGATTCTCGGTACAGCTGAGGAATGGGAGTTTTAGAAAAATATTTTGACTTGCCAAGTCGTAATGAGGATCAACCACTTTAGAATTGTCAGGAAAATTCATCCTCCTTGACCTTTCAGCAGCATTTGACACAGTCATCCACAAGACTTTCTTGTCCATCCTCAAAGGTCTTGGAATTTGTGGCACATCATGGCAATGGTTTGCTTCCTACCTAGAAGGTCGGTCATATCAGGTGACGTAGAGGGGATCCACATCTGCTCCATGCAGTCTCTCCAGTTGTGTCCCCCAAGGCTCAGTACTCTGTCCTCTTCTGTTCTACCTCTATAGTCTATCTCTTGGTGAGGTTATGTCCTCACATGGGTTCTCATACCACTGACATTCAACTCATCCTCTCCTTCCCTACCTCAGACACTCATGTGTCCGTTCTCATCTCAGTATGTCTGGCAGATATGAATGACTGCTCATCAGATGAAACTTAATCCCAGCAAAACAGAACTGCTCTTCATTCCATGCCAGGATCTTGTGATCTCCTTGGACAACACTCTGATCTCACCTTCAGCCAGTGCATGCAAACTTGGGATAATCATGGACAATCAACTGTCCATTTCCCCCTCACAGTGCTAATGTGTCATGCTCATGTCAATTCCTCCTTTATAGCATCAGAAGGATTCGTCCATTTCTCTCCACACAGGCCATTCAGATGCTTGTTCAATCTCGTCATTTCGGGACTGGACTACTGTAATTCTGCCTCGATTTCAACCTTCTGAAATTCGCCCACACTACCCCACTGTTACAGTGTCCTGCAAAAGTATTCATCCCCCTTGGTGTTTGTCCTGTTTTGTCGCATTACAAGCTGGAATTAAAATTGATTTTTGGAGGGTTAGCACTATTTGATTTACACAACATGCCTACCACTTTAAAGGTGCACATTGTTGTTTTATTGTGACACAAACAATAATTAAGATGAAAAAACAGAAATCTGGAGTGAGCATAAGTATTCACCCCATTTCGTATGAAACCCCTAAATAAGAGCTGGTCCAACCAATTCACTTCATAAGTCACATAATTAGTTGATTAAGATCCACCTGTGTGCAATCAAAGTGTCACATGATTGGTCACATGACGTCTGTATAAACCAACCTGTTCTGGAAGGACCCTGACTCTGCAACACTAAGCAAGCAACATGAAAACCAAGGAGCCTCCAAACAGGTCAGAGACAAAGTTGGGGAGAAGTACACAGTACCAGTCAAAAGTTTGGAAACACCTTCAAACTCAATGTTTTTTCTTTATTTTAATTAACTAAAAGACACTTCTTGTCTTAAAGTAATGACTGACTGTTATTTCTCTTTACTTAGTTGAGTGGTTTTTGACATAATATGGATTACTACAGTTGTCGAACAGGGCTATTTACTGTATTTTTATTATTTACTCTTTACTGGTTGATGGTGTCAAATGCGTTAAGGCGGCAAGAAATTCCATTTTTGACAAGACACACCTGCTAATTGAGAAGCATTCCAGGTGACTACCTCATGAAGCTGGTTCAGATAATGCCAATAGTGTGCAAAGCTGTTATCAAAATAAATAGTGACAACTTTGAAGAATCTAAAAGATGAAACATGTTGGTTTAACACTTTTTTTTTTGTTTACCATATAATTCCATATGTTATTTCATAGTTTTGATGAGTTCAGTATTGTTCTACAATGTAGGGAAAAAAAAAAACCATCGAATTTGAAGGTGTTTCCAAACTTTTGACTGGTACTGTAGATCAGGGTTGGTGATAAAAAAATATCCCAAACTTCGAATCCCAAACTACAGAACATCATTAAATCCATTATAGCAAAATGGAAAGAATATGTCACCACCAAAACTCACAGACCGGGCAAGGAGGGCATTAATCAGAGATGCAACAAAGACACCAAAGATAACACTGAAGGAGCTGCAAAGATCCACAGCGGAGATGGGAGTATCTGTCCATAAGACTACTTTAAGCCATACAATCCACGGAGCGGGGCTTTATGGAAGAGTGGCCAGAAAAAAAAGTCATTGCTTAAGAAAACTCGTTTGGAGTTTGCCCAACAGCATGTGGCAGACTCCTTAGACACATGGAATTAGATTCTCTGGTCAGATGATACTAAAATTGATATTTTTGGCCATCATGGGAAATGCCATGTGTGGTACAAACCCAACATCCTGAGAACACCATTCCTACAGTGAAGCATGGTGGTGGCGATAATTTTCATCTGCAGGAACAGAAAAGCTGGTCAGGACTGAAGGAAAGATGGATGGCACTAGATACAGGGCAATTCTGGAGGAAAACCTGTTTGAATCAGCCAGAGGTTTGAGACTGGGACGAAGGTTCACATTCCAGCAGGACAATGACCCTAAACATACTGCTAAAGCTACACTGGAGTGGTTTAAAGGGAAACATTTAAATGTCTTGGAATGGCCTAATCAAAGCCCAGACCTCAATCCAATTAAGAATCTGTGGCATAACTTGAAGATTGCTGTACACCAATGCAACCCATCTAACTTGGAGTTGGAGCAGTTTTGCCTTGAGGAACGGGCAAAAATCCCAGTGGCTAGATGTGTTAAGCTAATAGACTTGCAGCTGTAATTGCAGCAAAAGGTGGCTCTACAAAAGTATTGCCTTTTGGGGGGGTGAATATCTATGCACACTCCAGATTTCTGTTTTTTCATCTTAATTATGGCTTGTGTCACAATAAAAATAAATAAATAAATAAAAATTTTAAAATGTTCACCTTTAAATTTGTAGGCGTGTTGTGTAAATCAAATGGTGCCAACACCCCAAAAATCCATTTTAATTTCAGCTTGCAATGTGACAAAACAAGACAAACACCAAGGGGGATGAATACTTTTGCAAGACACTGTACGCTCCCTCCACTGGCTTCCTGTAGCTGCCCGCTTCAGGTTTAAACACTGATGTTTGCCTACAAAGCCCACTTGCCTCAAAGCACAGGCTTTGTGTCGAATCCAGCAATTCCATATAACCAGTAACTTGTTCACTACGTTGTTGTGTTACTAAACAAACCAAGGAGGAAGCAAATCTATGCAAATGCCTACTCTTGGTTATTACTGGTTTGTTCGTGTGTCTGGGCAAGAAAGTGCAAGCTGAATTGACGCATAAAGTCTGGTTCATAAGACAACCCGGGATGCTGTGTTTGAGCATGACAGTATCACGATCTCTATGTAAAAAACATTTTATGGACACATTTCCATTATTCGCTATCTAAGATCATCATATTACCTCCCTTAGTTACATGTAACATTTACAGAATTTAGTTTATGCCCTTATCTAAAGCAATTTACAGAAGCACAATGCCATCTTCATCAAATGCTAATGTAATTAAGTCAGTGTCTAAGAACACAAATCATGCCAAAAACCCTGTTAGAAAGGTACAGCATTAAAACACACGAGTCAAACGATCCCTTTTTTTGTTAATTAAATTTGTATTAATTTAAATGGTTGGTGAAGAGACAGTTAAGACAGTGAGTGACTCAGCTGTTCAGACACCCAGGGGAAGATTCAGCCCTGTCAATAACTTTTGGAGTAGGGGGCATTTGGAAAAGAGTAGTAGGCAGACCCAAAGTGTAAACAATGCCGTCAACTGTGACACACAAAAAATAAATCGAAAGAAAGAAAGAAAAAAAAAAAAAGGAGTCCAGGTGGCCCTCCCCCAGAAAATTTTACAAAATTTTTTTAAATATAGATGCAAAATAGTGCATTCTGAGTGATCCAGAATGCAGCATTTTGCATCTCAGCGTAAATAAAACATTCTTCTTGATCTCATGATTTGGGTGGGTAATATGTAAAAAATGTCAAATTAATAACAAGAGTGCTCTGAGAGCACAATATCCCCCGCTGGCAGCTAGGCCATAACTCTGGTAAAATGTGACTAAATTGAACGAAATTGTGAGAGGAGTTGATTTCAGAAGGCGAGTTACCCTTCCTGGGATAGACGGACATCACCACGACGTAATCCCCCTTCGAGCCTCTCGGCCAGTGGGGGATAAAAATGGCTTGTCAGTGATACTTTTATGAAGTGTAAATCTCACTTGGCTAGATAGCACATGCACAATACCGACACAGATACTACAACCCCGATTCCAAAAAAGTTGGGACAAAGTACAAATTGTAAATAAAAACGGAATGCAATAATTTACAAATCTCAAAAACTGATATTGTATTCACAATAGAACATAGACAACATATCAAATGTCGAAAATGAGACATTTTGAAATTTCATGCCAAATATTGGCTCATTTGAAATTTCATGACAGCAACACATCTAAAAAAAAAAAGTTGGGACAGGGGCAATAAGAGGCTGGAAAAGTTAAAGGTACAAAAAAGGAACAGCTGGAGGACCAAATTGCAACTCATTAGGTCAATTGGCAATAGGTCATTAACATGACTGGGTATAAAAAGAGCATCTTGGAGTGGCAGCGGCTCTCAGAAGTAAAGATGGGAAGAGGATCACCAATCCCCCTAATTCTGCGCCGACAAATAGTGGAGCAATATCAGAAAGGAGTTCGACAGTGTAAAATTGCAAAGAGTTTGAACATATCATCATCATCTACAGTGCATATCATCATCAAAAGATTCACAGAATCTGGAAGAATCTCTGTGCGTAAGGGTCAAGGCCGGAAAACCATACTGGGTGCCCGTGATCTTCGGGCCCTTAGACGGCACTGCATCACATACAGGCATGCTTCTGTATTGGAAATCACAAAATGGGCTCAGGAATATTTCCAGAGAACATTATCTGTGCACACAATTCACCGTGCCATCCGCCGTTGCCAGCTAAAACTCTATAGTTCAAAGAAGAAGCCGTATCTAAACATGATCCAGAAGCGCAGACGTCTTCTCTGGGCCAAGGCTCATTTAAAATGGACTGTGGCAAAGTGGAAAACTGTTCTGTGGTCAGACGAATCAAAATTTGAAGTTCTTTATGGAAATCAGGGACGCCGTGTCATTCGGACTAAAGAGGAGAAGGACGACCCAAGTTGTTATCAGCGCTCAGTTCAGAAGCCTGCATCTCTGATGGTATGGGGTTGCATTAGTGCGTGTGGCATGGGCAGCTTACACATCTGGAAAGACACCATCAATGCTGAAAGGTATATCCAGGTTCTAGAGCAACATATGCTCCCATCCAGACGACGTCTCTTTCAGGGAAGACCTTCCATTTTCCAACATGACAATGCCAAACCACATACTGCATCAATTACAGCATCATGGCTGCGTAGAAGAAGGGTCCGGGTACTGAACTGGCCAGCCTGCAGTCCAGATCTTTCACCCATAGAAAACATTTGGCGCATCATAAAACGGAAGATACGACAAAAAAGACCTAAGACAGTTGAGCAACTAGAATCCTACATTAGACAAGAATGGGTTAACATTCCTATCCCTAAACTTGAGCAACTTGTCTCCTCAGTCCCCAGACGTTTACAGACTGTTGTAAAGAGAAAAGGGGATGTCTCACAGTGGGAAACATGGCCTTGTCCCAACTTTTTTGAGATGTGTTCTTGTCATGAAATTTAAAATCCCCTAATTTTTCTCTTTAAATGATACATTTTCTCAGTTTAAACATTTGATATGTCATCTATGTTCTATTCTGAATAAAATATGGAATTTTGAAACTTCCACATCATTGCATTCCGTTTTTATTTACAATTTGTACTTTGTCCCAACTTTTTTGGAATCGGGGTTGTAGTACACAATGACTATTGTCACAACACAAATGTGATTCTTGTCATCTAAAAACATCGCTTTTCTCAGTGACTAAAAGTAAATAAAAATACAAGGAAAATTTGAATTGTTTGATAAAACCACTGTGATGGAGTGTTTATAGGCGGCAAAATCACTAGCTGTCAGTAGTTATTGACAGGGCTGAGGATCATTCCAGCACTTGGAATCTAGTACAGAGAAGAGTCTTGATGCATTTCTTCCTTGTATCTTAAGGGACCGTGAGAAGTCAAGCTGTTCTAAAGGCTTGAAAGAACATGGTACAGAACAAGGTTTAAGAAATGCAACAATAAATTGAGGATTCCACGAACACTCACTTATCAAAGTTCATCAGGCTGAGAGAAACTGTTGCATTGTGGTCACCGAGAACCTGTGCGAATCGAGCTAAACCCTCAGCAGCCGCACAGCGTAGTAGAGGGTTAGAGGTCTCCAGCGCTCCCAGCAGGAGAGCGCGTGCAGGCTTCTGTACCTCCTCTGGACCGAGTGTTACATGACCCAATGCCAAACACTAAAAAGAGACAGACAGACAGGGTTTACATACACTGAGGGTGTAAAATTAAAGCAAAACATCTCATTTTCCAATAAATATAGTGTAAAAATGTACAGAAGTATCGAAATTATCATATTCCAGCACAGCACAAAGTATTACCTTGTCAAAACAGATGCCGCTATATGCATGGTTGGAAAGGTGTTTCCCGAAAATATTTCTGTGTATATTTCACTTTGATTTTTTTTCGTTGCCATATCACATAAAAGGTAGGGGGAAAAAATCTAAAATGATTTTGGGAATTTCACAAATACCTGCCATTTTAACAGTGAGACCCCCCCCCCCGCATGGTCTAATATCCAATTCAGTCATAATCTAGGTCATGTAGATTTAAATAAATCATATCCATGCTGTAAGTACTTAGATCAAATCTAATCTGTATTAATACATCTCATCTCATTATCTCTAGCCGCTTTGTCCTTCTACAGGGTCGCAGGCAAGCTGGAGCCTATCCCAGCTGACTACGGGCGAAAGGCGGGGTACACCCTGGACAAGTCGCCAGGTCATCACAGGGCTGACACATAGACACAGACAACCATTCACACTCACGGTCAATTTAGAGTCACCAGTTAACCTAACCTGCATGTCTTTGGACTGTGGGGGAAACCGGAGCACCCGGAGGAAACCCACGCGGACACGGGGAGAACATGCAAACTCCGCACAGAAAGGCCCTCGCCGGCCCCGGGGCTCGAACCCGGACCTTCTTGCTGTGAGGCGACAGCGCTAACCACTACACCACCGTGCCGCCCGTATTAATACATTATACAGCCAAAATGTGTGGACACCTGACCATAACACCCATACGGTACGCGCTTGTTGAATATCCTATTCCAAAGGCATAGCATTAATATGGAGTTTGCACTCTGTTCACGGATACAACACACTCCACTCTTCTGGGAAGGCTTTCCACTATGTTTTGGATTGTTGCTGTGAGGATTTGCCCATTCGGCCACAAGAACCTTAGTGAGTTCGGGCACTCGTGTCAGGAGAGGAGGGCTGACGTGCAGATGCCGCTCCGATTCATCATTGTGCTCGAGATCAGGGATCTGTGGAGGCCACCTGAGTGCTTCCAAACCAACCATGTCTTTATGGACTTTGCTTTGTGCTTCGGTGCCTAGGAGCAGACTCACATTTCCAGTGAAGGAAAATCATAATGCTACAGCACACAAAGACATTCTAAACCAGCGCTGTAATTAGGCCCCATCATTCAGGGCTATAGCACTGGCTATTTTGAGTCTAGCCCCAGGTATTTTTGCCCTCAAAAAAGGGAAGAGATTAATAGAAAACAACTGACTGAAACAGATCGGAACTTGACTTGCAGTGTGTGAAGATGGAGGGGTGATTGGGGGTGGGGGGCATAATTGAGCGTTGCACAGTGTACATACAAAATTTTGGTAACCGCCAACAGAACGACAACATTCAGAACAGGTCGGAAGATGACTTCGGGGGGGGGGGGGGGGGGGGGGGGGGGGAATCCACTATTGTTGGATTTTTCAAGATGAAAGCAGATGGTAAATCAATCAATCATCAACCGTCGGTGTATATACACTGCATCAACGATGTAACCTATCGAAATACACTGATTCACAAAACCTGCTCCATGTAGCCTGGTTATGTTGAATTTACAGCGTAGGGTCTGTATGATTAGTGTGCAAGGCGAAAGATTAAAGCTCAAAAGGCCGAGTGGTTGAATGAATATCTACAGTGGTGGTCTATTTGCCCCGACTAAGTTTATTTAACAGGTCAACAACAATTTGTGTTCATGTAGACACCAACAGTTGCCCTGAAGTAATTTAATCATGTGTTTTAATGCTACATGTAGCTTACACAGAACCAGCCGACCTCCATACCATAGCCAGCCTTTGGCATATTAGTCACATATAGGGATAAAATAGCCTTTTTTTGACACGCAATATTAATGTCAACACATATTTGTGTTGTCCAGACACCACAAATGAGCTGCTACAGTCAACTGAGCCTGGATGCACTGGAGAAAATGGTATTTACTGTATGTGTGTGAGAAACCTCGAAGACATTTATATGATCATAGTCTTGTGAGATGGGATGTCATCTGGGATTTTGAATGTTGTAATATAATCATCATGGAGCTCAGAATGTGAGTCTTTATGGTCTTACATGAGAGATGCGAGTGAGAATTTAAGCTAATGATAAATTTTACTTGTGATATTTTATAGTCAATTGGCACATGCCTCAGTTTCCTGAGACATTATGAATGTTGTTGATAATAATAAGACAGAAACTGACGTGAACACCATAAATTTAAAAAAAGCAGTGCAAAAACCAGTAATAAAGATGTCATAACCTTTGAATGTGTGTGTGTGGGTGATCATATTTCTTGGAAAGCTAGTTATAACCTCCCCAACCTATCGATGCCAATCTCCCTTAAAGAATACAAGCTCCAGGAAAACTTCACTCAGTCCCTGGTCTTTTCAATAACTAGAAACAGCCCTGTTCTAAACAATCCTGGGCCTCCAACTTTGTGGCACAATTCTGGGAAGGCCCACATACTTTTGGCCATATAGTGTACAGATGCCCCTTTTCCACCAAATCAGTTCCAGGGCTGGTTCGGGGCCAGTGCTGGTGCTGGTTCACAACTCGTTCAACTTGCGAGCCAGCTGAGAACCAGTTTGCTTTTCCATAGCTCGCGGTGCTAAGGGAAGACACGTCGTTACGTCGCTGCGTTTGCATAAACCTTGGCATGAACATCGAAGCAACAACAACACGGAGAAGAAGAAGCAGCAGCAACAACAACAACAACAATGGATGACTTCGCATTTGTACAGCTGCTGCTTCTTGTCACTTAAAAATGGCGACCTTTCGCGGTCTTGCTATTGTTGTTGGTCTTAACAACTCCGCCCCCCCTCGCTGACGTAAGCGGTTCTTTCCTCTGGCCCAGCAAAGAGTTGGTGCTAGCCTGGAACCGGTTTTTCTGGCCCCAGAGCCAGCTCTTTGTCAGTGGAAACAGAAAACCCAGTTCCAAACTAAGCACTGGCCCCGAACCAGCCCTGGAACTGCTTTGGTGGAAAAGGGGCAAGAGTGGCAGTTAATCCAATATAAATGACAACATTATGAGGACATTTATTATGCACTAAGTAACAAATCAGATATTGCGCAAATGCAACTGCGTCTTGGTGCTACGCCTTAGTGAAGGTTTGCTCCAGAATTTTTCACCCATGTCTAAAAACCTGGACATCGAATGTCAACTTGGTTCAATAAAATACAGGGTGTTTCAAAAAAACGTGATATCAGTTCACAATCTAATAACTTTGCCAATTCTCGTTCAATTGACCTCAAATTTTAACAGCATGTGTGGAAACAGGTCAAAATTTTATGCTTAATGTTTTTCGGTATAGAAATGCCATTCAGTGGAAAAGCAAAGGCGTTTTGTGTGTTAGAGTACGCTCGAACCCAGTCGAACAAGACTGCAGCGTGCATTTATGAGAGAATTCTCTAAAAATGCACCGACTGCAATGCAGATTTGGACACGCCACAAAAAGTTCAAAGAGGAAGGCTGTGTGCGTCACAGGCGGCGCACATATTGAACATTTGTGAAATTGTTCATGGACTCCACATACCTTTTGAATTTCTTATTCAAATTTTGAGGAATAAATCTTATACTGCTCAACATTATGCCTGTTCGGTTTCATTTGCCTAGACTGTGTAGTTTCTGGGATATTTACATCTCAAATAATATCAAAATTTTTTAGAACACCCTGTAGAACATCGCCAGTGATGTAGTATTTCAGGAATATAACCTAAAAAGAAAAAAAAAAAAGCATCAACGATAAGAAAGGACAGGAGGATATCGTGTGTGAAATTAAATCCAAGAGATGTCCTATGTTGGTGTTGCTGGTTTACCTTCAGACTGTTGCAAAAAGCAGCTGTAACATGGATTTGGACGATCTGTTGCCGAGTGCCCTTCAGCTGCCTCACACACTCGCAGAACTGCTCCAGGATCTGCGTTCTGAGATTAGAGGTGGTTGAGTGCTACTGGAGTACAACTGTCTCGCACACTAGCAAGACTAATCCCAGCCCGAAGCCTTCACCAGCATGAATAAATCCCCGTTCTTGTAAATGGGGAAAACAATGTACACTACCGTTCAAAAGTTTGGGGTCACTTTGAAATTTCCTTATTTTTGAAAGAAAAGCACTGTTCTTTTCAATGAAGATCACTTTAAACTAATCAGAAATACACTCTATACATTGCTAATGTGGTAAATGGCTATTCTAGCTGCAAATGTCTGGTTTTTGGTGCAATATCTCCATAGGTGTATAGATGCCCATTTCCAGCAACTCTCACTCCAGTGTTCTAATGGTACAATGTGTTTGCTCATTGCCTCAGAAGGCTAATGGATGATTAGAAAACCCTTGTACAATCATGTTAGCACAGCTGAAAACAGTTGAGCTCTTTAGAGAAGCTATAAAACTGACCTTCCTTTGAGCAGATTGACTTTCTGGAGCATCACATTTGTGGGGTCGATTAAATGCTCAAAATGGCCAGAAAAATGTCTCGACTATATTTTCTATTCATTTTACAACTTATGGTGGGAAATAAAAGTGTGACTTTTCATGGAAAACACAAAATTGTCTGGGTGACCCCAAACTTTTGAACAGTAGCAGGGTTCTCCACGGATTGAAAATATAGGGGGATGGGGGTCAATCGGATGACCTTGAAACAAATTTACATATGTCATTTGCATAAAATTTGCATAAAATACTCTCAAATAGTAATCATTTAGAATAGAGGAATCAATTGGACTGATACAAAACATATCATACATCAAACATTACACACTTACACATCATATTCAGACACATTGTTTGAAATGGAACTGGAAAAAATATTTTATTTTGCAAACTACAAAAAAAAGAACAGAAAAGTTTTTGTATTAACTATATTCACACTGCTCCACAAAAGCTGACATTGTTTGAAATGGAAATGTAATTGCAGGCACCACTGGAAAAAATAATTTTTTTTTTAGAGAGTAAAGTACATTGAAAAGATGTTGTTTTAACTATATTTACACTGCTCCATGGCTATATTTACACTGCTCCATCCATGTTCACCAGTTAACAGTCTAAGAAGATAAAAAAGAAAAAATGACATTGTAATTTAAACTCATTCATAAAACCGTATCGCTCGAGAGACATTTCGACAGTGTGTACGCACTTCAAGAGCTACAGCAACACTGACAGCTAGGTTATATCCTCACGGTTTTATAGGCAATATCACGCTTGCCGCACCAACTTTGAACTTTTTGTTTTTATCCTTTATTTCTCTGCCGACAATAACAATCAGTTATCTCGAACTTGGTGTCGATTCACACGTTATTATAAAGGCATGTTATCTCCTGGCGCAAGAACAATGTGTCAAAAACGACGAAGTGTGAAACACTTTTCTTAGACTATAATCGTCAGACTGACTCAACTAATTGCTGGTAAATGAGGCCAAGTTTACATTAGACCGTATCTGTCTCGTTTTCTTCGCGGAGGCACTGTCCGTTTACATTAAACCGCCTGGAAACGCCGGGAAACGGGAATCCGCCAGGGTCCACGTATTCAATCCAGATCGTGTCAGCTCCGGTGCTGTGTAAACATTGAGATACGCGGATACGCTGTGCTGAGCTCTAGCTGGCGTCGGTCATGTGACGCGACTGCTGAAAAACGGCGCGGACTTCCGCCTTGTATTACCTTTTATTAAAGAGTATAAAAGTATGAAAATACTGCAAATACTGATGCAAATACTGCCCATTGTGTAGTTATGATGGTCTTTAGGCTTGCCATCCTTCCACTTGCAAGTGGTAAGTGATATGCGCTGGGATCACACACACAGCGGCTCAGTCCCGAATCACAGCTTGTGCACTTCACTCGCGCACTGTGTGAGCTGCGCAGGGCCGGAGTGCGCACCCTCCAGAGGGCACTCGCTGTTCAGGGCGGAGTGATTTGGAGCGCAGGATGCCTGCGGAGCCGAGCGTATCCGTGTATTGGTGTTGCTGTGTGCACGCTAATCGTTTTAAAAACGTTAATCTGATGATCCGCTGATACGGTCTAATGTAAACATGGGCTGAGTTTCACACTCGGGTGTTGTCGGTACTCCAACAGAGAAAGGCTATCTGTCACAAAGAAAACAAAGGGACGTCTCTTCCTCTTGTAAAGGGGCGGCAGAAATTAAACAGGGGCGGGAATCACAGAAAGGGGGGGCGGACCGCACCTCTAAAACCCCTCGTGGAGAACCCTGGGTAGTGTAAATTGGGCATCAGTGACCAAGGCCCCAGTAATTCAAACCAAACATTTCTTTTAAACCTAGAATACACTTGACAAAATCGACTCTTTTTATTCATTTCCAATGTCTTTCAACCAATAATATTTACAGAAGACAGTGGATCCTACGCAGCCCGATAGTAACTGCCACTTGCAGTAATTTCAAACAGAAGCACATGACACTATTAAAATGTTTAGGATAACTTTAATTAGCTAAATTTGGCTTGCCTTGGGGAATGTTGAACCAGTTCAGTGCAGATTCTCTGCCTTACTTTCAGAGCCAACTCTTGGTAATAAGCTAGAGCTCTATCATGTGTACAAAAATGCTAAGTAGGACATGCAACCACAGATAAGAAAATCGCCAGGAAATTCAGTCAGCTCAATTTAATTTCAGGAAAACATGGAATGATGGTTATAATTCACCTCTGATGGGCTGCCAGATGGAGAAAAATTACTCCAAACAGCTGGACTGAACGAATGATGAGAGCATCGGCTGGGGGAAGGGGTGTAGGTGCCTCCTGAGATTTATCACATATGGTAAAAGGGTCATACTCTAATGCTCCTCCTCCAATCCTGCCTCCATGGAGCTGCGAAAGGACACACAGTTAAACCGCAGCTAGGGATAGAAGAAACTCACAGAACGATAACCATAAACATTCTTTAGTACAAGTTCAAATCAATGCAGTTACAGGCATTATAAAGTATTAAAATGATTAAAACGCAATTAAGAAGATTGTACTTCATCTACAATAGTTTATCACACAGCGATGAGTCTCTTCCATTTTTTTTTTTTTTTTTTAAACCAACCAAATAGACTACAATCCTGTCTTGTTTTTCTCTCGGCTCACAAAACCAAGGCTCGTGAATTCTCAGGTCATATTTCATCTAAACTTGTATGTTGCAAGTTCTCACAAAGCACTACAACAGAAAAACGTGCGTCTTTCTTTTCCGCTTGTGACCTGCCTTTTCTGCCAGGCAGATTTGATTTGTGATTTGGTCTAAAGTAGATAAGTAAGGGAACAAAAATGGGAAATGCAATGGCTAGGCGATTGTTGCTGGCACCTCTGAAAGAAACACAATTTTGGCCAAATCTCATTTTAGGTCTTTAACAAGAGTGCTCGGAGAGCACAATATCCCCCGCTGGCAACTATGCCATAACTCCGGTAAAATGTGACTGAATTTAACGAAATAACAATATGAGTAGTACCGACATATAACAAAGCCTTTTGCCAAGTTTCGTGAAATTCCTCCAAAAATTGAGAGAGGAGTTGATTTCAGAAGCTTCCCAGGACGGACGGACGGGCAGACGGACATCGCCATGACATAATCCCTCTTCGGGCCTTTCGGCCAGCGGGGGATAAAAATTAACGTCATCCTAAAAACTGAAAAATCTTGGAGCTCATTTCAAACGTTATTCTGCACATTTGTGCTGCACAACTGTCGGATGTTATTACAATAAGTGTAGCTTGAAGTTAATTTTACAGCTCTATCTGCAAGCAAAAGTCTACTAGCAAAGCAAGCAAATTCTCCCAAAGTCAACAAAAGATATTCCACCTTCCTGCAGCACGTTCCTGATCTGGTCAACTATTCAGAGTTTTTCTATGCCAGTGTAAGAACTCTTCTGTCATCAGTTGTCAGTAGTTGAGTTTAGCTGGTCTTTCTGTCCTTTTAGTGTCCATAAGCTTACCAAATGTACCAAGTAGTTGATTTGGCCATATTTAATGTTTTTGCTATCCAATGACCTAATGACAGCTTGCTTCACTGGAAAGACAGCTCTTACCCCTTTTCCACCAAATCAGTTCCAGGGCTGGTTTGGTGCCAGTGCTGGTTCACAACTCGTTCAACTCGCGAGCCAGCTGAGAACCAGTTTGCTTTTCCATACCTCGCGGTGCTAAGGGAAGCCAAGTCATTACGTCTCTGTATACGTCATTACGTCACTGTATACGTCAGTTATGTCGCTGTATACTGTTAGGGTTTAACTGGGATTCGAACCTGGTTCGTTGGTGTGATGATCCAGCAAACCCCCACTAGGCCACCAGGGGAATGACTCAAATGCAGAGGCGTGAGGCGGAAGTAGAAAAAGTAACAAAAGGTTTATTTATACTATGTACACTATATACAATCCAGGGCAAAAAAAAAAAAAAAAAAGAGTATAATTCAAAAAGAAAAAGGCAAAAATGCAAAAGCTCAGAAGATCCACAAAACACAGTACAAAGGAAACTGGAGATAAACATAACAGCACAAAGACTCCGTGACAAGAGGACTGAACTCAGGGGTATAAATACACAAACTAATTAAGGACACAGGTGAAGATAATTAGGACTAACAGGCAATTAACAAAAAAAAAAAAAACACAAAACACAGGAACAGTGGCGGCCTCTAGAGGCCAAAATAAATATGACACGAAAAGGAAATAACAGCGGCCTCTAGAGGCCAAAACAGTCCAAGTCCTAACAGGACCCCCCCCCTCTAGGAGCGTCTCCTGACGTTCCCAGGGCGATCCGGATGGGCCGAATGGAAGTCCCGACACAGTTCTTTATCCAGGACATCCCGAGCAGGAACCCAGCAGCGCTCCTCAGGACCATAGCCCTCCCAGTCCACCAGATATTGCAACCCGCTGCGGACCCGGCGGGAGTCAAGCAGGCGATGCACAGTGAACACAGTCTGCCCCTGGAAGATGCGGGGGGGTGGGGGGTTCCTAGGGGCAGGGGCATACGTAGACGTCAGTACAGGCCGCAACAGGGAAACATGGAAAGTGGGGTTGATCCTCAGAGTCCGGGGCAACTGGAGCCGGTAGGAGACAGGGTTCACCCTGCGCACCACCTTGAAGGGGCCAATGTAGCGAGGAGCAAGCTTGCGGTTCTCCACCCGCAGCGGAAGGTCCTTAGTGGACAGCCAAACCCGCTGCCCAGGGCGGAAAGTGTGTGCAGGTCTTCTATGGCGGTTGGCCTGAGTCTGGTTGGTTCTGGAGGTCTGTATGAGGGTCTTCCTGACCTTGCTCCAGGTCTTGCGACACCGTCTCACATATTGGTTGACCGAGGGCACCCCCGCGTCCTCCTCCTGGTCCGGGAACAGAGGTGGCTGGAACCCGAATTGGCACTGGAATGGCGACAGCTTGGTGGCCGATGACTGCAGGGTGTTGTGGGCGTACTCTGCCCATGGCAGCCAGGTGCTCCACGATGTCTGGTTATCCATAGCCAGGCCTCGCAGGGTGGTTTCCAGGTCCTGGTTGAGCCTCTCCGTCTGACCATTGGACTGTGGGTGAAACCCAGAGGAGAGGCTGGCAGTGGCTCCGATGACCTTGCAGAACCCGTGCCACACTCGGGAGGAGAACTGGGGCCCTCGGTCTGAGACGATGTCCTGTGGAAGACCAAAGACTCGGAAGACATGATTAAATATAAGTTTCGCTGTTTCAAGAGCAGAGGGGAGTTTGCACAGAGGTATGAAGCGGCAGGCCTTGGAGAATCTGTCAACAATGACCAAAATGACCATGTTACCTTGTGACTCAGGGAGACCCGTGATGAAGTCGACTGCCACGTGGGACCAGGGACGCCGGGGAATGGTCAGAGGATGCAGGAGACCCTGGGGACGCTGTCGTGGGTTCTTGGTTCTGGTGCAAACCTCACAGGACAGGACAAATGACCTTACTTCCTGCTCCATGTTAGGCCACCAGAAGCGTCTTTTCAGGAAGTCCAGGGTCCTCCGAGCTCCCGGGTGGGCGGTGAGAGGGGAAGAGTGACCCCACTGGAGAACCTTGGCCCGGGCTTGATGTGGGACGTACAAGAGGCCCGGTGGCCCCGTCCCAGGACCGGGGTCCTGGCGTTGGGCTCGTCGAACAGCCTCCTCAATACCCCAGCGGACAGGGGCCACAATCCGGGACACCGGGATAATAGGCCCGACTTCATTCTCCCTGTTAGTGGCAGAGAACAGCCTGGACAGTGCGTCAGGTTTGGTGTTCTTGGAGCCGGGACGGTACGAGAGGGTGAAGTCAAACCGACTGAAAAACAGGGCCCACCTAGCCTGTCGAGGGTTCAGGCTCTTGGCTTGCTGGAGGTACTCCAGGTTCTTGTGGTCAGTCCAAACCAGGAATGGATGTTGCGCTCCCTCCAGCCAGTGCCTCCACTCCTCAAGGGCCAGTTTGACCGCTAGCAGTTCTCGATCCCCCACATCGTACCGGGACTCCGCAGGACTCAGGCGGTGGGAGAAGTAAGCGCAGGGGTGCAGCTTTCCTTCCGAACGTTGAGAGAGTACCGCGCCGACACCACTGTCCGAGGCGTCCACCTCCACGATGAATTGGTTGGGAGGTGTCCGGGAGGACCAGAATGGGTGCCGTGCAGAAGCGGGCCTTGAGGTCTTTGAACGCCTTTTCTGCCTGAGGAGACCAGCCATAAGATCCACCTGTCCCTTTGGTGAGGTCTGACATGGGTGCTGCCACAGAACTGAAGTTCCTGATGAACTTGCGGTAGAAGTTAGCGAATCCTAAGAACCGCTGAACCTCCTTAACGGACTTGGGAGTAGGCCAGTCCCGGACGGCCAGGGTCTTGGCAGGGTCCATTTGGAGTTGGCCTGTCCGTACAATAAATCCCAGAAAGGAGACCTCGGGAACATGAAATTCGCATTTCTGGGCCTTGGCGAACAGATTGTTCTGTAGCAGCCTCTGGAGAACCTGGCGGACATGGTGGCGGTGCTCCTGCATGGTCTTGGAAAAGATAAGGATGTCATCGAGGTAGACAAAGACGTACAGGTTAATCATGTCCCTTAAGACGTCGTTGATTAGGGCCTGAAAAACAGCTGGTGCGTTGGTGAGTCCGAAGGGCATCACCTGGTATTCGTAGTGCCCAGACGGGGTGTTAAAGGCAGTCTTCCACTCGTCTCCCTGTCGGATACGGATGAGGTGGTATGCGTTCCGTAGGTCCAACTTGGTGAAGACGGTGGCGCCTTGGAGCAGGTCGAAAGCAGTGGACATCAGCGGAAGGGGATATCGGTTGCGCACAGTGATCTTGTTCAGGCCCCTGTAGTCAATACATGGTCGAAGCCCCCCATCCTTCTTGCCGACAAAGAAGAAGCCGGCACCAGCAGGTGAGGTGGAGGGTCGAATGAACCCAGAGACCAGGGCGTCTTTGAGGTATTCCTCCATAGCCTTGCGTTCTGGCTGAGAGAGGGAAAACAGTCTGCCACGAGGAGGGGTAGTCCCAGGGAGCAAGTCGATGGCACAGTCGTAGGCCCGGTGCGGAGGAAGAACGGCGGCCCTGCTCTTGCTGAATACCTCCTTGAGATCCCAGTACTCTGTGGGAACTTGAGATAACTCGGTGAGATCAGGGGGCTCGGCAGGAGACACAGGAGAGCTAGAGAGCAAACAAGAGGCATGGCATGCAGGGCCCCATTCCACAACCTGGCTTGTTACCCAGTCTATGCGAGGGTTGTGGCGAGTAAGCCAAGGAAGGCCTAGAATAACTGGGAACTCAGGTGAAGGAATCAGGTGCAGGAATATTTCTTCCTTGTGACCTTGAGACTGGAGGAAGACTGGAGAAGTAACTTGAGTGACTCTTCCATCACCTAACGCTTGGCCATCGAGGGCAGACACAGACAGAGGGACTTCAAGAGGTGCAGTAGGTATATTGATGCTTTGGGCGAAGTGAATATCCATAAAGTTCCCAGCCGCCCCTGAGTCTATCAAAGCTTGACAAGAGTGGACAGACTCACCCCAGGAGATGGAGACCGGGATGTAGATTCCTTGGCCAGGGAGTCCGGGAGAGAGGGTAGGCCCCGTCACAACCCTCCCTCGGCTGGACGGGGCGGTCCTTTTCCCAAGAGTTCGGGACATGATGCTCGGAAGTGACCAGGCTTGCCACAGTAGATGCAGCACTTGTCCCTCCTTCTGCGCTCCCTCTCAGATGCGGAGAGGCGAGTACGACCCACTTGCATGGGTTCTGGACAGTCACTGAAGGAGGTAGACGGTCTCCAGGTAGAGGTAGGGAGGCTGGGGGGGCTCAAGGCTTGGTGGCGTTCTCTCATCCTGTTGTCCAGACGAATAGCATGTGAGATGAGGGTTTCGAGGTCACTTGGGCATCCAATAGAGGCCAGACCGTCCTTGATGGGGTCAGACAGACCATGGTGGAAGGCTGACACCAGGGCAGTCTCGTTCCATCCACTTACTGCTGCGAGTGTTCGGAACGAGATGGCATAATCTGCGACGCTTCCTCCTTGCCGGATGGACATGAGCTTTCGGGCTGCGTCGGTACTGATGTCTGTCTGATCGAAGACCCGAAGCATCTCTTCAGAAAACAGCTGGAAATCAAAGCACTCAGGTCCCTGTCTTTGCCAGATAGCAGTAGCCCAGGCTCGCGCCTTACCAGCTAATAAGGTGATCACAAAGGCAATCTTGCGGCGATCCGTAGTGTAGGTGGTAGGCTGAAGCTCAAAGGTGAGTTGACACTGGATAAGGAACTCTCGGCACTCACTGTGCTTGCCGTCATACCTCTGTGGTGCAGGAAGGCTGGGTTCGCGAGGTGAAGAAGGCAGCATGGCAGGAGGCACTGGAGCAGGAGTGGGAGCTGGATCAGGAGTGGGAGCTGGATCAGGAGCAGGAACTGGATCAGGAGCTGGATCAGGAGCAGGAGATGCAGGCAGAGATGTCAGCTGTGCCAGGGTTTTCCCAATTTGCTGAAGCAGTTCCTCGTGGCGAGCAAGGGCCTCACGTTGGCTGGTGAGCGTACGTCCATGAGCGTCCATGGTCGCTCCGAAGCGTGTCAACGCTGCCATAATTCCCTGAAGGTTGGCCGGGTAGACAGTTGAAGCAGCCTCTGCTGAGTCGGTCATGACGGAGTCTTTCTGTTAGGGTTTAACTGGGATTCGAACCTGGTTCGTTGGTGTGATGATCCAGCAAACCCCCACTAGGCCACCAGGGGAATGACTCAAATGCAGAGGCGTGAGGCGGAAGTAGAAAAAGTAACAAAAGGTTTATTTATACTATGTACACTATATACAATCCAGGGCAAAAAACAAAAACAAAAACAAAGAGTATAATTCAAAAAGAAAAAGGCAAAAATGCAAAAGCTCAGAAGATCCACAAAACACAGTACAAAGGAAACTGGAGATAAACATAACAGCATAAAGACTCCGTGACAAGAGGACTGAACTCAGGGGTATAAATACACAAACTAATTAAGGACACAGGTGAAGATAATTAGGACTAACAGGCAATTAACAAAAAAAAAAAACACAAAACACAGGAACAGTGGCGGCCTCTAGAGGCCAAAATAAATATGACACGAAAAGGAAATAACAGCGGCCTCTAGAGGCCAAAACAGTCCAAGTCCTAACAGTATACATCAGCTACGTCGCTACGTTTGCATAAACCTTGGCACGAATATCAAAGCAAAAACATGGAAGAAGCAGCAGCAACAACAACAATAATAATAATGGCCGACTTCGCGTTTGTACAGCTGCTGCTTCTCGTCGCTTAAAAATGGCGATCTTTCACGGTCTTGTTATTGTTGTTGGTCTTAACAACTCCGCCCCCCCCCCCGCTGACGTAAGCGGTTCTTTCCTCTGGCCCAGCAGAGAGTTGGTGCTAGCCTGGAACCGGTTTTTCTGGCCCCAGAGCCACTTTGTCAGTGGAAACAGAAAACCCGGTTCCAAACTAAGCACTGGCCCCAAACCAGCCCTGGAACTGCTTTGGTGGAAAAGGGGCATCTGCGGGCTTTATATTGAGAGATAACAGCAACAAATTCCAAATGCAAAAGGTCACACTCGAAATCAACTCTACACCTTTTTTCTGCTTAACTGTAAGTGAAATAATGAGGGAATAACACATACCCAGCCATGGAGAAGCAGAACAGTCAATTGTTCAATTACTACTGATTCTTTAAAAAGGGAGGGGGACCCCCAAATAAAAACGTGGTATAATTCCTACACTGCTCAACCAAACTGGATATACAGTATGAGGGGACTTCAAAAGGTTCTCAGCCTCACCCACAAAGTGTCACAGGAGAAAGTGTGTTCTTGGATTATTTTTCTACAGAGACTCCTTTAAAGCTAGACTGCCTTTCCATTTCATAAAATCGGTGAAGTTTAGTTCTCTCTAAAATTTGGTCACTGTGATATGTTTATTTCTATAAGATCATCTAAAAAAGAGAAACAAAAACAGGCCATTCTGTGGATGGGAAGTTATTTAATTTGAGAGGATTCCTGAGTAAATAATGTGCAGGAAATCGCTCGCTTTGTGCAGTCAAGCAGACAGAAGAAGTCCGTGTGAACATGAGCAGGTTTACCTTCTCCTTTTGGGTTTTACAGCAGCTGGCATCCACAGTGTTGCTTTACTGCCATCTACAGGTTTACCTTGACCGTGCACTGACAGTTCCATCATTCTGTCACTAAATGAACAGCTGGACTACGTTCAGACTGCACCCTGAAACGACCCATATCCGATTTTTTTGCCCATATGCGACCTGTATCCGATTTGTTATTGACAATCTGAACGACACAGATCCGATTTTTTCACATGCGACCCAGGCTGCTTGGATATGTGGTCCTAAATCTGATGCATATCCGATGTTTTCACATGTGACTGCAGGCTGACCGGACAGGTCGCATTCATGCGACCTACACGTCATCAACAAGAGACAAACGTCACTATTCTGCGTTGGCTAATCCCGCCTCTTTGGTGGAAAACAACAACATTTGTACAGTTTTCAGAATTTAAATAGACTTTTATAGAATTGATCAAGCTAATGGTGGATTTGGTAGGGACCTGGATGTTGATCTGTTAGCCTGATTAAATAAAACAGTTTCTATAACTGATTTATAACTGAAACCATCCTGTATTACAAGATTATAAAATTGTTCTGGAAATTTCCAGTAATTTGACACCTTCGGTCTCATTATTCTGCTGCCCACATTAATCAGATTATTGTGCGAGTTCCGCCACCGCCACAAAAACCACATCGCCAGGTCTCGCCTCATCTCCATAGCAAACTGCACTGGTGTTTCTGCACCTTGAGCCAGCGCTGAGAGAAGTTGCAGAATTCAGCTGGCTATAAACAATCTAAATAAATATTTATAAAAATGTAGAAAAAGTTTATTAATATAACGAAATAAATATGTGCAAATTATTAAGCCTGAATTAAGAGTTTGGTAATACAGCGGCCGTATCCCAAATGACTGCCTACTGAAGCTCGAGTGCACTATAGAGAGTTTAAAAATCCATTACTTCCTAGTAACATGTAGTGCACTTATATAGAAATTAGAGACACATTTAGGAGTCAACCCTCGTTACCAGGCTACACGCTTTCATTTCACAGTTCAGAAACAAAAACACACACGAGACCTCACACTTTAACACTAACCAGATAATTAAACAAACAAACAAAAAAAGAAATCATTAAACTTGGAGTGCGCTTTTTTTGTGTTTACGTATTACGTAGATGTGCTTATTACGTGTCAATTTGCACATGCGGGACACTTTTGGGTCGTTTTCCGTTCATATTGGAGATCGCATACAAGTCTCATATAACTGGTAATGTGAACAGCCTAAAAAAAAAATCGGATTTCACAACAAATCGGATATGGGTCGTTTCAGGTTGCAGTCTGAACGTAGTGCTGATCACACCGAGGTGCTCGCTGACCGCCGATATTTATTAGTTTGCTCCTGCATTTCCTTTCCTTCACAACATAACGTCTTTTCTTCTCGCTTTCCGTTACTGTAGTCGGTCTTTCATGTTTCATTCACACACTCACATCCTCCATTTTTCTCTCCTGTTTCAAATTTGTATCCCACAATAGCTTGTGCGAACAGGGAAAGCCAACCATGGGATGCATGACGTAGTATCTTGAACCAGGTCACGGTGAAGCAGGAAAAAAATAGCGGAGAATTTAGGGCCACGTAGCCCTAAATTCATTAATTGTTCTATTTAAAAAAAAAAAAAACTAATAAAATTGCAAGCCTGTGATTGGAATTCAGTAGCTTTCAGTCCACTAAACAAAAATAATTGAGCACCAGGGAAAATTATTTTTATGACCTACACTTGAAAAATCTGAAAGGCAGTCTACCTTTAAAGGAACAGTCCACCGTACTTCCATAATGAAATATGCTCTTATCTGAATTGAGACGAGCTGCTCCGTACCTCTCCGAGCTTGGCGCGACCTCCCAGTCAGTCAGACGCGCTGTCACTCCTGTTAGCAATGTAGCTAGGCTCAGTATGGCCAATGGTATTTTTTGGGGCTGTAGTTAGATGCGACCAAACTCTTCCGCGTTTTTCCTGTTTACATAGGTTTATATGACCAGTGACATGAAACAAGTTCAGTTACACAAATTGAAACGTGGCGATTTTCTATGCTATGGAAAGTCCGCACTATAATGACAGGCGTACTAACACCTTCTGCGCGCTTCGGCAGCGCATTGATATGGAGCTCAGATATCAATGCGCTGCCGAAGCACGCAGAAGGTGTTAGTACGCCTTCTAGTACAAGAGCAGCTCGTCTCAATTCAGATGAGAGCATATTTCATTATGGAAGTACGGTGGACTGTTCCTTTAACTTCAATGCACTTGGTCTACTGATGTCCAAGCTTTGCTATCCCTTCGTCGAAGGTGGTCACATCTTGAGCCTCCAGATCCTCAACAACAACATGGATGACTTCATCATCACTCTGAAAAATGGCGACCACGCAAGTAGGATTTCAGTTTGGGAAACAGATAGAAGTCAGACGGTGCCAGGTCGAGTGAGTAAGGTGAATGGTGTGCAACAGTTCAAAGCCACATTTGGCTGATTCTGCCACTGTTACCTGTGCTGTGTGGACGGGCGCATTATCCTGGAGCAACAGCATGTCAGCTCGATGTATTCTTTTCCTTTTTTCTGAGAGTGCTTCTTTCAGTTGAGTTTTTGTGGACAATGATATAAGGCTTTATAGTATACAGTTACACCCCAAAATGGGAGTTACGCCCCTGGTTTCCAGGTGAGGCCAAGAACTTTCTGAAGGACCCTCATAAATACCCTCAGATTAAAGCTGGAATTTGAGCCAATATTTATAATTTAAAATTCCAATATTCTCTGGGTGACCCCCCCCCCACACACACACGCAAAATACTTATAATGTACATAATCATGCATACAATACAAGTATTGCTGCAAACTGACTTGGTGCAAGTGTATCTCAGGAATGGGACTGTACTCTAAATTAACAAAGAATCATTAATATGAAATGGATAATGTGTTTTTATGCCTGACATTGCTATTGGTCAGAGGCTAACCTGCTCCTCGATGTAGCACTGGTCCATGTCATGTAGAGCTGGACCCAGCAAAGAAAGGTCCAGGGTGTGGCACAGCGGCCGCAGCAGGCTGACCTCAGCGCACGTTGTGTTCTCTGGATCGGTGAGGTCGTTCACCAACTGCTTCAACAGTGTGCCAAAACACTCTGTTCCAACAAACCCAAGAAAGTGTATGTATGGAAATTACTTACCAGAAATATAAAAACATCAGAGTCTGGAAAAATATCTTGCTGTTAAAAATAAACTCTTTTGAAACCTTCAGAGTTTTTACCCATTTACCCTGCATTAATGCCCTGACCACATTTCCTCATCGCGGTCACCCATCCCTCCATCGATCATCTATACCACTTATCTGTCAGGGTTGAGATAGAAGTTAGAGCAAATCCTAGCTGACTACGGGTGAGAGGCGGGGTACACCCTGAGCAGGTCGCCAGTCTATCGCAGGGCGAACACAGAGATGAACAACCTTTCACACTCGCATTCACACTTATGGGCAATTTAGAGTAGCCAGTTGACCTAATCCACATGACTTTGGAGTGTGGGAGGAAATTGGAGCTCCCAGGGGAAACTCATGCAGGCATGGGGAGAACATGCAAACACCAGGCCCACTGTCACCCAATCATAGCTTATTTATTACTCATTATTGTGTCTGCTGGTGTCACACACCCTCTTCTGGCCTTAAATTCTGACTGTGGCAATGTATGAAATGGGCAAAAAATGCTTTGATTGCCTATAATAAGATGAAATGGACAGTCGATTGAAAGCTTGTCTGAAAGCAGAAACACGCCTATAGTTATTCTGGTAAGTGTTTATTGAGACAGTTACAGACAGTGCTGTTCATGAAGGAAAGCCATGGCCTAATGGTTAGAGAAGCAGCTTTGGGACCAAAAGGAAACTGGTTCGATTCCCTGGACCAGCAGGACTGGCTGAAGTGCCCTTGAGCAAGGCAGCTAACCCCTAACTGCTCCAGCAAGAGTGGTGGTGTACACTACCGTTCAAAAGTTTGGGGTCACTTTGAAATTTCCTTATTTTTGAAAGAAAAGCACTGTTCTTTTCAATGAAGATCACTTTAAACTAATCAGAAATACACTCTATACATTGCTAATGTGGTAAATGACTATTCTACAGTGGTGCTTGAAAGTTTGTGAACCCTTTAGAATTTTCTATATTTCTGCATAAATAGGACCTAAAACATCATCAGATTTTCACACAAGTGCTAAAAGTAGATAAAGAGAACCCAGTTAAACAAATGAGACAAAAATATTATACTCGGTCATTTATTTATTGAGGAAAATGATCCAATATTACACATCTGAGAGTGGCAAAAGTATGTGAACCTTTGCTTTCAGTATCTGGTGTGACCCCCTTCTGCAGCAATAACTGCAACTAAACATTTCCGGTAACTGTTGATCAGTCCTGCACACCGGCTTGGAGGAATTTTAGCCCATTCCTCCGTACAGAACAGTTTCAGCTCTGGGATGTTGGTGGGTTTCCTCACATGAACTGCTCGCTTCAGGTCCTTCCACAACATTTCGATCGGATTAAGGTCAGGACTTTGACTTGGCCATTCCAAAACATTAACTTTATTCTTCTTTAACCATTCTTTGGTAGAACAACTTGTGTGCTTAGGGTCGTTGTCTTGCTGCATGACCCACCTTCTCTTGAGATTCAGTTCATGGACAGATGTCCTGACATTTTCCTTTAGAGTTCACTGGTATAATTCAGAATTCATTGTTCCATCAATGATAGCAAGCCGTCCTGGCCCAGATGCAGCAAAACGGGCCCAAACCATGATACAACCACCACCATGTTTCACAGATGGGATAAGGTTCTTATGCTGGAATGCAGTGTTTTCCTTTCTCCAAACATAACGCTTCTCATTTAAACCAAAAAGTTCTATTTTGGTCTCATCCATCCACAAAACATTTTTCCAATAGCCTTCTGGCTTGTCCAAGTGATCTTTAGCAAACTGCAGACGAGCAGCAATGTTCTTTTTGGAGAGCAGTGGCTTTCTCCTTGCAACCCTGCCACGCACACCATTGTTGTTCAGTGTTCTCCTGATGGTGGACTCATGAACATTAACATTAGCCAATGTGAGAGAGGCCTTCAGTTGCTTAGAAGTTACCCTGGGGTCCTTTGTGACCTCGCCAACTATTACACGCCTTGCTCTTGGAGTGATCTTTGTTGGTCGACCACTCCTGGGGAGGGTAACAGTGGTCTTGAATTTCCTCCATTTGTACACAGTCTGTCTGACTGTGGATTGGTGGAGTTCAGACTCTTTAGAGATGCTTTTGTAACCTTTTCCAGCCTGATGAGCATCAACAACGCTTTTTCTGAGGTCCTCAGAAATCTCTATTGTTCGTGCCATGATACACTTCCACAAACATGTTGTGAAGATTAGACTCTGATAGATCCCTGTTCTTTAAAACAGGGTGTCCACTCACACCTGATTGTCATCCCATTGATTGAAAACACCTGACTCGAATTCCACCTTCAAATGAACTGCTAATCCTAGATGTTCATATACTTTTGCCACTCACAGATATGTAATATTGGATCATTTTCCTCAATAAATAAATGACCAAGTATAATATTTTTGTCTCATTTGTTTAACTGGGTTCTCTTTATCTACTTTTAGGACTTGTGTGAAAATCTGATGATGTTTTGGGTCATATTTATGCAGAAATATAGAAAATTCTAAAGGGTTCACAAACTTTCAAGCACCACTGTAGCTACAAATGTCTGGTTTTTGGTGCAATAGCTCTATAGGTGTATAGAGATCTTGCAGTCACGTGACCGGAAAGTACACAACCGCCATCTTGTCGGTCAAAAACACCGCTGAATACTGCTGCACTCGTGTACAGAATGGATCAATTTCAACCGACGGACTACACGGCTCATTTTTCTAATGAACAGATAACTAGATATATGTCTAAAACGATCTACAGATTTGTGACCCTTATGGCTTACCGGACGGAGTTTTCACGACCGGATTTTGAACTGCCAGCAGAATACCCAGACGTATATAATTACCTCATTAACTTTCCCTCGCTGTTCAGTGGTGAAGCACTGCGTGCCTATAAATCTCTGGACAGTTATCTTTACAGAAATTCAGGATTTGTCAGTGACTCAGATGTGGCATCTTGTAAACAAGAATCCTCATTGGCTGGGTAAGTCACTTAAGTATTGAGTATAGCACTGACCAGCCAATTATAGAATAGAATAAGGTAATTCCAGCTGTAATTCCAAATCGTCCGTCTTGTTTACATGGATCTGGCGTTGGAGAGAGAGAGGCTTAGCAGTGGAGGTTTGAGTGGCTGTTTTCTGAGCTTAGTCAACAGGCCGGCTCTGCAGCCTCGCTTTTGCTTCCTTTCCCAACGCCGCCTCCTTCGCTTTGCTTCCGATAACAATCCACGGAGACCCCGCTGGTCTCGCTATCTTGTCCGGAATGTTGTGCATGCGATGGAAATCGCTACAAACCGTCATTTTCTGCTGGAAACCAATGTCCAGTAAGTCCATACGGTTGTAGTGGATATTGAAGTCCGGTACAGACGAACAACACGCAAAAATGCACACAAAAAACATTAAAAAAATGTGCACAGGTAGGGAGAGCTTGTAGCCGCAGCCGTTGTAGTAGAATTGTATATAGTAGGGTTTTCCAGAAGAAAAGGTAGAAGTAAAAGCAGAAGTAGAAGGAGGAATATGGCGTTTGACCGACAAGACGGAGTCTGTCACAATCTGGATCGGCTGTGACGACACATGCAAGTGCTCCATAGAGGCCCATTTCCAGCAACTCTCACTCCAGTGTTCTAATGGTACAATGTGTTTGCTCATTGCCTCAGAAGGCTAATGGATGATTAGAAAACCCTTGTACAATCATGTTAGCACAGCTGAAAACAGTTGAGCTCTTTAGAGAAGCTATAAAACTGACCTTCCTTTGAGCAGATTGAGTTTCTGGAGCATCACATTTGTGGGGTCGATTAAATGCTCAAAATGGCCAGAAAAATGTCTCGACTATATTTTCTATTCATTTTACAACTTATGGTGGGAAATAAAAGTGTGACTTTTCATGGAAAACACAAAATTGTCTGGGTGACCCCAAACTTTTGAACGGTAGTGTACTTTGTGTCCGATTAGCCAAAGAAAAGCTGATATGATCATCGGTTCAGGTGGTGCCCGATCGAAACAAAAAAACAAACAAACAAAAAAAAGCTGTTCATGAACAGATGGGCAAAGAAACTGAAAAATGTCCTTATCATCAAATAGGGCTGTGCGATGTCCCCTTAATTGGCATCGACAATGTTTACAGTGCAAACATCGTGATGGACGATCATATCGTGGGCGGGGGATTTTAATACCACGTTATTAAATATATTATTATTATTTTTATTATTAAAAGTATTAGATACTCATCCGAGGCTTTGGCACGTAAAGAAAAAAGCGCTAGGTGATGTGGAATATTTGGCCTTGACAACGGATATGTGGTCCAGCTGCAACATGATGTCCTACATGTCAGTTACCGTACATTATGTGGACCGAGAGTGGGCAATGCAGTCCAAATGCCTGCACACGAGTTTCATGCGGACAATTTAGAAGGCGCATTGCGCGAGACACTTGCCGAATGGAAAATTGAGGAGAAAAAGATCGCCTGCATAACAACGGGGCGAATATTGTCGCAGCCATCAGGCAATTGAAATGGCCGTGGTTAAGTTGTTTTGGGCACAATTTGAACCTGGCCATAACCAACTCGCTTGCGCAACAGAGGGCCAGTACAGACCGAGCGTTTGGAGTTTGCCGAGCAGTCAACACTGCGTTTGCGCACAGCTGGCTTCGGAGAAATGAGCTGCGCAAAGCGCAGGTGGAAATGAACCTCCCCGAGCACTCACTGATCACGGTAAGATATTAATCAGCTCTAACAATGAAAGACTAGTATTCAAATCATGAGAAGAAACTACACTTAAGCTATTACTCATTGTTTATTTACACCATATCAATTGAAGATGCGTTTCGGCCTTTAGTGCGCACTTGAACGCGCTAATTTTTCCAATTTATTAGTGTTTGAATTATTGCACCAGCTTTTAAAATCATGATTGAATATTGTTTTTTTACTGTCTTTACATTTGTCAGAATCACCTTCATTCTTCCATTTGGTTTGACATTATGGCTTAGAGTGGACCATTTTGTGTCTGAAAGTAGGCCTATTTACCAGATTAAAGTTATTTGACTTCTGCCGAAGTCTGCGCTTCACTGCCGTTTGGGGTGCAATATTTCCCGACTGAAGTCGTTAATAGTGGCTATTTGTTTGAACAACATGACAAATTTTACATTAAAAGTATAGTGTAGGCTAAAAAAATGAAGTCAAAATTTATTATTAGTAGCATACTGTATTTGTGTAACCACATGTTATGTTCACTAGCATGTCCCTGCACCATAGCCTACGTGAACAAGCGGTAATAGGATATTACTTTATAATGATTTATATAATTATGTATTTATAATTATATGTTATATAATATATTTATATATTAAACAAAACTAACTAACTAAACTAACAAAAAACTAACTTTTTAGGTTAAATAGGCCCAGATGATACCGTATATGCATGTTTATGACAGGAGGGGGCGTGGTATCACGATGGTGGCTCTCCATCGTGATGGATGACCACCATCGTCGATGGACGATGGCCTCGTCTATTGGCACAGCCATATCATCAAATACTTTTATTCCATATTTTGTTGCTTTTTTGTATTTTTTTTTGGGGGGGGGTTTGAGTAGAGTTTTTATTTCGTCCTCGGTTGGTCCAGCAACACGTTCCGCCATTGTGTTTTTCTCTACTCACGGTATATGAGCTGTATCTGTGAAGAATCTCAGTCATCCAGGTACATAGTAATCTGTGGTTGGTTGAAGAGAGCAACTGGACTTGCTTGAAGATTCTTGAAAACGTTTCACCCCTCATCCTAAAGGCATCCTCAGTTCTGTCTGACTAATAGGGAGTATCCAGTATTTATCCTCTCATGGATCATCATAGAATCCGAATCAGAATGCAGACATCTTAGCCAGAGAGGATCGTTCATTTTTGTCAACCTGGGATGACAATCATTGAACAGAGGTGGGTGTCTATGACATCTTTTATCAGCCACCTACAATGCAGCCATCAGCATTCTGATTCGGATTCTATGATGATCCATGAGAGGATAAATACTGGATACTCCCTATTAGTCAGACAGAACTGAGGAAGCCTTTAGGATGAGGGGCGAAACGTTTTCAGGAATCTTCAAGCAAGTCCAGTTGCTCTCTTCAACCAACCACAGATTAATAGGTATATGAGCTGATAACCTAGTAGTAGAGTAGCCAATCAGAGTGCACGACTGCTCATATCCAGTGAATGTGGATTGAATAAAAGCTCATTTAGTTCATTCCAACAGGTTTGCACATATGTAAATAAGTGTTGCCAGGCAAAACAAACCTCGCCCGGCAGCACTTGTTTTATACCTATACATTGATAATGGTAATATTTCTCAATCATCAGCTGTCAGGTTATAGTCCTATGAAAATCCACGACCTTGAGTTTGACATTTCAGAGTCATTCAACGTCAAATGTCATGGTGCCAAATGAAAACTCATATGGCACTTCCTATAAGTTGATAAGGGTAAATATCTACCATCAACCATTTAAGTTATAGCCCTCTGAAAATCCGTGACCTTGAGTTTGACCTTTCAAGATCAAAGATCATGGTGCCAAATGAAAGGCCATATAGGAGTTCCTATATGCTCATAATAGTAAGCATTTATCTATCGACAACCGTTTGAGTTATAATGGAAAATATATGTTATTTTGACCGAAAGGTTGACCTTTCCAGTGACCTTGACCCAATTACCCCCAAAATTTAATCAGGTAGGGGCAGCACGGTGGTGTAGTGGTTAGCGCTGTCGCCTCACAGCAAGAAGGTCCGGGTTCGAGCCCGTGGCCGGCGAGGGCCTCTCTGTGTGGAGTTTGCATGTTCTCCCCGTGTCCGCGTGGGTTTCCTCCGGGTGCTCCGGTTTCCCCCACAGTCCAAAGACATGCAGGTTAGGTTAACTGGTGACTCTAAATTGACCATAGGTGTGAATGTGAATGGTTGTCTGTGTCTATGTGTCAGCCCTGTGATGACCTGGCGACTTGTCCAGGGTGTACCCCGCCTTTCGCCCGTAGTCAGCTGGGATAGGCTCCAGCTTGCCTGCGACCCTGTAGAACAGGATAAAGCGGCTAGAGATAATGAGAGGAGATTTAATCAGGTAATCTACGGCCCATTGCCCACCTACCCTGAAAATTTGAAGTCAATCGGTGCAACCGTCTAGACCAGACCTGGGCATTTTACGGCCCGTGGGCCGCATCCGGCCCTTTGGTTCATTCTGACCGGCCCGCGTAATGTTAATTAGAAATTACAAAATAAATGTATTTTCTAATTTTACCTCATGCATGGACTGAATGTGCATTGCTTTTATTTTGAAGTTGTGTTCAACAAAAACGCAATGCGCGCGACATGAACATGACATGAAATCCCACGAAACCTAATCCCGCGATAACTACTTCCGTAATGTCCAAACTAACCACAAACTTATACATCATCCTTCAAACAGTCCAGCCAATCACACAGTGTGACGTCACCAGCAAGCGCCAGAGCCCGAGCCGATCTGTAGATCTGATACCTACACCGAATCGACTGATCATCTGTCAGCTGTGCTTCGCATCTCCACCTCAGACATTCAACCTGACTCTGATGCACTCATTAAAGACCAACAGAGACTAGATTTCTCTCACTGAACAAATAAAAAACTGAAAAACACCAAATGAGGTGATTAGACTACAAATGTGGGCATCATTATTATAATATGATGCATCTTGTTTGATATGTGGAGTAGAAAGACAATATTGTGATGTCTTTATTGTGTTTTGGGGTGAATGTGACTGGAAAAAAAAAAAGGTACAAACGGTCACATTTTGTTAACCATTGTTTTGGGAAATTTGATTGAATAAATAAAATTTTTTGTAAGGCAACCTCGTTTTTTCCAGACTCTTACCAGTCTTAGCAGCTTGTAAAAACAAATGTTATTTATTGCTTTATATAAAGAAATACAATTAATATTATGCAGAATTTAGTTCAGCCTTTTGGTCCGGCCCTCCACAAAATTTTCTGTTTCTCATGTGGCCCCATGGAAAAAAATAATTGCCCACCCCTGGTCTAGACGCTAGATTATTAAGACAGACAGACACAAAAGCAAATCACACTGATTACAATACCTTGCCCCGCTTACTCCATCACGGGTGAAGTAATTAGGTGCATTCTTTACACACTAAGTGCACACTTTATGTGCACTAAAGTATGGCTGTGCGCTAAACCCTGCCATGAACTACATGTCTCAGAATCCCCAAATCAACCAGCAGCAATTACAATCCTCCACCTCTGGCAACAGCTTTAAATAGTGGTGCACTTTTTAAACGAGTCTTTAATGGCATTCTCGGAGCATGTGACTGTTCCTTGAACCCACTGTTTCTCACTCCTGGTTCTGCAGGATATGATGGCGTTTTGCTTGCTCTGAACCTGAAAATCAACTAATCTACCAAAGAACAAACTTGGACTTCGTCTGAACGGAGTGCATTAGAGGGAAAACTCCAAAATGCACAAGGGTGCACAGCACCAGGATGGAGAAACACTACCCTTAGCAATCTCTCATGGTTAAAAATACAGAGCTGGACATCACTCAGCAGTTAATAATTTAACCAAGGACAGTTTTCACACGGAGCTTACCTTCATAGTTTTTCGGTGGCAACAGTGCAAGGACTTCATACACTCTCATTTGGTAAAAACACACAGCATTTTTGATCGGTTTCCCGTAGGACTTCATTAGAGAAGGCAGCCTTTATTACAGTGAAACAAAGAAGAAAGTCAAATTTACCAGTACTACAGTTTTTTTTTTAAATCAAATAAACAGGCCATTAACTTTTCCCTCACAGTTATTTCTGGAAGCATCATGGAATTATTTCGTATAACTTGCATACAATACTGTGGGAAAAAGTATTTGACCCCTTTCTGAATTCACTTTTTTCCCCTGAATATTTTTCAGCAAAACCTAATATTGGATCTGATCTGCATGGACAGATTGCTTGTTATATTTATTCAATGAAGAGTTTTATTTAACACCTGTGTAAAACAAATAAAATCAACCCAGTAAAAGAGCTACAGTCGACTGATTGAGCCAGGAATGCTCAATATAAGTTTCACAGTAAGTTGGCAGTACAAAAATTCAAACAAACACATGACACCATGAAAAGATGTTTATAAAGAAATCCTAGAAAGGGACACGCGCACAAAAAAAAACAAACAACATTTAAGGCTCCGACATCCCATGAAAGTGAGAGGTTTTCTATTTTTTTGAGGCCAGGGTCCGACTGCAAGTCAAACTGCAAATCAAAACCAACTGGCACTTGCTGTCTGGATGGATGGGTGTGTGCGCGCGTGTGCACGTGCACACCAAGTTCTTGTTTAATTAAAAAAAAAAAAAAAACACCAAGACATCATGAGTTAATGAAGTTAAACTAAAGGGTTTAGACTTGTGCATAGTGTGGATCATTTTTAAAACACCTGTGTGTGTACAGTAAATTTATGCGGCACTCACAGCGTCAGCAGGGCCACAGCGCATGACAGTATAGGAAGTAGTCGACCAATGACATCACTGAGGTGATCTCTGCAGTGGATCACCAGATTCTTCATTGCTAATGGGGGGGGAACAAAAAACATGGCCACAGATGTCTGATTGCATTTTAAAAAGCAGAACCTCAGCTTAACACCCCACACACACACACACACACACACACACACACACACACACACACAAAAGTATGACCAGTTATACTGTTATAAGTACACACTGCTTTAATATAAAAGACATCTTGTTACTTTCCTACAATAAATTCAAAGTTAAAAAATACTGTAGACTTATGATGGGCCGTGTTTATGTGAGACAGAACATTTTTTTTTAATACTAGTTTCATGGACACAAATAAATCCATCATTCTAAAGAAAAGCGGTTTCTCCACCCGCTCCTAATTAGTCTGGACAAACACTTCACATCAGATGTCCCTCACAGCTTGAACATTTTAAAGGTAGACTGCCTTTCAGATTTTTCAAGTTTAGGTCATAGAAACACCCAATTATTTTTGTTTAGTGGACCGAAAGCTACTGAATTCAAATCACTGGCTTCCAATTTTATGAAGGTTTTTTTTTTTTTTTTAAATAGAACAAGGATTTAGGGCCATGTGGCCCTAAATTCGCTGCTATTTCTTCCTGCTTCACCATGACCCAATTCAAGATACTACGTCGTGCATCACATGGTGGGCTTTCCCCGTTCACGCAAGGCATTGTGGGATACAGATTTGAAACAGGAGAGAAAAATGGAGGACGTGAGTGTGCGAATGAAACGTGAAAGACCGACTACAGTAACGGAAAGCGAGAAGAAACGACGTTATGTTGCGAAGGAACGGAAACACAGGACCAAATTTCAATGATTCAGTGATTTTAGGGGCACCTGTGGTTACTCTCAATATTGAGAGCCCCTAAAATCACTGAATCATTGAAATTGAAAAGGATCCCTCCACCCCTGCACAGGCGCTCTCAGGTGATCATGTCAGGGCAAAATTGGCCTTTGGTTATTTACTCTTTACATTAATGTTATAGAAAACATATCGCTCTCAATGGTGCATTTTGCCCGTGTTCAGGGTGGAAAATAAAAAAGAAAGATTCGAGTAAGACAAGCCAAATTGGTGTTTTTAAAAAGAAGGGATCATGGAGAATAAAGAAAAAAATATTTTAAAAATCTGCGCACATTCCCCCAAGGTGTTACGGTGCTCTGAAAATGACATCCAAAATGATTTGTCAGACTTGTGAGGTCTTCTGTTCAAACACTGATAGAGTTTCCTTTCTGTTTATTGCTTTTTTTTTTTTGAGAGTGTTTCTACTTATCTCAATAAAGGAAAAAAATCAAGAGCCTATGTTGGGTAAAAATGTGTCTTCTGAAGGCCTAAACAGAGCACAGCCAAAAACTCCAATAAAATTTTGATCATCTTTGAGGGAGTGCTATGACCATGCAGGATCATCCAGACCCAAAATGACAGTTTTGCTACATACTATTCCTATTTATGTACCAGCATGCACAATTTGAGCTTCCTACATGGTTTTAGTTCTTGAGCTGTGGGCTTGTGAACTTTGACCAAAAAAAAAAAAAAAAGGAGCCTGAACAAAATTGACCCCCCCCCAGTAAAACTGGCTGTAACATGGAAAGTATACATCTTACATTCAAATAAATTTACAGTGTTTCGCCTAGGTAACAGTAGCCTGGGAAATCCCATGCTGCTTTGCACAATCGTTCCGATCTGAAAAGACAGCATGGAAACTATGGTCTAAAGGCTCGCCCGAGTTAGGGAGCCAATCAGAGAGTGAGGAGGGGTGGAAAGACGGTGACGCGTACTACTCGACAAACGGAAGCTTGTAGTTTATTTGGGACTGTTTACGGATCACATTTAACATGGCGGCGAGCGATACGAACCAAACTAACCAAACCAGCTTCTCTCATATTTGTCTTGCACAAACAGCAGTAATCATTCGGTGCCATTGTTTTCCTAGTTTTGCTTTGCCTTCTCTTTCTCCTTCCTTCTCTTCTTCGCCTCTTCGTCTTCTTCGTCGCTCTAACTACGTCACCGGGTACAACTGCCATGATTGGCCATGGGCTACGTATACGCCAAATGATAGACATTCGCAACGTCCAATAAACGGCCGTTGACAATCGTAAACCACACCTCCCCTACGAGAAATTCAATAGGCGGATTCCAGACCATATTTCACTTGTGATATGGTCTGGTGTTAACCAGACTAAGGTAACGGGGTACATCTGGTGATTTTTTCAGAATTTTTTGAGCCCTAAGTGCGCGGGCCCCGGTTGAATTGACGTGGAATGAGCCCAGTTCGTTTAGCGACAGAATGATGGAACTGTCCATGTACGGTCAAGGTAAACCTGTAGATGGCAGTAAAGCAACACTGTGGATGCCAGCTGCCGTAAAACCCAAAAGAAGGAGGAGGAGGTAAACCTGCGCATGCGCACACGGACTTCCTCTGTCTGCCTGACTGCGCGAAGCGAGCGATTTCATGCACATTATTTGCTTTAATCCCCTTAAATCAAATAACTCATCCACAGAATGGCCTGGGTTTTTATTTATTTATTTTGAGATATTACAGAAATAAACATACATCACAATGACCAAAATTCAGAGAGAACTAAATTTCACCGATTTTATGAAATCAAAAGGCCGTCTAGCTTGAAGACGAAAGAAAATTTTTTACACCTGGGAACAATTAAGGACCAGGAGGACATTGGTTCAGAAGAGGGAAACACTACACAAATACTATACAAGTAGTATGTTCCTATTTAAGAAGTCCATGTCTTGAAGAATGAAGTTTTATGCAAATTTACCAAAAAAAAAAAAAATGGCCAAACTAAATCCCATTTATTCACCGTTTTATCCATTACTATCTTACTTTTATCTCCTCTTACCATCCATTACTCTCTTACCTTTGCAAGCTTTTTAACAAGATCTATCTAACATTCAAATATTCTTCAGCAAAAGTATTTGCAGTAGAGCAGATGAACAGAGATGGAACTGATGCTCACTTTGGTTTATGTTTGCATGTCATTCAGTGGACCTCGCACTCTTGTTCCAGGATCTTGGGTCCTGCAAGGTGAAGTTTAAAGCTACTCACCAAACAGTGCTCCTGCACGACCCTCCAGTGCCACCTGCCATGTAAACGAGTCTCCACGCCTAAGTTCACTCTCCAGCTCCTTAACAGACGGAGGAAAGGCACATTTCCACAGCAGCAGCATTCTGGGAAGGTGATGCTTCACTACAGTGGGTCCTAAAGAAAGGTACATTTCACATTGTAGAGATCATCATTTAATGCAACAAGAAATGTTTTGCTGGCATTTTATGGGTAAAGCTAAACATTGTGAGAAATATCACGTATCATAGAAATGGCTTTGAGAATCACGATATAATATTTTTTTCATATTGCCCACCCCGAGTGTGAAATGTTTCCAACTTGATAAAACAATCATCATTTCTGTCTATGTCTCCAGGCATGAAAACGGGTCAGGGGTGAAAAAGGTGAGAAGGATGCGCGAGTGGTGACGTGGCCTCTGGTGTTGTTTTATTTTGTTTGGGTGGTCCTTCCCCAGAATAAATATTATAGCCTCCTTACCAAGTATACTGTATTGACATTTGCACAAGGACATACAGTACAAATACATGTAGTTATAGTGAAATTATGCTCTGGGAAAAAATGCGAACAACAGAACGAAGAAAGTGGAGAACACACAAGGAATAGTGATCTTTTTTTCCTTTTATTTGCCTGGACCACCAGTGTCTCCATGGCCTGCTTTCGCCAAGTTGCCACATGTTTCAGCCTTGCCCGCTTCTCTCCTTCAGCAGTCTGTTTCTGGTGTTTGTATGTGGCTGCTGCAGAGTTCATGTTCTTGCACAATGTTCTGTCCACTTCCCCAAACTTCACGTCCTCCCTTCTAAAGAGCTGCATAGCTGTCTTCCCCCTGGACATCAGCGTCTACTTGACCGTCTGTATTGCATTAAATGTTGCCACATTCATGTTGCCACTCCTTTGATCAATTACATCATTCATCAGACTAAATGAGGACTCGACTCTAGGTCCATGAAAGATGGAGAGGCAACACTTAACCAGCGCACCCAGGGAGGGGCACTTGTCTGGTTTGTCGAAGACATGACCCCACCACTCCACGATGCTCTCTCCCTCCTTGACCTGACCATCCCCAGCTTCAACACTGAACCGCACAAGTTCCCTCTGGATCTCCTGGTCTGCTGGCAAGAGGTGCCCCAGCATACCACTCAGCCTGCCGAGATATGGAAGTACCTGCAGCTTTCAGTTCTTTTTAAATCAAGGCTGAATACTTTCTTCTTTGCTGCTGTCTTTTATTAAATCAAATTTGAGACTTTTAATTTGATTTCTTTCAGCACGGACAGCACTACAAAATGGCATCTCCACTATACAGCGCCCTATATAGTGAGTAGCGAGCAATTTCGGACACAGGGATTGTCAAAAGACGCGCGCGCCCTCTTGCGAATGCTGACGTAATCAAGCCAGAAGTTTTGTTTGTTTTGATAGCAATCAGGAAAGTTTGAAAAAAGTAGGAAATTCAGTCCGATGACTCAATCCAGCTTCCAGCTTCTGGTGGTCTGGTCTGCACTCTGACTGATGTGTGCACGCTCTGGCCAGCAGGAGAAGAGGCGCGAAATGATGCTGCTTGCCCTTCACAGCGAGATGTACTCGTTGCTATGGCGTCAATATCAAAGCAGGACGAGGAGGCGCAAACCGGCACGAACTGTCTATGGGTGCGAAGCGACCTCCTTGCCCTTTGGGTCAATATCAACCCCCCAATTTTTTTTCTCATCGGATCTACACGATTCACGTAGGTCACCCATTTTGATTTCAAAACAGCGAATTTCGCCGAAGGGTGAGGGATTTTCATGTATGTTATATGAATAATTATACCCAATTGCAAGCATTTTGTTTAAAGCTAGATGGCCTTTCGATTTCATAAAATCGGCGAAATTTAGTTCCCTGTGAAATCTCACAAAATAATCAGGTCATTCTGTGGATGGGAAGTTATTTAATTTGAGGGGATTCCTGAGTAAATAAATGTGCAGGAAATCGCTCGCGTCGCGCAGTCAAGCAGACAGAGGAAGTCCGTGTGCGCATGCGCAGATTTAACAACGACTTCTTTTGGGGTTCATGGCAGCTGGCATCCACAGTGTTGCATTACTGCCATCTACAGGTTTACCTTCGACCGTGCACTGACAGTTCCATCATTCTGTCGCTAAACAAACAGCTGATCACACCGAGGTGCTCGCTGAACGCCGATATTTATTAGTTTGCTCCTGCGTTTCCGTTCCTTCACAACATAACGTATTTTCTTCTTGCTTTCTGTTACTGTACTCAGTCTTCCACGTTTCATTTGCATCCTCGATTTTCCTCTCCTGTTTCAAATCTGTATCCCACAATGCCTTGTGCCAACAGGGAAAGCCCACCATGTGATGCATGACGTAGTATCTTGAATTGGGTCATGGTGAAGCAGGAAGAAATAGCAGAGGATTTAGGGCCATGTGGCCCTAAATCCATTAATTGTTCTATTTCAAAAAAAAAAAAAAAAAAACTTCATAAAATTGGAAGCCAGCGATTTGAATTCAGTAGCTTTTGGTCCACTAAACAAAAATAATTGGGTGTCGGGGAGAATTCTTTTTATGACCTAAACTTGAAAAATCTGAAAGGCAGTATAGCTTTAAGTTTTAGGGTGAACTGAACAATACCTGATGTAGTACACTGCTCAATGCTCCAGTCACGTTTAATACTTTAGACAAATTAGGTTTTTCCCCCCAATTACTATATTTCATGACGAAACAATATTGCATATTTTCTGCCTGGTAATTTGAACTCTCTGGTCTTAAGGCAGCCTTTCTCAACCAGGGTGTCACGGCACCCTGGGGTGCCGTCTGGCTTCGTTAGGGGTGCCGTCAAAAAAATTATATATTCTAACATCGAAATAAATAAAATTAATTCTCATCTCATCATCTCTAGCTGCTTTATTCTTCTACAGGGTCGTAAAATTCCAAAAAACGATAGTTACACTAATGCAGATCCATCGCCACCTCATGCATCATCAAAATTTGTCTCACGGCCCCCTTTCCCAGGTCACAACGTCACTGCCGGGGTCAGCGTATGGTCAGCATGACTGCGTATAATTTATATGAGGGTGCCTTGAGAATTTGCATACTTCTGAAGGGTGCCGTGAATGAAAAAAGGTTGAGAAACGCTGTCTTAAGGTGTCATGAAATATTGACAGACACAATGTGCTTATAAGCCATGAATAGACATTTAGACAAACGTTCTTATGCAGGAAGCCCCGTTTTAAATTGCTGACAGTGTTATCTTTTACTAACAAAATCCCAGTAAAGGCACCATTTATCATCAGCACAACATGGAGGACAAAGGTGTACATGCATACATTTTATGACTAAATGATAAAGCCAACTGGATGTTACTAAAGAAATGCTTCTCTTTGACTCCATGAATACAATACATTTGTATAATTACCCAAGGTGTTGAGTGCGCCGAGTAGGAGCCAGCCTCCCTGAGTCCGCTGGATGGAGATTTTACTATTCTGGGCAGCAGACCGCAATAAATCTTCAGCTAGACTCATCACCACCTGTTCCCATATATTTACATTTATTCCTCTGTATATGCAGTCAAAATAATACCAAAAAAAGTATACTGATATCAACTCACAAAATAAGACATTAACATATTTTTGGGGAGAGATTGTGTAATGTTATTTAGTTCACTTTGGAGAAAGGCCACACTGCACTCAGACCAGCAGCACACAATAATTCCTCCGAAATATGTTCATTTATCAGGACTTATCCGAAAGGTACATTCTGAATGCACAGATTAAATGCGTCACCAACAAAACACAGACTGAAATTTATCTCTCGCACAGTATATTTTATACAGTGGTGCTTGAAAGTTTGTGAACCCTTTAGAATTTTCTATATTCCTGAATAAATATGACCTAAAACATCCTCAGGGTTTCACACAAGTCCTAAAAGTAGATAAAGAGAACCCAGTTAAACAAATGAGACAAAAATATTAGACTTGGTCATTTATTTATTGAGGAAAATTATCCAATATTACATATCTGTGAGTGGCAAAAGTATATGAACCTCTAGGATTAGCAGTTAATTTGAAGGTGAAATTAGAGTCAGATGTTTTCAATCAATGGGATGACAATCAGGTGCGAGTGGGCTCCCTGTTTTATTTAAAGAACAGGGATCTATCAAAGGCTGATCTTCACAACATGTTTGTGGAAGTGTATCATGGCACGAACAAAGGAGATTTCTGAGGACCTCAGAAAAAGCGTTATTGATGCTCATCAGGCTGGAAAAGGTTACAAAAGCATCTCTAAAGAGTTTGGGCTCCACCAATCCACAGTCAGACAGATTGTGTACAAATGGAGGAAATTCAAGACCATTGTTACCCTCCCAGGCGTGGTCGACCAACAAAGATCACTCCAAGAGCAAGGTGTGTAATAGTCAGCGAGGTCACAAAGAACTCCAGGGTAACTTCTAAGCAACTGAAGGCCTCTCTCACATTGGCTAATGTTAATGTTCATGAGTCCACCATCAGGAGAACACTGAACAACAATGGTGTACGTAGCAGGGTTGCAAAGAGAAAGCCACTGCTTTCCAAAAAGAACATTGCTGCTCATCTGCAGTTTGCTAAAGATCACATGGACAAGCCAGAAGGCTATTGGAAAAATGTTTTGTGGATGGATGAGACCAAAATAGAACTTTTTGGTTTAAATGAGAAGCGTTATGTTTGGAGAAAGGAAAACACTGCATTCTAGCACAAGAACCTTATCCCATCTGTGAAACATGTTGGTGGTAGTATCATGGTTTGGGCCTGTTTTGCTGCATCTGGGCCAGGACGGCTTGCCATCATTGATGGAACAATGAATTCTGAATTATACCAGCGAATTCTAAAGGAAAATGTCAGGACATCTGTCCATAAACTGAATCTCAAGAGAAGATGGGTCATGCAGCAAGACAACGACCCTAAGCACACAAGTCATTCTACCAAAGAATGGTTAAAGAAGAATAAAGTTAATGTTTTGGAATGGCCAAGTCAAAGTCCTGACCTTAATCCAATCAAAATGTTGTGGAAGGACCTGAAGCGAGCAGTTCATGTGAGGAAACCCACCAAGATCCCAGAGTTGAAGCTGTTCTGTACGGAGGAATGGGCTAAAATTCCTCCAAGCCGGTGTGCAGGACTGATCAACAGTTACCGGAAACATTTAGTTGCAGTTATTGCTGCACAAGGGGGTCACACCAGATACTGAAAGCAAAGGTTCACATACTTTTGCCACTCACAGATATGTAACATTGGATCATTTTCCTCAATAAATAAATGACCAAGTATAATATTTTTGTCTCATTTGTTTAACTGGGTTCTCTTTATCTACTTTTAGGACTTGTGTGAAAATCTGATGATGTTTTAGGTCATATTTATGCAGAAATATAGAAAATTCTAAAGGGTTCACAAACTTTCAAGCACCACTGTGTATACACACACAGTATGTATATTTTATCCATACACACTGCTGTGCAAAAGTCTTATACCCCCCTATTTTTTTTCATACAAACTTTGTTATAGATTTCTATTTTATGATTTTTACATTGAGTCAGTACAAAAACATTTTAAAGTTCCAAATGTTCGTGTTTTTTTCCAGCACAAAATTAAACGTCACAAAAGAAATGTATCTGAGCAGCATATTCCATAAGAGAGCACTTTTCAGATTAAAAAAGAAAGCATAATGAAAGCTGCTGGGTTTTGGTGCAAAATGAAGAAGCGAGTTTGACAGTCAAAGTGTCCAGAAGAACTGCGGCTGGTTCTGTAAGATGCTCAGTAAAACCTACAGCTCATTTCCTTATAGAACTGCACTCACTGTACCTGAGGCTACTTTTTTTTTTTTTTTAGAGCAAAGGGTCTCATACCAATTATTGGCTGTGTCTGAAATCACTCACTCATTCACTACTTCCTATCTAGGGGAATTACTATATAGGGGACTATATAGTGAGCTCATTGGTAAAATGAAAAAACACTTTCAGACACTACTCTGCCGCATTGTTATTTACGTCATTACTGTCGCACAATTAAAACGTGCCAGATCAGGCGGCTGGTGGGTTTTCAAAATGAAAAATACATGCATGTATTTTTGTGATAAATACATATTATACTGAGCGCATTTCCCACATTAATAAATACAAAATACTTTGTGTCTGCTGCATCTTTCAGTGCTTTTAAATCAAGGCTGAATACTTTCTTCTTTGCCGCTGCCTTTTATCAAATTGAATTTGAGGCTTTTGATTAATTCCTCGCTCTGCCCTGTAACTTTTATTCTTGTATTTAATTTGCTTTATTCTATTTCAGCTTCTTTTCTATTCTCTTGCTATCTTTAATTGTACTTGAATGTCCGTTTATAATGGGTCCCTTCACCCCAACACGCTCCCCCTTCAGCGCGACCACAGTGCATGATGGTATATATTGCTTGGTTAGTGACCATCAGTTGTACACTACTTTTCACGATGCATTGTGGGATACTATGAGTCCACTATAGAGGGTGTAATAATTCTCACTATACATTCGGACAGCACTGCAAAATGGTGAACTCATGATATAGTCCACTATATAGTGAGTAGTGAGTGATTTCAGACGCAGGGATTGACACGGTTTCATTTATTATGACTTACTGCTGTTTAGAGTATTTTTTAAATGTTGAAACATTTCATTTTTTTAAGCCATTTTTGGTCTACATGTGTCCGTTTCGGCGGCACAGTGGTGTAGTGGTTAGCGCTGTCGCCTCACAGCAAGAAGGTCCGGGTTCGAGCCCCGTGGCCGGCGAGGGCCTTTCTGTGCGGAGTTTGCATGTTCTCCCCGTGTCCGCGTGGGTTTCCTCCGGGTGCTCCGGTTTCCCCCACAGTCCAAAGACATGCAGGATAGGTTAACTGGTGACTCTAAATTGACCGTAGGTGTGAATGTGAGTGTGAATGGTTGTCTGTGTCTATGTGTCAGCCCTGTGATGACCTGGCGACTTGTCCAGGGTGTACCCCGCCTTTCGCCCGTAGTCAGCTGGGATAGGCTCCAGCTTGCCTGCGACCCTGTAGAACAGGATAAAGCGGCTAGAGATAATGAGATGAGATGTGTCTATTTCTTTACACGTGTCTAAGACTTTTCCACAATACTGCGCGTGTATACACGCACACTTTTTTTCCCTGGAGGACTAAGAACGATTTCAAAAATTTTGTAACTTCAGTACAGTCCAACCATATATAGTTACAACCACATCTGACACCCCTGATTTAAATGACTCCTCTCTCTCCGTCCCTTTGACTACCAGCAGCCTCAACATCAACCACTTAAACAAGCATAAACAACATAAAATTGCAGTTAGATTCAAGTTGAGTAAACCTGGAAATGGTGCTGTTTAAAATGTTAGTACTCCATACAGTATGTGTTTCTAAATACACAAAGTTAACTATTCACACTGCAAATAGCAATTTGCTATCTGAAACTGCTATTCTGGGATGTTCCAGCCGTGTGATAAAACATGTCGTGACCGATTTCTCCGAATTCTCCTCACCTTGCCTTTAGAGTGTGGTATTCCTAACGGGCAGTGCTGTACGGCGCCCAGCAGGGCAGCGATTGCAGCACTGTACCCGGCTACGGCCTCAGGGCAAGACCTCAGTGCATTCAGTCTCTCTGAACAGCGCTCGAGCAACACAACCAGTTGAGCGGGCAGTGCAACTGCTATGCAGCGCAGGCACCAGGCAGCTGCCAGCCGTGCAGATAAGCTGGGGTGAAGGAGCACAGAGATCACACTGTCCAACATCCCTGAATGAGACAGAAATAATGAAAAAGAGAGAGAAAGAACAAAGGAGAGGATAGGAATAATCAACTTCCTGTTCAACTGATATTTATGCAATGTTCTTATGAAGCTCAAACATCACGAGCATCAATACAAGCTTTTCTAACACAACCAGGTCGATAAATATTTTTGACAAGATAATATTTTAGCAATCTACAATGTATTGGAGTTGAAATTAAATAATGAATATGAGCAGACTTTCCGCTTTAATCAGACTGCATTTACATCCAAGTTTGGTGAATGGTACAGGAATTACAGTAGACGGTATAGGGGCCAAAAGTAATCAGACAAATTAGTAATCATAAATTAAAGCTAGACGGCCTTTCGATTTTATAAAATCGGTGAAATTTAGCTCCCTCTGAAATTTGGTCATTGTGATATGTTTATTTATTTTAGCAATATCTCAAAAAAAATAAAATAAAAGCCATTCTGTGGCTGGGAAGTTATTTAATTTGAGGAGATTCCCTGGTAAATAATGTGCATGAAATCGCTCACTTCGCGCAGTCAAGCAGACAGAAGAAGTCCGTGTGCGCATGTGCAGGTTTACCTTATTCTTTTGGGTTTTACGGCAGCTGGCATCCACAGTGTTGCATTACTGCCATCTACAGGTTTACCTTTGGCCGTGCACTGACCGTTACATCATTGTCACTAAACGAACAGCTGATCCCACCGAGGTGCTCGCTGACCGCCGATATTTATTAGTTTGCTCCTGCGTTTCCGTTCCTTCGCAACGTCTTTTCTTCTCGCTTTCCGTTACTGCAGCGGTCTCAAAAGTAGCCGGTCACCGGCGGCAAATCGCCGGCTATGGCTTGTTATGCCGCCGGCTATTGTCAGTTGAGTCACAAAATTTAATATTAAATATTTCTGACAGCAAAAAAAGTTGTGAACGTAAATTACATCCACTATGTCATGTATGTCCGTTGCCGCGTCAACTGTGTTTACATCCTCGACACGAGTGCAGCCATTACTGCCGCCTGTGTTGCCAGATTGTGTTTACATCCTCGACACGAGTGCAGCCATTACTGCCACCTGTGTTGCCAGATTGGGCGGTTTTAAGTGCATTTTGGCGGCTTTTGAACATATTTTGGGCTGTAAAATGTCAGCAGTATCTGGCAACATATTTTTTTACTTAATACAAGAAATTAATGGATGCTAACATTTTTGCCAAAATGGTGTTTTATTTTCCATTGTTTAGGCAGCTTCAGCATCATACTGTGAGATTCTGTTCAAATTTTTTTTTTCTTCTATGAAGACTGGGCCATTTATTTTATTAGTTTATAATTATTGTTTAATTTAGTCTTCAGGAGAGACTGCCTGCACACAGTACTAGTATTAATAGTTTTTTTTCTTCCATGAAAGCTGAGGCATTTATATTATATTTTAAGGTAACTTCATGTTGTGCTGTGAGGTTCTCTGCACTTTAACTTTTGAACCAACAGGTGCATTTGGATAAGTAAAGCCTATTTTTCTGCATTTTTGTAGTCCTGGTAATCTTTTATATTGGTAAAGTTGTTTATAGGACCATTTCTCAGTGTCTGTTTTTTTAATCAATAGTTTTTCAGTAATAACTTAATATTTAACATATCACTCAATTTTAAACAACCCCCGCGCCTCCCCCATAGTCTCCAAAATTTCTGTGGGAAACACTGGCGTGCGTAACAACGCTAATCAAGCTTAAGCTAGACGACCCGCCTCAAATACCTGTCCCGGGTAAATGTTATCCCAATTTTAGATGGCCTGTTCCAAACCATCCCACCCCATGAAAAATTCGTACTTGCATCCATCCATCCATCTATCTATCCCTGCACGCTTTGCGTGCATTATGTCTGCCGCTGGCAGACATTTTACCATTTTGCACCCTGCTGTAAATTATTTGTACCCTGCTATTCTCCCAAACTTTGAAGCCCCTGGTTACTGTAGTCAGTCTTTCACGTTTCATTCGCACACTCCATTTTTCTCTCCTGTTTCAAATTTGTATCCCACAATGCCTTGCACGAACAGGGAAAGCCCACCACGTGATGTATGATGCATTTTGAATTGGATCATGGTGAAGCAAGAAAAAAAAGAAGAAAAAAAAGAGAATTTAGAGCCACGTGGCCCTAAATTCATTAATTGTTCTATTTTTTTTAAAAATGAATAAAATCGGAAGTCTGCGATTCGAATTCAGTAGCTTTCGGTCCACTAAACAAAAATAATTGGGTGTTGGGAAAATTCTTTTTATGACCTAAATTGAAAAATTTGAAAGGCAGTCTACCTTTAAATCGTCATCTTTAATACTTGTTTGCAAATCCTTTGCAGTCTATGACTGCCTGAAGTCTAAAAGCCACAGACATCACCAGATGCTCAGTTTCTGCCCTGGTGATGCTTTGCCAGGCCTTTATTTCAGATGTCTTCAGTTCCTGTTTGTCCTTGGGTCTTTTGCCTTTAGCAAGTGAAACGCATGCTCAATTGGATTCAAGTCAAGTGACTGACAGAAAATTCTGAAAGGCAGTCTACCTTTAAATCTTCATCTTTATCGTCTATAATCATAAAGACTGTCTTGTGCTTAGCCTAGAAACCGTGTTCACTTTTTGCCCTCGCTGAATATCCTTTCAAGATACTTGGACTAAAAAATGTGGATTTCTGTAAAGCTTATTGGAGATAAGGTCTATTGTTAGAAGCACTACACAAAACACATCTGAATTGAACTGAAGATTTATTATTTATTTATTTAGAGATTTTATCTGAACAATGGGCTCTTCCTCCTCCCCCCCATCTCCAGTCTCATTAACATGGAGAACTAGTACAACTCGTCATGTACTTAATTCTTAAGGAACTTGCAAAATTTTTTTGTTTTAAATTAGAAAAAACACACAGAAAGCTACATCAGTATCTAGACACTTTTTTTTTTTTTTTAAATGAAGCTTCATGTGACATACATTAATATGGTTATGTTACTTTGAAGAAAGAACTTAAGCTCTACAGAACAGCAAACCTGTGATCCCAGAGAGACCCTAAGAGAGAATAGCATTTTGGGAATATTTGTTGCCATGCATTTTTCAAATCAATATTCATCAAAGGCAATGGTGAAGGATAGAGAGGATATTACACTGCTGTGCAAAGATATGACATTTATCTTCGAGTGGTGAACTGTGTAATGTTCTTTGTATTATATGGACACATCCACCCAAAAAAAAAAAAATTAGTCAAAAAGAATTTTAATTTAGACCCGGTTTGCCATTTTGACAAAGCACGTCCAGTCAACAGGAAAACACTGGGAGTGACATCATCTGAGTGAAATATCAGGAATTCTTATACATAACAGACACTTTTTCATGGAATAAAAACATGTATTCCATTCCCTTCTAGCAGGTTTCATTCATTTGGTTTGATAGCATGCAATATTGTTAGCATATCGCTGATCCTACGTGTATTACATCACTCAACCCAATGGAGAACATGCGTTGAATATGGTTTACGATATTGCATGGTTGTCAAGACAACATGACGTCACACACTGGAGCTGATGCAAATATCCAATTTGAAAATGTTCTGCTGTGCATGCGCACAAGCATTTCTTTGTTCGCTGGGAAAGTGAAAGATGCATTGAATACCCGAAAGGCTCCCAAAAGCTCATTAGATATTCTTCACGCATATTTACAAGAGAAAAACATACCAATGGACATTGAAAAACTGGAAAAGCGACACGTCAGAGATGCAAAACTTCTGTGCCAGCGAGCGACTGTGACAATTTGTAAACAAACACAGCCATGAGGTTTGTTCGTGAAAAATGGAAGATGTTGAGAGATAGACGCATTGAACACCTGAAAGGAATGTATGTATAATAATAATAATAATAATAATATTAGCTGGCTATTTTTTTGTGGCATATCAGATATATTCCATTCAGCTAGCATGATACTGAACGACTCGAAGACGAATTCAATATCATGCTCGCTGAATGGAATATATCTGATATACCATGAAAAAAAGCCAGCCAATATTATTTCATTATGTCACTCAGATCCGCGACATAATTCATATGAAAAATGCGAGTTTTTCAACACGAGAAGATAAATTTCATATCTTCAAGCCAGGCGTGAGTTTCTTTTTATTATATAGACACATTCACAAACAAAAAGTACCCAAATTTATCAAAACAGTTATCAATTTTCTCACGAGTGACACAGTCAAGCCGGAAAGTCTGTACACCCCTTTGACCTTCTCCACGTTTTATTATATTACAGACTTATTCGACAACAGACAGAGTTCATTTTTTGTCACAAAATAGCCCATAATGACAAAGTGAAAGCAAGTTTTTAGAAAATATGCAAATTTTATTTTACTGACAAAAAATGGTTATTTGGGGTTACATATCTGTACACACCCTTAGCCTAATACTTGGTTGATGCACCTTTGGCAGCGATTACAGCTTCAAGCCGTCTTGGGAAAGAAGCTACGAGCTTGGTACACTTGTTTCTGGACATTTTTGTCCATTCCTCTTGGCATATCCTTGCAAGCTCCATCAGGTTGGATGGGGAGCATCATCAGTACACAGCCATTTTCAGCTCCTTCCACAGATGTTCGATTGGATTCAGGTCTGGGCTCTGGCTGGGCCACTCAAGGACATTCACAGACTTTCTCCGAAGCCACTCCTTTGTTCTCTTGGCTGTGTGCTTCAGGTCGTGGTCATGTTGGAAGGTAAACCTTCACCCCAGTCTGAGGTCCAGAGCGCTCTGGAGCAGGTTTTCTTCAAGGATCTCTGTGTACTTGGCTGCATTCATCTTTCCCTCCATCAGGACTAGTCGCTCCGTTCCCGCTGCTGAAAAACATCCCCACATCATGACGCTGCCACCACCATGCTTCACTGTAGGGATGGCATTAGCCAGGTGATGAGCGGTGCCTGGCTTCCTCCAGACGTGATGCTTGGTATTCAGGCCAAAAAGTTCAATTTTTGGTTTCATCAGACCACAGAATCTTGTTTCTCATGGTTTGAGAGTCCTCTAGGTGCCTTTTGGCAAACTCCAATCAGGCTGTCATGTGCCTTTTACTAAGGAGTGGCTTCCATCTGGCCACTCTACCATAAAGACCTTGATTTGTGGAGTGCTGCCTGGATGGTTGATCTTATGAAAGGTTCTCCCATCTCCACAAGGATACACTGGAGTTCTGTCAGAGTGACCCTCGGGTTCCTGCTCACCTCCCTGGCCAAGGCCCATCTTCCCCAATCACTCAGTTTGGCCAGGCCTAGGAAGATTCTTGCTGGTTCGAAACTTCTTCCATTTACGAATGATGGTGGTCACTGTGCTCTCTGGGACCTGTAAAGCTGCAGCAATTTTTCTGTACCCTCCAGATCTATGCCTTGACACAATCCTGTTTCTGAGGTCTGCAGATAATTCCTTTGACCCCATGGCTTGGAGTTTGCTCTGACATGCACTGTCAACTGTGGAACCTTATATAGGCAGGTGTTGGCACTCCCCAATCATGTCCAAGCAATCGACTTTACCACAGGTGGACTCCAATTAAGTTGCAGAAACATCTCAAGCAGTATCAGTGAAAATAAAACGCACCTCAGCTCACTTTTGGGTGTCATATCAAAGGGTGTGCACACCTGCGTACATGTATTTTACATTTTGATTTTTAATAAATTAGCACAAATGTCTAAAAACCTGCTTTCACTTTGTCATTATGGGCTATTTTGTGTAGAATTTTGTGACAAAAAACTAAATCTATTGTAGATCAAGTCTGTAACATCATAAAACGTGGAGAAGGTGAAAGGGGTGTGCAGACATTATGGCTTGACTGTGTCGAGAATTATGCCATGGTTTTGGTTCTCCATGTCCCAGATGGCGCTCGTATGAAAAATACGAGTGGTGTATTTCCCAGTAAAACACAAGTGTCCATATAATACAAATATACTGAATATATTTATCTTGCTCAACTAAAAAAGGCCACACAGTCTTCTGATGGTAGCTCATTTAAAATGGGAAGAAGTATAAAAAGCATCACTTTCCTAATCAAACACCTAATTCCTCAGTAGGAATCAATAAAGCACTCCCTGTGCTCTATTATCCCACATGTGACCCTGCAGAGCATTTGTATGCGGTGGCTAACTGACCTGTGCTGGTGTCATGCAGCAGTGGTGCGGCAGTGGACCCCAGGTCTTGTAACACACTGCCCAGCTCCAGTAGTATACACACCAGCATGTGCTGACCAGCTGCGCTTCTGACTTGCGTCTCCATGTCCCCCCCTGCGCGCATGCACACACACACACACACACACTAACCTGTACCTACTGGTTACCTGATCAAATGCTGCTAGAAAGTTTTTGAAACCTTTACGAATTTCTGGATTTCTGCATTAATTTGAGCTCAAATGTGATCAGATGTTCATCCAAGTCCTACAACTAACTAACTAAAAATTTACAAAACCCACACAATTCAACAAATGACAAAAACATTCTAGTTTTTTACATTTATTTATTGGGCAAAATTGTCCAAAATTAAATATCTTTATCAAAAAGAAAAGTGTGAGGAGCTTTGCATCAAGCATCAAAATATCAAGATTAACCCTTTCAATCCAATTTTTTGTTAGCTGGTCACTCACACATTACTCAGAAACCTAAACAAATGAAACACCAATTATCCACAACATATAGCAGACCTGGGCATTTTACGGCCCGTGGGCCGCATCCAGCCCTTTGGTTCATTCTGACCGGCTCGTGTAAGGTTAATTAGAAATTACAAAATAAATGTATTTTCTAATTTTACCTCATGCATGGACTGAATGTGCATTGCTTTTATTTTGAAGTTGTGTTCAACAAAAACGCAATGCGCACGACATGAACATGACATGAAATCCCACGAAACCTAATCCCGCGATAACCACTTCCGTAATTTGTCCAGACCAACCACAAACTTGTACGTCATCCTTCAAACGGTCCAGCCAATCACAGTGTGACGTTGTTGCGAGCAGGTCACAAGAAGACTTTAGCCCCCAAAATGTCCGCAAAAAGAAGAAAGGTAGATGCCGAATGCAGGGCTTTCAACAAAACATGGACTGCTAAGTATTTATTTACTGAAGTCAGAGATAAAGCTGTGTGTTTAGTTTGCGGAGAGCAGATCCGAAAAACACCAAATGAGGTGATTAGACTACAAATGTGGGCATCATTATTATAATATGATGTATCTTGCTTGATATTTGGAGTAGAAAGGCAATATTGTGATGTCTTTATTGTGTTTTGGGGTGAATGTGACTGAGGAAAAAAAAAAAAAGGTACAAACGTTCACATTTTGTTAACCATTGTTTTGGGAAATTTGATTGAATAAATGAAATTTTTTGTAAGGCAACCTCGTTTTTTCCATACTCTTACCAGTCTTAGCAGCTTGTAAAAACAATGTTATTTACTGCTTTATATAAAGAAATACAATTAATATTATGCAGAATTTAGTTCAGCTTTTTGGTCCGGCCCTTCTCAAAATTTTCTGTTTCTCATGTGGCCCCATGGAAAAAAATAATTGCCCACCCCTGACATATAGTGTTTTTCCTCCTACTATCTCTTATGTTCTAACAGTATTATATTAAAAATAAGCATTATGGATGTTAGACCTCTTAACTCCTGACCTTACCAATTGTGTACTCGGTCTTGTCTGAGCACACACACATGTAAACGCTGGAGCATTTTTACATACTGAAAATGATACCAAGTCCAATTGCCTTGATGGATTACTTCTAAACATTAAAATTCAAGATGACTAAAAATGGTGCATTTCCAGCAGCTTACCGAGTTCTTTCTTCTGTTTGCTGATGGCCAGGCACAGCTCCTTGGCCACCGCTATCTGAGCTCTCTCTCCCAGCAGGCTGCCTACAGAGGCTCTCAGGATATAGGAGACACAGCGTCGGCAAAAGACAGCTTCAGCTAGGTTCTGACCGACCCGCGGGTCACACACCAGCTCCATGAGCAGATAAAGCAGGCTGGAGAAATGTGCTTCCAACCATGTCCCACCCAGAGTGGAGAGAAACACCACACATGCCTAAACATGGGGGGGGAAAAAAAAAAAAAAAAAAATCATACACAGTATAGTACTCTGCAAAAGTCTTAGACACATGTAAAGAAATGCTGTTAACCAAAAATAGACTTAAAAATAATGAAATTAAACATTTCAACATTAAAAAAAACCAAAACTATAAACAGCAGTAAGCTGTAATAAATTAAACAAAATCAATATCTGATGTGAGACGACCCTTTGCTTTAAAAAACAAGAGTGCTCTGAGAGCACAATATCCTCCGCTGGCAACTAGGCCATAACTTTGGTAAAATGTGACTGAATCGAACAAAATTGCAATGTGCGTATTACTGACATATAACAAAGAATCCTGTCAAGTTTTGTGAAATTCCTCCAAAAACTGTGAGAAGAGTTGGTTTCAGAAGGTGAGCACCCTTACTGGGATGGACAGATGGACATCACCACGACATGATCCCCCTTCGGGCCTTTCAGCCAGCGGGGGATAAAAATTGTGAGGGAAGTTGATTTCAGAAAGCAAGCACACCTTGATGAAATTGCCAAAGTGTGTTAATAACCAAGGGCATAACTCTGGTAAAATTTGCCCAAATTAAATGAAATTGCAATGTGTGTATAACTGCCATATAACAAAGCCTTTTACCAAGTTTGGTGAAATTCCTCCACAAATTGTGAGAGGAGTTGATTTCAGAAGAACGTACACCCTCATGAAATTGTCAAAGTACAAGTTATTTAATCAAGGGTCAAAACTCTGGGAAAATTTTCGCAAACGAAATTAAATCGCAATCTGCGTATTACCGTCATATAACAAGGCCTTTTGCCAAGCTTCAAGAAATTCATTCAAAAATTGTGAGAGGAGATGCTGTCAGAATGTAAGCACACCGTCATGAAATTCTGAAAGTACAAGGTTGTTAATCAAAGGGCCACAACTCTGGTAAAATGCGACCGAATTGAACAAAATTACAATATGCGTAGTACCGATATAACACAATGCCTCTTGCCAAGTTTCATGAAATTCCTCAAAAAATTGTGAGAGGAGTTGATTTCAGAAGGAAAAACACATGAAATTGTTAAATTATAATTTTGTTAAATCGAGGGCTGTAACTCTGGTAAAATGTGACTGAACTGAACGAAATGACAATATGCGTATTACCGACATATAACAAAGAATCCTGCCAAGTTTTGTGAAATTCCTCTGAAAATTGTGAGAGGAGTTGATTTCAGAATGCGAGTACCCTTCCCAGGACGGATGGAAATCACCACAAAATAACCCCCCTTCGGGCCTTTCGGCCGGCGGCGGATTAAAAGAAAAAAAAATCCGTTGTCTCAGGTACAGTGAGTGCAGTTCTATAAGGAAATGAGCTGTAGGTTTTACTGAGCATCTTACAGAACCAGCCGCAGTTCTTCTGGACACTTTGACTGTCACACTCTCTTCTTCATTTTGCAGCAAAACCCAGCAGCCTTCATTATGCTTTCTTTTTTAATCTGAAAAGTGCTCTCTTATGGAATATGCTGCTCAGATACAAACTTTTTCCCTAACATTTAATTTTGTGCTGGAAAACAAACATCTGGAACTCTAAAATGTGTTTTTGTACTGACTCAATAATGTAGAAGTCATAAAATAAAAATCCATAACAAAAGTTTGTATGGAGAAAAAAAAAAAAAGAATAGGGTACCTAAGACAGTTCTATATATCTCGGCTGAATGGTCACAAGTAATTGCAAACAAGACTAACCAGGCTTAGTTTTTGTAAAACGATGGTATCTGAGCCAAAGACACTATTCCAAGTAGTTAATATTCAGAGAAAATGCATCCTCCTCAGCTAGAACACTGAAAGAAAAGGCTGCAATTAGGGTTGCAAAGGGGCGGAAAATTTCCGGAAAGTTTCCATGGAAACTTTGGTACGGGAATTTTGGGAATTTTCAAAAAAAAAAAAAAAGCACTGGAATTACAGTAATTTAGGGGAACTATTTAATTATTTTATAAAAAAAAATTATATATATATATATATATATATATATATATATATATATATATATATATATATATATATAAACCATTTATTTATTTAATTATTAAGTCATAAACAAACAAATATAAACATTTTATTTTGTCATCAGCAGACATTATTGCAAAATGGAGACAATTAAAACACATGATTACAACATTTTAGCACATCTGATGTCCCATTAAACTAGCACTAACACATTTTGCTGTAGCTAGCTAGCATGAGAATTTATTCAATGAAATGTTCTAATTATCTTACATTTACAGTTATTTTTGCCAGTAAGCTAGCATGAAATTTAGTTTTCTTACATGAAATGTTCATAGGAAGCTTTCATTTAGCTTATCTGGTTTCCCATTAAGCTAGCACAATTTGCTGTAACTAGCATCACAAGCTAACTACTTCAATGAAATGACAATTCTAATTTACAAGTAAATTAGCACTAGATTTATTCTACTATACCTTTTCATTTTTACTTAAATACCATAATAGATAAAAAATCATCCTCAAACATCCTCAAAACTTACTTGATGGCATGTAGTCCTTTGTCTGTAATGTGTGATCTCGGCAGTTTGTATTTAAAACAGTTCAAGCTCTTCAGAATTCTAGAAGTTATAGAGATCTTGCAGTCACGTGACCGCAAAGTACACAACCGCCATCTTGTCGGTCAAAAACACCGCTGAATACTGCTGCACTCGTGTACAGAATGGATCAATTTCAACCGACGGACTACACGGCTCATTTTTCTAATGAACAGATAACTAGATACATGTCTAAAATAAACAATCTACAGATTTGTGACCCTTATGGCTTACCGGACGGAGTTTTCACGACCGGATTTTGAACTGCCAGCAGAATACCCAGACGTGTATAATTACCTCATTAACTTTCCCCTCGCTGTTCAGTGGTGAAGCACTGCGTGCTTATAAATCTCTGGACAGTTATCTTTACAGAAATTCAGGATTTGTCAGCGACTCAGATGTGGCATCTTGTAAACAAGAATCCTCATTGGATGGGTAAGTCACTTAAGTATTGAGTATAGCACTGACCAGCCGATTATAGAATAGAATAAGGTAATTCCAAATCGTCCGTGTTGTTTACATGGATCTGGCGTTGGAGAGGTAGAGGCTTGGCAGTGGAGATTTGGGTGGCTGTTTTCTGAGCTTAGTCAACAGGCCGGCTCTGCAGCCTCGCTTTTGCTTCCGCTCCCGGCGCTGCCTCCTTCGCTTTGCTTCCGATAACAATCCACGGAGACCCCGCTGGTCTCGCTATCTCATCCGGAATGTTTTTTTTTTTTTCTCGTCCGGAATGTTGTGCATGCGATGGAAATCGCTACAAACCGTCATTTTCTGCTGGAAACCAGTGTCCAGTAAGTCCATATGGTTGTAGTGGATATTGAAGTCCGGTACAGACGAACAACACGCAAAAATACACACAAAAAACAAAAAACGTGCACAGGTAGGGAGAGCTTGTAGCCGCAGCCGTTGTAGTAGAATTGTATATAGTAGGGTTTTCCAGAAGAAAAGGTAGAAGTAAAAGCAGAAGGCGGAATATGGCGTTTGACCGACAAGATGGCGTCTGTCACAATCTGGATCGGCTGTGACGTCACATGCAAGTGCTCCATTGTGCATGTGATAGAGGGATGCAAAGTGCATGTAAGGGGTGTGGCTTCAATGGCTCCTGAGAAAATAACATGTTTTGTCCATGTGAGTGAGTAACAGCGTGCTATGCACAACTTTATTCCCATAAATCTGCCTCTTTTAACCAAGATTATGCTAAAATATTTTTTTCTACTTACTTAATTGATGTCTACTTTCAAAATTCCCAGTCTTTTCCCGAAAATTCCCGTTAATTCCCAAAAATTCCCATGGAAAGTTTCCACCTTTGAAAATTCCCGGAATTTTGCAACTCTAGCTGATATACATACTGACGACAGTGTCCAGGTTGCATTAAAATGGTCTGCTCCATGTAGTGGATTTTTTTTAGATTACACTGACTGGCAAACACGAAATTCATTCCTCAACACAAGTTATTAAAAAGTGGACACGGAAAAATGTGAAAACCGTCAAAAAAGTGAGAAGCTCCTTCAGGATGGAATGGTTCAAGAATAAAGCAATGTAACAGACATGGAGTCCTTTCTGGAAGTACTGGAACAGTAAAGCAGAGTGTTTTCTTTCTGCTATGCACTGAAGACATTTGGGTTTGAGATCAAAAGATGAATATGAGACAGCAGATCAGAATTTCAGCTTTGTTTTAAAAAATAAATAAATAAACACTTCAAGTGAGGCACCTTTTGTTTGAACCCACCCACCCGCTCACTTTCAAGCGATCAGAATTATTGGAACATGTGACTGACATGTCATCATCTCCCTTATCCAGCAACGTTGCCAGGTCAGGGTTCATGTGGGTCAATAGGGTCCACATGTCATATTTGCTGTGTTTACACTTCTACCGGTACGAAAGTGGTATAACTGTATTGATACAAAGTATACCGGTACAGTTTAGTGCATCTGTCCACACTAGTGAGAAATGTTTGCGGTTTTCTTTCACGGTTAGTTGAAATGCGCGTACGCGAAATGTTTCCGTGGTTACCAAGTAACTTCCTTCCGAGAATATGGCGGATGAAACAACGTGTGTGTGCTTTCTGTTGTCAATGTACAGTCTGTATTTCTGGTGGTCATTTATTCAGTCGAATCGTATAAAACGCGCGAGGCAGTTGAGAAAGAAACAAACGAATCTCCGTTCTTCACTATTTTATTCAGCGAAGACATGGATTGAGGTGTGTGACTTTGTGCATGATATTTGTATCGATACAGAGCTGCTTCATCCGTCCATACTACGCGAAGCGCTACAGTACCGATACTGTACCGGTATGAAACCCATACATTTGTGGGTTTTGTACTGATACAGTTATACCGCTACAGTACCGGGATAGTTGCTAGTGTGGACAGGTGTTGCGGTACGAAAGTAGTTTCGTATCGGTACAAAATCCCTAGTGTGGACAGGGTAATTAACTGGATCACAGTTTTACGCTGGATCACCTTCCTGTCACAACCTTCCCATTTCTGGGCTTGGGAAACAAGCCTTCACACACACTCGCACCTACAGGCAATATAGTGTAGCCAGTTAACCTAAACGCATGTCTTTGGACTGTGGGGGAAACTGGAGCACCCGGAGGAAACCCATACAGACACGGGGAGAACATGCAAACTCCACACAGACAGGTCCCTGCTGGCCACTGGGCTTGAACACAGAAACTTCTTGCTGTGCTACCCATTAACCACCGTACCACATGAACATGTGACTGACGTGTGCCCTGTTATACTGAATGTTTAAACAACTAATAGCTCTGAATATCTAATCTTAGGTTGTGCCCTGGATTTCTGCTGTGAAGACTGTAATTGTAGGTTTAAAAAAACAAAAAAAAAAACACGAAGATCATGATTAACCTCTAACAAAAGTGATAGGCCAAAGTGTGAAGATTTGAGCATGCATTCACCTCCTAAAGAGGAGACAGGAGAGAAACTCCCCAGAACAAACAACTAAAAGAAGTTGTGGAAAACAAGCCTGGAAAAGCATCATAAAAGATGCCATTATTGCAAGCAAGGCATATGAAACCAAATATTAACTGATATTTATGATAAGACTCTCCGTTTCAATACTTTTGCTCACCTAAAAATTGGGTGGTCTGCCACTAAAGGGGTCACATTTAAATTTAACAGATCTACACGCAAATAGCAAGAAATTAAACTCTGATCGATCGTATCATTCATCTTTTGATCTCAAACTCCAGTGTCTTCGGTGAGAAACAAAAGAATTGGCTTTCCATTCAAAAACTGCGTGCTAGAAGCATCAATACGTTTGGCCTGACTTCTGATTTTACTTTCTCCATTCCTCAGTTTTGGGGCTTTTTTTTTTTTATTCCATGTCAGCAACTGAGACCATTTCATGGCAAGAGCATTTCTAAAAAAAAAAAAAAAGATACCAAGTTCTTCATTCATAAATAAATAAAAAGTTGCATAAACAAATGACTCAATAAGATGCTTCAGATACACACGTGATAACTAACGTTTTGTGGTGGCACCTTGTTAAAAACAATCACCCATAGTATAAATCCAAAGAGAATAAAATGTGTTCCTCATCTTGTACATACGACAGGAACTGGCACTGGAAAAGCACATGCTGGACTGAATGATTATTGGGGAGTGACACAAATTGTAACTTTTTTTTTTTTGAGAGAAAAAGCAGGCAGTCGGCTTCCCTGCACAGAAATTAAAGCAACATTTGCACTGCAAGAAACAGTCAAGCATTATCTGCAACAAGACAGAATAACAGCAGTGATGAATAAATATCCCTGATAATACTTAGAGGAATATGTTTACTTCATTGTAATATTATTTTAAGAAGCTTGTTCAATTAAATCACTCTTTCATATAGTGAAGTGAATCATCATGATCATGTACTGAAGTGAACCGTTATTAATTAAAAACCAATGAATCATGAAACAAATAGATTTGCTGTCAGCCCAAAAGATTCATGCCCGACACTAAGGGCTTGTTACACACACAGACGCACAAAGAGACAGAGAGAGAGAGAGACACACACACAGAGAATATTCGTGAAATTAGAACTTGTTACTAAAAGAGAACGCAACAGAAAACTGCTACAGACAGACAGGGCACGCTGACTATCTCTAACGCTACGTTCACACTGCAAGGCTTAATGCTCAATTCCGATTTTTTTGTGAGGTCGTTCACATTAACAAATATATGCGACTTGTATGTGATCCTCAGTATGAACAAAAAGCGACCTAAAAGTGTTCCGCATGCGCATTGCAGGATACGATGACGTCACACGCAGTGAGCATGGCCAGTGTTTACGGAAGTAAAACCGCCCGGTTGCGGTATGACTCATCCAATCTAGCTTGAATAGCTGTATCCCCCCAAATGGAAATCAGCTCCCTAACCTCTGCGTCCTTCCATTGAGAAGATTCAGAACCTTCACAGCCCGAAGCGTCCCTCGCATTGATGTCATGCGCAGGGGCGCAGATACGTTTTTTGAACTGGGGGGGGGGACAAAGCTGCCAGCAAACCAACCCCAACATGCCTGTCAAACTTCTTGTGGGTTACCATAGCAACCAAGCTCGAGCTCGCAACCTGTGCAGTCTGCGCAGCTCAACCAACCGAATATCAGTCTTTGTTTTGTTTTATGCGAGTTGTTGCAACTATGTATACACTGCCGTGCACCTCAATAAACCGAATGGTAATTAGTCTTTTGATTTTTCCGTGAGGTTTGCCTTATGCAAAGAAAGACAGCATAGACGTTTTTTCCTCCCTATAAGTGGGGGGGGGGGGGGGGGGGGGGGACCGAACGAGGTGAATTTAAATCTGGGTGGGACGAGTCCCCCCCCTCTATCTGCGCCCGTGATTATGCGCCATGTTGTTGTAACTTTTTTTGAGAGACCCGCCGCCTACTTCAGCGCAGAATAGTGACGTTTGTGGCTTGTTGATGACGTGCAAGTCAGATGAATGTGACCTGGCGGTTCAGACTGAAGTCGCATATGAAAAGAGCAGATAGGAATCGGAATTAGGACCACATATCCAAACGGTCTGGGTCGGATTTGAAAAAAATCGGATCTGTGTCGTTCATATTGTCAATAAAAGATCGGATACAGGTCACACATGGGCGAAAAGATCGGATTTGAGTCACTTCAGCCTGCAGTGTGAACGTAGCCTAAAAGCACTACTCTCAGAAAATACCTCTTCTCACAAGTCTTCCATCTCTTAAAGAAAATATATCTAATGTAAAATCAAGATGGGAAACTGAAGGCAACATCACAATCTCACAGGAGAACTGGAAGGAAATTTTCAAATAACACTGGAAAACAACAAATTCTCCTCTTTGGAGAGAATATTCATGGAAAAATCTCATTCAGTATTTCTGCACTCCATACCAAAAGCTATTCCAATCAGAAGAAAGAAGAAGAAACCTTTATTATTCGTCACATGCACACTTCAATCACAGTGAAATTCATCCTCTGCATTTAACCCATCTGAAGCAGTGAACACACGCACACACACTCAGGGCAGTAGGCAGCCACACCAGAGCGCCCGGGGAGCAGTCAGGGGTTCGGTACCTTGCTCAAGGGCACCTCAGCCCAAGACCGCTCCACATCAACCTAACTGCATGTCTTTGGGGTAAACCGGAGCACCCGGAGGAAACCCACGCAGACACGGGGAGAACATGCAAACTCCACACAGAAAGGCCCTCGCCGGCTGCTGGGTTCAAACCCGGAACCTTCTTGCTGTGAGGCGACCGTGCTGACCACAACACCACCATGCCGCCCAGACAGAATGTTGGAGATGTTGTGGAAGCAAAGAGGTGAATCACTATCATATATTCTGGTATTGCCCTATTGTGACCCCATTTTGGTTGCACGTACATCAAATTGTAGAGACTGTGTTTTCAACAAAAATAACCTTTTGTTTCAATTTGTTATATTTGGTGGATCTAGAGGAACTGGGGTGGAGGAACAAAAAGATAAATATTTACTAGGGCTGTAACGATACACCCAACTCACGATTTGAATCGCGATTTTTGACCCACGATTCGATACGCCCACGATTTTTTTAAAAATGTTTTTTTAAAGTAGTAAATTTGACTTATTAGCATTTACTTACTTACATTAACTATTTAATAACAAATAATTCAGACCACTGCAGAGAATGAGTAATATGTATGCAAAAATGAACAAATGTATATCCAAAGATTGTTTTATTTCTCAAAATAATACTGTTGAGCCGGAAGCTCTGTTTTTTTCGGTTCTGAAAAAGTCATTTTTCCAAATCGTGTAAATCCGTTAAGATTTTTTTTTGGGGGGGGGCTCTCTCACTGTCTCACTCTCATAGGGCCAATGATTTTCTGTGATCGCGGAAAACAGATGGAAATTACGGAATTTTTATGGTGAAACATTGCTCGCGTGTCAAAATGTAACTGCCGCAGAAGGCTTCCGCCCAAGCAGACATGCCTTCAGTGTTGCCAGATATTGCTAACGTTTTCCACCCCAAAATATATTCAAAACCAGCCAAAAAGCACCTAAACCTGCCCAATCTGGCAACACTGCATGCCTTTCCGGTCAAGTGATTGTGATTGGCTTGTGGCACACCTAGCCAGCCAATGAGCTGCTTGTTTACAGATTCGCTCCCCGCGTCGCAACCAGAATGGCGACCACTTAAAAGAAATGAATGCTCTGCCAGTGGCGAGTGTGGACGTTGCGTGACTCGCAGAAGATTGTCGCAGGTCGGCGAAAAAACGACTTACTGATAGATATAAAAAATAAAAGTAATTTAAGTAAGTTTAAAATGTAATTTAAATAAAAAGTATTCATAAATTGAAGTTTGGAAGCGCCTCTGTTTTTGGGCTGAGGAGAAGTTTGAAAGGGTGTACCGCGATTCTGCCTTCTTGTATCGCGATACGGATCGTGGCTCTGCGTATCGCAATTTCGATTCGCATATCGTTACAGCCCTAATATTTACTGAGAATATTACTGGTGGCCTGTAAGAAATCAATAACGAAGAAATGGCTGAAGAGGGAGGCACCTAGTGTAGATGAATGGATTGATAGTGTACAGCATCTTCGTAATGGAAAGAATTACTTTCAATCTAAGAACACAAAAAGAGGTATTTATTGAAGATTGGCAAAAATGGATTACATATGTCTCTACCATAAGACCAGACTTCAGGTAATCTCAGATTGGACTATCAGAATACTTTCATGTTTTTTCATTTCTCTGTACAGTACCTTTCCTTTTTTTTTTTCTTTCCACCTTCGTGACTGGAGGTGTTTTCCAATCCCCTTTTGTACGCTTTTACTTTTCCCTTGATATTTTCTGTATTTGTCTATAGGTCTCCATGTTGATTGACTGTTCATTTACATGCAAAATCAAAAACCAATAAAAAGTAAATGACAAAAAAAGAAAATACCTCTTCTAAACCTTTCAAGGCTGCTCATTTTAAGCAGAAACTCCAAAAACTAAACATTTTATAAAGTAATATTTCATAACTATAAATTTTTATTTGGTAAATTGGGTTTATGCAGGCAATTACTTCTTCAATAAATGACTCAAAGTCCTTCCTTCCTGCACCATGCATGGTGCGGTTGGCGGCGCTGATCTCCGTTTCGTAGCCCGCGGCCTCTCGCCTATATTACATAGCTAGGGTTACAGTGGTGGGCGAGTCCTCTGGTAACCGCGAGAGTTTGACTCCCCACTCGCATCTGTATTGTAGCATGCTTTGCCAGAAAGCACCATTTTAATGATGGTCTTTGGTATGACCCGACCGTGAGCAAAACTCGCGATCTCCCGATCGAGAGGCGGACACGCTAACCACTAGGCCAACTCGCCGGTCAACAAAGGACTGCAGGACACAAAAGTACAGAATGCGGCATTCAAACTTTTTTTGATTTCATATATTTCTGCTTACACAGAGCCTCAAAACTCTGATTCTGCACATTAAATCCCTGAACATTAACAGTATATTATGTTCATGCCATGTACTAAATATTTTAAATGAAAAATTTAAAATCATCTTGTACATTTCTGACTGCATATCATGTTTTTGTTTTCTCCCCATGAGGCATTAACTGACCTGTGTGATGCCGACACGCAAGTCTCCATTCACTGTGCTGATCCCCTTCAGCATGTCACCACTGACACGCAGAAAACCTGCTCCACGTCGAAGGAAGCCACTGGATACCAGGTCAGTCACCTCTTCCAAACAACTCCGCTTCAAACCTGGCCGGGGAGCTGCAGTGGTGGAGACAGGAACGCAGACAAATAACAACAAGCCGACAGCAGAAGTAGGAGAATACATAATGGATGACATGGGGATTTAGGGAGGAACAATTATTACAAAATAATTACTATTACTTTTTGTTATGCCATACATCGACATCATGAGATAATACAATAAAGACGAAAAGGGAAGCCATGGCCTAAAGGTTAGAGAAGCAGCTTTGGGACCAAAAGATGACAAATCAGGGCATGAAATGCAGAAAGAAACCCCATTCTGTTTCTGTAATAACCTCAACACTTCTGGAAAGGGTTTCTACTAGATTTTGGAACATGGCTACTGGGATTTGCCCATTCAGGCAAAGAGCTTTACTGAGGTCAGGCACTGATGTTGGGCGAGAAGTTGGACTTGAGTTCTTCCACTCAAACCATTGGCAAACCACGTCTTTAGGGAACTTGCCTTGTGTGGGTCCCTTAGGTCCAGAAGGCAACACGTAACGCTGCATGCAAAGACGCTTCCAAATTTGCGGAAACAGTCTGCAGAAGGCACTATAGGTATGAAGGTCTGGTGTCCACATACTTTTGGCCATACAGTGTATTTTAAATAAATATTTTTAGCCTTAATATATTTTAAAAAATCCAACTAATCAATTCTTTATAACTAAACTAAATTGTTTTTGCCTCTAGGGGAAAGTGTGTTTTGAAAAATCTCTCCCTGCAAGTGGCCACTCGGGTGATGTATTAATGTAACCCACCTACAGCTTGTTTGGGTTCAAGTGCCGAGGCGAACAAGGTCCCCAGCAGTTTGGAGACAGTCACACGCACGTCATAGTTGGAGCCATCAAATGCTTTGAAGCACAGTGAGGCCATGTTCTCCAGCTCTGTGGACCACATGAATACAGCTTCTCTCTGCAGCTCCAACAGGCACTGAGAATAAACATCACACACACAAAACCACTTCACACACACAACAGTAACAAAGTACATGAAGCAATGGTACTAACATTATATTCAGTGCACCACATCAAATACAAAACCTCTCTTATGGTTTTGTCTCACTATATCATGGTTTGCACATATTAACTTTTATGATACAAATTTAAAGGATGTGTGTGAATGTACGTGACTTATCTATAACCGAAGAAACTGAAATACCACTTTAGACTGCCACTGAACTCGTCCGCACACCTGGTGATATTATTATTATACCCTCCCCAGCTCTAATTAAACTGGAAATAGTTTTATATATAAAACTAACTCATAACTTTTTGGTGGCCAGAAACTTAAAAAGGCTAAAACGTGATAGTAAATGTAATATACTAACAGAGGGTAAGCTAGTGAAGTGGGCATTTTGATTAAACACACACTATATGACCAAAAGTATAATTGCTCCAGAACATCAAACTGCCAAAGGTTCTGCTTTAAATGAAGGAGTCACACTGCGTGATGGTGAAATAATCTGGTGCATTTCATTAGTAACACCTGACTGCTAATTACTCTCAATAATTGTGGAAGGAGGAAGGGTGTCCTTATTTTTTCCCCATCTGGTTTCCCAATGTTGGTTTACTTTTTGGGGGAAAATGATGTACTGAAATCTGTTGTTTTTGAGGTTGTTTGTTTATCGAAGTTGATGAGGGCCATTCAATTGTTATTTAGGCCCTGATAAATGAAAACAAACTTGATAATTGAGAAATTATATGCAATATATCATATATAGGCAGATCAGACACTCACTGGCCGTGCTGTGAAAATTGTGCGTGCAGACGCTCATCTAAGGGTGTTTTCACACCTGGTCCCCTTTAAAGGAACCAGACTCAGTCCTCTTTAAAGTGGACCAAAAAGTGGACCAACAGAAAAAGAACTCAGTTCTTTTTGTGTTCACACTGTGAATTTATTACAAAGAGGACTGGGTTCTCTTTCTGGTCCAGTTAAGCTTTGATGGGGCCTCAGTCCTCTTTCTGTTCACACCAGGTCCTCTAGAGCCCTCAGACCCCCAGTGCATGGAATTCTGGGTAATTTTCTCTTGAATCAAAATGTCTGCTGCCATGCTTGCCCTGCTGTATTCTTTGATCAAAATAGTGCATATTAAGGAAAATAAATTTATTATATTATATATTTATAAATAAATAAATAAATTTATTTAATTTATTTATTTATAATATAGTTATATTATTGTGGCCGACTCGTCAGTCAGTAAGTTCAGAGAACTGTAAAGCGGCTGTGGTAAGTTCCAAAAGGAAGTTGAGTTTCCCTGCTACAGTCACGTGACCAACTACGGCAAACGAAGAAGGTTAAACTACAGTGAAAAAGGCGAAGTGAACCCGGTGCGCTTTTCGTTCACAATGCGCAGATTAGGCGAACCGTACCGTTGATGTTTAGCGAACCGTACTGAGACCACCTCCTGAGGTGGTCTCAGTTCGGTTCGCTTTAAAGGGGTCTGGGTACGGTTGGAGTGTTCACATATGTGCAAAAAATGCTGAGTCATCGATCTGAGTTCGGTTAGATGGCTGAAAGGGACCAAGTGTGAAAACACCCTAAGTTTCCAAATCAGTCACTGCTTAACTCTTGAATATTTTCTATCATGAATGCCATCAATAAAAAGCTTATAATCTCTGCTTTCCAAAGAAATTCATCTCGTTAAGATCTGTTCAGTACTTTAGGAGTAACGGCAGGTTGAAGTTGGTACAACAGAGTTAAAAACTCTGCTCGCGTAATGTTGGGGAAACTGCCGGTGCTTTTTGAGTCACGGGAAAGCGGTCAAGCGCTCTCTCTCTCTTCTGATCAATTTCTGACTGGGTTACTCATGAATATCAATCAGATAACTTTTATAGGGATGTTCTCTCGCTCTCACGGTTTCTGATGAAGTATTCAGCAAAATTTTCCGTCAGCTAGTTTTGACGTTATGATTCACGGGAGACTCTGAAGTGAGTTTTCATAGCTTTACCTACTTATTTTTTCAAATCAAACTGATTCATGTAAATAAATAACTATTTTACAATATAACTAATTGCTTTGATGAAAAATATTGAGATATTGGTGGTCGGAATGAGATTTTTAAAAACCGGAAGTCAGAAACACCAGTGTCAAATTCAATTTGGTGAAAAAGCCATTTGGTGAAACTTTGAAGAGAGAGTGTACCGATTTAACGTTTTTAACCTAATTAGCATAATTTAATACTAATTTGCTTTTACTAATTTTTTCAAACTTTGTATTCAGTATACAACCATCTATGTGCCTGACAATTTCCATGTAAATATCTTGTAAAATAAAGTTAAGAAAAAACATTTTATCTCATTCGTTAATGAGGCCCATTTTGGACCACGTTATCCGAATACAGATTATTATTATGGCAGTTTTCTAAAAATTAAGCCGTTTTTTCAATCTTTCTTTGGTAATATCTCAAGAACAGATCAACATATTTTAATTCTGTAAAAAGTGCTGTTCTGCATTCAATTCTGAATTTAATGAGAGCAGTTTCAAGCAATTTGGATTGGATTTTCACCTGATATGCCTGTTATATACAGAAAAAATATGGATGCAAATGTTTTACTGGGAAATACACCACTTGTATTTTTCATACAAGCTATATCCGGGGCATGGAGAACCAAAACCATGACATAAATCTCACTCATGAGGAAACTGATGAACTGTTTTGATAAATTTGGGTACTTTCTGTTTGTGAATGTGTCTATATAATTAAAAGAAAAAAAAAAAAAAAATCACACGCTGGCTTGAAGATATGAAGTTTATCTTCTTATGTTGAAAAACTCACATTTTGCATATGAATTACATCGTGGATCTGAGTAACATATTGGCTGGTTTTTTTCATGGTATATCAGATATATTCCATTCAGCTAGCATGATACTGAATTTGTCTTCGACTCATTCAATATCATGCTGACTAAATGGAATATATCTGATATACCATGAAAAAAGCCAGCCAATATTATTATAATTATTATTACTACTATCCATACACATTCCTTTCGGGTGTTCAATGCGTCTTTCTCCTTCAAAAGTCTCTCAAAATCTTCTGTATTTAACGAAGCAAACCTGGCGGCCATGCTTGTTTACAAATTGTCACAGTCGCTCGCTAGGGCGGAAGTTTCACGTCTCCGTGTGACGTCATGTTGTCTTGACAACCATGCAATATTGTAAACCATATTCAACGCTCATTCTCCATTGGGTTGAGTGATGTAATATACGTAGGATCAGCGATATGCTAAAAATATTGCATGCTATCAAACCAAATGAATGAAACCCGCTAGAAGGGAATAGAACACGTTTTTATTCCATGGAAAAAGTGTCCTGGATGTATAATGATTCCTGATATTTCACTCCGATGGCATCACTCCCAGTATTTTTCCACTGACTAGACGCGCGTTTTCAAAATGACAAACCGGTTCTAAATTAAAATTCTTTTGATTAACTTACATATTTTTTTTGTGTAGATGCATCCATATAATATAAAGAACATTACACGGTGGTGCGAAGATATGAAGTTTATCTTCTTGTGTTGAAAAATATATCACTCATTTACCTCACTCACTTGTGAAATATGTTCACCACTCCAAGCTAATATATTCATGCAACAACTGAACCTGAAAACCACGTTACTAGTGATTGCCTTTATTTATAAACTTTATTTTTAAATTTATGACTATACCATTCATTCAAATAAAACTTGAATTGCTAAGAATAAAACAAAGATGCAACATATCATTAAAAAACTAGCCTTGTGTCTGAAATCGCTCACTCGTTCACTACTCCCTACTCACTATATACGGAATTACTATATAGAGCACTATATAGTGAGCTTATTGGTAAAATTGAAAAGAAAAAAAAAAAAACGCTTTCGGACACTAGTCCGTCGCGTTGGTATTTACGTCATTACTGTCCCACAATTAAAATGTGCCAGGTCAGCCGGCTGGTGGGTTTTCAAAATAATAAATACATATTATACTGAGCGTATTTCCCACATTAATAAATACAAAGTACTTGCATTTTTCAGTTCTTTTAAATCAAGGCTGAATACTTTCTTCTTTGCCGCTGCCTTTTATTAAATCAAATTTGAGACTTTTAATTTGATTTCTTTCAGCGCGACCGCAATGCATGATGGGATATATTGCTTTGGTTAGTGACCATCGGTTGTACACTACTTTTTGTGATGCATTGTGGGATACTTTGAGTGCACTGTATAGGGTGTAATAATCCTCACTAAGGTTTCGGACAGCACTACAAAATGGCGTCCTCACTATATAGTGCCCTATATAGTGAGTGATTTCGGACACAGTCCATAATTTGTTTTTTGTGTCCAATACACAACGTATTTATGACATTTTTGTGAGATAAATTTAATCGTGGCGGCACGGTGGTGTAGTGGTTAGCGCTGTCGCCTCACAGCAAGAAGGTCCTGGGTTCGAGCCCCGTGGCCGGCGAGGGCCTTTCTGTGTGGAGTTTGCATGTTCTCCCCGTGTCCGCGTGGGTTTCCTCCGGGTGCTCCGGTTTCCCCCACAGTCCAAAGACATGCAGGTTAGGTTAACTGGGTGACTCTAAATTGACCGTAGGTGTGAATGTGAGTGTGAATGGTTGTCTGTGTCTATGTGTCAGCCCTGTGATGACCTGGCGACTTGTCCAGGGTGTACCCCGCCTTTCACCCGTAGTCAGCTGGGATAGGCTCCAGCTTGCCTGCAACCCTGTAGAACAGGATAAAGCAGCTACAGATAATGAGATGAGAAATTTAATCGTCAATTAAACACTGAAGACTAAATTTCTCTCTCAAAAATGTCATAAATCCAGCCCTCAGCGACTGAAGAATGAGGAAAGAATATTATTACCTTAGCAGCAGCACAGCGAACTGCCATGGAGCGATCAGTGAGGCAGGAGCGCGTGGCTTTATAGATGTCTCTGTGACAGGGTACTGCACTCACCCCCAGACCCTTCAGGATCTTCTCTAGACACAGCATGATCTCGTAGCGCCCCTGAGACTGTATGGGCGCACACACACACACACACACTTATTTTACATGGTGGAGAGCTGACTGACAGTTACAAAGCACTAACACATTTCTCCTAAAAATATGAACGAGTCCACATCGAACACTTCATCACATCAGCAATTATATGGTTTTCTTTCTTAAAGAACATGCTTCCATAAAATCTGGAGAATTAGCCTAGTACTATAAAAATCTAATTATTGGCATTAACCTGTGATACGACCTGTAGTTAGAATTAATGTCAGAGCTGCTGTGATAGAAAACTAATCAACACTTTGAGAGTGCTGTGGTATAAAGACATGTAAGAGCCAAACAGGGAGGGGCTTGTATCGTTTACTCTTTGGATCACACGGACGACGGAGTCTGTTCCCAGACAGCAGCACTATGTTTAATTATCTCATCGCTTGCTTGCTATAGCTCGCTCACAGAGGTCTGAAAATAAAAACGCTTTGATTAGTTTACTTAGTTACATATACAGTCTATTTAACAGTTATTCCATGAAATCGAGTTGTACGAGCTGATAGCCGACGAGGCACGCAACACCGAGTCGGCTATAAGCCATGTATGACGAGACGGAGTGGAATAACTGCTTTATTCTCTCCACATTCACTGGATTTTGAGAAACGGAGCATTTTTTAATTTTTTTTGCAAAATTCGAGAAACAAAAACTTTATACAAAACAATTTCCGCTTAGGTGGCACGGTGGTGTAGTGGTTAGCGCTGTCGCCTCACAGCAAGAAGGTCCGGGTTCGAGCCCCGTGGCCGGCGAGGGCCTTTCTGTGCGGAGTTTGCATGTTCTCCCCGTGTCCGCATGGGTTTCCTCCGGGTGCTCCGGTTTCCCCCACAGTCCAAAGACATGCAGGTTAGGTTAACTGGTGACTCTAAATTGACCGTAGGTGTGAATGTGAGTGTGAATGGTTGTCTGTGTCTATGTGTCAGCCCTGTGATGACCTGGCGACTTGTCCAGGGTGTACCCCGCCTCTCGCCCATAGTCAGCTGGGATAGGCTCCAGCTTGCCTGCGACCCTGTAGAACAGGATAAAGCGGCTAGAGATAATGAGATGAGAATTTCCGCTTAGAGCGTAAACAAACCGACGAAATAACCGCAGCAATTTGTGAAAAATGCTTGAACAATAATTCTTGAAAAATAATGGGCCCAAAGGGTCGCTGGTTCGATTCCCGGGACCAACAAAAAAAAAAAAAAAAAAAAAAAGTGTGAGGAGAGTTGAGTGAATGAACAACACTTTCCCCTCCTTCTGTACTGTAGCACAGCTGTCCAGGAGGAATTTCGCTGTGCTCGAGCGTCCATGTGACAAAGTCTTCTTCTTCGGTCGATGCTCACAGATTAGTGACTTTTTTTTTTAGCTCTTCATTTGGTGCTTTGCACACTATCCTCTTGTGTGTAAAAGTGAAAGGTCCACTCCTTATGCAACTGCTCTCTCTGCTCTCTCTCCCTCGTCATGTGTATATGTTTTTGTTGAATCCTCCATCAGTCTGCATGCATTTTGGCCTGCTTTGTAACTCTGGAATCTTGGATTCATTCTTACCTCGGAGCTCTTCATGGCTTTCAGAAGATTCGCCACCGTCTCCTTAAAGGAACTGATGAGAAGACGGCCGAGCTGCTCATACATCGCACCCAGACAGGCCACGGCTGCCCTGTCAGGAGACACAACTTTTATCCTGCTGAATTTACGAAGCATCACAGAGATGCAGTCTGCACTCAGCATCATTTACCGGCCTACATGGACAGACATGAGTTCAGTTCCAGTAGGCTTTTTATTTTCTGATGCGTGTTTTTTTTTCTTTTAATTAAATCACAATCTCTTGTCTAGAGATTTGCATGGAAATTTATGAGGCTTTAAAGAAGCTCCAGGATAAGATGGAGTCACTGATAACAAACCAGATTTACCTGGAATGCAGACAATGTGTGAGTGTATAAGAAACAGCCAACTCATTCATGTGTGTGTGTGTGTGTGTGTGTAAGAAAGAGTGATGAGAGACTGCAGGCTGCACTCACAGGCGAGTAGGCAGGAAGCTGGGTGAATCATCCTTGCTCTTGATGATGTCATGGCAGCGATCCACAGTGAGGCTGGAGGTAAGTGATTCGCCCACACGATAGACCAGAGCTAGACAGTGAGACAAGAGGGAGCGCGTGGAGGGGCCTGGAGAACTGGTCAGGACAGCCGTCAGCTGCTCCACCAGTCGCTTCTGGTTCTGCTTCACATCCACCTACAGTATCATGTAAATAAGCACGCTTTAAGAAACGTATGGTCTTTTCCAGGCTTGTAGTACTCGAGTCTGACTCGTGCCCTAATTTTAACAACTCGTGAATTGACTTAGACTTGAGCACTGATGACTCGGACCAGTGCATTAACTGCTTTCGGACTCAAATTGGAGCCCGAGGACTGATTTTTTAAATTTATTTTTTGTAACATGCCATAATTTGGTACAAGTTATTTATATCTACATTAATTTTTATACTAATTTTGTGCAAGAAAATGCACATTGACCTGTTTATACGTCATGTTCAGGAACAAACTAATGTTAATGGTGGGGGCATCGTGGCTCAAGTTGGATAAGGCGGCATACCATAAATCCGGGGACCCGGGTTCAATTCTGACCCGAGGTCATTTCCCGATCCCTCCCCGTCTCTCTCTCTCTCTCCTGCTCATTTCCTGTCTCTACACTGTCCTATCCAATACAGGTGCAAAAAGCCCCCCCCAAAAAAATCTTAAAAAATACCCTAACATTAATGGTGCTAAAATGCCTGGAGAGAATCCCCCAGCAGTGTTTTCCCCAGAAAAAAAAAAAATCAAAGCCCTAAATTCTGGCATGATGATACACAGGCAATTGAGCACCAATGGCGTGAAGAGAAACTAGGGGGGTCCGGGGGCATGCCGCCCTGGAAAACTTATTGAAAATAGATGCTCTCAGGTGCATTTTCAGGGTCTCTGAGAGGTTTTAGATACATGAGTATAGGATAGATTTTACCAGTGTTTCAGTGATTTCTGACCTAAATAGTATTAATGTATACACATTTGAAATTTCACCTTAAAGTTCTGTTAAGTCTGTTAGAAAACTCGGTGAAGTCATGTTTAATACCTTGTATGGCTGTTAGGACCCTAGTAAAGTTTGCCGAGAACTCATCTCTCATGTCGGTTATAGCTTTCATGATCATGTTTCCCCCAACAGTTTCCACGTTACTAGCTGCGCTGCCCGCTGAAGGAGCTGAGGCAAGTGGGCCCACTTCAGTGGAATTAGCAGGCTGGTTTGTCTCCTTTTTTCTGTTTTCTAGTTTCCATTATGAGCACAGAGGTTGTAGAGAATCAAATAAGATATTTTTAGAGTATTTATGAGCATTCAGGATATTAACTGCAGGATCAGCCGTTAGCTCAGAGGGATCAGCCGTCGACACGTGTGTTCAGCTCGCCGCCATGTTGAGTCTCAAGACTTCACTTCTACATATCTATTTAAATGTAAGCAAGTTTGTAATATTGACCATAACTACTTTTATGAAAGGTCAGATTTTGCTCATGCCTCAGGTCTTATTCTGAAGCAGGTGTTCAGACGACACGCCGATGGATTTGATGTAAAATGGATCATAAGATTTTGCACAAGCTCGGAGTCCACGCCAGCTCGAATACATGGTCATTAAAGCCAATACTTCGACCAAATATCAAATACTTAGAAATGCTGAACTTCATGTAAACATTTCCAAGAGTCTACGTTTCATTCAAGTTGCTGTGAATAACAATTTGTAATGAAAATTGTTGTATTAAATTAAAAAAAGAAAGCAAAGAAGAAGCATTTTCACTAGTAGTCTCATACTACTGGTCAGCTTGGACCCCACTCTACTGTAAAGGTTTGAACTGTTTGAATTGATTTGCTTTGTATAGCAAGTTTTCCATCTCTCTCACACACCAAAAGAATAAAAAGGCAGGACTACTTACAACCCTGACGATCCACAAACATGAACAACAACGTGTGTTAAGTGAAACTCTACGCATCACCTTCTAAGGCCTTTAACTTGGTGTTTTAAAATATTTATATTTTGTTACCAAGCTAGTCATCATCGTCATGTAATCGTAGTTTTATGTATGGGTCCGCAATTATTGGCTTTAACTGTTGCGGTTTCCCTGACTTAGTTTTATTGTCAAAATATTTAAAATTTGTTTACCCTAAGGTAAAGCTAAATAAATATAAATAAATAAAGGACAGTGAAGGCACTCTTGACCAGTCCCATAAATCAGGAGGAGACTCATTTCGTGTATTTATAGCATCATATAACTTGTGTTTCAAGAAGCTCAGCAGTCTATCATTTAGCTAATAATGCTAATGGAGGAGTGAATATGACCTGATGGCCAAACAAGAGTGCTCCGAGAGTACAATATTCCTCGCTGGCAACTATGCCATAACTCTGGTAAAATGCGACCAAATTGAACGAAACTACAATAAGCGCATTACTGATATATAAAGCCTCGGTCACAACCGGCTGTACATGCTCCTACAGCCGGTCTACGTGCAAAAAACGCAAGAAACGCACGGAGGGCGCGCGTGTGACGTGCTGATTTTCAAGCCATAGACTGGCCGCAGAGGTTCTTGGTCATGTCAAATAAACTCTATGGGCGCTTACCTTTTTTTCAGGTTACAAGACAAACTTACAGCCAACGCGCGTCTTTCTCCACGAAAAAAAAAAAGCAGCGATTTGGGAAACGCCAAAAATCGCACGGCCAAAAAAAAAAAATTCGTACGTCCGGTTGTGACCTAGGCTTAACAAAGAATCCTTATTAAATCAAGGGCCACAACTCTGGTAAAAATGCGACTGAATCGAACAAAATAATATGCGTACGAATGACATATACTGTAACAATGCCTCTTGTCAAGTTTCATGAAATTCCTCCACAAATTGTGAGAGGAGTTGATTTCAGAAGGAAAACACACTCATGAAATTGTCAGAGTATAATTTTGTTAATCAAGGGTTGTAACTCTGGTAAAATGTGACTCAATTTAATGAAATTACAATATGCGTACTACCGACATATAACAATGCCTCATCAAGTTTTGTGAAATTCCTCCAAAAATTGAGAGAGGAGTTTAATTCAGAAGGTGCACACCCTTCCCGGGACAGACATCACCATGACATAATCCCCCTTCGGGCCTTTCGGCCAGCAGGGGATTAAAAAAAAAAAAAAAAAACTCAAAACAACCAATAATAAACAGGACAGTGATGGCATACTCAACTGTTCTCATACATCACTATGAAATTATCAGCATGAGAAAATTCCACAGATAATTTTGCTTTAAAGCAGATTAAGTGCCATCATGGAAAGTGACATCATGATTGTTTTTGCTAATGCTAACTCCATCATGTTGAACCACTGTATTTTCTGAGGGCCAAGATTTATGTATATGAATGAAGACCAGGCTCAAGGACGAGTTTAAAAAAAAAAAAAAAAAAAAAAAAAAAAAAAAAGTGTGTTACACACACACACACACACACATATATATAGATCAGTAATGTGAAAGTCTTAGGCACATGTAAAGAAATGCTATAGACCACAAATGGCTAAAAAAAAAAATGTTTCAACATTAATTAATTTAAAAAAAAAAACTATAAACAGCAATAAGCCAATAATAAATTAAACAAAGTCAATATTTGGTGTGAGACGACCCTTTTGTTTAAAAAAAAAAAAAGCCAGTAGTCTCAGGTACAACCCCGATTCCAAAAAAGTTGGGACAAAGTACAAATTGTAAATAAAAACAGAATGCAATGATGTGGAAGTTTCAAAATTCCATATTTTATTCAGAATAGAACATAGATGACATATCAAATGTTTAAACTGAGAAAATGTATCATTTAAAGAGAAAAATTAGGGGATTTAAAATTTCATGACAACAACACATCTCAAAAAAGTTGGGACAAGGCCATGTTTACCACTGTGAGACATCCCCTTTTCTCTTTACAACAGTCTGTAAACGTCTGGGGACTGAGGAGACAAGTTGCCCAAGTTTAGGGATAGGAATGTTAACCCATTCTTGTCTAATGTAGGATTCTAGTTGCTCAACTGTCTTAGGTCTTTTTTGTCGTATCTTCCGTTTTATGATGCACCAAATGTTTTCTATGGGTGAAAGATCTGGACTGCAGGCTGGCCAGTTCAGTACCCGGACCCTTCTTCTACGCAGCCATGATGCTGTAATTGATGCAGTATGTGGTTTGGCATTGTCATGTTGGAAAATGCAAGGTCTTCCCTGAAAGAGACGTCGTCTGGATGGGAGCATATGTTGCTCTAGAACCTGGATATACCTTTCAGCATTGATGGTGTCTTTCCAGATGTGTAAGCTGCCCATGCCACACGCACTAATGCAACCCCATACCATCAGAGATGCAGGCTTCTGAACTGAGTGCTGATAACAACTTGGGTCGTCCTTCTCCTCTTTAGTCCGAATGACACGGCGTCCCTGATTTCCATAAAGAACTTCAAATTTTGATTCGTCTGACCACAGAACAGTTTTCCACTTTGCCACAGTCCATTTTAAATGAGCCTTGGCCCAGAGAAGACGTCTGCGCTTCTGGATCGTGTTTAGATACGGCTTCTTCTTTGAACTATAGAGTTTTAGCTGGCAACGGCAGATGGCACGGTGAATTGTGTTCACAGATAATGTTCTCTGGAAATATTCCTGAGCCCATTTTGTGATTTCCAATACAGAAGCATGCCTGTATGTGATGCAGTGCCGTCTAAGGGCCTGAAGATCACGGGCACCCAGTATGGTTTTCCGGCCTTGACCCTTACGCACAGAGATTCTTCCAGATTCTCTGAATCTTTTGATGATATTATGCACTGTAGATGATGATCTGTTCAAACTCTTTGCAATTTTACACTGTCGAACTCCTTTCTGATATTGCTCCACTATTTGTCGGCGCAGAATTAGGGGGATTGGTGATCCTCTTCCCATCTTTACTTCTGAGAGCCGCTGCCACTCCAAGATGCTCTTTTTATACCCAGTCATGTTAATGACCTATTGCCAATTGACCTAATGAGTTGCAGTTTGGTCCTCCAGCTGTTCCTTTTTTGTACCTTTAACTTTTCCAGCCTCTTATTGCCCCTGTCCCAATTTTGAGATGTGTTGCTGTCATGAAACTTTAAATGAGCCAATATTTGGCATGAAATTTCAAAATGTCTCACTTTTGACATTTGATGTGTTGTCTATGTTCTATTGTGAATACAATATCAGTTTTTGAGATTTGTAAATTATTGCATTCCATTTTTATTTACAATTTGTACTTTGTCCCAACTTTTTTTGGAATCGGGGTTGTACAGTGAGTGCGGTTCTATAAGGAAATGAGCTGTAGGTTTTACTGAGCATCTTACAGAACCAGCCGCAGTTCTTCTGGACACTTTGTCACACTCGCTTCTTCATTTTGCACCAAAACCCAGCAGCCTTCATTACGTTTTCTTTTTTAATCTGAAAAGTGCTCTCTTATGCAATATGCTGCCCAGATACAAACTTTTTTTCTGTAACATTTAATTTTGTGCTGGAAAATGGACATTTGGACTCTAAAACGTTTTTGTACCGACTCGATAATGTAGAAATCATAAAATAGAAATCTATAACAGTTTGTATGGGGGAAAAAAAAAAAAAGGGTGCCTATGACTTTTGCACAGTACTGTGAAATATATAAAACTCAAAATCTTATTGAACTCCACCTACTGAAACAGAGACCCACTCTTGACAAACCTTACTTAAAGGAGATACGCAGAACCTTTATTTTTAAATACATTTCTGAGTGGATAGTATCTTCATCCTTGACTCTTGTATGCTGCATAATTGGGAATAAAAAAAAAATGTTATATTCTCTCTCTCTCGCTCTCTCTCTCTCTCTCTCTCTATATATATATATATATATATATATATATATATATATATATATATATATATATATATATATATATATATCATATCATCTCTAGCCGCTTTATCCTTCTACAGGGTCGCAGGCAAGCTGGAGCCTATCCCAGCTGACTACGGGCGAAAGGCGGGGTACACCCTGGACAAGTTGCCAGGTCATCACAGGGCTGACACATAGACACAGACAACCATTCACACTCACACCTACGGTCAATTTAGAGTCACCAGTTAACCTAACCTGCATGTCTTTGGACTGTGGGGGAAACCGGAGCACCCGGAGGAAACCCACGCGGACACGGGGAGAACATGCAAACTCCGCACAGAAAGGCCCTCGCCGGACCCGGGGCTCGAACCCGGACCTTCTTGCTGTGAGGCGACAGCGCTAACCACTACACCACCGTGCCGCCCTATATATATATATATATATATATATATATATATGCGGCACGGTGGTGTAGTGGTTAGCGCTGTCGCCTCACAGCAAGAAGGTCCTGGGTTCGAGCCCCGGGGCCGGCGAGGGCCTTTCTGTGCGGAGTTTGCATGTTCTCCCCGTGTCCGCGTGGGTTTCCTCCGGGTGCTCCGGTTTCCCCCACAGTCCAAAGACATGCAGGTTAGGTTAACTGGTGACTCTAAATTGACCGTAGGTGTGAGTGTGAATGGTTGTCTGTGTCTATGTGTCAGCCCTGTGATGACCTGGCGACTTGTCCAGGGTGTACCCCGCCTTTCGCCCATAGTCGGCTGGGATAGGCTCCAGCTTGCCTGCGACCCTGTAGAAGGATAAAGCGGCTAGAGATAATGTGATGTGATGTGATATATATATATATATATATATATATATATATATAGCGCCCCGAGTGCGTGACATCACTGCGGGAACCGGTGCTATAGACCAAACCCAGACTCAGCAGGCGAGTGTGGTTGCAATGGCCTCTTCATTCGGCTTTATTGGAGATTCTTCGGATTCCTCAGATAGTAGTACATCAGACTGTGATAGTCCTGAAATCGGAGTGTGTGTACATGTTACTGCTATACACGTAGAACCGTATCAGTTCTAACCGTCAGAAAGTGAATCCGATAGTAACACGTCGGCCACAGAGGCCCCCACCTTACGAAATAAAGCCAGAGAACAAAGCCATCTAGAGAATTGGATGGAATTGAACTGACAGTCTCATGTGACTCTCATTAAAACAGGATAGGCGTTATAACTTATGCAACGTACATATACATGCATGCATTTTCACTGATAAAACGTAAAAGGCTAATTAAATAATCAGATGAACTGAGACAATCACATTCTGAAGCAAATTAAATAATCTTATACCAGTAACTTAAATACACAATACAAGTTACATGTATTAATCTAAATGCAGGTAAACAACGTGGTGCTTTTGTTATGTAACCGAATGAGAGTCGCGTCTTACCCGTCTGTGTTCTCGCTTCCTGAAGGCCGAGCTTGTGGCCGATTGTTTCAAAACAATCTGACTTTCAGTTGTTCGTTCAGTTCTCCGTTCATTCGCTTCTTCCACATAAGGGCGAGATATTGCTGCTGAGGCGAGCATATCCAGTGGAGGAATCTGATGCCTGGTCCACTCCTTCTCCGTTTTCTCCATACTGAATACTCCACCACTACTGCTCGGCTCACGCTCCGGAAGAACTGGTGCAACTGAACTTATTTATTTTCCTTTAATTGTTGGTACTGCACCCTCTTTCAATACGGGCTTATAGCCAACGCTCCTCAACAGATCAGAGGTTTTGTACAAGTCTTCAGTAAAATGTGCAGAGCAGAGGAGAGACCATTTCGTAGGTGCCAAACCCGTGAATTTCTCACAAAACGCGTCCAAATCTTTGCAGTTTCAACATTCTTGGGCCATGAATGCAACGTAAATCCACCTTCTGTCGTGTTGCTGCACCGGCCAGCAACACATCTACGTGAGATGGCGATAAATTGGCTCAAAATGGAGGATCGGAGTTGCAGTCAGCTCTGTGTTTTAGTATAGCGGAAATGGCGATGAGACCGATAGACTTCCTGCGGTGACGTCACAGATGTCAAGGCCATTCACTCAGACCGCTACCTATATGAATCATTTTAATCATAAAAATTACTATATTAGATTTATTGTTCACGCTTAAAACTATTCCTGTGCCATTCTTGAGGTCTCAAGGTGTTTATAAACCAAAAGTGAGGCCATGGTTCTGCGTATCTCCTTTAATGCACCTTTAAAGGAATTAAATGCTGCAACCTGGTGATACTACGCATCTTTTAAGTCAGTGAATTATTTTTCTGCTCTTCATATGCAGAAATGTATTAATATAAAATGTCACAGTTCTTCTCAACAACAACAAAAACAGAACGGCCATTTTGGTAAATATTTAGGCAGATATATGACAACTGCAGTCAGAAGTTTACAGCCCTTTACAAATACAAGGGAAAGCACAGTAGCCACTATACACTTCAATAATTTAACTCTCTCACACACACACACACACAGAGAGTGAGACAGCTGGTAGAGAGGAGCAGAAACAGACTAGCAGTCAGATTGTGTGTATATATGTTTGAAAAACAGCGAGACATTTGTTGTCTCTCTCACAGCATTAATGAGCTCATGTTCCTAGACATACCCGATCAGCAGCAGGCAGCAGCTTCTTCAGAAAGCGCAGCCACTCGACCACAAACTCAGCTCTCTGCTGCTCGCCCAGTCTACTGCACGCATCCTCGTTCAGCAACAGGCTATGTGCCTGCTCCATTCTTCCTTCTGCTTCTCTTCTTTCTTCCCTCTTTCTCTATGGCTGGGCCTAGAGCAGCGGAGTCAAAGCTCCTGGCTCCGATTCTCACTGCATCGTCCCTGAAACAGGAAGACAACATGGAGGGAGAAGCTGAGTATGCATACTGTACTGCTCTTCTGTTGGCGTCCAACCTTATTTTAACTGACTCCACGTTAAGAGCAAACCTGTACTTCAGGCATTAATGGCTTCAGCCCTATTCACACGTTATTAGTTTTACATACAGAGGTATGATAACGTCAGTGATTACTGGAGTGTCTCTGGCAGGGACTTTGGAACTTTTTTCTGGGAGGGGATGCACACGGAATGGACAACTTCACCTGTTGCACCGTTATCACTTCTTTCAAGGTGCCCACCCTGGACAGTGCTGTTCAACTCTGCTCACAGGCTCAGCTACTAACGACCCTGACCCAAGGCTTTAATTAACAATTATTTGCCGAAGGTGAATATCGGTGAATAATAACCGAAATGAAGTCAAGGTTATTATTCACCAATATTCACTGAGTCTGAGAATCGTTTTAGTGTAAATACACAGGTGATTCTTTTTAAAAATTGCATTTAAAAATGTATTTATTTCAAACTTCAAAAGTGACCTGAGGTTTCTTCCTCATGTCGTCTGAGGGAGTTTTTCCTTGCCACCGTCGCCACAAGCTAGAGCCCTGCACTCCCGCGGGAGTCCCACGGGACCCGATGCAAAGCAGTGCGGCGCGGGACAAATTTTGAAAGCTCATTGCGGGTGCGAGGAGGAGTGCACAATGCGGTAGCGGTGATAAGCTGCAGTCCCGCTAACTAAAAACGTGTTTAAAATAAAATTTATAAATTATCATATATAATTTGTGCTGGATATTTTATTTGGCATTAATAAAAACATTTTAAGATGCCTAAATTTGCGGATGTGGTCTAATCTCGCGTACGTTTCCGATTCCTTTCCGCTCTTCCGTGTTTGAGATCTCCGATCAGGGCAGAAGAGCAGAGCTCCTCTAGTGAAGCTCACAGTGCTTCAGAAGTAAGTGCTGCTTTAAAAAGAGGTACATTTACCATTAAAAAGTCAAGAGTCCTGAAATCAGACATTTGGAAGTCGTTCTCACTCGTGTACGACACAGAGGGAAATCAGCTGCCCTTTGCTTGTTGTGATAAGTGTTGTGAGCTGTAGATAGTTATGCTCAAATCCACTCAAAGTAGGGGGCGGGGCACCATCACGCTGTGTCTTTAAATTATATTAATTTCTTATAGGCCTACTTGTATTTCCTAGAATGTAAATGTGAGGAGTGACATATAAGCTATGTGCAATGTACAATATTCTTAATATCCACTGTAGATTTTGGTAGGTGTGTTGGGTATCTCTGTAAAGCCTCAGCTGCGCATGCCGCCTGGCAACGCGCACCCTCGCTACGTGCGCTAGGTGAAGGATCGGTCAGTGGAGAGCTCAGCTAAGCTCAGCATGTTTAATTCCCCAAGCCAATGACAAGAACTTTCGTGAGAAATAACGCGAACGTCTGCATCATGCGGGATTTGCGGGCGGGAGCGGGACAAAACATGGCAGGCGCGGGCGGGAGCGGGACTGAAAATCATAATTCTTTGCGGGAGCGGGACTGAAAATTCTGTCCCGCGCAGACCTCTACCACAAGCGTGCTCATTGGGGATAGATTAGGGATAAAATTAGCTCATATTTGAAGTCGTTCAAATTCTGTAAAGCTGCTTCGCGACAATGTTTATTGTTAAAAGCGCTATACAAATAAACTTGACTTGGCATGCAAATGTAATAACAATGAGCACAGACTCGTGTCACTTATTTATACCGACTCACATAAAATACTTTGTTTTGAAATCGTCAAAATAAAATCACAATTCCACCTTCCCTTTGAGTAGTTTTAGACCAAACTTCGTAACATCTTTAGGTGCTTTTAGGAACAGCATTTTCATTCATCATTTGTAATTCTTCCTCACTTACAGTGACGAAGCGATTGGTCGCCATTTTACCGAGTCGCTTGAGGTGATTATCGAGAAATAATCAGAATTTCTCGACCAGTCAGCATGCATGATTTTCTGTAATCATTAGTGTATTTATACTTGTTTCAAATATCAAATGATTTGAGAAGTATAAAGTCTTTCTCTTTCAAGAAGAGACTCTCGGTTTTTGAGACCAACTTGCTCTTGACAGCTGACCTGCACTAGTGATGGAAGAAGGGTTCAGATCTTTTACTTAAGTACTAATACTCCGCTACAAGTAAAAGTCCTGCATTCAAACCCTACTTAACTAAAGGCCTGGTCCTACAATACCAGAAGAACTCAAGTTCTTCCACTCCAACTCTGGCAAACCATCGTCTTTAAAGTGTATATTCTGGACCAATTTCGTTTTTTTATATGAAAGTATGTCCTTTTACACACTCATTCAGAAGGGTACTTTTGCACAAGGCCATCTGTCTACAGCAGAAAAAAATAAAATAAAACGCGTCTGGAAAAATCCCAAGGGAGTCTGGAGCCAGATTCGTGGCGTTACCTGCGGAAACGCCAGCAGGCTGCGCGAGCTTTGCACGGTTTCAGTGCACAGCCTGTGTAGACCAAGCGCTCCCATTTCTCTCTCATTGTCCGGTCTTTTGGGAAACGATGAGTACTAATCCCATCAAGATTGGTGTTGCTACACCCTCCTACGATACATCTGTTCACCATTTTAATAATTACGCGATAACGTTGAAGAAGGAAGGAGGCGTCCTGCACGTGACGTCACGAAAATCAATGTTTCCTGGGAAATCCAAATGCCAAGTTTTTTCCAGAGGCGGACCAATTCGCCTCAAATGGCTTGATTCAGGGCTCGACATTAACGCTTGTCCGGGACAAGTGATACTTTATGTCGGACAAGTCCATCGTCTCAGTTACTTGTCCGATCGGACAAGTGCCAAAATACGCCGATATTCAGGTTACATATCAAATTTATCAGTTTATTCACATGATTTCCGAAGCATCTCACTCGACATATTGTTTTGATGAATCGCCGGATGTTTCTATTCGGAAAGAGCGATGTGCGCATGCGTAATATTCAGACCCTCCAGGATTTCGTGATGTTGCGATTTGCAACATCAACGCAAATTCAACCAATCCCCACGAATTCAGGGCGGTGTTGCAATTATATCCAATCACCGCAACTTTCCCGCAAATTTGACCAATCTTTGGCGTCGACAAACTACCTTCCGCCTTACTTCCGTGTAAAGCAGCATGTGCGAGTCAGTGTTTATGTAGGCTTAAATTCTGTTACTGAAAGTGTGTTATGTTTACAGTGAAGGACTGTGTGCACTTTTTTTTTTTTTACTTAATACAAGAAATTAATGGATGCCAACATTTTTGCCAAAATGGTATTTTATTTTCCATTGTTTAGGCAGCTTCAGCATCATACTGTGAGATTCTGTTCAAATTGTTTTTTTTTCTTCTATGAAGCCTGAGCCATTTATTTTATTAGTTTATAATTATTGTTTAATTTAGTCTTCAGGAGAGACTGCCTGCACACAGTACTAGTATTAATAGTTTTTTTTTTTCTTACATGAAAGCTGAGGCATTTATATTATATTTTAAGGTAACTTCCTGTTGTGCTGTGAGGTTCTCTGCACTTTAACTTTTGAACCAACAGGTGCATTTGGATCAGTAAAGCCTATTTTTCTGCATTTTTGTAGTCCTGGTAATCTTTTATATTGGTAAAGTTGTTTATAGGACCATTTCTCAGTGTCTGTTTTTTAATCAACAGTTTTTCAGTAATAACTTAATAATATTTAACATATCACTCAATTTTAATCACAAAGAGAAAATCACAACAATTTCTCAACTTTCACTTCCTCCTGCAATGTAATCGCAACAAAAACCTAAAAAACACCGCAACTTTCATCGCAATTTTTTGGAAAACCCCCCACAACATCAGACATTTTAGCCCGCAACGATCACAAAAAAGGTCCGCAAAATCCTGGAGGGACTGAATATTCCACTTGCGAAACCGGCCAATACTGCTTCATGTATTTGAGCTGAAAAGTAAACGGTCGTTTATGATTGGTTTTAATCGTGTCATACATGTGGATTTGTTGACATTTCTGTTGGCGGGATCATTATTCAACTGTATATTTACGTTGAGTATGTAGTAATTTCCAAATCTTTGAATTGTTGATGGTGTTCATTATAAAAATTTAGACATTTAGAAAATGTCCCTCCTGAAGTTCGGCTTCACAAAGAAGTCTAGTGAATCCGAGGCGTCTGGTGCTGAAAAGAAGAGGAAACAATCACAGCAGAACTATGAAAGCAAGAGAGAGCGGAAATTTCTCAATTCTTGGAAGGATGAATTTGAATGGGTCCAAGACACCGGAGATGGAATGCAATGTTCTCTGTGCATATTAGAGTTGAGCCGGATACTCGGCTGAAACGAGTATCCGGTACGGATAAAGCACTTTTGCCGAGTATGAGTATTATACGAGTCAATATCTGTGCTCGGCCTGAATGAAAATCCTCACACAGCGTCACAGCGCCCCTCCCCTACACACACCGCTCTGCTCACTCACACAGAGAACAGCTCTCTGTCTCTCCCTCAGTCACTCAGGTTCACGGCTCTTTTCCGTTAACGTTTCGGGTTTCTTCAGCTTCAAGTTGGTTTTTATTTCAGTTTATACTTACTTATAACCAGTAGAGTTCTGGTAAACGTGGGTTCGTTCAGATGTGGTGCTTGGTAGAAAGCGACTCGCGTTGCATCTCTGCCTGTCGGAGATTTTTTTTTCTTTTTTTAACCGTCGGTTAAAAACAGTTTTTTTGACTTCACGCATTGAGTGACACTTTCTTGCTGTAATTCATGTAAAAATAACACACTCTCTCTCTCTCTCTGCCGGTCGTCGGAGGTTTTTTTTTTTTAAACCGTCAGTTGGCTCTAACCAGTTTTATTTTACTTCACGCACTGAGTGTCTGACACTTTCTAGGTAGTAGTGGTATAAATAATAATACAAATTAAGCTACACACACCTGGTGTGGAAATTGAAAAAATAAAAAAGAACAAAAAAAAAAAAAAATCACACTGATCATAAAAAAATTAAAAGTTAAAAAAAGAAAGTTGAGTATGAAAACTCTTGTTCATTACATTTCATTTCATTATTGCAACCGCATGTGTTGTATTCATTGTTGCAAAATTTGTTCTGTAAATAGTTCGTTTGCTATCGTGATTAAAACCATTGATCTGAAGCTCAATGCTGATGCTGTCCCTGTTAATAGTTTTCTAATCAGCAATAAATATAATTTCTGATCAACCCATATCAATTGCGTGCTTAAAATAACATACTGGTTAAAGCCCCGCCTGTTTCAAGACAACCAGACCCACTTCCCGGTTAAATCCCGCCCACTTCCGGGTTAGGCCCTGCCCGCTCCGAGTACGGATACAGATAATTCATGTGGTTAACAGATACAGATAATGCTGTACTCACTCAACCCTAGTGCATATCGCATCCTACTTATGCTGATGTCTCAAGCAGCATGTTTAAAAGGTACAGCTTCATATAGGCGAGACATTCTAGTGTCTCATGGCAAGAGTACAAGCCACAAGCGGTGTGATGCAAATGCAACAAATGCAATAAAGATTGCTGGGTTACAAATAGTTTGGGTTTTTTTTCCTCAAATATTTCTTCAGACAAGTCAACTTCACATTCGGACAAGTACATTTCCTTTCAACTTGCCCGACAGGAAAGTGGTTTCAAAAGTTAATGTGGTTTAGCGTAGTAGCCGAAATGCCGTTTTCTCACAGATTCCGCCTTTCTGCATGATGACTGGCTAGACGGATCATGTTCTTCGGCTCTGATTCCCTGGCTTGATTTCAACTGAATTTTTCTGGTATTGCGCAAGGTTTAAAAAAAAAAAATGGCACAAAATGCAAAACATGACAGATATTTGACCAAAGTTTAATATAAAATAGGAGAATTACACTGATCTTGCTCCTGAATTTACCCGTGATATGCACTTTAAGGACCTTGCTTTGTGCTCGAGGTCATCATCATGTTGGAACATGTTTGGGCTCCCTATGGGTGTGAAGGTCTGGTGTCCATATACTTTTGACCATAGTGCACATGTGGCCACCAGACTAATTAATTATCATAAAGCTGCATGTAAAATGGATTTTTATTGTGTGATAACCATAATTAAATTGTGAAGGCCTCTGTATGATGTATACAGAGAGCTCTTATCCAGTGTGGATCGATCATCATGACTAAAATCATCCTCCAGCAACATTACTTCAAAGACTGACGTCTGGGAGTCTTCTCCCATTCAAACAGTACTTACAGTTGTGGTCAGAAGTTTGCATACATGACCGTCATCTTGGATATGAATGTCATGGCAATATTTGGGCTTTCAGTAATTTCTCTGTTCTTTTTCTGTGGCAGAATGACTGTACAGCAGACATCTTTAATTAAAAAAAGACGCTCGAATTTAGTGCACAAGTTTTAATTTTCTTTGGGTTTTCTGAAATCAACACAGGGTCAAAATTATACATACAGGGTCAAAAATTTACATATGCTCACTTAGATCATTACTTCAGAGGTGCTGAAACTTCCAAAACGTCTCTTATCTTGCCAAGGCCGAGGTCTCTTAACTTCCTGTTAGTGATCATGATTGACTACAGCTGGTAGCTTCTCTGTGCCTTCATAAAAAGGGTTCGTTTACAGCACCCACTGGATTGACCAACACACAGTAAAATGGGAAAGTCCAAGGAGCTCAGTGCAGATCTGAGAAAGAGGATCGCAGATGTACACAACTCTGGAATGTCTCTTGGAGCAATTTCTAAACAACTGAAATTTCCCAGATTAGTTCAAACAATTGTATGCAAGTTACTGTGAGGTGTAATCACTTTGCCAAGCCACTTTGCTTCAAGAAAACCCAACCTGTCAACCTTAGCTGAAAGGAAATTGGTTTGGATGGTCAGGAACAACCTGGGAACCACCATGGCACAGCCCTGCCATGAACTGGAACTTTTGCTATCCAAAAAATAACTCCCTGCTCCAAAACTGACACCTTCAAGCGTAACTAAAGTTTGAAGCTGACCACACAGACAAAGAAAAAGCCTTCTGGAGGAAAGCTGTATGGTCAGATGAGACAAAGATTGAGTTTTTTGGCCACAATGACCACCATGTACAGAGGGACACTGTACCAGCTGGTGGTGGTGGTAAGATCATCATGCTCTGGGGCTGTTTTGCTGCCAGTGGAACTGGTTCATTGCACAAAGTGGATGGAATAATGAAGGAGGAGTTTTAATTTTCTTTGGGTTTTCTGAAATCAACACAGGGTCAAAAATATACATACGGCACACCTAATATTTGGGTAAAATGTCTCTTCACAAGATTCACCTTGACAAAACATTTTTGTGAATTCTACCTCAAGAATTCTTCAGCATAAATAATCAGAAACTTGAACACAACTTGGGACTTATAACAGGACAACAAACCCAGACACACATCAGAGCTGGTTGTGGACAATAAAGTAGGCTAATATTAAGTTTAAAACATGTCCTGACTTCAACCCTATTGAAAATATATGGACCGTGCTTATAAGTCAAGTCTATGCTGGGGGGGGGGGGGATAAAATAAAAATTTAACTGAACTTTACCAATTCTACCACGAAGAGTCGTGAAATATCCAACCAGAAAATTCCGCTGGAACGGAAGCTTGTTCATAGTAAACAAAAATGTTTGGTCAAGGTGAATCTTGCGAAGAGACATTTTACCCAAACATTAGGTGTGCCGTATGTATATTTTTGACCGTTTGTATAATTTTGACCCTGTGTTGATTTCAGAAAACCCAAAGAAAATTAAAACTTGTGCACCAAATTCTAGTGTTTTTTTAATTAAAGATGTCTGCTGTACAATCATTCTGCCACAGAAAAAGAACAGTTCAAAGAAATTACTGAAAGCCCAAATATAGCCATGACATTCATATCCAAGATGACAGTCATGTCACTGTATGTAAACTTCTGACCACAACTGTAAGAATCAGGAGGTTGATACGATTCACTTTTAACACAACCAAACACTATAGGAATGTTCAGAACTCACAAATCCTCCTGAGCGCTCATTCTGAATGTGACCTGGCAACAGTGCTGGACAAAAGAGGAGGAGGAGACGATGATTTCTTTTTTCCCCCCCACTTGAGTTTTGTTGGTTGCTATAGACCCCTTTCACATGACGTCACCGCACCGCGAGATTTTGTTAGGCGCCATATTGGAAGACCAAGTACATGCACTCACAATATAAAACAAAGTACGAGCGAGAGTAAAGTGACACGATGGATGATAATTCGGGTTATGTGAGTACATTACCAGCTGCAGAAAGGGCACGGTATGTGGAGAAACTGGCTGTGATTGATGGGTTTGACCCATATGATAAGACTCGCGGCAAGGGAGAATGGAAACATAAGGAGGACCTGACACCAATTCTGCCATCTGTTTGCTACCCAGACATTGTAAACTATTTGTTGTTTACACCCAGTGCCTACACTCAGTGTTCGAACTATGCCGATATTTTCGGGGGGTCCCTTTTTTTCCCTTGGGGGTGTGTGTGCTTGCGCTTGTCTCGGAGCGCGGATCTCCAAACACATGAGAAGCCTCTCTTACGCACATATCACGCGGACTCCACACCTCCACACACGCATCGCGTCTGAAGTCATAACTCATCAGGGGAAATCGTGTCCGCATTGGCATGTTCAAAAAACAACCTCACGTCAACAATGATACCACACGCAAGAAAAAAAAAAAACAGTCAGGCTACTCAACAACCAACCTGGCAGCAGCGAGCAAGCCCCAAACCATCCTAAATTATTATTAAATTGTAGAAGTCTGGGAGGCTTGCTCCTCATACAGTTATCAACTTGAGGCCACTTTAGCATGTTTTAAATCTGAATTTCTTGCGTTTGCTTACCTCAAAGTGTCCGCAGATCATGCACAGACTTATCCATTATATCCACAGTTTTTTGCCAAGTCTCACACAGGTTTCTTTCAAGTCTACTGTTGGGCCAATAAATCATAAATAAAACAGCTCAGATTTGTTTAAGTCGTTTGCCACTCCACTTTATTCTCGTGGGTTCACATACCGCTGCCGTTATTTCCCCCTTATCACGAGTTTGTTGGTCTTCCAAAATGGCGCAGGGTCTGTTTACTTCCGGTTTCGGGTGACGTCAGTGAAAGGGGTCTATGAAGCACTTGCATGTGACGTCACAGCCAATCCAGATTGTGACAGACGCCATCTTGTTGGTCAAACGCCATATTCCGCCTTCTACTTCTACTTCTGGTTCTACTTCTGCTTTTACTTCTACCTTTTCTTCTGGAAAACCCTACTATATACAATTCTACTACAACGGCTGCGGCTACAAGCTCTCCCTACCCGTGCACGTTTATGTTTTTTGCGTGTATTTTTGCGTGTTGTTCGTCTGTACTGGACTTCAATATCCACTACAACCGTATGGACTTACTGGACATTGGTTTCCAGCAGAAAATGACGGTTTGTAGCGATTTCCATCGCATGCACAACATTCCGGACGAGGGAAAAAAAAAAAAACATATTCCGGACGAGATAGCGAGACCAGCGGGGTCTCCGTGGATTGTTATCGGAAGCAAAGCGAAGGAGGCAGCGCCGGGAGCAAAAGCGAGGCTGTAGAGCCGGCCTGTTGACTAAGCTCAGAAAACAGCCGCTCAAACCTCCACTGCCAAGCCTCTACCTCTCCAACGCCAGATCCATGTAAACAACACGGACGATTTGGAATTACCTTATTCTATTCTATAATCGGCTGGTCAGTGCTATACTCAATACTTAAGTGACTTACCCATCCAATGAGGATTCTTGTTTACAAGATGCCACATCTGAGTCGCTGACAAATCCTGAATTTCTGTAAAGATAACTGTCCAGAGATTTATAAGCACGCAGTGCTTCACCACTGAACAGCGAGGGAAAGTTGATGAGGTAATTATACACGTCTGGGTATTCCGCTGGCAGTTCAAAATCCAGTCGTGAAAACTACGTCCGGTAAGCCATAAGGGTCACAAATCTGTAGATCGTTTATTTTAGACATATATCTAGTTATCTGTTCATTAGAAAAATGAGCCGTGTAGTCTGTCGGTTGAAATTGATCCATTCTGTACACGAGTGCAGCAGTATTCAGCGGTGTTTTTGACCGACAAGATGGCAGTTGTGTACTTTCCGGTCACGTGACTGCAAGATCTCTATAGGTGAAAAAAGATCTGACATTTATTTTGGTTTCGTTTTTAACACCAAATAAGCTCTGCAGTTTTACAGGGAGCTTTTTATATCCACTGTACAGTACATATGAATTTTAAATGTGTATAATCATCGATATGTTGAGGTTTTCTGTGAGGAGACATTTCATTTGCGTCTGGATGGACTCTCCCATGTCAGCGCTACACACACTATTTCCAATTCCATGTTGTCTAGAAAAGCCTTTATTTTAATCGAGCCTTCCTGTAAAGGCTTTGGTGTGCATTCATGGTGTGTAATCATGCCTTGTAAATTCATTTACAGAATTCAACAACCTGTAGACTTCCATTAGGAGTGAGATTAAAAGAAAACAGGGCTTTCTTTATTCGTTTCTTAATACGTGTTGAAATTAACGTCAGTGGTATTGACAAATATGTTACATATGAGAAGATGACATTATGTTTGCGGGGGGGAAAATGCTGAAACGTTCCATTAACCGAGACAGAAGTCTAAGACTTGAGAGTACGATGCCACTGTTTCTAACGCTTCCCATGTAAACTTATATGACACAGCTATGAATAATGCAGTTTGCCTTGAGGATTTTGTTCTCTGCAACAACGTCACTATATGCAAGAACATGAGAATTAGTCTGTATTTTAACCTGCGCATGTACTGCACACTACCGTTCAAAAGTTTGGGGTCACCCAGACAATTTTGTGTTTTCCATGAAAAGTCACACTTTTATTTACCACCATAAGTTGTAAAATGAATAGAAAATATAGTCGAGACATTTTTCTGGCCATTTTGAGCATTTAATCGACCCCACAAATGTGATGCTCCAGAAAGTCAATCTGCTCAAAGGAAGGTCAGTTTTAGAGCTTCTCTAAAGAGCTCAACTGTTTTCAGCTGTGCTAACATGATTGTACAAGGGTTTTCTAATCATCCATTAGCCTTCTGAGGCAATGAGCAAACACATTGTACCATTAGAACACTGGAGTGAGAGTTGCTGGAAATGGGCCTCTATACACCTATGGAGATATTGCACCAAAAACCAGACATTTGCAGCTAGAATAGTCATTTAGCACATTAGCAATGTATAGAGTGGATTTCTGATTAGTTTAAAGTGATCTTCATTGAAAAGAACAGTGCTTTTCTTTCAAAAATAAGGACATTTCAAAGTGACCCCAAACTTTTGAACGGTAGTGTATATTTTTTTTAAAAAATCTATTTCTAATTGGTAGCTTTTTCTTTACTGGGGAAAGCCACATTCTACACTACAGGCACACTTTAAGGTGCTTTAATAACAAAAGGAGTGAATTCACCAAGAAGAATATCGACACTTATAATACTGAATTGAATTATAGATATTATTTCCTATACATAATTTTCATACACACAGTCCTTCTTCCCACAGCTCACTTCAGCCCGACACGGCTCGCGTTTCGACTACCAAAAACCAGCACGACTCAGCTCGTTTCAGCCCTGCTTAGCCCCTAAAACTCGCACCGTTTTGGAGTGGGGCTGAAGCGAGCCAAACCGTGCCGACTGAGGCTGGAGGCGTGAGCAGACACTCCCCTGTGCACTGATTGGTGAGGAGGCGTGTCCTCACATGCCCACACACGCCCCGCGAGCGCGCTGGGATCTGTAAACACTGCAAACCCGGAAGAAGAATAATTACGAATTACGAGAATTTCTGAAGCCTTATGCGCCTCGCCTCATCTATACGCTCTTGCCAGTATCTGTCCGCGTTGTCGGTGACAACAAGCCACAGCACCAAGACCAGCAACACTAACGACTCCATGTCCTCCATGTTTATTGTTTACTATTCGGGTCGTGAGACTACCGCTTAAAAGCTCACTGAATCAGTGACATACAGAGCATCGTGGACGAGTTCACGGAGCGCAAGGCTCGTCGTATGCCCTTCAAATAATGCGCGCAGTAGGCTATTGATGTTTTATTATGAGCCATGTGCAGTATGTCACCTAATGTTTTTTTGTTTCTGAGTTACATGTTCGTTTGAAGGACTTAATGTACAAACTAACATAGTTGCACCCCGTAGTGTTGAAATTGGTAAACACAGTGCATTCAGTGAGGTTTGCACCGCCCTCCTTTTATTTCTGACTCTTCCTGTCACCACTCTGAGCGCTCATTCGTATGCCCTTCAAATAATGTGCGCAGTATAGGCTATTGATGTTTTATTATGAGCCATGTACAGTATCCTAATGTTTTTTGTTTCTGAGTTACATGTTCGTTTGAAGGACTTGATGTACTAAATAACATAGTTGCACCCGGTAGTGTTGAAATTGGTAAACACCGCAGTTGCGGACATTTTGTAGCCTAAAATGATGTTATGATAAGCTTTAATAAAGGGCCCGGCTCTGACTTGTTCCGCCACTGTCACTGATGTCACTGTTTGCGCTGCTTAACGACATCACATGACGTCCACCCACTTTCGCTAACTCCACCCAATGTGTCCACCCACTTCCAGCCAGCACGGTTCAGCGCGGTTGTAGTCGAAATGCAACTTCAATAGCCCCGCTCAGCTCGACTCGGCTCAGCCGCGTTTGTAGTGGAAAAGCGGCAATAGACACAGACAACCATTCACACTCACATTCACACCTACGCTCAATTTAGAGTCACCAGTTAACCTAACCTGCATGTCTTTGGACTGTGGGGGAAACCGGAGTACCCGGAGGAAACCCACGCGGACACGGGGAGAACATGCAAACTCCGCACAGAAAGGCCCTCGCCGGCCACGGGGCTCGAACCCAGGACCTTCTTGCTGTGAGGCGACAGTGCTAACCACTACACCACCGTGCCGCCCAGCGTCTTCATTTTGTACCAAAACCCAGTAACCTTCATTATGTTTTCTTTTTTAATCTGAAAAGTGCTCTCTTATGGAATATTGTTGAACACACCATTCCCACTGCAATCTTTGCAGAGTGAACAATAATGCATGATTACTTTACAATATCTATCACATACACAAGGTTTACATTTATTTTTATTTAAAAAAACAGCTCGTATGGATTTTTTTTGTTGTTGTTTAATAAGGTTTGTCATTATCTTTCAACATCACTATAATGTCTTCTAAGGTGAGCGGGTTGACTGTAACTGGACTGTAGATGGAACAGAACACCGCGGAGTGGAGTGGAGTGGACTCAGTCAGTTGGACCCAAGTGCTGGTCCGACTTACACAGGATTAATGCACAGAATTAACACCGGTTTTAATCATAATGTGAATATAACCTGCAGTGTAAATGAATAAACCAGTTTTAACAGTCTTTTAAACTGTTTAACCGGGTCAGTTCGGGTCTTCAGACGCCCACGCAGAAAGCTAAGCTAACTAGCTGTGCAAAAAACAAAAACAAAAAAAAGTTGTTTGTTATCCCGCTGACGAAAAGTTGCAGCTTGAAGGAAGTCAGTTACATAAGTGAAGCTTATTTATAATATATTATAACTTAACTACAAACCACTGACAATATATTTAATCACTGACTCCAGTCAGAGAGCTGATGAAGAATGCTAATCATTAGCCATTTAGCTGCAGCCAAGAATCTGCTGGAGGGTTTTATTCATGAAAAAGAAAACCAAAAAAAAGTGTTACATACCGAATAACCGCGCTGTGAAAGATAGCGGACTGAGAAATGATCCGGATTCAGTCCTCCCAAGGCGGTGTCTGAGCCGTGTGGAGAACCGTGAGAACATCCGACCGGGAGTGAGAGAGGAAAGCAGAAAGCACAGAGAGAGAGAGAGGCGGAGGCGAGTGATGGGAATTTCGGCTCTTTTTCGGGAGCCGGCTCTTTCGGATCCCGAACGGCTCCTGAGATTTTATTTTTGATTTAATTGCTGCAATTAACTAGTTAATTAATTACATTATTATTTATATTTTATCAATAGGATGTTTTCCATTTTATTTTTTAGTTTTTGTAGCCATTGTAAAGCTTTGTAAAGTATAGCAGTGTAACAATGTTCTAGCTATAGAAATAAAACTTACAATTAATAAATTATTTTCTCACAAACACAATGCAAAACTGTGTTATATTACCAATATAAAATGCACAGAACTTTATACATTACACACTAATACACATTTTTTTTTCCATTACAGTATTCTTGACAGGCGGCACGGTGGTGTAGTGGTTAGCGCTGTCGCCTCACAGCAAGAAGGTCCGGGTTCGAGCCCCATGGCCGGCGAGGGCCTTTCTGTGTGGAGTTTGCATGTTCTCCCCGTGTCCGCGTGGGTTTCCTCCGGGTACTCCGGTTTCCCCCACAGTCCAAAGACATGCAGGTTAGGTTAACTGGTGACTCTAAATTGAGCGTAGGTGTGAATGTGAGTGTGAATGGTTATCTGTGTCTATGTGTCAGCCCTGTGATGACCTGGCGACTTGTCCAGGGTGTACCCCGCCTTTCGCCCGTAGTCAGCTGGGATAGGCTCCAGCTTGCCTGCGACCCTGTAGAAAGATAAAGCGGCTAGAGAAAATGAGATGAGATGAGTATTCTTGACGGGCGGCACGGTGGTGTAGTGGTTAGCACTGTCGCCTCACAGCAAGAAGGTCCTGGGTTCAAGCCCCGTGGCCGGCGAGGGCCTTTCTGTGTGGAGTTTGCATGTTCTCCCCGTGTCCGCGTGGGTTTCCTCCGGGTACTCCGGTTTCCCCCACAGTCCAAAGACATGCAGGTTAGGTTAACTGGTGACTCTAAATTGACCGTAGGTGTGAATGTGAGTGTGAATGGTTGTCTGTGTCTATGTGTCAGCCCTGTGATGACCTGGCGACTTGTCCAGGGTGTACCCCGTCTTTCGCCCGTAGTCAGCTGGGATAGGCTCCAGCTTGCCTGCGACCCTGTAGAACAGGATAAAGCGGCTAGAGATAATGAGATGAGATGAGTATTCTTGACCAATGAATGAAAGTTTTATGTTCTTTCTGAGAAGACTTTCAGCTGTACACACTCCTCAGACAGCCTTTGTTTTTTGGGGGGTTCAGTTTTGGGGGTTCAGTCAGAAAACAAACAGCCAGCCATCTCTCTCTCTCTCTGAGGCACCTAAGGACAAAAAACTAATTCGGCTCCCACCGAAGAGCCGGCTCCCGTCGTTCACTTCAAAGAGCCGGCTCTTTGAACCGGATCGTTCGCGACCGACACATCACTAGAGTGAACTCCACACCTTGGAAACAAAACCTCAAGCCTGTCTACTAAAGCCACACACACACAATATTCAACCTGTGCTTTTATTATTATTATTCACTGATATGGTCCTCACAGCAATATCTTAAATCAGGGATGTGCACAGAGGGCTCAAAGGGGCAGGGGCTCAAAGTCAGAAAAAGGGCAGCAAGTGCATGATTTTTTTTTTCCCGGTCCTTTCCAAAATATGGAAATGTAGAATTAAAATTAAAGTACTAATAGGAAGGTAAGCACTTAGCTATGTGTCCTGTGTTGGTGAAAGTGATATGCAATTGCCATTTCTTTTGTGTCAGCAAAATTGTCACTCACATTATCATAGGCTTGGAAGACATGCAAAGCAATAAAACACTGGTGCATTATTAGGCTTTTTTATTGTTAAAGATTTAACATTGAACAGTGAAAACTGAACTTTGAACAAATAAGTAAATAGCCTAATGGACAAAATGATAAAAATCAGTCCTTCCTTTCATAAGGTAGAAGCCTAACATTCCAGGGGCCTTAAAGCAGTAACCTTCTGGGGGCCGTGTCCCTGTAGATATTAATGACCTCATTGTGATTTATGAGCAGGGCCGCTGACAGCTTTGGCTGGGCCCGGGACAAAATGCTCTGAATGGGCCCCCCCCGGGTCAACCCACACACACACACACACCTCTCTTATCCCAGTCTCTACTCACGCGATTGGGGTGCTCTTGAAGGAGCAGCGATGGACGGGGGATTTCGGGCAGGGCTGGGGGCGAACATAGTATACTGTGCGTGCGTACTGTCCAGTGTGAAAAGCAGAGAACAACACACCGCTCAAGAAACGGCGGGATATGATTGCGGGCTAATGTGAATATTCTTAGCTTCAATCAGATATATGAAACACAATGTTATTAAGCCATTGTGGTTATGAAATGATTCAATGCCCTGTGCGTTTGATATGGTGTTCAGTGTGACTTGCTCTCCCCTCGTTTGTAACATGAATTGCGTGCCGCGCGTGCCTCGGTTGGGGTTACTTTACGGGGCTGGAAAAAGTTGGCTGTGTCTTACCTGGCTCAGCTGCCCCACTGCCTTTGCTAGTACCTGCTGCATCATCCGAATCTTTTTTAAAATATTTATGCAGTGAGCCCCTGAGTCTCTTGGTTTCTTCCTCTCTTTTTCTCTTTTCTTTTCTTTGCTTCTGACTTGTGCATGTTGGCAAATGGCATGCACGCTGATTGTCGAAGCGCTATGATCGAACGATGTCGTTTTTTTCCCCTTAATCAAAAAGAGTCAGACCAAACCATTTTTGCATTAGGGGTGGTAGGGGGTTCTTGACGCCTTTTTCAAAGACAATAAAGGCAAAAGATCTAGAAATCATTTATTGAATGCAAATATAGCACATTTCTCCCCCAAATCAACACATTTTGAAATGAAATAAAATAATCACAACTTCATGAGAGCCCAGTTCTGGGCCCCCCCCCCATTCCTGGGCCCGGGACAACATACCCGTTTGTCCCCCCCCTGTCGGCGGGCCTGTTTATGGGTGTGTCTTTTTCAATCAAGAGGAGAAGGAGATCAGAGAGCCTCTCTTCTTTGCATAGGCTTCTGAGTACATTTTTCACAAGCTTTTGTTTTTGTTTTTTTCTGAAACATAACCCACATTTGATTTGAGCATGTTGTGGAAGAGGTCGACGACTAGTTATATATACACAAGAGGAGAATGTAAGCTTGCCGACGATATGATACTTGCATGTAGACCCAAGCACGGCCGAGGCAATCGATTGTGAACAGTAACAGGTCAGGTCACGTCAGTTAACAAGCAGATTATTAAACTACAGAGACTTAAATTACTCGCACAAATGTCAGTAGCCCTACAAACGCCCAAATGTCATGTCCATACAGTTTGAAAGGGCGAACTGTTAGACCATAACTCACATGTTCAAGCTGCCTCACTGTCGCGTCTCCTCTGTTCTCATTGTGGCAGCGCGCGCAGCGGCTTCTTCCCTCTCACTCAGTCCGCGCGCCCTCTCTCTGGCCGCGCTCGAGCGGAGCAGCAATGGACAGAGAAGCGGCAGCTCAGCGCACACAACCACCCCGGATTACAGGAACATTGGGAGATTGCCGTGGAGTTTTTGTACCGCCGTTCTTTTAAACTTCTAACAGGACTGTATTATTTATTATTAGGATTATTATTATTATTTTAAAAGGGCAACATTTAATTCGAGGCAAAAAGGGCAGGGGCTCAAGCACCCCTAAAGCCCTATGTGTGCACGTGCCTGATCTTAAACATATTCATTTCAACTTCATAGATAGCACTGACTCTTAAGGACAGACTTTTTGTTTTTAAGAAACTCTAAAATCACCTCAGAATCGCTTCCAGAACTCTTAAATCAGATTCATACTGTACACACAGTGGTGCTAGAAAGTTTGTAAACCTTTTAGAATCTTCTATATTTCTGCATAAATACAGTTAGGTCCATAAATATTTGGACAGAGGCAACATTTTTCCAATTTTGGTTCTGTACATTACCACAATGAAGTTTGAACAAAACAATCCAGATGCAGTTGAAGTTCAGACTTTCAGCTTTAATTCAGTGGGTTGAACAAAATGATTGCATAAAAATGTGAGGAACTAAAGCATTTTTTAAACACAATCCCTTCATTTCAGAGGTGGCACGGTGGTGTAGTGGTTAGCGCTGTCGCCTCACAGCAAGAAGGTCCGGGTTCGAGCCCCGTGGCCGGCGAGGGCCTTTCTGTGCGGAGTTTGCATGTTCTCCCCATGTCCGTGTGGGGGTGCTCCGGTTTCCCCCACAGTCCAAAGACATGCAGGTTAGGTTAATTGGTGACTCTAAACCAGGGGTGCCCAAATTGATCCATAAAGGGCCATGTGGCTGCAGGTTTTCATTCCAGCCATGCAGCAGCACACCTGATTTGGCTCATTCAATCAACTGAACTGTCTTCACACAGTCAAATACTTGCAGCCACACCCACCCTTGATTAAAGGGTGGGTGTGTCAGTTGATTGAATGAGCCAAATCAGGTGTGCTGCTGCATGGCTGGAATGAAAACCTGCAGCCACATGGCCCTTTATGGATCAATTTGGGCACCCCTGCTCTAAACTGACCGTAGGTGTGAATGGTTGTCTGTGTCTATGTGTCGGCCCTGTGATGACCTGGTGACTTGTGCAGGGTGTACCCTGCCTTTCGCCCGTAGTCAGTTGGGATAGGCTCCAGCTTGCCTGCAACCCTGTAGAACAGGATAAAGCGGCTAGAGATAATGAGATGAGATGTTCATTTCTAATACTTGGTTGAAAACCCTTTGTTGGCAATGACTGCCTGATGTCTTGAACTCATGGACATCACCAAATGCTGTTTTTCCTCCTTTTTAATGCTCTGCCAGGCCTTTACTACAGCGGTTTTCAGTTGCTGTTTGTTTGTGGGCCTTTCTGTCTGAAGTTTAGTCTTTAACAAGTGAAATGCATGCTCAATTGGGTTGAGATCAGGTGACTGACTTGGCCATTCAAGAATATTCCACTTCTTTGCTTTAATAAACTCCTGGGTTGCTTTGGCTTTATGTTTTGGGTCATTGTCCATCTGTATTATGAAACACCGACCAATCAGCTTGGCTGCATTTGAGCACACAGTATGTGTCTGAGTACCTCAGAATTCATCCGGCTGCTTCTGTCCTGTGTCACATCATCAATAAACACTAGTGACCCAGTGCCACTGGCAGCCATGCATGCCCAAGCCATCACACTGCCTCCGCCATGTTTTACAGATGATGTGGTATGCTTTGGATCATAAGCTGTACCACGCCTTCGCCATACGTTTTTCTTTCCATCATTCTGGTAGAGGTTGATCTTGGTTTCATCTGTCCAAAGAATGTTCCTCCAGAACTGTGCTGGCTTTTTTAGATGTTTTTTAGCAAAGTCCAATCTAGCCTTTTTATTCTTGAGGCTTATGAGTGGCTTGCACCGTGCAGTGAACCCTCTGTATTTACTTTCATGCAGTCTTCTCTTTATGGTAGATTTGGATATTGATACGCCTACCTCCTGGAGAGTGTTGTTCACTTGGTTGGCTGTTGTGAAGGGGTTTCTCTTCACCATGGAAATTATTCTGCGATCATCCACCACTGTTGTCTTCTGTGGGCGTCCAGGTCTTTTTGCATTGATGAGTTCACCAGTGCTTTCTTTCTTTCTCAGGATGTACCAAACTGTAGATTTTGCCACTCCTAATATTGTAGCAATTTCTCGGTTTTTTTCTGTTTTCACAGCTTAAGGATGGCTTGTTTCACCTGCATGGAGAGCTCCTTTGACCGCATGTTTTCTTCACAGCAAAATCTTCCAGATGCAAGCACCACACCTCAAATCAATTCCAGGCCTTTTATCTGCTTAATTGAGAATGACATAACGAAGGAATTGCCCACACCTGCCCATGAAATAGCCTTTGAGTCAATTGTCCAATTACTTTTGGTCCCTTTAAAAACAGGGTGGCACATGTTAAGGAGCTGAAACTCCTAAACCCTTCATCCAATTTTAATGTGGATACCCTCAAATGAAAGCTGAAAGTCTGGACTTTATGTCCATGTCCATTATATAACTATAACCTGAATGTGTTTCAGTAAACAGGTAAAAAAAAACCCCAAAATTTGTGTGTGTCCAAATATATATGGACCTAACTGTATGACCTAAAACATTATCAGATTTTCACACAAGTCCTAAAAGTAGATAAAGAGAACCCAGTTAAACAAATGAGACAAAAATATTATACTTGTTCATTTATTTATTGAGGAAAATGATCCAATATTACATATCTGTGAGTAGCAAAAGTATGTGAATGTGGAATTAGAGTCAGGTGTTTTCAATCAATCTGGATGACAATCAGGTGTGAGTGGGCACCCTGTTTTATTTAAAGAACAGGGATCTATCAAAGTCTGATCTTCACAACATGTTTGTGGAAGTGTATCATGGCACGAACAAAGGAGATTTCTGAGGACCTCAGAAAAAGTGGCATTGATGCTTATCAGCCTGGAAAAGGTTATAAAACCATCTCTAAAGAGTTTGGACTCCACCAATCCACAGTCAGACAGGTTGTGTACAAATGGAGGAAATTCAAGACCATTGTTACCCTCCCGAGGAGTGGTCGACCAACAAAGCTCACTCCAAGAGCAAGGCGTGTAATAGTTGGCGAGGTCACAAAGGACCCCAGGGTAACTTCTAAGCAACTGAAGGCCTCTCTCACATTGGCTAATGTTCATGAGTCCACCATCAGGAGAACACCGAACAACAATAGTGTGCATGGCAGGGTTGCAAGGAGAAAGCTACTGCTCTCCAAAACGAACATTGCTGCTTGTCTGCAGTTTGCTAAAGATCATGTGGACAAGCCAGAAGGCTATTGGAAAAATGCTTTGTGGACGGATGAGACCAAAATAGAGCTTTTTGGTTTAAATGAGAAGCATTATGTTCGGAGAAAGGAAAACACTGCATTCCAGCATAAGAACCTTATCCCATCTGTGAAACATGGTGGTGGTAGTTAGGGATGTTAACCGATGACCGTTTGACCGGTGGTTGACCGAATCAACGTCAACCGGTTAATTTTTTTTTGGTTGTCGGTTAAAAAAAAAATAAATCGTTTTGAAGCTGCTGATTTTGGAGCAGAGGACTTGAAATTCTATGTTGTAAACGCATGGGGCATGCCATGCGGTGTAAGGACGACAGCTGACAAATTAGAAACACCCATTCAGTCATGTCCCGCCCCAGTTAAAGACAACTGACAAATCAGAAACACCCATTCAGTCATGTCCCGCCCTCCCGCTGCCACTCGGCGAAAGAAAAGTGTAGAGACACTACAGGCTTTTTAGCTTACAAATTACTATTCTGTTTTTTTTTTATTATTATTAGGCCAAAAAAAAAAAGTGTTTACGGTAACCCGACCAATCGAGAATTTCCGCGTCGAAATTGCTGACCGTAAAATTTTTATTACACATTTCCCTCGATATTTTAGTGTAAGCGGCGTTAGTTTGTCATAATTTTTTGTTTCAACGCATTCAAGTTGTGAAAGAAACGATAAAAAGTAAAATGTTTCGCCACTTCTATCAGCCCTCCTGCATAAACATGGAAGCGCACTTGTATACTGAAGGAGGAAGGGAAAACTGACCCAAGGAGCCATTTTGAATCCTCATTCAAGGCTGTAATGCAAATTGCTTCCTCTTCAGTATACAAGTGCACTTCCATGGCAGGGAAAAACACTACATTTTGCCGCCTATGTAGTCACCTATTTATACAAATAAGAGTCATTCAGGATTCAGCCATGTTTTTGCTCGGTGTTTTTGCTCGACCCAAGTTCTACAGTAGGCTAGGCCGTCTGCTTTTAATGGAAGTAGCCTAGCCTAGGACGTTATTTTCACGTTATTTCTTGATAAGGTGTTTTCACATTATTACATGAAAATATCATGAAATAACGTGATAAGTTCGTATCATGAAATTACGGGATGTTATTACATGATAAATATATTGTAAAAACGTGATAACTTTAACAATATCTTTTCACGTAATTACTTGATTCTAAGCCAATTTTTTTGAGTGTGGCAGCAATACGCTTCCGTAGATCATAGCTCGAACTCTCGTGATATTTTTTTTATTCGTTTAAAGATTTAAAACACTTTTATTTTATTATGATGTGTGATATAAAGGATTCTGTGCCAAAATACTATTTTGTAAGATGTTTACTTGTGTTAATTTTTTCGAACAAAATAAAAAAAAATTAAGAAAAAAAACTTTTTCCTACCTACCGACCTTATTTTAGTATTTCATGTTACCTGAAACACACTTTTTTTTTTTTTTTTGGCCTTATTAGAAGGCACATCGAGTTTAGTCCTGCCTTGGCCAGTGCATTCTGAAAGTATGTTTCGGTCTGTAGCCAACAATGCATGTTACTGCAGATCATATCTCTCCACACAAACTAAAGGTGCAGATGCCGACTTTTTTTTTTGAATCGCGCAGATCCGGTTTTTTTTTTTTGGGGGGGGGGGGTGGCATTGGAGTGTCTGATTGTAATTTCAAGGTGGATCCTGTATTAAAGTTACGAAATAGGCAGGTGCCGTTGCAGTCCATGAGGCGTGGGGGGTGTGGGAGGAAGGCAGTGGATCGGGGGGCTGCGCATGTTTGCTGCGCACATTAAATTTTGCGCGGCTTCAGCGCGGCTTTCTGATTTGCTGTTTTCTTCTCGTGCTTGTACTTCCTGTGTTTCGTGGACTGTGGCGGCATTTGCTTATATGCAGAATTTGCTTTGATGAAGTTGTGGTCGGACGCTCCAATGCCCCCCCCCTTGGGAAAGGAAGGTCGGATCTGAACGATTCAGCCGTGGAGAGGGCGGCATCCGCCAAAAGGCGCGCCGTTTACATCCCTGTCTAATTCTAGAATTTTAAACTCATAGGTTAACCGACTTTAACCGGCTAATGAGGCTCGGTGGTCGGTCAAGATTTTTTTTAGTTTTCGCCATCCCTAGTGGTAGTATCATGGTTTGGGCCTGTTTTGCTGCATCTGGGCCAGGATGGCTTGCCATCATCGATGGAACAATGAATTCTGAATTATACCAGCGAATTCTAAAGGAAAATGTCAGGACATCTGTTCATGAACTGAATCTCAAGAGAAGGTGGGTCATGCAGCAAGACAACAACCCTAAGTGCACACAAGTAGTTCTACCAAAGAATGGTTAAAGAAGAATAAAGTTAATGTTTTGGAATGGCCAAGTCAAAGTCCTGACCTTAATCCAATCGAAATGTTGTGGAAGGACCTGAAGCGAGCAGTTCATGTGAGGAAACCCACCAATATCCCAGAGTTGAAGCTGTTCTGTACGGAGGAATGGGCTAAAATTCCTCCAAGCCAGTGTGCAGGACTGATCAACAGTTACCGGAAACATTTAGTTGCAGTTATTGGTGCACAAGGGGTCACACCAGATACTGACAGCAAAGGTTCACATACTTTTGCCACTCACAGATATGTAATATTGGATCATTTTCCTCAATAAATAAATGACCAAGTATAATATTTTTGTCTCATTTGTTGAACTGGGTTCTCTTTATCTACTTTTAGGACTCGTGTGAAAATCTGATGATGTTTTAGGTCCTATTTATGCAGAATTATAGAAAATTCTAAAGGGTTCACAAACTTTCTAGCACCACTGTATTTACACGCGCACACACACACACACAATACCAAGCAAACGTTTTTCTGTATTTTGACTAGATCATAGAAAAATACTGAAGACATCAAAACTATGAAATGGAACGTTTATAATGTTATATCCCTCATCAAAAAATTCCCGTGCAGAGATTGGCCAAGGATGGCTCACGGGACATAAAATAGTTCCACCATTGATGAAGCAATGTATCTCTTGACGTCAAAAAAAAAAAAAAAAAAAGGATATGGTGTGAGTCAGTCATGGTATATCCAGGATAAACCATGAACTGACGTCACACTTTCAAGCTACACAGCCGACTCGAGTCACAGCTGTGGCCCCATGAGCGTTTGTGTGTGTGTAGATCTCCGCATCATGATCATGCCTAGTGAGGCAGAGTTAGACCTCTAATATATATTTTTTTCAGGTTTATTTCTAATTCTTTGTAGTTAACACTTTTAGTTTGGAATTTTTGATGATGGATATAAATCTAATATACCATGCACTGAGAGTCATCCGTAATTATGGATTCTCTTCAGTGACTGGCATAGTATCTTTTTCTTCAGGGCTGCACCTGTCACAAAATAGTACACTGCCAGTCACTGAAGAGAATCTATAATTACTGGTGCCTCTCAGTGCATGGTAGATTTGATATTTATATTATGTGGTAAACAAAAAATATGATTTTACCTTGATGATGCTTTGCACACTATTGGCATCATCTTAACCAGCTTCATCAGGTCGTCACCTGGAATGCTTTTCATTAACAGGCATGCCTCGTCAAAAGTTAATTAGTGCAATTTCTTGCCTTCTTAATGTGTTTGAGACCAAAACAGTAAATAGCAAATAATAAAAATACAGTAAATAGCCCTATTCCACAACTCTCTCTCTCTCTAATATATATATATATATATATATATATATATATATATATATATATATATATATATATATATATACACACACACACACACTTCTGGCTGTTCCTGATTAGGGGTCGCCACAGCAGATCTTTCGTCTCCATTGCTCCCTGTCTTCTGCATCCTTCTCTACCACACCTGCCACTTTCATGTCCTCTCTCACCACATCCGTGTATCTCCTCTTTGGCCTTCCTCATTTTCCTTTGCCTGGCAGCTCCATCCTCAACATTCTCCTTCCAGCATGCTCTGCATCTCTTCTCAGGATGTGCCCATACCATCTCAGTCTCATCTCTCTTAGCTTAATTCCCAAGATCTCCACATGTGCTGTCCCTCTGATGTGCTCGTTCCTTATCCTGTCCAACCTTGTCACTCCCATCACAAACCTTAACATCCTCAACTCCGCCACCTTCAAATTTGCCTCCTGTCTTTTCGTTAAAGGAACAGTCCACCGTACTTCCATAATGAAATATGCTCTTATCTGAATTGAGACGAGCTGATCCGTACCTCTCCGAGCTTTGCGCGACCTCCCAGTCAGTCAGACGCGCTGTCACTCCTGTTAGCAATGTAGCTAGGCTCAGCATGGCCAATGGTATTTTTTGGGGCTGTAGTTAGATGCGACCAAACTCTTCCGCGTTTTTCCTGTTTACATAGGTTTATATGACCAGTGATATGAAAAAAAGTTCAGTTACACAAATTGAAACGTAGCGATTTTCTATGCTATGGAAAGTCCGCACTATAATGACAGGCGTACTAACACCTTCTGCGCGCTTCGACAGCGCATTGATGCGCTGCCGAAGCGCGCAGAAGGTGTTAGTACGCCTGTCATTATAGTGCGGACTTTCCATAGCATAGAAAATCGCTACGTTTCAATTTGTGTAACTGAACTTTTTTCATATCACTGGTCATATAAACCTATGTAAACAGGAAAAACGCGGAAGAGTTTGGTCGCATCTAACTACAGCCCCAAAAAATACCATTGGCCATACTGAGCCTAGCTACATTGCTAACAGGAGTGACAGCGCATCTGACTGCGTCTGACTGACTGGGAGGTCGCACAAAGCTCGGAGAGGTACGGAGCAGCTCGTCTCAATTCAGATAAGAGCATATTTCATTATGGAAGTACGGTGGACTGTTCCTTTAAGGGTACGGTCTCCAATCCATACATCACAGCTGGTCTCACTACTGTCTTATACATCTTACCTTTCACTTTTGCTGGGACTTTCCTATCGCAAATGACTCCCAAAATCCTTCTCCAACTGCTCCACCCTGCCTGCACTCTCTCACTTCACTATCGCAGCCCCCATTTTCCTGCACAGTTGACCCCAGGTACTTGAATTCACCAACTTTCTTTACGTCTACTCCTTGCAGCTTCATTACACTCTCATCCCCATTCTCACTGATGCACATGTATTGTTTTGCTACTGCTCACCTTCATTCCCCTTCATTCCAATGCATACCTCCATCTCTCCAAACCCAACTCAACCTCCTTTCTACTTTCACCACATATCACAATATCATACGCAAAACATCATGTTCCATGGTGACTCTTGCTTCACTTCGTCCGTCAAGCTATCCATCACTATGAACATGACAGAGTTCAAGGTGTTGACTTGGAGACCTATGCAATATTAGGCAAGATTTCGTGTGTGTATGTATATATATAAAATATATACACACACACACGAAATCTTGCCTAATATTGCATAGGTCTCCAAGTCAACACCTTGAACTCTTTGTCATGTTCCTCAAACCGTTCTTGAACAGTTTTTGCAATGTGGCAGGGAGCATTATCCTGCTGAAAGAGACCACTGCCATTAGGGAATTCTTTTGCCATGAAGGAATGTACTTGGTACTTATCAAAGTAACATCTACATGAATGCCTGGACCCAAAGTTTCCCAGCAGAACATTGCCCCCTTTGAAGGAAAATGACCCCTCAACTAGGAACTCTGACTCTGGAACTCAGCATGATCTCCTCAACTCCAAGTTTCTCCGATTTCAGTAAGTAACGTCAAATCAACATGGCTACACACAGTATCATCATTCAATAAAATAGCACTTTTTACCTTTAAAAGAGTTATCATATATAGTATTTGCTTTACATCAACCAACATACAGGCATATTAACTTGATAAATCTATAACACTGACTACAGAGTTCACTGCTAATAACAGATTGTAAGACCAAAACCTACTAGCCCAAGCTCAACAACAGGTATACTATTTATCCTTTTTAACTCATGGTATGTGTCCAACTGTATAATCGATTTTATTTTTTAATATAAGTGATGGTCAAAATTCATAAAGAATCTGGATAATAAATAGTTTATGAATGGAAAAACCTAATTAGCTGATGGTGTTTTCCCCGAATTGAGTCAGTAGACCCAATCTGACTTATATTTCTGTTACTTAACATTCATTTATTCACTTATCTTCAGTAATTGCTTAATTCTGGTCAACACAACTATCTGATATAAGGACTATAAAGGCTAAGTGCTCCTTCAAGGAAGAATACAAAGAAATTAAGGCTCAATTTTTTGCATCATCATTTCAGTTGCTGTTAGCAAATGGTTTCCTCCAGATTTTCCAGTTTCCTCACGTCCCAAAAACACACCAGCAGGTACGCTGGCTAAGATAAACTGATCCTAGATGTGAATGGGTGTATAAATGTGTGTATGTGTGCGTGGTGCTCTATTGTTGCCTGGCGTCTTATCCAGGGTGTATTCCTACCTCTCACCCGATATTTCCAGGATAGGTTTTGGATCCACAGCAACCCTGACCAGGATAAAGCAGTAACTGAAATGAATAGAGTGGCACCATGAACAGTAGCATCAACAATTCTTGTAATTATAAATGCACCAAATTATATAAAATAGAGACCAGGGCTGACTTCTTTCTAGCCTGTCAGTGATGGTCATGTCAGATGATTTTGCTTGGTGGAACACCTCCTAGATTTCATGTCCGTTGGGACTGATTTCATTAACCTGGTTTCACAGATACATCTACAACGCATCAGCAGATGTGACTGAGAAGGCGCACATAACATTAGTTGGTGTAATAAACATGAAAATGATTGGTTTGAGCTGCCAGGAAGGATCTAGTAACATCGACCTTGAGATGGCTGGGTTACAACAGCAAAAAAAAGAGTATAGTGGGTTCCAGTCCTGTTAGCCAAGAACAGGACTCTGAGGCTGTCATAGGCACAAGGTCACCCAACCTGGAAAGTTGAAGATTAGATTTCATCTCTCATCTCATTATCTCTAGCCGCTTTATCCTTCTACAGGGTCGCAGGCAAGCTGGAGCCTATCCCAGCTGACTACGGGCGAAAGGCAGGGTACACCCTGGACAAGTTGCCAGGTCATCACAGGGCTGACACATAGACACAGACAACCATTCACACTCACATTCACACCTACGGTCAATTTAGAGTCAAGATTAGATTTAAATTAAAAAAAAAAAAAAAAACACCTGTTCCTCCCCAGTCTTCTACTCTTCAGTTTGAGGGAGTCTGTGGCCACGATAGCCTCAGATTTCTGACAGGAGTGGAACCTGATGTGGTCTTCTCTTGTAGCCTGTCCACCTCAAGGTTTGATGTGTTACACATTGAGATGCTTTTCTGTTCACCATGTTTGTAAAGTTGTAAATTAAAATTGTAAATTAAAAATAAGCAGACATTTTCCAAAAAAAATTAAATACAATTTTATTACTTTCAACATTTGATATGTTGTCTTTGTACTATTTTAAATGAAATATAGGGTTTCCATGATTTGCAAATTATCAAATTCTGTTTTTATTTGGGGCGGCAAGGTGGTGTAGTGGTTAGCACTGTCGCCTCACAGGAAGAAGGTCCTGGGTTTGAGCCCAGCAGCCAATGAGGGCCTTTCTATGTGGAGTTCGCATGTTCTCCCCGTGTCTGCGTGGGTTTCTTCCAGGTGCGCCGGTTTCCCTCACAGTCCAAAGACATGCAGGCAGGGCCGGCTCTAGGTCTTTGGCTGCCCTAGGCGAGATTGAGTTTTGGCGCCCCCCCCAAGAAAAAAAACCCTCTAATAACATCTAAATAACACTTTAATCTAATCACTCTATTCTATTACTATTAAACAATGTACGGTGCATGGACAATAAACAAGAAGTCATTTTTATCTTTTTCATTATTGTTATTATTGTTATCATTATTCACATAAAGTGTCACAAAGTAAAATGACCACACAAATTCAATACATATCTCCATATAATGGGCAAAAACTCTTCCGCACCCTGTTCAAAGTGTAGTGCATGCAGGGGCGGTTTTAGGAAATCTGAGGCTCTGGGCAAAGGACAATTTGGAGGCCCCCCTCAACCCCAACCCATACATCTGTAATAATAATTAATGAGATGATGAATCATACGTACTGACAAACAATATTTGTGAACACATGGAAACGATTGAAAAAAACCCAATAAAGATCACTGAATATCTGAATATAAGCTGTGTGTGTGTGTCTGCCTGTCTGTCTATGTGCGCTGTTGTCAGTGTGCCCATCTATCAGTCTCATGGGTGGTGGTGGCTACAGTGGATGAGACCTGCACAGAAAGACAGGGAGAGAGAAAAACCAAACGTGGATTAATATACAGTGTAAGATTTAAATAAATGAAATTATTAGTTATTAATTATTATAATTTTACTTACTGTGTGCTTTTAAACGGATCACACCGCACTCACGATGAAAAGGTGCAAAACAAAACCAAAAGACTGTTAAAACAAGAAAAAATGTCTGTACATTTAGATCCTATTATTCATTTAATTGCCAAGCTTTCGGTCAGAGACTTTCCTCAGGGCACAAACAGATGGAGCATACAACAAACTAATCAATTAAGATTCATTAAGGTGCTCAGTCACACCTGCACAGATGAGTTGTAGTCCAAGTGTGGAAGTTGTAGTTTTTCTATTCTTCCTGGTTTCATATTTCCTCTACCCAAGGTAGCTGGCATTAAATTGATCCCAAATGCACCAATAAAATTACCCACCACAAAAACATACATCTTTTTACATATAAACTTGAGTACACACACACATATAAACAAGTGTAAGTTCAAGATAACTGCATAAACATCAGCAAAAACTTCATAAACTGCAGTTTCAAGACTTAACAAATAGTATACCTCCAATCATAACATAACACTCATGTCAAAGTCTACATTTAACCCTTTGGGTTGTAGGGCATCTAATGTATAGATCCAAAACAATTCCCTTTGACATAGCACTTTATCAATGTTCCCACCCCTTGACAATTTAACTTGCTCAATTCCCTGAAACCGTAGGGAAGAAACAGGGTGGGCACACTCTACAAAGTGACAAGCCACAGGGTAATTAAGATCAGCCCGTCTAATCGAACTCTTATGTTCGCTGATCCTTTGTTTTAAGCTACGTGTAGTTTTTCCCACATAGACCTTATCACAGGGACATCTTAACAAATAAACAACATTCTTTGTATTGCATGTAATAAAACCCTTCACATTGTAACTTTTACCAGACCTGGGGTGTTTAAAAGTATGAGTCTTATGTGTACTGTTACATTGGGCACAGTTGCCACAGGGGTAGTTGCCATCCCTCAGGGGTGCTAAGAGTGTTTGAGCAGGAGCAGATCTTATACATGCTTTGACAAGCTTATTCCTGAGGTTGGGACCCCGTCTGGAGACAAACAACGGGGGGTCGTTAAATTTACCCTGGAGTGAAGGATCGTCACATATTAAATGCCAATATTTCATGACTGTGTTTTTAATTATGTAGGATTTAGGAGTAAAAGTAGTAGTTTTAAGCACACTTACTGTGTGCTTAAAACTTGATTTTTCTTGCTTTAGCATTGGCAAATGCAGTGATGACATCTTCCATGTCCAGTTTCCTTCTCACGGCTTGCTCAATGGATATTACCGCCAGATCTGACAGTCTCTCCTGACACATGGTGGACCTGAGATATGTCTTGATTAATTTCAAGGCAGAAAAACTCCTTTCCCCAGAAGCCACTGTGACAGGAAGTGTGAGGAGTACTCGAAGTGCAATACTTAGATTTGGGTAACAATCCAGCAGGTTTTCTCTGAATATATAGTTTAGCATGTCTGTTGGAGAGGAAATGCAATCAGGGAAGCCTTTAACTGCAGCCGTTATCTTGTGTGGAAGAAGGTTGTTAATTTCGGTAGCTTTTCAACAAACTGTTCGCTATCCTTTTTCCTCTTCCTTTTCTCACTGCCACTTAGAAATCGTTTCATTCTGATTTGACTTTAACAAAACATTTTACGAGGGCTCTGCAGCTAGAGCTAGATGGTGCTGGTGCATGTATTCAGCCCGCTCGCGTCGTTGCCTAGGTTACTTCAGACACTACGGCTCTGAGGTGGGGTTTACATTAGACCGTATCAGCGGATCATCAGATTAACGTGTTTAAAACGATTAGCGTGCGCACAGCAACGCCAATACACGATTCGCGTGCACACAGCAACGCCAATACACGGATACGCTCGGCTCCGCAGGCATCCTGCGCTCCAAATCACTCCGCCCTGAACAGCGAGTGCCCTCTGGAGGGTGCGCACTCCGGCCCTGCGCAGCTCACAGAGCGCGTGAGTGAAGTGTACAAGCAGTGATTCGGGACTGAGCCGCTGTGTGTGTGATCTCAGTGCATGTCGGGCATGCGCGTCACTTACCACTTGCAAGTGGAAGGATGGCAAGCCTAAAGACAATCATAACTACACAATGGGCAGTATTTGCATCAGTATTTGCAGTATTTTCATACTTTTATACTCTTTAATGAAAGGTGATACAAGGCGGAAGTCCGCGCCGTTTTTCAGCAGTCGCGTCACATGACCAACGCCAGCGAATCAGGAAGGTGGATGTCACAGTGACGTTGTCCAATGACGACGCCAGCTAGAGCTCAGCACAGCGTATCCGCGTATTCTCAATGTTTACACAGCACCGGACCAGACACGATCTGGATTGAATACGTGGACCCTGGCGGATTCCCGTTTCCCGGCGTTTTAATGTAAATGGACAGTGCATCCGCGAAGAAAACGAGACAGATATGGTCTAATGTAAACTTGGCCTGAGAAAGAGTGAAGCCGGATAGCTGTGCGTGACATCACGTCACATACTGGTGGCTTTGCTTGTGAATCTAGCTGTAGGATTACACGTGAATCATGCTTTATTGCTTTTACTATTTTCGTAGCAATGTGGTTCATGTCGAGTGGAAAATATGTATAATCACAATGAATTATTACATAGTAAATGATGTATAGCATGCAGGAAAACTGGAATACCGTAATGCGACGACGAGGCCCCTGATTGGACGAGGCTCAGGGCAATTGCCCGACTTTGCCCAATGGAAAGACCGCCTATGAGTGCATGGACAATAAACAAGAAATTATTTTTAGCTTCTTTTTTGCTATTAAAAGTTAAGTCATCTCTGAAGAATTAACAAATTAAATGAATAAAAAATTCTACAATTCTAAATTGTGCAAACTTAAGCACCCTGTTAGGACATCAATGGGCTGTATTTTCAAACAAAAGTGCTATTATGGGTACTTTGTTATTGAAGTAACATTACAATGGGACTCGTCTGGTCTTCCTAATGGCAAATTAATATCATCAAATGATATTTCTCTTGAGATCTCTTGGTTGATGCTCATCAGAGCAAGCCCATTCAGACGTTCTTGACTCATTGTTGACCTTAAGTATGTCTTCAGCAGTTTTAATTTTGAAAAGCTTCTTTTAGCAGAAGCTACTGTCACAGGTAGTGTAACAGCAGAGGTAAGGAGCGCGTATTTCTACATCCCCAGCCGCATCAGAGGTGTTGTAAAAAAGGTTTTCAACCTTTCATGAGCCAGGGCGCACTTTTTTCAATGAAATAATCTCAAGGCACATCACCAATAGAAAATGTTGACTGAAACTAAAACGCTGTTGCCAATATTTACAATATACAGTCATTCTATAATTTTCCACGGTACACTTGGTGATCTCTCACGGCACACTAGTGTTCCGCAGTACTAGAGTTTGGCAGCACAGTGGTTGAAAACACTGTACACCACTGATGCACTTGGTAACATCTCCATTCAATAACTCCATCCCTCCTTTTTGGTGGGGTTTTGGTCGCCCTTGGCGCCCCTGGGCACACTTTGCGCTCGCAATTGCCGGCGCTGCCACCCCGCTTTTTTTTGACAAATCGCACCCTGACTACATGCTTTGCTGTACAATTAAATTAGGCTAAGACATTATAATGCTGACTTGTTTTCAGAATAGTGGAAGTCATAATTTTTCTCCCCCCGTTTCTGCGCCCCTGGATGGACGCAGCGCCCTTAGCATTTGCCTATATTGCCTATGCCACGGGCCGGCTCTGCATGCAGGTTAGGCTAATTGGTGGCTCTAAATTGACCGCGAGTGTGAATGTGAGTGGTTGTGTGTCTCTATGTGTCAGCCCTGCAATGATCTGGCGACTTGTCCAGGGTGTACCCCACCTCTTGCCCATAGTCAGCTGGGATAGGCTCCAGCTTGGCTGCGACCCTGCACAGGATGAGCGGTTACGGATAATGGATGCCTTTATCTACAGTTTACGCACCATCCCAACTTTTCTGGAATTGGGGCTGTACTTAAACACATTTCAAACACACTTCAAACACACATGTACAGGGGGCAGACAGAAAACGTGGCGGAACCGGATAAATATTAATGGTGATGGTGCAGCCTGATGTTCAGGATTATATATTTTTGTGTAATGCATGCTCACTAGCGTATTGACCAATATGATGGATGTAAATGTGACAATACAAAATTGTCATCTTGGCTAAAACACCAAGATGCAACACAGTGCACCACATATTACATAACCTGACAAAATATCAACCTTGGCAGTTCACATTGCAATTAAATATCACCATTTTAAAAGTGTTTCCAATACTTTATTTATTCAAGTGAAATTTGTCAGAAATGCTTCAACATAACTGTCGACTACAGAAGCAAAACTCCCACAGAAACCACCGGGACCTGATGCAATTTCCTTTATTAAAAAAAAAAAAAAAAACCTGCAAGCGATAGTTGTCTCAATTTACACAGTGCAGATGAATTTGCACCATTCCTCTTCAAGCTAATTGCATTGTTAGTTCTGCAATGAGCAAGACAACTTTGTTCAAATTATTTTACTTTTTTTTTTAAAGTATTCACAATTACAAAAACACCATCTTTTTAATCAGAAATTTTTAAACGGTAGTAGATTTACAAAATGAAAGCCAAGCCAAAAAAAAAATTTTTAAATTAAAAATGTAAATAACTAGCTGGTCATTATATGCTTACCAAACCCTTACCAAATATACAGTTCTAAAAATTAAAAAAGGTCAAACAGTTCATATTACTTAATGTAAATATTTACAAAAAATTGTCAGATTCTGAAGGCTGGGATGTTGACAGCCGCAGTAATCTAACTTGCTTAAGAAAAATAGGGAAATTTTGCTTGGTGCATTACAATATACCTAAAAGACTTCCTTTAAAACTAACATCAAAACACTGTCCTGCAAAACAGACAATGCGATGGCAACCTGTTCAACTTAAACAGGCTTGTAATTACAGACCATTTTCATATTATTTCAGTATTCATCCATAAAATAATCATCCTCCTCCTCCTCTTCTCCTCTCAGTGATGGACCGTCCTTTTCAGAAAGCATGTTCCAAACAACAAAGTTATCATCTTCAGCTGTATAAAGAGAAAGAATAGGAAAAGCTAAAGCTTGAGTCACTTTCAAAAACACTACTTGTGTTGTGTTCAAAACACTTTTCTATTGTACCAGAACACATACCCACACATCTCTTCTTGGTTTTCTTTACTGATGGAATAGGTGTGATCTTGTCCTGCTAAATAAGACATAAAAGCCAACAGAAAAACTCCATTCAGCTTGGGATACAAGTGGCTGGCTCTGAGGATGAAGTTCACTTACAGAATTTTAAAAGAATGTATAGAAATGTCTGAAGGCCATCGATCATTTTGATGGGTAAAGGGTCATTCCACGCCAATTCAATCGGGGCCCGCGCACTTAAGTCTCAAAAAATTCTGAAAAAAAAAAAAAAAATCACCAGATGTACCCGTTACCTAGGAGAAACACTGTTAATTTATTTGAATGTAAGATGTATACTTTCCATGTTACAGCCAATTTTACTCGGGGGGGGGGGGGGGGGGGGGGTCAATTTTGTTCAGACACTTTTTTTTTTTTTGGTCAAAGTTCACAAGCCCACAGCTCAAGAACTAAACCATGTAGGAAGCTCAAATTGTGCATGCTGGTACATAAATAGGAATAGTATGTAGCAAAACTGTCATTTTGGGTCTGGATGATCCTGCATGGTCATAGCACTCCCTCAAAGATGATCAAAATTTTATTGGAGTTTTTGGCTGTGCTCTGTTTAGGCCTTCAGAAGACACATTTTTACCCAACATAGGCTCTTGATTTTTTTCCTTTATTGAGATAAGTAGAAACACTCTCAAAAAAAAAAAATCAATAAACAGAAAGGAAACTCTATCAGTGTTTGAACAGAAGACCTCACAAGTCTGACAAATCATTTTGGATGTCATTTTCAGAGCACCGTAACACCTTGGGGGAATGTGCGCAGATTTTTTAAAAACACCAATTTGGCTTGTCTTACTCGAATCTTTCTTTTTTATTTTCCACCCTGAACATGGGCAAAATGCACCATTGAGAGCAATATTGAGAGTAACCACAGGTGCCCCTAAAATCACTGAATCACTGAAATTGAAAAGGATCCCTCCACCCCTGCACAGGCGCTCTCAGGTGATCATGTCAGGGCAAAATTGGCCTTTGGTTATTTACTCTTTACATTAATGTTATAGAAAACATATTGCTCTCAATGGTGCATTTTGCCCATGTTCAGGGTGGAAAATAAAGAAAGATTCGAGTAAGACAAGCCAAATTGGTGTTTTTAAAAAGAAGGGATCATGGAGAATAAAGAAAAACATATTTTAAAAATCTGCGCACATTCCCCCAAGGTGTTACGGTGCTCTGAAAATGACATCCAAAATGATTTGTCAGACTTGTGAGGTCTTCTGTTCAAACACTGATAGAGTTTCCTTTCTGTTTATTGCTTTTTTTGAGAGTGTTTCTACTTATCTCAATAAAGGAAAAAAATCAAGAGCCTATGTTGGGTAAAAATGTGTCTTCTGAAGGCCTAAACAGAGCACAGCCAAAAACTCCAATAAAATTTTGATCATCTTTGAGGGAGTGCTATGACCATGCAGGACCATCCAGACCCAAAATGACAGTTTTGCTACATACTATTCCTATTTATGTACCAGCATGCACAATTTGAGCTTCCTACATGGTTTAGTTCTTGAGCTGTGGGCTTGTGAACTTTGACACAAAAAAAAAAAAAAGTCTGAACAAAATTGACCCCCCCAGTAAAACTGGCTGTAACATGGAAAGTATACATCTTACATTCAAATAAATTTACAGTGTTTCTCCTAGGTAACAGGGGTACATCTGGTGATTTTTTCAGAATTTTTTGAGACCTAAGTGCGCAGGCCCCGGTTGAATTGACGTGGAATGACCCTAAAGTAAGAGATTCAAGTTACAGCGTCTTGCAAAAGTCTTCATCCCCCGTTGTGTTTGTCCCGTTTTGTTGCATTACAAGCTAGAATTAAAATGGATTTTTGGGGGGTTAATACCATTTGATTTACACAACATGCTTACCACTTTAAAGGTGCAAATTGTTGTTTTATTGTGACAAAAAATCATTAAGATGAAAAAACAGAAACCTGGAGTGTGCATAGGTATCCCCCCCACAAAAAAAGTCAATACTTTGCAGAGCCACCTTTTGCTGCAATTACAGCTGCAAGTCTTTTGGGGTACATGTCTATTAGCTTAGCACATCTAGCCACTGGGAGTTTTGCCCGTTCCTCAAGGCAAAACTGCTCCAACTCCTTCAAGTTAGATGGGTTGCGTTGGTGTACAGCAATCTTCAAGTTATGCCATAGATTCTCAATTGGATTGAGGTCTGGGCTTTGATTAGGCCATTCCAAGACACTTAAATGTTTCCCTTTAAACCACTCCAGTGTAACTTTAGCAGTATGTTTAGGATCATTGTCCTGCTGGAACGTGAACCTTCGTCCCAGTCTCAAACCTCTGGCTGACTCAAACAGGTTTTTCTTCAGAGTTGCCCTGGATTTAGTGCCATCCATCTTTCCTTCAGTCCTGACCAGCTTTCCTGTCCCTGCAGTTGAAAAATTTCCCCACAGCATGATGCTGCCACCACCATGCTTCACTGTAGGAATGGTGTTCTCAGGGTGTTGGGTTTGCGCCACACATGGCATTTCCCATGATGGCCAAAAAGATCAATTTTAGTCTTATCTGACTAGAGAATCTTCTTCCATGTGTTTGGGGAGTCTGCCACATGCTGTTGGGCAAACTCCAAACGTGTTTTCTTAAACAATGACTTTTTTTCTGGCCACTCTTCCATAAAGCCCTGCTCTGTGGAGTGTACGGCTTAAAGTGGTCCTATGGACAGATACTCCCATCTCCGCTGTGGATCTTTGCAGCTCCTTCAGTGTTATCTTTGGTGTCTTTGTTGCATCTCTGATTAATGCCCTCCTTGCCCGGTCTGAGAGTTTTGGTGGGCGGCCTTCTCGTCAGGTTTGTAGTGGTGCCATATTCTCTCCATTTTGCTATAATGGATTTAATGGTGCTCCCTGGGATATTCAAAGTTTGGGATATTTTTTATAACCCAACCCTGATCTATACTTCTCCCCAACTTTGTCTCTGACCTGTTTGGAGGCTCCTTGGTTTTCACGTTGCTTGCTTAGTAGTGTTGCAGAGTCCGGGTCCTTCCAGAACAGGTTGATTTATACAGACATCATGTGACAGATCATGTGACACTTTGATTGCACACAGGTGGATCTTAATCAACTAATTATGTGACTTATGAAGTGAATTGGTTGGACCAGCTCTTATTTAGGGGTTTCATACGAAAGCGGGTGAATACTTATGCTCACTCCAGATTTCTGTTTTTTCATCTTAATTATTGTTTGTGTCACAATAAAGCAACAATTTTCACCTTTAAAAGTGGTAGGCATGTTGTGTAAATCAAATGGCGCTAACGCTCCAAATATCCATTTTAATTCCAGCTTGTAATGCGACAAAACAGGACAAACACCAAGGGGGATGAATACTTTTGCAAGACACTGTATGCAGGCACGGTATTCAGCTTCAGGTCATAGACATGTTTATGAATGCAGAGGTGTTATGTAGTCGCATTTCAAGCCTTCAGGCGAGATAGTGGACAACTGCAGCAAATACAGCGCACAAATATTGCAGCATACCTGAACGCACAGTTAATTTTTCAAGTTTTCAGTCATTCATTTCCCACCAATGTCCTTGTGAGAAAGAAATGGCTTTGTGCTATGTGCCAGGATGAGCATTTTAAGAGGCGAGGCATACATTGTAGAGACATTTCAAAGCACCTGACAACGTGAAAAACACTGGCACACTCACAATCGGAATGGAAAGATCAAACATCTGTTGCTTGCAGAAAAGACTTTTTTTTGACAAACTCAGAAAAAGTTGTCAGTGTGTGTTGGTCCTTCCGCTGTAGAACGCAGTTATGCAAACGTTCTTCCTTTAGGTACGTGAACTAGCTTTTATATACTATACATTAAAACACTTTATACCAGAGCATGCTTGAGTTCTTGAATTTGACTGGTCAGAAGGTATGCATTATTTTGAAGTTGTATTTTTGGCTGTAACATGATGGATATATTTATAGTAATGCCCTTGTTCTAATACGTTATCGTTACACTGTTATTTCTATAGTAATAGTTCAGACACGGTGGCTTATATGGTACACATGCCACATAATACAAGACTAATGATAAATGTATGTAATAAATAAATAACAAATGTTGTTTAACATTGATGGGATGATGTTTTTTGTTAGGAGACATTTATGGACTCCGTTGTCAGGACTTAAGTCAAAGTGCTTTCAAAAGTTTCCCAACACAGAAAAGTCCTTAGGATGGAATGCATTTGGTTTCTCAGTATAATGACAAGCTGCATTTTTGTGAGTGAGTGAGGGAGTGAGTGAGTAAAGGCCAATTTATGCTGACAACCCAGTCCTCGCAGATAGCGTCGCAGACAGTGTCTGCGTAGCCCCCCCCCCTTCGCAGACGCTCTGCGCGCACCTCCCAAAAATTGTGACCACCGCAGAAGCCTCGCAGACAGCGTCGCAGACAAGAGGGCTCTGATTGGTCCACTCTACATCCGCTGTACACGCACTTCCGCTTCCCTACTTTCCCGGTTTGGTTTGTTTTCATGACCGGCATTTTTAAAAACACGAGCGAAGATGGAGCAGCATGAAGAGCGGTTGATTGAGGAAGTACGTACATCTATACGACTCCAGTTCTAGTCATTATAAAAAAAAAAAGTTCTAGTCATTATAAGTAACCGGAGGATAAACACTCCACTAACCACACCCACCAACTACTCCTAGCGACTTCGCGCCCCCTTGCGTTGTGCCGGTGAATAACATCGCGCACGCCTATACTCCCCGCTCAACAATAAATTACAGCTTTTCGCAGACAGTTATCTGCGAAAGCCTTGTCACAAGACCATGCAGAGGCCTTAAGAGAGAGAGAGAGAGAGAGAGATATATGCTAGTGAGGGAACGACTGTTTATCGAGGCTATAAGTGATAAAGGGAACCAACATGTCTCTCGCATGTTCCACAACATAAATCTGAACTATAAACCATTAAAATTGACATGTCTTTCATTAATATATTACACTTTGCAATCATTTAGCAAGTTGATGTGGTATAAGCAGAATAATACACTATAGACCATGCTAACCTCCTAGGGCTTAGCGGTCACATGCGTGGACAGCACTTTTTAGAAATTCGGAACATGAATCCACATATGTGGACATACTTTTTCTCTAAAAGTACATCTTATCAAAAGATGATGCTTAGTTTTTATTCTAATCAGGTTCTAATAAGCCCAAATAGCAAAGAGAAATAAAAAATGCATGTAAAAAAACAGCTTGGGCCTTAGGAGGCTATTATTAACTCCTTATTAACTGAGCCCGAGTTCTTTACGGGAAAACATCAGACCGATGTCTTGACAGTCCTACGGCTCGGTCCGTACAAAAAGACCGAGGTCTGAAATTTTTCTGTAGACCGACCAAGCGAGGTTAATAAGGAGTTTATTATATGGCATTTTTTTATTTGTAAGATTAAAATAGACAGTCATTATAATGAGGCGTGACGCTGCTTTCATCTCATCTCATTATCTCTTGCCACTTTATCCTGTCCTACAGGGTTGCAGGCAAGCTGGAGCCTATCCCAGCTGACTACGGGCGAAAGGCGGGGTACACCCTGGACAAGTCGCCAGGTCATCACAGGGCTGACGCATAGACACAGACAACCATTCACACTCACATTCACACCTACGGTCAATTTAGAGTCACCAGTTAACCTAACCTGCATGTCTTTGGACTGTGGGGGAAACCGGAGCACCCGGAGGAAACCCACGCGGACACGGGGAGAACATGCAAACTCCGCACAGAAAGGCCCTCGCCGGCCCCGGGGCTCGAACCCGGACCTTCTTGCTGTGAGGCGACAGCCGCTAACCACTACACCACCGTGCCACCCACGCTGCGTTCAGTCACGTCATATTTGTAATGTAGTTGAGTCACGTACGCGGAATAAACGGCTAGTGATTTCAAAACTGAATTTCTGTTAGCGGTTTCTGAATGCTCTTCCTTGCTCATTTCTTGAATAACTCAGTGACTCGTTTGTATTTTGTGTTTCGGACGTTTTTGATTTCCAGTTCATCTTTTTTTTTGTCATTTTGTTTGTTTTTTGCAACATTGAAAGCTGGCACCTTGGAAAGAAAGTCTGTAATTGCCCATGGGCATTATGGGAAAATACTGCCTGCCAAGGAACCAATCAGAGCGCACGATTTTACCGGAAGTATCTTGTGCTATTTAATAAAGAAAAATAATCCCGTTTGGGGATGAGGTGGCTAGCAAGTCAGTTATGAATAATGTTGCTAGATATTTAGTGATGACTTTAATCTGGAATATACTGTCAAGACAGTTTGAATTTTCTGTCCTTCATGCATTTCAGTACAAAAACAAAAGTGGTAACAGGACCACTACTATTTGTGACCACATATGACAACGCCGGGGCGGCACAGTGGTGTAGTGGTTAGTGCTGTCACCTCACAGCAAGAAGGTCCTGGGTTCGAGCCCCGTGGCCGGCGAGGGCCTTTCTGTGTGGAGTTTGCATGTTCTCCCCGTGTCCGCGTGGGTTTCCTCCGGGTGCTCCGGTTTCCCCCACAGTCCAAAGACATGCAGGTTAGGTTAACTGGTGACTCTAAATTGACCGTAGGTGTGAATGTGAGTGTGAATGGTTGTCTGTGTCTATGTGTCAGCCCTGTGATGACCTGGCAACTTGTCCAGGGTGTACCCCGCCTTTCGCCCGTAGTCAGCTGGGATAGGCTCCAGCTTGCCTGCGACCCTGTAGAACAGGATAAAGCGGCTACAGATAATGAGATGAGATGAGATGAGATATGACAACGCCATCATTGCAAAAAAGGTCTCAACTTTTGTACTGGCAATTAACCCTTTGGTGACTGACCCCTTGAAAATGGTTCCTCCAGGAACGATGACGTTTCAGTTGTCAAGACAACGGAAAAACTAAAATACAAAAACAGAAAGATACGTCACAATGCTCTTGTGCACAAAACAAAATGCTGTTGTATTTGTATTTTAGTTTTTCCGTTGTCTTGACAACTGAAACGTCATGGTTCCTCCTTAAATATAAAATGTTGAAAAAAGAATCATAGACTATGACCATTTCTGCAACCCTGCCTGTTAATGTAGTGGATAATGATTTACTCTAATGCAACCTCTACTCAGAGGAAGCATGTGTTTGCTTTCACCCTCCCAAGCTGGTAGCTGTTGTATGAGCTGCCTGGTGGGTGGGTTTTAGCAAGTGACCAAACTGGGGGCGAAAAGTGGAGGAAGGGGAATCTATCAATCAAATTAAAAAAAAAAAAGAAAGAAAGAAAGAACCCCCCCCCCACATGGTTCATTTGTAAAGTCATACCTACCTTAACCTTAGGGCTGCCTTTCTTGCCCCGGTTGCCCTGCCTTTTTACCTTCCGTAGGTGGTAAATATACTTATCATTGTTGTCCCTTAAACAAAAAGAAGAGACGTTACACCTTACTGAAGTTCAAATAACAGTAAAATGAAATCCAAAACAGTGCAGTTTCAGAGCGTGTGCCCACTGTAGCCTCAGATTCCTGTTCCTGGCGGACAAGAGAGGAAACCCAGTGCGTTCTCTACTATCGTAGGCCTTCTGCTTCAAGGTTTGACTCATTGTGTGTTCCGAGATGCTTTTCTTCTCACCACAGATGTAAAGAGTGGTTATTTGAATTATAGTAACCTTCCTGCCAGCCGAAACATGTTTGGCCATTAACATCTCATTAACAAATCTTGCAAGCTTGTGCAAGTTCAGCTGGCTGGGTTTTTTTTTTTTTTAAGCATTCTGTGTGAACTCCAGAAACTATTGTACATGAAAATTCAAGATGATGTATGATGTTTCTGAACTTCCCAAAACAGTCTATCTGGAATCAACAACTAAGCCAGGGTCAAAGTCAGCGAGATCACATTTTTTCCCTCATGTTACTGATTGGTGTGAATATTAACTGAAGATCTTGACCTGTATTTACATGATTTTATGCTCTATTGTGCTCCTGCCACAGGATTGGCTGAGTCGAGAACTGCACGAGTCTGTAGCTGCTCCTAATAAAGTGCCCACTGAGTGTATCTACATGCACTTTAGTGTATCTAAACATGAGTATCTACATGCACCGAGTAAACCTATATGCATTTTCACTTACAAAATGAAAAAGATTTGGTGTATAGCTTAAAAGAGCCTACCTGTCGACAGAGCGCAGCATCCCTGGGGTAATGTGTAAACACTGAGGCGTTTTCACTGAAGAAAGCATGCTTGAGATGGGGGTTTGTGGATTTTGTAGGTTGTTAAAATCTGGCTCATCTCCATTTGTTGACCATACAGGCAACTGCATTAAAAAAAAAAAAAAACAACAACAAAAAACAGCTGTTAGTTTTACCTAGACCACCATGTTCATATTTCGTCATCTTAAAGAAGTATTGCTAAAGTTTCAGCATCAAATAATTGCATTTTAAGGATCTTGAATTGATTGTTAATTCAAAAGGAGCGTGACAAATTAACTCAACAAAACACCAATGACCAGACGCACAGGTTCAACAGAACAATTCCCTTGGCGACTAATGAAAGGCACTTACATGCATTCTCTTTTGCAAAATACCAAGAGAGAGCTTTGAAAAGTTTCTATAGCACTACTATGCACATTTTGCGACTCAATTAAACTCTGAAGCACACTTGGTTCCAGGCATTAATGGCAAACATTTACTGACCGTTCCCTTATCACTTCATAACAGTATTTCCAAATTCTAGCATTTTCTCTTCTGATTCAGATGATCAGCTAATTAAGAAACCTTTAATTAATTTTAATTGTGAAAGTTAGAATTGCGTGTTCAATAGACGTGGCTGGTTCAGACGGAAAAGCTAGAAGCTGCAGGTTAAAACACAGCTCAAAAGGCAACACAGCCTGACACCAGCACTGTTCAACAGTTGTAGAGTATACAGTGGTGCTTAAAAGTTTGTGAACCCTTTAGAATTTTCTATATTTCTGCATAAATATGACCTAAAACATCAGATTTTCACACAAGTCCTAAAAGTAGATAAAGAGAACCCAGTTAAACAAATGAGACAAAAATATTATACTTGGTCATTTATTTATTGAGGAAAATGATCCAATATTACATATCTGTGAGTGGCAAAAGTATGTGAACCTCTAGGATTAGCAGTTAATTTGAAGGTGAAATTAGAGTCAGGTGTTTTCAATCAATGGGATGACAATCAGGTGTGAGTGGGCGCCCTGTTTTATTTAAAGAACAGGGATCTATCAAAGTCTGAGCTTCACAACACATGTTTCTGGAAGTGTATCATGGCACGAACGAAAGAGATTTCTGAGGACCTCAGAAAAAGCATTGTTGATGCTCATCAGGCTGGAAAAGGTTACAAAACTATCTCTAAAGAGTTTGGACTCCACCAATCCACAGTCAGACAGATTGTGTAGAAATGGAGGAAATTCAAGACCATTGTTACCCTCCACAGGAGTGGTCGACCAACAAAGATCACTCCAAGAGCAAGGCGTGTAATAGTTGGCGAGGTCACAAAGGACCCCAGGGTAACTTCTAAGCAACTGAAGGCCTCTCTCACATTGGCTAATGTTAATGTTCATGAGTCCACCATCAGGAGAACACTGAACAACAATGGTGTGCATGGCAGGGTTGCAAGGAGAAAGCCACTGCTCTCCAAAAAGAACATTGCTGCTCATCTGCAGTTTGCTAAAGATCACGTGGACAAGCCAGAAGGCTATTGGAAAAATGTTTTGTGGACGGATGAGACCAAAATAGAACTTTTTGGTTTAAATGAGAAGCGTTATGTTTGGAGAAAGGAAAACACTGCATTCCAGCATAAGAACCTTATCCCATCTGTGAAACATGGTGGTGGTAGTATCATGGTTTGGGCCTGTTTTGCTGCATCTGGGCCAGGATGGCTTGCGATCATTGATAGAACAATGAATTCTGAATTATACCAGTGAATTCTAAAGGAAAATGTCAGGACATCTGTCCATGAACTGAATCTCAAGAGAAGGTGGGTCATGCAGCAAAACAACGACCCTAAGCACACAAGTCGTTCTACCAAAGAATGGTTAAAGAAGAATAAAGTTCATGTTTTGGAATGGCCAAGTCAAAGGTCTGACCTTAATCCAATCGAAATGTTGTGGAAGGACCTGAAGCGAGCAGTTCATGTGAGGAAACCCACCAACATCCCAGAGTTGAAGCCGTTCTGTACGGAGGAACGGGCTAAAATTCCTCCAAGCCGGTGTGCAGGACTGATCAACAGTTACCGGAAACGTTTAGTTGCAGTTACTGCTGCACAAGGGGGGTCACACCAGATACTGAAAGCAAAGGTTCATATACTTTTGCCACTCACAGTTATGTAATATTGGATCATTTTCCTCAATAAATAAATGACCAAGTGTAATATTTTTGTCTCATTTGTTTAACTGGGTTCTCTTTATCTACTTTTAGGACTTGTGTGAAAATCTGATGTTTTAGGCCATATTTATGCAGAAATATAGAAAATTCTAAAGGGTTCACAAACTTTCAAGCACCACTGTATATCAGGATTTAGCCACTTCATCAACTCAACTGAAGCACAATACAGCACTTAGAGCACTTATAATGGATAATTCAGTTGATTTCATGTTTTCATTGACCCATTCTCACTGATCAGGGTTATGATCCAGGATGTTTGGCACTGGGGCCATGCTCTGATGAAGGGGCCAACTAAACATGATGTGTTGTGCAAAAAAACAAACAAACAAACAAACAAAAACCACATGTATAAAGCATGTGATCTTATTCACATACAATCAAACTTTCAAATGATCTTATGGGCATCATGTGCAGTCAAGTCCATAAATATTTTGATGCTGACAAAGTTATGGTTATACATTATCTACTGCAGTATAGGGGAGTTGAAATTAATCAATTAAATTAAAAATAAATAAATAAATAAATAAATACTGCTCAAAGTGCTGAAGGAATGACGGCACTTTTAACGTGGTCCCACCCAGGTGCAAGATGAAAGTTTTACTGCAACATTAGGAATGTGCTGATCTTTTTTTTTTTTTTACAAGAATCCAACAAAAGCACAAACAGAGGGCTTTCACCTTGATTTGTTTATTACGCATTGGTGAGCCAGAAAAGACGTCATCATGATCATCTTTTGGCATATGATCCAAAAAGTCCCACATCTGTTTCTTCCTCTTGAGTGTTCCAACCTTAGCAGTAATTGGAGCGGTTTCTTTTGCTGGAAATAAAGTTAAATTTGCTTGTAACAGGCTGCCCTGTTCAGAGTAAAAACAGTACCTTTAGCTAGTCTTTACAATAAAACACTATGCCAATACAACAGGGCTGTAAACATCTCAGAAATTTGTTTGCAGAAGAAGAATTACCTGGTTCATCCGTTTTAGAAGCATTTGACTTGTTTTTTCCTTTGGCTCGTCCACGAGTTTGGTACAGCGCAGTGTACTGTTGCTGGCACTCCTCAGCTGAGCGTGTGCCGACTACCATTGAGACATTTACCCAGTAACCACTCTTGTGCTTGGGTAATAAGATCACAGCCCTAGGTAGGTCAAAAACACACAGCGTATTCATTTTTCTTTATTATATATGATAAACATTTTACCGAAATAACAATGAGCTGCATGTATCAAAGTGCTACATAAATAAAAGGTTACTAATACCATTATGGGGCAGCGGGGGCGTGGTCAAGTGCCAGTTTGTGAATGGAGAGCGAAGCCGGGCAAAGTGAAAGCACCTACTGTAAATTAATGTGCTGTCTGTATTTGTGTGCAGTGAGGAAGAGGAGATAAAAGGGGAGAGCAGCAGAGAGTTGGGTTCTCTTCCCCGGGCTGAAGTCACGCCGGTGCATTACTTCCCAATAATTTAGTTAAGCCAGCTGAAAACCGTGTTTTTGTTTGATTTGCGGTTTTGAAATAAAACCGAAAGTGAACTTGATCCCGCCTGCTTGTGATTCAGAGTCCACTGTAATCAGGGAAACATTACACATTATTATTATTCAGCTCATCATCTCTAGCCGCTTTATCCTGTCCTACAGGGTCACAGGCAAGCTGGAGCCTATCCCAGCTGACTACGGGTGAAAGGCGGGGTACACCCTGGACAAGTCGCCAGGTCATCACAGGGCTGACACATAGACACAGACAACCATTCACACTCACATTCACACCTACGGTCAATTTAGAGTCACCAGTTAACCTAACCTGCATGTCTTTGGACTGTGGGGGAAACCGGAGCACCCGGAGGAAACCCACGCGGACACGGGGAGAACATGCAAACTCTGCACAGAAAGGCCCTCGCCGGCCACGGGGCTCGAACCCGGACCTCCTTGCTGTGAGGCGACAGCGCGAACCACTACACCACCGTGCCGCCCATTATTATTATTATGGATTCATATTTGGAAGAAGCCAAAGGATGCCTTCAACCCAAAATGCCTGGGGCCAACTGTCAAATACACTGGATGATCTATAATAGCATGGGCAGACATCTCATGGAAATCATTAGATCCAATGATTGTATTATATAGCAACCAGCACATATACAGTTGCAGTCAGAAGTTTACATACACTGACAAGAATGTCATCATGGACACGAATGTCATGGCATCACTGGGCTTTCAGTGATTTCTTTGCTCTGTTCTTTTTCTGTGGCAGAATGATTGTACAACACACATTTTCAATAGGAGGGAAAACCCCAAGAATTTGGTGCACAAGTTATTTTGGGCTTTCTGAAATCAAGACAGGGTGTAAATTATACATACCTACATATAGCACACCTGATATTCGGTTAAATGTCCCTTAGCAAGTTTCACTTTGACCAGACATACTTGGCAGTCATCAATAAGCATCTGGCGGAACTCTGGTTGGATATTTGAGCATGCTTCTTGGCAGAATTCCAAGAGTTCAATTAAAACTGTTTTTCCTGCCATGGACCCAACTTTTAAGCACAGTTCATATATCTTCAATATGGTTGATGTCAGGACTTGTTTTAAGCTTAAATGTTAGCCTGCTTTATCCATTTCACAACCAGCTTTAACGTGTGTTTGGGGTCTGTTGGAACACCCAGTTGTGTCCAAGATTCCGAAAGTCTACAGTTATACTGAAGAATTTTGAGGTAGTCGTCCTCCATTATTCCATCCACTTTGTGCAATGCACCAGTTCCACTAGCAGCAAAACAGCCCCAGAACATGATGCTACCACCACCATGCTTAACAGTTGGTAAGCATGCACCTGTGGTCATTGTGGCCAAGAATTCAATCTTTGTCTCATCGGACAATAAAACTTTCCTCCGGAAGGCTTTTTCTTTGTCCATGTATTCAGCTGCCAACTTTAATTGAGCTTGAAGGTGTCAATTTTGGAGCAGGGGCATCTTTCTTGGACAGCAGCCTCCCAGTCCATGTCGATGTAATACTTGCTTGACTAAAAACAGTGTTCCGGCAGCTTCCAGTTCATGGCAGGCCTGTGCCTTGATGGTTCCTGGGTTGCTACTGACCATCCAAACCAATTTCCTCTCAGCGGAGGGTGACAGTTTGGGTCTTCTTCCAGCAAAGTGGCTCCACCTCACAATAACTTTTGCTTACGTACAGTTGTTTAAACTCATGATTTGGGAACCTGCAGTTGTTTAGAAATGGCTCACAGAGGCATTCCTGAGTGTGTAAATCTATGATCTGCACTGAGCTCCTTGGATTTTCCCCATTGTACTGTGTGTTGGTCAGTCCAGTGAGTGCTGTCAAACAAATCCTTTGTATATTGGCACAGAGAAGCTACTAACTGTAGTCAATCATGATCACTAACAGGAAGTTGAGAGGCCATGACAAGTTAAGACATTTTAGAACTTTAAGCATCACTGAGTTAATAATCTAATCCAAGTGGGTCTATGTAAATAAATATGTATATAGAATTTTGACCCTGTGTCGATTTTAGAAAACCCAAAATAACTTCAAACAAATGTGCTGTACAATCATTCTCCCACAGAAAAAGAACAGGTCAAAGAAATGACTGAAAGCCCAAGACTGCCATGACATTCAGGTCCGTGAATATAAACTTCTGACCGCAAGTGTATCATGCAATTTTAAAGGACCCAAATTTGTTCCCATATTCCAAGATGATAATGCTCTCATACTGCTGAAAGTATTCAAGAGTGGTTTAATAAACACCAGGATGAAGTCAAGTGTCTTATATCGGGGTCTCCCCAATCAGCTGATGCAATCAGTATCCTTAGATGATGTTTTTCTTGAAAATGCATTACCCAAACCACGGGTTGGCCTAGTGGTCAACATGACCGCCTCTCAACCGGGAGATCGCAAGTTCTACTTGCGGTCGAGTCATACCCAAGACCACCATAAAAATAGGTACCCTATGGGTACATGTGGCTACTGTTTATAAATAAAATTGTTTTTTGACACCATGTCCATACAGTAAATATAGCATATATATACACACACACACACACACACATTATCAATTATTTTCGCCCCATCTCTTGCAAGCATCACGGCTTGTAGTATTTTGGTTACCAATTTTGTTTACCGTGTTTTGTTCAAAATACAGTGCTGTGAACTATATCTATTTTCAAAATAGTAAGAAAGCACTTCTTCATGAATTGTCTTAGAAGCATTATTTAGTACTAATGAGCACATTTTGTTTCACAAGTGTAGTGTAAAGACTCTAAAATAAAAAATTTAATTAAATTAAAGCAAATAGCAGACGTTTGATATCAGCTTTTCAATATATCTGCCAAAAAGCTATTAAAAACTTACCAAACCTTTCATTTGACCTTTCAGAAGGATCACACAAAAGCTGTGGTAATCGAAAGGTAAGTTTTCTTAAAATAAACACCACTTACTTGATATCGAATCAGCAGCCTTGCTCAAATCACGAGGTGAATTTCGTTTCTCTTTTTATCTGCCGATTATCTTCCAATACTATGAAGTCATAAGGTTTCTCTTGTTTAGTTTCTGGTTCTGATTGGTTCCGAAGTTTATCAAGAAGTAGAACGGGTAATTGAACTTGATCAGGATAAGTGCTGATTGGTTACGAAGTTTCACTATTGTTACATTCCTCCTTACAACACGACGACATACTCGTTCTTATGTACCTTTGATAACGCGAGATCAACCGTTTGTATCGCAAGATCATGATTTGCCGTTCTGGTGATTGTAATGCTTATGTGTATGTGCAGTGCACTATTGTTACACTCATTCTTACATCACGATGGCACTGTGGCTACCACCTTGCTTCGCTTCTATGAGGCAGTAGCCACAAAAATGGTACCTACTGCCATCTAGCAAGGCACTCTGCAATACAGATGGGAGTAGGGAATCGAACTCTCGCGGTTACCAGAGGACTAGCCCCCCCCCCCCCCCACTGTAACCCTAGGTATATAATAGGCAAGAGGCCGAGGCCTACAGAAACAGAGATCAGCGCCACACCCATGCGCCTCAAGGAGCTGGGTAGTACTGGGACAGGAGACTGCCTGGGAAGACCAGATCCTGGAGTGGAAGGGGGAATTATCCAAGAAGGATGGCCCTTCAAAATAATTACAAAATTTACATGACAGATAGGCGGCACGGTGGTGTAGTGGTTAGCGCTGTTGCCTCACAGCAAGAAGGTCCGGGTTCGAGCCCCGTGGCCGGCGAGGGCCTTTCTGTGTGGAGTTTGCATGTTCTCCCCGTGTCCGCGTGGGTTTCCTCCGGGTGCTCCGGTTTCCCCCACAGTCCAAAGACATGCAGGTTAGGTTAACTGGTGACTAAATTGACCGTAGGTGCGAGTGTGAATGGTTGTCTGTGTCTATGAGTCAGCCCTGTGATGACCTGGCGACTTGTCCAGGGTGTACCCCGCCTTTCGCCCGTAGTCAGCTGGGATAGGCTCCAGCTTGCCTGCGACCCTGTAGAACAGGATAAAGCGGCTAGAGATAATGAGATGAGAGATGAGACATGACAGATAATCTCTTGCATTTATTTTTGTGAGAAACCAGGATTTGGGGATCAGACACACTTTGGCACAAATCTCTCCAGGTCAAATATTGTGTCGTCTCAGCACTGTCTGCAAGCATGCAGTAAGGGGATGGAGGCTCGGTGTTTGTACATGTTCACAGAAAGTAAGGCTGTTTGGTCCCTTAGCTGTCCATCTTTAGTCAAAGCTCTGTTTTATGAAGAGCTAGCACTGGAGTCATAAGAATAGAAGTGTTAAATGCAGGTAGCCAGTTTGGGCCGCATATTCATTAATGTAAAGGACCACTCTGACTTATTACAGCAAAGACAGACTTCAAAAAAGAATGACTTACTCATGAAGTTTTTGCAGCTCTTCATCAGTCCAGGCTCCTTCGAGCACGTCTTGATTGATCTCAGGGTGCTTTGCAGTTTGCTTTTTGTTGTTTCTTCTGCTTGTTTTACTACTTCCTGATGGCTTTGGTTTCTTGCCAACGTTATCTGGCAGAGGAGGCTGAGGATTATCTGTCTTTCTAGATTGCTCAGGATGTTTATCAAACAGGAGGACATGCCCATTCGTTGTCCTTTCAGAAGCTCCTGAGCTTTTCTTTCGTCTCGTCCTCTTCAGACTAGACACCTTGCATTCATCTTCTCTAATCGACTCTGAAACGGGACTTTCATCACCAGCATCAGTCATCATGTAATTCTCATATTTCTGTGGAACCTTCTTTTGCCTCTTTGTTTTCCTTTTATTGCTCACTTTACCTTGCTGCACAGACAACTCCGAGTCCTCCGTCTCAGACACGGTAGCAATCGGAGGAACTGGTTTGCTTTTTCTTCCTTTTGGTGTAAATAAGTGATCTGAATCTGCACTTTTCTGAACTTGAGATTGTGTGGAACTGATGTCAGAGTCTGAGCATTTAGTGGAGTGCTTCTCACTCCGAATTACTCTCTGCAACTGGTTCTGGTTGAGCCGTGTTTTAATTTTTCCCTCAGGGGCCTGGACTGCAGAAACACAATCTTCAGCTGCACTACAAAACGCACCAAACTTGGACACCTCAGACTCCGAGCCCATGGAATTTCTCTCTCTAGAATATGACCGTCCCCTCCTCAGGTGCACTTGCTCAGGAGAAGGTTCTTTGGCAATGGCTTTTTCTGACCCAGAGTCAGAACTGAAAACAGCATCCTGAGGTTTCTTCTGTGAAGCATTTTCCCATGCTTTGGTTCCCTCAGTCCTCCAAGACTTATGTTGTTTAACACGTCTTCTTGGTGCCAAAGTATCCTCATCACTGCTGTTTTGTATTTCTGTCACTTGTGTATAACCAAGGGGGGGAAAAAAAGTCAACAATACAAATTAGGGAAGGAACAATACCAGCCTTTTGCGATATTACAATTTAACTGCACATGATTTTACACTGCCACGGTACCCATTGATGCTTACTGCATTTATATTCGCTTACTAGACCTGCCAACCTTTACTGCACAGGGCTTCTGCCATTTACCATCAATTTAACACCAAAAAAAAAAAAAAAGCAGTCATGCCCCCCCCCCAATGTGTCCATACTTTCTGTCAAGATAATTAAAGAATATTGAGCTCATCGGTGTGAAACACTAAACACTATTAGACTGGTACCAAAATCCAGAATTGTGACACCCAAAGGCATTTTTGAGACAAAGTCGGCAAACAGTCTTATTTTGTCAATTTGGGTGTGCCGAATTCAAATCTGCAATATGCCGAGCTCTATCTGACCTCTGTTGACCTCTAGAGGTCATTGAACTTTGGGCCTGTAAACGTCTCAGCTGAACCCAGTTTCTCAGCTTTCTAAGGAATGAAATGTACTAAAATGATTAATGAAGTTAGCAAATGGCCTTGTTTGTTAAATGTTTGGGTGCTGAATTCATTTTTCATCTGTAAAACGACATATGACCTCTGATAACCTCAAGGTCATTAAACTTGGCCTATAGGCCTATGCATTTAACGGCATTTTTAAACTGACTTTACTCCCCCAAAAAGAATATGAACAGACAAAAAACAAATAGAAAGGAACAAATACAACATTAAATGCCAGTCCATGTACATGTGACTTACTTTTCACAATGAGAATGCCTAGGCGATCACCTTACATAACATTGCATTACATTTAGCGGTTATTGTTTATACAAAGCTACTGAAAAAAGGACAGATTCAGCAGCATACAAAATGTGGGGGCATACAGGGTATACAGGTTAATCAGGGTTAGTATATATATGAGAGTTTTTTTCTTTGTTGTTTGTTTTGTTTTAAACGGGGTAAAGCCTTTACAAACAACAAAGAAAAAAACTCTCATATATACTAATTTATATACCACAATACTCATATATACCACAATATTAGTATAAATATATACTAATGGCGTCGTCCAATGACGACGCCAGCTAGAGCTCAGCACAGCGTATCCTCAATGTTTACACAGCACCGGACCAAACACGATCTAGATTGAATACGTGGACCCTGCGAATTCCCGTTTCCCGGCGTTTCCAGGCGTTTTAATGTAAACGGACAGTGCATCCACGAAGAAAACAAGACAGATACGGTCTAATGTAAACTTGGCCTGAGCATGAGGACTGAAGGTGGGCAAGGGTGTTGCACTACAGACATTTCTGTACTGACCTCATGCTTCCACTGCCTGAATACTAACTTGTCATGGGTAAATTTGTAATTCTGTAAACTGTGAGTAGTTACTCGCATAATGCTGTCTGCATAACGATCAGCGCCCGATTGTCTTGTTCTGGTCCTTATCTACTTTCAATCACTTTACGTTACATTCCAGACGCTCTTATCCAGAGCGACGTACAACAGGACCCTGACATACCCACAGCAGTACGCAACCTGGGGGGTAGGTGTCTTGCTCAAGCCATTCCTGCTGATCCAGGGAATCAAACCAATGACCTTTTAGTCCCAAAGCTGCTTCTCTAACCTTTAGGCCATGGTTTCCCCATGACTTGACTCTCGTCAGTTTTTGGAGTTAGACAACAACACTATATTTATTCTAGTTAAATTATTTTTCTCTTATTTCCTGTAATTTTCTGTTATTTATTCTGTATTCATCAGTTTCCAGCTATAACAGTCATTTACAACATTAACAACATCTAGACTGTATTTTTGATCAATGTAATGTTATTTTAATTGAACCAAGTGACCCCAAACTTTTTAAGTGACCCCAAACTTTTGACTGGTAGTGTAGAGCCACTGACATGATTTTTTTTTTCTAAGTATCATACACCAATTCATTGATCTATTTGCATCAGGACAAATCTGGATGGGCTGGGTCAAAAAATTACAGTATGGACTAGATAAGAATCAGAATATGAACAATCAGTGCGTTTACATGCACATCCAAATCGAGCTACTGTCGGTAATCGAGCTAAGGGTCCCAGCAGGGGTGCCAGAGAAATCCAATCCTACATGCACACAAGGAAATCGAACTATTGTGTGAGGTACATTGTGCACCCGAGCCACAGGTGGCGCTACATGCCTCATTGTGTTGGTACACTTCCAGTTGTCGTCATGAAGAAGAGCTATTCAAGAGTATAAACAAAGTTATCAGTTCCGTGTTCACAAGAAGAACGACGACGAGGACAGCAACATCGAGGTATATATTCAACTCCTTAAGCTGAATGAGCATGAACTCTATCTCCTCATTGCTCCAGAAGTGCACGTTTCTACTACTGTTGTCATGCCGACCGAGGCTGTTGTGTTTCCCGCTTGTGGTCTCATCACTCCCGGAAGGGGCAGTGCTGAAGTAAGTAGCTCGACTACGTAGCTCGACAGGGTTTACATGCACTAAGTAGCTCGGCTACAATCGCATAATCTAGGTCGCGTAGCTCGATTACGAGAAATCAAGTTCGGTTCGATTTCAGCCGAGCTAAGGTGTTTCCATGGCATTTAGAACTTCGATTTCAGTCGAGCTACGGCAGAAATTCGATTTTCTCTATGTGCATGTAAACGCACTGAGTATGTAAGGGTTAAAATGTTGGTGTTTAACCAGTATTAGTATCGCAAAGGCAGCCAGTCTGTGTGCACAGAGTAATCTCAGGGAGTATGGTCATTAAAAATGAACACAAGGTGCCCTGAACTGCAGGTTGACTCACAAGCAAAGTGTAGATGCTGGTGAAAAGAAATGTTTGTGTCTCCTGTAGAACTGTAATGTTTGTTTCTCTGCATGCTCACTTCACTCTTCCATGGTTGTGAATACCAGTGGGCCACATTTATCAAGCTGGATCATTTACACAAGAAATCTGGTATTCATGGAAAACCCGCAATTTTGGGAAAAAAACAAAAACAAAACAAAACACTGGTATCCTACTGGTACTCCTGAGTGTGTACAAGTTATTTTTCTCCCTCCACAAGACTAAATAATGAAACCTCGACATGACCAACTTCAAATCATATAATTTGCATGGATTACTGCACGTTTATCCCTTTTAAACTGTAAACGTTCATTAGTATAAATACGGAGGTGATTATAGGAAATTGCACTGATTGAGAAATTCTGACTATTTCTTGATAATCACATCAAGGAACTCAGCGGCCAGTTGCTTGGTCACCGTAAGTGAGGAAGAATTACAAATGATGGAAAGAAAATGCTGCTCCTAAAAGTATTAAAGAAGCTACGAAGTTTGGTCTAAAACTATTTAAAGGCAAGGTGGAATTGTGATTTATTTTATCTCTTTCAAAACAAAAGTATTTTATGTGACTTGGCGTAGTTAAGTGACAAGTTTGTGCTGCCTCTTCATTGCATTTGCATGCCCCTTTTGCAGTTTGAAATAAATTATTTTAAAAAATATTTTTAAAATGATCACGTTTATTTTTTTCGCGGTGTGGTTTTCATCAAATCCTGCGCTCTGATTGGCTGGCGAGCGGGTCCGTATCCTACGGTACGGACCCCAGTTACAGACTGGCAACTCGCTCGTTCACAGCAACAAACATAGTAGCAATTTTTGTCAACATTTATCCTTTTTTTTTAATAAGATTTCTATCAAAAATCTTATAAATTTTTGCCAGCATTTCTCAGCATAACAGCATTAATTTTACAGCATGGATAGCGATAACGACAGTGTTCACAGCGAAAGCGAGTTTTACTGCCCTGAGGAAGAAGAAATAAAAGAAAACATTTCGGGAGAAAGCTAAAAACCTCTAACTGTTGCTAATGCCGAGCAAAAACATGGCTGAATCCTGAATGACTCAGTTTTGTATAAACAGGGGACTACATAGGCGGCAAAATGTAGTTTTTTTCCTGCCATGGAAGTGCACTTGTATACTGAGGAGGAAGCCATTTGCATTACAGCCGTGAATGAGGATTCAAAATGGCGGCTCGGCTCGGCTTTCCCTTTCGGGCGCTCTCGTTTTCTGTTAGAATTTGGTAAAGAAAAAAATAAAATATATTATTTACCAGCTTAAGGTCGGTCCGTATGGTGAAATACCGTGACCTCAGCCTTGAATACTGACCTCGACCCAGAGGGCCTCGCTCAGTACTTTCAAGACCTCGGTCACGTATTTCACCATACGGACCTCCCAGCTGGTAAATAACACATGTATTTACACAAACAATTATCTGCCTCAGACTCAGTGAATAATAACCTTGACTGCGTGTCAGTTTTATTCACCGATATTCACCTCACCTTCGGCGAAAAATTGTTAATTAGCGCAGGAGTGTATGCTAGGTTTAGGATGGTGCTCTACCAATGTGGTTTATGGACAGTGAATTTGACACAATCCCCACTCTAATCATCCCTGTGAAACCTACACTGTGAGACAGGGTTATATAGTTTGGGCCTGAGGCCAAAGAAGCCCTGAAGAAAAGGGTATAGATTTTAGAAACTAGAAAATCAACACAGCCAAATGGATCATTCATTTAGCCTGGCCTGGTGCCTAAAAACATTCACGAGTAAATAAGCAAGGTATTGGACTAATATCACTATCAGTATAGATATATCCCTACACAAAACACTACAAAAACATTATGAAAAAGATATGATCATAAATCTTACCAGGAGATTTGTCCTCAAGCTGTTCTTTAGGCAATTTCGGTGACTTTAAAAGTACCACTGGTCTTGTTTTTGGCTTAAAAAAACAACAAAGTGTTAAATTGCATGAAGAACAACAACAACAAAAAAAATTTGCAGATGGAAGAAAAAAAGATGCACAATAGAGCTGACTACCGTCAATAAAACGGAGGTTGACGAATAATCCTCATGGACCGTTACATTCATATCAGGCCCTACAGTGATCCTGCCTCCTCTCCAGTATTCCAGAGGAGGTTTGATGAGCCGGCCACTGCGGGAAACTGGAGCGCTATGAGGCTGCACACTGCCTGCAGAGCCAACAGCTGCAGCGGAGAGGATTTACCATATTTGCCGTGTGTAAATTCATACAAAATACACTATTTGCTGAAAGGCTACATATTAAAAGCTTACTTCTCTTGAGATATAAATGGAAAAGATGAATTGTCTGCACATATAGTTATTTTGCTGACTGAAGCTGGATGGAATTAATAGTTCACCATCACGTTTTCTACTCTCAGAACAAATTACTTAGGATTTTAAACAGCAGAAACTGAAACAGCTTAGCCTAATCATTTTCTTTTTGTGTATTACAATTAGACTTACAGGTCAGCAGGTCCTTTGCCTCAAGCTGTTTGGATTTCGGTTTTTTGGAGGGCCATTTCTTTTTTGGTTCACATGGTGCAGAACTGCTCCGTTGTCGATTTTTTCTGCTTTGGAAATGAATACATACTTTATGAAGCAACCACAATACAAGCGTCTCATGAAGTTCCCTATAAAAGTAGGGTTTCCCCTAAAGTGTCATAGCGTAGTGGCCCCGCTATGCTTAATTTACTGATCGCTTAGTGAAATGCTGCCGTGATGCTTACAGTTTAGGCCTACAGTATAAAGCTAGAATCAACATGCATGTGTTTTGCAGCCTTTGAGCAGGTAATCAATCCAGTCCATGCAAGCCCACGGCCCTGAACTTGACCCAAGTTCACAGCTGATGTCAGAAGGGTATTCCGCACTGATTGGTTGAGTGTGTGCGGTATCCTGCGTTGATTGGACGAGTGACGCGCAATTAATATTCATAGGTAACTTATGCGGCGGCACGGTGGTGTAGTGGTTAGCGCTGTCGCCTCACAGCAAGAAGGTCCTGGGTTCGAGCCCCGGGGCCGGCGAGGGCCTTTCTGTGTGGAGTTTGCATGTTCTCCCCGTGTCCGCGTGGGTTTCCTCCGGGTGCTCCGGTTTCCCCCACAGTCCAAAGACATGCAGGTTAGGTTAACTGGTGACTCTAAATTGACCGTAGGTGTGAATGTGAGTGTGAATGGTTGTCTGTGTCTATGTGTCAGCCCTGTGATGACCTGGCGACTTATCCAGGGTGTACCCCGCCTTTCGCCCGTAGTCAGCTGGGATAGGCTCCAGCTTGCCTGCGACCCTGTAGAAGGATAAAGCGGCTAGAGATAATGAGATGAGATGAGGTAACTTATGCAAAAATGGCAGAGCCTTCAAGCCGGGTTCAAGTTAGCAAAACACTGAAGGGCTGCAGCTTAATTACGGAATTTTTCACAAAGGAAACTGCGGAAAACAACTCGGCAACAGACCACAGTTGTGAGACTGTGACGACCAGTTCGCTGCACGTTGATGACCAGCTCGAGTCTGACAGTGAGAGTATTTAGTCATCCGCACCATTGCCAAAATTTAATGATCAATATTTTGAACAGCTCGTGCCATGTTGCATCACCATTCACTTTGTTTGATGTGAAATAAACCGTAGTCTCCTCTAGAACAAGACACTGCTTGTGCGATGCAAGTGGATATTGTATTGACATTGGGTTGTTGGGTTTTTTTTCTCCCCTTTCCTGTTTTTAAAGATGGGAATTCAGTAAAATAATAAATAAAAATATAGCCTCCCCCCCCCAAAAAAAACATGTTGAACCGGTAAAAATCAGCTCTAGATGTCACCAGAAGCCACAAAATGAACCTTTATATTTAAAAATTTTCCGGGAGAGCATGCCCCTGGACCCCCCCCCTTAGCTTACACGCTGTCTACAGCAGTGTGCTCTTTGCAACTCACTGCGCTCAGGGGGCCACTACTCTTTCCAGTTTTTCTAGGGCCCAATATAAAAGGGGCACCTCAAAATATTTCAGTACATCAGCAACATACCTTTCATCATCAGCCAAGAATTTATTCAGGTACTCCTTCCACATTTCCGGAAAGCCGAAAAGAAACTTCTTCATAAACCAAGAAGGAAATGCTGGGGAAGATGCATTTCACTTAGACCACCAAAGCACTAAGAACCACAACTGAGATTGGGAATTTGTACAAGACAGATTTGCTTACATGATGTGTGGTAGTGTGACATCTTTCCAACGAGAACATAGGTCCCACCAGACGCAGTCTTAACCACGTTACTTGAAACTCGCTCAGTAATGCAACTACTGTGCCAAGGGATCGTGTTGTCCCTGTTCAGAAGAAAAATGTTTAAGACATGTCTAAGTGCAAAAAGAAAAGTCAGCTGCCTACAAATGCAGACGGTTGAAGAGGGATTAATAGCTGTGGATAGGGCTGCACGATATCAGAAAAATATGCGATATTCGATAACATGACTGAATATCTCGATATCGATATGTACGATAATTAAATATATGTTTTTCTTACCTCTACTCGCTGTTCTGCCCTGTATCTAGCATTTAAAAAAAAAAAAAAACACCCAATGCATCGCTTCCATTCCAACATTATTTTTTATTAGAAAAACATGGCTACACCTGCAATGGTGTCCATCAGTCATCTTTAAATCTCTTAATTTTTGTGAGCGCAGCAGAAAATGTCTTAAGTTGAAATAAACAAAAAACTGAAAACTACATTACATTAACATAAAACATTCAAAATGGCAATTTCAGCGGCTCCCGGGAGATGAAGGTGAGCGACACAGATTCACCATAAACTCAAACACAATCTGTTAATAACACATGCGGGTGAGAGAGCAGTGGTGTGTGTGTGTGTGTGTGTGTGTGTGTGTGTGTGTGTGTGTGTGTGTGTGTGAGAGAGAGAGAGAGAGAGAGAGAGAGAGAGAGAGAGTGGTAGCGTGTGTGAGTGAGAGGTAGTGTGTGTGTGTGAGAGAGAGTGAGAGAGAGCGCGGTTTTATGTTTTTATGCTGCTGTACAGCAGTGTTTGTCCCAGTGAGCCGCCCCACCACTGTTTTACAGGTACATGTCTTGCAAAGTACCCGAGTTTGCAGTACGTCACCCCTCCTGAATCCAAAGTACTTCCAAATAGCAGACGTGCATTTTTTTTTTTTTTTTGGAAACCAGTTTGTCTCACACAAGTTTGTCTCACCACACTTGCTCCCGCCTTCCGCCATCACCACGAGGCTTTTACTTGTTTTGCAATAGGGGGCGGAGTTATCCCGCGGCGCTTGTTGACATTCAAATGTGATTGGACAGCACAGAAAAATGTGCCTTTTATCGAAATTTAAGTAATTTTTGCGGTATGTGTATCGCAAACTATGATATCGCGATATCGATACTTTTTCGATATATTGTGCAGCCCTAGCTGTGGAAGCTGAAAATGTTATCGCTGGCATTTTCATCTTTTCCAATTGCATGGATGGAAAACAAGTGTTAAAAATAAACATTATTTCTACACAGAAGCAACACTTGAAATAACAAACAGACTACAAAACTACAAGCAATAAAATTCCTTTGAATGTGCCGATGTTAATGCTTTTTAATCAATTATCTGTAAAATGAACTTACATGCGAATGCCATCGACAATAAGTTCTTTGTTGTGTAGCTTCAAGACCCAATCTCTTAAATGGATCCCGTTCACCTAACATTGAGATTGGATACAAAAAAAAAATGTTATCCAAAATATTTTATGCATAAAATGTAATTAATTCAACTTGTTCCTATATTTAAATTTCATTATTGTAAACACATTACGCATTCAAAGCAAATGGAAATAAACAAATAACCAAGTGTCAATGTTTATTTACATTCGTCCTTCCATCCGGAGCTTTCTCCATTTCTTTCGTCTGCTGTTTGGAATTAACTGCTGCCATTTGCTTCCGGGGGATGGAGACGCGGGGTGAAAGCTGCAGGAGAGAATCCTCCATCAGATTAGGAAAGGTCTGAGGTGGTGCGTCTAAAAGCTTACGCTGCCGGTTAGACGTTTTCTCTGGTCTCTGCGGCTCTGGCTGGCTTTGGGCAGTGATGTCCAATCTCTGCACTGTATCCACCCTATTGCTGTCATCATCTACTGTACTTTCTGAATCGTCCCTTACACTCTTCTCACCAAACACACCATGATAACCTGCAATCGACAGGAGGGACACACATACAGTGTCTTGCAAAAGTATTCATCCCCCTTGGTGTTTGTCCTGTTTTGTCACATTACAAGCTAGAATTACAATGGATTTGGGGGGGGCACCATTTGATTTACACAACATGCCTACAACTTTAAAGGTGAAAATTATTGCTTTATTGTGACGCAAACAATAAGATGAAAAAACAGAAATCTGGAGCGTGCATAGGTATTCACCCGCCCCAAAGTCGATACTTTGTAGAGCCACTTTTTGCTGCAATTACAGCTGCAAGTCTCTTGGGGTATGCCTCTATTAGCTTAGCACATCTAGCCACTGGGATTTTTGCCCGTTCCTCAAGGCAACACTGCTCCAACTCCAAGTTAGATGGGTTGCATTGGTGTACAGCAGTCTTCAAGTTATGCCACAGATTCTCAATTGGACTGAGGTCTGGGTTTTGATTAGACCATTCTAAGACATTTAAAAGTTTCCCTTTAAACCACTCCAGTGTAACTTTAGCAGTATGTTTAGGGTCATTATCCTGCTGGAACGTGAACCTTCATCCTAGTCGTAAACCTCTGGCCGACTCAAACAGGTTTTCCTCCAGAATTGTCCTGTGTTTTGTGCCACCCATCCTTCCTTCAGTCCTGACCAGCTTTCCTGTCCCTGTAGATGAAAAATTTCCCCACAGCATGATGCTGCCACCACCATGCTTCACTGTAGGAATGGTGTTCTCAGGGTGTTGGGTTTGCGCCACACATGGCATTTCCCATGATGGCCAAAAAGTTCAATTTTTTGTCTCATTTGACCAGAGAATCTTCTTCCATGTGTTTGGGGAGTCTGCCACATGCTGTTGGGCAAACTCCAAACGTGTTTTCTTAAGCAATGACTTTTTTTCTGTCCACTCTTCCATAAAGCCCCGCTCTGTGGAGTGTACGGCTTAAAGTGGTCTTATGGACAGATACTCCCATCTCTGCTGTGGATCTTTGCAGCTCCTTCAGTGTTATCTTTGGTGTCTTTGTTGCATCTCTGATTAATGCCCTCCTTGCCCGGTCTGTGAGTTTTGGTGGGTGGCCTTCTCTTGTCAGGTTTTTAGTGGTGCCATATTCTTTCCATTTTGCTATAATGGATTTAATGATGCTCTGTGGGATATTTTTTATAACCCAACCCTGATCTATACTTCTCCCCAACTTTGTCTCTGACCTGTTTGGAGGCTCCTTGGTTTTCATGTTGCTTGCTCAGTAGTGTTGCAGAGTCAGGGTCCTTCCAGAACAGGTTGATTTATACAGACATCATGTGACAGATCATGTGACACTTTGATTGCACACAGGTGGATCTTAATCAACTAATTATGTGACTTATGAAGTGAATTGGTTGGAGCAGCTCTTATTTAGGGGTTTCATACGAAAGGTGGTGAATACCTATGCACACTCCAGATTTATATTTTTTCATCTTAATTCTTGTTTGTGTCACAATAAAAACAACAATGTGCACCTTTAAAAAGTGCATATTCTAGACCAATTTCATTTTTTTTTTAATATGAAAAGTATGCCCCTTTACACACTCATCCAGAAGGGTAATTTCGCACAAGGCCGTCTGTCTACAGCAGAAAAAAATAAAATGTGTCTGGAAAAATCCCAAGGGAGTCTGGAGCCAGATTCGTGGCGTTACCTGCGGAAGCGCCAGCAGGCTGCGAGAGCTTTGCACGGTTTCAGTGCACAGCCTGTGTAGACCAAGCGCTCCCGTTTCTCTCTCATTGTCCGGTCTTTTGGGAAACGAGTACTAATCCCATCAAGATTGGTGTTGCTACACCCTCCTACGATACATCTGTTAACCATTTTAATAATTACGCGATAATGTTGAAGAAGCACGCGACATCACGAAAATCAATGTTTCCCGGGAAATCCAAATACCAAGGTTTTTCCGAGGCGGACCAATTTGCCTCAAATGGCTTGATTTCAACTGAATTTTTCTGGTATTGCGCAAGGTAAAAAAAAATTGCACAAAATGCAAAATGTGACAGATATTTGACCAAAGTTTAATCTAAAATAGGAGAATTATATTGATCTTGCTCCTGAATTTACCCGTGATATGCACTTTAAAGTGGTAGGCATGTTGTGTAAATCAAATGGTGGTATCCCTCCAAAAATCCATTTTAATTCCAGCTTGTAATGCGACAAAACAAGACAAACACTTTTGCAAAACACTGTAACTAAAGATATCTGTGTATTGAATGCAAAAATGTTCACAGACAAACTTCAAAATAATCTCCAAGGGCAAAATACTTACTTCCATTTTTGACATGAGTCATTGATTGGATTGGCTTTGCAAGTCTTGGATGAGTAAGTAAGTCATCAGGCATGCGCTCCAGCAACACGTATGCTTCCGGGGGAAAAAAGAAATGAAGATTTGATTCAGCAATCTTTTGTATTAAAAGCTTACACAATATCAAATGCGACCAAATCCAGATAGGCACTCGAAATGACAACAATCTGATATCCATTATCAAGCTGACGTTATCACTACACTGTCAGAAACAGGGGTACATTAGGAGTCAATTTCTGTCCCCCAAGGTACAATCTACACTAATGTAACCCCTAGGGCTCATTATTGGACCTCAAGGTAACTGTGTGTACCTTTTTAGGGCCAGAAAGGTACATGTGTGTCCCCAAATAATATATAAAAGGTACAAATAAGTACTTTAGAAGGAACTACCCCAATGACAAGCCTTTAAGTGCCAAGAACCAACAGAGCAATGCAATTAAGTGTAAATGACAAAATCAGTCAAGCAATGCTAATACTGCCTTAATGACAAGCAGCTAGCTATTCGGCAATATTGTACTGGAATTACAGTTATTTTAGCCTAATTTTGCACACTTGTGCATTGTGATTTTTCTACCAAAAAGTTATATGGAGGGGAAAAAAAAAAGCTTTATGTGACATATTTATGCCAATGCATTTATTTTTATAGTGAATGCATATAAAGCATTTTATACACAAATTATCCATAACTTGTTTGAACAAATGGCTGGGATATTTATTGACACACCAGAATCTGAAGTTATTTTATATAATATAAAATATTTAATGAGTGTTTTCAAATTAAAAAGTTCATGTCTTCATGTCACTCCACTGTATCATTAGCCACCACAGATTAATCGACATGGTACTCTTTACCGTATGCAGGATTAAATAATTTGTAATTACCGCTGCCAAGGAGGTTATGTTTTTGGTGCAGCTGGTCTGTCTGTAAGCAGGATTGCACAAAACCTACTGATTTCCATGAACCTTAATGGAATGGTATAGAATGGGCTAAGGGAAGAACCCGTTAAATTACGGAGCAGATCTGAGTCATGAGGCGGAGCTGTGAATTTAGTTTCACTTTCACCAACATTCCAAGATACGGCATTTGACCTTGGCCCAAGTCTCCACTCAACAATACCGTGCATCTTAAAATCCAGTAGATGACACTAAAGTTCAATTGTTACAAAACACAGCCAGTATAGAAATACAATGATTCCATGTCACAATCAACATTCACGGGTACCAGTAATCACCTGGGATACACACATAGGCTAGTTCTAACAGTTTTGGAAATACATTGCCCGACACTCCCCACAAAAAAAAAAAAAAGTTGCCGAATATTTTGTTGAACTGCCTTTAGCTTTCGTTACGGCACACATTCTCCATGGCATTGTTTCAACAAAATTCTGCAACATCACAAACTTTATTTCCATCCAGAGGTGCGTTAATTTTTCACTGAGATCTTGTCTTGACAACAGGAGAGTCTAACCACTCTCTAAAGTCTTCTCCAGCACATCCCACAGACTTTCAATGGGGTTAAAGGAACAGTCCACCGTACTTCCATAATGAAATATGCTCTTATCTGAATTGAGACGAGCTGCTCCATACCTCTCAGAGCTTTGCGCGACCTCCCAGTCAGTCAGACGCAGTCAGACGCGCTGTCACTCCTGTTAGCAATGTAGCTAGGCTCAACATGGCCAATGGTATTTTTTGGGGCTGTAGTTAGATGCGACCAAACTCTTCCGCGTTTTTCCTGTTTACATAGGTTTATATGACCAGTGATGTGAAACAAGTTCAGTTACACAAATTGAAACGTAGCGATTTTCTATGCTATGGAAAGTCCGCACTATAATGACAGGCGTACTAACACCTTCTGCGCGCTTCCGCAGCGCACTGATACGGAGCTCCGTATCAGTGCGCTGCCGAAGCGCGCAGAAGGTGTTAGTACGCCTGTCATTATAGTGCGGACTTTCCATAGCATAGAAAATCGCTACGTTTCAATTTGTGTAACTGAACTTATTTCATGTCACTGGTCATATAAACCTATGTAAACAGGAAAAACGCAGAAGAGTTTGGTCGCATCTAACTACAGCCCCAAAGAATACCATTGGCCATACTGAGCCTAGCTACATTGCTAACAGGAGTGACAGCGCGTCTGACTGACTGGGAGGTCGCGCAAAGCTCGGACAGGTACGGAGCAGCTCGTCTCAATTCAGATAAGAGCATATTTCATTATGGAAGTACGGTGGACTGTTCCTTTAAGGTCGGGAATCCGTGGTGGCCAATTCAAATGTGAAAGAAATTCCTCATGCTCCCTGAACCACTCTTTCACAAACTGAGCCTAAATTTTATGCCTACGCCATCAGGGAAGAAAAAACCCATTGATGGGACAACCTGGTCATTCAGTACATTCAGGTCATCAGCTGACTTCATTTTAATGGTAAATAACATTGCTGAGCCTCGACCTGACCAACTGAAACAACCCCAGATCATAACACTGCCTCCAGAGGCTTGTACAGTGGTCACTATGCATGATGGATGCATCACTTCATGTGCTTCCCTTCTTACCCTGACGCATCCATCACTCTGGAATAGAGTAAATCTGGACTCATCAGACCACATGACCTTTTTCCATTGCTCTAAAGCCCAATCTTTATGCTTCCTAGCAAATTGAAACCATTTCTTCCAATCAGCCTCACAAACAAGTGGTTGTGTTATGGCCACACAGCTGTTTAGTCCCAATACTGGGAGTTGTTGTTGTATTGTGCATGTGGAAATTATCTTCCTTTCACTATTAAACATAGCCATGAATTCTACTATTGATTTTTACAATTCGACTTCAAAAAGCATTTAAGTGATCTCTGATCATGGTCAGTCAAGTCCATCCCCAACCACATTTTTTCCATGAAGTTGACAGTTCACCACTATCCTTCCAGGTTTTAATAATGCATTGGACAGTTCTTAAGGGTTGTTTTACAATCAGGGTACGCAAGCTAAAAATCACATTTAACACTTATTATCTTCAATATCAAAAGGCTTGACTAAATAAACTTGGTTGTTTATTGTAGCCCTGTGATAGCTCTATTTACCATGCAAAAAAAAATTTGGTGATAACGTTATTTTTGGTGAATGTATGACAATATATGTCGTATTTAGCAAAATTACTTGTGTCATTTAGAAAAAGTGCTTTTTTGACCACAGGTAGCTCCAAAAGGGATGCACTTAAATCATTCTTTATACCATAAAACACATATTTGGTTCCATATCATTGGAAACATAGTTAAGTTTTAATGTTGAATGCCAGTAAGTTTTCAGACTATTTTGATCAAATTAGTATGTAATTGTGTCAAAAAAAAGTCCTCTCCGGGACAGCTAATTTTTCGATATAAAATAACATATCTAAAATGATTATTTTCATCCTAAAATGTGGTCAAGATATTGGGACATAAATATTAGAGACAACTAACACAAAGCTTACAGCCTTATATTTAAAAGCACGATGGAAGTAGTGGATTCTGAATTGTCAAAAAAAAAGTCCTCTCCGAAAATCACTTCATTTGTTTCTCCAATCTTATAGCAGATTACACAAAACTACCATACACATATGTCAAAAAATTACCTAAAATCTGTTCTTTAACTTGTCCTTCACTTAAAAACTGGTACAAGAACCAGTTTGAATCAATTTGAATTTTGGACCCCTGTGACACAAACTTTGTACCCTGATTGTAAAACAACCCTTACTCCAACTCCTGTAATTTCAGCAATCTTCTTAGGTGTTTTCTTTGTTTAATACAGGCCAATATTTTGACCCTCCTGAAACACAAATAACATTTTCCACGACCACAGGATACAGCTTCCAATGTGTTTGTTTAAGAAATGAGAAATTACTCACTGCATCATTTTGAGTTAAAAGAATTGTTGCCAGCTGAAACACATTAATCACGACAGTAATTATCCAATCAAAAGCTCTGAAGTATTTGTTTATTTAAATCCAACCGGTGACTCTTTTTGGCCAGGCAGTGTATATCCAGACATATAAAGTGGCTGCGGTTGTAGATTTGCATATCATACAAGACTCAACTACTATGCTTGGCAGAGGTCTGCGTTCTCCAAATGCCCTTCTAGTTTGATGTGTGACCAGTGTTCAGAACACTCCTGAGTACTATCGCTAACATTTTCATTTTAACCCTCAGGTTTAATTGTGGCTAAATTTTTCCCAGAGCTAGCATGCACTTTATTCTGCCTAACTAGTGAAACGTGGTCTTTTTTGCTTTGTACAGTGGGGCAAAAAAGTATTTAGTCAGCCACCAATTGTGCAAGTTCTCCCACTTAAAAAGATGAGAGAGGCCTGTAATTTTCATCATAGGTACACTTCAACTATGAGAGACAGAATGGGGGGAAAGAATCCAGGAAATCACATTGTAGGATTTTTAATGAATTAATTGGTAAATTCCTCGGTAAAATAAGTATTTGGTCACCTACAAACAAGCAAGATTTCTGGCTCTCACAGACATGTAACTTCTTCTTTACGAGGCTCCTCTGTCCTCCACTCGTTACCTGTATTAATGGCACCTGTTTGAACTCGTTATCAGTATAAAAGACACCTGTCCACAACCTCAAACAGTCACACTCCAAACTCCGCTATGGCCAAGACCAAAGAGCTGTCAAAGGACACCAGAAACAAAATTGTAGACCTGCACCAGGCTGGGAAGACTGAATCTGCAATAGATAAGCAGCTTGGTGTGAAGAAATCAACTGTGGGAGCAATTATTAGAAAATGGAAGCCATACAAGACCACTGATAATCTCCCTCGATCTGGGGCTTCACGCAAGATCTCACCCAGTGGGGTCAAAATGATCACAAGAACGGTGAGCAAAAATCCCAGAACCACACGGGGGGACCTAGTGAATGACCTGCAGAGGGCTGGGACCAAAGTAACAAAGGCTACCATCAGTAACACACTACGCCGCCAGGGACTCAAATCCTGCAGTGCCAGACGTGTCCCCCTGCTTAAGCCAGTACATGTCCAGGCCCGTCTGAAGTTTTCTAGAGAGCATTTGGATGATCCAGAAGAGGATTGGGAGAATGTCATATGGTCAGATGAAACCAAAATAGAACTTTTTGGTAAAAACTCAACTTGTTGTGTTTGGAGGAGAAAGAATGCTGAGTTGCATCCAAAGAACACCATACCTACTGTGAAGCATGGGGGTGGAAACATCATGCTTTGGGGCTGTTTTTCTGCAAAGGGACCAGGACGACTGATCCGTGTAAAGGAAAGAATGAATGGGGCCATGTATTGTGAGATTTTGAGTGAAAACCTCCTTCCATCAGCAAGGGCATTGAAGATGAAACGTGGCTGGGTCTTTCAGCATGACAATGATCCCAAACACACCGCCCGGGCAACGAAGGAGTGGCTTCATAAGAAGCATTTCAAGGTCCTGGAGTGGCCTAGCCAGTCTCCAGATCTCAACCCCATAGAAAATCTTTGGAGGGAGTTGAAAGTCCGCGTTGCCCAGCGACAGCCCCAAAACATCACTGCTCTAGAGGAGATCTGCATGGAGGAATGGGCCAAAATACCAGCACCAGTGTGTGAAAACCCTGTGAAGACTTACAGAAAACGTTTGACCTCTGTCATTGCCAACAAAGGGTATATAACAAAGTATTGAGATGAACTTTTGTTATTGACCAAATACTTATTTTCCACCATAATTTGCAAAAAAATTCTTTAAAAATCCGACAGTGTGATTTTCTGGATTTTTTTTTCTCATTTTGTCTTTCACAGTTGAAGTGTACCTATGATGAAAATTACAGGCCTCTCTCATCTTTTTAAGTGGGAGAACTTGCACAATTGGTGACTGACTAAATACTTTTTTGCCCCACTGTATTATTATTGAACTGTATTCTGCCTCGATTTGCACAGAGTTAAAACATATGCCAAATGAATAAATGAAAACATAGGAAATAAATACACTAAAATGTGATCAACCTAGGCATACCTCGGTTTATAAGTGTGGACTTACTGGTGCTATTCATCCCAGTTTTCTTTTGCTGCGCATTTACCTGGGCAAAGTTTTCAGGGAGCACCCTCTCCAAAACAGGTTCTGAGGAAAAAAAAAAAAACAACAGAAATCACTTAAATGTATGCAAAACAGAAACCATGCAAAATATTTATCACAAACTGAGAGAAATATATTACTTACTATGAACCACGTCAAGGTTATGGCCTCCATCTCTATCGAGGTCTTCTAATTCTGAGTTTCTACTCATGGACTCAGGAGGTGAAAGTGTCAGCACATACGTATCCTGTCCTTCTGATGTGGCATCATCAACTGGTGGCTGCTGCTGCATATTTGTGGATAACAAGTCACCGCTAGCCAACTGCCTGTGTATGACCTTGACTTCTCTGTGTTCTTCGGAAATTTGCCGCTGAACTTTGGCCTTCAGTCTGGCAAAGACTTTTGCTGGTGTGTCAGTGGCTCGTTTCAGCGGCGTCACCGAATTGTTCATGGCGCTGAGCTCACAGCTCATGACTGCTCTGGACTTGGCTCCAAGCTGATGATCCTGTATTGTGGAATTCATCACTACTGTCATGCAGTTTCTGCTTATTCTGTTTGATTGTGCCATGGTTTCAGCTGTGTCCTGCTCATGAGTGGTCGTGATGCTGGTATGTACAGGAGTGTTGTAATAGAGCGCACGGTGTGGAGGAGCTGAGAGACACTTGACTGGAGAGAGATACATGAAGTACGACGAAAAGGAGTTGGATCCAAGTCCCCAGATTCATCGACTATATTCCTAAAGGAAACCAAAGAAGTAAAATATAGTATAGTCTGCTGGTTATTTTTACAGGTCAAAAGCATAGTCAGATTGCTTTTAAAACCTAGGTAGACAACTAAATTATGCTTTTTGAAATGCAGTTTTATAGGCATATCAGCTGAAGTGATAATGTAATTCAAACTACTCAGTATCAGAGCAGTACACATATAAAATAGGCGTTTGATTACTATCCTTTAATGAAAATACTCCTAAAAACAGCATACACTATACTAGGAGGGGGAAAAAAAAACTTAAATAAAAATATTAATAAAATATATAAATAAGGCGGCACGGTGGTGTAGTGGTTAGCGCTGTCGCCTCACAGCAAGAAGGTCCGGGTTCGAGCCCCGTGGCCGGCGAGGGCCTTTCTGTGCGGAGTTTGCATGTTCTCCCCGTGTCCGCGTGGGTTTCCTCCGGGTGCTCCGGTTTCCCCCACAGTCCAAAGACATGCAGGTTAGGTTAACTGGTGACTCGAAATTGACCGTAGGTGTGAATGTGAATGGTTGTCTGTGTCTATGTGTCAGCCCTGTGATGACCTGGCGACTTGTCCAGGGTGCACCCCGCCTTTCGTCCGTAGTCAGCTGGGATAGGCTCCAGCTCGCCTGCGACCCTGTAGAACAGGTCAAAGCGGCTAGAGATAATGAGATGAGATGAGAAATATATAAATATGGGCAACAAAATCTATTTACAATATAATCTAAAAATTTATATAAAATACTCGCTTATGACGTAATGGCTGCAAGAGCAATGGATTTAAAATTATTTAAATTTACATCATTTATAGGTAAATTATTCCATGTTATTATTGTCCTTGGATAAAAAGAACACTTAACGTTATTTGATGCACTGATTTGATGAAAAGGACGGGACTCCCTAAAGTGAATGACGCATGAAATGGAATGACAGCTAGTGATTTGAACAATAAATGGTCCCTTGTCATTCAGATTCTTATAAATGGAATAACGATTGAAATGTAGGTGGAATGACATGCTTTCAGCTCATGAAATGGAATGACACTGTTTCTAAGTGGAATGACATACTTTTAGGTTATGTTATCAGTGATATCACCTTTTACAAATGGAATGACAGCGTTTCCAGGTGGAATGACATACTTTTAGGTTATGTTATCAGTGATATCACCTTTTACAAATGGAATGACAGCGTTTCCAGGTGGAATGACATACTTTGAGGCAATGTTATCAGTGATATCACCTATAACCTAACCCTAACCCTAGAAACAATGTCATTCCATTTGTTAATTTGATATCACTGATAACATTGCCTCAAAGTATGTCATTCCACCTAGAAACCTTATCATTCCATTTGTAAAAGGTGAGATCACTGACAACATTAGCTCAAAGTCAGTCAATACATATAGAAACCCTGTCATTCCATTTGTAAAAGCTGATATCCCACCAAGCACCCACTTATCTTATCCTAGGGAGGTCTAAAACTAAAGATTTCAATCGTTATTCCATTTGTAAGAATCTTAATGACAAGGGACCATTTATTGTTCAAATTTACTACCTGTCATTCACTTTAGGGAGTCCTGAAAAGGACGGGTGTTTGGTAGTCTAGTAGCTCTTGACGCACTTCAGGAGGGAAACAAATGCCAACATGTCCATTTAAGATCTTGTCGAACATACTGGCTTGAAAGAAAAGTCTGCTGCCTGTGTTAAATTAGCCAGATTACTCAGTTCATTAGCGATGTGACATCGTCGAGCAAACATTACATTTCTTGTGTCGATATCGTCACTGAAAAATAAGTACTGCTAATCTGAGTGTCTTTCTAACATTAGCGAGCTCTCCATCTGTGGATTTAAAGCCGTTAATCAGAAGCGTTGACTAGAAACAAACCCGTTTTCAGCACAACATAGACGCTTCATATCGCTATAATAGCAAACAATTAACTTCTGAAGAAAACAAAGTACTACTAAACAACAAAAACCTTCGATCTCCCACCCATCATAGCTGCAGTGAGCGGATATTTTTGAATTTTCCACCGAGGGAACGGTTTCCTGTCGCGTAGTTATGACGTCACATCTGGACCTTACGCATAGGGGTGGGCGAATCGATCTGAGTATCGATACCAAGGTGATTATCGGAATCGAATCGATACTAGCGTGATGAGATCGATACTTTCGTCGCAGTTTCTCTTCAATACGTCCAGTAAATTACTCGAATTTACTCACAGAGTTCATGCGAGCGTAGTTTCTCTCTAAATCTGTCTGTGTAAACAGCGCACCTCTCTCTCTCTCTCTCTCTCTCTCACACCTCGCCCCTCCCCCTCCCGGCTGTGTCGGAGAGCGGAGAGTCAGAGCGCTGACCGAGAGCAGGCCGTGATGGCGGAGAGAAAGAGAAGTGTTGTGTGCACATTATTCACTGCAGGTGACAAAGACAGTGCCACATGTGATGTGTGCAGAAAAGTTATTCGCTACTGTGGTCTCATCTTATCTCATTATCTCTATCCGCTTTATCCTGTTCTACAGGGTCGCAGGCAAGCTGGAGCCTATCCCAGCTGACTACGGGCGAAAGGCGGGGTACACCCTGGACAAGTCGCCAGGTCATCACAGGGCTGACACATAGACACAGACAACCATTCACACTCACATTCACACCTACGGTCAATTTAGAGTCACCAGTTAACCTAACCTGCATGTCTTTGGACTGTGGGGGAAACCGGAGCACCCGGAGGAAACTCACGTGGACACGGGGAGAACATGCAAACTCTGCACAGAAAGGCCCTCGCCGGCCACGGGGCTCGAACCCAGACCTTCTTGCTGTGAGGCGACAGCGCTAACCACTGCACCGCCCGCTACTGTGGTAACACTACCAATTTATTTAAACATATTAAAGCAGTTCACCCCATTGGACAGAGTTTGACACTCAAATCCTGGAATCGCAGCAGCATCGCACAGCTGGCACTGATGCGACTATTGAAATGCGCCGGTACACGGAAGAGAAGCCAGTTCCACGGGATGGAGACCCACTTCTTTGGTGGAAAATGAATGAACCTACATTTCCCTCTCTGAGCAAGATTGCAAAAAAACATCTGGGAGTAATTGCAACATCCGTACCTGCAGAAAGGATTTTCTCTAAGGCGGGACAGTTAATAACTCAGAGATAACTGTTCCTGAACAAAATAACTGTTCCTGAACAAAAACCTTTAAATCTGTTATCAATATGGGAACAGAGCCAAAAGGGCACCTCAAGGGATACTTCCTTGGAGGGCTTTGTGAGCAAAGAGCCAAAGGTTACGAGCCACTTGTAGTTTACAGCTGATTTGCACTACTGACTTTATTTTTCACACATTATTTGCGTGCAATGGAGGGTTTTTTTTGTTGTTGTTGTTTATATTGTTATATTTATATTTATTACATTGTTGCTTTTGTTTACTTATTTTGCACTACTGACTTTGTTACTTTATAACTGACTTTATTTTTCACAAATATTTGCATGCAATGAAAGGGATTTTTTTGTGGTGTTGTTGACATTGTTATATTTATATTTTTGTTACATTGTTGCTTTTTTGTTATTTTGCACTAGTGACTTTTTTCTTAAACAATTTTGTGTAGCAGAAGGTGATAAGGGAATTATTTTATTATTAATATACTGTTACATTGTTTTATATTGTTGTAGTTAGTTAACCTCCTAAGGCCCAAGCTGTTTTTTTTACATGCATTTTTTTTTATTTCTCTTTGCTATTTGGGCTTATTAGAACCTCATCTCATCTCATTATCTCTAGCTGCTTTATCCTTCTACAGGGTCGCAGGCAAGCTGGAGCCAATCCCAGCTGACTACGGGCGAAAGGCGGGGTACACCCTGGACAAGTCGCCAGGTCATCACAGGGCTGACACATAGACACAGACAACCATTCACACTCACATTCACACCTACGCTCAATTTAGAGTCACCAGTTAACCTAACCTGCATGTCTTTGGACTGTGGGGGAAACCGGAGCACCCGGAGGAAACCCACGCGGACACGGGGAGAACATGCAAACTCCACACAGAAAGGCCCTCGCCGGCCCCGGGGCTCGAACCCAGGACCTTCTTGCTGTGAGGCGACAGCGATAACCACTACACCACCGTGCCGCCCCTTATTAGAACCTGATTAGAATAAAAACTAAGCATCATCTTTTGATAAGATGTACTTTTAGAGAAAAAGTATGTCCACATATGTGGATTCTTGTTCCGAATTTCCATAAAGTGCTGTCCACGCATGTGACCGCTAAGCCCTATAAAAAAACATTTTTATTTGCCTAAAATCTTTGTCCTGTGTTTTATCGTACTCATAATCAACAAAAAAAGGTAAAATCACAAAATTATTCAATGATCATAACATTTCAAGTAAAAAGTATCTGTATCGGCGATACTAGCCCTGTATTTACTTGGTATCGGATCGATACCCAAATTCCTCGTATCGCCCACCCCTATAATATGCAACGACCGGTTTCCTTCACTGAACGCTATATAAACTCACGGGCTCGTCAGTGTGAAGCCGTCTGGCCGCCATCTTACCACTCTCAACGCGAGTATTTGGTTTGTGTTAAACCGTCGTATCCGCTCAAACCCCCCCCCCATTACCTCATCTTATTTTCTCACCTTTACCCGCATTCTTTACATATCTTTATAGCGCTCCCCTTCACTGTTATTGTTTTTTTTCTTTTCCAGTCCAGTCTCTGATCATTTTTCACTATTTCTCTTATACAGTGGATCTTTCTCTTTCGTACAGTTCTTTATTTCCATTAATTTATTTATTATACCAATACAAAGGCTGTACAATGTTGAGCTCCGAAGAAAACAAAATACTACTAAACAACAGAAACCTTCAATCTCCCACCCATCATAGTTGCAGTGAGCGGGTATTTTTGAATTTTCCATCGAGTGAACGGTTTCCTGTCGCGTAGTTATGACGTCATATCTGCACCTTACGCAACGACCGGTTTCCTCATCAGTGTGAAGCCATCTGGCCGCCATCTTACCACTCGCAACGCGTGTATTTGGCTTATCCGCTCAAACTTGCCCCAAGAAAAGTATCTCCTGATTCCCCCTCCCATTACCTCATCTTATTTTCTCACCCTTACCCACATTCCTTACATACACTGTATTGCCAAAAGTATTTGCTCACCCATCCAAATAATCGGAATCAGGTGTTCCAATCACTTCCATGGCCACAGGTGTATAAAATCAAGCACCTAGGCATGCAGACTGTTTTTACAGTTTGGAGCTGGCCCCTTCCTCTTCCAACATGACTGTGCACCAGTGGACAAAGCAAGGTCCATAAAGACATGGATGACAGAGTCTGGTGTGGATGAACTTGACTGGCCTGCACAGAGTCCTGACCTCAACCCGATAGAACACCTCTGGGATGAATTAGAGCGGAGACTGAGAGCCAGGCCTTCTCGTCCAACATCAGCATGTGACCTCACATATGCGCTTCTGGAAGAATGGTCAAAAATTCCCATAAACACACTCCTAAACCTTGTGGACAGCCTTCCCAGAAGAGTTGAAGCTGTTCTAGCTGCAAAGGGTGGACCGACATCATATTGAACCCTATGGATTAGGAATGGGATGTCACTTAAGCTCATATGTGAGTCAAGGCAGGTGAGTGAATACTTTTGGCAATATAGTGCATCTTTATAGCGCTCCCCTTCACTGTTACTGTTTTTTTCTTTTCCAGTCCAGTGTCTGATCATTTTTCACTATTTCAGTTTTTCTCTTATACAGTGGCTCTTTCTCTTTCGTACAGTTCTTTCTTTCTTTCTTTCTTTCTTTCTTTCTTTCTTTCTTTCTTTCTTTCTTTCTTTCTATTTATTTATTTTTTTATTTATTCATTATACCAATACAAGGGCTGTACAATACTTCTTTTCTATGTAGGACAGTTGTTGAAACAGGATTATTTTCTCATATTTGCCATTTTCACTTCATTCTCACACTCATGTCTTAACAGTATTTATTGGTCACATAATTCACATCACACATGAATCGATCCTGATAGAGTTCAATAACTTACAGATTATTCCTCAGTGCTCACACTAATATCTCACACCTCATTCTCTTCAATACACATTGTTTTTTTTTTTATACAATTGAATTGTTATATTGGCCTTATTTTTGTTTGATATAGTTATAAATAGATATTGCCTGATGTTATTTAGGTTTTCTTGAACTTTATGTCAAAAATTTGTAATGTTTTGTAAATATTAAGGGTGGCACGGTGGTGTTGTGGTTAGCACTGTCGCCTCACAGCAAGAAGGTCCTGGGTTCAAGCCCAGTGGCTGACAAGGGCCTTTCTGTGTGGAGTTTGCATGTTCTCCCCATGTCTGTGTGGGTTTCCTCTGGGTGCTCCAGTTTCCCCCACTATCAAAAGACATGCAGGTTAGGCTAATTGGTGGTTCTAAATTCACTGTAGGTGTGAGTGCGAATGGTTGTTTGTCTCTATTGGCCCTTTTCCACTACCCTTTTTCAGCTCACTTCAGCTCGCTTCAGCTCACTTCAGCCCGACACGGCTCGCGTTTCGACTACCAAAAACCAGCACGACTCAGCTCGTTTCAGCCCTGCTTAGCCCCTAAAACTCGCACCGTTTTGGAGTGGGGCTGAAGCGAGCCAAACCGTGCTGACTGAGGCTGGGGGCGTGAGCAGACACTCCCCTGTGCACTGATTGGTGAGGAGGCGTGTCCTCACATGCCCACACACGCCCCGCGAGCGCGCTGGGATCTGTAAACACCGCAAACCCGGAAGAAGAAGAATTACGAATTACGAGAATTTCTGAAGCCTTATGCGCCTCGCCTCATCTATACGCTCTTGCCAGTATCTGCCCGCGTTGTCGGTGACAACAAGCCACAGCACCAAGACCAGCAACACTAACGACTCCATGTCCTCCATGTTTATTGTTTACTATTCGGGTCGTGAGACTACCGCTGAAAAGCTCACTGAATCAGTGACATACAGAGCATCGTGGACGAGTTCGCGGAGCGCAAGGCTCGTCGTATGCCCTTCAAATAATGCGCGCAGTAGGCTATTGATGTTTTATTATGAGCCATGTACAGTATGTCGCCTAATGTTTTTTTGTTTCTGAGTTACATGTTCGTTTGAAGGACTTAATGTACAAAATAACATAGTTGCACCCCGGAGTGTTGAAATTGGTAAACACAGTGCATTCAGTGAGGTTTGCACCGCCCTCCTTTTATTTCTGACTCTTCCTGTCAGCGTTGCAACCTCTGAGCGCTCATTCGTATGCCCTTCAAATAATGTGCGCAGTATAGGCTATTGATGTTTTATTATGAGCCATGTACAGTATCCTAATGTTTTTTGTTTCTGAGTTACATGTTCGTTTGAAGGACTTGATGTACTAAATAACATAGTTGCACCCGGTAGTGTTGAAATTGGTAAACACCGCAGTTGCGGACATTTTGTAGCCTAAAATGATGTTATGATAAGCTTTAATAAAGGGCCCGGTCATTTGCCCCGCCCCCGGCCCGGCTCTGACTTGTTCCGCCACTGTCACTGTCGTCACTGTTTGCGCTGCTTAACGGCATCACATGACGTCCACCCACTTTCGCTAACTCCACCCAATGTGTCCACCCACTTCCAGCCAGCACGGTTCAGCGCGGTTGTAGTCGAAATGCAACTCCAACAGCCCCGCTCAGCTCGACTCAGCTCGACTCGGCACGGCACGGCTCAGCCGCGTTTGTAGTGGAAAAGCGGCATATGTGTCAGCCCTATGATGATCTAGCGACTTGTCCAGGGTGTACCCTGCCTCTCGCCCATAGTCAGCTGGGATAGGCTCCAGCTTGCCAGTGACCCTGTACAGGATAAGTGGTTACATATAATGGATGGATGGATATCAAGTCAAAGTCCCTCTCATGACAGAATCTGGTCTTCCCAGGCAGTCTCCTTTTCCAGTACTAACCAACTCTTTAAGGTGTATGGGTGCACCACCGATCTCCGTTTTGATAGCCCTCAGCCTCTTGCTGAGGGCTATCAAAACAGTGGGGGGCTAGTCCTCTGGTAACTGCAAGAGTTGGACTCCCTACTTGCATCTCTATTGCAGCATGCCTTTCTAGATGGCAGTAGGTATCATTTTTATGATGGTCTTTGGTATGACCCAACTGCGAGTAGAACTTGCGATCTCCCAGTCGAGAGGCGGACATGCTAACCACTAGGCCAACTCATGGTACAATGGATGGATGTAAATAAATGGACCATTAGAATAATTTGTTTTGTTATAATTATGCAGTAAATTGTAATTAATTTAGGACTTGTTTAATTTTATTATTATTAGATAATTGATTGATTATATATAATTTGTAACTATAGCTATGGATTGATACCAATCTGTTTCTAAATAGTTAATTTGTAATATCTACATCTAAGTCTTTGTTCTATCCATTATTTCCATGATTAGTTTTATTTCATGTTTCATTCTGTGCAATATAATGGATTTGTTTATTGTCTTATTGCTGATCTGGAACAGTATATGAGGGTTCACAGCCTCTGGTCAACAGGAAATGACGTTACTTTTGTGGACTCTGACCCACATGCTGTCTCCATCTCTGTGTGAACCAGAATTGTTCTGTCATGTTGTAATGTCCACTTTGTTTTCTTCTCTGTATGCATGTATTGTATATGTATTTTCTATTGGGTCAGATAGATAGATAGATAGATAGATAGATAGATAGATAGATAGATAGATAGATAGATAGATAGAGTAAAATCTGCAGTAATCTTCCTGAACTGTATCCATGATGACAAAATGCATTGAATGCTGTAAATTATGATTAAAACATAAACACCCCACAACAATCAACCATTCACACACTGACATACACACATACACACACGCACAAATGCACAAATACGCATGTCTAAATAACAGTTTTTTGTGGCTTCCTAGGCAGAGATACGACCGTACCGATCCGATGTGTGCGGTAATATGGTGGCCAGATTGCTTCACCTGATTGGCAAATGAGCTGTCCAGATATTTTACGTAGAGATCAGCGGGTTTAACTTGTCTCAAGAATTCAATAGCAACAAAAAGCAATTTAATATTAAACAGATATGAGCTGATATGAATAATATCTATTATTCATCTATAACCTATCTATAATAATGTTTATAAAATATAATATGAAATAACTAGTAAATGGTTGTTATACATACTTATATATGTTGGTACTTATATATGTTGGTAATTTTTAAATATTTGCTTGTTGTTTGGTTTATAGTCACTTTATCAATCTGACCAAATTTGTATATGTTTAATATTAATGTGATTGTATAATCATAACTTGTTTAATTAAAACAAAACAAAGAAGGAAAAGGTTTCGCTAGTACTTGCACTTCTGTATTTCCATCAGGCGGAAACAATAATCAGGAACAATTGTTCAGCGGTACAACCAAAATCAGTATCCGGCAGTATAACATTTCTACATGATCTATATTATACATATGATTTAAGATTTGTAACATACTTATTCATGGCAATAAGAGGATTTTAAAAAAATATTCTTAAAATTCATCAACAATATATTTTAGTATTGTATAATCACGGTGGACTGAGTAAAACTGACTACGCATTAAGATGTTGTCTTGAGTAATGTATTTCATACAACAATAGCAGCAGTAACGACATTTATGAAATCTTCAATATTTTTGAAATTTAAAGCTAATGTTTTTTAAAAGTACCAATGAATGGATTAAGTAAATGTCATTGGCTGTCCATCACTAGCGATGATGGCTGCTTCATTAGGATGCGCAGAAACGCAGATGGGCTGCGAGGCCTGCACCAGAGCGACAGAGTCATCCACAGCGGTGGCATGAATGGCCTGGTTGAACTGCTATGGAATGTCTGGTTTCGTGAGCCCTCGTATACTCCCTTTGACGCTTGTCTTCAATTGCGGGCACTGAGCTTTTAACTATGCTTCACCATGTTGCTCTATCTGAGGCATCCCTTTCCCATGTCTGATTGATAACTCTTAGCATTCTTCATGTTCCTCTTCAAGACATCTTTGTACCTCAGTTTCTGTCCTCCTTGTCTCCTCTTTCCTCAGCTCAGTTCTCTGTAGAAAACGCCTTTGGGTAGTCACATGTCCGGCATGTACCAGATGTGTCCAGCCCAACGAAGTTGGGATGCTGTGATCAGGGCTTCCACGCTTACTGTTTTGGCTCACCTGAGGACTTCTGCATCAGGAACCTTATCCTGCCATCTTATTTTGAGGATTTGATGCAGGTGTTGGAGTTGTAGCCTGGTCAGTTTCTTGAAGTGTTTACGGTACAGCGTCATGCATTTGGTGGTGTAAAGCAGAGATGGTAAGACTGTGGCGTTGTATACTTTCAACTTGGTGGTTCTCTTGATGTCATGGTGAGACCATAGTTGCTTTTGTAATGCACCAAAGGCTTTGGTGGCAGCTTGAATCCGGCGGTCTACCTCCAAGTCTGATGAGTTTGTGTTGGTAACTGCGCTGCCTAAGCAGATGAAACTCTCAGAACTACTAAGAGGTGTTCCATTGACCAAAACAATGTTGTTTGACCTTGCCTGTGGCTCAGGTGAGGGCTGGTATGGGAGTTCTGTTTTCGTGGTATTGATTTTCAATCCAAAGAAGGTTGCAGCTGTGGCAAAGCGATCAATGATTTCCTGCATGTCATCCAAATCTGTTGCTACAAATGCAGAGTCGTCTGCATACAGCAGTTCTCGCATGCAAGTTTTCCAAGTTTTGGTTGAGGACTTGAGTCTGGCAAGATTGAAGAGTTTGCCTTCCGATTGAATCCTGATGTAGACTCCCTTATCTAGGTTAGTGCCCATAGTCTCTAGGACTGCTGTAAGGTAGAGTATAAACAATGTCAGGGCAAGAACACATCCCTGTTTGACACCATGATTGACAGGAAAAGTGTGATGAGACATAGCTTTTATTTTGATAAGGTCTCAGTTTATACTGTATGGTATATGTCACACGCACTGCATAAGTTAGTCGGAGAGTCAGATTCAGGTCAGCAATGTGTTAACATGTAATGTGTTGAGCTCCTTCAGTAAAAGTTATAAAACTACACTTCTTGTCCGTCCATTTTGTGACATGGTGTCAGAAGTGGTGAATTGACGCCTCTGAAGAGAGAGACAGAAATGCGACGAAAGGGAGGTAGTGAGAACAACGAGGAAAAAATGCCGAAGTTCCACACGCCCGAAGCTTTCGACTTCACCCAGCCTTCTACATGGCCAATGTGGAAGCAACGCTTCACACGCTTTCAAATAGCGACAAAGTTGGATAAGGAAGACCAGGATGTACAAGTAAATTCCCTTCTGTATGCAATGGGCAGAGACGCTGAGCCTGTGTTTAGCACTTTTACGTTCACTGAACAGGAAGAGGCTAATTACTTTGATACTGTACTGGCAAAGTTTGATGAATATTTTGTGCCCAAAAGTAACGTTATACATGAACGTACCTGTTTTCACCGATGCTCACAACATAGTGGAGAAAGCATTGAGGCATTTGTACGTAACCTGTACGAATTAGCAGAGCACTGTGAATTTGGGGCTAGTAAGGATGAACAGATATGTGATAGACTAGTCATTGGGATCGTGGATGGAGAAGTGTCCCAGAAACTCCAGCTAGAGCCCGAGCTCACGTTAGCGAAGGCAATCCAAATGGCTCGCCAGTCGGAGCTCGTGAAAAAACAAACACAAATGAGAACGGACAGTGAAGTGAACGAAGTCAAACACAAACAGTTCAGAAAGTTTAAAAAGGGCTCCACTGGGAAGTGGAAAGGTGAAAGCAAAGATAGAACAAAAACAGAGGGAAAGTGCACGAGGTGCAACAGGGACCACGAGATAGGTGCGTGCCCTGCACACGGGAAAAGGTGCCGAAAATGCAACAAGACGGGGCATTTTGAGATTGTGTGCAAAACAAAGACTGTAAAAGAAATCACCACACAAAATGAAGAAGAGTCAGTGGGTGCATTCTTCTTGGGGTCTGTTTGCAATGAGACTAGTGCAGATGAAAGATGGCACATTGATCTCCCAATCAGTGGCAAAATGCTACGCTTCAAAATAGACACTGGGGCAGATATTACTGTCATGTCACACAGCTCATATCTCAGCCTCCCCGTGCGACCAGCCCTGTGTCAGACAGCAGCAGATGTGTGCAGTCCCGGTGGCAAGCTTCAGTGGATGGGAAAGTTTTTGGCTACCACTGAACGAAAGGGGCAAAAATACAGCTTTTGGATTTTCATTGTGAGTGGCTCCTGTACAAATAATCTGCTCAACTGCACAGTTGCATGCAAGATGGGACTGGTACTGAGAGTGGATGAACTGGAGTGTGATAGTGTCTTCGGGGACACTGGACTTTTAAATTGCAAACCAGTGAAAACTGAGCTCAGAGAGGATGCTCAGCCCTACAGTGTCACAACCCCACGGCGTGTCCCCTTCCCTCTGCTCACAAAGGTGGAGCAGGAGTTAGCACGCATGCAGTCGTTGGGGATTATCGAAGAGGTGAGAGAGGCCACAGACTGGTGCGCACCAATGGTCCCGGTGGTCAAGAAAAATGGCAAAGTCCAAATCTGTGTGGACCTAAAGAGACTAAATGAAGCAGTCAGGAGAGAGAGGTTCATCTTACCTACACTGGAGGATGTGGCGCCGAAGCTGTCAGGGGCAGCTGTCTTCTCGACCCTTGATGCATCCAGCGGTTTCTGGCAGATACCCCTGGACCCAGCCAGCCAGAGGCTGACTACTTTCATTACTCCTGTAGGGAGATTCTGTTTTAAAAGATTGCCCTTCGGCATCACCTCTGCTCCTGAAATATTTCAGAGAGAAATGAGCACCCTGCTATGTGAACACAATGGCACAGTCGTGGTGATGGACGATATATTAGTGTATGGGAAGACTAAAGCAGAGCACGACTGCAACTTGAAAGCTGTAATGCAGACAATCAAGGCATCAGGGCTCAAGCTCAACAAAGACAAGTGCCACTTCGCACAACCAGAGCTGCAGTACTTTGGGCACGTCATAGGAGCTGATGGAATAAAGCCCGATGGCAACAAGGTCAAAGTCATAACCAACATGCCAAGCCCCCAGAACGTCAGTGAACTCCGCCAAATGCTGGGTATGGTGAATTACTTGGCCAAGTTCTTACCTCACCTGGCCACCGTCCTGCATCCAGTCACCTCCCTGCTGAGGGGTGATGTCCAGTGGGTGTGGGGTACAGCCCAAGAAAAGGCCTTCGAAGAAGTGAAGATGATGCTGGTCATGGCGCCGGTGTTGGCCTACTATGACCCCAGCAAACAGATGGTGGTGAGTGCCGACGCGAGTAGTTACGGCTTAGGAGCCACCCTCCTCCAAGACCAGGGAGACACTGTATGTCCTGTGGCATTCTGCTCACGCACTTTGACAGAGACAGAGCGCAGATACTCTCAGATCGAAAAGGAGTGTCTGGCGGGGGTCTGGGCATGCGAACGATTCTTGTGTTACCTACATGGCATGGAGAGCTTTTGTCTAGAAACCGACCATAAGCCGTTAGTACCATTGATCAACACCTATGACTTAGATAAAGCACCACTGAGATGCCAGCGCTTGTTAATGCACCTCATGAGATTCAATGTGAAGGCAGTACATGTGCCAGGCAAACAACTCATAATTGTGGACACACTGTCCCAAAACCCACTGAAAGTCAGTGATGCGCCAGATACTGACCAGGATGTGAAAGCCTACGTGCAGGCAGTGATGGCTACCAGGCCGGTGTCAGACGACAGACTGGAGAAGATCCGAGCGGCGACCCTCCAAGACGAGGATCTTCAGAGAGAGTCACCCACTACATCCGTCACGGCTGGCCAACTTCAATGTCGCAGTTGCCACACACGCTCCAGGGCTACCACACAGCGAGAGCTCATCTTTCTGAAGCCTATGGCTTGTTGCTGTACGACGACAGAATCATCATCCCGGGGTCACAGCGGATGGAAGTGCTGTCCAAGCTCCACGAGGGTCACTTCGGCTTGACCAAGAGCCGGGAGAGAGCCAAGATGTCAGTGTGGTGGCCGGGCATCGGATCAGACATTACCAGGTGTGTTACAACCTGCGAGTTTTGCATCACAAACAAACCTACTCAGAACAGAGAGACATTAATGACTACTCCATTACCTAATGGGCCATAGCAGAAGATAGCTGCTGATCTGTTCGAGTTAGACGGGAAATGGTACTTAGTCGCAGTCGACTATTATTCCTGTGATATAGAGATAGCCCACCTGTCTAGTATAACTAGCAAGCAAGTGATCAGTTGCCTCAAGAGCATGTTTGTGCGCTGGGGTATTCCCCTTGAGATTATCACTGATAACAGCACACAGTTTGTTTCAAATGAGTTTAATGAGTTCAAGAACACATATGACTTCCAGCATACAACATCAAGCCTGCACTACCCGCAAGCAAACGGTGCTGCAGAGCGAGCAGTACAGACTGCCAAGCGGATCTTGCTCCAACCAGACCCACACTTGGCGTGGATGAATTACAGAGCCACCCCAATCCAGTCTACTGGACAGAGCCCTGCCCAGCTTGCAGTTGGTTGCCAGATCAGAATGAGAGTCCCCACTCTCTCAAAACATCTGCAGCCCCGCCATGTTAATCTTAAGCAGCTGAACGCAAAAGACAGACAGACAAAGCAGGCCTACAGATTCTTCTACAACAGAAGGCATTCTGCGCGTGACCTTCCAAATTTACACCCTAGTCAGCAGGTAAAGGTCAAGCTGGATGGGGAAAAGAGATGGACGATTCCTGGAGTGATAGTCTCCAATGCACCAGAGCCACAGTTGTACGTGGTGAGAACCGAGCAAGGCACAGTCACACATCGAAATCGTCGACACCTGCAGCTCGTCCGAGAGCTACCCAGCCCGGAAGGACTGACACCACCAGAGGATGATGCCCAAACAGCTGGTGTGACCACCAGTGAACCAGCTCAGCCCGCATCAGCACCAAAGGCTCCAGACCAAGCATCACCAGAAGGAGTGCCAGTCCAGTTGCCATCTACACCAGTACCCATGGTCAAGAGGTCATCAGGAAGAACTATCAAGACTCCTGTGAAGTTCAAGGACTTTGTCCGACCAATGCCTAGCTTAAAGAAATGAGAAATTAACCCTTTAAGTTGTAGTTAAAAGAAATACTATAGAATAAGTTAGAATAATTTCTTCACAGGAAGTTTACTGTAATGCTTTAGTACAGTCAGTCAGTTCAACAGAATCTTGGGTATAGAAATAATGAGCAGTGTGAAGACCTACTTAGAATTATTTGTTTATTGATTATTTGTTTGAGAAACAAACTTAAGGGGGGAGATGTGATGAGACATAGCTTTTATTTTTCATAAGGTCTCAGTTTATACTGTATGGTATATGCCACACACACTGCGCAAGTTAGTCGGAGAGTCAGATTCAGGTCAGCAATGTGTTAACATGTAATGTGTTGAGCTCCTTCAGTAAAAGTTATAAAACTACACTTCTTGTCCATCCATTTCGTGACAAAAAGCTTCACTAATGTAACCTTCAATCGAAACCTTCCCAGACATGTTCTCATGGAAGAGCTTAATGAACCGTATCAGTCTTGCTGGGCATCTAAACACTTCTAGTACCTTCCAAAGCGCCTCTCGGTCAATGGTGTCAAAGGCCTTTGAGAAGTCTACAAAAACCAATGTAAATGTCACAATAAAACACAAAATGGTCAGTCACATTTCATAATTTATTTCTTGCAGTAGTTGCATAGTACAGTATTTAAAAAACAGAAATCTCTAAAAATTTTATTAACATAGATCACTATATAAAAACCTGGCCTTGTATTCCAGTATAAAAATTCCTTTGTTATGTGACTTTGTCATAGTCTCATATTTGTACTTTGTACATAAGATTGAGTTTTGCCAGTTGTCCATAAACTTGGCCAAGTAGTTTATTTCTCAACGTGTGTGCTGTCAGAAATGTATACAGGGGCGTGTCCATAAGCAATATATAATGGAAATGCAAGGGCATTTCTAGGGACTCTGGGTCACCACCTCCCCGCCCCCACCCAGCCAAAGATATGCATGTCACTTTTAAAAATTCTACTCTTCAGCCAAACCTCTTATTTTCAAAAGAATATACCAAGTACATACATATAAATAACATAAAAACACAACATATGTGTAAACAACAATAACACATTTCTTAAGATCACTGTGTCAAGTGTAATTCCAAACCTCAAGTATCTGTACCACACATGCCATCCAGCAAGCATGCACAAAAATACCACTTTACGAAACATGCTAAGGTTATAATGGATGAATGAAAACCCTTTATCTTCTTTTTGATATAATATTTAAAGATTTATATACAGTCAAGCCGGAAAGTCTGCACACCCCTTTTACCTTCTCCATGTTTTATTACATTACAGACTTATTCTACAATAGATTGAGTTCATTTTTTGTCACAAAATTCTACACAAAATAGCCCATAATTACAAAGTGAAAGCAGGTTTTTAGACATTTGTGCTAATTTATTAAAAATCAAAATGTAAAATATCATATGTACACAAGCAGGCCCGCCGACGGGGGGGACAAACGGGTATGTTGTCCCGGGCCCAGGAATGGGGGGGGCCCAGAACTGGGCTCTCATGAAGTTGCGATTAAATTATTTTATTTCATTTCAAAATGTGTTGATTTGGGGGAGAAATGTGCTATATTTGCATTCAATAAATGATTTCTAGATCTTTTGCCTTTATTGTCTTTGAAAAAGGCGTCAAGAACCCCCTACCACCCCTAATGCAAAAATGGTTTGGTCTGACTCTTTGATTAAGGGGAAAAAAACGACATCGTTCGATCATAGCGCTTCGACAATCAGCGTGCGTGCCATTTGCCAACATGCACAAGTCAGGAGCAAAGAAAAGAAAAGAGAAAAAGAGAGGAAGAAATCAAGAGACTCAGGGGCTCAATGCATAAATATTTTAAAAAAGATTCGGATGATGCAGCAGGTACTAGCAAAGGCAGTGGGGCAGCTGAGCCAGGTAAGACACAGCCAACTTTTTCCAGCCCCGTAAAGTAACCCCAACCGAGGTACGTGCGGCACGCAATTCATGTTACAAATGAGGGGAGAGCAAGTCACACTGAACACCATATCAAATGCACAGGGCATTGAATCATTTCATAACCACAACGGCTTAATAACATTGTGTTTCATATATCTGATTGAAGCTAAGAATATTCACATTAGCCCGCAATCATATCCCGCCGTTTCTCGAGCGGTGTGTTCTTCTCTGCTTTTCACACTGGACAGTACGCATGCACAGTATACTATGTTCGCCCCCAGCCCTGCCCATTCAGAGCATTTTGTCCCGGGCCCAGCCAAAGCTGTCAGCGGCCCTGTACGCAAGTGTGCACACCCTTTGATATGACACCCAAAAGTTAGCTGAGGTGCATTTTGTTTCCACTGATACTCTTTGAGATGTTTCTACAACTTAATTGGAGTCCACCTGTGGTAAATTCAACTGATTGGACATGATTGGGGATTGCCAACACCTGCCTATATAAGGTTCCACAGTTGACAGTGCATGTCAGAGCAAACTCCAAGCCATGAAGTCAAAGGAATTATCTGCAGACCTTAGAAACAGGATTGTGTCAAGGCATAGATCTGGAGAAGGGTACAGAAAAATTGCTGCAGCTTTACAGGTCCCAGAGAGCACAGTGGCCACCATCATTCGCAAATGGAAGAAGTTTCAAACCAGCAAGAATCTTCCTAGACCTGGCCGCCTGGCCAAACTGAGCGATCGGGGAAGATGGGCCTTGGCCAGGGAGGTGAGCAGGAACCCGAGGGTCACTCTGACAGAGCTCCAGTGTATCCTTGTGGAGATGGGAGAACCTTTCAGAAGATCAACCATCCAGGCAGCACTCCACAAATCAAGGTCTTTATGGTAGAGTGGCCAGATGGAAGCCACTCCTTAGTAAAAGGCACATGACAGCCCGCTTGGAGTTTGCCAAAAGGCATCTAGAGGATTCTCAAACCATGAGAAACAAGATTATCTGGTCTGATGAAACCAAAATTGAACTTTTTGGCCTGAATACCAAGTGTCACATCTGGAGGAAACCAGGCACCGCTCATCACATGGCTAATGCCATCCCTACAGTGAAGCATGGTGGTGGCAGCATCATGATGTGGGGATGTTTTTCAGTAGCAGGAATGGGGCGACTAGTCCTGATAGAGGGAAAGATGAATGCAGCTAAGTACACCGAGATCCTTGAAGAAAACCTGCTCCAGAGTGCTCTGGACCTCAGACTGGGGTGAAGGTTTACCTTCCAACATGACAATGACCTGAAGCACACAGCCAAGAGAACAAAGGAGTGGCTTCGGAGAAAGTCTGTGAATGTCCTTGAGTGGCCCAGCCAGAGCCCAGACCTGAATCCAATTGAACATCTGTAGAAGGAGCTGAAAATGGCTGTGTACTGATGCTCCCCATCCAACCTGATGGAGCTTGCAAAGATATGCCAAGAAGAATGGGCAAAAATGTCCAGAAACAAGTGTGCCAAGCTCGTAGATTCTTTCCCAAGATGCCTTGAAACTGTAATTGCTGCCAAAGGTGCATCAACCAAGTATTAGGCTAAGGGTGTGTACAGATATGTAACCCCTAAATAACCTACAGTATTTTTGTCAGTAAAATAAAATTGCATATTTTCTAAAAATATGCCTTGACTTTGTCATTATGGGCTATTTTGTGTAGAATTTTGTGACAAAAAAATGAGCTCAATCTATTGTAGAATAAGTCTGTAATGTAGTAAAACCTGGAGAAGGTGAAAGGGGTATGCAGACTTTCCGGCTTGACTGGCCCCTAGTAAACTAGAATGTAAAACAAATGGGATGTTTGTGTTTTTATGTAATCCCCTTTTATCTCTCTCTCTCTCTCTCTCTCTCTCTCTCTCTCCACACACACACACACACACACACGTGTCTTCGAGTTGTTCAGTATCATGCTAGCTGAATGGAATATACAGTGCCTTGCAAAAGTATTCATACCCCTTGAATTTTTTCACATTTTTCTACCTTACAACCACAAACTTAAAAGTTTTTTATTGAGATTTTATGTGATAGACCAACACAGAGTAGCACATAATTGTGAAGTGAAACGAAAATGATAAATGGTCTTCAAAATTTTAAACAAATAAAAATCTGAAAAATGTGGTGTGCATTAGTATTCAGCCCCCTGTACTCTGATACCTCTAAATACAATCCAGTGCAATCAATTGCCTTCAGAAGTCATCTAATTAGTTAATAGAGTCCTACTGTGTGTAATTTACTCTCAGCATAAATATACTTGTTCTGTGAAGGCCTCAGTGGTTTGTTAGAGAACACTGAAGAACAAACAGCATCATGAAGCCCAAAGAACTCACCAGACACGTCAGGGATAAGGTTCTGGAGAAGTTTAAAGCAGGGTTAGGTTATAAAAAAATATCCCAAGCTCTGAACATCTCAAGAAGCACTGTTCAATCCATCATTCAAAAATGGAAAAAGTATGGCACAACTGCAAACCTACCAAGACATGGCCATCCACCTAAACTGACAGAGCGAGCAAGGAGAGCACTGGTCAGAGAAGCAGCCAAGAGACCCATGATCACTCTGGAAGAGCTGCAGAAATCCACAGCTCAGGTGGGAGAATCTGTGCACAGGACAACTATAAGTCGTACACTCCACAAATCTGGCCTTTTCGGAAGAGTGGCAAGAAGAAAGCCATTGTTGAAAGACAGGCATAAGAAGCCATGTAGGGGACACAGCAAACATGTGGAAGAAGGTGCTTTGGTCAGATGAGACCAAAGTTGAACTTTTTGGCCTAAATGCAAAATGCTATGTGTGGCGGAAAACTAACACTGCTCATTACCCTGCACACACCATCCCCACTGTGAAACATGGTGGTGGCAGCATCATGCTATGGGGATGCTTTTCTTCAGCAGGGACAGGGAAGCTGGTCAGAGTTGATGGGAAGATGGATGGAGCTAAATACAGGGCAATCCTGGAAGAAAACCTGTTGAAGGCTGCAAAAGACTTGAGACTGGGAAGGAGATTCACCTTCCAGCAAGACAATGACCCTAAACATACAGCCAATGGAATGGTTTAGATCAAAGAATATTCATGTGTTAGAATGGTCCAGTCAAAGTCCAGACCTAAATCCCATTGAGCATCTGTGGCAAGACTTGAAAATTACTGTTCACAGACGCTCTCCATCCAATCTGGCTGAGCTTGAGCTATTTTGCAAAGAAGAATGGGCAAAAATTTCAGTGTCTAGATGTGCAAAGCTGGTAGAGACATACCACAAAAGACTTGCAGCTGTAATTGCAGCAAAAGGTGGCTCTACAAAGTATTGATGCAGGGGGGCTGAATACTAATGCACATCACATTTTTCAGATTTTTATTTGTTTAAAATTTTGAAGACCATTTATCATTTTCGTTTCACTTCACAATTATGTGCTACTCTGTGTTGGTCTATCACATAAAATCTCAATAAAAAACTTTTAAGTTTGTGGTTGTAAGGTGGAAAAATGTGAAAAAGTTCAAGGGGTGTGAATACTTTTGCAAGGCACTGTATCTGATATTCTTGGGTTTCAGTCATGTGACTTTTCTTAGTGTTAGGGTTTTGCTGGGATTCGAACCTGGTTCGTTGGTGTGATAATCCAGCAAACCCCCACTAGGCCACCAGGGGGATGACTCAAATGCAGAGGCGTGAGGCGGAAGTAGAAAAAGAATCAAAAGGTTTATTTAAACTATATACACTATATACAGGGCAAAACAAAAGACAAAAAAAAACCAAAGAGTATAATCCAAAAGAAAAGCAAAGTGCAAAAATTCAAAAGCTAAGAAGATCAAAAAACACAGTACAAAGGAAACTGGAGATAAACATAACAGCACAAAGACTCCGTGACAAGAGGACTGAACTCAGGGGTATAAATAGACAAACTAATTAAGGACACAGGTGAAGATAATTAGGCAATTAACACAAACACAAAACACAGAAACAGTGGCGGCCTCTAGAGGCCAAAATAAACACGACAAGAAAAGGAAATAACAGCGGCCTCTAGAGGCCAAAACAGTCCTAGTCCTAACAGGACCCCCCCCTCTAGGAGCGTCTCCTGACGTTCCCAGGGCGATCCGGATGGGCCGAATGGAAGTCCCGACATAGTTCTTTATCAAGGACATCCCGAGCAGGAACCCAGCAGCGCTCCTCAGGACCATAGCCCTCCCAGTCCACCAGATATTGCAACCCGCCGCGGACCCGGCGGGAGTCAAGCAGGCGATTCACAGTGAACACAGTCTGCCCCTGGAAGATGCGGGGGGGTGGGGGGTTCCTAGGGGCAGGGGCATACGTAGATGTCAGTACGGGCCGTAACAGGGAAACATGGAAAGTGGGGTTGATCCTCAGAGTCCGGGGCAACTGGAGCCGGTAGGAGACAGGGTTCACCCTGCGCACCACCTTGAAGGGGCCAATGTAGCGAGGAGCAAGCTTGCGGTTCTCCACCCGCAGTGGAAGGTCCTTAGTGGACAGCCAAACACGCTGCCCAGGGCGGAAAGCGTGTGCAGGTCTTCTATGGCGGTTGGCCTGAGTCTGGTTGGTTCTGGAGGTCTGTATGAGGGTCTTCCTGACCTTGCTCCAGGTCTTGCGACACCGTCTCACATATTGGTTGACCGAGGGCACCCCCGCGTCCTCCTCCTGGTCCGGGAACAGAGGTGGCTGGAACCCGAATTGGCACTGGAATGGCGACAGCTTGGTGGCCGATGACTGCAGGGTGTTGTGGGCGTACTCCGCCCATGGCAGCCAGGTGCTCCACGATGTCGGGTTATCCATAGCCAGGCCTCGCAGGGTGGTTTCCAGGTCCTGGTTGAGCCTCTCCGTCTGACCATTGGACTGTGGGTGAAACCCAGAGGAGAGGCTGGCAGTGGCTCCGATGACCTTGCAGAACCCGTGCCACACTCGGGAGGAGAACTGGGGCCCTCGGTCTGAGACGATGTCCTGTGGAAGACCAAAGACTCGGAAGACATGATTAAACAAAAGTTTCGCAGTTTCAAGAGCAGAGGGGAGTTTGCACAGTGGTATGAAGCGGCAGGCCTTGGAGAATCTGTCAACTAAGACCAAAATGACCGTGTTACCTTGTGACTCAGGGAGACCCGTGATAAAGTCGACTGCCACGTGGGACCAGGGACGCCGGGGAATGGTCAGAGGATGCAGGAGACCCTGGGGACGCTGTCGTGGGTTCTTGGTTCTGGTGCAAACCTCACAGGACAGGACAAATGACCTTACTTCCTTCTCCATGTTAGGCCACCAGAAGCGTCTTTTCAGGAAGTCCAGGGTCCTCCGAGCTCCCGGGTGGGCGGTGAGAGGGGAAGAGTGACCCCACTGGAGAACCTTGGCCCGGGCTTGATGTGGGACGTACAAGAGGCCTGGTGGCCCCGTCCCAGGACCGGGGTCCTGGCGTTGGGCTCGTCGGACAGCCTCCTCAATACCCCAGCGGACAGGGGCCACAATCCGGGACACAGGGATAATAGGCCCGACTTCATTCTCCCTGTTAGTGGCAGAGAACAGTCTGGACAGTGCGTCAGGTTTGGTGTTCTTGGAGCCGGGGCGGTATGAGAGGGTGAAGTCAAACCGACTGAAAAACAGGGCCCACCTAGCCTGTCGAGGGTTCAGTCTCTTGGCTTGCTGGAGGTACTCCAGGTTCTTGTGGTCAGTCCAAACCAGGAATGGATGTTGTGCTCCCTCCAGCCAGTGCCTCCACTCCTCAAGGGCCAGTTTGACCGCTAGCAGTTCTCGATCCCCCACATCGTACCGGGACTCAGCAGGACTCAGGCGGTGGGAGAAGTAAGCGCAGGGGTGCAGCTTTCCTTCCGAACGTTGAGAGAGCACCGCGCCGACACCACTGTCTGAGGCGTCCACCTCCACGATGAATGGTTGGGAGGTGTCCGGGAGAACCAGAATGGGTGCCGTGCAGAAGCGGTCCTTGAGGTCTTTGAACGCCTTTTCTGCCTGAGGAGACCAGCCATAAGATCCACCTGTCCCTTTGGTGAGGTCTGACATGGGTGCTGCCACAGAACTGAAGTTCCTGATGAACTTGCGGTAGAAGTTAGCGAATCCTAAGAACCGCTGAACCTCCTTAACGGACTTGGGAGTAGGCCAGTCCCGGACGGCCAGGGTCTTGGCAGGGTCCATTTGGAGTTGGCCTGTCCGTACAATAAATCCCAGAAAGGAGACCTCGGGAACATGAAATTCGCATTTCTGGGCCTTGGCGAACAGATTGTTCTGTAGCAGCCTCTGGAGAACCTGGCGGACATGGTGGCGGTGCTCCTGCACGGTCTTGGAAAAGATAAGGATGTCATCGAGGTAGACAAAGACGTACAGGTTAATCATGTCCCTTAAGACGTCGTTGATTAGGGCCTGAAAAACAGCTGGTGCGTTGGTGAGTCCGAAGGGCATCACCTGGTATTCGTAGTGCCCAGATGGGGTGTTAAAGGCAGTCTTCCACTCGTCTCCCTGTCGGATACGGATGAGGTGGTATGCGTTCCGTAGGTCCAACTTGGTGAAGACGGTGGCGCCTTGGAGCAGGTCAAAAGCAGTGGACATCAGCGGAAGGGGATATCGGTTGCGCACAGTGATCTTATTCAGGCCCCTGTAATCAATACATGGTCGGAGCCCCCCATCCTTCTTGCCGACAAAGAAGAAGCCGGCTCCAGCAGGTGAAGTGGAGGGTCGAATAAACCCAGAGACCAGGGCATCTTTGAGGTATTCCTCCATGGCCTTGCGTTCTGGCTGAGAGAGTGAAAACAGTCTGCCACGAGGAGGGGTAGTCCCAGGGAGCAAGTCGATGGCACAGTCGTAGGCCCGGTGCGGAGGAAGAACGGCGGCCCTGCTCTTGCTGAATACCTCCTTGAGATCCCAGTACTCTGTGGGAACTTGAGATAACTCGGTGAGATCAGGGGGCTCGGCAGGAGACACAGGAGAGCTAGAGAGCAGACAAGAGGCATGGCATGCAGGGCCCCATTCCACAACCTGGCTTGTTACCCAGTCTATGCGAGGGTTGTGGCGAGTAAGCCAAGGAAGGCCTAGAATAACTGGGAACTCAGGTGAAGGAATCAGGTGCAGGGATATTTCTTCCTTGTGACCTTGAGACTGGAGGAAAACTGGAGAAGTAACTTGGGTGACTCTTCCATCACCTAACGCTTGGCCATCGAGGGCAGACACAGACAGTGGGACTTCAAGAGGTGCAGTCGGAATATTGATGCTTTGGGCGAAGTGAATATCCATAAAGTTCCCAGCCGCCCCTGAGTCTATCAAAGCTTGACAAGAGTGGACAGACTCACCCCAGGAGATGGAGACCGGGATGTAGATTCCTTGGCCAGGGAGTCCGGGAGAGAGGGTAGGCCCCGTCACAACCCTCCCTCGGCTGGACGGGGCGGTCCTTTTCCCAAGAGTTCGGGACATGATGCTCGGAAGTGACCAGGCTTGCCACAGTAGATGCAGCACTTGTCCCTCCTTCTGCGCTCCCTCTCAGATGCGGAGAGGCGAGTACGACCCACTTGCATGGGTTCTGGACAGTCACTGAAGGAGGTAGACGGTCTCCAGGTAGAGGTAGGGAGGCTGGGGGGGCTCAAGGCTTGGTGGCGTTCTCTCATCCTGTTGTCCAGACGAATAGCATGTGAGATGAGGGTTTCGAGGTCACTTGGGCATCCAATAGAGGCCAGACCGTCCTTGATGGGGTCAGACAGACCATGGTGGAAGGCTGACACCAGGGCAGTCTCGTTCCATCCACTTACTGCTGCGAGTGTTCGGAACGAGATGGCGTAATCTGCGACGCTTCCTCCTTGCCGGATGGACATGAGCTTTCGGGCTGCGTCGGTACTGATGTCTGCCTGATCGAAGACCCGAAGCATCTCTTCAGAAAACAGCTGGAAATCAAAGCACTCAGGTCCCTGTCTTTGCCAGATAGCAGTAGCCCAGGCTCGCGCCTTACCAGCTAATAAGGTGATCACAAAGGCAATCTTGCGGCGATCCGTAGTGTAGGTGGTAGGCTGAAGCTCAAAGGTGAGTTGACACTGGGTAAGGAACTCTCGGCACTCACTGTGCTTGCCGTCATACCTCTGTGGTGCAGGAAGGCTGGGTTCGCGAGGTGAAGAAGGCAGCATTGCAGGAGGCACTGGAGCAGGAGTGGGAGCTGGATCAGGAGCAGGAACTGGATCAGGAGCAGGAGATGCAGGCAGAGATGTCAGCTGTGCCAGGGTTTTCCCAATTTGCTGAAGCAGTTCCTCGTGGCGAGCGAGGGCCTCACGTTGGCTGGTGAGCGTACGTCCATGAGCGTCCATGGTCGCTCCGAAGCGTGTCAAAGCTGCCATAATTCCCTGAAGGTTGGCCGGGTAGACAGTTGAAGCAGCCTCTGCTGAGTCGGTCATGACGGAGTCTTTCTGTTAGGGTTTTGCTGGGATTCGAACCTGGTTCGTTGGTGTGATTATCCAGCAAACCCCCACTAGGCCACCAGGGGGATGACTCAAATGCAGAGGCGTGAGGCGGAAGTAGAAAAAGAATCAAAAGGTTTATTTAAACTATATACACTATATACAGGGCAAAACAAAAGACAAAAAAAAACCAAAGAGTATAATCCAAAAGAAAAGCAAAGTGCAAAAATTCAAAAGCTAAGAAGATCAAAAAACACAGTACAAAGGAAACTGGAGATAAACATAACAGCACAAAGACTCCGTGACAAGAGGACTGAACTCAGGGGTATAAATAGACAAACTAATTAAGGACACAGGTGAAGATAATTAGGCAATTAACACAAACACAAAACACAGAAACAGTGGCGGCCTCTAGAGGCCAAAATAAACACGACAAGAAAAGGAAATAACAGCGGCCTCTAGAGGCCAAAACAGTCCTAGTCCTAACACTTAGCAATTTAACTTCCAGTAAAACTGCTGGTGGTCAAACAAAACAAAACGGCTGCTGTAGTGGAAACAACTAGTGATAACTTATCAGAGTATGCTCGTAATCTAGAAGCCACTGTTCGCTTTAGATACAGTATATTCAGAAGATTGCTATGTTCAATGAAATCAACTCCTACAGTCTGCGAAAGAAAGATTTGTCATATGATCTTGAAAACTACCCTTCAGTCGAGTTCTCTGACATCTTGAATTATCTGGTGTTGCAGAAATCCTTCTATACCACAAAGCAGATGAAAACATGGAAGAGTATGGAGGTTTACAACTTTTTTGTATGTGGCTGGGTAAAGGACTTCAGTATCAAGTCACTGCCCAATGAATCATGTATTGTTTTTGCCCATGGAAGGATGTTTCTTTTAAGCTTTTCGTTCACATCTTTACAACAAAGCGCTGCAAGTTGAAGTGCAAACAAACAACAGTTTGCTTGATTCTCACTTGTGTTTGCTCTTATCTCTCAGGTAAATCATTCAGAAAGCTCATCAGAAACCCCTTTAAAGACCTGGATCTTAGTTAAACAAGACAGAGAAGTGATCACGGCGCATTGTAACTGTATGGCTGGGTGAGAATTTTGTTGTGACCTTCATGCTGTGGCAGTGGGGGCGTGGTCAAGCATCGGTCTGTGACCGGAGGGCGGAGTCAGGGAAGGTAAGTGTCAGAATCACTACACCTGATGTGAATTAACCTGTGTTTGTGTGTCTTCCCAGCAACCACGCCCTATATAAGGAGAGAGAGGGCAGAGGAAGGGAGCTCTCTCCCACACCAGATGACTTGTGTGTGTGCGTGCGCGTGCGACTGGGAGAGTGTGAAAAAGTGTAAGCTGAAAAGCTAAAATAAAAGAGTTTTGGAACTCAGTTCTGGCCTGCCGTACTTCTGTGCTCCACCCACCCACTCTGACTTCTACAGTGGTGCCGAAACCCGGGACGCGAGCACAGAAGAGAACAGCCCCATGGAGTCCTCCCCCTTCGCAGACCTGATCCACGCCCTCACCACGGCCCAACAGAGCCAGCACCAGGCGCTGCTCGCCCTCCGAAAGGAGCAAGAACAACGGTTCGAGGCCATGGTGCTGGCGCAACAGGAAGATTGTCAGGCGTTCTGGCACCTCCTTGCGTCGGCGGGGGCCACCATCTCCACCACTGCGGGCCCACTCCACCTCACCCCGACGAAGATGGGCCCACCTGTTCAGGTTTGGCCAGCAACTCCGGGACGCCTGCAGGCGGTGGCTGAGGGCTGACAACCACGACGCTGAGGGAGTCGTCGACCTGGTCGCACAACTTCCCAAAGGAACGGCAGAGTGGGTTCAGTGCCATCGCCCGGCGTCGCTGGATCAGGCCATCGAGTTGGTGGAAGATCATTTGGCGGCTGTTCCCGCGGCAGGATCACAGATCCCCTCTTCGCTTCTCTCCTCTCTCTCTCTCCCTCCCCTTCTGTGTCTCATCCTCGCCCCGTTCCCCCACCGCGGAGGCGGGGGCCAGCTCCCTCACAGCCTGTCTGCTGCACCCGCGATGTCCTCCCGTTTCCCACTTCCGTGTCTGTCTCTCCCCCCCCTCAGGTGAGTGAGCCCCAGAATACCGGTGCAGAGAGAAAGCCTGGGCCGGTTTGCTGGCGCTACGGGGAGCCGGGCCACCTCCAACAGCAGTGCTCGGTGATGGAAGTGGGCGCGGTGGTTCGGATCCCCGACACGCCAGGAGCCGCCCTCGATCGGGCCGGAGCGTATCGCATACCGGTGAGTATCCAAGGGGATACATATCAGGCTTTGGTGGACTCTGGCTGTAATCAGACCTCAATCCACCAAAGCCTGGTGCAAGATGAGGCATTGGGGGGAGCACAGGGGGTGAAGGTGTTGTGTGTGCACGGGGATGTTCACAGCTACCCTTTAGTGTCAGTCCACATTTTTTTCAGAGGGGAAAAATTTAGAGTAAAGGCGGCGGTTAATCCTCGCCTCACCCACTCGATAATTTTGGGGACTGATTGGCCGGGATTTGGGGCATTAATGAGTCATTTAGTAAAGAGTGGGTCCTGCAGTATTTCAGCAAGGGGAGGTCCCGGTGTTGCTTTGGCGGGAGCAGCTGTCACAGAGCTGTCTACGTCATCTCCACGTCAGAGTGAGGAGCCGCCGGCTCCTCCTCCCTCTCTCGGGGAATCCCTCGCAGATTTCCCGTTAGAGCAGTCGCGAGACGAGACTCTGCGGCATGCATTTGACCAAGTGAGAGTAATTGATGGTCAAACGCTCCAGCCAAATGCCACCCTGTCCTTCCCTTATTTTTCTATTATGAGGGATAGATTATACCGAGTGACGCAGGACACTCAGACTAAAGAACAAATCACGCAGCTCTTGATTCCAAAAAGCTGCCGGGAATTGGTATTCCAGGCAGCTCACTTTAATCCCATGGCTGGACACTTAGGGCAGGATAAAACACTAGCCCGAATAATGGCCCGGTTCTATTGGCCAGGGATTCGCGGCGATGTCCGTAGGTGGTGTACGGCATGCCGCGAATGCCAGTTAGTAAATCCAGCGGCCATTCCAAAAGCGCCTTTGCGCCCTCTACCATTAATCGAGACCCCGTTCGAAAGAATTGGGATGGATCTCTTCGGGCCATTAGATCGGTCAACACGAGGGTACCGCTTTATATTAGTTCTGGTGGACTATGCAACGCGATACCCGGAAGCAGTGCCTCTTCGCAATATCTCAGCACGCAGTATTGCGGAAGCGCTCTTCTGCGTCATCTCCCGAGTTGGAATCCCCAAAGAGATTCTGACTGATCAAGGCACCTCGTTTATGTCACGAACACTGAACGAACTGTATGGGTTATTAGGTATTAAGCCGATCCGCACCAGCGTTTATCACCCACAAATGGACGGTTTAGTCGAACGATTCAATTGCACCCTCAAAAATATAATTAAGAAATTCGTAAGCGAGGACGCACGTAATTGGGATAAATGGCTCGAACCCTTGTTTGCAGTGCGAGAGGTCCCACAAGCCTCCACGGAATTCTCCCCGTTCGAATTGTTATACGGGCGTAAGCCGCGCGGCATTTTAGACGTGCTGCGAGAAAATTGGGAGGAGGGACCTTCACCAAGTAAAAATGAAATTCAATATGTTATTGACCTGCGCGCAAAACTCCACACACTCACGCACCTAACCCAGGAGAATTTGCGGCAGGCCCAAGACCGGCAAACCCGCCTGTATGACAAGGGTACGTGCCTTAGGGAGTTCGCACTGGGAGATAAAGTACTCATACTGTTGCCCACATCGAGCTCCAAATTGATCGCCAAGTGGCAAGGACCCTTTGAGGTCACACGGCGAGTCGGGGATGTCGACTATGAGGTGAGGCGGACGGACAGGGGTGGGGCGCTACAGATTTACCACCTCAATCTACTCAAACTCTGGAATGAGGAGGTCCCCGTGGCGTTGGTGTCGGTGGTTCCGGAGAAGGCGGAGCTGGGGCCGGAGGTTCAAAAGGGAGTATTGGCATTGCATGCCTCTCCGGTCCCCTATGGAGACTACCTCTCCCCGACCCAACTCGCAGAGGTTGCCCAGTTGCAGACCGAATTTTCAGACGTGTTCTCGCCCCTGCCCGGCCGCACCGACCTCATAGAGCACCACATTGAGATGCCCCCGGGGGTGGTAGTGTGTAGCCGCCCTTACAGGCTACCCAAACACAAGAAAAAAGTGGTTCAGGAAGAACTCGAGGCCATGTTCGAAATGGGCATCGTCGAGGAGTCCCACAGTGACTGGAGCAGCCCGGTGGTCTTGGTACCCAAGGCCGACGGGTCGGTCCGGTTCTGTGTAGACTATGGAAAAGTCAACGCGGTGTCTAAATTCCACGCGTACCCAATGCCTCGTATTGATGAGTTGCTCGATTGACTAGGCACAGCTTGCTTTTACTCGACACTGGATTTGACAAAGGGTTATTGGCAGCAGTGGCGGCTGCTGGTTTTTAAAACAGGAGAAGCCCATTTTACGCATTCATCATAAAACCTGTAGGCCGGATATCAAAGCATAGAAAGGTGTGCCCCATTAGCATAGTGAACTAGACAACCCTACCTAGTGGCAGAAAGTATTTCTGCTTGTACATTTCATGTTATAGTCTGGCTTGCCAGGCTAGTGCCTCATATCCTTAATCAAAAATATCAAACATCCAAAAATCACTGGCTATTCAATGAAGAGCCTTGAACATCATACCCCGATATGCAACACAGTCTTTAACACAACACCCAGCTGTGCAACACATCCTTGAACATCTTCTGCAACACAGTCTGGAAATTCATAACCCGGTAGGCTATGCAACACACAGAACCTTGAATATTATACCCAGGTATAACCTATAACACAGAGCCCACCATTCTCTTAACATTACTGAACAATACACACTTCAGATTCATGAACATTATATGATGCACACTATTTATACACAAATTCTGCCCTCCGCTCCTTTTCCAGAAAATGGTCTGTGACCCTGTCATACTAGCTGGTTGTGCTTTCCAGAGACTTCACCAATTTTTGTTAGCAGCTAGCACTGCAGATCCCAATAAGGCTCAAGCTAGCCTACAACCAGATTGAACTACAAATGAAATAAATGAGTGAATTCACGAATGATCAAACTGATAGAATGGATGAAAGTTAACGGAGCACAACGAGTAAGATTTACATTTATTTACAGAGTAATGTACAGAGACATCAATGAAAAGAAACGTTTATATGAAAAGAAATTCGGACAGCACTTTGGCACACGACTACACTTTCTCGACATCCGCTAGGGACTGATCATGCTTCCATGTTCCTCGCCGACGCCGAAGTACAGAGCCCGCCCTCCTCATGTCTTTCAAACACCACCTCCAATAATCCTTCATCAGCCCGGCTTCTTGCCCCTCCCACTGTCTCGTTTAGTCCCAGAGAAGCCCGGCTTCCCTGGAAGTGACGATTTTGTCGATTTTAACCAATAACAGCTAGCCGAAATTGGCTGTTCAGAGCCGTCTCATAGACTGCAACGGATACCCGGCTGCCAGTCCATAGAGTCCATTGAAATAAGAAAGGTTACAGCCAGTGTTGCCAGATTGGGCGGTTTTAAGTGCATTTTGGCAGGTTTTGAACATACCATATTTTGGCTGGAAAACGTCAGCAGTATCTGGCAATGCTGGTTACAGCCTGGCAGCAAAGGTGATTCTCATAGCGAACTGCAAGTTCATCAGACATCACTCAAATAAGTTATGCCGCTTTTCCACTACAAACGCGGCTGAGCCGTGCCGTGCCGAGTCGAGCTGAGTCGAGCTGAGCGGGGCTGTTGGAGTTGCATTTCGACTACAACCGCGCTGAACCGTGCTGGCTGGAAGTGGGTGGACACATTGGGTGGAGTTAGTGAAAGTGGGTGGACGTCACGTGATGTCGTTAAGCAGCGCAAACAGTGACATCAGTGACAGTGGCGGAACAAGTCAGAGCCGGGCCGGGGGCGGGGCAAATGACCGGGCCCTTTATTAAAGCTTATCATAACATCATTTTAGGCTACAAAATGTCCGCAACTGCGGTGATTACCAATTTCAACACTACCGGGTGCAACTATGTTATTTAGTACATCAAGTCCTTCAAACGAACATGTAACTCAGAAACAAAAAACATTAGGATACTGTACATGGCTCATAATAAAACATCAATAGCCTATACTGCGCACATTATTTGAAGGGCATACGAATGAGCGCTCAGAGTGGTGACAGGAAGAGTCAGAAATAAAAGGAGGGCGGTGCAAACCTCACTGAATGCACTGTGTTTACCAATTTCAACACTACGGGGTGCAACTATGTTATTTTGTACATTAAGTCCTTCAAACGAACATGTAACTCAGAAACAAAAAAACATTAGGCGACATACTGTACATGGCTCATAATAAAACATCAATAGCCTACTGCGCGCATTATTTGAAGGGCATGCGACGAGCCTTGCGCTCCGCGAACTCGTCCACGATGCTCTGTATGTCACTGATTCAGTGAGCTTTTAAGCGGTATCTCACGACCCGGATAGTAAACAATAAACATGGAGGACATGGTGTCGTTAGTGTTGCTGGTCTTGGTGCTGTGGCTTGTTGTCACCGACAACGCCAACAGATACTGGCAAGAGCGTATAGATGAGGCGAGGTGCATAAGGCTTCAGAAATTCTCGTAATTCGTAATTCTTCTTCTTCCGGGTTTGCGGTGTTTACAGATCCCAGCGCGCTCGCGGGGCGTGTGTGGGCATGTGAGGACACGCCTCCTCACCAATCAGTGCACAGGGGAGTGTCTGCTCACGCCCCCAGCCTCAGTCGGCACGGCTTGGCTCGCTTCAGCCCCACTCCAAAACGGTGCGAGTTTTAGGGGCTAAGCAGGGCTGAAACGAGCTGAGTCGTGCTGGTTTTTGGTAGTCGAAACGCGAGCCGTGTCGGGCTGAAGTGAGCTGAAGCGAGCTGAAGTGAGCTGAAAAAGGGTAGTGGAAAAGGGCCATTACAGGATAGTTATGAACGTAAATACAATCTTGGGCATATATTATGTTATGCAAGTTATTGTTTTAGTGAGAATTCAACGTCATAGATGCCGCAGTTTGGGGAGAGAATTTTAGGGGAAGCTTGGCTTCCCTTGTTGTCTCTGAGAAATCGCCCCGATTGGCAGATCCCCTTGACTCCATTATCCTGAGAAAAAACGGCCTTTTTGCCCCTCCAGTGGCTCCACCGCATGAAGGATGCCAACGCGCGGATCACCCGTTGGTATCTGGCACTCCAACCCTTTAACTTCAAGGTGGTCCACAGGCCGGGGGCACAGATGGTCATGGCGGACTTTCTCTCCCGTCAAGGGGGGGGAGTCGGCTGCGGGCCGGACAGCTGCCCGGCCTGAGTCGGGCGGTGGGGGTATGTGGCAGTGGGGGCGTGGTCAAGCATCGGTCTGTGACCGGAGGGCGGAGTCAGGGAAGGTAAGTGGCAGAATCACTACACCTGATGTGAATTAACCTGTGTTTGTGTGTCTTCCCAGCAACCACGCCCTATATAAGGAGAGAGAGGGCAGAGGAAGGGAGCTCTCTCCCGCACCAGATGACTTGTGTGTGTGTGTGTGTGTGTGTGTGTGTGTGCGTGCAACTGGGAGAGTATGAAAAAGTGTAAGCTGAAAAGCTAAAATAAAAGAGTTTTGGAACTCAGTTCTGGCCTGCCGTACTTCTGTGCTCCACCCACCCACTCTGACTTCTACACATGCATATGGACTTTATTATTCATGGTTGTTTTGATCATGTGCACTTGCTGAAAGACTCATTGAAAAGACCGCTAGGACACCCTGTTAAAGAAAGCGAGACACGCGTTGTTTTCAATATGGCGGCCATCAAGTGAGGAGTAAACAAAGAAACAGCTGGGAACTTTAGCGCTTCATGACTAAAAAAAAAATACCATGAAATAACGACACATAGCAAGAAAAGTACTTGGAAAACACTAAGGCCATAGCTGAGAGGGAGATACAAACCTTTCACGAAGTGATCACTGAAAACTCGAGCATACTTCGACTTGGCTCCCTTTGATTTCAGTGAGAGGTTCAAAAGCCACCTTTCTCAACGTCTTTTTGTGAAATCCTATGTTTGTACACCCTTTTTTATTAGTTCACAGGAACCCTGAAGAAACTTTTATTAGTTTCACGGTTTGATCGATTCGAACAACCTAAAACAACACAAGCATAAGGAATTTTTCATTCGAGCAATGCACCTTCTCTGTACAAACGCTTTGTCAACTGAGCTTTGGTAGACCACCAGCTAAAGTTTTGAATAACTAATGAGGTGGATTTGACATCATGTGAAACCCAAGAATCCTTGACTTGCAAGTGGCGTCAAAGCAAAATAGAAACCCGGATGTCGGCCATGTTGGTGGATATACAAATGCGGGGTCAAGCGACATTCCATACAAAACATAGTCACGTGTGCGCAACTCTCTTTGTTTTGCCACTGCTTTAAGCGTTCTTTTAGCTATGCCATATCTTTGTACTGTATGGTTGTGGTCACAACAGTACTCGTGACTGTGGCATGTTCCGATTTTTTTAGAATTTCATCCGTGATTTGGAAAGAGGGCGAGGAAACTCTGAGGCTTAGTATGGAGAGGAGACAAGGGGATCAGGACACTTCATCTAATGACCATTTCATGCAATAGTTAAGACATTTTGTCCAAAGCCTTTTTCAGATGCACTATCAATTATTTTATATTTCAGGTATTCCTGTGTTTGCGAATGAAAACCTTGCGAGAGCGCTGCTCTGCACCTAAAAATTTAATATGATCCAGTCGGCTTTAAAAATTAATAACTCGGCCAACGGAGCTCATGGCAAAGCCAAATTTTACAGGCACCTCCCTCTAAGCCTCTCCCTTGAAAGAGCATGGTCTTAGGTTGGTACAACCATGCCTTGGCCTGGGATTCGTGAACGAAGCCCCTGCGAGAGCGCTGCTCAGCACCTAAAGATTTAATATGATCTATACTATGGCACTCATTTGCTGTACAAAATTGTGTTTTGCTTCAGTCAAATTCCATTGAGAATTCCTCCTTTTTTGAACAAACAAATACCTGAAATATAAAATAATTGATAGTGCATATGAAAAAGGCTTTGGACAAAATGTCTTAACTATTGGACAAAATGATCATTGGATGAAGTGACCTGTATTCCTACTCGATGGTCAGTAGAAGTGTCTTATCTTCAGAAAAGTCTGACTTTTTTTAAATAATATGGGTCAAAACCACACATATCTATCTTTGCTCGATCATTCAAATCGTGGTAATACTGAGAAAATTCAGCATTGTTTACAGACACACTTTCAGCAGCTACCATCCTAGTTGCTTTGTACATCCACCATCATGACGGACATTCATGACGTAGCACATTTTGATCATGTGGTTGCAAGTCAGGCGTTGTCACTCCCCCACCAGCCTTTGGCTGGTGAGGAGGGTGGCATGTCACCCAGCAGGATTAAAAACAAGACCTGTTAAAGGGCGTAGGAGCTCCTTGCGAGCCAACAGCCAACATGCAAAAATGGATCCGGGGTCCCATTGTAGGCATCTGATGTATAGTACCACTGACTCTGATGGCAGCCCCTGCACCCAAAATCTCTCTCAGTCGTATTGGCTGTGCCTTTCCTCTGATGCAGAGAGGTTCTGGGCGAGAGAAGCCCTTGATAAGCGACTAGGACCGCCCAAGGTAGCTTTCTAGTCCTGGGAGTGACCTTCCCACCAACGTCACTTAATCCAGTATTCACAGAGGAAAGCTGTGACTGTAGTCACTTCTACTGCAGGAAACAAAAACTTGGAAAGAAGTAGTTACTGGTTATAAGCTAAGAGTTATGGTGATATGCTCTGACGCCAGGGATTTCTTTTGAGAGTGGGAGGGGTTATTTAATCCCATGATAGTTACCGCCCACTGAAGTTAGGCAGCCCCTAACCAGTAAGGTACTATTGGTCACCACCACAGCACTGACAGATGGGGTGGTCTGTCATTGCCTAATTACCTCATCTAAGAAAAATTGTGTATTTATGGAGCTGAATCCTGGCCCACTTACAGGCACCAGGAATCACGCCTCAGTGCCTTCCACAAAAGAAATCTCCACTCAATCATTGGCAAAACATGGGAAGACAAAATGACTAACCAGGAACTCTTTGAAGCTACAAAGTCAGAACCTCTGTCTTCAAGGCGGAAGTTCATATGCCTCAGATGGGCTGGTCATGTTACTCAAATGCCCACCACTCATGTACCACGCAAGATACTTCACAGTGTGCTGAAGGAAGGAACTCGCCAGACAAGAAGACCAAGACTGCGCTTTAAAGATGTCCTCAAGAAGGACTCTAAAGATTTTTCTATCTATCCTGACACTTGGACTGTTGTTGCACATGATAGGGTTAAGTGGAGAAGCTCCATCTGTAAAAGCTGATTACTGGATGCTGATAACAACCTAGAGACACTCAGAAAACGAAGAGAGAAGCAAAGCGTAGTGGAATGAAGGTCACTTCAGCATTGTCGTCCGCGACAGATGCTTGCCAAACCAAGCCAAGGTTGCAAGTCATCTATACCACTCAACGCCAGCCAATATAGTGGTAGGGGAGTTTGGTATGCAGATCTTCCAGATTGTAATCTTTTGGTTGATTCTTTCCCATTCTGGGAATCCCAATCTCCTAAAGTTGACTTAGATTTAGTCCCTAAAATCTCTAAACAAGAGGATAGTAGTTGCTACATGTTACAATCGGCATTAGAACACGTTCAACTCAAATACAATCAACACTTACATATATTTACTGATGGTTAAAAAAAAATTTCGATTGTGCATCTGGCATTGTAATTCCAAGTCTAAACATTCAAAAAAGATTATAAAATCTCAAACGGTACTATTTTTAGAGCTGAGTTACTAGCAATTACAAAGGCTTTGGAACTTCTTATTGATAAACCTCCCTTTCAAAGTGTGATATTTTCTGATTCTTTGTCTGTCTTACAAAAATTCAAAAGGAAGATAATGACCCTGGTGACTTGTCCAGGGTGTACCTCGCCTTTCTCCCGTAGTCAGCTGGGATAGGCTCCAGCTTGCCTGCAACCCTGTAGAACAGGATAAAGCGGCTACAGATAATGAGATGAGATGAGAGATAATGACATAGAATTATTAGATTTCCGATATCTTATGCACAAGTTTAATTTTATGGGTGGTGAGGTTGTTTTTTGTTGGATTCCAGCTCATGTGGGTATTATAGGAAATGAAATGGCTGATAAATTGGCCAAAAGATCAGTAAATGAAACCTATTATTTTTTTCGCGGTCCGGTTTCCATCAAATCCTGCGCTCTGATTAGCTGGCGAGCGGGTCCGTATCCTATGATACGGACCCCAGCTACGGACCCTGGTTATGGACCTCTGGCGACTTGCTCGTTCACAACAACAAACAACATAGTAGCATTTTTTTGTCAACATTTATCTTTTTTTAATAAGATTTATTTATAAGATTATCAAAAATCTTATACATTTTTGCCAGCATTTCTCAGGAGAATAGCATTAATTTTACAGCATGGATAGTGATTACAACAGTCTTCACATCGAAAGCGAGTTTTACTACCCTGAGGCAGAAGAAATAAAAGAAAACATTTCAGGATCAAGCTAAAAACCTGTAACTCTTGCTAACGCTGAGCAAAAACATGGCCTGAATGACTCAATTTTGTATAAATAGGGGACTACATAGGCGGCAAAATGTAGCTTTTTCCTGCCATGGAAGTGCCCTTGTATACCGAGGAGGAAGCCATTTGCATTACAGCCGTGAATGAGGATTCAAAATAGCATTAATTTTACAGCATGGATAGTGATAATGACAGTGTTCACAGCGAAAGCGAATTTTACTACCCTGAGGAAGAAGAAATAAAATAAAACATTTCGGGAGAAAGCTAAAAACCTCTAACTTGCTAACACTGAGCAAAAACATGGCTGAATCCTGAATGACTCAATTTTGTATAAATAGGGGACTACATAGGCGGCAAAATGTAGTTTTTTTTCCTGCCATGAAAGTGCACTTGTATACCGAGGAGGAAGCCATTTGCATTACAGCCGTGAATGAGGATTCAAAATGGCAGCTTGCCTTGGCTCGGTTTTCCCTTCCGGGTGCTCTCGTTTTCTGTTAGAATTTGGAAAAGAAAAAAATAAATATATTATATACCAGCTTAAGGTCGGTTCGTATGGTGAAATACCGTGACCTCGGCCTTGAATACTGACCTCGACCCAGAGGGCCTCGCTCAGTACTTTCAAGACCTCAGTCATGGTATTTCACTATATGGACCTCCCAACTGGTAAATAACATATATTTATGACATTTATTACCCTTTTACCACTTCTGATATTACAAAACATATCAAAGATGTTATTTTAGAATATGGCAAGACAGATGGGAAAATTCCCAAACTGGTAGATTCTTCTACCAACTAGAACCAAATATTACAAAACATACCACATATTCTGACAAAAACAGAAACAAACAAAGGATAATTACAAGACTTAGATTTGGAAAATGTCTACTTAATGATACAAAATGTCTTAAAAAAAACAACCTCCAATCAATGTACAACTTGTGGTGTAAAAGAAAATGTCAAACACCTGCTTCTAGAGTGTATCAAATATCCAAACTTTCATGATAAAATTATTCATCTCATTATCTCTAGCTGCTTTATCCTGTTCTACAGGGTTGCAGGCAAGCTGGAGCCTATCCCAGCTGACTACGGGCGAAAGGCGGGGTACACCCTGGACAAGTCGCCAGGTCATCACAGGGCTGACACATAGACACACAACCATTCACACTCACATTCACACCTACAGTCAATTTAGAGTCACCAGTTAACCTAACCTGCATGTCTTTGGACTGTGGGGGAAACCGGAGCACCCGGAGGAAACCCACGCGGACACGGGGAGAAAATGCAGACTCCGCACAGAAAGGCCCTCGCCGGCCATGGGGCTCGAACCTGGACCTTCTTGCTGTGAGGCGACAGCGCTAATCACTACACCACCGTGCCGCCCCACAATTAGAAATTAATATTAAAAACTTACTTTTACATAAAAAATTTTATGATGACATTTATAGGTTTATTATTGAAAAATAAATAAAAATTTAATTTTGAAAAGAAAGAAACTCGTATTTAGGTACGGTGGTGTAGTGGTTAGCGCTGTCGCCTCACAGCAAGAAGGTCCGGGTTCGAGCCCCGTGGCTGGCGAGGGCCTTTCTGTGTGGAGTTTGCATGTTCTCCCCGTGTCCGCATGGGTTTCCTCCGGGTGCTCCGGTTTCCCCCACAGTCCAAAGACATGCAGGTTAGGTTAACTGGTGACTCTAAATTGACCGTAGGTGTGAATGTGAGTGTGAATGGTTGTCTGTGTCTATGTGTCAGCCCTGTGATGACCTGGCGACTTGTCCAGGGTGTACCCCGCCTTTCGCCCGTAGTCAGCTGGGATAGGCTCCAGCTTGCCTGCGACCCTGTAGAACAGGATAAAGCGGCTAGAGATAATGAGATGAGATGAGAAACTCGTATTTAATGTGTGTGTGCTTGGTCACAATATGTGAACTAGTCGTTCCAATCCTTATAGGACGCCAAATCACTTGGAGTGGGCGGGGCTCTGAAAGAAGCTCAAGATCTGGCAACCTGAATTACTTTCCCGGAAGTCAAGTTACAGGTTTGAAGAGGCGTGTGTGCTGACTGCTGATTAACAAAACGTCGCGATAAACATTGTTTTTAAATCGAAGATTAAGTCCATGCCGTATTATTTATTTTGTTTGTATGTTAGTGTGCTGGAGGTTGGAGGAGATGATGGCGGAATGGAGACTTCCGGAAGAAGTGTGGGTCCACGTGTTTGATTTCTTGTCCACTCCGGACAAATTAAGTGTTCGCTCGAGCTGTAGGTTTTTTATGAGACTGATCGACCGCCCTGCTTTGTGGAAGAACACCAGGCTGTATCTTGAAAACATCAGCTCGCTCACGGCTCATTCCTGGAGAACTCTCAGCAGCAGGAGGTCCGGATCAGTGGTGGTGCTGAAGGCGAAAGGGAAAGAGTGGAGGCAGCTCGCAGTGCGGCTCCCGTGGGTTCACTCAGTGACTGTGGCTGTGTGCTGTGCCACTGCTCTGAACTCACTCAGAGAGTTTAAAAGCCTAACGCGACTCGGGCTGCGGCGGTGTGTCTGTCCCAGTTTAACCCCACTGTCTGCACTGCACCAGCTGTCGCACCTCAGCCTGTGTGAGGTGGTCAGTGCTCCAACCTCTGACATCATTCATGCACTCTCCCAGCTCACTAATCTGACTTCACTTCACTACCATGCTTGCAGCAAACCCATACCTCCAGCAGCATTTCACCATTTACTACAGCGCTTGCCAAAATTAAAACACCTCTCTTTAAAAATGGGATCGAATCAGGGCCCTATCTCCAAAGATACCCTCTTTCTTCCACAGGCAAACCACATACCCGGTGAGGAGGAGTTGCGAAACATCATGGCCTATGTAGTTTATTATTTAGTTGCATTATATTCAGTGTTGGTGACACTTTTCTGATGAATACATTATCAGAAGTCGGGGTGGTGTAGTGGTTAGCGCTGTCGCCTCACAGCAAGAAGGTCCGGGTTCGAGCCCTGTGACCGGCGAGGGCCTTTCTGTGCGGAGTTTGCATGTTCTCCCCGTGTCCGCATGGGTTTCCTCCGGGTGCTCCGGTTTCCCCCACAGTCCAAAGACATGCAGGTTAGGTTAACTGGTGACTAAATTGACCGTGAGTGTGAATGGTTGTCTGTGTCTATGTGTCAGCCCTGTGATGACCTGGCGACTTGTCCAGGGTGTACCCCGCCTTTCGCCCGTAGCCATCTGGGATAGGCTCCAGCTTGCCTGAGACCCGGTAGAACAGGATAAAGCGGCTAGAGATAATGAGATGAGACATTGTCAGAAGTCGGGGTGGCACAGACAGAGCAAGAAGGTTCTGGGTTCGAGCCCAGCGGCCGATGAGGGCCTTTTTGCGTGGAGTTTGCATGTTCTCCCCGTGCCCTTGTGGGTTTCCTCTGGGTGATCTGATTCCCCCCCACAGTCCAAAGACATGCAGGTCTGGTTAATTGGTGGCTCTGAATTGACCGTAGGTGTGAATGAGAGTGTGAAAGGTTGGTTGTCTCTGTGTCAGCCCTGCGATAACCTGGCGACTTGTCCAGGGTGTACCCCGCCTCTCGCCTATAGTCAGCTGGGATAGGCTACAGCTTGCCTGTGACCCTGTAGAACAGGATAAGTGGCTACAGATAATGGATGGATGGATATTCAGTGTTGGTGACTTTTCTGATGAATACATTATCAGAAGTCAGGGTGGCACTGTGGTGCAGTGATTAGTACTGTCACCACAGAGCAAGAAGGTTCTGGGTTTGAGCCCAGCGGCCGACGAGGGCCTTTCTGTATGGAGTTTGCATGTTCTCCCTATGTCTGTGTGGGTTTCCTCTGGTTGATCTGGTTTCCCCCCACAGTCCAAAGGCATGCAGATTTGGTAAAATACCCAGCACAAAACAGTACGTACTTAGTGTTGGTCCCAAGCCCAGATAGATTGGGGAAGGTTGCATCAGGAAGGGCATCCGGTGTATAACCTTTGCCAAATCAAATATGTGGAACAGATCCTCTGTGGTGAAAGAAGGCGGCGTTACCAGAAGTTGCCAGATGATTTGTCGATTCGTTTGAATATCAAAATGTCTTCATTAATTGAATAGAACAGTTTTATCAGAATAGAAAATTTCATATAATAACTTTTTTTTATTATTGAAAGAATAAGTTTAGTTCTGGCATCATGAACTATTTACGTATTTACAAAATACAGGCAGTGTTTCTCAATGTCAAGGATGCGTCCTTTTAAAGGTGGCATTTCAAGGATGCCACATCATCGAATCCCACCGAAGGATTGTTCCAATGTCTCGGATCGTTCACATTCTACCACGGCTAATGTCCTTCTGACATACCCCAGCACCTGGAACACAATTGGCTAAAGCGGTTTCCTAAAAATTACTGGTTTTGCAACTACTACCTACACCCACCCACCCATTCCCAAAAGTATTTACACCTCAGTCCTGCAGATGGCGGTAACGTATTAAGATTGCAAACATCCTTGACATTTCGAAGCACCCAGGATATCTGAAAGGTCAGGAACCAGAACCAGCAGGAATATGTTGAGCAAAATCTGGACAAACATGATACAGCGAGTAAGAAAATGTGTAGAGCGTAAAGGTGACTATGTAGCGCACACACAATATGAAGTCTATGTAGCTTCACTGTCATTGGTTTCTGACTATTAGGTTGCCCTGTACTATGATTCCTATCAAGAGTGTAGAAAAAAATATGGAGTTGTAGTAATTAGCTGGGAAATGCACATGAAGGAAACGTTTAAGTTGAAATCATTTACTTTTATTGTTTGTAAATATAGCCAAGATTAGATTAAAAAAGTGGACTGGTGAGACAAACAGCAGTGGTTAGTGTTTGGTCATTGCGGAACATAAACTTGCACAAGCACGAGTCAGTTAGGCTTGACACACTGGTGGTGAATCAACCAAGCGTTCTCTCTTAACTTGTAGAACAAGCAGCTGTGATATGATCTGGAGTAATGTGTTTTTTTTTTTTTTTTGGCCAGGCACAGCCCAAACCAATAATCATATCATCAGTTCTTTGGCTAATCAGACATGAGGTATCTTACCAGAGCAATTAGGAGCTTTGCTCAAGGGCACTTCAGCCAGTCCTGCTGGTCCAGGGAATTGAACCAGTGACCTTTTGGTTCCATAGCTGCTTCTGTAACCATTAGGGCATGGCTTTTCCACATGAGTTGTGTAGTGTGCAATAAAGTCTCTAAAATCTGCTCAAAAAAGTCAATAGATATCTCACTTGGGTCATTTTTTAAATAAAGTCCCTAAAGTGGTCTAAAAAGTCACCAAATCTCGCAACAAAGTTGCTAAGTTAGCAGTATTACTTATATGCACTCATTTAACATGTAAAACAATGTAAAATTATAAAGACAAAACAGTTAATTCACCAGTAATTAAAGTTCTTATTTGCACAGTTTTCCCAGTCAGTGTGCTCTGCCCAAGGCAGCATTGCCTGTTGGCAAAGTGGCATCGCATTCTCCATTGGGAAACAATGGTAGAGTGGGTGCTGATCATCAGTAAGTGAATTAAAGTAATAAGGCTGGAGACACTTGTAGAGGATCTTGGACCACACTCTTGGCTTGCACAACAATTGTGAAAACAATTTGGTTTTTCGCAAAATGGGTTTTCTCATCTCATTATCTCTAGCCGCTTTATCCTTCTACAGGGTCGCAGGCAAGCTGGAGCCTATCCCAGCTGACTACGGGCGAAAGGCGGGGTACACCCTGGACAAGTCGCCAGGTCATCACAGGGCTGACACATAGACACAGACAACCATTCACACTCACACCTACGGTCAATTTAGAGTCACCAGTTAACCTAACCTGCATGTCTTTGGACTGTGGGGGAAACCGGAGCACCTGGAGGAAACCCACGCGGACACGGGGAGAACATGCAAACTCCACACAGAAAGGCCCTCGCCGGCCCCAGGGCTCGAACCCAGGACCTTCTTGCTGTGAGGCGACAGCGCTAACCACTACACCACCGTGCCGCCCGGGTTTTCACATGTACCCTCCTATTTAGGCGAATGCAGTAGAGTGCATGGTGTCTGAAAGCACATTTCTGACAAGTGACAATTTTTTGCATTTGTTTTAAATATACAATAAATTTACCACCTGTTTTAGTGAGAAAATGATAAAAACCAAAAATTGTTGCATGAAAATCGTATAGAATCATGTGTGATATGTTTTTTTTTTTAAAATAAACTAATTTTTGTACTTTTTTGTGAAGGATGACAGTAATTAAGATGAGTACCCTTAGAATGTCAGTATTTTTACAAAGCAGTTGTAGGTATGTTGAAAATAGTTTTTTACCCAAGTTGCTCTAATTCCAGAAGATCCACAGTGTAGAGTGCCAGCACTGACCAGCCTGGAATTGCTGAACTACTCGGACCCCATTCTCTTTCCTGTGGCCCTGCAGGGGATTCCTTCCCTCAGACTCCTGACAGTGCAGTATAGAGGCTGGTCTGTGGAACCAGAGCTATGCCACCTTAAGACATGGCTGTCAACAATGCCCCTCCTCTCAGAGCTAAATATTTCATGTGAGTATGACCTCCAACTGGGGATATTTTTCTGTGGCTCTGTTTTTTTTCTTAGAAAACAAGATATATAAAGAAATAGAATAACTTTTATTTATCTCATCTCATCTCATTATCTCTAGCCGCTTTATCCTGTTCTACAGGGTCGCAGGCAAGCTGGAGCCTATCCCAGCTGACTACGGGCGAAAGGCGGGGTACACCCTGGACAAGTTGCCAGGTCATCACAGGGCTGACACATAGACACAGACAACCATTCACAGTCACATTCACACCTACAGTCAATTTAGAGTCACCAGTTAACCTAACCTGCATGTCTTTGGACTGTGGGGGAAACCGGAGCACCCGGAGGAAACCCACGCGGACACGGGGAGAACATGCAAACTCCGCACAGAAAGGCCCTCGCCGGCCACGGGGCTCGAACCCGGACCTTCTTGCTGTGAGGCGACAGCGCTAACCACTACACCACCGTGCCGCCCACTTTTATTTATTTATTTATTTATTTATTTAAAAAAGAAAACAGACTTGATGTGGGTCAACAGTGTAGGTACAACCTTATCAAAGGAGAAAACCTCACAAATCCGACAGTTTTACTGTGTCCTTACAGCAACAGTTTTGCAACAGTTCCAAAAAATATTCACAACAGAAAACACTCTGTTCACCAATATTCAGGCTTGTAATACTTGAGTCCGACTCATGCCCTAATTTTAACGACTCGTGACTTGACTTGGACTTGAGCACTGATGACTCAGACTTGGACTTGTGCATTAACTGCATTCGGACTCATAAATTGGAGACAAGGACTTGGATTTTTTATTTATTTTTTGTAACACACCATAATAATTTGGCATAAGTTATTTACATCTACATTAATTTTTATACTAATTTTGTGCAAGAGAATGCAAATTCACCTGTTCATACGTCATGTTCAGGAACAAACTAACGTTAACAGTGCTAAAATGCCTGGAGAGAAGCCCCTAGGATTGTCCACAGTGCTTATACAGACTTCTCATGCAGTGGGAAAAAATGCACTATGTGTTCCATATGTAGAAGAACTATCAAGGAGACGACGGGGACAACCTCGAACTTCAATCGTCATTTTGCAAGACTCCACCCAGAGAAGGAAGTGACACGCTATGTTCATTGCCCTGTTGATAGCGGGGCTTGCTGACCGATGAACTAGCTGGTGTTTACCCTCTCTCATGTTATTTGCCCTGCTGATAGTGGGCGGGGCTTGCTGAGGGATGAACAAGCTTTTTATCTGTAGCCTATTAACTAAAATGGGGCAGTCGAGCAGTAACGTTAGTTCAACACAGTAGCAGAGACGGTTTCGCATAAAGACAGCAACAGCCACCATCACATGGTGCAGTTGGAGTCTTGTTCTTGGACTCGACTCATATCAATAGTGGACTTGACTCAGTTTTCTTTAATGACTTGGACTTGACTTGGATTTGAACACTGAGGACTCGGGACTGGACTCGGATTCGACGTTTAGTGACTTGACTACAAAACTGCCAATATTGTGTCCTGAGACAAGCATATTTCTTAAAGACAGCCTTATTGGCTCTTGGATTTTGAAAACTACAAATTAAAAGAATTTCACCTTCTTCAGAACACAAAAATTTTGATAATTTAAAAAAAAATATCTTATTTGCTTTATTTAACTGTAAAAGACAAGAGTGCATGGTGGTGCAGCAGGTAGTGTTGCTGGCTCATAGCCTCTGGGTCCTTGGTTTGTCCCAGGTGTGAACGAGTGTGTGAATGTGTGTGCGTGGACTTCTCTACTCTGAGTAAAAACAGGAGCTTGGTAAATTTCCAACCCAATCTCACACAAAATACAAATTCATATAATTTAAGTTATAAGAAGATCTCTGGACACTGCCTCTGGAGAATGTGAATAAAAGTATTTTTGATTCATATGTGCATCATTTGTAAAAAATAAAAATTTGTTTATTTTGCATGCACAAACGAAGCACAAATGAATCAGACATGTTTGGAGTCATTTGGGTGTTAATGGCGTACTAGGGTCATTAAAACAGTCCTAAAACATCCATCCAGCCATCCATTATCTGTAGTCGCTTATCCTGTGCAGGGTTGTGGGCAAGCTGGAGCCTATCCCAGCTGACTGTGGGCGAGAAGCGAGCTACACCCTGGACAAGTTGCCAAGTCATCACAGGGCTGACACATAGAGACAAACAACCATTCACACTCATATTCACACCGGCGGTCAATTTAGAGCCACCAATTAGCCTAACCTGCATGCCTTTGGACTGTGGGGGAAACCGGAGCACCCGGAGGAAACCCACGCGGACACGGGGAGAACATGCAAATTCCACACAGAAAGGCCCTTGGCGGCCACGGGGCTCGAACCCAGAACCTTCTTGCTGTGAGGTGACAGTGTGAGGTGACTACACCACCATGCCACCCCCAGTCTTAAAACATTTAATGGTTAATTTTCTTTAAATTTGTTTGAGCACATATGTTTATTTTGCACACAAACTATGCACAAGCAAACTGAAATACCTTTATTCACATTCTCATCATATGAGATGCCAACTTCATGGAGGTACAGTGGTGCTTGAAAGTTTGTGAACCCTTTAGAATTGTCTATATTTCTGCATAAATATGACCTAAAACATCATCAGATTTTCACACAAGTCCTAAAAGTAGATAAAGAGAACCCAGTTAAACAAATGAGACAAAAATATTATACTTGGTCATTTATTTATTGAGGAAAATGATCCAATATTACATATCGGAGTGAGACAAAAGTATGTGAACCTTTGCTTTCAGTATCTGGTGTGACCCCCTTGTGCAGCAATAACTGCAACTAAACGTTTCCAGTAACTGTTGATCAGTCCTGCACACCGGCTTGGAGGAATTTTAGCCCATTCCTCCGTACAGAACAGCTTCAACTCTGGGATGTTGGTGGGTTTCCTCACATGAACTGCTCACTTCAGGTCCTTCCACAACATTTCAATTGGATTAAGGTCAGGACTTTGACTTGGCCATTCCAAAACATTAACTTTATTCTTCTTTAACCATTCTTTGGTAGAATGACTTGTGTGCTTAGGGTCGTTGTCTTGCTGCATGACCCACCTTCTCTTGAGATTCAGTTCATGGACAGATGTCCTGACATTTTCCTTTAGAGTTCGCTGGTATAATTCAGAATTCATTGTTCCATCAATGATGGCAAGCCGTCCTGGCCCAGATGCAGCAAAACAGGCCCAAACCATGATACTACCACCACCATGTTTCACAGATGGGATAAGGTTCTTATGCTGGAATGCAGTGTTTTCCTTTCTCCAAGCATAACACTTCTCATTTAAACCAAAAAGTTCTATTTTGGGCGGCACGGTGGTGTAGTGGTTAGCGCTGTCGCCTCACAGCAAGAAGGTCCTGGGTTTGAGCCCCGGGGCCAGCGAGGGCCTTTCTGCGTGGAGTTTGCATGTTCTCCCCGTGTCCGCGTGGGTTTCCTCTGGGTGCTCCGGTTTCCCCCACAGTCCAAAGACATGCAGGTTAGGTTAACTGGTGACTCTAAATTGACCGTAGGTGTGAATGTGAGTGTGAATGGGTGTCTGTGTCTATGTGTCAGCCCTGTGATGACCTGGCGACTTGTCCAGGGTGTACCCCGCCTTTCGCCCGTAGTCAGCTGGGATAGGCTCCAGCTTGCCTGCGACCCTGTAGAAGGATAAAGCGGCTAGAGATATGAGATGAGAAGTTCTATTTTGGTCTCATCCGTCCACAAAACATTTTTCCAATAGCCTTCTGGCTTGTCCACGTGATCTTTAGCAAACTGCAGATGAGCAGCAATGTTCTTTTTGGAGAGGAGTGGCTTTCTCCTTGCAACCCTGCCATGCACACCATTGTTGTTCAGTGTTCTCCTGATGATGGACTCATGAGCATTAACATTAGCCAATGTGAGAGAGGCCTTCAGTTGCTTAGAAGTTACCTTGGGGTCCTTTGTGACCTCGCCGACTATTACACGCCTTGCTCTTGGAGTGATCTTTGTTGGTTGACCACTCCTGGGGAGGGTAACAATGGTCTTGAATTTCCTCCATTTGTGCACAATCTGTCTGACTGTGGATTGGTGGAGTCCAAACTCTTTAGAGATGGTTTTGTAACCTTTTCCAGCCTGATGAGCATCAATAACACTTTTTCTGAGGTCCTCAGAAATCTCCTTTGTTCGTGCCATGATACACTTCTACAAACATGTGTTGTGAAGATCAGACTTTGATAGATCCCTGTTCTTTAAATAATACAGGGTGCCCACTCACACCTGATTGTCATCCAGATTGATTGAAAACACCTGACTCTAATTTCACCTTCAAATTAACTGCTAATCCTAGAGGTTCACATACTTTTGCCCCTCACAGATATGTAATCTTGGATCATTTTCCTCAATAAATAAATGACCGAGTATAATATTTTTGTCTCATTTGTTTAACTGGGTTCTCTTTATCTACTTTTAGGACTTGTGTGAAAATCTGATGATGTTTTAGGTCATATTTATGCAGAAATATAGAAAATTCTAAAGGGTTCACAAACTTTCGAGCACCACTGTATAGAAATTTATACAAAATATCACAATTGTCAGACAATGTTGAAACTTGATGGTTTACTTTCAAAGGTGAACCAATGTTTTGAACTAACCGTTTCTTTTATGGATGCATTTAACTGCTTTCAGTGGGATATGAACTTGGTGCCTACGCTAACTCAGTGCCTGCAACAGTGCATCGCTTGTCCCTTAAAGGAGTGATGGCAGAGATTAAAGCTTTGAGGGATTTAGCACAACGAGTGCCAGATCTTCTGCACCTACACTTGGACCTATATTTCCATAAAAAGCAAAGCCTCATTGCTGAGATTCCTTGGCTTTTCCCCAAGCTGCAGAGTCTGGCAATAAGGTCAGAGCTTCATGTTCAGCCATAGCTACAATGACTTATGCTGTTTTTTCTTTTGTGTTATATGATAACTAAATCTTTTTTTAATGCCTCTGCTTCTTTCAGATACCACAAGGTTCCTGTGGAAGAGCTCCTGGGACTTGCACAGTTGTCCCATCTTAAGTATTTAGTCATTCTGGATCCTATCACAGGACCAAATTCAGCTCTAACGGACTTGACTCAAAAAATGCACATCCAGACCAACTATAGAGTTAATGTTATTCATTTGCCACGATCAAAAGTCCCAAATGCTTGTCTTTGTGCAAATTACTGATATTCAGACCTTATACCATGTCTGTACTCAGAACCTGAATTACAAATTCATGTTCAGCTCCTTGATAAAGCTATGCTTTTTTCCCCCCGTGTTCCTCTCCTTCTTTCCCATAGCCCGCAAGGGTCATAGGGGCACCACTGATGATATTTTAACAGTCCATCATTGGTGTATCTGGGGCATTTAAACTTGGCGGAACCCATCCCTCTCCAAGCTTGATCAATGGACAATTTAGATTAGCCAGTTAACCGAACTACATATATTTGGACTGTGGGAGGAAAGTGGAGCAGACAAGGGCAGAGCATGCAAACTCCACACAGAAAGACCACTGGGCTTGAACCCAGAACCTTCTTGCTGTGAGGCGACAGTGCTAACCGCTACACCACCCCGTTTTCCTCTCTGCCATGGTGGTAGACCTCCATTAGGTGCCACTGTAGTCATACAAAAAAAGTATCTGTAGCGTGAATCGCGTGTGGGTGGAGCACAGAGGACGGCAGGACAGAGATCAGGTTTGTTAACCGGCTTTATTGCCACACTTTTCAGAGTTGCAAACAGTTTTCACTAGCGCGAGAGAGACACACACACACAGCGTCTCGTCCGGTTCTCCCTCTGCTCTCGCTCTCCCTCCTTAAATAGGGCGGTTTACTGGGGAGAACACACAAAACACAGGTTAATGACACTCAGGTGAAGCGATTCTGCCACTTACCTTCCCCAACTCCGCCCTCCTGTCACAGACCGGTGCTTGACCACGCCCCCGCTGCCACATACCCCCACCGCCCGACTCAGGCCGGGCGCCCGTCCGGCCCACAGCCGACTCCCCCCCCCCCCCCCCTTGACGGGAGAGGAAGTCCGCCACGACCATCTGCGCCCCCGGCCTGTGGACCACCTTGAAGTTGAAAGGTTGGAGCGCCAGATACCAACGAGTGATCCGCGCGTTGGCATCCTTCATGCGGTGGAGCCACTGGAGGGGCGCGTGGTCCGAACAGAGGGTGAAAGAGCGCCCCAGCAGGTAGTAACGGAGGGCGAGGACCGCCCACTTGATGGCCAGGCACTCCTTCTCGATAGTGCTGTAGCGCCCCTCACGCACTGACAGCTTCCGGCTGATGTACAACACTGGGCGGTCCTCTCCCCCCACCTGCTGGGACAAAACGGCCCCCAGCCCTCTGTCCGACGCATCCGTCTGCAACAAAAAGGGGAGAGAGAAGTCAGGGGAGTGCAAAAGTGGCCCCCCACACAGTGCAGCCTTTACCTCAGAGAAAGCCCGCTGGCACTGCTCCGTCCACTGGACCGGGTCTGGCGCCCCCTTTTTAGTGAGGTCAGTCAGCGGGCTGGTGACGTCCGAATAATTAGGTATGAACCTACGATAATAGCCAGCCAGCCCCAGGAACTGTCTCACCCCCTTTTTGGTCTTGGGTCTCGGGCAGGCCGCAATCGCTGCTGTCTTATTAATTTGGAGACGCACCTGCCCGTTACCCAAGTGGAAGCCCAGATACCGTACTTCCACCCGCCCAATCGCACACTTCTTCGGGTTGGCAGTGAGCCCCGCCCGCCTCAGCGACCTAAGGACGGCCCTCAGGTGTTGCAGGTGCCGCTGCCAGTCATTACTATAAATGATTATGTCGTCTAAATAAGCAGCCGCATAGGTGGCGTGGGGCCGGAGGATCCGGTCCATCAGCCGCTGAAACGTAGCGGGCGCCCCAAACAGCCCAAACGGAAGTGTGACGAACTGGTGTAAGCCGAACGGTGTGGAAAAGGCCGTTTTTTCCCGGGATAATGGAGTCAAGGGGATCTGCCAATATCCCTTCGTCAAATCCAGTGTCGAGTAAAAGCGAGCCGTGCCTAGTCGATCAAGCAGCTCATCAATACGAGGCATTGGGTACGCGTCGAATTTAGACACCGCATTGACTTTTCTATAGTCCACACAGAACCGGACCGAGCCGTCGGCCTTGGGAACCAAGACCACCGGGCTGCTCCAGTCACTGTGGGACTCCTCGACGATGCCCATTTCGAGCATGGCCTGAAGTTCTTCCCGAACCACCTTTTTTTTGTGTTCGGGTAATCTATAAGGTCGGCTACGCACTACCACCCCCGGGGGCGTCTCTATGTGGTGTTCTATGAGGTTGGTGCGTCCGGGCCGGGGCGAGAACACATCCGAAAACTCGGCCTGCAACTGGGCGACCTCCGTGAGTTGGGTCGGGGAGAGGTGGTCTCCACAGGGGACCGGAGAGGTGCGAGATGCCAATGACCCTTTTTGGATCTCCGGCCCCAGCTCCGCCTTCTCCGGAACTACCGACACCAACGCCACGGGGACCTCCTCATTCCAGAGCTTCAGCAGATTGAGGTGGTAGATCTGTAGCGCCCCCTCCCTGTCCGTTCGCCTAACCTCATAGTCGACATCCCCGACTCGCCGTGTGACCTCAAAGGGCCCTTGCCACTTGGCGATTAATTTGGAGCTCGACGTGGGCAACAGGACGAGTACCTTATCTCCCGGAGTGAACTCTCTAATGCGCGTGCCCTTGTTGTACAGGCGGGTTTGCCGTTCCTGGGCCTGCCGCAAATTCTCCTGAGTTAAGTGGGTGAGCGTGTGGAGTTTTGCGCGCAGATCCATAACGTATTGAATTTCATTTTTGCTCTGCGAAGGTCCCTCCTCCCAATTTTCCCGCAGTACATCTAAGATGCCGCGCGGCTTACGCCCATACAGTAATTCAAATGGGGAGAACCCCGTGGAGGCTTGGGGGACCTCTCGCACTGCAAACAACAAGGGTTCGAGCCACTTACCCCAGTTACGTGCGTCCTCACTTACGAATTTTTTGATAATATTCTTGAGGGTGCGGTTGAACCGTTCGACTAAACCGTCCGTTTGTGGGTGATACACGCTGGTGCGGATCGGCTTAATACCCAGTAGCCCATACAGTTCGGCCAGTGTTCGTGACATAAACGAGGTGCCTTGATCAGTCAGAATCTCTTTCGGGATTCCGACCCGGGAGATGACGTGGAAGAGAGCCTCTGCAATACTACGTGCGGAGATATTGCGAAGAGGCACCGCTTCCGGGTATCGCGTTGCATAGTCCACCAGAACCAATATAAAGCGGTACCCTCGTGTTGACCGATCTAATGGCCCGACGAGATCCATCCCAATTCGTTCAAACGGGGTCTCGATTAATGGTAGGGGGCGCAAGGGCGCTTTTGGAATGGCCGCTGGGTTTACTAACTGACATTCGCGGCACGCCGTACACCACTTACGGACGTCGCCGCGAATCCCCGGCCAATAGAATCGGGCCATTATCCGGGCGAGTGTTTTATCCTGCCCGAGGTGTCCCGCCATGGGATTAAAGTGAGCCGCCTGGAATACCAATTCCCGACGGCTCTTTGGAATTAACAACTGGGTGACACGCTCCTTCGTCTGAGTGTCCTGCGTCACTCGGTATAACCTATCTTTTAAAATGGAAAAATGGGGGAAGGTCGGGGTGGCATTCGGCTGGAGCGTTTGACCATCGATTACTCTCACTTGGTCAAACGCGTGTCGCAGAGTTTCGTCTCGCGATTGTTCCAGTGGGAAATCCGCGAGGGATTCCCCAATAGAAAGAGGAGGAGCCGGGGGCCCCTCACTCTGTCGCGGAGATGACGTAGACGGCCCTGCGACCGCAGCCCCAGCCAAAACGACACCGGGACCCCCCCCGGCTAACCGGCAGGACCCACTCTTTACTAGGTGTGCCATCAACCCCCGGAATCCCGGCCAATCAGTCCCCAAGATTAAAGAGTGGGTAAGGCGAGGATTAACCGCCGCCTTCACTATAGATTTGTCCCCTCGGAAATGTATGTGGACCGACACCAACGGGTAGCAGTGGACATCCCCGTGCACACACAACACCTTCACCCCTTGTGCTCCCCCCAATGCCTCGTCTTGCACCAGGCTTTGGCGGATCGAGGTCTGGTTGCAACCCGAATCCACCAACGCCTGATAGGTCGCCCCTTGTACACTTACCGGTATGCGATATGCTCCGGCCTGATCGAGGGCAGCCTCTGGCGCGTCGGGGATCCGCACCACCGCCCCCACCTCCATCGCGGCACACTGTTGCTGCAGGTGGCCCGGTTCCCCGCAGCGCCAGCAAACCGGCCCGGGCCTCCCCTCTGCAGCTGTGGACTGGGGGTCACTCACCTGAGGGGGGGGAGAGACAGACATAGAAGGGAGAAACGGGAGGGCACCACGGGTGCGGCAGGCCGGCTGGGGTGGGGCCGGCCCCCGCCTCCGTGGTGGGGGAATGGGGTGAGGACGGGACACGGGAGGAGGGGGAAGAGAGAGAGAAGAGGAGAGAGAAGAAGACATCCGTTGTCCTGCCGCCGGGACAGCCGCCAGATGATCCTCTGCCAGTCCTACGGCCTGATCCAGCGACGCCGGGCGGTGGCACTGGACCCACTCCGCGGTTCCGGCGGGTAGGCGGGCGACGAACTGCTCCAGCGCCACCTGGTCGATGATCCCCTCGGCGTCGCGATCTTCGGCCCTCAGCCACCGCCAGCAGGCGTCCCGGAGCTGCTGGCCGAACGCAAACGGGCTGCCGACTTCCTCCATTCGCAGCGCGCGGAAGCGCTGGCGCTGCTGCTCCGGCGTGCGCCCCACGCGCTGGAGGACAGCCCGGCGAAGGTCGGCGTAGGCCAGCCGGTGGTCGGCGGGGAGCTGTAGTGCGGCTAGCTGCGCCTCTCCCGTCAGGAGGGGGAGGAGGCGCGCCGCGCGCTGTTCCATCGGCCACCCCGAGGCTTCGGCGACCTGTTCGAATAATGCGATGAACGCCTCGGGGTCGTCCTGCGGGCCCATCTTAGTCAAAGTGATGGGAGATGGGCCCGCGGCCGGGGCGCTGGTGGACCCCGCCGACGCGAGGAGGCGCCGGAACGCCTCGCGGTCTTCCTGTTGAGCCAGTACCAGGGCTTCGAAGCGGCGCTCCTGCTCCTTCCGGAGTGTAACGAGCGCCTGGTGCTGGCTCTGCTGGGCTGTGGCGAGGGCGTGGACCAAGTCTGCGAACGGGGAGGATTCCATGGGGCTGCAGGACAGGTGCTCCACGGTCCCGGGTTTCGGCACCACTGTAGCGTGAATCGCGTGTGGGTGGAGCACAGAGGACGGCAGGACAGAGATCAGGTTTGTTAACCGGCTTTATTGCCACACTTTTCAGAGTTGCAAACAGTTTTCACTAGCGCGAGAGAGACACACACACACAGCGTCTCGTCCGGTTCTCCCTCTGCTCTCGCTCTCCCTCCTTAAATAGGGCGGTTTACTGGGGAGAACACACAAAACACAGGTTAATGACACTCAGGTGAAGCGATTCTGCCACTTACCTTCCCCAACTCCGCCCTCCTGTCACAGACCGGTGCTTGACCACGCCCCCGCTGCCACAGTATCACTGGAGTATGATGTTGCAGTATTTTCTAATAATTCAAGTCGTACAAGACCTTGTAATAATCTGCCAGAAGCAATGCAGTAGTATTTGCAAGAGGATACAAGTTTATAATTTTACTGATATGATTTGTGCCGTTAGAGAACATCTGCCATTGCTTAGAATGAAATTCAATCGCATGAGCTGAAAGGATCAGTGTAACATTTTGGCTCATCTGTGGCACAAGTAATAAGACAGTATTCCTTTCAATATTGAGGCTGATGATACCCCTGTGAGGCAGTGATACTGCAGCTCTTAATTCTGAGACTAAGAGCTGGTGATGGGCTGGCATGCTGTGAGTGAAAATGAATAAAGTGTTCTTGACTTGAAGAACCTCTCTAGAGGACTCCTCAGACACCTTTCAAGCCTTTTTATTGCTCTCAATAACTCCTCACTTATTTTGTATGTCTTAATATTTAACAGTAAACTGGTAGTTGATAAGTGCATTGCATAAGTATTTATGTCCTCTTGACCGTTCCCTCATTTTGTAGCCTTATGACATGGAACTAAAACGGGTTTAATTGGGACTAGATGTTTGTTAGAGAACATGCCTAAACAAACAGGATCATGATGGCCAAGGAGCTATCAAAACAAGTCTGGCACAAATTCTGGAAAAGTATCTGTTGAAAGTTTGGGATTTTTAAATAACCAAACCCTGATACTTTTCCCAAACTTTGTCTCAGGCCTGTTTTGTCTGCTAGATATACGGATATACTTGTGAGGAATGCCTTTTTGCTAGCTACCTAACATTATTCCGAGTTAACTAACGTTATTGGTTAGTTAATGACACTAATGTAGAGTATGTGAGGTGGGACAAATATTGAAAACTATCTTTCTTCTTACTCATAGTCCACAAGGGCACCACTGATGACATTTTAACAGTCCATCATTGCTGTGTCTTGGGTATTTAAACTTGGCAGAGCCCAAATCTCTCCAAGCTTGATAAAGGGACAATTTATAGAAGCCAGCTAGTCTAAATGGGGAGGGGCAGAGCATCTGGAGGAAACCCATGCAGACACGGGGAAAACCTGCAAACACCACACAGAAAGGCCCCTGTCAGCCACTGGGCTCAAACCCAGAACCTTCTTGCTGTGAGGTGACAGCGCTAACCACTACACCACCATGCTGCCCATTGGAAGCTATTACTATTTTTAATAATAATAATAATAATTCCATGAAATTGAGTTGTACATGAGCTGATAGCTGACGAGTTGCATCGTGCCATAAGCCATGTATGACGAGATTGAGTGGAATAACTGTTTTATTCTCTCCACATTCACTGGATTTTAGGAAACTGAGCGTTTTTATTTTTTGCAAATTTGATAAAAACTTTCTACAAAACATCAGACAAAATAATTTCTGCTTAACAAACCTGCAAAATGACAGTAGCAATTTCTGAAAAATGCGATAATTCTTGAAAAAAAAAAAGATACATTCTGACCATCAAATACTTTTATTCCATATTTTGTTGCTTTTTTGTATTTTTGGGGGTTTTGTTTTTGAGTAAAGAATTAATTTCATCCTTGGTTGGTTCAGCAACATGCTACGCCATTTTGTTTTTCTCTATTCACATTATATGAGCTGATATCCTAGTAGTAGAGTAGCCAGTCAGAGCGTGCAATTGCTCATATCCAGTGAATGTGGATATAATAACAACAACAATAAATTATATGAAAGGGGCACCAGGCCACTGGACAAAATAATCTCAGAATGATATATGACTTGATGGTTGCATCGCCAAGAAAAGCAACAGAAATAATTTACCTATTATCTAAAGGTTTTTTTTTAAAAATCATATTAGGTGAATCCGTTGATAGTTTATAACACTCATTTGTGGCAAAAGAAAAAACACAGTTATAGTAATAAGAAGAAAGCTATCTCATCTCCTCTAGCCGCTTTATCCTTCTACAGGGTCGCAGGCAAGCTGGAGCCTATCCCAGCTGACTATGGGCGAAAGGCGGGGTACACCCTGGACAAGTCGCCAGGTCATCACAGGGCTGACACATAGACACAGACAATCATTCACACTCCCACCTACAGTCAATTTAGAGTCACCAGTTAACCTAACCTGCATGTCTTTGGACTGTGGGGGAAACCGGAGCACCCGGAGGAAACCCACGCGGAGAACATGCAAACTCCACACAGAAAGGCCCTTGCCGGCCCTGGGGCTCGAACCCAGGACCTTCTTGCTGTGAGGCGACAGCGCTAACCACTACACCACCGTGCCGCCCCAGAAGAAAGCTATACGGTACATTAATATACAAAATATATTACAATAGAAAATATGTAAAAATGAAGGAAAATAATAGATTAGGCAGTTGGATGATTAGTGGAATGAAGTTGAGTGACAGACATAGTAGGCAAAAGTGGGCAAAAGAGTGGCTCTAATTAACAAACTAATTGTCGTTAAACTACCACACCATTATTGAAGAAGGTCTGTAGAGTAGCTTTATTGTTCCACTCAATCTTTCCTTGCATGGTCCTGATCTTTTCAGTGACTTCAGGCATTGCATCAGTTGAAAATCATAGGGAGACAGTGTTCTTTGACTCAGTGTTGCACGTCTCAGCAGGGATTGTGGCGTCTCGTCTTCTTCTCCAAAGATTAATGAAGCCTTGTTATTCTGTCTTGTGGGCAGATATCAGCGGGAAAGCAGCCAAAAGTCCAGCCATAGCCTCAGTCAGCTTGTCGAGGTATCATGGATAGTGTCTTATGACTCGTATTGCAAAATTCTTCAGTGCCATTCACACTCAAGGTCCAAAGTTCTCATGTGCCTGACACACACAAAGGAGGCAGACTAGGGTGCAGATGCAGTTCAGCTCTTTACTAAATCAAATCAAAAGACACACTTCAGGGTGAATACATGGGCACAGGGTCGAGCGAACAGAACAATACACACAAGACAATAATCAGAAGCCAGTAACTAGGATCATAAACAGGCACAATAGATACAGCTTGGCAAGTTCATACGCTAATGTACTGAGCCATTGCTTCAAACCTGTGTGTAGAGTCTCTTCATAGTCACTGTCCCTCCATCCATCCATCCATTATCTCTAGCCGCTTTATCCTGTTCTACAGGGTCGCAGGCAAGCTGGAGCCTATCCCAGCTGACTACGGGCGAGATGCGGGGTACACCCTGGACAAGTCGCCAGGTCATCACAGGGCTGACACAGAGACAACCAACCATTCACACTCACATCCACTGGTGAGTGCATAATGAAAGACAGCTGTGTGCAATCAGAAAGCAGGTGAACTGGAGCGCTTGTGGTGAGTATTGGGAACTGGAGTTCGTGCTTGTAATCCATGTGTGCTCTTGAGAAACTGAGTTTGCAGCGTGCTCCGTTGTGGATGTAACAGCACTTACATTTTGCAGTGTTAAATGCTGACTAATATCAGTGCAGGATAAGTCAAAACGAAGAGTCGGAAACATTACTCTAAAGTTGATGATCAGAGACCCAAGTGAATGGATATCTAATGCCTAGCTCAAAGGTGCTTGTGAGTGTCTGAGTTTTATCCAGGGGTGCGATGGAGCAGGTCAATACGTTTACATGCCCACTAATATTCCCTTATTATTCTGAATATAACAATATTCAGAACTTGATATGGGTCATGTAAACAGCATATTCCATTTGGAGATTTCAAATTTGGCCTTTCTAAATTTCACATCTTCCTTTAAGACATGTGGGAGATGTCAAGTTTTGGGAACATTCTTTGGACATGTCTACAGCGTATTCGTAACATGCGTCTCAGTTCAGGTTTGTTCAGTAGTTTGCCCCACACACGGCCTCTTACCTGTGTATGGCCGTCTCTGTGCGTTGTATACAAACCAACATGGGGTGTTTTACGTTAATTGGAGTATGCACAGTTGCATGTAAACAGAAATATTAGTTGAATATTCATTGTCATTTAACCATGCAAACAGCTTAGTAGACATATTGCCTTTCCGAAATAAGGGCAAAAACCAGAATATTTTGTGCATGTAAACGTAGTGAGTGCTGCTGACTGGTTGTTGTTTCATCGGGAAGACCTGGGGTGGAATTCCAATTCAAACCCCCCCATGACTGCACCTTTTGCATGTTCATAAAATGCCTACATCATGAAATTGTAATGTTGTGCATTCATGGAATTTTTCAAACATGATTTTATAATGCATCTAACACCAAACCTGGCCACCCTGGTTGTTGGGCAGATAACTTCAAGTGGCTTCAAAGGGCATTTTACCCTTTGAAACCGCCTGCATAATATTGTCAAGGTGTGTTCTAAGATTATTGGACTTCCTGCTCGCCACCTGAATACTGTGTACGAGCAGCAGGCTAGCGGCCTGGCTTGTCGAATTCTTAAGGACTCAACTCATGCTTTGTTCCCAGCGTTTGAGCAGCTGCCATCTGGTCACAGGTTCTGCTGTTCGGCCTGTAAGACCCAAAGGAGGAGAGCAACCTTTGTTCCAAGTGTTATTCTCCTCCTGAACTCTAAGAAATCTAAGACAGTTACAATAACTTAAGTCTTCTGTACAATACTCTAGTGCAATATCACATGTCCTGATGTGCAATATTACAATATCACCTTGTCACTTTAACTACAATGCCACTCTAATCATGTTATTTTAATTTTATCCACGCGTCATTTTATTTATTTGTCATATTTTATCTGCTGCCTTTTTTTAAATTAATTAATTTATTTTTTCTTTTACTTGTTACTGGCAACAGGCCTGCCATTGTATATTGTACATAATACACTTTTTTTTCCCACCCATTTTTGTGATTTTATTCTTTTTGTGATTTTATTTTCTTGCTCTTTTAATGTACCGCCCTTCGCCCTTCTAATTGCCCTTCGGGGATAAATAAAGTTTTGTCTAAGTCTATTTTATGACTGTCCCAGAGATCTCCATGCTCTAAACTCAAAAATTTACTTACAAATATGAATCAAGGACATCCATTATCCATAGCTGCTTATCCTGTGCAGGGTTGCAGGCAAACTGGAGCCTATCCCAACTGACTATGGGCAAGAGGCAGGGTACACCCTGGACAAGTCACCAGATCATTATAGGGCTGACACATAGAGACAAACAATCATTCACATCTACAGTCAATTTAGAGCCACCGATTAACCTAACCTGCATGCCTTTGGGGGAAACCAGAGCATCCAGAAGAAACCTGCAGGCTTGAACCCAGAACCTTCTTACTGTGAGGCAACAGTGCTAACCACTGTACCACCCTGAATCAAGGACAATTACAATAAATTACAAAATATGCAGAAATAATCACTACACAAGCTTTATAGGGCTAAATCACTATCAGAAATAGGGGTACAGTAGGAGTCCATTTCTGTTCCCCAAGGTACAGTCTACACTAATGTACCCCTAAGGCTCATTATGGGACCTCAGGGTCACTATGTGTATCTTTTTAGGGCCAAAATGTTACATACATGTTCCCAAGCAGTATATAAAGGGAACAAAGGGGGTGTCGTGGCTCAGGTGGATAAGGCGCCATACCATAAATCCAGGGACCTGGGTTTGATTCCGACCGGAGGTAATTTCCTGATCCTCTCCTGCTCATTTCCTGTCTCTACACTGTCCTTTCAACCATTTGTTGAAAGCAAATGGTATCTGGCTACATCTCAAAAAATGATCAAAAACACATGCATTGGGGGCGTTGTGGATAAGGTGCAATACCATAAATCCTGGGTTCGATTCCGGCCTGAGGTCATTTCCCGATCCCTCCCCGTCTCTCTCTCCCGCTCATTTCCTGTCTCTACACTGTCCTATCCAATAAAGGTGAAAAAAGCCCAAAAAATATCTTTTAAAAAAACCACATGCATTGTTCAGGAGAAATCACTTTGCGCATTTCAAATTTGCAAAAATACCCACACGATTACAGAGGGTTTTGTTTTCCCCACTACTGTCAACATGACTATTGGTGCAAATCTGCCACAAAAATGAGTTGAAAAAAAAATCCCAATTTCCAACGGCACCATACGGAGGAGAATACAACATATTCCAGAGGACATAAAGCAGCAGAAGGTAACACACATTAAGGCAAGAGACTATTATGCACTCCAACTAAACAAATCAAACAGATGTATCTGATCATATCATCCTGATTTATCCTCTGCAACTGCTAATCACTTTTGCTATGGACTCCATTTCCCACAATACACTACTACAAATACATTACTACCATGGTGTGCTGGGGGGGCAGCACATTCAAGAAGGACACATCCAGGTTGGACAAACTGATCAGGCGGGCCGGCTCTGTGGTCGGCATGAAGCTGGACTCTCTGGTGACGGTGGCAGAGAAGAGGACTATGGACAAAATACTGAACATCATGGACGATGCCAGTCACCCTCTGCACACTGTCATCAGCAACCAGAGGAGCCTGTTCAGTGACAGAATGCTCCTTCCCAAGTGCAGGACGAACAGGCTTAAAAACTCCTTTGTTCCTCACGCCATCAGACTGTACAACTCCTCTCTGGGGGGGAGGAGGGGTAACAGGAGGACAGAGGATGGGAAGGAGCAGTAGCCTAGCCTGACAATAAGCGATACCGGACAATGTGCAATATAATGTGCAATATAATGTACAATACCTCTCCTGCTGGACTTTTTTCATATTTTTTTTAATATTTGTATGTAAATACTTAATTTAATTTATCTCAAAGTTTTTCTCTATTTTCTATTCTCTGTTTATCCTATAATGATGCTGCTGGAATTTTAAATCTGTTTCGACCTCGCTCTGACCGTCACTACGGTCTAAAAAAGGAATGATCACCTTCGTTCTGCCTATCACCGAGACCATATGTCAATAAAGTCATGTCCATGACCTCCGGAAGCAGAACAACTCACATTATAAATAGCAGAGATTGCTCCCGGTTCAGTCTCTCACCTTGATCACCTCGCACAAGACCGTAAGTAAGAGACCCGTAAGGTAAGAAATCCTGATTTCTTTGCTTCACATTCCACTAATTCGTTACCTGCGTGGTACGGGTGCCTTGTGTCCCCGAGGACTGTTGTGGTTTGTGTATTTCTGAGCTACGTGCTTAGCTTAATTTGCCAGTAGGCTGTAAGCTTGTTTTTTTCAGGTATCCTTTTTGTTTGACGTTATATGCGCTAGATTTCCGGGTAATCTGAGTTTGTTACCACTGTGTGCCTATAGAGAGTGTGCACGTGATGTCACGAGGTCACGTGATATTTGTTTATCCGCCATTTTGGACGGCAAGGTCGTGCATAGAACTTAGACGAACCCGTTCTAATTATCAAGTGTGTGGGAGTAGATCTTTCGAGAATGGTTATATCTTGTTCAGCATTTGGTTGTACCAATAGACAGGGCCAAAAGGAGGGCCTGTCATTTTATAGATTCCCCGCAGACAAGGAGAGACGCGCAAAATGGGTGTCCGCTGTGCGAAGAGAAAACTGGAACCCCAGTTCTACCGGCCGAATTTGTAGTGAACACTTCATATCAGGTAGGTGTAATCTTCTAATTCAATACTCCTAGTACATCTGTTAAGTTGATTTTCGGATTGAATGATAACTGCATACTTAGAAACTAGACAGTCTCTAATGTTTAAAATGGCTATGCCTAGCCCTACTACCCTGGCCTAGTCTATGACAATGTTTTATCTTTTTGGCTCTTATATGCCTTTGAAAGGCCAATCCATAGTAGGGATGGCGAAAACTAAAAAAAATCTTGACTGACCACCGAGCCTCATTAGCCGGTTAAAGTCGGTTAACCTATGAGTTTAAACAGGGATGCAAATGGCGGATGCGCCTTTTTCACGGCTGAATCGCGCAGATCCGATTTTTTTTAGGGGGGGCGTTGGAGTGTCTGAATAATTTCATCAGAGTAAATTCTGTATTAAAATTACTAAATAAGCAACATAGGAAGTATTAGTATGAGAAGAAGACAGTGAATCGGAAAGCTGTGCACATTTGCGCAGCTTCCGCGCAAGCGTGCACAGCTTTGAGTTCCTGTTTTTCAGACAAAAACATACATATTTACAACCCTGTCATTATCTGGAACTGAGTTTAGATTTCGAACATTCTTAAGATAAAACGTCCTGCATAGTCTCTTTATGATAAACGTCTTAATGCCACTTACCCGTGAGGTTATCAAGTAGACATTCTTCTTCGGAACCTTCCAGAGGTATAGTTGAGATATCCATCCTGCAACAAAATATTTATAAGCTTCCAGGCTCTTGTAAGCTTTGAGGGCTTTGCCAGTGTAACACGATTCACGATTAACGAGAAAATTGTAAATGTCGTGGTAGGCCAGATCGGGCAAATCGCCGGCACCGCAGCTCCGAATTTCCCTGAACAAGGATTGCGGCAAGTTGTACGGATCTGCAATCCCCAACCTGGAACACTTTTCCACGTAACGCTGCCTCACGTCACCTTCAAGATGCTGAAAAAACTTAGACAAGTAATCGCGCGATGTAGATAGGGTATTTTCCGAATTTTCTTGTGGATTACTCCCTGGATCCATTACACTCGCGCAAGGTAAACAATCCTGAAGCCGTCCAATATGGTGCAGTAAACACGGACGGGTCATGTGACTGCACATCCTCTATACCGCTGTTCGCAGCGGTGGGCTTAGTGCGAGCCCACTAAGTGTGTTCGCGCGCTGGTGTGGGCCACCGTAATACCTATGTTTTGTGTTTTTTACTGCTGTTGTTGCAGCCGGAAATCGTGTGAGCCTGTCAGACTGCTGTTACAGGCCACCTAGTGCTATATTTGTTTGAATTGTCCTATATCGCCACGGTAAGAGGATTTGTTATTTGAGTTTCATACTGTATTTTGGTGTGTACCTGCTATTGTGTTGTGCCTTTTTTTTGTTGTTGTTGTTGTTGTACACTGGTGTAGCCTGCTAGGTGTGTTTGCACGCTGTGCAGGCCTCGGTAGTATTCCCGTGCCACAACCTATACCCCTGTCTGCAGCTGGTGGGGCTAGTGTGCGCCCGCAAAGTGCATTCGTGCACTGGTGTGGGCCATCATAATACTGTGTGCTGTGTTTTTCCTGTTTCCATCAGGTGCATTCAGGTGCAGGCCGCGACAGTGCTCCTCTGCAACGCCTCCTCTGCCACGCCCTATACCCTTGTTCGCAGCTGGTGGGGCTAGTGTGTGCCTGCTAAGTGCATTCGTGCACTGGTGCGGGCCACCATCGTGATCCTGTGGCATACCCTATACCGCTGTTCGCAGCTGGTGGGGCTAGTGTGTGCCTGCTAAGTGCATTCGTGCGCTGGTGCGAGCCATCATAATACTGTGTGCTGTGCTTTTCCTATTTCCATCAGGTGCATTCAGGTGCAGGCCGCGACAGTGCTCCTCTGCAACGCCTCCTCTGCCATGCCCTATACCCCTGTTTCCAGCTGGTGGGGCTAGTGTGCGTCCGCTAAGTCCATTCGTGTGCTGGTGCGGGCCATCATCGTGATCCTGTGGCATACCCTATACCGCTGTTCGCAGCCGGTGGGGCTAGTGTGCGTCCGCTAAGTGCATTCGCGCGCTGGTGCGGGCCACCATAATACCTTGGTGGACTACTCGAGGAGGACTCCAGACTTCAGACCGCCTACAGTAGGCCTCTGTGTGGCTAAGATGGCTTCCCATTACTGCAGGATTTGCAGGGCCTCAATGAGTTCCAGAGATGGGCACAGGGAGTGTCCAATGTGCCTTGGAGCTGCCCACGTACTGGAGGATGTGGACAACCCCTGCAGCGCGGCCTGCGATCTCTCCAGGGGGGAAAGACAGCGCCGGGCCAGCCAGGTGGGCGGCCATGTGCACAAGAGCCGGAGAGAGAGGCGACGCTCCCCTGACCAGCCGTCCCTCTCCAGTAAGCATGGGCATGAGCACAAACGCAAGCATTCATGTGACCGGCAGCGGGAGTCCCCCCACAGGCCTGCCCAAAGAGAGGCGCCCAGACCTGCTAAGCGCCCTGCCTCAGCTACGAGAGTGGTAACGCGGAGTCACTCCAGATCCTCTCGGTTCTCCAGGCTCTGTCACAACATCGCTCACTGAAGGTGAGCCTATTTCAGACGCAGATTTGCGATCTTTGTCCCTTAAGACTGCTTTTCTCTTGGCACTCTGTTCAGCAAAGCGGGTCGGAGAGCTGTGTGCTCTCTCCATTAGCGACGACTGTCTAAGGTGGCAGGCAGGAGGCACTGGCGTGTCGCTTTGGCCAAATCCAGCTTTTCTGCCAAAGGTTCTTAATCAGCAGTCTATCAACCAGGTTCTAGAGGTGTCCCAATTCCAGCCTTCCTCTGCCTCGCAGGCAGAACAGGACAAGTTGCTCACTTTGTGCCCAGTCAGAGCCTTGAGGGCTTATCTGGCCCATACACAGTCCTTGAGGAGAACACACTCTCAACTTTTTGTCTGTTATGGGGCGGCGAAGCGCGGGCTGCCGCTTTCCAAACAGAGGCTGTCTCTTTGGCTGGTGGAGGTTATTTCCCACGCTTACAGGGCTCAGGGGATACCGGTCCCTTTGGGTACAAGGGCTCACTCTACTAGAAGTGTAGCTACATCTTGGGCTGCCCTTAGAGGTGTGACAGCAGGCGATATCTGTGCAGCGGCTTCATGGGCTACGCCATGCACTTTTACCAGATTTTACAGGGTGGACATAACTCGCCCATGACATGAGGGGGCGACGCCGCCCTCATGTCTGTGACCGAGCGAGGTTCTAATGATTAATTCTGGGTTCCTCGTGATTCTTTTGGTATGTGTCATCTCTTTTTTAGACTGTAGTGACAGTCAGAGTGAGGTCAAAACAGATCGTAAGTTACGAAGGTAACTATGGATCTGTGAGACCGAGGGATGACCGTCACTATCCTTGTCGCTCGGACCATCCTGAGGCGCTCAAGGTAGGAGACTGAACCGAGAGCAATCTCTGCTATTTATAACGCGAGTCGTTCTGCTTCCGGAGGTCATGGACATGACTTTGTTGACATATGGTCTCGGTGATAGGCAGAACGAAGGTGATCATTCCTTTTTTAGACTGTAGTGATGGTCATCCCTCGGTCTCACAGATCCATAGTTACCTTCGTAACTTATGTTTCCCTGAGGGAACCTGCCCAAAGGGATCAATAAAGTTCTATCTAATCTAATCTAATCTACAAATGCCAGGTTACTAATTTCATTAAAACATCAATCCTAATTTTTCGAGTTATGATTTTAAGCCTGTTGTTTGCTTGTTCACCTTTCTGGATTACAATCTCATTATGAACTCAATATATTTACCTAATAACAAAGCAAAGAAATAATTAACTAACAACAAAGTGCCCAGTAACCGCACCCCAAAATCTGACCGTGCTTTTCCCCCACAGCAAATCAACAAACCACTGATTTATTAAAACAAACTAAGACAGTGATCACAACCAAAAATTTTCAAACCCCTGACCATTACACCCAAGGGTGCTGGGGGGGGGGGGTGTTTAGAATGGTTCTAAGAGCTCAGCATTGACAGAGGGCCCTCAGAGGACAGTAATATTATTACCATGTGTAAGTTAGTTTAATAAAAAAAAAGTCAAATAATTTTGTCTCTTAAAACGAGCAAATACCAAATAACAAACCTTCTGGTTTGGTTTCCCATTTTCTGCAAAATTATTAGAATAGATAACTTTTATATTTCACCCCTCTCCCTATTCATTACATGGTACAGTCTTGCGTAGGCAGAGCCAGAATGTGACAACACATTAGGTTTGTTGCTTTCCAATCCAGCACTAACGTTAGCTGCACACAGTGCAAGCGACAGTACTAACCACTACACCACTGTGCCGCCCCGGTGAGTCAAATGAAAACCATTTTTTTTACTATGTTTATTGCAAATAGGTGTCACAAAAATGGATCATTTTTGTACATAATCTCCATTTTGTTCATGTTCCAAGTGTTCGTAGTTCTCATTTACAACAAACTTTCTCAGGTTAAACCTATTGTGTTCAAGATGCAAATTTTTAGAGGGTGATGTGGTACCCAGAAACTTTGAACCAAACCTGGGTGAATATCTAGGTAGCTTGCAAGGTAGACTACTTATTAACAAAACTGTGTTACTGTATGTAGTTGTAGTATATTTGGACCAATTTGGCTACTGTTGTATAAATTGCTAAGGAAATGACAATCCAAAGGTCACGAAAAATGCAAGTTAGTTAACTACCCATTAAGCTATGAGTTAACATTAACAATGGTAACAGTGGTAAATACAGTAAAGAGGTCCAGTAATGGGTCATATTCAAGTTGCCGACTTAATGTAAGTCAAAAGTTATCTCAATATTTACATGGGGAAAGTCACTCCTGTTCAAATCTACACGTTACACAGCTGCTTAAGTCGATTTTCTGGGCTCACATCCAGTTTATGCAAATGATAGAAATATATGTTTGGCATGCTTGAAACTAGTACGGGTTGGTCTGATTGCTACTTGTTTTGGTTAAGTTAAATCCTTGAGATTGATCTTCGCCCGCACATTCTGCTCTCTGCTTAACGAAAGTTATGTTGACCAGTAATGTCTTTCTTCTTTTCATAAGAATATGATCCTGACGGGTGATGTAATGGTACATAATGTCTCTCTTCTTTCATACAGTAGTGTAGTCTAAACCAGTGATGTAATGCTTCATCACCCATATATATTATACATAGATAACTTAGCTTCATCAATTAAATCATCATCATCCAATCACATAGCTACAATACACTCTTGAATGTGAACATATACTCATGTTTGTCTTACAAGAAACTGAGAAACATCTCTAAGCAGCTGTGTCAGTAACTGTTTGCTCCTGGATCGTTCCATGAGGCAGAATCTCTTAGGTGGCAGAGGTCTACATTCCTAGCTCATACTTTGTCCATTCAACCTCCTTCACTACAGACAGATCAAAACCTACCACACTGACTGAGCAACAGGACATAGCAAAGAGGATGGGATGATATACAGGTAATGTTAAATGTATTTGGGGAGTCCCCCCCCATAAACATACAGGGTTTGTGACTTTGTACTTTTACTACCATAGGGCAGTGGTTGCTCAATGGTTAAGGTTCTGCATTATTGATCAGATGGTTGGGGTTCAAGCCCCAGCACTGTCAAGCTCTTATCAGTAGGGCATACCAGCTTACTTTCACCTGTACCTCTAGGTATATCAGAAATTTACAGAAGCAAGTCACTGGAATTCAGCCAAAGCAGCAAAGTGTACTGGTTTCTGCTTCAAGCTGTCTTTCCACAAAATTTAGACTTACTCTCCTGTACAACACGTACTGATTCAAGACTGGTGCCTGTTAGTGAAATATTGATCATAACTGAAAGGGGAAAAATAATGATTTTACATGAGGGCAAAGAAACTTCCACATTAAAAAAACAAAAAAACAACAATGCCTTTCCCCCCCTTGGTTCTGTACTGTAAAAATACTTATAAGAACAACTACTTGTAAAAAAACAACAACAAATGTTACTTACCACATACGTTATGTACAGTGCTCAGCGTAAATGAGTACACCCCCTTTGAAAAGTAACATTTTAAACAATATCTCAATGAACACAAAGAATTTCTAAAATGTTGACAAGACAAAGTTTAATATAACATCTGTTTAACATAACGTGAAAGTAAGGTTAATAATATAAACTTAGATTACACATTTTTTTCAGTTTTACTCAAATTAGGGTGGTGCAAAAATGAGTACACCCCACAACAAAAACTACTACATCTAGTACTTTGTATGACCTCCATGATTTTTAATGACAGCACCAAGTCTTCTAGGCATGGAATGAACAAGTTGGCGACATTTTGCAACATCAATCTTTTTCCATTCTTCAACAATGACCTCTTTTAGTGACTGGATGCTGGATGGAGAGTGATGCTCAAATTGTCTCTTCAGAATTCCCCAAAGAAAATAATTTCTTTACACCACAAAGGTGAAGGCTACAAGAAGATCAGCAAAGCTTTACTTATCAGTCAGAATACTGTAGAAAAAGTGGTACAAAAATTTAAGAAAGATGGAACTGCAACCATCTCACAGAGACATCCAGGTCATCCACGGAAGTTAACACCTCGACAGGAGCGTCTTCTGATGAGAAGGGTTGAAGAAAATTGGCATGCAAGTTCACTGCAGTTATCTAAAGAAGTAGAAAGTCAAACTGGGGTGACTATTTCCCGTGACACAATATGGCGTGCACTGCAGAGGAATGGCATGCATGGATGCCATTCACGAAAGAAGCCTCTCCTAAAGCCCAGGCACAAAAAAGCCCGCCTAGAGTTTGCCAGGGCCCATGCTGACAAAGATGAAGACTACTGGGACTCTATACTCTGGAGTGATGAGACCAAGATAAATATTTTTGGAACCGACGGCTTCAAAACTGTATGGCGTCGCAAAGGTGAGGAATACAAAGAAAAATGCATGGTGCCTACAGTGAAACATGGTGGTGGCACTGTCCTTATGTGGGGCTGCATGAGTGCTGCTGGTGTCGGGGAGCTGCATTTCATTGATGGCATCATGAATTCACAGACGTATTGCTCTATACTGAAAGAGAAGATGCTACCATCACTCCGTACCCTTGGTCGTCATGCACTTTTCCAACATGACTAAACACACACCTAAGGCCACTGTTGTATTTCTGAAGAAGAACAGGGTGAAAGTGATTCAGTGGCCAAGTATGTCTCCTGATCTGAACCCAATTGAACACCTATGGGGAATTCTGAAGAGACAAGTTGAGCATCACTCTCCATCCAGCATCCAGTCACTAAAAGAGGTCATTGTTGAAGAATGGAAAAAGATTGATGTTGCAAAATGTCGCCAACTTGTTCATTCCATGCCTAGAAGACTTGGTGCTGTCATTAAAAATCATGGAGGCCATACAAAGTACTAGATGTAGTAGTTTTTGTTATGGGGTGTACTCATTTTTGCACCACCCTAATTTGAGTAAAACTGAAAAAATGTGTAATCTAAGTTATATTATTAACCTTACTTTTTCCCGTTATAAGTTAAACAGATGTTATATTAAATTTTGTCTTGTCAACATTTTGGAAATTGTTTGTGTTCTTTGAGATATTGTTTAAAATGTTACTTTTCAAATGGGGTGTACTCATTTACGCTGAGCACTGTATACTGCACATAATACATGCTGTTAAACATCTAAAACATCAGACATTTGAACACATTGGATGAGAACTTGGTGGAAAAACTATGATGTTTTCATGAAAATCAATTAAGTATACTAAAAAAAAGAGGCCACTCATTCCCAGGAAATATTTTTATTGATCAGAGATTTAAAATATCATATTATTGGGGAGTCCTTCCTATCAAATGTGGCATTAATCAAATTCAAGAAAAAACTTATTGTTTGTGGGAGGTACTGTGTTTAGTGTGTTGTGACAGTGAATACATGTTGTGCTTTTTCATATGAGTGTTTAAAAAAATGTGAAAACATTTGGACAGGAGGTCCTATCCAATATCTTTGAATATAAATTTCATAAAGTTTATATTGTCATGTTCATAATATGGTACTATAGTTTCATATTATATTTTGTTGAATAATACAAGAATAAAGGGGGACTTGTACATTTTTAAAACAAAGCAAAATATTGCATGAAACAACAGATTGAGGGAGGGAGGAAACTCAAACTTCCCTAGAAACAAACCTTATGAATAATACATTTTCAAAAACCAGCTGGTTAAGGTAATGGATGACCTCAGGTAGTTCAGAGAAATTTTTTTAACAGTTTGTGTAAAATCAGCAAGATAATAAAATATCATTTGTAAGAATCCAAGTTGATGGACCCAGCACTGTTTAGATAAAACACATATCAGCCTTTGTACCATTCAGTCCTTTAAAAAAACCTTCAATAGCACAAGCCTCTCGTTGAAGTTAAGAAGGATTTCACAGTGACCCTCCTAGTAGTATTTCTTTTTACCCAGAGCACAGATCTGGCTCTGGATTTCATATTTGATGTCCATCGTATAAAGAACTGTCTTTATCCTCCAATAATTCTATCAATTTCTCTACCTCAGTAAGGTTTGGAGCATGACAGGTTGTAAGCCTTAAAGCAATGGCTGTCAAAGAAAAGACGATGATGTAAATAAGAAGCTGTCATGGAAAAGGATGTGGTACTGGGGTCAGCCATCTGTCATGCTCACTTCTTACAGTTCTGCACTTTGTCTTGTTATAAAGTATGGCGAAGATCAATCACAGCAGGTATTTAAACAGAATGATGTTACATGGAGTTCTGAAGGCACTTGATTTCCATTGCAGGCAGCAGCAGTCGAGGAGCCTCATGAAAGGTCTAGCGAAAAGACAGCTTTCCTACTGTACCTCAAGAAAACAACTGCTGTTGCGGACTGGCACAGCTTTAGACTGGCACAGTTTGTAATTCAGTGGGCAGAGGGCAGCCAGTGTTTATGAAGCCATGCTAAAATAAAAAAGTCAACTCATTGATGCTTAGAGAAAGGGTGTTATGATATATTGGACAAATACCTGATATCAGTGATGACACCCAGACAGTGAATATAGTAAAGGAACAAATGGAGTGAAAATATCAAACAACAGGAAAAGTTCAACTTCAGAGATTGTGTCTGGTTTTGCAATGGTATTATAAATAGTCCATGTCCTGGCCAATGATTGGCTGAATAAGATTTAGGGGAACAATCAGAAAATTGCCAAGAGTTACAGTAAGCCCAATTCAGCCCAATCTTCTTTTTAAAAGACTACAGATTTCAGGCACTACAATAAGCTTAACTGCATGTGGGGAAAAACATAATTTAATTCAATTTAATTGAATTTCATATTCCTCTGCTTTTTAATTGACTATTTATAATAAAACATGAAATAATAAGAAAATTATTATTTACAAATAAATGATCATTTTCATCATTGATTTTTTTAAATCACTACTAACCAGGGGCTTTATCTCCTTCAAGTGCGTCATATATTGACATAATGTGGATTTTAAAATAAACACAGTGAAAGACACTTAAAGTAAAATCTTCCGGAAAATAAATATTCTGTCTTTGTGCTTTGAGAAAATTCTCTTATAGAGTTTCTCAATTCATTGTTGTTAAAGAATCCAGGCACAGCAATCCACATCTTAAGAATGACAGCAAATGTAATAGGCTTTTAAATCCTGACTCTGCATGGTCATCTGTAATGGGCTCATCATTTGTTACTTAGTGATTGACACCTTCTGGGTTATATGATTTGAGTTGTGACTTCTCTTACAGACCGGATTGATCTTTGGTAGTTGTCAGACAGTACTGGTCTGTCAAAAATCCCCAAAATGCCAGAATCAGAATGGATCTTTCAAAAACACGGTCACCTCCGTTGGCCAACCAAGACCAAGAGCAGAGTAATACACAACTTCCATATATGTTCTGCTGTGGAAGGGGCCAGGGATCTAAGGTCTACAGATAACACACACACACACAGGAAAAAAAAAAGACACACAGGTACTCCAGTGCATTTCTCAATCATTTTAAACAAAGTCTTATATACCATAGCAAAATTATTTTAGTCTTACTGAATTTATGTTGTACACTTCTTTTGGAAATTTACCATGTACTGCACACTTGCCAACTCTACCGATTCACATGGTAGTCTACTGATTTTGACAGGTGAATACCGCATACTGCATTTAGCTCTAAAAACTACTGCATGACAAAATAATCAGTGAACACTGTTGGATTCGCTCTTCTGACCTCGCTTCAGCTGTTTTCAGTACTGGGGATACAAGTATACAGTGGGGCAAAAAAGTATTTAGTCAGCCACCAATTGTGCAAGTTCTCCCACTTAAAAAGATGAGAGAGGCCTGTAATTTTCATCATAGGTACACTTCAACTATGAGAGACAGAATGGGGGGAAAGAATCCAGGAAATCACATTGTAGGATTTTTAATGAATTAATTGGTAAATTCCTCTGTAAAATAAGCATTTGGTCACCTACAAACAAGCAAGATTTCTGGCTCTCACAGAGCTGTAACTTCTTCTCAGAGGCTCCTCTGTCCTCCACTCGTTACCTGTATTAATGGCACCTGTTTGAACTCGTTATCAGTATAAAAGACACCTGTCCACAACCTCAAACAGTCACACTCCAAACTCCACTATGGCCAAGACCAAAGAGCTGTCAAAGGACACCAGAAACAAAATTGTAGACCTGCACCAGGCTGGGAAGACTAAATCTGCAATAGATAAGCAGCTTGGTGTGAAGAAATCAACTGTGGGAGCAATTATTAGAAAATGGAAGACATACAAGACCACTGATAATCTCCCTCGATCTGGGGCTCCATGCAAGATCTCACCCCGTGGGGTCAAAATGATCACAAGAACCACACGGGGGGACCTAGTGAATGACCTGCAGAGAGCTGGGACCAAAGTAACAAAGGCTACCATCAGTAACACACTATGCCGCCAGGGACTCAAATCCTGCAGTGCCAGATGTGTCCCCCTGCTTAAGCCAGTACATGTCCAGGCCTGTCTGAAGTTTGCTAGAGAGCATTTGGATGATCCAGAAGACGATTGGGAGAATGTCATATGGTCAGATGAAACCAAAATAGAACTTTTTGGTAAAAACTCAACTTGTCGTGTTTGGAGGAGAAAGAATGCTGAGTTGCATCCAAAGAACACCATACCTACTGTGAAGCATGGGGGTGGAAACATCATGCTTTGGGGCTGTTTTTCTGCAAAGGGACCAGGACGACTGATCCGTGTAAAGGAAAGAATGAATGGGGCCATGTATCGTGAGATTTTGAGTGAAAACCTCCTTCCATCAGCAAGGGCATTGAAGATGAAACGTGGCTGGGTCTTTCAGCATGACAGTGATCCCAAACACACCGCCCGGGCAACGAAGGAGTGGCTTCGTAAGAAGCATTTCAATGTCCTGGAGTGGCCTAGCCAGTCTCCAGATCTCAACCCCATAGAAAATCTTTGGAGGGAGTTGAAAGTCCGTGTTGCCCAGCGACAGCCCCAAAACATCACTGCTCTAGAGGAGATCTGCATGGAGGAATGGGCCAAAATACCAGCAACAGTGTGTGAAAACCTTGTGAAGACTTACAGAAAACGTTTGAACTCTGTCATTGCCAACGAAGGGTATATAACAAAGTATTGAGATTAACTTTTGTTATTGACCAAATACTTATTTTCCACCATAATTTGCAAATAAATTCTTTAAAAATCAGACAGTGTGATTTTCTGGATTTTTTTTCTTCTCATTTTGTCTCTCATAGTTGAGGTATACCTATGATGAAAATTATAGGCCTCTCTCATCTTTTTAAGTGGGAGAACTTGCACAATTGGTGACTGACTAAATACTTTTTTGCCCCACTGTATAGAGTCAAATAATAATATTAAGTGAAGCCTAAAGCCAGTGGAATGGCGCAATAATGATGTTGAATCTAAACTGTATCGCTCTATCACTGGCTCTCGTTATGATTCTAGCCAATCAACAATGAGCTCACATATTACAGCAAATCGCGTCAGTATTTGTAAAAAACCAAACACACTCTGGTGATCACGAACAACAAAACGAAGAAAAAAAAGATTCTCTATGACAACAAGTTCAAGGCGATTCAGTCACTGGATCATCCAGCATCAAAGCAAGGTGAAAAGCATGCATTTTGTGAAGTATGTCGGTCCGATTTCTCAATCAATTTTCTTCAAATATGGAACTCAGAATGCAGGAAAATGCACCATTTTACACCATTTTTTTTAGAAGGGCTTGATTGCGCTGTGCAACCTGTTCTACCGCTTTTCATTCTCTGGGGGTTGGCTAGTGTGTGTACTGCAGATCCCAAATTGTGATTCTGTGTTCAGTTTGAAATGTATTTTATCATGGTTCCTTTAGCAGTGTGTTTGGACTCATGAAAATTTAACAGAACCCATTATATCCTCCACAATTCTAGTAATTTATTATGAACTCTAAATTAAATATGTGGAAAAATCACTCAGGAATTCACTTTGAAAATGCCCTGCTAGTTGATAAACTTTTATAACAATTCTAATGGCATTGGCTATTTAAAAAAAAACAACTACTTGAGAGTTCAAATTCTATTAATAATTAATAATAATTTTCTAATATACTCACTACTATTAGGAGGGGGGTCTTGACATTCTCCCTCCTCAATGGCAACATCATCTATGGCAATGTCGCCTTCAATGCCAGAACCACGAACGCCTTCCAAAATCATCTGCACACAAACACACACAATATATAACAATGATTCGGTCAAGCCCAAAGTCATGTAATGTGAAGACACTGACAAAGACATCTTGTGGCATTGGTTACCATGTAACGCAGAATTGTAGATACCATTATGTAAAATTAAGCTATTATTATAGCTTAATTTGTTCAATTACATTGCTGGTTTCAGTTCAATTTGTTCAATGTAATTGAACAAATTAAGCTATAATAATAATAGCTTAATTTTACATAATGGTCTCTACAATTCTGCGTTACATGGTAACCAATGCCACAAGATGTCTTTGTCAGTGTCTTCACATTACATGACTTTGGGCTTGACCGAGTCATTGTTATAATGCACTGCAAGCCTAATTTTACACAACAGTTTAAACATAAAGAAGCATGATGGGGTCTTAGAGTTGTATTAATGGTTTTAGTTTATGATAACTACTACATATCGGCTTAATATATCGTGAACCTTTTAAAGACCTAGAACCAGTGACAAGCTTTTAAAAAAAAATAGGCATTAGTTCACATTCTGCTTTAGGTCATAGGTTGTTACAGAGGCTAACTCTGTACTCACAAAGGATTTATCTATGTTCTCACTATGGAACTTTAGCACATCACAGTTTTGATGTATACACAAAGATGCTTAATGCAAATGAATATTTAACAATTGTTCCACAAAATCAAGTCGTACATGAGCTGATAGCTGACAAGGTGCTATGTGGAACATGAAATAGAACATCAAGCTGGTGGGACAGGAGCAATTCGTCACTCGACTCCTAAGAGGAATAGCAGAGTGGGACCAGTGCCACTGGCCTTCGTCTCTGGATGAAGCCATGCAGCTGGTCGAGGATCACTTGGTGGCGGTCTGTGGTCTTTCTCACCCTCTCTTCTCTCCCCTTATCCCCTGGTTCCAGTTCTCTGGAACCAAGATGACAGGGCACTGAAACTGACACCCCAGACCATTGACTTTTTGCTTATACTTCTTAGGTCTTGATGTATTTATATTAGAGAGCTTATTATTATTATTATTATTATTATTATTATCTATTTGGATTATTTGTGATTGTACTTTGTAAACGGGGCACGTCTGTTTGCCTTGCTATACTGAATAAAGACCTTTAAGAAAAGACCCAGTTTCCCACCTCACTTTTCCTCCTATGCCTCTCTAATATCTCCTCATGCTCTGTCTCTCTCTATCCACAGGGGGAACATTCCATGCCTAAAAGAACTGGGGCAAAGCCCAGACAGGTGTGTTGGTGCTGCAGAAAAGCCTTGGCATTTTCAGAATCAGTGTTCCCTGATGAACCTCAAGCCTAACCTGATCAAGCAGGAATGTTCTGTATACCATTGAGTATACAAGGGAATACACATCAAGTCTTGGTGGACTGTGTGTAATCAGACTACAGTGCACCAAAGCCTGACTCAATGCAAAGCTTTGGGAAATGCATATTTGGTGAAGGTGAGGTATGTGCAGGGGGATATTCAGGAATATCTGTTGGTGCCCATGTTGATAAAGTTCCATGGCCAAATGCATAGCCTGGAGTTGGCGCTTAGTCTCCACCTCACCTATCCATTTATTTTGGGAACAAATTGGCCATGGTTAAGAAAATGCCAGAAATTATGATTGTGGATGGGTCCTATAGCAGTGTACCGAGGTGTGTGCACCTCTGGCTGAGGAGGCAGTGCCAGGACTGTTAACATCTGTGCAATGTCATGATGACTTGGGGTGGGAAGGGCTCCACTCCTGTACCTGTTCCCCTTGGAACAGATGTGGGACGAGTCTCTTTACTACATGAGAGTAATCGATGGCCAGAAAATCCAGCCTGAACTCACCTACCTCTATTTTTCAGTTACAGACCCCTTGCACTGACGTCACACTCACGTTAGCAACTGTTGTCACCCTTGTCCTGGGGGACAAGCGAACTCTGTTTACATATGGAAGACAAGCAATACTGAAGATGTCAGATGTCTGTAGTTTGAAGAAAGCTACAGCTAAAAAAGCTTTACTACCGGATTACTTGGATAATCTAAGTCAGAAAGAAGCAAATGATAGCTATATGCAAAAATGAGAGTTTATTAGTGGTTATGATCCGTACAAAATTCCTTGAAACAACTGGAGTGACGATATAGATTTGTGGCCTAGTGTTACCTACATAGATGTTGGAATGTACCGTACCTTCTCACTGCATTTTCTCTGTTTTAATTAAAAAATCTTATCATTTGCTGGAAGAGAAGAGCAGGGAGGATTGAGAATCGAGGGGCTGTTGTTTATTTACATTTGATACTAAAACTTGTAGCGTCCTAGTAACTACTGCAAAGATGCATACAAAAAGCCCCAAAATGCCTACTTACCTGGGCAAAAATGATACAGGATTTATCTTGTAGTGTCCTGATCCCCAGATCTTTCACCCAGCCACATTTTAAAAGTTGTACTCCTCCATGCTCTTCCAGGTTTTCATCTGTTTGTCCGTGTAGAACGACATCTGCAGCACCAGGTAGTTTGAGATGTCGGGGAACTCAATGGATGGATAATTTCCAACTCATAGGAAAAATCCTTCTTTACTAGCATGTAAGGATCTATCCCATTGCAAAGAACAACTTTCTGAAGGTATCTTGATCACGCATTGGCCTCTAAACTGTAAAAATAGTCGGAGATGGCTTCACTAAATCTTTGCATGCCAGCAGCCAAATTGGTTTGTCTGACCACCACTTCATTCACCGGAAGTAAACTCGCAAGCAAAAGCCACATGACTGAACACAACCTATATTTTATTCCAGGTTAAAGAATGACCTTTAACTCCGTGGATTGTCAGTAAAGAAAAGGACAAGATTGTGGACTGTATGGCAGGCCTTGGAGAGAGCTGTTCTCACATAGCATTGTTGTTGTGGGCTATCGAAGCTGGAGTGAAACAAAGTGATTCACTGACAGTTACAGATAAAAAGGCGCAGTAGGTTCTTCTTGCTGCTGTGAAAAAGGTTTCCTACTCCCAGAGATATTTCCATCCATCCATTATCTGTAGCCACTTATCCTGTTCTACAGGGTCGCAGGCAAACTGGAGCCTATCCCAGATAACTATGGGCAAAAGGCGGGGTACACCCTGGACAAGTCACCAGGTCATTGCAGGGCTGACACAGAGACAAACAACCATTCACACTCACATTCACACCTACTGTCAATTTAGAGCCACCAATTAACCTAACCTGCATGTCTTTGGACTATGGGGGAAACCCGAGCACCTGGAGGAAACCCACGCAGACACGGGGAGAACATGCAAACTCCACACAGAAAGGCCTTCGCCAGCCACTGGGCTTGAACCCAGAACCTTCTTGCTGTGAGGCGGCGACAGTGCTAACCACTACACCACCATGCCGCAGAGATATTTCCTTTCTAAAGAAATGCCCAAGTCAAGTTCTTAAGCCACAATCAGAAGTTCAAGATAAAGTTCCAGGGAGATGGTAATAGCTTTTATCTTTTTGAATGACTGGAACAACCAAAAACAGCGCAAAAATGAACCGTATTTAAGACAGATTAAGCCTTGATTACAGGAAAGACGGTGTCTGATTGTCCTCCAAGCGAAATTATCACATGATGCATGACATCACATGCAAGGGGTGTATTAGATTATAGTGAGTGATGCTGGACACTCAAGCAAAGGCAGTAATGACACAATGATTCATGAATCATCTGTGTGTAGATTGCAAGCATCAGCCTGTTTAATTGGGAATGCTTAGGTTTGTCATTTAGATTTTCTCACCTGAAAAGAGGATGTAGGGTGAATGTTTACTCTAGCTTGTTTCCAGTGGTCCCCTTGGCTCCCACTCAAAGTCCACACAGGGCTGTCCTCACCAGTCTGACTCTTCTGTCTTAAATACACATTCAGCATGCCTTTGAAACAACAACAGCAGAAGTGGTCAGAACTGGTTATGGTAACTGGAAGTTGATAATGATAAATGGCAAAATATCACACCTATATTTATTTTCCAAAGAAGTCTGAGTTCCAGTCTATAGAAGTGACATTGTTTTTGAACCTAAAGTATTTCTTGACTTTTTACTTCTTGTTCAATTTTCTGTGTCAGTACAACTGTTGTTTGACAATTGTTTACTACATGTTGCAACACACATAACTGCTAACACCTCTGAATATATACTGTTGTGTCACTGTATTGATAATAGACAAAAATATGTTTAATTACTTACCAGGTTCATTTAAATACCTTGAAAACAGCCATTACAAAAACCTATGACAAAAATCTTGAGTTTTCTAATAAAAAAATTCTATTGTCACAACAGCACAACAGCTCAGGGCAGTAAACCCCCCGCCACCAGTAGCCTCAATCTCTGCTGTTCTAAATCTTGTGAGGTTGCTGGGCCTTACTTGTTTGCTGATTTCAAATTCTGAACAACAATAATTAGTTTTGTTAACCTGGATTCTGAAAATTATCTCCAGCACACTGATCTGCACATAAAGCCAGAGTCTGACCGCTTGTTATGGATATGCAAGTATCTAGCCACAAAAAAAAAAAAAATCTGGCATTTTTAGGCATTCTTTCAAAGAACACAGGATATGATTTGGAAAAAAATCCTCAAGCAGGAACGCTACATCAAATATAAATTTCGAAAACACCTTATCATATTTTGCACTGCCATACGAATGCACTCTTTTGGGCAGCCAGACAGAAGGTTCTGCATTGAGTTTCCCAAAAGCATCACAGCACAAAATCATCGTTAAATGGTAGAGGGAGCAGCACAATGAACACTTTCTCTCCTAGTTAAGATGCTCTTAGCGTTAAGAGGCTTTTGGGAAACCCACTGCTCTTTGGCTTCTTCGATTTGTGCTGAAAGAGCCTAGCAAGAATGAATTTGCCTGGCAAGTCCAATTCAGAAGGCAGACAGTTTTGCAAAGCAGAAAATTGCAGTTACAAGCTTGTGTGTGAGGGTGGCAAGGTCATCGCTGTCCCCTTAAGTGCATGTCTAGCATGAACAAAGCATGAAAAAGACTGCAGTCTTTCTTGACAGCTTCATTCAGATTATATGTGATAAGTGCTCCATAATGATTTTAATTGCTTTTGGAAAATAACCATAGACAGAAATGCTTTCTCAGCCTTTGCAGAACCTTAAAATGGCCTTTCATTAATGAAGGTAAATAAACTGTCCATGTGCATGAAATGAGATTAATACTCCAATCTTATTTACAATTAATCTATCTCTGTTCATTCATTATTTTCAAAATACTATAGCTTACCTATATGTTTCCCATACATATGGTAGTACAAGCTAAAGCAGTAGGTTGGATTACTGGCCACATTCCCATAGGGATTTTTTGGAACAACGCTGAACAGTGGGGTCAACAATCGTGCTTTATCTCCTTCCTGTCGAGGGCGTGATGTTTCAATGTACATGTAATAACCTGGGGCAGAGAATGCAAAAGCACATAGGAGGATTGCATTATCACATATTCGTTAATTAGCTGATTGTGTTACATTACAAGAGCACTCAATACCAGTTCCAGTATACCAGTATTTAAAGAGCTATAATGGAAAATGCACTACATTTTGAACTAGTTTTGGTGTTGACATGTTTTTGTGCTGAATATTGCAGTCCTGTCAAAGTGCAAAACAGGTCAAAATAAAGCCAGACACCACATGTGTTCTATATTGATTTTCCAAAGGATGCTTGTGTTGAAAACGACAACAACAACGACAACAGATAGACAAGTAGCAGAGGTTTGAATCAGCTTTGTTAGAACAAGTTTAATACACTTGTTAGTTTTATACTTCTCTATCTTTTCAAAAGTGCCATTTTGGTTTGTTGAAAAACACATCAGAGTGAAATATTTTCCTCTGAGGGAAGCTAAGTTGTAGACTTGTAGACTCTCTTTCTAACTTCTGAACACCAGCCAATCAAATATGAGTGTAACTTCCCAGTCAGGATTTTGATCTCATGATGATCTCACAGTGATCACATCCATAATCTCACATTATGAGAACTCTATGATATCACCGTGACATCAGTTTGAAATCACATCACATCACATTCTTATCATGATCTCATCTTCTGATCTCACACTATGACAGTTTTGATATGTATGTGGTGGCATTGTTAGAGTTATGCCAATATATTTAATAAGGGTTAGGTCCAGTGCTGTATATAATTATTCTTTCATTCATTTTCTATACTGCTTCTCCTTTGCAGGTCATGGGAAAGCTAGAGCTAATCCCAGCTGACTATGAGTGAGAAACATGTTACACCCTGGACATGTTGCCACTCTATCATGGGATTCAAACCCAGAACCTGTTTGCTGTAACGCAGGGGTCTTCAATCCTATCCACAAAGGGCCAGTGTGGCTGCAGGCTTTCATTCCAACCAAGCAGGAGCTACACCTGATTTCACTTGTTTAATCATTTCACCCTCGTCTCCAGTCAACAATCAAGTGAGCCTCCAATTTGGCTGTAATGAAAGCCTGCAGCTACACCGGCCCTTTGCGGATAGGATTGAAGACCCCTGCGAGTGTAACGCAACAGTCCTAACCACTACACCACCCTACAGTCTATCTTAAGACTGTATTTGTCATGCTCCGCCCTGGACTTCCACTCCGGAGATTTATTATCTCCCAGTTCAGCGCTAATCCGGATCCGGGACGGGACTTCCATCTTGCCGGCATTCACTTCCTGGTTTGCTCTGCTGTGTATAAAAAGGCCGTTCTCAGAAGGGGATTTTGCCTAAGGAACAGAATGCAAATAGCTATAAACGAGGTTGAAAGATGGTCACATGAGTGGGGGTTTCATTTATCTGTTGAAAAGACACAAGTTATATGTTTCTCAAAAAAAAGGGTTAACCCTACAGTGGACCTCAGGTTGTATGGGCAGCCACTCAAACAAACGAATAATTTAAGATACCTTGGTGTATGGTTCGATAACAAACTTTCTTTTAAAAATCATATTCAAAAGGTTATAGACAAAATGTAAAAAGGGAATTAATATTCTGAAATGCTTAGCAGGGAATGACTGGGGGGCATCAATCACATCCTTGAAAAGAATTTATAGTGCCCTAATCTGACCAGTGTTGGATTATGGATGTATAGCATATAATTCAGCAGCCAAGACTTCCTTGTTAGAGCTAAACAAGATACAAGCCAAAGCCCTCCGTATATGCTGTGGTGCCTTCAGGACCTCTCCAGTCCCAGCACTTCAGGTGGAAGTAGGGGAGACGCCACTGGACCTCAGGCGACTGAAATTATCAGTATCATATTGGCTAAACCTACAGGGTCATGAAGACAATCACCCAACCAAACAGGTACTAAGGGAATGCTGGGAGTATGGTCGACCCGTACGCAGTTTTGGGTGGGATGGTAATCAGCAGGCAGATCAATTGGGGATCAGTGACGTTCCTCTTTGCAAATCAATTACAAGGTCAATCATTCCCCCTTGGTTATTTTATTTCCCTATTGTAAATTTGAAAACTAAGGAGATTGCAAACCAGAATGTACAGCAGTATTTAGAAGTAAAGTATGATGACACGACACAGATATATACAGATGCTTGTAAAGACGAAACTGGTAAGACAGGAGCAGCAGTATTCATCCCCAGCTACAATATAAGTATTGGGAAAAGGACGTCAGATCACTTGTCAATTTTTTCAGCAGAAATGATGGCTATTATACTGGCCCTGCAGTGGGTGGAGGAGGTGAAGCCTAGTAAAGCAGTTATTTGCTCAGATTCTATGTCTTCCTTAAATAGTATCCAGAGTGGAAAATCTACATGCCGACAAGATCTCCTAGATGAAATTAACCATCTCGTATTTAAGATAAATCAACATAAAACTTTTATTCAGTTCACATGGGTTCCAGCTCATAAGGGGGTTGAGGGTAATGAGAAAGTGGATAAAATGGCCAAAGAGGCCATCAAGGCAAATGAGGTTGAGTTAGAAGTCCCATTAAGCAAGGCAGAAATTAAAGTAATAATTAAAGACAACATCAACAAAATGTGGCAGGAGAGATGGAATACAGAGGAGAAAGGAAGGCATTTATATAATTTACAAAAGGAGGTGGTGTTTAGAAGGGGTGGTGAACTGAAACGACAGGAGGAGGTTTGGTTGATGAGGCTGAGGATAGGACACACAAGTCTAAATAGTGGGTTGTATACAATAGGGAAACATCATTCTGGGGCCTGTGCATACTGTGGAGAAGTAGAAAAGGTTGAGCATGTTCTTATACACTGTACACAGTATTCCAGTGAAAGAGAGAAGATGGGGAGAACGTTAAGAAAATCTGTAACTATAGACAACTTATTAAGTCAGCCATTCACACAATCAGCAGTAACAGCTCTAACACAGTATTTAAAGGACACTCAACTAGCAAATAGAATTTAGTTTTTTTTTTTTTAATAATCAGTATCCTCGTAATTGGTTTACAGGAAGATTTTTTGTTTGGTTATCCTCGTAATTGGTTACGGGAAGATTTTGTTTGGTTATCCTCGTAATTGGTTTATGGGAAGATTTTTGTTTGGTTATCCTCGTAATTGGTTTACGGGAAGATTTTGTTTGGTTATCCTCGTAATTGGTTTACGGGAAGATTTTTGTTTGGTTATCCTCGTAATTGGTTTACGGGAAGATTTTGTTTGGTTATCCTCGTAATTGGTTTATGGGAAGATTTTTGTTTGGTTATCCTCGTAATTGGTTTACGGGAAGATTTTGTTTGGTTATCCTCGTAATTGGTTTACGGGAAGATTTTGTTTGGTTATCCTCGTAATTGGTTTATGGGAAGATTTTTGTTTGGTTATCCTCGTAATTGGTTTACGGGAAGATTTTTGTTTGGTTATCCTCGTAATTGGTTTACGGGAAGATTTTTGTTTGGTTATCCTCGTAATTGGTTTACGGGAAGATTTTGTTTGGTTATCCTCGTAATTGGTTTACGGGAAGATTTTGTTTGGTTATCCTCATAATTGGTTTACGGGAAGATTTTTGTTTGGTTATCCTCGTAATTGGTTTACGGGAAGATTTTTGTTTGGTTATCCTCGTAATTGGTTTACAGGAAGATTTTTGTTTGGTTATCCTCGTAATTGGTTTACGGGAAGATTTTGTTTGGTTATCCTCGTAATTGGTTTATGGGAAGATTTTTGTTTGGTTATCCTCGTAATTGGTTTACGGGAAGATTTTGTTTGGTTATCCTCGTAATTGGTTTACAGGAAGATTTTGTTTGGTTATCCTCGTAATTGGTTTACGGGAAGATTTTTGTTTGGTTATCCTCGTAATTGGTTACGGGAAGATTTTTTGTTTGGTTATCCTCGTAATTGGTTTACGGGAAGATTTTGTTTGGTTATCCTCGTAATTGGTTTATGGGAAGATTTTTGTTTGGTTATCCTCGTAATTGGTTTACGGGGAGATTTTTGTTTGGTTATCCTCGTAATTGGTTTACAGGAAGATTTTGTTTGGTTATCCTCGTAATTGGTTTACAGGAAGATTTTGTTTGGTTATCCTCGTAATTGGTTTACGGGAAGATTTTTGTTTGGTTATCCTCGTAATTGGTTACGGGAAGATTTTTTGTTTGGTTATCCTCGTAATTGGTTTACGGGAAGATTTTGTTTGGTTATCCTCGTAATTGGTTTACGGGAAGATTTTTGTTTGGTTATCCTCGTAATTGGTTTACGGGGAGATTTTTGTTTGGTTATCCTCGTAATTGGTTTACGGGAAGATTTTGTTTGGTTATCCTCGTAATTGGTTTACGGGAAGATTTTGTTTGGTTATCCTCGTAATTGGTTTACGGGAAGATTTTTGTTTGGTTATCCTCGTAATTGGTTACGGGAAGATTTTTGTTTGGTTATCCTCGTAATTGTTTTACGGGAAGATTTTGTTTGGTTATCCTCGTAATTGGTTTACGGGAAGATTTTTTTTGGTTATCCGCGTAATTGGTTTACGGGAAGATTTTTGTTTGGTTATCCTCGTAATTGGTTTACGGGAAGATTTTGTTTGGTTATCCTCGTAATTGGTTTACGGGAAGATTTTTGTTTGGTTATGTGGTTTAGCATTCTACACAAATTCTAGACAATTTGGCCGGAGTTTCTCTAAGCTCCGGTGAGGTGGGACGAGGGCTGATAGGGCATGCCCGCCGTCTGAGCACCAATACACGTCAAGAAGAGCAAGGATTAACTCAAGCATACATCTCTTAATATTGTTAAAGAAGGCTAGAATTCTTCTGTGACCTTGTGTCTCACTGTGTATTGTACTGTTATGATAACACATTGCTCGAGACATAATATTGATATCTTTTTGAACATTCTATCAGGACGTGACCTGCTCAAGGTCTGACTACAGGCTCAGTTTTGAGTTATTCTCATGCAGGCATTTGCAACGATTAATATCCCTTGAGATCACACCTCAGCCTGGTAGATGGCGGTAATACACATCGATTGTTAACCACCAATAAATCGACAGAAGAAGAAGAAGAACGGGATTTTGCCAGAACGTCTTGTTGGTTTTTCATGTCGTGTCTGTGCCATTGGTGCTTCTTGGATTTTGCTCTTTTTGTTTTGCCTGTTTCTTGTCACAGTTTTTTGCACTATGTTTTTGTCTTTTTTTCATGTTTGTTGTGCTATGTTTTTGTCTCAAGTTTTTGTCTGGACTATTTTTAATGCTAGCGTTTTTTGTCCTTGCCCGCCTAGTTTTTTTGTCCCTAGCTTTTTCTGGATTATTTTTGGTTTATTTTTTTTACTCCTATTAAATCTTTATTATTGGATTTACTGGTCTGTGTTCTGCTCTTGGATCCTACTCACCACCCATAACAGTATGTTCTGGCCAACATGAATCCAGTGGAACTGAACCATCTGAGAATGGCTATGCAGCAGCAAGGAGCCCTCCTCGGGACCCACCAACAGGAGCTCAAACAGATCACCAGAGCCTGGCCACCCTGTCCAACTCACTCAACCTTCTAGTCACACAACTCCAGCAATCCCAAGCCGTGCCTACCCCTGCCCAGCCGCCTCCTTCTTGACCTCCCACCACTGCCGCTCGCCACGAACCGAGACTTCCTTCGCCTCAGCCCTACAGCGGGGAACCAGGTACCTGCAGATCTTTTCTGTCTGTGTTCATTGATCTTGGAGCTACAACCCATGGCTTTCCCCACAGAACGCTTCTGGGTAGCTTATGTCATCACACTCCTCACCAGCAAGGCCAGGGAACTAAGTTACTTTGAACTAAGTTACTAAGTTCTGTTTCAATGTAGCTTGATGTCATAGGGAAGCAAATGGAATTTGTTATTGGACACTGAATTCATTTAAATGTAAATATATAGTATAGTAGTATGTGCAAGTTAATCCAAAAAAGTTGGGATGCTGTGTTAAATGTAAATAAAAACAGAATGCAATGATTTGCAAATCCATTTCACCATATATTCAACTGAATACAATACAAAAGACAAGATATTTAATGTTCGAACTGATAAATTTTTTTTTTTTTGTAAATATATTCTCATTCTGAATGTGATGCCTGCAACACATTCCAAAAAAGCTGGGATAGGGGCATGTTTACCACTGTGTTACATCACCTCTTTTTTTTTTTAACAACACTCAGTCAGCATTTGGGAACTGAGGTGTTGAAGTGTTGAATGTGAAATCCTTTCCCATTCTTGCTTGACATATGACTTCAATTTCTTGACAGTTCAGGGTCTCAACTGTCATATTTTATACTTTATAAGGTATTACATATTTTCAATGGGAGGCAAGCAGGCCAAGTTAGCACCCGCACTCTTGTACTATGAAGCCATGCTGTTGTAACATGTGCAGATGTCTTGCTATTGTCTTGCAAGAATAAGCAGGGATGTCCCTGAAAAAGATGTAATCTGAATTGCAGCATATGTTGCACCACAACCTGCTTGTACATTCCAACATTAATGATGCTTCACAGATGTGCAAGTTACCCACAAACTGGATGGTCCTTTTCCTCTTTAGCCTGGAGACATGACGTCCATGATTTTATAAAACAATTTGAAATGTAAACTTGTCAGACCACAGCAAAGATTTCCACTTTCCTTCAGACCATCTCAGATGAGCTCAGCACCAGAGAATTAGGCAGTGTTTCTGGATGTTGTTGATCTATGGCTTTCATTTTATGTGGTAGATCCAGCAATGAACTGTGTTTACCAACAATGGTTTTCTGAAGTTTTTCCAAGCCCATGTAGAAATATTTCTCTGGATTCTCTGAATCTTTTGGATATTATGGATTGTCAGTAGTGAAATTCCTAAATTCCTTGTAGTTGTATATTGGGAAATGTTATTCTTAAACTGTTGGTCTATTTGCCCATGCCGTTTTTCACAAAATGGTGAACCTCACCCCATCCTTGCTTGTGAACGACTGAGCCTTTCTAGTTACTAATTAACCTGTTTACCTGAAGAATGTTCCAAACTGAAGACCCAAACTGCTACCCACAGCTGAGAGGTGACTGGTTTGGATATTCAGGAACCACCAAGGCACAGGCCTGCTGGAACACTGTCTATAGTCAAGTGAGTTTTACATGGCCATGGACTAAGAAGCTGCCATTCCAAGAAAGAAGGCCCTACTCCAAAATTTAAACCTTCAAACTTGACTAAAGTTTTCAGATGACCACAGGCACAAAGAAAAGGCCTCCTGGAGGAATGTTTTATGGTCAGAGGAGACCAAGATTGATTTGTTTGGCCATAATGACCGGAGGAGCAGAAGAACACTGTACCAACTGTTAAGCATGGTGGTGGTAGCATCATGCTCTGGGGCTGTTTTGCTGCCAGTGGAACTGGTGCATTGCACAAAGTGGATGGAATAATTAAAAAGGAGGACGACCTCAGAATTCTTCAGCATGACCTCAAACCATCAGAAACTTGGACACAGTTGGGTGTTCCAACAGGACAATGACCCCAAATACATTTAAAAACTGGTTGTGGAATGGATAAAGCAGGCTAACAGTAAGCTTAAAGGAACAGTCCACCGTACTTCCATAATGAAATATGCTCTTATCTGAATTGAGACGAGCTGCTCCGTACCTCTCCGAGCTTTGCGCGACTATGGAAAGTCCGCACTATAATGACAGGCGTACTAACACCTTCTGCGCGCTTCGGCAGCGCATTGATATCTGAACTCCGTATCAATGCGCTGCCAAAGCGCGCAGAAGGTGTTAGTACGCCTGTCATTATAGTGCGGACTTTCCATAGCATAGAAAATCGCTACGTTTCAATTTGTGTAACTGAACTTGTTTCATGTCACTGGTCATATAAACCTATGTAAACAGGAAAAACGCGGAAGAGTTTGGTCGCATCTAACTACAGCCCCAAAAAATACCATTGGTCATACTGAGCCTAGCTACATTGCTAACAGGAGTGACAGCGCGTCTGACTGTGTCTGACTGACTGGGAGGTCGCGCAAAGCTCGGAGAGGTACGGAGCAGCTCGTCTCAATTTAGATAAGAGCATATTTCATTATGGAAGTACGGTGGACTGTTCCTTTAAAACAAGTCCTGACCTCGACCCTATTGAAAATATATGGACTGTGCTTAAAAGTCGGGTCCATTCCAGGAAACCAACAAATTTTAATTGAACTATATGAATTCTGCCAAGGGCGGCACGGTGGTGTAGTGGTTAGCGCTGTCACCTCACAGCAAGAAGGTCCTGGGTTTGAGCCCCGGGGCCGGCGAGGGCCTTTCTGTGTGGAGTTTGCATGTTCTCCCCGTGTCTGCGTGGGTTTCCTCCGGGTGCTCCGGTTTCCCCCACAGTCCAAAGACATGCAGGTTAGGTTAACTGGTGACTCTAAATTGACCGTAGGTGTGAATGTGGGTGTGAATGGTTGTCTGTGTCTATGTGTCAGCCCTGTGATGACCTGGCGACTTGTCCAGGGTGTACCCCGCCTTTCGCCCGTAGTCAGCTGGGATAGGCTCCAGCTTGCCTGCGACCCTGTAGAAGGATAAAGCGGCTAGAGATAATGAGATGAGAATGAGAATTCTGCCAAGAATAGTAGTCAAATATCCAACCAGAATTTTGCCAGAAGCTTGTTAATGGCTACTGAAAGCATGTGGTCAAGGTGAATCTTGCTAAGGGACATTTAACTAAATATTAGGTGAGCTGTACGTATATTTTTGACCCTGTATGTATATTTTTGACTCTGTGTTGATTTCAGAAAACCCTAAGTAAATTAAAACTTGTGCACCAAATTCTTTTTTTTTTCAATTAAAGATGTATGCTGTACAATTATTCTGCCACAGAAAAAGAACACTGTATACACAATGGATATAAAAAGTCTACACACCCCTTGTTAACTAACTAGTTTTTTGTGATAAGAAAAGAAAACCGAGAGAAATCATGTCAGAACTTTTTCCACCCTCAATGTATAATTACAATGTATTCAAATTAAATGAAAAAAAAATAAGTGTGCACACCCTTTTATATTTGAGGACCTGGCTGTGTTCAGAATGAACCAATCACATTCAGTCTCCTGTTGAAAAGTACTTATCATGCAACTGTCATCAATTCAATGATTCTGATTAACTTCCAAAAAGATCAGCTGTTTCTGTAGGATTTTCTTCACATCTTTTGGGCTTCGTGTGACTGCTGAACCCATGGTCCTCAAAGAGCTTACAAAGCACATACAGGATTTCACTTGTTGAAAGTTAACGATCAGGAGAGGGGTATAAAAGGATTTCCAAAACATTAGATTCATGGAACACCATGTAGGCCATCATCAACAAGTGGAGAAAATAAGGCACCACAGTAATATTACCAGGAACAGGAGATCCCTCCAAAATTTACAAAAGTACAAGACAAAAACCTACCAGGGAGGCTGCCAAAACACTTACAGCAACATTAAAGGTGCTGCAGGAATATCTGACAAGTACTGATTACTCTCTGCATATACCAACCATCTGTCATATTCTTCACATGTCTGGGCGATGCTTTAGGGCTGCTTTTCTTCAGCTAGAACGGGATCTTTTATCAAGGTGGAGGGAATTATGAACAACTACAATTACCAGTCAATTTTAGTGCAAAACATTCAGGTATCTGCTAGTAAGCTGAAGATGAAAAGGAGTTTCTCCTTTCAGCAAAATAATGACCAAAAGCATACAACCAAATCAACAAAGGAATTACTCAATCAAAAGATCAATGTTTTTGAATGGCCTAGCCAGAGCCCAGAGCTGAATCCAACTAAAAATCTATGGGGTGACCTGAAGTGGGCTGTGCACAGGAGATACTGCTAAGTCAGGATGTACCCCACTGGTAGACTCTTGCCCAAAAAGCATGAGTGCTGTAATAAAATCAAAAGGTGATTCAACAAAGTATTGGTTGAGAAGAAGAAGCCTTAATTTGTCACATGTACACTCAAGCACAGTGAAATTCCTCCTCTGCATTTAACCCATCTGAACACATGCATGCACACACACAAGCGAGCAATGAGCACACACACATACCCAGAGCAGGGGGCAGTTATGCTACAGCACCCGTGGAGCAATTTGGGGTTTTGGTGCCTTGCCCAAGGGCACTTCAGCCATGATACAGAGGGAGGGGAAAGTGCTATTCATTCACTCAACTCCCCTCACATTTTTCGTGCCAGTCGCAGGAACTGAACCGGCAACCCTTTGGGCCAAAGGCTGCTTCTCAAACCTTCAGACCTCATGGCTACCCCTGTTTAGGGGTGTGCACACTTATGCAACTAAGTTATTGTAAGTTTCTGAGAATAATACTTTTCTGACAGTTTTTCACTTTTGTCTCATAGTTTTTCTGATAATTTTTCATTTTTAACCACACAATTGTTATTTAGTACCTGGTAAATAAAAACATAGAAATGCAGCAGGGTGTACTTCTTTTTGCTCATGACTGTAGGTTGTGTGTGTGTGTGTGTGTGTGTGTGAGAGAGAGAGAGAGAGAGAGAGAGAGAGAGAGCGTTATCTCAGTATTGTGGGTGTGTTACAACTATATCTTAGTATTATGTTACCTTGCTTTGAGCCACTACGGTCACTGCTGGGTCCAGTATTGGGAGTGTATTTGGTGTCCCTTGTGGCAGCACTATGTCTTGTCCAATCAAATTCCTCAGTTTTGTCTTGGGTGAACATGCATATAGCTTCGTCTTCAAAACCACAGTGGAATTTACCTATGGAGGGATTAAATATTTCATACTTCATGGGTTGCCATATACAAGGAAAAGTAATATTTCTTATGTAAGTGCCTTATTCATGCTAGATCCATAAACTACAACACTAAGTGTCTCTATAAAGCAGGGGTGTCTACATTTTTTTCAAAGGGGGTCAGACTGAACCATTCAAAATACCTGATGGCCTGTCACTGTTTGCCAAAGTATTATTCATAAATTATTCAACATATTTAATATTCAAAACATGAAAAAAGTCTAACATTTGCAACAATATATATATTAAAAACTACTGAATTTAATTTTAGCAGAATAACTGCAGTAGGGTATCACCTGACAAGATGATTTTAATAAATTTATCTTGAAACAAATGACACTGACCACTTTAGTTCAACACGCTTTCATAAATTCAATCTCAGAAAAAAAAAAAAAAAAACGTTTTCCATGTTTAGTATTGCTACTAACTAGCTTTAGTAATGTTCTCCTGTGCCCCTCTTGCTCTGATAAAAAAAGAGTAGATGCTTCTGCCAGGATAGATTCCGTCAGTCCCTGAATACTGCAACGCATGCACTTTGTTTCTTAATGTCTTTTGATATTAAATTCATTAATTACCATTATCTCTTGACATATGAGGCACATGCATATGCTATTTCTCTTGATGAAAAACTACTCTGATTTTCAGCTCTCTTGAAATCACTGATCTCACTGTTAACTTTCAGCTTTTTGGCTCCAGCCATGACTAAATATAAGTTTTCATCTTGCAATTTAAGTATAAGGTACTACTGCCACTGTGAGATGGCACTGTAACATAAGAGAAACCAAAAACCAATTAAAATCAGTCTGGGGTCGCATTTGGCCCGGACTTTGGACACCGCTACTCTAAAGAGTACCTCTAAACTAGGTTATGCACACTGCACATCAATTCAAAAGATACTCACTCCAATGAGGGTTTACAGGAGCTGTAAATCAGAAGAGAAAAAGACATTATAAAATGTGAAGTCATATCTGTGGGTGGGCTACAGTCAATTGCTTATTATTACTTTACAATAAAAGATAGGGAAGACTTCTGGGCAAATATTGTTTGTCTCTGCAATGTAATTTGAAAGTGAGAAAGAGGTTTAGGCACCATTACCTTTTCTCTTACCTTTTATTAGTGGGGATAAAGGAGGAATGGGGGAAAACTCGTAAAGAGAGCTCAATTGCATGAGTGAGACAGAGAAAAGGGGTGAAGAAGGAGACTAATGGTCAGTGATGGGCTGTGAAATGCTCAGGTGAACTAATCAGCCTCATACCTCTAATTCAATTCAATTCAAAATCAGCCTACATGAGTGTGGAAGAAAGCTGCACATTTCATTGCGTGGCCATGGAGGGTGTAAAATCACTTTTGAGAGCATATGTGGAAAAGATTGCAAGACTGGAAAAAAATCCCAGTTTAACCAACCAAGATCAGAATGTGAAACCCTTTGAGCCAGAAAGAAAATGTGGTGGAACATGGGTTGCTCTACAAATCAGTTCTGTGCATGCTTGAAATACTATACAGACCTGATTTCCAGCAGCATTATCTGGGAAGTGCCAGGTAGTGCTCTGACTGTCTACGCCCATAGGATTTTAAATTATTTTTAAGATGTTTCAATTAAAGCGAGATGGCCTTTCGATTTCATAAAATTGGTGAAATTTAGTTCCCTCTGAAATTTGTTCATTGTGATATGTTTATTTCTGCAATATCTAAAAAAAAAAAACCCAGGCCATTTTGTGGCTGGGAAGTTATTTACTGTAATTTGAGGGGATTCCCTAGCAAATAATGTGCATGAAATCGCTCGCTTTGCACAGTCAAACAGAGGAAGTCCATGTGCGCATGCGCAGGTTTACCTTCTTCTTCATTTGGGTTTTATGACAGCTGGTATCCAGTGTAGCATTACTGCCATCTACAGGTTTACCTTGACCGTGCACTGACTGTTACATCATTCTGTCGCTAAACGAACAGCTGATCACACTCAGTACGTTTACATGCAGGGCCGTCGACAGGGGGGGACAACCGGGTATTTTGTCCCGGGCCCAGGCATGAGGGGGGGCCCAGAACTGGTCCCTCATGAAGATGCCATTAATCATTCTGTTTCATTTCAAAATGTATTGATTTGGGGGAGAAAAATGTGCTATATTTGCATTCAATGAATGATTTCTGGTTCTTTTGCCTTTATTGTCTTCGAAAATAGATTCAAGAACCCACCTACCACCCCTAATGCAGAAATGGTTTGGTCTTTGATTAAGGCGCCAAATAACACGGTACTATTCCATCATAACGCTTCGACAATAAGTGTGCGAGCCCATTTACCAACATGCACAAGTCAGGAGCAAAGAAAAGAAAAGAGAAAAAGAGATGAAGAAGCCAAGAGCCTCAGGGGCTCACTGCATAGATATTTTAGAAAAGATTCAGATGATGCAGCAGGTGGTGAAGGCAGTGGGGCAGCTGAGCCAGGTAAGACACAGATAACTTTTTTCCAGCCCCGTAATGTAACCCCAGCACGCGCGACGCGCCATTCATAATTATAAAGTAGGGGATAGCAGGGTACACTGAGTGAACACTGAAATGCACAGGGCATTGAATTATTTCATAAACATATCGGTTTAATAACACTGTGTTGCATATATCTCAATGAAGCAAAGAATAGCACATTGGCCCGCAATCATATCCAAATGTTTTAGGCACGCTTGCTGAGCTGCGCTGAGCTGGACTCCGGTTAGCTGAAAGCCCGTGGAACGCTGCCTCTTGTTAATTAAACCTTATTTTGTTGGAAATCATCCCGTGTAGATACGACGGCATGTGAAATTGCCAGCTAGATAGAGTTTAATGTAACGAATGGGCTATAAATGGGGTGTTTTGAGGTTAGTCTGTTGCAAAACATTAAACTTTCGCTTAGACTGGATACTCTTCAAACAATTCCCTTGCTCAAGTGAAAAATGATAGGCCTGTATGAAAAGCGCAATTAATGAAAGTAGCCTAATAAGCCCTAAATGAATAAAACAACCTCTGTTTTATTGTTGTTGCTTACACGTTAAGATTTTGAAATCTTCTCGGTCCAGTTCTATATCCAGGGAACGTTGTAATCCTTTTGGTTTATCCGTAATAAACGTGTCAGCCCCCAGGTCAGATAGGCTAATGTTACGTGGTTGGGAGGGTGTCAATTTTTTTTGTAACATTCTAAATCGAGTACGGAAAGGACGTTTAAGAAAAACAAGACAAAAAAAAATACACTGAAAAACTCACTGTACACATCACTAGTGGTGATGCTTCTATGTTCAGATTTTGGGAAAGCCATAATTCCGTTCTCATTGAGGCCCAGTTCCATCCCATAAACAATCATTTTGGTTTATCAACTACCTGCACTCAAACATGTCACAGGAGAGGCTCAATGGGCTGGCTATGCTCTCTATAGAGCGCGAACTTGCAAAGAAGCTGGACTTCAATGACCTTATTGACGACTTTGCCACAGCAAAAGTCCGGCGCATTGCATTTCGCACCTGAATAGTTGCAGACTAAGGAAATGTTCAAACTGTAAATATGTTGAAATGTTGAAATAAAATGGTTGACTGTTATAATGGGTTTGGAATACCTGTTATTTAAGGGTTGGAATGAATGGAGACTGAAAAGAGGGGTTGGGTGTGGGTGGTTGCTGTGTGGCGATGTGCGTGCGCGCGTATGTGTGTGTGTGTGTGTGGGGGGGGGGGGCACTCAGATTATTTGGGGGGGGGGCCCACTCAGATTATTTTGTCCCGGGCCCAGCCAAAGCTGTCAACGGCCCTGTTTACATGCACATCCAAATCGAGCTGCTGTCGGTAATCGAGCAAAGGGTCCCAGCAGGGGTGCCAGAGAAATCCAATCCTACATGCACATAAGGAAATCGAGCTATTGTGTGAGGTACATTGTGCACCCGAGCCACAGGTGGCGCTACACGCCCCATTGTGTTGGTACACTTCCGGTTGTCGTCATGAAGAAGAGCTATTCAAGAGCAGTATTGCCAGATACTGCTGACGTTTTCCAGCCCAAAATATGTTCAAAACCCGCCAAAATGCACTTAAAACCGCCCAATCTGGCAACACTGTCAAGAGTATAAACAAAGTTATCAGTTCCGTGTTCACAAGAAGTGTTTGTAGTTTGTATGTACGAACAGAAGTGTTCCTAATAAAATGGCCACTAAGTTGAAGTTGATCTGTAATGTGAACATATTAACTGTTAGCCTGCTAACATGCTAATAACTTACCAACTAATTGGAAATGGGTGCGTACATGCCCAGACACAAGTGTTCCTAATAAAGTGGCAGCTAAGGTGACGTGTCATGCCGACCGAGGCTGTTTTTTGTTTTTCGACCGAGGCTGTTGTGTTTCCCGCTTGTGGTCTCGTCACTCGTCACTTCCGGAAGGGGAAGTGCTGAAGTAAGCAGCTCGACTACGTATCTCGATAGGGTATACATGCACTAAGTAGCTCGGCAAAAATCGCATAATCTAGGTCGTGTAGCTCGATTGCGAGGAATCAAGTTCGGTTCAATTTCAGCCTAGCTAAGGTGTTTCCATGCCATTTAGAACTTTGATTTCAGTTGAGCAACGGCAGAAATTCGCTTTTCTCTATGTGCATGTAAATGCACTGACAGAGGTGCTCGCTGACCGCCGATATTTATTAGTCTGGTCCTGCGTTTCCTTTCCTTCGCAACATAACGTCTTTTCTTCTCGCTTTCCGTTACTGTAGTCAGTCTTTCATGCTTCATTCACACACTCACATCCTCCATTTTTCTTTCCTGTTTCAAATTTGTATCCCACAATGCCTTGCACGAACGGGGAAAGCCCATCACATAATGCATGATGTAGTGGTGCATGGTGAAGCAGGAAAAAATAGCAGATAATTTAGAGCCACATGGCCCTAAATTCATTAATTGTTCTATTTAAAAAAAAACAAACAAATAAAATTGGAAGTCTGTGATTGGAATTCAGTAGCTTTCGGTCCACTAAACAAAAATAATTGGGTGTCAGGGAAAATTCTTTTTTTGACCAACACTTGAAAAATCTGAAAGGCAGTCTACCTTTAATTTTATTTTTCAATTTCATGTTGTGATCAGGCTCCCATGATGTGAAAATGGCACTTAAATTAATATAATTGGTCTGAAGTGCTTGACAGAAGACAATTTCACAGAAAACACAACTTTGTGAAAATACAGTGTCTTGCAAAAGTATTCATCCTCCTTGGTGTTTGTCCTGTTTTGTCACATTACAAGCTGGAATTAAAATGGATTTTGGAGGGGTTAGCACCATTTGATTTACACAACATGCCTAGAACTTTAAAGGTGAAAATTGTTTTATTGTGACAAACAATAATTAAGATGAAAAAACAGAAATCTGGAGTGTGCATAGGTATTCACCCTCCAAAGTCAATACTTTGTAGGGCCACCTTTTGCTGCAATTACAGCTGCAAGTCTCTTGGGGTGTGTCTCTATTAGCTTAGCACATCTAGCCACTGGGATTTTTACCCATTCCTCAAGGCAAAACTGCTCCAACTCCTTCAAGTTAGATGGGTTGTGTTGGTGTACAGCAGTCTTCAAGTTATGTCACAGATTCTCAATTGGATTGAGGTCTGGGCTTTGATTAGGCCATTCCAAGACATTTAAATGTTTCCCTTTAAACCACTCCAGTGTAGCTTTAGCAGTATGTTTAGGGTCATTGTCCTGCTGGAACGTGAACCTTTGTCCCAGTCTCAAACCTCTGGCTGACTCAAACAGGTTTTCCTCCATAACTGCCCTGTATTTAGTGCCATCCATCTTTCCTTCAGTCCTGACCAGCTTTCCTGTCCCTGCAGCTAAAAAACATCCCCACAGCATGATGCTGCCACCACCATGCTTCACTGTAGGAATGGTGTTCTCAGGGTGATGGGAAGTGTTGGGTTTGCACCACACATGGCATTTCCCATGATCATCTAATCAGAAAATTTTTCATGTGCTTGTGGAGTCTGTCACATGCTGTTGGGCAAATTCCAAATGTGTTTTCTTACTTTTTCTTTAAGCAATGGCTTTTTTCTGGCCACTCTTCCATAAAGCCCTGCTCTGTGGAGTGCATGGCCTAAATTGGTCCTATGGACAGATACTCCCATCTCCGCTGTGGATCTTTGCAACTCCTTCAGTGTTCTCTTTGGTGTCTTTGTTGCATCTCTGATTAATGCCCTCCTTGCCTGGTCTGGGAGTTTTGGCGGACGGCCTTCTCTTGTCAGGTTTGTAGTGGTGCCATATTCTTTCCATTTTGCTATACTGGATTTAATGGTGCTCCCTGGCATATTCAAAGTTTGGGATATGTTTTATAACCCAACCCTGATTTATACTTCTCCACAACTTAATCTCTGACATGTTTGGAGTGCTCCTTGGTTTTCATATTGCTTGCTTAGTAGTGTTGCAGAATCAGGGTCCTTCCAGAACAAGTTGATTTTATACAGACATCATGTGACAGATCATGTGACACTGATTGCACACAGGTGGATCTTAACCAACAAATTATGTGACTTCTGAAGGTAACTGAATGGACCAGCTCTTATTTAGGGGTTTCATACAAAAGGGGGTGAATACCTATGCACACTCCAGATTTCTATTTTTTCATCTTAATTATTGTTTGTGTCACAATAAAAAAACAATTTGCACCTTTAAAGTGGTAGGTATGTTGGGTAAATCAAATGGTGCTAAATCCTCCCCCCCAAAAAAATCTATTTAATTCCATCTTGTAATGTGGCAAAACAAGACAAACACCAAGGGAGGTGCATACTTTTGCAAGACACCTGTATGCCTTCCACATTGTAGCACTCCTGATCTTGGAGGTTTGCTCTGTATAATTTCAGTAACATCATTATGAACCTGCAGAAAATGCAATAACTCCTTGCAAAAATACCTTTAACCCCACTGGTTCCATGTGGCTGCTTGCATCAAGTCCAAGTCCTTGAAACTTGCAAACAGAGTAGCCAATGTACTATATCCATTTATTATCTATATCGCTTATCCATCGGGGTTACGGGGGAAGCTGGCGCCAATCCCAGCTGACTTCTGGTGAGAGGTGACATACACCCTGGGCAGGTTGCCAATCTATTTCAGAGCTAACACAGAGATGAACAATCATTCACACCTATGGGCAATTTAGAGTAGCCAGTTAACCCAATACACAGGGCTTTGGACTGTGGGAGGAAACTGAAGCACCTGGAGAGAGCATGCAAACTCTGTACAGAAAGGCCTCAGTCAGCTCAAGGTTTGAACCCAGATCCTTCTTGCTGCGAGACAACAGTACTAACCACTGCACCACCATACTGCCCTAAAAATTCCTGTGGATTTTAAAACTTTTGCATGATTGTTTGCCAAGATATGCTATATTTATGGGCTTTGGTAGCCATGTTCCATATTACACTGTGTGAGTTTGCAAAGCATTCTGGGAATTTTCTTCTACCACTCTGTTTGGAGTCTGCATCTGAAACCGCTCTATTTAGATGGCCATCTGGATGGTTAGAGGACCATTCCCCCCTCAAGCCACAAAAAAGGGACACCCTACAGTACAAAGGAACACTCAAAATGGAGGGGTAAGGCCAAGTGGTAGGGCTAAAGGGGATAACTGGGATTGGGCCTTTGTATGTAAGGAGCAAACTCACTGAACAATACTTTGCACTGACTCAAGGTTTTGAGTGTTTATATCGTGATAAGTGGTGATTGACCCCACATGCGTGTGATCAGTAGATGGGTGATTGTGAATGTGCATGTTGAAAGTTGGAGGCCAAGACTGCCATGTCTGTTGGTGATAACGTATGTTGAGAACTGGAATTCATGGGGGCCATGTCTGTAGGCTGCGAGTTTGACGGTGATTCTGGCATAGACATAAGTCATCTAAAAATAAAAACATTTGCTGGTTATGAACTGTTATTCATGACGTTCAGCTTACTACCAACCAGGCTTGTACTCAAATATGTTGGGCTTAGGTGGATTGGTGGTGCAGTGGCTAGCACTGTCACCTCATAGCAAGCAGGTTCTGGGTTTGAACATGCTGGTTGACCGAGGCCATTCTGTGTGGAGTTTACATTTTCTCCACATTCCTGCATAGGTTTCTGCTGGGTGCTCTGGTACCCTTCCATAGTCCAAAGACACGGGCTGCGTTCCTATAGTCTTTTTTGCTTCAGAATGTACCTGAGTGAGTGAAATGACCTGGAAGTACTGAAGTAGCAGCTATGATAGCCATAATAAGAACTGTTTGAATTCTATAAATGCTAATGAAAGGTGCTTCAGTGCTTCCTTTCCTATCTCCTCTAGCACAGGGCACACTAGACCAATCTTTACAAAAGGAAAGGAGATAATGCTATCCCACAATTCCTTGTGGCACCCACATTTAAAGCAACACACCATTCATGCAAACAAATAATTATATAAATAATTAAATATTAAATAAATCATACAATAATTGGTATTCATGTCAATAAATATGAATGGAGAGGATGGTGTGTGTGAGCAACCGTGCTCAATATGACAATCATTTTGTTTCAGTTTTATGACTAGTAGCTTTTATTCCTTTTTTATTTCAATTCCAACTTTGTTACTCAAGTAATATTTTTCACTGTGTTGTCCACATTTATATGGCCTGCATGAAACAACACGGTAAGAATGCATGGGACAAAGATACACTTTTTGTAGTGCATCTTCAGAACACTGGAGTTTCACACAGCAGACACACATCAATAGCATGTGCTGTCACATAATTGTGTAGCCTAGTGAAAGTGCAGTCAGATCCTCTTAGCACCGCAGTAGTCTTTTCCTACATCCTTATGAATCCCCTTTCATATCTTTCCTTGACCTCATGACGTTTTACATCTAGGTTAAGGAAAAGTCATTAGGAAAGGATACAGGATGGATTATTAGAACGCAGCCATGTAGATTAGGTCAACTGGCCACTAAATTGCCAAAAGGCGTGAATGTGAGAGCATATGTCTGTTTGTCTTTCTGTATTAGCCATGCAATACAGGACTGGCAACCTATCCAGGGTGTATCCTGCTTCTCACCCAAAGTTAGCTGGGATTAGCTCCAGCTCCCCCTTGACCCTCAATGGATAAGTGGTATAGATGGATGAATGGATGTTGTTAAAAGCGCAATACAAAAATCTTTTTTAAAGAATCGGAATTGAGTGACCATGGCCTTTTGCGGAACTGTTATTCCTTACAATAATATGACAAAGCTTATCTGATTTATTTTTCATTTATAGCAATTTTATTGGTGTGAGGAAAAACTGTGTGTGCAGCCCAAGTGACAGAACAAATGACAGAACAAACTTGTTGTGGAACAAATAGCTACTTCATGATTTGTCCCATTGGTTTCATGTTGTTCATCCTGAATTGATCTATTACATTCACATTATGCATGTTGTGCCAGAAACTTCAAATGTCTTTGTGCTGGGATCAACTAAGACTGTCGTGTCCTACTTTGTTTTGTAGCTTTATTTATTGGGCAGTAAGCAAAGCATAATGCCAAGTGGTTGTGCTTCATACCAAGGTGATTAAAGTGATGTTTGTTTGTTTTTTGCCATGTGGGGAAACAGGACTTGTAGCTGCCTGTGAATCATCCAAAGTTTTTAGCTCTACAGTCTGAAGCAACGGGTCCATATTGTATGTTGATTTACCACCAACATTTGGACCTGTTCCAGTCTGACCAAGGCTTGAATTAGTAAACAAATAAAACAAACTTTTAAAGTAAGTTTCTTTTTTGGGATACAAATGCCTATAAAATGTTTCCCCGAGGCACTGAGTTGAGTAGAATGAGATGAGAATGTTAACTGATCAAAGAAAGTGTTGCTGTTGAACTTCTTGAGTTTTAGCTTTTTTAACTTTTTAAGTATGAAAAAAAAATACAATTCTGTCATGTGTAAATCAACAAAGAACTCCAAGTTGTTATTTATGCTTATTTGTATGAGTATTCTGTACTCACCACTATAGCGAATGATCCTCTCAGTGGAATCTCCTTCTCCAAAGCGGGTGATAGGGGTGAGGCGCACCTGGTAGGCCTCAGGTTTAACAAGCTCAGTCAGGTTGTAGGTAATGAGCTCACCTTTTTGAATGGTACCTTCCATGGGGATCTCCTGCTCCCACCATCTCTGTTGTCCTGTCTGAGGAAGAAAAGATTTTCCTTAAGGTTACTTTTTTACACTTCTATATTACTCTGATACCCTTGGATCAGTATTGTACCCAGTAATTTCTAGTAACTTGATGTAGATGATAGCATTGGCTATGGACACAACTTGTTTATAAGTGGAGTAAAAAAGAAAGAGCTTTGGAGCTCTGTTTTTATATGTAAAACAAATTCCAACCTGATTCCACAGACATAATTGTATTTTATTTCTTAAACCTACTTAAGCCAACTTTCTTAAGCCAAGATTCTGCAAGAAGGATGAGGTTGAGATCTTACACACACACACACACACACACACACACACACACACACACACACACACACACACACACACACACACACACACACCAGAAATATCAGAAATTTTCTGTAAGCATGTGATTTTTACTGGCAACAAAACACGCGAATCAACAGACTTCACTTTTATGAAGTTTAAGTTTCACTCGGTGAGATAACGCATGCGCAGTACTGACACAGATACTAGTAAACAATCCCATTACTATAGCAACGTAATTCTTGCTGTCTAAAAAGATAACTTTTTCAGACTGAATAAAAACAAACAAAAGCATGTCACATAAAATGATCAATGGTCGGGCTTATTTTACATCCAAATGCTTGACACTTGAGCATCTTGAGGGATGTTTACAGCAATTTAGAAGCAATGTGTCCATGAGATCCACCTCAGTAAGTCATGTAGCGTGTAGGTGATGTCACAATTTGTACTCTGAGCATGATATTTGAACCTTGGAGTGAGATGTCAGCGCCCAGGGACATTGTTTTTCTTTGAAAATAAAATCTGTACACAGTCTACAAGTACAAATATGAACAAGTGAACACTCAAGCATGTCTTGTATGGATATTATCTGTCAGTATAAAGGAGTTTATTTTTTGGGTTTTGTTTGGCTTTGGATTTTTCATGTGCAGCAGTAAAAGACCTTGGGGTGATCACTGATACAACTCTTTCATTTGAAACTCGTGGATAATATTACTACATTTGGACATAAAGTATGAATATTGGGCATATGAATTAAACAACCACACAAACCAACAAAGAGAGAACGTATTCTTGGTAAATAGGAATTATAGAATCACAAATGATACACAGCAGGCAAAATAAATATTTTAGATTATAATAAGATGTGTGAAGCAACACACTGACTTTTTGACCAAGTGTTTGACTAAGCTACTTCTTGGCTCATTTCATTAAGTGAAAGCCAAGCTAAAGTCCAATATAAGGCAGGAAAAAAAATATTTCATCCAACTCAAACGACCCCACCTTGGGTTTAAATAAATTTTGGTTAATATCTGTTATACCACGACAGTAGCCATATTTAATTAAAACCCAACACAGATAATGTATTCCATCATGTATTCCTCCAAGGACTCTGAGTGAAGAAACAGCTTGTCAGTAAACAAGCTATAATAGCTGTGTAATCACAAAATGACTGATTGCAGCTTCTTTAAACCCCTTCCAAGAAGGCTATAAATCTTACACTCTAATTTGCTTTAATTAATGTACTAATGGTGTCTGATGTAAGCAAACCACCATTATTTTAATGAACTAACAGACAATTTTTCAAATAAAACATCAATTTAGAAAAAAAAAGTAATTTAAATGAATGCAGGAGTTTTTTTTTTTTTTTTGCACACCATAGGGTTATTCCAACACTCATTAGTGTAATTGTGAATATAAGCTTGGCTTATAATGTTACCATGAAACAATTAGGCAAGCTGTAAATAAACACTGCTGGCAAACTGTTGTTGTAACAGCTGCTGATCTTGGCAACAAAACCTTTCTCAGCAAGTTTAGCTGAGGAGCACAGTTTACATTGCCTCTTATGGTGGTTAAAAGGATATTGTGTATATCATCCAGGTCAAATAAAAAAAGAGCAAGTTGTGGAGGAAAGTTGTGAAAAAACAAAAGAAAACAAAAATGGAGTTGCAGCAACAGCAGCCAGGGCTTCCCTTCAGGGCTTTGCTTGCATCTTGTAACAAGATTTCTATCTTGAGATCCAATTACTCTTTATTGCTACTGTGCAATTTCTCATTCCATGCCTGCAGATCTTACAGAAGAAAGGCAATGGTAGGTCAGAAAAAAAGGAAAGACCTTGTGCTCTAAACCCTTCATTCCACTTCTCACTATTATTACAGAATTTCCTGTAATAAAAAACGAACTGAGTTTACAGACTTGGATCCTGCCTATCTCCCTCACAGATTACTGTACAGGTCACACAAAACTATCACTTTATATTCTTTTGTATTAAGCCTGTTTATGCACACAACAAAAATGTGATGTGCTAAAGTTCAATAGTGAGAAAATGGATAAATCCCTTGTGTGCTAGGATGTAATGTAATTACATTACAGGCATTGAGTAGGAGCAATGTACAAAATATCCAGAGTACGTAGCCTAGGTACCTTGCTCAAGGGCACTTCAGGCAGTCCTGCTGGTCTAGGGAATTGAACCAGCAACTACCTGGTCCCAAAGCTACTTCTTTAACAAGTAGGCCATGGCATCCCAAAGAACAAGTCCAATGGCCAGAGCTGTGCAAATAGGCTTTCAACCATGCAAACGCAGCTTTGTGTGGGGTGTGCTGTTGCAGTCACCTGATTTTTCTACCCCTTTTTATGCTGTAGACCAGGGGTTCTCAAACTTTTTCAAGCTGGGCCCCCCCACCAAAGCTGGTTCATTGCAGTTGGGGCCCCCCCTCTTCCCGGCGCCACCCCCCCCTTACCGCCCCCCCACTACACCACCTTGCATAGATAGATAGATAGACTATTATTTTTAGGCCCACACTGTTATTATTATTATTATTATTATTATTATTATTATTATTATTATCAGTAGCGGTATGTAGGCCTATCATCATTACTATGCTATTGTTATAACTGGAAGTAGCATCAGACTTCTAATGTGAGCTTGCAGGCATTATTATTATTACTATTGTTATTATGAGTAGTGGTAGGCCTATTCTCATTACTAGGCTATAGCTATATAATTATGAGGTTACATGTTTTGCTGTTATTATTATTATTATTATTATTATTATCTCATCTCATCTCATTATCTCTAGCCGCTTTATCCTTCTACAGGGTCGCAGGCAAGCTGGAGCCTATCCCAGCTGACTACGGGCGAAAGGCGGGGTACACCCTGGACAAGTCGCCAGGTCATCACAGGGCTGACACATAGACACAGACACCCATTCACACTCACATTCACACCTACAGTCAATTTAGAGTCACCAGTTAACCTAACCTGCATGTCTTTGGACTGTGGGGGAAACCGGAGCACCCGGAGGAAACCCACGTAGACACGGGGAGAACATGCAAACTCCGCACAGAAAGGCCCTCGCCGGCCATGGGGCTCGAACCCAGACCTTCTTGCTGTGAGGTGACAGCGCTAACCACTACACCACCGTGCCGCCATTATTATTATTATTATTATTATTATTATTATTATTATTATTATTATTATCAGTAGGCCTATTATCATTACTAGGCTATTGCTATAACTGGGAATTGGCACTAGACCTCTGATATGAATTTATGCTTTATTACTGTTATTATTACTAGGCCTAATAATAGGCATATCATCTGCATGTTTTACAGAAGCTTACACGTAGGCGATGTTAATGTGAGACCTGAGCCTGCTTTGCCTTACAAAGATCCTCAATTCTTAGTGCAATGTCTGATAAACATGGCCTCAAATCATCCTCGATTTGTGCATGATTGCGGTATTTCATTTTGAGTGCAGTCATTTTTGAGAATCCTGCCTCACACAAATATGTGGATGCGAAAGGGAGGAGAATCTTCAAGGCAATGTCACAGAGTTGAGGGTATTCCTGCATCAATGCTGCCCAGAATGACGAAAGAGGGCAGGAGGTAAAAAGTTCCTTCAGCCTACTATCACTCTTCAGCTCAATAAGCTGTTCCTGCATATCAATTGACAGCTTGTTTGCTGTGCACACAAATGGATCTTGAACCCATGCAAAAGAGCGATAATCCTCTTTAAAGTACATCACAAATTCTTTTCTCATTGCAGACAGGTGCTCAGACGCTGATTGAAATAGAGAGGAGAAATCATGTGACGTGCCTGCATCAGTGATAAAGTCTGCAAGGCTTGGGAACATGTCGCAGTTCCCTCGACTGATGTGGCCATGCCAGAGGTCAATTTTTTGTGTGAAGGCGTCCACTCTGTCTGCGAGGAGCAAAATATGAGTTTCGCGGCCTTGCAGAGACAGGTTGAGGCCATTCAAATGGTCAAATATATCGACCAAATAGAACAGAGACGCAAGCCACATAGTGTCATCCAGATGCTTCGCCAGATCTGATTTGATTTCTGTCAAAAAACACTTCACCTCCTCTTGCAGCTCATACAAGTGCTGCAACACCCGCCCCCTGGAGAACCAGCGAACTTCAGTGTGCAGAAGCAGCTGTTCGTGCCCTGACCCCATCTCCTGGCAGAGGACCCCAAACAAGCGAGAGTTTAGCGGCCGTGATTTGATTAGATTTGTCATTTTCACGGACTGGTTCAGCATGGAGTCAAAGAGAACTGGCATTTTTTTAGCAGCTAATGCTTCGCGATGGACCATACAATGTGTCCATTTCACAAGTGGAGCTACTTGCTGAACACGAGCAACTAGGCCACGCTCGCGGCCCATCATTGCCCGTGCGCCATCCGTGCATAGGCCAACACATCGGTCCCAAGCCAAACCATTTTCACGGATAAAAATATCAAGGACATTGAAGATGGCTTCTCCTGTAGTGTGCGACTGAAGAGGCCGGCAAAACAGGACATCCTCCTCAATCGCCTTGTCACACAGATACCTGACATACGTAGGCGAGAAGCTGTGCCTGCCCAGCAATATCGGTGGATTCGTCCAGCTGCAGCGCGTAGTAAGGACTCTGTTTTATGAACTCTATGAGTTGCTCTCTGATGTCATTAGACATGTCTGAAATCCTCCTAGCGACTGTGTCATTGGACAGTGGTACTGCACCGAGTTTGGCTGCTGCACCATCTCCTATCATTATTCTGCACGTCTTGTGCGGCCGGCAAAATGAGAGTCTTGGCAATTGTATGCGGTTTACCCAGTTTAGCTATTCTTTTGGCCACTACATACGATGCCTCCAAACACTGTTTAGACACAGTGCTGTGCACTGAAATGGCTGCCTGTTGCTGATGGAGGCCATCAAGCTTTCTTTTAAAATATTCTGCTGGTTTATCTTTAATAGCAGCATGTTTTGTTTCGAGGTGCCTTTTAAGTTTGCAGGGCTTCATGCTGTCGTTTGCTAGCACCTCGGCACACACGACACACTGAGGTCTCAGATCAGCCGTGACTGTAAATCCAAACTGCAGGTATGCTTCATCGTACCTTCGAAGCTTTTTTGCAGCTGGTGGTGCGTCAGTTGCCTTGTTGGTCCTCACTAGAAATCTCTCCATTTTTGTTAATTATAATTTGGATGTGTGGCTATATTAAGAGACAAGTATCGGGGACTAATCAGACAGGACTTATGCACATTCTTTAATGCAAATGTTTAACAATTTTGCAGGCAATACCAATTTTATTTGAAGACTCTTTGGTTTGGTTGATTTGTTTCTGTGTTATAGTAGTCCAACCACTTGCATTTTCGACATGGGAATTTTCGTGATTTTTTTCCTGATTTTTTTTCCCCTCATCCTAGCCTACTCGCCCCCCCCCAGGGGGGCGGGCCCCACTGGTTGAGAACCACCGCTGTAGACTGATGCATTGGACAGAGGGCAGAAGGTCATTTTGTCCCAGGTGGTGGAGGGGGAAGAGTGCCAAGTGCTGTACATTGGCCGCAAGCTCTTGGTGTGAGAGAGAAAGTAAGCACAGTAGAGAAGGAGTGTCTGGCCATCAAGTGGGTGGTCCTCACTCTCTAGATACTAAATGCTGGGATACCCTTTCTCTGTGTTCTGATCACACCCTGCTCTAATGGCTCAACTGCATAAAGGTTGCTAACATGCAGATCACTCGTTGATCTCTGACACTTCAGCAATTTTTGTTTGAGATGAGAAATAATTACCCCCTTATAGTCTGAATGAAAATGTAAACGGTGAGTCAAGATAGGACAAAATATTTATTTACAATGTGTATGAATGAAATGTAATTCCAAATTAACATAGTTGCGCCTTCCCAAAAACACATTCAGATGCTTTTGAAATGATCTCATTTAATTCTGTGTGAAATAGACTGGTCTTGGAAAGATTGTCCTTTCTATTGCCAGCACAAGCTGGGAGAAAAGGTGCATAAACAATATAATTAATGGGACCAATAATGGTCCAGGGGATTGACTATACCTTGGAAGTTAATTAAAGTGGCCCGACCCCTTGTGCACTGCGCCTGGGGATTGACTATACCTTTGAGGTTCATTAAACCAGCCTGATCCGCATGCACTGGGCTCAGGGCTTGACTATACAGTGGGGCAAAAAAGTATTTAGTCAGCCACCAATTGTGCAAGTTCTCCCACTTAAAAAGATGAGAGAGGCCTGTAATTTTCATCATAGGTACACTTCAACTATGAGAGACAGAATGGGGGGAAAGAATCCAGGAAATTACATTGTAGGATTTTTAATGAATTAATTGGTAAATTCCTCAGTAAAATAAGTATTTGGTCACCTACAAACAAGCAAGATTTCTGGCTCTCACAGACCTGTAACTTCTTCTTTAAGAGGCTTCTCTGTCCTCCACTCGTTACCTGTATTAATGGCACCTGTTTGAACTCGTTATCAGTATAAAAGACACCTGTCCACAACCTCAAACAGTCACACTCCAAACTCCACTATGGCCAAGACCAAAGAGTTGTCAAAGGACACCAGAAACAAAATTGTAGACCTGCACCAGGCTGGGAAGACTGAATCTGCAATAGGTAAGCAGCTTGGTGTGAAGAAATCAACCATGGGAGCAATTATTAGAAAATGGAAGACATACAAGACCACTGATAATCTCCCTCGATCTGGGGCTCCACGCAAGATCTCACCCCGTGGGGTCAAAATGATCAGAAGAATGGTGAGCAAAAATCCCAGAACCACACAGGGGGACCTAGTGAATGACCTGCAGAGAACTGGGACCAAAGTAACAAAGGCTACCATCAGTAACACACTACGCCGCCAGGGACTCAAATCCTGCAGTGCCAGACGTGTCCCCCTGCTTAAGCCAGTACATGTCCAGGCCCGTCTGAAGTATGCTAGAGAGCATTTGGATGATCCAGAAGAGGATTGGGAGAATGTCATATGGTCAGATGAAACCAAAATAGAACTTTTTGGTAAAAACTCAACTTGTCGTGTTTGGAGGAGGAAGAATGCTGAGTTGCATCCAAAGAACACCATACCTACTGTGAAGCATGGGGGTGGAAACATCATGCTTTGGGGCTGTTTTTCTGTAAAGGGACCAGGACGACTGATCCGTGTAAAGGAAAGAATGAATGGGGCCATGTATCGTGAGATTTTGAGTGAAAACCTCCTTCCATCAGCAAGGGCATTGAAGATGAAACTTGGCTGGGTCTTTCAGCATGACAATGATCCCAAACACACCGCCCAGGCAACGAAGGAGTGGCTTCGTAAGAAGCATTTCAAAGTCCTGGAGTGGCTTAGCCAGTCTCCAGATCTCAACCCCATAGAAAATCTTTGGAGGGAGTTGAAAGTCCATGTTGCCCAGCGACAGCCCCAAAACATCACTGCTCTAGAGGAGATCTGCATGGAGGAATGGGCCAAAATACCAGCAACAGTGTGTGAAAACCTTGTGAAGACTTACAGAAAATGTTTGGCCTCTGTCATTGCCAACAAAGGGTATATAACAAAGTATTGAGATGAACTTTTGTTATTGACCAAATACTTATTTTCCACCATAATTTGCAAATAAATTCTTTAAAAATCAGACAATGTGATTTTCTGGATTCTTTCCCCCCATTCTGTCTCTCATAGTTGATGTGTACCTATGATGAAAATTACAGGCCTCTCTCATCATTTTAAGTGGGAGAACTTGCACAATTGGTGACTAACTAAATACTTTTTTGCCCCACTGTACCTCCAAGGTTCATTAAACCAGCCCCACCCCTGTGAACTGGGCTGGGGGCTTGTCCATAACTACAAGGTTCATTAAAGCGGCCCCACCCATTTGCACTGGGCCAGGGGATTGACTATACATTGAGGTTCATTAAACCGGCCCCATCCCCTTGCCCTGGGCCAGGGCATTGACGATACCTTGGAGGTTCATTAAAGCAGCCCCACCTGCTTCCACTGGGCCCTGGGATTGTCTATACCTTCTAGGATCATTAAACTAGCCTCACCCCTGTGTACTATGCCGGGGGCTTGTCCAAACCTACAAGGTTTATTAATGTAGCCCCACCCCTTTGCACTGGGCCAGGGGATTGACTATACCTTTGAGGTTCATTAAAGTGGTCCACCCCCTTGTACTGGAGCAGGGGATTGACTATAGCATGGAGGTTCATTAAAGTAGCCCCATCCCATGTGCACTGGCCTTGGGGATTGACTATACCTTTGACATTCATTAAACCAGCCCCACCCACATGCACTGGGCCAGGGGATTGACTTTACCTTCAAGGTTCCTTAAACCAGCCCCGCCCACATGCACTGGGCCCAGGGATTGACTATACTTTCAAGGTTCATTAAACTGGCCCCACCCGCATGCACTGGGCACAGGGATTGACTATATCTTCAAGGTTCATTAAACCAGCCCCACCTGCATGCACTGGGCCAGGGATTGACTTTCCATTCAACGTTCATTAAAATGGCCCCACCCCCTTGCACGGGGCTCAGGGCATGACTATACCTTCAAGGTTCATTAAACCAGCCCCACCCTTATGCACTGGAACAGGGGATTGACTATACATTCGAGGTTCATTAAACCAGCCTCACTTCTGCACACTGGACCCAGGGCTTGACTATACCTTAGAGGTTCATTCAATCAGCCCCACTCACTTGCACTGGGCCAGGGGCTTGACTACACATTGGAGGTTCATTAAAGTGGCCCTACTACCTTTCACTGGGCCCGGGGATTGACTATACCTCCGAGGTTCATTAAACTGGCCCCATAACCTTGCACTGGGGCAGGGAATTGACTATACCTTTGACATTCATTAAACTGGCCCTACCCGCATGCACTAGGCCCAGGGATTGACTATACCTTCGAGGTTCCTTAAACCGGCCCCACCCACATGCACTGGGCCCAGGGATTGACTATACCTTCGAGGTTCCTTAAACCGGCCCCACCCACATGCACTGGGCCCAGGGATTGACTATACCTTCAAGGTTCATTAACCCAGCCCTACCCCTGTGCACTGGGCTGGGGGATTGACTATACATTCAAGGTTCATTAAACCAGCCCCACTTCTGCGCACTGGACCCAGGGCTTGACTACACCTTGGAGGTTCATTAAACCAGCCCCACCCATTTGCACTGCCCTGGTGAAAAATAAATGTGCTAAGTGTATTAAAATTTAGCATACTTTTGTGTAATTGAAGCCACACTAATCATCAATATACTTCAAGTGTGTTTATGATTAGTTAACTTGAGGCATGCTATTTTGGAACAACTAATTTTGTACTAAATATATTTTAATTGTAATTAAATTGTAGAAAAGTGTAACTTGAAGTGTATTTAGTGTACCTTTATGTGCAAAATTACACATAACTTTCACTTAAAGTATATTTTAGTATAATATATTTCTATAAAGTGTAATATAGTATAATTATTTTAAAGTGTGTTAAAAATGTTAGCATGAAAGCGTGATGTTAGTATACTTTTTATATATTTACAAAAAGTACAATTTGTGTCAGTACATTTTCAATATACTACTGAAAATATGAATATACTTTAAATACAATAAAGTACATTTATTTTTCACCAGGGTGGGCCAGGGGCTTGAATACACATTAGAGGTTCATTAAAGCAACCCAACCCCATTGCACTGAGCCAGGGGATTGACTATACTATGAGGTTCATTAAAGCAGCCACACCCCTTTTCACTGGGTCCAGGGACTACTATAGACCCCTTTCACATGACGTCACCGCGCCGTGAGATTTTGTTAGGCGCCATATTGGAAGACCAAGTACATGCACTCACAATATAAAACAAAGTACGAGCGAGAGTAAAGTGACACGATGGCTGATAATTCTGGTTATGTGAGTACATTACCAGCTGCAGAAAGGGCACGGTATGTGGAGAAACTGGCTGTGATTGATGGTTTGACCCATATGATAAGACTCGCGGCAAGGGAGAATGGAAACATAAGGAGGACCTGACACCAATTCTGCCATCTGTTTGCTACCCAGACATTGTAAACTATTTGTTGTTTACACCCAGTGCCTACACTCAGTGTTCGAACTATGCCGATATTTTCGGGGGTCCCTTTTTTCCCCTTGGGGGGGGCGCTTGCGCTTGTCTCGGAGCGTGGATCTCCAAACACATGAGAAGCCTTGCACTTGTCTCAGAGCGCGGATCTCCAAACACATGAGAAGCCTATCTTACGCACATATCACGCGGACTCCACACCTCCACACACGCATCGCGTCTGAAGTCATAACTCATCAGGGGAAATCGTGTCCGCATTGGCATGTTCAAAAAACAACCTCGCGTCAACAATGATACCACACGCAAGAAAAAAAAAACAGTCAGGCTACTCAACAACCAACCTGGCAGCAGCGAGCAAGCCCCAAACCATCCTAAATTATTATTATTATTAAATTGTAGAAGTCTGGGAGGCTTGCTCCTCATACAGTTATCAACTTGGGGCCAATTTAGCATGTTTTAAATCTGAATTTCTTGCGTTTGCTTACCTCAAAGTGTCCACAGATCATGCACAGACTTATCCATTATATCCACAGTTTTTTGCCATGTCTCACACAGGTTTCTTTCAAGTCTACTGTTGGGCCAATAAATCATAAATAAAACAGCTCAGATTTGTTTGTTTAAGTCATTTGCCACTCCACTTTATTCTCGTGGGTTCACATACTGCTGCTGTTATTTCCCCCTAATCACGAGTTTGTTGGTCTTCCAAAATGGCGCAGGGTCTGTTTACTTCCGGTTTCGGGTGACGTCAGTGAAAGGGGTCTATATACCTTCGAGGTTCATTAAAGTGGCCCCACCCCCTTTCACTGGGCACGGGGATTGACTGTACCTTCAAGGTTCCTTAAAGATCATAGGCAACAGTTTTCAATTTATGAACATTTGAAACTTTATATGTTAAAAAACCCTCTGTAATTTTCTTCTGGTCCCAAGAAGTATTGTTAATAAATAATAATTAAAATAAGTTAGTGCGGATCGCGACGAATTTCTCTTCAGCGATTTTCACGACCACTCGGCGCGTGACATCATTCAAGACAAACAAACTGCTTGAGTTGAATCCACTTCCGTTTACTTGCATTGCCGTTCGGCTTGAGTGCAGACGTGCGTTTGGGAATTTCCAAAGAAAACCCCCTGCCTTATTGTTGTGCAGTGAACTGTAACAACGGGATTGGTTCAGGAAGAAGTTTTACCTTTTTTCGAGAGAGGAGAAGAGGTGAAGAGAGTGGATTGGCTTTTTCCAGAAGAGGAGAAGAGGCAGAGCGAGTGGGTTGGCTTTTTCCGAAAGAGGAGAAGAGGTGGAGCAAGTGGGTTGGCTTTTTCCAAAAGAGGAGAAGAAGCAGAGCGAGTGGGTTGGCTTTTTCCAAAAGAGGAGAAGAGGCGGAGCGAGTGGGTTGGCTTTTTCTGAAAGAGGAGACGAAGCGGAGAGAGTGGATTGTGCGCATGAAGCCAGAGGGTTGTCTTTTTCCGAAAGAGGAGATGAGGCGGACAGAGTGGATTGTGTGCATGAAGCCAGAGGGTTGGCTTTTTCCGGAAGAGGAGGTGAGGTGGAGAGAGTGGATTGTGCACATGAAACAAAATCAAGCAGTCAAAGAAGAAACGGACCAACAATGCTAAAGTAAAAAGGAGAAGATTGGAGGTAAACATTTTTACCTTTTCTTGCAATTGACAAGTCAAGAATCCTGAGGGATCCTATACAATCATTGTGGAAATGAAACAAAAGGGATATTTTTTCGCTTAGAGTAGGCTATGAATAGTATAATGCCGCGGATGGCAGGCTAATGTGGCCTACCGGTGCACTGTCAAGTAATCGTTATCCATATCCACTAGGGAGGGCGGTTTAATTATTCTTCAAAAGGGCTCTTTTTTAGTATTACGACGAAAGTAGGAATTTATCATAACTACCAGGATAAATCGTTTGGGCGCGAGTCTTGTTGAGGTCCAGGGTCACCGCGATCAGAGTCGGCCGAGTCGCTGTCCGATTCCGAGGCTGCATGGTCAAACCAGTGAGCCACATTCGCCGATTGCTTCGCAACGGCCATAGGTTCATACATATATGGTTTCACCACTTGATATTCAATTCCTACTTCAAAATCGCTACCGCTTTCAGACATTTTACACAACCTCTCACAACCAAAGTCCATACACATGCCCTTGGTTCGCAAGTAAACACAGAACTGCTCCCAGTCTGTTTGCCTTGAATGACGTCACAATGACTGTCCCCTGGCGGTAAAAGTGCACATAAGTGAGATGTAAACAAACCTTCGGAACTTGCGCAAACCAGTATATTTTAACTGTTTTATTCAATTTTAGGGTGCAAATTAGACAACAGGAAGATTGAATTCGCTTTTTGGGTCATTCTTCTTGAAAATGAAGTTGATATTCTACATTCCAACTCCGACCCTTGCCTATGACCTTTAAACCGGCCCCACTACCTTGGACTGGGGCAGGGAATTGACTATACCTTCAAGGTTCATTAATGCAGCCCCACTCCCTTCCACTGGGCCATGGGATTGACTATAATTTTGAGAATCATTGAAGCAACCTCACCCCTGTGCATTGGGCCAGAGGATTGACTATACCTTTGAGGTTCATTAATGCAGCCTCACTCCCTTCCACTGGGGCATGGGATTGACTATAATTTTGAGGATCATTAAAGCAGCCCCACCCCCTTGCACTGGGGCAGGGGATTGACTATACCTTTGAGATTCATTAAAGCGGCCCCACCCCCTTTCACTGGGCCCAGGGATTGATTATACCTTTGAGGTTTATTAAACCTGCCCCATGACCTTGCACTGGGGCAGGGAATTGACTATACTTTTGACATTCATTAAACCGGCCCTACCCACATGTGCTGGGCCCAGGGATTGACTATACCTTGGAGATTCATTAAAGCAGCCCCACCCCCATGCGCACTGGCCTCAGGGCTTGACTATACCTTGGAGGTTCATTAAACCAGCCACACCCCTATGCAGTGGGCTGGGGGCTTGACTGTACCTTCGAGGTTCATTAATGCAGCCCTACCCCATACACTGGGCCCAGGGCTTGACCATACCTTGGAGGTTCATTAAAGCAGTCCCACCCCTGTGCACTGGGCCAGGGGATTGACTATACCTTCAAGGTTCATTAAAGCTGCCCCACCAATTTGCACTGGGCCAGGGGATTGATTATACCTTGGAGGTTCATTAAACCAGCCCCATCCCTGTGCACTGGGCCAGGGGATTGACTATACCTTGGAGGATCATTAAAGCAGCCCCACCCATGTGTGCACTGGACTCAGGGATTGACTATACCTTGGGGGTTCATTAAAGTGGTCCCACCCCTTTGTACTGGGGCAGGAGATTGACTATACCTTTGAGGTTCATTAAATCAGCACCACCCCTGTGCACTGGGCTCAGGGATTGACTATACCTTGGACGTTCGTTAAAGCGGTCCCACCCCCTTGCACTGGGGCAGGGGATTGACTATACCTTTAAAGTTCCTTAAATCAGCCCCACTACCTTGCACTGGGTCAGAGGTTTGATTATACCTTTGAGGTTCATTAAAGCAGCTCCACTCCTGTGTGCACTGGGCTCAGGGCTTGACTATACTTCTGAGGTTCATTAAAGTAGCCCCACCCCCATATGCACAGGGCTGGGGGCTTGACCATACTTCCGAGGTTCATTAAACCGGCCCCACCCCCATGCACTTGGTCAGGGGCTTGACTATACCTGCAATGTTCATTAAAGTGGTCCCACTGTGTGTGCACTGGGCCAGGGCTTGACTATACGTTTGAGGTGCATTAAAGTAGCCTCACACCCTGTGCACTGGGCCAGGGATTGACTATCCCTTTGAGTTTCATTATAGTGGCTCCAACCCCTTGCATTGATTGCAGGGATTGACTATACCTTGGAGGTTCATTAAAGTGGCCCCATCCCATGTGCACTGGCCCTGGGGATTGACTGTACCATTGAGGTTCATTAAACCGGCCTGACCCACATGCACTGGGCCCAGGGATTGACTATTCCTTCGAGGTTCATTAAACCAGCCCCACCCCCTTGCACTGGGCCAGGGGATTGACTATGCCTTCAAGGTTCATTAAACTGTCCTGACCCGCATGCACTGGGCCAGGGGATTGACTATACCTTGGAGGTTCATAAATGTGGCTCCACCCCCTTGCCCTGGTCCAGGGGATTGACTATACCTTCGAGGATCATTAAAGCAGCCCCTATCCTGTGCACTGGACCCAGGGTATTGACTAGACCTAGGACATCCATTAAACCAGCCCCACCTCTGTGCACTGGGCCAGGGGATTGACTATACCTTCAAGGTTCATTAAACCGGCCTGACCCACATGCACTGGACCCAGGGCTTTACAATACATTCGAGGTTCATTAAATAATAATAATAATAATAATAATAATAAATTTTATTTGTAGCGCCTTTCAAGGTACCCAAGGACACTTTACAGTACAGAATGTTAAAATACTAGAATGTTAAAACAATAGCAAGATGGGTAATAAAACAATAAAAAATACAGGTCAGTAATATATGTAAAAGGAAAAGAAACAAATAAAAATCAATAAGTACATGGTAAAAGGCATTGTATCATGATACAAAATAAAATCAGAGAAAGAAGCAAATAAAATAAATAAATGGGATAAAATAATAAAAATCAATAAGATATCATTGTGCAGGGAAAGCAAGGCTGAAGAGGTGAGTTTTGAGCGTGGATTTGAATGACAAAAGGGAAGTGCATTGTCTCAGTGAAAGTGGGAGGTTGTTCCAGAGTTTAGGGCCGGCAACACTAAATGCCCTGTCACCCATGGAGCGGAGGTTCGTGGAGGGGATGGACAAAAGAAGCGTGTCAGAGGAGCGTAAAGTGCGAGTGGGTAGGTATGGGTTAAGGAGACTAGTGAGGTATGTGGGTGCTAGGTTGTGTTGGGCCTTGTAGACAAGCAGGAGAATTTTGAATTGGATGCGATATTGAACAGGAAGCCAGTGTAATTGATGGAGGATGGGTGTTATGTGATGCCAAGGTCTGGTGCGTGTGAGTAGTCTAGCTGCAGAGTTTTGGATGTATTGTAATCTGTTGATAGATTTAGCCGGAAGACCAATGAGCAGGGCATTGCAATAATCAAGTCTAGAGGTGATGAAAGCATGAACGAGGGTCTCTGCAGTAGTGAGGCTGAGAGAAGGGAGGAGTTTGGAGATGGTTTTAAGATGAAAAAGTGCAGTTTTAGTGATATGTTTTATATGTGAGTCAAAGGAGAGAACAGAATTGATAATGACACCCAGGTTTTTTACTTCAGATGAGGTAGTGGTGAAGTAGCCAGGAATGGAAAACTGTGTAGTGTTTAACTTTTTCAGCAATGCCGGAGTGGCGATGACTATGGCTTCTGTCTTGGTATGGTTGAGTTTTAGAAAATTATGTGTCATCCAGTTGCTTATATCGTTGAGACAGGTGGACAGTTGTGAAAGGGGAAGTGAGTGAGAGGGTTTAGAGTGAATGTAAATTTGTGTGTCATCAGCATAGCAGTGAAAGTGTAGGCCATGCTGGCGGAGGATGTAACCCAGGGGGAAAATGTAGATGATGAAGAGCAGGGGGCCCAGGGCTTTACGATACATTTGAGGTTCATTAAAGCAGCCCCTCCCCTGTGCACTGGGCTCAGGGCTTGACTATACCTTCAAGGATCATTAATCCAGCCCCACCCCTGTGCACTGTGCCCAGGGATTGACTATACCTTGGAGGTTCATTAAACCAGTCCCACCCCTGTGCACTGGGCCCAGGGATTGACTATATCTTCAAAGTTCATTAAAGTTGCCCCACCCCTTGCACTGGGCCAGGGGATTGACTATACCTTGGTAGTGCATTAAAGGATCCCCACTCCCTTGCACTTTGTCAGGGGCTTGATCATTACATGCGATGATCATTAAAGTGGTCCCACCCCCTTGCACTTAGTCAGTGGCTTGACTATACCTGCAATGTTCATTAAAGTGCTCCCACCCTGTGTGCACTGGGCCAGGGCTTGACTATACTTTTGAGGTTCATTATAGTGGCTTTACACCCCATGCACTGAGACAGGGATTGACTATCCCTTTGAATTTCAATAAAGTGTCCTCACCCCTGTGCACTTGGCCTGGGGCTTGACTATACCTTTGAGGTTCATTATAGTGGCTCCACCCCCTTGCATTGGTCCCAGGGCTTGACTATACCTTAGAGATTCTTTAAACCGGCCCCACCCCGTGCAGTGGGCCAGGGGCTTGGCTATACCTTGGAAGTTCATTAAAGTGTCCCAACCCCATGCACTGTGCCCAGAGCTTGACTATACCTTCGAGGTTCATTAAACCGGCCCCACCCCTGTGCACTGGGCCGGGAGCTTGACTATACATTTGAGTTTCATTAAAGCGGCCCCACATCTGTGCACTGGCCTTGGGGCTTGACCATTGCTGGGTTTCACATGATGTTACATGTGCCTTATTAGTTATTCAAAACTTTAGCTGGTGGTCTACCAAAGCTCAGTTGACAAAGTGTTTGTATGGAGAAGGTGCATTGCCCACATGAAAAATACCCTATAGTGGTGTTGCTTTAAGTTGTTTGATTCAATCAAACCATGAAATTGACATTTTTTTTCAGGAGTCCCTGCAAATTAATAAAAAAAGGTGAATAAGCACAGGATTTCACAAAAAGATGTTGAAAAAAGTAGTTTATAGAACTTTTCACTGAAATCAAAGCATGCTTCAGTTTGTCGTGATTGCTTTGTGAAAAGGTTGTATATTCCTCTCAGCTATGTCCTTAGTATTTTCCAAGTACTTTTCTTGCTGTGTATCATTATTTTATGGTACTTTTTTTTAGTCATGAAGTGCTAACTTCCCCAGCTGTTTCTTTGTTTCCTCTTCACAAAAGTACATATGCATGAAGGTCACGACAAAATTCTTACCCAGCCAATACAGTTAGAATGTGCCGTGATCAATTCTTCGTCTTGTTTAACTAAGATCTAGGTCTTTAAAGGGGTTTCTGATGATCTTTGTGAATGATTTACCTGAGAGATAAGAGCCAACAAAAGTGAGAATCAAGCGAACTGTTGTTTGTTTACACTTCAACTTGCAGCGCTTTGTTGTAAAGACATGAACGAAAAGCTTTAAAAAAAACATACTTACACGGGCAAAAACAATACAGGATTCATTTGGCAGCGACTTGATACCAAGGTCCTTCACCCAGCCACATACAAAAAAGTTGTAAGCCTCCATACTCTTCCATGCTTTCATCTGTTTTGGGGTGTAGATGATGTCTGTAACATCAGATAGTTCAAGATGTCGGGGAACTCGACTGAAGAGTAGTTTTCAAGATCATATGACAAATCCTTCTTTCCCAGACTGTAGGGGTCTATTCCATTGCACATAGCAATCTTCTAAATATATCTAAAGCGAGCAGTAGCTTCTAGATTACGAGCATAGTTATCACTATGCTCGTAACTATAAGTTATCACTAGTTGTTTGCACTAAGGCAGTTGTTTAGACCACCAGCTATTTCACTTCCGGTAAAACCACTAAGAAAAGTCACATGACTGAAACCCAGCAATACATTCAAAATTCATTAAAGTGGCCCCACCCCCACGTGCACTGGCCCTGGGGCTTGACTGCATCTTGGAGATTCATTAACAGCCTATTTGAGTTTTGTTGCTGACCATGTGCATCCCTTCATAGCCACAGTTTACCCATCTAATAGTTTTGTCAAGGGGCAGCACGGTGGTGTAGTAGTTAGCACTGTCGCCTCACAGCAAGAAGGCCCTGGGTTTGAGCCCAGCAGCCGACAAGGGTCTTTCTGTGTGGCGTTTGCATGTTCTCCTTGTATCTACATGGGTTTCTTCTGGGTGCTCCAGTTTTCCCCACAGTCTAAAGACATACAGGTTAGGCTAATTGGTGGCTCTAACTTGACCGTAGGTGTGAATGTGAGTGTGAATGGTTGTTTGAGTCTATGTGTCAGCCCTGCGATGACCTGGCAACTTGTCCAGGGTGTACCCCACCTCTCACCCATAGTCAGCTGGGATAAGTGGCTACAGATAATGTCCAGCATGATAATGCATCATATCACAAAGTAAAAGTCATCTTAAACTGGTTTTGTGAATATGACAAGGAGTTTAATGCTGTTCAGTGACCTTCCCAGTCACCAGAGCTGAATTCAATAGAATATTTTTGTGATGTGGTAGAATGGAGATTTGCAGCATGAAAATGAACCTGAAAAATCTTCAGCAATTGCATGATACAACAACGACGACACTGAGCAGAATATCAAAGGAATGTTTCCAACATCTGGAATCTACACCATAAAGGATTCAGCTATTATGATCGAAAAGGGAGGCCTTATGTAGTATTAGCACGGGTTAAATTAGGCCAGAGCTCACCAAACCTGAACTTTGCTTCCTCGTGTCCAAATCTCACCCTGCTGGAGCAGAGCTGTGCCTTCTTCAGTATCGTATCATCATGTCACACTTGTATCTCTCAGTGAACTTAATAGCATATGGGTCTTGATAAATAATTCTCTGGCCTGCAAAGAGAGATGTTTGAGGCGAATTCTACACCCAAATCAATAAAGCCTAAAACTGGTAACAAAGGCAAACTCACCAGATCATGTATTATAGAGGGACATGTAGAGAGATGTTAGTAAATGTAGGAGTGGGATAAGTGGAAGATTTCAGAGTAGATAAGTGTTCATTCATTCAGAGGCTGAATGAACACAGAGATAAGATTTGATAATGAAGAGGACCCTATAATTTTTTTTTTTTTTTTTGTAAATTGAGGGGTGGGTTTTTTTGGTTATTAAAAATTACAATAATGGTGAAGAGGAATGAAGAAAATATTAAAGCCCAAAGTTGTGTGTAGAATAGGCAATTTTTATCATCACAAACATGTTTAACTAATGCTATTGTGTTCTCTCTGTTTTATCTGTGCTCCATTCACATCTGCTCTCACTGCATATTTTAGAATAAACTGTACAGATGTTATTTTTGCAAGACATGATAGAAATTGCTGTAAATAGAATAAAAGTGCACAAAATGAACAAAGTTAATAATTCTAAGTTCCACATGGTGTGCAGTGTTCTCCCCAGAATGCTTTTGCGTGTCAGGGCTGACACGCTTTAATTTCATGCCAAGATGCTTTAAATTTGCCAACACGCTATTTTTTTGCTCCAACACTCACTGAAAACTGCGCTGTCAACTCTCACGACTTTGCCGTGAGACTCACGTTTTTTTGCACTGAATCACGCAGGGAATGGACGTTTGTGATTGGTTGACTGCAGGAAGTCGACCAATGAAATCGCGTCTTACTTTGTCTTCATTATTTCCACGTTACTGGTGGGAAAGACGCACCTGGCGAAAATGAGTGACAGCGATTCTGGATCAGAGGACCCTCCAAGTTCTAAAAAACAGAAAATTTCCAAGTATTAAGGTGCAGCTAAGTATGATACGAAGTTTAATTCCAACTGGACCAAAATCTATCCATGCATTATTGCTGATTCAGTGAGCAAGCACCATTTCTGATGCACTGTTTGCAACAGGAGTATTAGCTGTAAACACCAAGGCCTTCAAGATGTTGAACTTCACATGCAAAGAAAGTCTCACAAAGATCTTGAAAAAGCGAGATCATCATCAGGATCACTCTTGACCGCGTTTGCAGCACAGACTTCTGTCAGTGAAAAGGTATATTTTTATATTTTATTGTGTTTGAAAAAAAGTTAAACATGCTTTGTTTCAATTAATCTAAGCTCAACTAGATCTATTTGTAAAGCTGCTTAGTTAAAGTAAAACAATAGCTTATTTCGAACTGTTCCACAGATATGCTATCATAAATGTATAGCCAAATATCTTTTTCAACAGGAACTTTGCATGCTGTGTTTGGGATGTTTATTATTGTTACAGTAATAGCCTAGCTAGTCTGTGTTGGTGACAGGAAATAAAAAATAAGCACATAAATGTATAAATATATAACTATATAATTAGAAATTGTTAATATATCAGTCATAATGGTTTTGGGATTTTTGGTAATGGTACAGTGGTGCTTGAAAGTTTGTGAACCCTTTAGAATTTTCTAAATTTCTGCATAAATATGACCTAAAACATCATCAGATTTTCACACAAGTCCTAAAAGTAGATAAAGACAACCCAGTTAAACAAATGAGACAAAAATATGGTCATTTATTTATTGAGGAAAATGATCCAATATTACATATCTGTGAGTGGCAAAAGTAAGTGAAACTTTGCTTTCAGTATCTGGTGTGACCCCCCCCCCCCCCCCCGTGCAGCAATAACTGCAACTAAACGTTTCCGGTAACTGTTGATCAGTCCTGCACACCGGCTTGGAGGAATTTTAGCCCATTCCTCCATACAGAACAGCTTCAACTCTGGGATGTTGGTGGGTTTCCTCACATGAACTGCTCGCTTCAGGTCCTTCCACAACATTTCGATTGGATTAAGGTCAGGACTTTGACTTGGCCATTCCAAAACATTAACTTTATTCTTCTTTAACCATTCTTTGGTAGAACGACTTGTATGCTTAGGGTCGTTGTCTTGCTGCATGACCCACCTTCTCTTGAGATTCAGTTCATGGACAGATGTCCTGACATTTTCCTTTAGAATTCGCTGGTATAATTCCGAATTCATTGTTCCATCAATGATGGCAAGCCGTCCTGGCCCAGATGCAGCAAAACAGCCCCAAACCATGATACTACCACCAGCATGTTTCACAGATGGGATAAGGTTCTTATGCTGGAATGCAGGGTTTTCCTTTCTCCAAACATAGCACTTCTCATTTAAACCAAAAAGTTCTATTTTGGTCTCATCCGTCGACAAAACATTTTTCCAATAGCCTTTTGGCTTGTCCACGTGATCTTTAGCAAACTGCAGATTAGCAGCAATGTTCTTTTTGGACAGCAGTGGCTTTCTCCTTGCAACCCTGCCATGCACACCATTGTTGTTCAGTGTTCTCCTGATGGTGGGCTCATGGACATTAACATTAGCCAATGTGAGAGAGGCCTTCAGTTGCTTCGAAGTGACCCTGGGGTCCTTTGTGACCTGGCCGACTATTACACGCCTTGCTCTTGGAGTGATCTTTGTTGGTCAACCACTCCCGGGGAGGATAACAATGGTCTTGAATTTCCTCCATTTGTACACAATCTGTCTGACTGTGGATTGGTGGAGTCCAAACTCTTTAGAGATGGTTTTGTAACCTTTTCCAGCCTGATGAGCATCAACAATGCTTTTTCTGAGGTCCTCAGAAATCTCCTTTGTTTGTGCCATGATACACTTCTACAAACGTGTTGTGAAGATCAGACTTTGATAGATCCCTGTTCTTTAAATAAAACAGGGTGCCCACTCACACCTGATTGTCATCCCATTGATTGAAAACACCTGACTCTAATTTCACCTTCAAATTAACTGCTAATCCTAGAGGTTCACATACTTTTGCCACTCACAGATATGTAATATTGGATCATCTTCCTCAATAAATAAATGACCAAGTATAATATTTTTGTCTCATTTGTTTAACTGGGTTCTCTTTATCTACTTTTAGGACTTGTGTGAAAATCTGATGTTGTTTTAGGTCATATTTATGCAGAAATATAGAAAATTCTAAAGGGTTCACGAACTTTCAAGCACCACTGTAGTAATTCACTAATTTGAGTAATTCACTAATTTTATATTCCTTTAATATGATCTTTCTAATAATTTATTAATGTTATAAAGTCTAATGAATTAATATTTTATGAATGATATTTAATACATAGGACACAATATTAAATTTACTCAGCTTGTACTGTTATATTCAGATAATTTTTTTGTTAATGATATAATTATTTATTTGCACTTTCATTTAATAAAGGGCAAAGTCAACCTCAAAGTATGCTGTAATAAATTGCAAACACATGCACTTTTACTTAGTTAAAACCTTGATTTAGAAATGACTTGGTGGCAACACAAATTGTGTTTGTGTATGTATGAAGTGACATGCATATGTAGTTTTGCGGTGAAAGCTTTCTGAAATGTGATCATTGCACATCTTTCACTTCATGATCACATTGAAATGTGTTATTGTTTACCTGGCATTGTTTTGTTAATACATGTGGTGTCCTCATGAAGCCATTTTTTCTTCATTAATAGTAACAAGAAGGTGAAAACTAAATATTCATCCTAAGGCCATTGATCCCCTCTTAAAGTTGGCAACATTGTTTTCGGCTAGGGGGGTTTCCCAAGACCCCCCACCAGGGCTTTGCCCTGGACCTGACCAGGGCCTGCAGCCCCTGAACCCCAGCTTTCTCACTTCTTTCTTTCATTTTGGGATTGATAGCTATGTTCAACCATGTTAACAATAAAAAGTGACCGTGTCAGTACTACCATAAAATGCTCCTAAAAGTCATCAGATGCCACCAAATGGGCTCCCTTTTTTCAAAACTGACACCAGCCTCAGTCCACTCCTTGTGAAGCTCTCCCAAGTTCTTGAATTGACTTTTCTTGACAATGCTCTCAAGGCTGCGATCATTCCTGTTGCCTGTGCACCTTTTCCAGCCAGCCTTTTCAGCAATGACCTTCTGTGGCTTATCCTCCTTGTGGAGGGTGTTAATGGTCATCTTCCATATAACTGTCAAGTCAGCAGTCTTCCCCATGATTGTGATTGCATGTACTGAACTAGACTGAGAGATACACAAAATGTATACTGTTTTACTCAATCTCGAAATGAAATATTCTAATATTTTAAGATACTGGATTTCTGATTTTCATGAGCTATAAGCCATAATCATGAAAAAAACAAAAAAGGCTTGAAATATTTCACTTTATGTGTAATAAATATAGAATATATGAAAGTTTACCATTTTTAATTAAATTACAAAGAAAAATACCTTTTCATGATATTCCAATATTTTGAGATATCCTAGTATACCTGAGATGATTGGTAGTTCTGCTTTTACTCCTGCAAGATTGCTCAATTCTCTTTGTTAAAAGAACTGCAGTCTGTACTGACTTGTTATTGACTTCGAACACTAGTGGGTGGTAGCTTCTAGCAATGACAGACTTGACAAGAAATTAATCACACGGTGTGATGTCATTATAAAAGACTGTGGACTCAGTTTCTCCAGCTGAGCTGTGAAAATGTGAATGAGACTGTGACAGATCACTGTAATGGAGCCCTATGACATGAATTGTTAAAATACACACTGCTTAGTTTGGTCACAGAAGCATGACGCTATAACACAGGAAAACTAAATGTTAAGCTCTTCCACAAATATTAGCCCCACTGAACAAACTAAATCTCCAAAGTGAACAAAAGTCAACTATTTCTGGCACAAAGCCATCAGAACAGTTATTCACCCTTATGAAAATCTGTACAAGGATTAATGCTGTTCTAAAAGTTTGGCCTTCAGGATTACATATCACAGCAGTCTCTTTTGAATCAGTCTAAGTAATAAATAAATATTTAGATTCCAGCAAAATAGATGAATTCATTTAACTTAGAAAATGAATACACTTATCTCTTTAAAGCAAATAAAAACACTGTCTTTGAAGATGGTTGGGGGAACCCGTCCATCCATCATCTATATTGCTTACCCTTCAGGGTAATGGGGGAAGCTGAAGCCAATCCCGGCAAGAGGCGGGGTACACCTTGGATAGGTTGCTGATATATCGCAGGGTTAACACAGAGATGAACAACCAGTCACACCTATGGGCAATTTAGTGTAGCCAGTTGACCTATCCACATGTCTTTGTACTGTGGAGGAAACCCATGCAGGCATGGGGAGAACATGCAAACTCCTCACAGAAAAGCTCCAGTCAGCTGCGAGGTTTGAACCCAGAACCTTCTTTCTGTGAGGTGACAGTGTTAACCATTGCACTACCATGCCCCCTGGGAGAATCAACTTTTTAGTTATTATTAAATTAATAACTAGAGCTCTTCTATATAATGGTGTTCATTAAATACAGAAAATGGATAGGTGCATACATTAAAGAACATACAATGGTGTAGCCTAATCCACTTCACACTAATGTAATGGAAATACCAGCACAATTTACAGATATTACTATGTTGATTCTTGAGTGTTTTAGATTTTTTTTTAGATTAGGTAGATTTCCATCATAAAGAAAGTTAGTTCAACTACCTGTCCCAAACAGTAATGATCAACACCTATAGAAGACTGCACTAACTATGCCAAAGACAAGTGTTAAGAGACATCGTTATTAAGCAAAACTGGAAAAATAATACAGTGACAAAATGAATAAATATATAATGTTTAAATAAAATATATTTAAAAAAATATGCATTTTTTATTAATAAGTATAATTAAAGTACAAATTGTGACAGTGTTTGATAAACTACTTGCTGCATGTGTAACTACGTCAATAATGAGAAGAGAGAGAATATTGACTAACCTGTTTGATACCAAGCCGATAGGCCATGATGCGGTCCACTGCAGTGGGGTTCATCTGTGTCCACTGGAGTTTAAAACCATACACTCTGGGTTTGTTCTGCCAGAGTGCACTATATGTGTCGTAGTAGAACTCTGGAGCAAAGGCCTTGCCTGAAAGCAGCAGAACACTATATAAGTGCTTATTTCACACAAGGGAAAAAAAGACTTTAGATAAGATTAGAACACAATTTATCCAACAATACAATACACTATATGAAGCTGCATATGCATGCTTAGGCACCACCCTAAATCCCAGTAAGCAAAACCTTGGAAAACACAAAACCCAGCAGAAGAAGGTTTCAACTAGAACTCAACTAGAAGTGGTTGCACCATTATTTTTTAGAATTTGCTAACTATTTAGAACATAAAATTTTGGTACAAAAGACTGACAAATCTCAAATGTTGTAGTGATTTGACCATGAGTTTTTAAAATGTGTTGCATAGAAAATAATGATGATACTTTTTGAACAACTTAAGCTTTGCTCACTTTTTTTTTTTGTGGCTTCAATTTAAATAATCTTACAAAAATGTGCTCTTTTAAATATTTCTGTCCAGGGTTAGTGTACTTTTCAGGTAGCCCAGCTCAAGCAATGATGCATCTGACTTTTTTATTTTATTTTTTTAATGTGTCCTACAAAAGGGCCAAAAATGCAATACTTGCACTAAAATGTCATTTAGAAGCACTTTTCAGATGCTCAAACAAGGATCAGTGACTTAAACACAAGTCAGTATTTCAATTGGGATTCCAATTATTGAAATTGGTTGAAAAAAAATGAAAATGAAATTGACAAAAGTTTACAATTATAACAAGTCTAAAATTCAATTTTGAAAAGATGCTAGGTTTATGAATTTTAGCATGCAATAAGCAATGGTTCTAGTACTATTATCATCCCAAATGCCCTGTACCATGAGGGCTTTCTTCATATGTTGCTACTTCTGTAAACAATACCTAAAATACTGCTGACTTTATCAATGTGGAAGCAGTGGGAGTTCCTAGAATGATCCAAAGACCAGCTATTAGTAAAATTATCTGCTGCCTAGAAGTATTCTATTATAGATCTGGGGTGGATTTTCCTGACAACTTTGCACTTAAGGGCTAACAAACAAGTTTAAAGATGCTTTTTAGCAACGAATGTTGTCTCTGCAAATGGCTTTCCTGAACACAGTCATAAGAAGGACTCTTAGGATCAACTTCTCTCTGCCCCTTTTCCACCAAAGCAGTTCCAGGGCTGGTTCAGGGCCAGTGCTTAGTTTGGAACCGGGTTTTCTGTTTCCACTGACAAAGAACTGGCTCTGAGGCCAGAAAAACCGGTTCCAGGCTAGCACCAACTCTCTGCTGGGCCAGAGGAAAGAACTGCTTATGTCAGCGGGGGGGCGGAGTTGTTAAGACCAACAACAAGACCGCGAAAGATCGCCATTTTTAAGCGACGAGAAGCAGCAGCTGTACAAACGCGAAGTCATCCATTATTATTATTATTGTTGTTGCTGCTGCTTCTTCCGTGTTGTTTTTGCTTCGATATTCACGCCAAGGTTTATGCAAACGTAGCGACGTAACTGACGTATACAGCGACGTAATGACGTGGCTCCCCTTAGCACCGCGAGCTATGGAAAAGCAAACTGGTTCTCAGCTGGCTCGCAAGTTGAACGAGTTGTGAACCAGCACCAGCACTGGCCCCGAACCAGACCTGGAACTGATTTGGTGGAAAAGGGGTATCATCAGAGCTTTTTTGCAATGTGCATCCTCTCTAAAGCATTAATAGTTGCTAAATCCAGTCAATGAGGTCACATAGCATTCATTTTTAACCAAAAACCAATGAAATATAAAATGCTTAAGATATGTTAACATATTGTATAATCATTAACAATAACAATAACTCTCAGCTGACTATTTTTCAAGCTGTAGACAGCCAGAGTACAGCTGGCTGAGAGTGTCAGTGCAGCCAGGGGCTGCTCAACATTAAGAAGGAGCGGCTCCAGTTGCTCCAAGACCTGCATGACCAAAGGGAGCAGCACTAATCAAGAGCAGATGGCCCTTAAACAGGCAAAATTAGACCTGCTGGCCAGGCAAGTGGAGCTGGCAGAGGCACAGTTTCAGAGGCCCTCTATTTCAGTACCCATTATTCTGCCCTCTGAGCAAAGTAACCCATTTCTGTAATTGCACAGTTTATATGGGGCATTTTCATATGATCATGAATTCTAACACTCCCTTCTATTCCAATAGATGATGCACCTGCTGAAAAATAAAAGGCATGTTGATACCTTTTCCTTTGTTCAATAAATCTCTTCATTTCATTTCAGTGCTGTTTTTATTTCTTTTTGCCTTGTTCTTAAAAACCTTTACATGCAATATTTCTTCATCACACAGCTGGGTTAAGCCTACATTTAGCCACTTCCTATAATTACTTCATGAACAGTGGTGTGTCAGGTTGGAATTGGGGATCAATTATTCTACTCTTAACATTTGAGTCGTGTGAGTAATTGTGAGTTGTGAATACTTAGGGCATCCCAAACCGTATACTACTACACCACTGGTGTCATTACTGTGAAGGTATTGTGCATTATGCAGCTTGGCCAACTGATATAGGCCACAATCTTACCAGTGACAAGAAAGGTACAGCGGCCAGCACCAGCCTCATTGCTGATGTCGCAGGTGTAGGCACCATAGCCCTCACGGTTCAATGCCCTGACATGGTACTCAGTGTCATCACGTGTATCCAACTGGCCCATGATGAGAAGGCGTGAACCCAGTTTCCACTCATATTTCAACACACGAGATGGATATGCACGCAGTACTCTGCAATTCATTGTGAATGCCCGGCCTAGGCCCTGGCGTAGCTCAGTGTATGTCGGCTCCACTGCAGGGGGATCTAACAAAAAAGAAAAATAATAAGAGAAATAAAATCATAAAAAAACATTTGTATCAAATTTGCAATCAATGCCCATGCAGAAAAAAATATATTTTTCAACACATTCACAGAGTCATCAGTCATTGATAACAGATTAGGGAAATGCCATAAAATGTCTGAGATCATTAACAAAATTACCAATAGCCTGGTTGCATTTCTGCAAAATCACCTTAGTTTAAAAGTTGTTAGCAAGTGCAAGAACAAAGTTGACTAATGTATTGTGTTCTGAAGGATTTGGCTATGCTGAATTCATTTTTTGTCAAGCTCAGTATTACATCCTTTACAAGAAAGGATTAATAATTCAACATCGGTAACATGCAAATGAATCACAATATATGCTGAAAGAAAGAAAAGAATCTGTTTATTTCAACATTTTCAATAAAAGTAGCTGTTCTTACACAATTCTTGCTTTCTTTATGCTAAATAAACAATACCTTACAGAACAAAAGAAAAAAAAAGAGTGGTATTTGGGGTATGAAGGAGGTATCTATCCCATAACCTATCTCCCTCTCCCCAAACCGCAGTGCCGTGCCCCCCCCCCCCCCCATGGCCCCACTGCCTCCTCATCCCATGGACCCTCTTGGCTGACTGATTCCCAAGCTGTAGGCAGCCAGAATACAGCTGGCTGGAGTGTCAGTGCAGCTGGGATCTGTTCAACATTGAGTTGGAATGGCTCTAGTTGTTCCAAGACCTGCATGACCAAAGGGAGCAGCACTATCAAGAGCAGATGGCCCCTAAATGGGCAAAACTTGACCTGCTGGCCAGAGAAGTGGAGCTTCAGAGTGGCTTTGCTGGACTGCAGCCATGATTATTTCAACTGTTCTCCATAATGCCAAGTAGGTAATGTTTTGACTTATATATACACACAATATTACAGATGCAACAATTTGTCTCATTTAGGACACTAAATTAGATAATCACATGCCTATTAATAGAATTAAATTTGATTAAAATGTTGCATTATCAATGTGACATTTCCTTTAATACACATATTTCCATAACACATTGAAATTTAATCATAATGGTATGTGTATAAAAAAAAAAACACGCCATTACTCGACACGAATATAACACACAGGAATAACAGTTCAACAGGCATATTTACAAATCATCCACTTTTGACTGATCACGTCTTCTTTTTTCCCTTCTCCTGTCATACTCCTTCCTTTTCTCATCTACTTTAGTGCAGGTGTTACGCACGAGTTTTCTCCACTCAGTCCTGCTGGCAGCCTTTCTTTTCCATTCATTGATGACACCTCCACATTTAAGAGCATTTTTGCAAGTGTCTTTGTATCGTAGTTTTGGCCTTCCAATTTTACGGGTGCCTTTTGCTAGTTCACCATACAAAAGAGCTTTTGTAGGCCTGTTATCCATTCTTGTTACATGTCCAAGCCAACAAAGGCAACTGGCAACCAGCAGGAGTTCTATATCTTTCACTCCAGCTCTTGTTAGGACTTCTTCATTACTAACAAAATGATCCCACTTGACATAATGTTATATGTATAATTTATTTAATAATTGTGGCAGCGGGGGCATGGTCAAGTGCCGGTCTGTGACAGGAGGGCGGAGTCAGGGAAGGTAAGTGGCAGAATCACTACACCTGATGTCAATTAACCTGTGTTTGTGTGTCTTCCCAGTGACCGCGCCCTACTTAAGGAGGGAGAGCGAGAGCAGAGGAGCTCATCCCCGAACCAGACGCCGGTTGTGTGTGTGTGTGTGTCTGTGTTAGTTACTAGTTGTTCACTGAAAAGTGTGGCAATAAAAACCCCAGTTTACGAACCTGATCTCTGTCCTGCTGTCCTCTGTGCTCCGCCCTTCGTTAGAACCGTTACAGTGGTGCCGAAACCCGGGATCTGGAGTGCAGAAGCCGAACAGCCCCATGGAGTCCTCCCCGTTCGCCGAGCTGGTCCACGCCCTCGCCACGGCCCAGCAAAGCCAGCACCAGGTGCTAGTCACCCTCCGAAAGGAGCAGGAACAGCGGTTCGAGGCCCTGGTGCTGGCCCAGCAAGAAGATCGTCAGGCGTTCCGGCACCTCCTCGCGTCGGCGGGGTCCACCAACGCTCCCACCGCGGGCCAGTCCCCCTTCACACTAACAAAGATGGGCCCGCAGGATGACCCCAAGGCATGCATCACGCTCTTCAAGCAAGTCGCGGAGACCTCGGGGTGGTTGATGGAACAGCGCGCGGCACATCACCTCGCCCTGCTAACGGGAGAGGCGCAGCTGGCCGCGCTACAGCTCCCCGCTGACCGCCGGCTGGCCTATGCGGACCTTCGCCGGGCCGTCCTCCAGCGTGTGGGGCGCACCCCTGAGCAGCAGCATCAGCGCTTCCGCGCTTTGCGCTTGGAGGAAGTCGGCCAGCCGTTCGCGTTTGGCCAGCAACTCCGGGACACCTGCTGGTGGTGGTTGAGGGCCGACAACCGCGATGCCAAGGGGATCATCGACCAGGAGGTACTGGAACAATTCGTCGCACGCTTGCCAGCAGGAACTGCGGAGTGGGTCCAGTGCCACCGCCCGGCGTCGCTGGATCAGGCAATCGAGCTGGCGGAGGACCATTTGGCGGCTGTCCCGGTGGCAGGACAGCAGACAGCCTCTTCCCTCCTCTTCTCTCTCTCCCTCTCCTCCTGTGTCTCGTCCTCGCCCCATTCCCCCACCGCGGAGGCGGGGGCTGACGCCACCCGTGCCAGCCTGCCGCACCCGCGGTGCCCTCCCGTTTCTCCCTTCTGTGTCTGTCTCTCCCCCCCTCAGGTGAGTGAGCCCCAGAACACTGGTGCGAAGAGGAAGCCCGGGCCGGTTTGCTGGCGCTGCGGGGGGCCGGGCCACCTCCAACAACAGTGCACGGTAATGGAGGTGGGCGCGGTGGTTCGGATCCCCGACGCGCCAGGAGCCGCCCTCGATCGGGCCGGAGCATATCGCATACCAGTGAGTATTCAAGGGGATACATATCAGGCGTTGGTGGATTCTGGTTGTAATCAGACCTCAATTCACCAAAGCCTGGTGCAAGACGAGGCATTGGGGGGAGCACAGGGGGTGAAGGTGTTGTGTGTGCACGGGGATGTTCACAGCTACCCTTTGGTGTCGGTCCACATTTTTTTCCGAGGGGAAAAATTTATAGTAAAGGCGGCAGTTAATCCTCGCCTCACCCACTCGATAATTTTGGGGACTGATTGGCCGGGATTCGGGGAGTTGATGAGCCATTTAGTGGAGAGTGGGTCCTGCCATACTTCAGTAGGGGGAGGTCCCGGTGTTGCCTTGGCGGGAGCAGCTGTCACAGAGCCGTCTACGTCATCTCCGCGTCAGAGTGAGGAGCCACAGGCTCCTCCTCCCTCTCTCGGGGAATCCCTGGGGGATTTCCCATTAGAGCAGTCGCGAGACGAGACTCTGCGGCATGCGTTTGACCAAGTGAGAGTAATCGATGGTCAAACACTCCCGCCGAACGCCACCCCATCCTTCCCCTATTTTTCTATTATGAAGGATAGATTACACCAGGGGTCACATTGCTGTTCCTGACTGTGATGGGGGCCGGGGTCGGGTCAGCTATATCACATAGAATTGTATGACCCAGACAAATATGACCACCAGCAGGCCTCATTGTGTAGTAGAGATTACTAGCCTGGCACGGCCATCCCCACTACTATATCCACACTACTATATCAACACTTGATTCCTGGCACATATTTGTTTATCTTTACTAGTGGTTTGCAAAAGTAGTAATCAAGTCTTCACACTTTGTTTTAATTTGAAATACCACTGATATTCCATTTATTTATTTTCTAATAAAAATAATATCAAAGCTGTCAAGGTAAGAAACATCTGCCTATTTGAGGTGATTGACACTGGCAAAGGTGAGTGGAAAATTATAAATTGTAGGTAGGCCTTTATTAATAATATAAATAATAATTGTAATTAATATAAATAATAATTGCAGCACTTAATAAAGGTCAAATAAATAGGCCTATAAAATAAATACATTTTAAAAAACAGTGAAATTATAATACAGGGATGCAAACAGCGCGCCTTTTGGTTGATGGCGCCTTTTTCACGGCTGAATCGCGCAGATCCTAATTTTTTTTAGGGGGGGGCGTTGGAGTGTCTGATTATAATTTCAAAGTAAATTCTGTATTAAAATTACTAAAAAAGCAAATCCATTACAGTCCATGAAACAGGAAGTATAAGGATGAGGAAAAAACAGTTTAAATCGGGAAGCTGTGCACATTTGCGCAGTCTTGCCGCTCAGGCTGCACAAATGTGCGCAGCTTCCCGATTTAAACTGTTTTTTCCTCATCCTTATACTTCCTGTTTCATGGACTGTAACAGATTTGCTTATTTAGTAATTTTAATACAGAATTTACTTTGAAATTATAATCAGACACTCCAACGCCCCCCCCAAAAAAAATTCAGATCTGCGCGATTCAGCCGTGAAAAAGGCGCCATCCGCCAAAAGGCACGCTGCTTGCATCCCTGAAATATGAGCAATAGATCAATAGATCACAGCAGTTGTGCTGTGTCCTGCACGTCATTGCTCTCATCCATGGCCAAAGCAAAAAACTCGAATTCTGATGCTTTCTCATTCAGCTGGTCATACACGTTGTCCCCCAAATCTTCGGTTCGCCTGGTCATAGTAGGTGCGGAGAGACTCACCGCATTGAGCGCATCCTTCTTGTCGGGACACACCTCCTCGGCCACAGCAAGCATGCATACTTTAACAAAGTCCCCATCAGTAAACGGCTTTCCATGGGTAGCTAGTAGGTGAGCTACCTTATAGCTAGCTTGGACAGCAGCCTGGTTGATCTGGGTTTGGTGAAGGAATACATTCTGTTGTGCAGCCAGTCCGCATTTCATCCTCCGAATCCTGTCTTCTCTTGTTTGCCCTCGCAAACTAGCATACTCTTTGTGGCGGGTTTCGTAGTGACGACGCAGATTATATTCTTTGAAAACCGGCACACTTTCTTTACATACAAGACAAACTGCACGGTCCTTACACTGAACGAAAAAATAATCGGTGGTCCACTGTTCTTTAAAAACTCTGCACTCTCTGTCAGCTTTTCGCTGACCGCTAGCCATTTTGCTGTCCTGAACACTGACAGTTCTCTGTGCATGCGCTGCCTGTCACTGCTTGATCGCGAGCATATGACGAAAATTCGGAAAATATGAATAGTTCATTTTATAACTAAATATCAATTTTAATTGATAAAATCAACAAAATACAAGATGCAGACATGTTATTATTTGCCAAAAAGCAATTTAAAAAAATAGGCCATGACCACTTTTGGGGATTGCCTCATAGGGCCGGTTCAAGTGATGGGGGGCAGAGGGGCTAGGGGGCCGGTCAAAGGGGGGTGGCGGGCCGGATCTGGCCTGCGGGCCGTAGTTTGGTGACCCCTAGATTACACCGAGTGATGCAGGACACTCAGATGAAAGAGCAAATCACACAGCTTTTGATTCCAAAAAGCCGCCGGGAATTGGTATTCCAGGTGGCTCACTTTAATCCCATGGCTGGACACTTAGGGCAGGATAAGACACTAGCCCGAATAATGGCCCGATTCTATTGGCCGGGGATTCGCGGCGATGTCCGTAGGTGGTGTACGGCGTGCCGTGAATGCCAGTTAGTAAATCCAGCGGCCATTCCAAAAGCGCCTTTGCGCCCTCTACCATTAATCGAGACCCCGTTCGAAAGAATTGGGATGGATCTCGTCGGGCCATTAGATCGGTCAACACGAGGGTACTGCTTTATATTAGTTCTGGTGGACTATGCAACGCGATACCCGGAAGCAGTGCCTCTTCGCAATATCTCAGCACGCAGTATTGCGGAGGCGCTGTTCCGCATCATCTCCCGAGTTGGAATCCCGAAAGAGATTCTGATTGATCAAGGCACCACGTTTATGTCACGGACACTGAACAAACTGTATAGGTTATTAGGGATTAAGCCGATCCGCACCAGCGTGTATCACCCACAAACGGATGGTTTAGTTGAACGGTTCAATCGCACCCTCAAGAATATAATTAAAAAATTCATAAGTGAGGACGCACGTAATTGGGATAAGTGGCTCGAGCCCTTGTTGTTTTCAGTGCGAGAGGTCCCCCAAGCCTCCATGGGGTTCTCCCCGTTCGAATTATTATATGGGCGTAAGCCGCGCGGCATCCTAGATGTGCTGCGCGAAAATTGGGAGGAGGGACCTTCACAAAGTAAAAACGAAATTCAATACGTTATGGACCTGCGCGCAAAACTCCACACACTCACCCACCTAACCCAGGAGAATTTGCGGCAGGCCCAAGAACGACAAACCCACCTGTACAACAAGGGTACGCGCCTTAGGGATTTCGCACCGGGAGATAAAGTACTCATACTGTTGCCCACATCGAGCTCCAAATTGATCGCCAAGTGGCAAGGACCCTTTGAGGTCACACGGCGAGTTGGGGACGTCGACTATGAGGTGAGGTGAACGGACAGGGGTGGGGCGCTACAGATTTATCACCTCAATCTACTCAAACTCTGGAATGAGGAGGTCCCCATAGCATTGGTGTCGGTGGTTCCGGAGAAGGCGGAGCTAGGGCCAGAGGTTCAAAAGGGCGCATTGGCATCGCATACCTCTCCGGTCCCCTGTGGAGACCACCTCTCCCCGACCCAACTCGCAGAGGTTGCCCAGTTGCAGACCGAGTTTTCAGACGTGTTCTCGCCCCTGCCTGGCCGCACCAACCTCATAGAGCACCATATTGAGACGCCCCCGGGGGTGGTAGTGCGTAGCCGCCCTTACAGGCTACCCAAACACAAGAAAAAAGTGGTTCGGGAAGAACTCAAGGCCATGCTCGAAATGGGCATTGTTGAGGGGTCCCACAGTGACTGCAGCAGCCCGGTGGTCTTGGTACCCAAGGCCGACGGGTCGGTCCGGTTCTGTGTGGACTATAGAAAAGTCAACGCGGTGTCTAAATTCGACGCATACCCAATGCCTCGTATTGATGAGTTGCTCGATCGACTAGGCACGGCTCGCTTTTATTCGACACTGGATTTAACGAAGGGATATTGGCAGATCCCCTTGACTCCACTATCCCGAGAAAAAACAGCCTTTTCCACACCGTTCGGTTTACACCAATTCGTCACACTCCCTTTTGGGCTGTTTGGGGCGCCCGCTACGTTTCAGCGGCTGATGGACAGGGTCCTCCGCCCCCACGCCACCTATGTGGCTGCCTACCTTGACGACATTATCATCTATAGTAATGACTGGCCGAGGCACCTCGAACATCTGAGGGCCGTCCTTAGGTCGCTGAGGCGAGCGGGTCTTACAGCCAACCCGAAGAAGTGTGCGATTGGGCGGGTGGAAATACGGTATCTGGGCTTCCACTTGGGCAACGGGCAGGTGCGTCCCCAAATTAACAAGACCGCAACAATTGCGGCCTGCCCGAGGCCCAAGACCAAAAAGGGGGTGAGACAGTTCCTGGGGCTGGCTGGCTATTATCGTAGGTTTATACCTAATTATTCGGACGTCACCAGCCCGCTGACTGATCTCACTAAAAAGGGGGCACCAGATCTGGTCCAGTGGATGGAGCAATGCCAGTGGGCTTTCTCTGAGGTAAAGACCGCACTGTGTGGGGGGCCACTTTTACACTCCCCTGACTTTTCTCTCCCCTTTGTGTTACAGACGGATGCGTCGGACAGAGGGTTGGAGGCTGTTTTGTCCCAGGAGGTGGAGGGGGAGGACTGCCCAGTCTTATACATCAGTAGGAAGCTGTCGGTGCGTGAGGGGCGCTACAGCACAATCGAAAAAGAGTGCTTGGCAATCAAGTGGGCGGTCCTCGCCCTCCGTTACTAGCTGCTGGGGCGCCCTTTCACCCTCTGTTCGGACCATGCGCCCCTCCAGTGGCTCCACCGCATGAAGGATGCCAACGCGTGGATCACCCATTGGTATCTGGCACTCCAACCCTTTAATTTCAAGGTGGTCCACAGGCCGGGGGCACAGATGGTCGTGGCGGACTTCCTCTCCCGTCAAGGGGGGGGGAGTCGGCTGCAGGCCGGACGGCCGCCCGGCCTGAGTCGGGCGGTGGGGGTATGTGGCAGCGGGGGCGTGGTCAAGCGCCGGTCTGTGACAGGAGGGCGGAGTCAGGGAAGGTAAGTGGCAGAATCACTACGCCTGATGTCAATTAACCTGTGTTTGTGTGTCTTCCCAGTGACCGCGCCCTACTTAAGGAGGAAGAGCGAGAGCAGAGGAGCTCATCCCCGAACCAGACGCCGGTTGTGTGTGTGTGTGTGTGTGTGTGTGTGTGTGTGTGTGTGTGTGTGTGTGTCTGTGTTAGTTACTAGTTGTTCACTGAAAAGTGTGGCAATAAAAACCCCAGTTTACGAACCTGATCTCTGTCCTGCCGTCCTCTGTGCTCCGCCCTTTGTTAGAACCATTACAATAATTAACTCGATACTTGCAATGTACCAGAAAAAGAATTTAAACAGGCAGCATATGAATATATGCTGAACACTGAATATATTATGAACATACTGAATATGTTATGAACATATAACAACATTGAATATGTAATACAAATGTAGGTATCATGCCGCCATCTTGTGTCTAAGAACTACAACTCCCAGCCAACTTCCGCATTGACTACGTCACGCCTGGGCGGGATCACGTACACATTCCTCAGGTTTCAACAAAAGGACTTGGAACCCAGCCATCTTGGCTCTTTCGCGTTGGACTCTAAAACGAGACTGACCTAAAAAGAGAACTCATCATCAGACGTCTAAACAGCGCGTTTCCTTCTTTAATCTGCTCCTGATCAAAGTAGATATCGGAAACACGCGATTATCAACTCAAGCGAGTTATTAAACCGGTTTGCAAGTATTACTTTTCTTTTAAAGCATACGCGGCTGCGAGCAAAGGCAGTTTTCTGAAGAGCTCTTCTCTTTTCTTTCTTTTAAATCCATGCACGGTACTGAACAAAGACTGTTCGTCTTCTCAACTACGAAGATCTCCAGAGAAAACTTCTCTCTTCCTCACCGAAGTGCAAACTTCCTCTCCGAGACCAACTTCTCCAGTGAGACTGTGCTTCCTACAAAAAGGCGAGACTTTTTGCAGTAGCAGGCATTGGGCAAACAGAAGTTTAAGTCTTAGGAATTAGTTATTCACTTAATGTGAAGTTGTATGAAGTTAAATGAAGTGTATACCCTGAATCTTGGTTCTCTATCATTTGTTTATTGATTTAAAATTGGTTAATCCATAAGTTTTGCATGTACTCTCTCTCTCTCTCCTTTTAACATTTTAATTTCGTTACTAACCCATATTTTGACCTCATTAAGATTTCAGTAAATTAAATAATATTAAAACTAGGGGTTTTAGCTGTTTGAAAAGTCTTTGTCTCCAAGGAGGGCTTTCAACACGTGTTCACAGGCCCAAACAGGCCCTGACCGCATAGCAAGGCAGAGCTAACTCTTTGTTCTAGAAAGGAAACACGTGGCAAATCCCTCCTCCTTCCCCTTTGTTCCAAGAGGTCCTGTATCTCATCTTTGAATTAAATATCATAAGTCCTAAGTTTAATTCAACCTTGATAGTAATTCTCCTGTTTACATTTAAAGCCATATAAACTACAGATGACTGTTTGAATGTATTTTAATCATTAATTTGTGGTTTTGACACACATAGTTCACTAGGCCTAGCTTTTCTTTGTCTAGTTGGCATATATAGCTAATCACTTGGCTACACACACACACACACACACACGTGCTCACTAAACTTTGAGGATTCCCCTCCTCCAAGATTGCAGATAAGACACTCTGGCTCGTCCTGGCACGGACACACATGCACGCACACACACACACACACACCAAGATTGCAGATAACAAAATTCCTGTGTCCCACATAGCTCAAGCTAAAACTGCTTATACACACACCCCGCACACACACACACACACACACACTGTTTACAGAAGATTTCAATTCTGTTGCCATTCAATTATTAAATTCTTATTTTTCCTTTTTTTTATTAATTTCCTTTTATTATCTTTTTATAATAAACTCCATTATTATTGAACTTGTGTAGTGTCTATCTGCTGTTCTAAATACTTTTGAAGTCGCCCACATCGCAAAAGAACTCTTAAGGTGTATGAATAATTAGATGCAGTTTGGTAAGTGATAATTTGAATTATCAAATTTTAAACGATTCTTCAATTGATTCTTTAAATGATTCACTAAATGATTCACTTGATTCACTAAATGATTCACTTGATTCACTAAATGATTCACTTGATTCACTAAATGATTCACTTGATTCACTGAGTGATTCACTTCACACGATTCAAATGAGACTGATTCTATGGTATGATTCAATTCAAATGAGTTAAATTAAACGATTCAATAGGATTGATTCATTTTAATTATTAACCTTAAAATTTTAATGAGACTGATTTCATGTAATTATTAAAATTTGATCACTTATCCAATCTTAAATATACAAAATCATTAATTACACCTACACGAACATCGCCCATTGATTGTAAGAGCCCCTTTGAGGCGCATGCGCATTCTGTGTATTCGGCTGCGCATGAGATCTTAAAGATGTTCTTTGCTGTGAAAAGAGTGATCCAGGTCCATCATAACTTAATAGCGAATTAAAGTACTACTTTGGCTACGACAGTGTTCGGGAAAACCACGTTAGCTTAAAGATGGTTCTAAAGAGGCAGTTAAAGACATGCTTAGCATTAAGAAGCTTTTGGGAAACCCACCCCCGAGCTTATCATGCTTTGTGAAGGACAGATTTAGGTTTAGCATGATTTGGATGATATGGGTTTATTTAAGGAAGGCGTGCTTTTCTTTCCTATTAAGGAAAACATGTGCTTGAAGTCCAGAGATCATGAATGGGGATGTGCATAATCAGTTATCTGATGTGGTTGTTAGCTGATCGTGAAAGTTAGATTTTGCAACTTCATTGGTAACAGGTGATGTGACAGCTTGTGGCATTATTTAGTTAAATATGTAAAATGCTGGACTGTGACAATGCAAATGGATTATTGCACCTGCAATGTAATTTACTAAACTTGAAAGTCACATCAGGAAGGCAATTTGCACTGCAGACCACACTGTAAATTTGTGTAAGTCTGTTGCTGCAATTTGAAGACAAAATTATGTCATATACTAAGTATTAGTATAAATACGGAGGTGATTATCGGAAATTGTGTGTGCTGATTGGTCAAGAGGTTCGGATTATTTCTCGATAATCACCTTGAGCGACTCAGCAAAACGGTGGCCAATCACTTTGTCACCATAAGTGAGGAAGAATTACACATTATGAAAGAAAATGCTGTTCCTAAAAGCACTAAAAGATGCTATGAAGTTTGGTCTAAAACTATTCAAAGGTAAGGTGTAATTGTGATTTATTTTATCTACTTCAAAACAAAGTATTTTATGAGACTCGGTGTAGATAAGTGACAAGTCTGCATGCATTATATTTTCATGCTGCTTTTGAAGACTGAAATAAATTTTTTTAATGTGATTTTTTTTAAAAACAATCACCTGTGTATTTACAATTATCTGCCTCAGACTCGGAGAATATCGGTGAATAATAACCGAGACAAAGTCTCATTTATTATTCACCAATATTTAGTCCGCCTTTTGCAAATAATTGTTAATTAATAACGAGAAAGAAGAAAATGACAAAAATAATCTGAAATATTCTCAAAATGATGACTTAATATTACCTTAGTAAAGCTGGTTTCATATTAGATATTCACCACACACCCTTTAAATAAGACATTGAAATGGTTTTGATTTAAATTTAACTTGGGAATATTTAGTGCACACAAAGTTTTTTGTTTTGTTTTTTTGTTAAAAAAAGGTGTTATATTATTCTACCCACTTCTTACACCCAATAACCCACCACTGAATGAATGATAATTCTCCAACAATCACTTTAAAAGCCCTGCCTGATCTCGTAATCATAATAAATGTTATTATACCAATTATGCATTATACAAATTAGTGGGTGGCACAGTGGTTAGCACTGTTACTACACAGAAAGAAGGTTCTGGGTTCGAATCTTGTGGCCGACTGGGGTCTTTCTGTGCAGAGTTTGCATGTTCTCCCTGTGCGGGTTTCCTCCAGGTGCTCTGGTTTCCTCCAAAAGTCCAGTGACATGCTGATTAGGTCAACTGGCTACTCTGAATTGCCCATAGGTGTGAATATGAGTGTGGCTGGTTGTTCGTCTCTGTGTTAGTCCTGCAATAGTTTGGTGACCTCCCAGGGTGTACCCAGCCCTTCGCCTGAAGTCAGCTGGGATTGGCTCCAGTGTCCCCCACGATCCTGATGGATGGATGGGATAGAATTTCTGCACTGCCAATGCTGGGGCACCAAGGTGAATGCGTGTCTAGAATTTTTGTTATTGTGAATTCCATGGCTGAGCTTCCAAATTAAAGTGATCCTGGCTGCCATGTAGTCAGCAATGTGGGTTTGACAGACTAGTTATAGAGATTATCATGCTCACATGCTGACAGAGAGCAAACAATATTTTGTACTTGCAAATCAATTTTCAGAAATAATAGGGGAAACATAAGGAAATAATTTGTTTTGTTTGATTTAAATATGATTGAGAGAGACAGTTATGCATGGCCCAAAAAATAAAACATAGATTGAACTTAAATGTAAGTACTTATGTATTTTCATATCCATTATCTGACTTGTGCAGGTCAACAACCACATGCTTCTTTTGTGAAAACTCATTAACATGTGAGGCAGGCAAAAAAAGCAAAATGGTGACATGATCATTTACCTATAAGATGTAGATCCTTCTTTTCTCCTTAGCCAATCACATGATAGAATTATGAAATACTGTATATAAAAGTGATGTATTTGTGATTTTATGAGTGTTATTACTTAAAGAAAAATTTATAATTATTGACATTGTTAAAGTTTTGGTACAGAGACTATTTAACATTTATGAAGGGCATCTCAAATGTCAGTGGCAGCATTTTGTATAGGTTTTCTTCCACAGGAATGTCCTCAGAACTTTTTTTTTTTAAATTCTTATTAACGTCAAGGAGTTTTTTCATGGTGGTGTAGTGGTTAGCATGGTCGCCTCACAGCAAGAAGGTTCCGGGTTCGAACCCAGCGGCCGGCGAGGGCCTTTCTGTGTGGAGTTTGCATGTTCTCTCCGTGTCTGTGTGGGTTTCCTCCGGGTGCTCCGGTTTCCCCCACAATCCAAAGACATGCAGTTAGGTTGACGTGGGGCGGCTTTGGGCTGAGGTGCCCTTGAGCAAGGTACCTGACCCCTGACTGCTCCCCGGGCGCTCTGGTGTGGCTGCCCACTGCTCTGAGTGTGTGTGTGTGTTCACTGCTTCAGATGGGTTAAATGCAGAGGATGAATTTCACTGTGCTTGAAGTGTGCATGTGACGAATAAAGGTTTTCTTCAGTAACAAACTGCTGCAGGATAAGAGCAATAAAACTTTGGGATGGGCTTTTAAACAGCCACATTATTGTTGATTTATTTCACTATGAAAGCACACCCCATCATCTTTCATTCCTTACATAATGCAGCATCAAGTCTCAAGAGGTCCCTAAATGTAAAGTCTCTGTCTGCTATAGAAACAAACTGTTGTAATGGTCATCATTGTGGTAAATTTACTTCTTGGGCTTAGTGGCAGGAAAGCCTGAATGGGTGAATCTCACTTCTAAATTTCAATGAGGAATATTTTCCCTCTTTAATGTGATTAATGTGAGAACATTTTTCCAGAAATGAATCCTAGTGGGGATAAATTAACTTGCTGCGAATTAGACTAGCAGCTAATTTGCAGTTCCATACTTAGTGAAAAGCAAGGATGGAATCTTGGCATTGCATCACCCGAGACGGAGAAATATTCCTCCATCCCAGTTTCACTCCACTAATTGGAATCTTTTCACGAAAGCAGTCCACATTGTTTCTTCTATTCAGCATTAATATACTGAGCTGCTCCAATTCTTTTCAGCTCCTCATAAACTCTTTGTGGCATTTATCCACTTCAGAACATCTTGCAAATATAATTACAGTATGTATGACACACTAATGAGAAAGAAATAGTGACTGCCAGTCAGAGTTTTAAGTACTACACTAAAAACAAAGCTTATATGAAGCTTTCATTCTCCATCTTGTGTATTCAAGGGTTTTCAAGGAGAGCCATTAATGTCAGAGTTTAACCGCAATTATCTCTTTATTATACTCTGTTAGAATATCAATAATCTGCAAGCTTAAACACAATTTGGGGCAGTGAAAAATTATTTTTGTTCAAGGCATTAATCCAGTTGAGAATGTTTGTCATTCGTCTTCTGAAAATTCATCTGCAGAATGTAATCTTTTGGCATAATTAAACACTTGCAACACATGCTCACAGAATAAAATATTTTCTCTCTCACTGGTTTGCTACACAAAGCTGTAAGGTTTTTTTTTTGTCCTATGTTAAGGTTTCTGTTGTTTAAGGAAATGTTGCATCCTAATGAGAGGCTTGTCTGCCAGTTCTGCAAAGAATGAAAACTGCACCCGAGAAAATGAAACTGCATGCTCAAGTGAATCTCCAATTTCCTTCTCTCTTCCTTTTTCCTCCATTCTTTTCAGGAAATACATCAAGTGACAAGCGAGCATTAGTCCACTGACTGACCTTCATAGTCATCTGTTGCTTGCCTGTCACCTGAATTGTGTGAGATGAAGTCAAAGCCTCCATCCATCCATCCATCCATCCATCCATCCATCCATCCATCCATCCATCGTATATACTGTATCTAGCTACCCTTTGTAGGTACCATGCATCCATAGATTTGGGGCGTACTTTAGTCACCATCAAAAGGACTTCACCAGCCGTTGTTCTCTTTCTGGGTCCACTGAGCAAATGAGACCAGTTTTGCCAACTTAGAGACTGTCACTAGGTCTGGCAACATTTTAGATCCCTTAAGCAACTTCAGTTCAAAAAAAAAAAAAGAGCCTTGCAACAAATCTAGCAAATTTTTGAACACACATTAATGACTGTTCTGAACTTGGTACGGCTCTCCAGCTCACATCACAGCTGCTGACAGATGAGTTGAGAGAGCAGGTTCACTTGAATCACTATCATTGTGTAATGCCTGACAGTTTCTTTTGTGACCAATCACTGATCAGCACTGTTTGCCCCACCCTTGCACATCTTCATTTTAAACACTCTTCTTGCCACCAGTAGCAAGTTACTGGGCTCCCGAGTGGCACACCAGAAAAGCGTTTGCCCCATCATTGTTAGTGTGAATTCCAATGATGCCACACCACTCTACGGCTGGGAGCTCAAGGGAGCAAAATTAGCCTGTACTCTCTCACACCTGTCAGTTACATCGATGCTAGCCAATCATGGGCATCCGTGAGCTCATGCATACACAAGTGGTCGGATAGCACTTACCTCTGAGGGCAGATTTTGCCTAACATTAAACAGATGTACTTAGGCTACATCCACACAACAACAGCAACGAGATTTTTTTTTTTTTAAATATCGCGTCCACATGGGAAATGGATCAGTAAAATATCAGGTACATATGACAGTGCAACGCTTGCTGAAAACGATGCAATACACATGCCACACCTCTACGTGCGCTGTAAGACGGTCCCATCGGAGACACCAGAACAATAGAAGTAGACGCATGCGCATAAACCCCTTCTTCTGTAGCATCAGCCACATAAAGTTTTGATTATTAATCAGTAGCGTAAAACGAAAGATGCGGAAAGAGGAATGAATGGGGGTAGATGGAAGCCGGTACGCCAACATTCTGATATCCTCCAGAATTCTTTAATGGTCCTGAATAAATTGAATGCTACACTTTAATGGATTACTTTGTTCTTCTACGCCCTTTTTGAGGAATGTATTGTCGGACTTAAACCAACATCTGAAGAGGTGAGATCGCTCCTTTTTTTCCCCCTATTTTTGCTGGCGGGATTGTTTTTGTTTTTGGAAAGCAGTGAAAATATTTTGTAAGCGCGTTTCATGAACCAAGTTATAGGATTTGTTGACAACTCGCATCGAGTTCGTTACACTTCTACCCGGCGTGAAGCACTGACAGTCATGTGGTTGTGACGTCATCATAAACAAATCCGTTCTACTCATCCAGACGACTTCGCAACGGCGCCATTGCCAGATTTTTCCACTCTGGAACCCGTTCTCAAAAGATTTCGTTTTGGGGCACCCAAAACACCGGTGCCATGTGGACGCCAGGCCGAAACGATAAACAATTTTATCAGATTCACCTGAATCCGTTGCCGTGTGGACAGGGCCTTAGAGCTGTCCACTTGTGACCTGATCACCCACGATGTATGGTAATACCAGGTGTGAACAGAGCACCATACATGCTTCAGAGGCTCAAGCCGCATTCCTCTTGCCCTCGCGACAAAATTAAACATCTGGGCAAAAAAGAGATAGTGTGCCCTATTGTTCTTTTCCTTTCACAGTTTTAGTGTGTTGAGTAATTTGAAGCTGAACCGCCATGAATCGCCTTCCTTCTCTCTTTTCATCTCTCTCTTATCTTTGCATGTGCTCTCACTCTGTGCTTATTAACATGGCCACTTAGTCAGTGATCTCTGCTTTTGTAGAGCAAAATATGATCCAGTTTCTGTCGCTGGCTATCCACCATGTGCAAGTCTTTTAGGCCCTGTCCACACGGCAACAGATTCAGGTGACTCCGATACAATTGCTTATCGTTTAGGCCTGGCGTCCACACGGCACCGGCGTTTTGGGTGCCCAGAACGCAATCTTTTTGAGAACGGGTTCCAGAGTGGAAAGATCTGGCAACGTTGCCGTTGTGAAGTCGTCTGGATGAGTAGAACGGATTTGTTTATGATGACGTCACAACCACATGACTGTGAGTGCTTCACGCCGGGTAGAAGTGTAACGAATATCACCAGGAAAAAGCCTTACAGAGCACTAGTGAGAGTGAAACACGAGCTTGGATATTATTATTATTATTATTATTATTATTATTATTATTATGTTCAGTGTTAGTTCACAGTAGTAATGTAAGAAGCAGAATAGTGACAGTAATAGTGAAGCAAAAACATGCAATTGTACAAACACTGCAGCTCTACAGCAAAATATTCATTTATGAAATGGTCTGATTCTTAACACCAGTAGTGCCAATGATCTTCTCACTGCGATGCGAGTTGTCAACAAACCCTATAACTTGGTTCATGAAACGCGCTTACAAAATATTTTCACTGTGAATATTTATTGTGTAATGGTGCAATCCCGCCAGCAAAAATAGGGGAAAAAAGGAGCGATCTCACCTCTTCAGATGTTGATTTAAGTCCGACAATACATTCCTTAAAAAGGGCGTAGAGGAGCAAATTAATCCAATTTATTCCGGACCATTAAAGACGCCGCCTTCCGCGTAGAATCATACGTCATCCTCGCCGCCATATTGGAGAGGTCAAAGCGGAGAATAAAGATTAGCTGCGTTTAACTGTACCAACAGGTTTACCGTCCAAACGAGATCATATGGGATTACCTTACACAGGTGAGAAACAACAAATTAATTCCATCAACGTGTATCATTCACTTTATTCCGGACCATTGAAGACGCCGCCTTCCGCGTAGAATCATACGTCATCCTCGCCGCCATTTTGGAAAGGTCAAAGCGGAGAATAAAGATTAGCTGCGTTTAACTGTACCAACAGGTTTTCTGTCCAAACAAGATCACATGGGATTACCTTTCACAGGTGAGACTGGAAAAATACTTTTCATTGTATTTGGTCATTATAATGTAATTTTACAAACAGATTTTCCTGACTTTGTGGCTAATATGAAGTCTTGCGCATAATAGTTTATGCGCATGCGTCGTTACTTCTTCTATTGTTCTGGTGTCTCCGAAGGGACCGTCTTACAGCGCCCCTAGAGGTGTGGCATGTGTATTGCATCGTTTTCAGCAAGGGTTGCGTTGCCATATGGACCTGATATTTTACTGATTGTTGCCCATTTGGACGCGATATATTTTTAAATAACATCCTGTTGCCGTTGTCGTGTGGATGTAGCCTTAAAGTCCCCACCATGTTTCTATTCCCCATTGTTCTCCTCGTTTCACATACCACATGGTGTGGCCATGTATTTCATGTGGATCGTGGTTATTATGTGAGGTCTAGAGCAGAGCGGGTGTCCACACACACACACACACACACACACAAAAAAAATACAAGCGATGTTTACATGCATGCATTTTTTATATTCGGAATGAATTAATTCCAACTGGTGATTCCAAAATGTACCGTTTGCCATGAGAAAATGAGTTTTGTTATCTTAAGATAATGAAATAATTAACTCATCATCACGGGAAAATGAGCTTTATTAGCTCAAGATCACGAGCAAAATTAACTCATGATCTCAAGATAATGGCATTAAAAAATTATTGCAAGCACAGCCATTCTCAGCTTCTGTACTCACACACACACACACACACACACACACACACACACACACACACACACACACACACACACACACACACACACCTGTCTGTCCCTATTTAGAATAAGACTAGGTTTATAGTTAATTGGTGTCTGTTCTTTTCTGTTCCTATTCTATAAATGGTATATTATTGAACATCTCATTGTCTTGTTATGGTTATTACTTTGATATTGCCAGACCCAAGCCAAACTATTCAGAAGCCTTCAGAAACCATGTAATTGTTTCTTACTGTTCTCAACTAAAACTGATGCTTTAATACTTTTGTACTTATTTAAATGTTGTTCATTTTTTATTTCTAATTAAAATTCTCATCTTGAAGGGATATTCTATGAGATTGATTCATTACATTTACTGTGAAGCACCTACATTGCTGGTATGTACCTTGTATTTCCAGTGCTTCCTGTATAAAAAGGCTATTTCCCCTGCACCTCTCTCAGATTCTTAAGTCTGAGGGATCTACCGTAGCTCAAGTGGTGTTGTACTTTAATTGCGGTTGTGGGCAATGGGTTGGTATGTGTTCAGGCAATGAATCCAATTATTATTATTTTTTTTTGCTGGTGGAAGGCCAGGGATGTAGAGAAATATCTGCATATAAAAACTTAGGTCAAACAAACTGGGTTTACAAGTGCCTTGCCTAAAAATGCTCAATTAGGCTCCATTATAGTTGTCTGGGGGAAAGCTTGCCTTTGTGTCATGATTTTGAATCACTGCTATTTGCTTGCCTATTACTCACCAAATCGTGTTTACATCTTTGGTCTAATCCAATATGTGATAATATGAATCATATCTACATTCACAGTTTATTTGATTAGTTTTCACTATTCTTTTAAGTTCGTTTCTTAAGACACGTATTTTTAAGTATGTTACCTCGCTTGTTGACAGTTTCGGCGAACACTTCCGCCTTCTTCAAAACAGTACTTCAGCACTTCAAAACAGCACTTCAAAACAGGTGACTGTTTTGAAGAAGGCGGAAGTGTTCGCCGAAACTGTCAACAAGCGAGATAACATACTTAAAAATACGTGTCTTAAGAAACGAACTTAAAAGAATAGTTATAATTATAAGACATAATGAATTTTCACTACATATTATTTGATTAGTGTTGACCCCAAAACAAATTGATGATCATTCATCTATACAGATTTCTAATTATTTTAGATTATTTTAATCAGTTACAACAAATTAACCCTGAAGCATGAAATATTGTTTAAGAAGGTAAAGTAAAACTTTCTAATTCATGCTTCTGTGGTTAATTTTCTAGAAGAGAGCAGATTAAATTTTAGAAATGCTTCCTAGTGGTTAGCTCCTGAGTGGTTTAATTTGGAGTGGGATGGGGTGCCAGTAATGCACTTAAATCCTCAGAATAATTAATTTATAGGAAAAGTGTATATGATTAGAATATTTAATGAATGATTAACAGAATACAGTGGTGCTTGAAAGTTTGTGAACCCTTTAGAATTTTCTATATTTCTGCATAAATATGACCTAAAACATCATCAGATTTTCACACAAAGTCCTAAAAGTAGATAAAGAGAACCCAGTTAAACAAATGAGACAAAAATATTATACTTGGTCATTTATTTACTGAGGAAAATGATCCAATATTACATATCTGTGAGTGGCAAAAGTATGTGAACTTCGAGGATTAGCAGTTAATTTGAAGGTGAAATTAGAGTCAGGTGTTTTCAATCAATGGGATGACAATCAGGTGTGAGTGGGCACCCTGTTTTATTTAAAGAACAGGGATCTATCAAAGTCTGATCTTCACAACACATGGTTGTGGAAGTGTATCATGGTACGAACAAAGGAGATTTCTGAGGACTTCAGAAAAAGCATTGTTGATGCTCATCAGGCTGGAAAAGGTTACAAAACCATCTCTAAAGAGTTTGGACTCCACCAATCCACAGTCAGACAGATTGTGTACAAATGGAGGAAATTCAAGACCACTGTTACCCTCCCTGGGAGTGGTCGACCAACAAAGATCACTCCAAGAGCAAGGTATGTAATAGTCGGCGAGGTCACAAAGGACCCCAGGGTAACTTCTAAGCCCATGTTTACATTAGACCATATCAGCGGATCATCAGATTAACGTTTTTAAAACGATTAGTGTGCACACAGCAACAGCAATACACGATTTGCGTGCACACAGCAATACCAATACACGGATACGCTCGGCTCCGCAGGCATCCTGCACTCGAAATCACTCCGCCCTGAACAGCGAGTGCCCTCTGGAGGGTGCGCACTCCGGCCTTGCGCAGCTCACAGAGCACGCGAGTGAAGTGAACAAGCAGTGTTTTCGGGACTGAGCCGCTGTGTGTGTGATCCCAGCGCATATCACTTACCACTTGCAAGTGGAAGGATGGCAAGCCTAAAGACAATCATAACTACACAATGGGCAGTATTTGCATCAGTATTTGCAGTATTTTCATACTTTTATACTCTTTAATGAAAGGTGATACAAGGCAGAAGTCCGCGCCGTTTTTCAGCAGTCGCGTCACATGACCAATGCCAGCGAATCAGGAAGGTGGATGTCACAGTGACGTTGTCCAATGAGACGCCAGCTAGAGCTCAGCACAGCGTATCCGCGTATTCTGAATGTTTACACAGCACCGGAGCTGACACGATCTGGATTGAATACGTGGACGCTGGCGGATTCCCGTTTCCCGGCGTTTCCAGGCGGTTTAATGTAAACGGACAGTGCATCCGAGAAGAAAACGAGACAGATACAGTCTAATGTAAACGTAGCCTGAGGAACTGAAGACCTCTCTTACATTGGCTAATGTTAATATTCATGAGTCCACCATCAGGAGAACACTGAACAACAATGGTGTGCATGGCAGGGTTGCAAGGAGAAAGCCACTGCTCTCCAAAAAGAGCATTGCTGCTCATCTGCAGTTTGCTAAAGATCATATGGAAAAGCCAGAAGGCTATTGGAAAAATGTTTTGTGGATGGATGAGACCAAAATAGAACTTTTTGGTTTAAATGAGAAGCGTTATGTTTGGAGAAAGGAAAATACTGCATTCCAGCATAAAAACCTTATCCCATCTGTGAAACATGGTGGTGGTAGTATCATGGTTTGGGCCTGTTTTGCTGCATCTGGGCCAGGACGGCTTGCCATCATTGATGGAACAATGAATTCTGAATTATACCAGCAAATTCTAAAGGAAAATGTCAGGACATCTGTTCATGAACTGAATCTCAAGAGAAGGTGGGTCATGCAGCAAGATAACGCCCCTAAGCACACAAGTCGTTCTACCAAAGAATGGTTAAAGAAGAATAAAGTTAATGTTTTGGAATGGCCAAGTCAAAGTCCTGACCTTAATCCAATCGAAATGTTGTGGAAGGACCTGAAGCGAGCAGTTCATGTGAGGAAATCCACCAACATCCCAGAGTTGAAGCTATTCTGTATGGAGGAATGGGCTAAAATTCCTCCAAACCAGTGCGCAGGACTGATCAACAGTTACCGGAAATGTTTAGCTGCAGTTATTGCTGCACGGGGGGGGGGGGGTCACACCAGATACTGAAAGCAAAAGGTTCACATACTTGTGCCACTCACAGATATGCAATATTGGATCATTTTCCTCAAAAAATAAATGACCACGTATAATATTTTTGTCTCATTTGTTTAACTGGGTTCTCTTTACCTACTTTTAGGACTTGTGTGAAAATCTGATGATGTTTTAGGTCATATTTATGCAGAAATATAGAAAATTCTAAAGGGTTCACAAACTTTCAAGCACCACTGTACCTTAAGACAGTGGCAGAGAATGGCACATTCCCTGATGGACGACAAAACCCTACCTGTCTCCATCTCTTTCCCTACCTCTTTTTGCCACTAAACTCTTATCCTTTGTCCAAAATCACTCACTTGTTCACTACTCCCTGCACACTATTTAGGGAATTACTATATAGGGGACTATATAGTGAGCTCATTGGTAAAATGAAAAAACACTTTTGGACACTATTCTGCCATGCAGTTATTTATGTCATTACTGTCGCACAAGTAAAACGTGCCAGATCAGTTGGCTGGTGGGTTTTCAAAATGATAAATACATGCATGTATTTTTGTGATAAATACATATTATACTGAGTGTTTTTCCCACATTAATAAATACAAAAGTACTTTGTGTCTGCTGCATCTTTCAGTTCTTTTAAATTAAGGCTGAATACTTTCTTCTTTGCCGCTGCCTTTTATTAAATCAAATTTGAGGCTTTTGATTAATTCCTCATGCTGCACTGTAACTTTTATTCTTGTATTTTATTTGTCTTATTCTATTTTAGCTTATTTTCTATTCTCTTACCATTTTTAATTGTACTTGAATGTCCATTTATAATGTGTTTCTTCCTCCATCCGTTCACCCCAACACACTTTTTCAGCACGACCGCAATGCATGATGGTATATATTGGTTGTACGCTACTTTTCATGATGCATTGTGGGATACTTTGAGTGCACTATATAGGGTGTAATAATTCTCACTATACATTCGGACAGCACTACAAAATGGCAAACTCACTATTTAGTGAGTGATTTTGGACACGGTTAGTCATTTCTTCCCTCATCACTCTTCCTCCCTCACTTCCAGCCTCTCACTTCCTTCCCTTTCTATTCAACATTCCTTCAGTACTCATCCATTTCTTCCTAGATTTTCTCTCCATCTCCACAGTTACAGAATTTATTGGACAAGCTGCTCAGCCCTCACACAATTCACTACATTTGGACCATCGAAAATTAATGATTGCAGTGCTAGCATTACCAAACCTAAACAAATAACCTGAGAATGAGGGACATCTTTATCAGAGAGGAAAGGAGACAGCATAAATAAACTAGTAGGTAACGAGATTCCAATATAATGATCTTTTCTGAGCAATCAATGCTAACACTAATGCCAACTGTATATGATGTGTATTCAGGCAGGAAAATGCATGACATTGATCGATCAATGCTGTAATAATTTCAAATCAACAGGATATTTGTGGTCAAATAAAACTTCTCATTATGGCATGTACAATCTGCATCAGCAAATTCATAAGCAATGCATTTAGTAAATTATATTACAACCCCAATTCCAAAATGTTGTGCCGCTGTGTAAAACATAAGTAAAAACAGAATATGATAATTTGCAAATCATGGAAAACCTATATGTAATTGAAAATAGTACAAAGACAACATATCAAATGTTGAAACTGAGAAATTGTATTGTTTTTTGAAAAATATATGTGCTCATTTTGAATTTGATGCCAGTAACGTTTCAAAAAAGTTGGAACGGGGGCATGTTTACCACTGTGTTGCATCACCTCTACTTTTAACACTCTAAATGTTTGAGAACTGAGGAGACCAATTGCTATAGTTTTGAAAGTGAAATGTCCCATTCTTGCCTGACATAGGATTTCAGTTGCTCAGCAATTCATGGTCTCCTTTGTCATATTTTGTGCTTCATCATGTGCCACATGTTTTCAATGGGAGAAAGTTCTGGACTGCAGGCAGGCCAGTTTAGCACCTGGACTCTCATTACGGAGCCATGCAGTTGTAATATGTGCAGAATGCAGTTTGACACTGTATTGTTGAAATAAGCAAGGCCTTCCCTGAAAAATTGTTGTTTGGATGACAGCATGTTGCCCCAAAACCTGTGTATGTATATATAAAATTCAGCATTAATGGTACCTCCCCAGATGTGCAAGCTACCCATGCCATGTGCACTAATGCACCCCATGCCATCACAGATGCTGGATTTTGAACTGCGCACTGATAACAAGCCGGATGGTCCCTCTCCTCTTTCGCCCAGAGGATGCGGTGTCCATGATTTCCAAAAAGAATTTCAAATTTCGATTCGTCAGACCACAAGACAGTTTTCCACTTCATCTCAGTCCATCATAAATGAGCGCAGGCCCAGAGAAGATGGCAATGCTTCTTTATATTGTTTATACACTGCAACCCTGCTAAAACAAACCCTTTTACTATGAACTTTCACATTTAACAATCCAAGTTCGTGTCCCCCACCTTTAATGATGAGTCGGAGTCTTCAAAAAAACAAAAAAGCATCACTGTGTCACGTCTACTCGCATTGTACTTGGAGCGTGGAGTGCATGCACAACACCATTAGAACTTATTACTATGCAGTTGTTCTGGATTAGAGCACAATTACAGTGCACTTATAAGGACTCTAAACATATAGACGAAGAATACACGCTGTACCTAGTGTCTCATGTTACCAAGCCTTGTATCTGTATATCGCTTTTCTGGTTTTGACTTTGTTCTGTGTATTTGGACTCTGCCTTTTGTCTTTGCCTCCACCATTCTTTTTATGCCTTGTGTGAGCACTGCCAATTTCACGACCCTACTTTTGTCTTACGTGTTTGAACTGTTTGGTGCCTGTTTGTAAATAAACACTCTTCCTGCAATTACATCTGTCATTCACCTTCTTACATGACACACTGAGCCATGCGCTCCTCTTCTCACTAGAGACAAACAATAAGTTCGTAGTCAAGATAACAATATGTGTTAACGCCATAAAAAAAAGTAACTAGCCTAGCTTGTGTGCCGATCACTAACAATTATCGAAAATGGTGATCAAAGGATCGATAAAAGGACAAAATTACTGCTGATACTGCTAAACTTAACACTTAGGTATCAAATTCTAACTTTGTTTATATTTATAAAATACAATTAAGTTGGTCAGTAAAACTATTGAAAATCTTTTCTTTGTATTTTTGTCAGTTAAATAGCATGTGAATCACAAACTTTTGTTTTTATTGCAATTTGAAAAATATCCCAACTTTTCTGGAAATGGGGTTAATATTTTAGTAATTTGATATTGGCACTTTGTACTATTTTACATGATTTGCAAATCATCACATTCTGTTTTTATTTGTTTTAATTGGAATTGGAGTTTGATGCAGAATCTGGCATTGACGATTTCAACCCAAATATTGTTTTCCTTCCCCATTCCTTTAAAAGTTAGAAAACGCTATTTTTTTAGTAAGAAAAAAGAGGACAAATTATACAAAAAACAAATGTAGAGTACTATTCAAAAGTTTGGACACCCCAACTCATTCATAGGTTTTTCTGCATTTTGATTATTTTCTACAATGTAGAAAAACACTGAAGACATAAGAATTAACAATGAAATAACATATGGAGCATATATGGAATTATGTGCTAAACAGAAAAAGTGTTGAAAAAACAAAATATGTTGCATATTTTAGATTCCTCAAAGTAGCCACCATTTACCTTGATAACAGTTTGCACACTATTGGCATTATCTTAATCAGCTTCATGAGGTAGTCACCTGGAATGCTGTTCAATTAACAGTGTACCTCGTCAAAAGTTAATTAGTGCAATTTCTTGCCTTAATGCGTTTGATACTATCAAACAGTAAATAGTAAACAATGAAAACAGTATTCCATATTATGTCAAGTACCACTCAACAAAGTAAAGAGAAATGACAGTCCATCATTACTTTAATACATGAAGTGTCTTTTTCTTTATTTTAATGAATGAAAGCCATTGAGTTAGAAGGTGTGTCCAAACTTTTGACTGCTAACAAACATCCAACAATCAGAAGTCATTCTGAAAGTAGTAGAAAGCAGAAGGAAGGAAGAATAATTATGGAATTTTTTTTTTTAATCTGATCATCAGACGCATTAAAACACTGAGTCAACCTTGGCTCCTTCAGCTTAGTTATCATCATGAGTTGATGATAATATCAGACACTCTCATTAATCTGAGTTGTTAAGCTCTGCTTAGCATGATAGATAATTGCATGATCAGAAAACCACCTCTCCCTTTCCATGGGTGAATCCAGAGCTGATCACGGACATCAGTTTCTACTTCAACCCTCTCATGCATGTGTAGGTTTCAGCCCTTTTAAAATATTTATTTTCTTTAACACTGTAGCATTATGGCATTCATTACATTGCTTTACCTCCACACCTGTGCTGAGTTTGCACGTCTTAATGATGAGCAGAAGAAAAAAAAAAGTTAGTGAACATTGGGCCTCATTCATCAGTCTTTAGTTGTGTGCAAATGTTTGCACAAGCAAAGTCAACAAAAATTTTCCTGTGGGTTTACAAAAGTTTTAGAAATGCTGATTTTCTTCATACTCACGTGCATACGTTGACCCCCCGTAAAGTGTAAAGCATGTTCCCAACTCAGCTCATTTGCATTTATTGATGCAAACAAATATGCATTTGCAAGCGACACATCTCAAACTGTTACTCTCATCCATGTGCATCTGTGCGCTGTGCATGCCACAAGAAGTCATTACATGCACCTCTCTCAGATTAGAGTGCAATCAGCACATGCTTAATAGGACCTTGAACTCACACAAACTTTGCGAAGTATTGCTCAGTAGACTTTTGTCTGACCTGACTGCGCTGCTTGTTCATGTTGTTATTCTAGTTTTTGACTTCCGTTTGTATTTTGGATTCTGCCTTTTGGCTCTACTTCTACTAGTCTGTTTGTGCTTTGCATGACCATTGCTTGTTTCCTCACTTTTGGATTATAATTTTGGATTTGTGCGCCTGTTTGTAGTTTAAATAAAACACACTTCCTGCACTTAAATCAGTTCATCTGCCTCCATCATTACTGACAACAAAACTCCATAAATGTTCAAGTGCACAGACAGGTTGAAGCACAAAATGAACTATGACGGTAAAGGCTGAAAGACAGAAGTGGAAGTTATTTTGACTCAATTCTATGTCAGAAAATACTTAATAATATATATTTGTATAAATGCACAGGTGATTATAGAAAAATCACACACGCTGATTGGTCGAGAAATTTGGATTATTTTTCGATAATCACTTCGAGCAACTCGGCAAAATGGCGGCCACTGTAAGTGAGGAAGAATTACAAATTATGAATGAAAATACTGTTCCTAAAAGGAGTAAATATGCTATGGAGTTTAGTCTAAAACTATTCAAAGGTAAGGTGGAGTTGTGATTTATTTTATCTATTTCAAAACAAAGCATTTTATGAGTCAGCAGAGATAAGTGACAAGTCTGTGTGCATTAAATTTGCATGCCACTTTTGGAGCTTTGAAATAATTTTTTTTTAAATAAGATTTTTAAACATTTAAAAAAAAAATTACCTGTGTATTTATACTAAAACAATTATCCGGCTCAGGTTCAGAGAACATCGGTGAATAATAACCTTGACTTCGTCTCAGCTATTATTCACCGATATTCACCTCGCCTTCGGTGAATAATTGTTAAATATCTAATATTCAATAATAATAATAATAATAATAATAATAATAATAATAATAATAATAATCACATGTATATCTTCCATCAGCTGAGTCATTTGTTTGCAGCTTATGGCTGTATGCGCAGACAGACCAGATCTCTTATATGACAGCATTCTTTTTATTATAAATGTATAATTTGTTTTATTTGTATTAAATGTTTCAGCTTATGTTGGCTTACTATCTTTCCTTTTCTGTTCTTTAATTATTGGCAATAATTTAAAATGACTGCTTTTCACAAAATTACCTTGATGGTATTGTAGTCAGTCACTGACCTAATGAACTAGCATGAGGATGTGTTTTTGCTAGTGCACTTCTATAAGTTGCTCTGGATAAGTGTTGAGACTAAGGTTTACATTATTTAGTGTTGTTATGCATAAAGTTAGACACACTCAGGAGTATAAAGACAATAAAAATGTATTTTCTGAATGCACATGATTTTCATGAATACCAAATTTCACATGTAAATATTCATACAAATGATTTACAAATAAATCAGCTCATATTCAACTTGATAAATGAGGCCCATTGTCTGTAATTAGATTAAAGATGTCCATAAGAACAACCCCAAATCAGAAAAAGTTGGGACGGTAAGGAAAACGCAAATAAAAAAGAAAGTAGTGATTTCTAAAGTTACTTTGACTTGTATTTCATTCCAGACAATATGAATCCAACAAGACACCAACTCTGAGATTATTAAAACTAGCTCTAGATTGTAACCAACTTATTCCAAGATGTCTTGTCAAGTAAAATTATCTGCCCGTGCAGCAAGATAATTTCAATAGTATTAAGGAATTTTCTCCTCAAATTCAGTTTTCAGTTTTTTGCAGTGTGGTGCAAAATATCATTAAACATTTCAAGGAATATGGAGGAATTTTGGCACATAAAGGGCAAGGGCGCAAGCCTAAGCTGAACACCAGTGATCTCCAATCCCTCAGATGGCACTGCATCAAGAAGCGTCATTCGTCTGTAGCTAATATAACCACATGGGCTCGGGATTACTTTGGCAAACCTTTGTCAAGCACTATGATATGGAGTTAAATCCACAAATACCAGATAAAACTTTACTGTGCAAAGAGGAAGCCTGATGTTAACTGTGTCCAGAAGCACTGTCGACTTCTCTGGCTTCATCTGGGATGGACCATCACACAGTGGAAAGGTGTATTGTGGTCAGACAAATCAGTAGTCCAGGTCTTTTTTGGAAGAAATGGATGGCGTGTGCTCCTGACCAAAGACAAAAAGGACCATCCAAACTGTTACCAGAAATAAGTCCAAAAGCCAGGGCCTGTCATGGTATGGGGTTGTGTCAATGCCCTCAGAAAACGTAACTTACACTTCTGTGATGGCAGCATTAATGCAGAAAAGTACACTGAGATTTTGGAGCAACATATGCTGCCTTCAAGATGACATCTTTTCCAAGGATATTTCAACAAGGCAATGCAAAACCACATTCTGCACACATTACAAAGGCATGGCTGTAGAAGAGGGTGCCGTCCCCTCTGTCCCCAAGACAGAATGTGTGGTGAATTTTGAAATGAAAAATATGACAAGGATGACCTTGTACTGTTCCACACCTTAAGACCTGTTTGCAGGAAAAATGGGAGAAAAGTACACCTGAAACACTTCATCACTTGGTGTCTTCAGTCCATAAACATCTTTTAAATGTTGTGAGAAGAAATGGCAGCATTACAAAGTGATATGCTTTACCATCCCAATTTTTTTATAATGTGTTGCAAGAATTAAAATTTAAATAAGTGTTTATTTTGAAAAAACAATAACATTAATGAGGTAAAACATTAAGTAATGTTGCTGTTGTGTTGTTTTGAGTTCAATACAGGTCAAAGACTATTTAGAAATCATTGTTTTCAGTTTTAATTTCAATTTCAATATATTGTCCCAACTTTTCTGATTTGGGGTTGTAGTTCTAAGTTTGATTTACTGAAAAAAGCACAAGATGTTCTATCCCAAGTATCTCAATTAGGTTTTGGGCAATCCCACAAGAAGTATGAAAAGCTTAGTGACTCACATTGAACAATGAGCTCAATGACAGCCTCTCGGGGTTTGACGTTGAAGCCGTTGTACTGACTGGTCTGGCAGCGGTATGTGCCACTCATGTCACGTGAGACATTGACAATGCGCAAAATGCCATCGTAACTTTCCATCTGCATGCTTCCATCTGGCATGGGTGCTTCCCTGTCAGCACGGGACCACAGGATAATGGGCTTGGGTTTGCCTGACACCAGACACTGCAGCTCCACTGTCTCAGTCTCCTGTACCACTAAAAGGGACTTCCCTCTTGGAACCATCAGGCTTGGGGGAACTGTGGTAGAAAATATGTGAAAACTGTTAAATAATTTTATAGAAAATATGGTTTTCTGACATTAGAACTACTAAAGTCCCAGTGAAACAATCTTTATAACTTTATTGCTAGTTGCCTCAATTTACAAGTACTAGACAGGCAAATTGACCTGAATAACTGAATGCATCAGACATGATTTTCGTAATGGTAATAATTAAGCCTATTTTGACATTTATGAGCCCACAACACAACTGCTACTGAAATGTATAATAAAGGAATAAGGTTTAATTGTGCATTGTTTCATCAGTATCATGTCATTCAGCCAGTGATTTTACAATTTTTGCTGTAACATGTATACCAAGAGCTGTTTTTATTTAAAAAAAAAAAAAAAAAGTTATAACAAATGAGCACAATATTAATTAAAATAAAATAATATGAAGTTTAAAAAGTTGTCATTACTGATTGAGAGCTGTAGTGATAAGTAGTAATTAAATCAATGGCATGTGTTAGTTGTTAGAGAGAATCACAATTAGCACATGGTACTTGAATTAAACGTGATTAAAAATCAAAGATATGATGAAAAACTGACAAAAGAATTTAAATATGCTATTGAGATACACTATATGGTCAAAAGATTGTGGACTTAACCCTAGATTTGCATTTCCTGAAGGAAATACTAGTGCTTCCAAAGCAAAAAATGAAAAATGCTAAATAGATAGAAAAGTTTAGATAGTACATTAGATTTTAGCATGTTAACTGTTAGCTGTGAACACATTAGTATATTAGCCATTAATACATTATCCATTAGCCTGTTATCCATTAGCATGTTAGCCATCAGCATGCTAGCCGTTAGTACATTAGCTGTTAGCCTTTAGCCGTTAGCCTGTTAGCTATTTGGCTGTTAGCCAATGCCATAATCTGGGAGTCTGATCAAGAATTAGCTTGCACACTCCCACTGGGTGTCCAGCCAACCTCACATCTGTCCCCCCGCGCCTCAGGGATCGTCTCATCACCTGGGCTCATACCTCTCCAGCCACAGGCCACCCAGGGGTTTACCATACATACCAGCGCCTAAAGGTCAAGAATTGGTGGCCTAACATGATCTCTGACAATAAATTAGAAAAGTTTGGTTCCAAAACATAAGCGCCATTAAAAAAAATCAAGTTATCCCCAAAAGAAGTTTGCCATTTGAAGGCTATTCAAAATTCCAAAATCAATTTTATGCAAAACGTGATATCCACCACATTTTTCTGCATTTTATTGCCCCTTTCCTTCTAAAACACAACAAGCGCCATTACTGAGTTTCCACAAAATGTGTTCTCTGCTCAACCAAATCACAGCACATAAAAGCACAACTTTGATGGAATCAAACATTTCTTATAATGTTTTATATTATTATTCCAGTTGAGAATGTGGTCCAATGTTATTTTCCACTTTGAGCACACCTGATTTCTCCTGGGATCTAAATATGCCATATTCAGACAATGCCTAAAAGCAGAGGTCCCGATGAGTGTAATACTTGTTAATAAATAATCCCATGTTATTTTTAAAAAAGCAAATTAAAAATCAGTACTGGATAAAAACCCATCTATCTTATGTAAATAAAGGTACAAATTTTGTTGTCTGGTGGACAAGTGTTTCTGAGATACGCTGCCTTGCACTTATGAGCCGGTTCCCTGTGGTCGCAAAAGCCATCAAAAATCAGGTTGATGCTTTACCATATTCTATTAATTATGGAGCTAGATTTCACACTGTGCTCTGCTATGAATTTAACTGTACATACTGTATAAGATGCCCAAACTTCTAAATTTATTGTTCAGAATAAAAGGTTTGGCCTTGTTTTAAAAAAAAAAAAAAAGTTTCTATGTAAACATCTGACTGGGTCTAGTAACATTCCACTACTACTGGATGCCTGGTCCCTCCTCTTCTCCCCTCCTGCCCAGTCCATTCAAGACTGCTGTTTGTCCTGGCTCCTTGTTGGTGGAATGACCTTCCTATTGAGGTCAGAACTGCTGACTCCCTGATCACCTTCAAGTGCATACTGAAGACTCCCCTGCTTCCCTGCCCACTGTGTAATTGCATATTGGTCTTGACCAAACCAGGCCGTGTACTGTCTAGCCTGGGGTTAGCGGTTGGAGTTTTATTTTTCTCTATTTAGTTGTACTTGAGGTGGCATGGTAGTGTAGTGGTTAGTGCTGTCTCCTTGCAGCTAGAAGGTCCTGGGTTCAATCCCAGTGGCTGAGAAGGGCCTTTCTGTGTGGAGTTTGCATGTTGTGTCTGTGTGGGTTTCCTCCAGGTACTCTGTTTTCCCCCACTGTCAAAAGACATGCAGTTAGGTTAACTGGATACTATAAATTGCCCATAGTGTTAATATCTGGGCTGTGTTCCCTGGTCAGACATGAGTAGTATGGTGGCTGCCTATGGGGCCTTTGTATGCCTTAGCCATGTTGAACTGTGTCCTTTGCAATTCAGCTGCAAGAAAGGATGATTAGCCACTATAAATAAATACTTTGTCAGCTCATTTGTATGGTTAAATTGTTTTCCTTGGCTGTTTGCTGAGTGTCGGTACTTCAAAAGAATATTACACTAATTATTCTGTCACTTGTCCAGTTGACACTAGAACTTTCTTGTCAAGAAGTTCAGTACTTCTTGTACCTGACGTTTGCACTTGTACATTGCTCTGGAAAAGAGCACCTGCTAAATGCCATGTAATGTAATGTAATTCCTCAGAGCTTTGTGTGTAAAATAAATTGGATTTGTAGACAACAAGATGAATAATTGGCCTGATTTAAGAGATGGTCCAAGTTTAGAGGCTGTCATATGTGCAGATCTACGTTACTTCTTGTTTCTAGTTATATTTCACACACAATTTTTTTTATTGATGCAATAGATTAATTGCATTTTGGAAAAATTATCTCATCTCTCATCTCTAGCCACTTTATCCTTCTACAGGGTCGCAGGCAAGCTGGAGCCTATCCCAGCTGACTACGGGCAAAAGGCGGGGTACACCCTGGACAAGTCGCCAGGTCATCACAGGGCTGACACATAGACACAGACAACCATTCATACTCACATTCACATCTACGGTCAATTTAGAGTCACCAGTTAACCTAACCTGCATGTCTTTGGACTGTGGGGGAAACCGGAGCACCCGGAGGAAACCCACGCGGACACAGGGAGAACATGCAAACTCCGCACAGAAAGGCCCTCACCGGCCACGGGGCTCGAACCTGGACCTTCTTGCTGTGAGGCGACAGCGCTAAGCACTACACCACCGTGCCGCCGGAAAAATTATAATTTTTTTAAAATAAAAATTTAAAAATAAAAATCTAGATTTGCATTTTTTATGTTATGACAACCTCATTGTGTTATATTAAAGTTTCAAACAGAAAATGGTGGTTTTCAGGCTACTAATTTTTTGTAAAGAAGATACCTTTTGTTTCTCAAGTTTATCACAGTGGATTTACTGCATTTTGGAACCAAATCCTTCATTTGGTTCTTACTGCTCTGAGTGTGCTAGAGCCAAAGTTCCCAGGTCAATGCCAGCAAACAAGCTTATGCCCTTACCTACTCCTCAGCGTCCCTGGAACCACACTGCAGTGGACTTCTTAACTGACCTTCCAGTATCTCAAGGGCAAAACACCATTTTGTTCATTTGTGACCACTTTTCTTGTTTCTTATGCCTGGTACCTCTACTCAGTTTGCCCACAGCCTTTGAAACAGTAGAAATACTGTTCAACCATGTGTTCAGAAACTTTGCTATTTCTGAAGATACTGTCAGTGATCAGGGTGTCCAATTCATGTCTCAAGTCTGGAAGGCTTTCATGGACAAACTGGCCATCACTGTCAGCTTCACATCAGGATACCATCTCCAAGCCATTGGCCAAGTTGAGCAGGCTAATCAGGAGATCAACACATTCCTTTGTTTATTCTGTGCCCATGGGCTCAATATGCACAGAATTCTTTCCAACACTCTGATACCCATTTGACACCATTCCAGTGCATGTGAGGCCACCTTGTTTCCAGGGAACAACGGCCCCACAGACCCGTCAACAGTTGACAACTGGTTCCACAGGAGTGAACAAGTGTGGGAAGCCACCCACTAATGTACTGACCAGGCCATGCAAAGACACAAGAGAAATGCTGACCACAATAGGGGAGAGACCCCATGTACCAGCCCAGGGATAGAGTTTAGAAGAAGTCTTTATTTGGTCACATGTACACTCAAGCACAGCGAAATTCCTCCTCTGCATTTAACCCATCTGAAGCAGTGAACACACACACACACACACACACAAGTGAGCAATGAGCGCGCGTGCGCACACACACACACACACAGAGCAGTGGGCAGCTATGCTACAGCACCCAGGGAGCAGTTGGGGAGCCCTTGCTCAAGGTCACTTCAGCCATGAAACAGAGGGAGGGGTAAGTGCTGTTCATTCAGTCAACTCCCCTCACATTTTTCCTGCCAGGCTCAGGAATCAAACTGGCAACCCTTTGGGCCCAAGGCTGCTTCTCTAACCTTCAGGCCATGGCTGCCCTAGAGGGCATGTCAGACATTGAAATGAATTTGGTTGGCTACAAGGGATCTTTAGAACTTGGCTGGCTGTCGTAAACTGAAATCACATTACATTGAACCCTATAAGCTTCTCAAAAAATAAATGAAGTTACTTACCATCTAGAGTTACCCTGTCACAGCCATCTCTCGCCTTCCTTCCATGTTTCTCAGCTCAAGCCTGTCACACTGGGACCACTTGCATCCCATACCTCAGCCAGAGCTCCTCGATACTGAATATAGGACTTTGATATTTTGGATTATCCTGTTTATGTCTATTTGTGAATCACTCGACCCATGCCTGTTTCATGGCCACACTACTGCCTACTGTTTTGGATTTGTTTGCTCCTCTGAACTTTTATTAAAAACCAAAATACTGCACTTGGATCCTCTCGTGCCTGGTTTTCAGGACAATTTATTTATATTTGTAATTATTATTAGTATTAAAACATAATTGTGCAAAATGAATATGTATTTTTTTGTTTAATTCCATATGCTAAACAATTTTAGTGGTGGGTCGTGACTTGATGTCCAACATAAAATATGGGTCCTGAAGCAAAACCAGTTGAGAGCCACTGCTCTCGATAATGTAGCCCCACTTAAAAGAAAAATAATTAGAGAGAAAAAAAAGCACCCTGGTACAATGATATGTATATAATAAATGGTATAACTACTACACACCTACACCTTAAAACATACCAAATAAAAGAATGTAAATGGTGTAAAAACTAATTTGCTAGTATTCCAAATTGTATGGGAGGAGAGCCTTTTTAGCTATAGAACAGCTTTTAGTGCTGTGTGATCAGCATATCTCTTTACCCTAAAAGAAGATAATAAAACTAATCCTAGATTCTTACAATACAGTAGCAAAGTTAACAAGTGCAAAAATCAACTGTATGTAGTAGCAATTACTTTTTTCCATTTACAAAATTTAAAATTTACAAAAATATTAGGCAAACATTTCAGATCATTAACTTTTAGCAATTTGACTACTAGCTATGTAAAAAAAACAATATATCCATGTGTCAGGGTGCAGGCACTTACAGATGCAAGCACAGGGGAGAGCCGGTGTGTCACAAACTGTAAACAAATCCAAATCAGTAAGCTAAAGAGGTAGTCAGGGACAGGCACGGGTTAGTCGATCAACAAACGGGACGTCAAACGGCAGGCAAGGAAACAGAGTTGGGAAATAAATTCAAACTGAGTCAAAACACAAGTAGTCAGGCAGGAAGTCAGAAGGCTTGGTATGATCAGGTACAGAGACACAGAATGATACTTTGTAATGGGTGTTTGTGACTGCTGAGCTTATATAGGGAAGTGATTACTGGCAAATAGAGGGCAGGTGCACTTGTTAGTACTCCAGAGATGAGAGGCGCTGTGGTGCTTGGGAGACGTAATCTGGAGTGGCCATGTTTGGAGGCTGCTTCGAACTCCAGTTTTCAGCGCTGTTACTGACACCATATCAGTAGAGTGATAAGGATATTTTTCTCCCATTCAACAGACCAAACTAATTTCAATAATTTCCTCTTCAAAAACATCAACTTGTGTACTAGATCACTTACGAACACATTTCTTCAGATACTATCAGAAGCATTTAAAACTCTACAATGGTGCTTTGTGAACCCTTTAGAATTTTCTATATTTCTGCATAAATATGACCTAAAACATCATCAGATTTTCACACAAGTCCTAAAAGTAGATAAAGAGAACCCAGTGAAACAAATGAGACAAAAATATTATACTTGGTCATTTATTTATTGAGGAAAATGATCCAATATTACATATCTGTGAGTGGCAAAAGTATGTGAACCTTTGCTTTCAGTATCTGGTGTGACTCCCTTGTGCAGCAATAACTGCAACTAAACGTTTCCGGTAACTGTTGATCAGTCCTGCACACCGGCTTGGAGGAATTTTAGCCCATTCCTCCGTACAGAACAGCTTCAACACTGGGATGTTGATGAGTTTCCTCACGTGAACTGCTCACTTCAGGTCCTTCCCCAACATTTCAACGGATTAAGGTCAGGACTTTGACTTGGCCATTCCAAAACATGAACTTTATTCTTCTGTAACCATCCTTTGGTAGAACGACTTGTGTGCTTAGGGGCGTTGTCTTGCTGCATGTCCCACCTTCTCCTGAGATTCAGTTCATGGACAGATGTCCTTACATTTTCCTTTAGAATTCGCTGGTATAATTCAGAATTCATTGTTCCATCAATGATGGCAAGCCATCCTGGCTCAGATGCAGTAAAACAGGCCCAAACCATGATACTACCACCACCATGTTTCACAGATGGGATAAGGTTCTTATGCTGGAATGCAGTGTTTTCCTTTCTCCAAACAGAACACTTCTCATTTAAACCAAAAAGTTCTATTTTGGTCTCATCCATCCACAAAACATTTTTCCAATAGCCTTCTGGCTTTTCCATGTGATCTTTAGCAAACTGCAGATGAGCAGCAATGCTCTTTTTGGTGAGCAGTGGCTTTCTCCTTGCAACCCTGCCATGCACACCATTGTTGTTTAGTGTTCTCCTGATGGTGAACTCATGAACATTAGCCAATGTGAGAGAGGCCTTCAGTTGCTTAGAAATGACCCTGGGGTCCTTTGTGACTTCGCTGACTATTACATGTCTTGCTCTTGGAGTGATCTTTGTTGGTCAACCACTCCTGGGGAGGGTAAAAATAGTCTTGAATTTCCTCCATTTGTACACAATCTGTCTGACTGTGGATTGGTGGAGTCCAAACTCTTTAGAGATGGTTTTGTAACCTTTTCCAGCCTGATGAGCCTCAACAATGCTTTTCCTGAGGTCCTCAGAAATCTCCTTTGTTCATGCCATGATACACTTCCACAAACATGTGTTGTGAAGATCAGACTTTGATAGATCTCTGTTCTTTAAATAAAACAGGGTGCCCACTCACACCTGATTGTCATCCCATTGATTGAAAACACCTGACTCTAATTTCACCATCAAATTAACTGCTAATCCTAGAGGCTCGCATACTTTTGCCACTCACAGATATGTAATATTGGATCATTTTCCTCAATAAATAAATTACCAAGTATAGTATTTTTGTCACCTTTGTTTAACTGGGATCTCTTTATCTACTTTTAGGACTTGTGTGAAAATCTGATGATGTTTTAGGTCATATTTATGCAGAAATATAGAAAATTCTAAAGGGTTCACAAACTTTCAAGCACCACTGTATCTAAAATAATCAATTCCTCACTTAGCACTGGCTATGTACAGTGCAATGCAATAATGAGTACACCCCCCCTGAAAAACGACATTTTTCACAGTATTAAAATGAACACAAACAATATGTCCCAAACAGTTCCTTGATGATGTTTATTGCACTATGTTCTTACATTATAACTCAAGCAGAAAGGTGAAAAGATGCCTTAAATTACATATTTTTCTGTTTCCGTGAAAGTGGGGTGGAGCAAAAGTGAGTACACCCCACAACAAACTCAATTACATCCAGTACATTTAGTACTTTGTATGGCCTCCATTATTTGCAATGACAGCCCCAAGTCTCCTTGGCATGGAGTGCACAAGTTGACAACATTTGGCTACATCAATCTTTTTCCATTCTTCAAGGATGACATCTTTCAGAGCCTGGATGTTGGATGGAGAGTGATGCTCAACCTGCCTCTTCAGTATTCCCCAAAGATGCTCTATAGGGTTCAGATCAGGTGACATACTTGGCCATGGAATCACTCTCACCCTGTTCCTCTTCAGAAAGTCAGCAGTGGCCTTAGATGTGTGTTTTGGGTCATTGTCATGTTGAAAAATGGCACGACGACCAACGGCCCGAAGTGATGGAAGCATCTTAGCTTTCAGTATAGAGCAGTACATTTGAGAATTCATGATGCCATCAATGAAATGCAGTTCTCCAACACCCGCAGCACTCATGCAACCCCACATAAGAACACTACCCCCTCCATGTTTCACTGTGGGCACCATGCATTTTTCCTTGTACTCCTCACCCTTGCGACGCCAAACTGTTTTGAAGCCATCAGTTCCAAAAAGATTGATTTTGGTCTCATCACTCCAGAGTATAGAGTCCCAGTAACCTTCATCCTTTTCAGCATGTGCCCTGGCGAACTCTAGACGGGCTTTTTTGTGACTGGGCTTAGGAGAGGCTTCCTTCGGGGACGACACCCATGCATGCCATTCCGCTGCACTGTATGGCATATTGTGTCACGTGACACATTCACTCCAATTTCAGTCTCTACTTCCTTAGATACCTGTTGTGCACTTGCATGCCGATTTTCCTCAACTTTTCTCATTACAAGCCGCTCCTGCCTGGGTGTTAATTTTCTTGGCCGGCCTGTACGTCTCTGTACTTTGGCTGCAGTTCCATCTGTCTTGAATTTTTGGATCACTTTTGCAACCGTGTTCTTACTGATAAGTAAGGCTTTACTGATCTTCTTGTAGCCCTCACCTCTCTTGTGTAAAGCAATAATCCGCTTTCTCAGATCCAGAGACATTTCCTGGCCATGAGGTGCCATTGCTGACAGCAGGAAATGGGAAAGGGTGGTTTGCTTTAGGTAACAGCCTTTTGTAGCCAACTGCCTAATTAACACCTGTGTAATGACTAATTAGACTCACCTGTGGTTAATTGTTTGTTCAGGTCCACATTGGTAGCCTAAAAAGTTGCTTTACTCAGAGCCCTTCAATGGGGTGTACTCATTTCTGCACCACACAAATTTCACTAAAACTGAAATAAAAATCATTTAAGTTATATTATTAGCCTTTGTTTTGAGTTCAAAAGCTCAACAGAACCTGTGTTTAACTTAGTCTGGGAACATTTTGGAAATATATCTTTGTGTTCCTTGTCATATTGTGTGAAATGTTACTTTTCAAAGAGGGTGTACTCATTATTGCATTGCACTGTACCTAAATACTTTTAGCAGTTTTAGCGATTATCTGTAATGTCCAGTTATATAGCACCAGTATATGCTGACAAAGGGAGGTGCAGATCTCCTTCTAGTAATTGTGTAGTCCCATGAAAACTACATCAACCCACCAGTTTGCTCATAACTGAAATTGGTTGCATACAGGACTTCCCTATGTAAGCGTGTAGGTGAAACCCTCAGACTTGGAGTCTTTTCATTATATGAAGCAAGTAAATGGTACTGTATATTTTCTGGTTATGCAGTTGCAGAGGTTTTTGTGGAAAAAAGAGAAAAAGAAAAGGGTTAAGCTCTAGGGTTACCCCTGGAAAAGCTTGAGGATCCATTGCACATCTCTACTACTGATGGTCATTTGTTAGCTTCTTGAGAAGTAAACCAACATCCATTCATACTTAGGACTAGAGTTTCCTTGGTTACAGCAGCATAACCACTGCATTGACTGGCTCACTTGGTCAGTGTCTATTTGAAGACCTCAATATAAAAAGCTCTGTTTTGAAACTCTCAAAACCATACCCTCTCCAAGTACTGAGACCCTTCCACAGCACAGTCTGATGCTGAGCTCATAGACCCTGGGCCACACATCCTGGTCCCCTTGGGAGGGTGCTGGAAATGGCTTTTCGGGAGGTTCTCCAATGAGAGCTTAACCTGGGTCATCTGGGAACCCTCTATTTTATTTCTGAAGGTCATGAAGGCACAGATCATGAAGTGGGATATGCCTCACCCTCCTCCAGACATCCAAGGATTACCTGGACCCTTGAATATCTGCAGAGGTGCTTTAGGTGGCTGATTATGAAAAAGGATGTGCAAGCATATATGGAAGCCTGCCAGGTTTGTGCATCCAATAAAGAACCCAGGGCATGCTGGCAGATTTGCTCCATTCTCTGCCCAAACTCTCCAGTCCTTTGTCCCACATCTCCTTAGACTATATCACATGATTGCCTATGTCTCAAGGCAAAAATTGTGATGTTAGTTTTAGTGGACTGTTTTTTAAATGCAGGTAAATTTATTGCTTTGCAGAAACTTAGCAAGCTAAGGAGACTGATGAACTCTTGCTTGAGCAACCTCATGTCTGACTGGTATCCGAGCCAGTTATGGAGGGCCTTCTGGTGAACTTGAGTGAATCTGCATCAGCAAAGCCAGAACTCATATTGTTAATCACAAAAAGCAATTAGGACCCACTTTCTGTCCAGGGCAGTGGCACTGGCTTTCTATTAAAAACTTACCCCTGTGCCTGGATTCCAAGGAATTAGCTCCCAAATACTTGGGTCCCTTTAAGGTTATTAGGACCATGAACCCAGTCTTCTATTGACTACAGCTCCCCAGATCCATGAGGATCAACACCGTATTCCATATCTCATGTCTCAAGCCAGTACTCTGTCCCTGTTATATTGGCACCCCCAAATAATATATCCCCCAACCCTATTTTTAATTGACAGAGCCCCAGCATACACTGTCAAATGTCTCATTAACTCCCAACAGACATAAACCCAGGTAAAACCCAGTACTTGGTCGAATGAGAGGGTTACATTCCCAAGTAGTATTCATGAGTCCCACCTCAGCACATTCTGGATCCTGAACTCATCTGAACCTTCCACGGTGGGTGGGTTCAGTGATGTCAGGAGTCATCCCTGGGGATGGGGGAATACTGTAATGTCTGGTTGCATAGCAACTATGCATGGTGGCAGAGGGAGGTGTAGACACCCTTCTGGTAATAGTTTAGTCCCATAAGAACTACATCACTCACCTTGTAATTTGGTCATCTCCTGACAACTGGTTGCACCTGGGTCTACCCTAAAATTGTATGGGCAAAACACTCAGATGCTGAGTCTTCTGATCAGATGAGGCCAGTAAATTGTATATTTTCTGGATCTGCAGTTGCAGAGTTTTTTTTGAAGAAAAAGAGAAAAAAAATAAAGGAAAAAACATTCTCTTAAGGAAATAAATGTGACATGATCAAACCCCTGAGTAAAAAACCCAACCTTGAGCCTTAGTGTAGCTTTTAATACCATTGATCAGAATATTCTTCTAGATAGACTAGTGTGGCAGTGGGAGCGTGGCCGAGCGTCAGTTTGTGAATGGAGGGTGTGGCCAGGGAAGATGAGTGGCAAAATCAATGCACCTGTTGTCAATTAATGTGTGTGAGTGCAGTCCAAAATAAAAGTGTGTGTGAACATCATCTCTCACCTGCTGTGCTTCTGTACTCCACCCACATCAGGGACTTATTACAGTGGTGCCGAAAGCCAGGAGTACGGAAGGGAACCACCACATGGAATCCTCCCCATTTAAGGATCTCATCCATGCCCTTGCTACCGCCCAGCAGAACCAGCATCAAATGCTGACTGCCCTCCGGAAGGAGCAAGAGCAACACTTTGAAGCCTTGATGCTGACCCAACTGGAAGATTGCCAGGCGTTCCGACATCTGCTCATGTTGGCAGGGTCCTCGACCTCCACCGCAGCGGACCCTCCCCACATTACCCTCACAAAGATAGACCCGCACAATGATCTGGAAGCCTTTATCGCTCTTTGAGAAAGTGGCCAAAGCGTGGGGGTGGCCGGTCAAGCAGTGTGTGGCATGCCTACTTCCGCTCCTGACTGGCGAGGCGCAGCTCGCCGCGCAGCAGCTCCCTGCCAACAGCCAGCTTGTCTAGGCCAACCTGAAGAGAGCCATCCTGCAGCATGTCGACCACTCCCTGGAACAGCACTGCCAACGCTTCTGGACACTGACGTTAGAGGAGGTTGGCCGGCCATTCGCATTCAGCCAACAGCTCCGGGACGCCTGCTGGTGGTGGCTGAGGGTGGACGACCATAACGCTGATGGGATCATCAATCTGGTGACAGTGGAACAGTTCACCGCTCAACTTCCGGAAGGAACGGTGGAGTGGGTCCAGTGTCATCGCCTGGCATTGCTGGAGCAAGCCATCGAGTTGGCAGAGGACCATCTGGTGACGGTTCCAATGGCAGGTGGATGGGTCGCCTCTTCTCGTTCTCTCTCTCTTTCTCCCCCATTCCCCCACCGAGGAGGCGAGGGTCAGCTCCCCCCAGCCGGCCCGTCTCCCTCTTCCGTGTCTGTGTCTTCTCTCCCTCAGGTGAGTGACACCCATAATGCCGGCGCAGAGAGAAAGCCTGGGCCGGTATGCTGGTGCTGCGGGGAGCTGGGGAATCTCCAGAGTCAATGCTCCATGATGGAAGTGGGATATGTGGTCCGGATCCTTGACATGCCAGAGACCGTCCCCAATTGGGCCGGAGTTTATTGTATACTGGTAAGTGTTCAAGGGGATACATATCATGTGTTGGTGGATTCCGGCTGTAATCAGACGTCAATCCACCAAAGCCTGGTGCAAGGTGAGGCATTGGGGAGAGCACAAGCGGTGAAGGTTTTGTGTGTGTATGGGGATGTTCACAATTATACTCTAGTGTCTGTCCATATTCTATTTCGGGGACAAAAGCATAGCATAAAGGTGGCAGTTAATCCTCGTCTCACCCACCCACTGATTTTGGGGACTGACTGACAGGGGTTCAGAAACTTAATGGAACACATAGTAGGGAGTGGGTCCTGCGATGATACATCACAGGGGGATCCTAATGTAGCATTGACTGGGGAAGCTGTCACAGAGCCGTCTACATCAACACCGCATCGGGGTGATGTGAGGAGTGAGGAGCAGCTCGCCCCTCCTCCCTCTCTTGGGGAGTCCCTTGAGGAGTTCCTGTTAGAGCAGTTGCGAGACAAGACTGTGTTATGCATTTGAGCAGGTGAGAGTAATCGAAGGTCAAACTCTCCAGCCAAATGCGGCACCTGCCGTCCCGTATTTTACTATTATGAAGGATAGGCTGTATCGAGTGATGCAGGACACTCAAACCGGTGAGCAGTTCGCCCAAATGCTAATCCCTAAGAGCCATAGGGAACTCATGCTCACTTTAATCCCATGGCTGGACACTTCGGACAGGATAAAACACTAGCCCAAATCATGGCCTGGTTCTACTGGCCAGGGATTCGTGGAGATGTCCATTGATGGTGTGCGGTGTGCCACAAATGTCAATTAGTAAATCCCATGGCCACTCCAAAAGCACCTTTGCGCCCTCTCCCTCTAATCGAGACCCCCTTCGAGAGAATTGGTATGGATCTCATCAGGCCATTAGATCAGTCAGCACAAGGATATTGCTTTATTTTAGTTCTGGTGGACTATGCAACGTGATATCCGGAAGCAGTACCTCTCCGCAATATCTCTGCACACAGTATTCCAGAAGCACTCTTCTGTGTTATCTCTTGGGTTGGGATTCCAAAAGAAATCCTGATGGACCAAGGCACTATGTTTATGTCATGCATACTGCGCAAACTGGATGAGTTATTGGAAATTAAATCTATCCACACCAGTGTCTATCACCCACAAACAGATGGCTTAGTGGAGCGATTTAATCAGACACTTAAAAATTTAATTCGGAAATTTGTAAGTGAAGATGCACGTAATTGGGATAAATGACTCGAGCCCATTATTCGAAGTACAAGGGGTCCCACAAGCCTCCATGGGATTTTCACCATTTGAATTATTATATGGGTGAAAGCCTTGCGGCATTTTGGACATGCTGCAGGAAAATCGGGAGGAGGGACCTTCACCTAGTAAGAATGAAATTCAATACATTCTCAACCTGCATGCAAAGCTCCACACCCTCACGCACTTAACCCAGGAGAATTTACGGCAGGCACTAGAACATCAAGCCCAGCTGTATGACAGGGGCGCATGCCTTAGAGAGTTCACCCCGGGAGACAAAGTACTTGTGTTATTGCCCACGTCAAGCTCTAATTTAGTTGCCAAGTGGAAAGGACTCTTTGAGGTCACACAGTGAATCAGGGACATCGACTATGAGGTGAGGCAAATGGATAGAGGTAGGGTCCTGCAAATATACCTCCTCAACCTATTAAAACATTGGAACAAGGGGGTCCCTGTGGCGTTTGCATCAGTAGTTCTGGAGAAGGCAGACCTGGGGCCGGAGTTAAAAACAACCAAAGCAATAACTCAAACCGCTCCAGTCCTTTGTGTTAGGACTGGGGCTGTTTTGGCCTCTAGAGGCCGCTGTTATTTCCATCTTGTCTTGTTTGTTTTGGCCTCTAGAGGCCGCCACTGTGTTTTTGTGTTTGTCTTCATTGCCTGTTTCCTGCCCCGCCCTGTTCCTTAATTAGTGTGTGTATAAATACCCCTCTGTTTGTTCCCTTGTCACAGAGTCTTTTTCCTATGCTATGCCTGTTAGTGCTAGTTCCCTCTGTTCCATGTTCCTTGCCTGTGTCTTTGTGGTTTTTGTACTTTGCTTTCTTTTTGGACCTTTTTGAATTTTGTTTGTACCATTTTTGAGATCTTCTGAGCGTTTGCATTTTTGCCTTTTCTTTTCTTATTTTTGGACTTTGAACTTTTGGATATTTTTTTATTTTCCCTTTATTTTCTGAGCTTTTGGATTACTTTTGTTTTTTGTCGTGGATTGTACATTTTGTAAATAAACTTTTTGATACTTTTCTACTTCTGCCTCACGCCTCTGCACTTGAGTCATCCCTCTGGTGGCCTAGTGGGGGTTTGCTGGATTATCACACCAGCGAACCAGGTTCGAATCCCAGCAAAACCCTAACAGAAAGACTCCGTCATGACCGACTCAGCAGAGGCTTCTTCATCTGTCTACCCGGCCAACCTTCTGGGAATGATGGCTGCGTTAACACGCCTCAGATCCACCATGGACACTCATGGATGGACTCTCGCAAGCCAACGTGAGGCCCTTGCTCGCCAGAAGGTACTGCTTCAGCAGATTGGGAAAACCCTGGCACAGCTAACTTCTCTGCCCCCATCTCCTCCGCCTGATTCTGCTCCAGTGCCTCCTGCCATGCTGCCTTCTTCACCTCGCGAACCCAGCCTTCCTGCACCACAGAGGTATGACGGCAAGCACAGTGAGTGTCGAGAGTTCCTTACCCAGTGCCAACTCACCTTTGAGCTTCAGCCTACCACCTACACTACAGATCGCCGCAAGATTGCCTTTGTGATAACCTTGTTAGCTGGTAAGGCGCGGGCCTGGGCCACTGCTATCTGGCAGAGACAGGGACCCGAGTGCTCTGATTTCCAGCTGTTTACTGAGGAGATGCTTCGTGTCATCGATCAAGCAGACATCAGTAAAGACGCAGCCAGAAAGCTCATGTCCATCCGGCAAGGGGGAAGCGTCACAGACTACGCCATCTCGTTCCGGACGCTCGCAGCAGTAAGTGGATGGAACGAGACTGCCCTGGTGTCAGCCTTCCACCATGGTCTGTCTGACCCCATCAAAGACGGTCTGGCTTCTATCGGATGCCCTAGTGACCTCGAAACACTGATCTCACATTCTACTCGTCTGGACAACAGGATGAGAGAACGCCGCCAAGTCCTGAGCCTCCCCGGCCTCTCTGCCTCTACCTGGAGCCCGTCTACCTCCTCCAGTGACTGTCCAGAACCCATGCAAGTGGGTCGTACTCACCTCTCCGCATCTGAGAGGGAGCGCAGAAGGAGGGACAAGTGCTGCATCTACTGTGGCAAGCCTGGTCACTTCCGAGCATCATGTCCCGAACTCTCGGGAAAAGGACCGCCCCGTCCAGCCGAGGGAGGGTTGTGATGGGGCCTACCCTCTCTCCTGAACTTCTTGGCCAAGGAGTTTACATCCCGGTCTCCATCTCCTGAGGTGAGTCTGTCCACTCTTGTCAAGCCTTGTTAGACTCCGGGGCGGCTGGAAACTTTATGGATGTTCACTTTGCCCAAAGTATCAATGTTCCTACTGCTCCTCTTGAAATCCCGCTGTCTGTGTCTGCCCTCGATGCCCAAGCGTTAGATGATGGAAGAGTCACCCAAGTTACTTCTCCAGTCTTTCTCCAGTCTCAAGGTCACAAGGAAGAAATATCCCTGCACCTGATTCCTTCACCAGAGTTCCCAGTGATTCTAGGCCTTCCTTGGCTTACCCGCCACAACCCTTGCATAGACTGGGTAACAAGCCAGGTTGTGGAATGGGGCCCTGCGTGCCATGCCTCTTGTCTGCTCTCTAGCTCTCCTGTGTCTCCTGCCGAGCCCCCTGATCTCACCGAGCTATCTCAAGTTCCCACAGAGTACTGGGATTTGAAGGAGGTATTCAGCAAAAGCAGGGCCGCTGTTCTTCCTCTGCACCGGGCCTACGACTGTGCCATCGACTTGCTCCCTGGGACTACCCCTCCTCGTGGCAGACTGTTTTCCCTCTCTCAGCCAGAACACAAGGCCATGGAGGAATACCTCAAAGACGCCCTGGTCTCTGGGTTCATTCGACCCTCCACCTCACCTGCTGGTGCTGGCTTCTTCTTTGTCGGCAAGAAGGATGGGGGGCTCCGACCATGTATTGACTACAGGGGCCTGAACAAGATCACTGTGCGCAACCGATATCCCCTTCCGCTGATGTCCACAGCATTCGACCTGCTCCAAGGCACCACCATCTTCACCAAGTTGGACCTACGGAACGCATACCACCTCATCCGTATCCGACAGGGAGACGAGTGGAAGACTGCCTTTAACACCCCGTCTGGGCACTACGAATACCAGGTGATGCCATTCAGACTCACCAACGCACCAGCTGTTTTTCAGGCCCTAATCGACGACATCTTGAGGGACATGATTAACCTGTACGTTTTTGTCTACCTCGATGACATCCTTATCTTTTCCAAGACCATGCAGGAGCACCGCCACCATGTCCGCCAAGTTCTCCAGAGGCTGCTACAGAACAATCTGTTTGCCAAGGCCCAGAAATGCGAATTTCATGTTCCCGAGGTCTCCTTTCTGGGTTTTATTGTACAGACAGGCCAACTCCAAATGGACCCAGCCAAGACCCTGGCCGTCCGGGACTGGCCCACTCCCAAGTCCGTCAAAGAGGTTCAGCGGTTCTTAGGATTTGCTAACTTCTACCGCAAGTTTATCAGGAACTTTAGTTCTGTAGCAGCACCTATGTCAGACCTCACCAAAGGGACAGGTGGATCTTATGTCTGGTCTCCTCAGGCGGAAAAGGCATTCAAAGACCTCAAGCACTGCTTCTGCATGGCACCCATTCTGGTCCTCCCGGACACCTCCCAACCATTCATCGTGGAGGTGGACGCCTCGGACAGTGGTGTCGGCGCGGTGCTCTCTCAACGTTCGGAAGGAAAGCTGCACCCCTGCGCATACTTCTCCCACCGCCTGAGTCCTGCGGAGTCCCAGTACGATGTGGGGAATCGAGAACTGCTAGCGGTCAAACTGGCCCTTGAGGAGTGGAGGCACTGGCTGGAGGGAGCGCAACATCCATTCCTGGTTTGGACGGACCACAAGAACCTGGAGTACCTCCAGCAAGCCAAGAAACTGAACCCACGACAGGCTAGGTGGGCCCTGTTTTTCAGTCGGTTTGACTTCACCCTATCGTACCGCCCCGGCTCCAAGAACACCAAACCTGATGCACTGTCCAGGCTGTTTTCTGCCACTAACAGGGAGAGTGAAGTCGGGCCTATTATCCCTGTGTCCCGGATTGTGGCCCCTGTCCGCTGGGGTATTGAGGAGGCCGTCCGACGAGCCCAATGCCAGGACCCCGGTCCTGGGACGGGGCCACCGGGCCTCTTGTACGTCCCACATCAAGCCCGGGCCAAGGTTCTCCAGTGGGGTCACTCGTCCCCTCTCACCGCCCACTCGGGAGCTCGAAGGACCCTGGACTTTTTGAGAAGGCGCTTCTGGTGGCCTAGCATGGAGAAGGAAGTGAGGTCATTCGTCCCTTCCTGCGAAGTGTGCACCAGAAGCAAGAACCTACAACAGCACCCCCAGGGTCTCCTGCAACCTCTGACCATTCCCCGGCGTCCCTGGTCCCACGTGGCAGTCGACTTCATCATGGGTCTCCCCGAGTCACAAGGTAGCACTGTCATATTGGTCATAGTTGACAGATTCTCCAAGGCATGCTGCTTTTTACCACTGTGCAAGCTCCCTTCTGCTCTTGAAACTGCTAAGCTATTATTCACTCATGTCTTCCGAGTCTTTGGTCTCCCGCAGGACATTGTCTCAGACCGAGGGCCCCAGTTCTCCTCCCGAGTGTGGCACGGGTTCTGCAAGGTCATCGGAGCCACTGCCAGCCTCTCCTCTGGGTTTCACCCAGAGTCCAATGGCCAGACGGAGAGGCTCAACCAGGACCTGGAAACCACCCTGCAAGGCCTGGCTATGGATAACCCGACATCGTGGAGCACCTGGCTGCCATAGGCAGAGTACGCCCACAACACCCTGCAGTCATCGGCCACCAAGCTGTCACCATTCCAGTGCTAATTCGGGTTCCAGCCACCTCTGTTCCCAGACCAGGAGGAGGACGCGGGGGTGCCCTCGGTCAACCAATATGTGAGACGGTGTTGCAAGACCTGGAGCAAGGTCAGGAAGACCCTCATCCAGACCTCCAGAACCAACCAGACTCAGGCCAACCGCCATAGAAGACCTGCCCACGCTTTCCGCCCTGGGCAGCGGGTTTGGCTGTCCACTAAGGACCTTCTGCTGCGGGTGGAGAACCGCAAGCTTGCTCCTCGCTACATTGGCCCCTTCAAGGTGGTGCGCAGGGTGAACCCTGTCACCTACCGGCTCCAGTTGCCCCGGACTCTGAGGATCAACCCCACATTCCATGTTTCCCTGTTGCAGCCCGTACTGACGTCCACGTATGTCCCTGCCCCTAGGAACCCCCACCCCCCTGCATCTTCCAGGGTCAGACTGTGTTCACCGTGCATCGCCTGCTTGACTCCCGCCGGGTCTGTGGTGGGCTTCAATATCTAGTAGATTGGGAGGGCTATGGCCCTGAGGAACGCTGTTGGGTCCCCGCCCGGGACATTCTAGATAAGGGACTATGCCGGGACTTCCATTCGGCCCATCCGGATCACCCTGGGAACGTCAGGAGACACTCCTAGAGGGGGGGGGGTCCTGTTAGGACTGGGACTGTTTTGGCCTCTAGAGGCCACTGTTATTTCCATCTTGTCTTGTTTGTTTTGGCCTCTAGAGGCCGCCACGGTGTTTTTGTGTTTGTCTTCATTGCCTGTTTCCTGCCCCGCCCTGTTCCTTAATTAGTGTGTGTATAAATACCCCTCTGTTTGTTCCCTTGTCACAGAGTCTTTTTCCTATGCTATGCCTGTTAGTGCTAGTTCCCTCTGTTCCATGTTCCTTGCCTGTGTCTTTGTGGTTTTTGTACTTTGCTTTCTTTTTGGACCTTTTTGAATTTTGTTTGTACCATTTTTGAGATCTTCTGAGCGTTTGCATTTTTGCCTTTTCTTTTCTTATTTTTGGACTTTGAACTTTTGGATATTTTTTTATTTTCCCTTTATCTTCTGAGCTTTTGGATTACTTTTGTTTTTTGCCGTGGATTGTACATTTTGTAAATAAACTTTTTGATACTTTTCTACTTCCACCTCACGCCTCTGCACTTGAGTCATCCCCCTGGTGGCCTAGTGGGGGTTTGCTGGATTATCACACCAGCGAGCCAGGTTCGAATCCCAGCAAAACCCTAACACTTTGTGGAGACCACTTCTCACCAGCCCAACTCACAGAGGTTGCCAAGTTGCAGGAGGAATTTTCCAATGTGTTTTCACCCCTTCCCAGCCACACCCACCTCATAGAACACTGTATTAAAATGCCCCCAGGAGTGGTGGTGTGTAGTCACCCTTACCGCTTACCTGAACACAAAAAAACGTGGTTTGGGATGAACTCAAGGCCATGCTTGACATGGGCATAATCGAGGTGTCACACCGTGACTGTAGCAGCCCAGTGGTCCTGGTACCCAAGACCAACAGGTCGATCCGGTTCTGTGTAGACTATAGAAAAGTCAACGTGGTGTCTAAATTTGATGCATACCCAATGCCTCACATTGATGAGTTGCTCGATTGGTTAGGCGCTGCTCACTTTTATTCGACACTCAATTTGATGAAGGGATATTGGCAGATCCCCTTGACTCTTCTATCCCCAGAGAAAATGGCCTTTTCCACACCGTTTGGATTACACCAGTTTTACACGCTTCCTTTTGGGTTATTTGGGGCTCCCGCTATGTTCCAGTGGCTCATGGACAAGATACTCTGTCCCCATGCCGCCTATGCGGCAGCATACCTTGATAACATTATCATGTACAGCAACAACTGGCCGCAGCACCTTGAACACCTTAGAAATGTCCTAGAGTCATTGAGGCATGCAGGTCTCACAGCTAACCTGAAAGAGCATGCAACTGGGTGGGTGGAAGTACGGTATCTAGGTTTCCACTTGGGTCATGAACAGGTGTGTCCCCAAATTGATAATACTGCAGTGATTGCGGCCTATCCGAGGCCCAAGACCAAAAAGATGGTGAGACAGTTCCTGGGGCTGGCTACTATCATAGGTTCACACCTAATTATTCAGATGTCACCAGCCTGCTGACTGATCTCAATAAAAAGGGAGCACCAGATCTGGTCCAGTGGATGGAACAGTGCCAACAGGTTTTCACTAAGGTAAAAGCTGCACTGTGTGGGGGGCCACTCTTACACTCCCCTGACTTCTCTGTCCCCTTTATTTTGCAGACAGATGCATCAGACAGAGGACTGGGGGCTGTTTTGTCCAGAAGGTGGAGGGCAAGGAAAGTCCCATTCTGTACATCAGCCGCAGGCTCATGATGCGTGAAAGTAAGTACAGTACCATCGAAAAGGAGTGCCTGGCCATCAAGTGAGTGGTCCTCACCCTCCGATACTACCTGCTGGGGTGCCCTTTCACCCTCTGTTTGGACCACGCACCCCTCCACTGGCTTCACCGCATGAAGGATGCCAATGCACAGCCCACCCATTGGTATCTCACCCTCTAGCTGTTTAAATTCAAGGTGGTCCACAGGCCAGGGGCACAGATGCTGGTGGCGGACTTCCTGTCCCGTCAGGGGGGAGTCCATTGCAGGCTGGACGGCTCCCCAGCCTAAGTCAGGTGGTGGGGGTATGTGGCAGCGGGGGCATAGCTGAGCATCAGTTTGTGAATGGAGGGCGGGGCCAGGGAAGGTGAGTGGCAAAATCAATGCACCTGTTGTCGATTAATGTGTGTGTGTGTGTGTTTGTTGCAGTGACGGTGGAGGACAGAAAAGGAGGGAGAGAGCAGAGAGAAGGGATCTCCCCATTCTAGAACATAACTGTGTCTGTGTGTGCGTGTCTGTGTGTGACTAGAAATGGATGGTTAAAGCTGAAAAGCAACAGGAGCGCAGTCCAAAATAAAAGTGTGTGTGAACATCATCTCTCGCCTGCTGTGCTTCTGTACTTCACCCACATCAGGGACTTATTACAACTAGAAAATGTTGTTGGAGCTTTCTCCTGCCTCAGGTCTTATTTGACTCATCATTTTCAGTTTGCAGATGTAAATTGTGACTTATCGATGCATGCTAAAGTAAAGTTTGGTGTTCCTCAAGGCTCTGTTTTAGGTCCACCACATTTTTATCGAGATATGCTATCTCTGGGTACAATTATTATAAACATGGTATTAGCTTACACTGCTATGCTGATGATACACAGCTGTACGTTTCTGCACAAATGCCCCCAGAACAAACACCAGCTTAACAAAGTTGAGGAATGTGTAAAGGGCATTAGACACTGGATGCTGAGTAACCACAGGTAGCTTTCTGATTACATAATAACTCTGGATGGCATTCCAATAACATCATTGCAGCAGTGTACCAATGTGAATGGCTGACTCCAGTCTCTGATTTGGAGCTCATGTAGATGTTATTACTAGGACAGCCTTTTTCAATTCAGGAATATTGCTAAAATAAGAAAAATAATGTCACTATAAGGTGCAGAAAACCAGTTCATGGTTTTTTAAGCCTATGTTGGACTATTGTAATGCCTTTCTGTCTTGGTAATCTAACATGTGCATAAATAAACACCTTACAAGAACTAGAATCCTTACAAAAACCAGAAGATTTGTCCACATCACTTCTATCTTATCTACACTGCATTGGTTCTCAGTAAAAATTCTGCTTTGAATATAACATGCTACTAATGACCTCTAAAGCACTGAATGTTCTCACACACCCATTACCTGTAGCCGCTTATCCTGTCCTACAGGGTCGCAGGTAAGCTGGAGCCTATCCCAGCTGACTATGGGCGAGAGGCAGGGTACACCCTGGACAAGTCACCAGGTCATCACAGGGCTAACACATAGACACAGACAACCATTCACACCTACTGTCAATTTAGAGTCACCAATTAGCCTAACCTGCATGCCTTTGGGGGAAACCGGAGCACCCGGAGGAAACCCACATGGAGAGCATGCAAACTCCACACAGAAAGGCCCTCGCCGGCTGCTGGGATCGAACCCAGGACCTTCTTGCTGTGAGGCGACAGTGCTAACCACAACACCACCGTGCTGCCCCTGTTCTCACACAGTACCTGAGTAATCTTTTGGTCTTTTAAGATCTGCCATGCATTCTTTGATCAAATGCTCTCTCTCTCTCTCTCTCTCTCTCTCTCTCTCTCAAGCTACACTCATTACATCTGCTGCCTGATGAGATCCCTGTGATCCTGACTCCTTCTGCCCTATGGACTTGCCTGGCCCATCCTGATTCTGTGCTTTTGTTTGAAGCCTCCTTTACTTGAAAATCACTCATTGCTGCAAAGGATTGTCCTGCATGAATAGCCTAAAGTTACTTATGTTGTGGAAGAATAAGAACTCATAATTGCACTATCCACTATCACCCAGAGGAGGATAGGTTAAATTTTAAGTCTGGTTTTTCCTTATGCCACCTTGACAGGAACGGAGATTTTCCTTTTTGCTGTCACCTCTGGGCAACATGGTGGTGTAGTGGTTAGCACTGTTGCCTGACAGCAAGAAGGTTCTGGGTTTGAGCCCAGTGGCCAATGGGGGCCTTTCTGTGTGGAGTTTGCATGTTCTCCCCATATCTGTGTGGGTTTCCTCCGGGTGCTCCGGTTTCCTCCACAGTCCAAAGACATGCAGGTTAGGCTAATTGGTGACTCTAAATTGACCATAGGTGTGTGTGTGAATGGTTGTTTGTCTCTATGTATCAGCTCTGCGATGACCTGGCGACTTGTCCAGGGTGTACCCCGCCTCTCGCCCATAGTCAGCTGGGATAGGTTCTAGCTTGCCCACGACCCTGCACAGGGTAAGCGATTACAGATAATGGATGGATGGATGTCACCTCTGGCTTGCTTATTAGGGTGCTAAATCTAAATCCATGTACAGATTTCTGTAAAGCTGCTTTATGACAATATCCACTGTTAAAAGAGCTACATAAATAAAATTAAATTCAGCAGAACATACTCATTTAACCAGATGATACTGTCACTAAGAATGAACAAAGTTAGTTGACAAGTCCATGTTGCACTGTTTGGTTGAACTGCTTTCCTGTCCCCATGACAACCACACATATCCTGACTCACCTGTGGTGGATGAGATGTTAACATCAATGCTAATCTCAGGAATGCCTCCATTTCTGAGTGATGCAACACAGGTGTAGGTGCCAAAATCTGTGAACTTGAGGTCAATGATGTCCAGGTTAGTGGTTCCTGGTGCAACATCAGGGTCAGTCTGGGTGATGACCATACGCTCTGAGCTGCGTAGAGCTCGCCCATTCTTCAGCCAGCTGAATATTAGTTCCTCAGCTGGCGTGGCCTCCACCTGGCATGAGATCTTCACCTCACGCCCAATTTGAATGTTGTCATCATTGTGATATGGGTCAGGCGTAATCCAGAAACGACCTTTCCTAAGAGCTGGGCAAGATGAGAGGGACAAGGAAAATTATATGGTGTAAGATCCATATAGTACATTTAGTAAACATTTTCCTACACAGCTTTACATCACATTCAAAATCACAAACAACCCTCACCCTGGTTTGTAAAAGCTGCCATTACAAATCGCACTAAAATAGACCATCTAAGTGTCTTCACAAATAAAGTAGGGAAAATAAACCAAGAAGCCATCAGAGAACACAATTACAATATATTATTTTAACATGCATATGTTGCAATTAAAGAAAACTTTTAAGTTAACTCAGAACTTACCCAAATTCAGTGAACACTATACAGAATAAAAATAACTAATTCATTGACACCCGTAGTGTTACCAGTGATTCAAGAACAATGTACTACAGAATGTACATTTTACTACACCACTGCAATCCTGCTCAAGACTTTAACCAGATTCACAATTAAAGTTCATTTATGGTTGAAACATTCCCTTCTCACTGAGGAACTCTACACCCTTGGGGTTTAAACTAACAATATAACAAAAAAAAATCCCTCACCTTTTCTCCCAGTGACACTAAATCATATCAAGAAAATAGTCTGTCTTTGCTCTTTTATACAATTTATCCCAAAGCAAGTGCTGGAAGTGGGTGATGCACTGTCACCTCACAGCAAGAAGGTTCTGGGTTCGAACCTCACCTGACGGGGGTGTTTCTGTGTAGAGTTTACATGTTCTCCCCTTGTCTGTGTGGGTTTGTTCTTGTTTCCTCCCACTGTTCAAAGACATGCAGATTAGATAAAATTACCCAGCCACTGGGGTTGCACAAGCCAGTGCATACTTAATCCCGGTCTCAGGATAGATTGGGGAAGATTGCATCCATGGTGTTGAAGAAGCTTACGAGAAGAAAAAGACCAAGTACTCTGAGCTGCCAACTGAAGCTGCCCAGAATGGCTGGAAGACCAAAATTTTTGACAAAATGTTATACATTGAAGTCCATGTATGTAAACACTTTGTTAAAACCTTAAAGGAACAGTCCACCGTATTTCCATAATGAAATATGCTCTTACCTGAATTGAGACGAGCTGCTCCGTACCTATCCGAGCTTTGCGCGACCTCCCAGTTAGTCAGACGCAGTCCGACGCGCTGTCACTCCTGTTAGCAATGTAGCTAGGCTCAGCATGGCCAACGGTATTTTTTGGGGCTGTAGTTAGATGTGACCAAACTCTTCCGCGTTTTTCCTGTTTACATAGGTTTATATGACCAGTGACATGAAACAAGTTCAGTTACACAAATTGAAACGTAGCGATTTTCTATGCTATGGAAAGTCCGCACTATAATGACAGGCGTACTAACACCTTCTGCGCGCTTCGGCAGCGCATTGATATCTGAGCTCCGTATCAGTGCGCTGCCGAAGCGCGCAGAAGGTGTTAGTACGCCTGTCATTATAGTGCGGACTTTCCATAGCATAGAAAATCGCTACGTTTCAATTTTTTTAACTGAACTTGTTTCATGTCACTGGTCATATAAACCTATGTAAACAGGAAAAACGCGGAAGAGTTTGGTCACATCTAACTACAGCCCCAAAAAATACCGTTGGCCATGCTGAGCCTAGCTACATTGCTAACAGGAGTGACAGCGCGTCGGACTGCGTCTGACTAACTGGGAGGTCGCGCAAAGCTCGGATAGGTACGGAGCAGCTCGTCTCAATTCAGGTAAGAGCATATTTCATTATGGAAATACGGTGCACTGTTCCTTTAAAGTTATAGGTATAGCAAGGCTCCCTAGTAATGCAACAGAAAAGCGTTCACCCTGTCATATGGAGATCACAAGTTCAAATCCTGATGATGCTACAACCATGTGTAGCTAAGACAGCAAAATTGGGCCATGGTCTCGCTTTCTGTCAATTACAGTGACACTGGCCAGTCATAGGTGTCTATGAGCTCATGCATGCAGATGTGAGCAGGCAGTGCTTTCCTCTGAGTGCGTTACACCATCTCTGATGTTGCATGAGCAGTTTGAAAAGATGCGGTCTGCTGTCATCACATGCCTTGGAGGAAGCACATGATAGCCTTTGCCCTCCCAGGGTGGCTGTCATGTGATAGGGGAGAACTGTCTGGTGATGTGAGAATTGGCCAGAATTAAATCCGGGAGAAAATCAAGGGAAAAAAGTTATATGTATAGTGATAATGTATACGTATAATGATAATGCATCCTAAATACAGTACCAATCAAAAGTTTGGATACACCTACTCATAGGTGTAGCACAGGCTTTTTTCTGTATTTTGAATATACAGTGGTGCTTGAAAGTTTGTGAACCCTTTAGAATGTTCTATATTTCTGCATAAATATGACCTAAAACATCATCAGATTTTCACACAAGTCCTAAAAGTAGATAACGAGAACCCGGTTAAAAAATTAGACAAAATTATTATACTTGGTCATTTATTTATTGGGGGAAATGATCCAATATTACATATCTGCGAATGGCAAAAGTATGTGAACCTTTGCTTTCAGTATCTGGTGTGACCCCCTTGTGCAGCAACAACTGCAACTAAACATTTCCGGTAACTGTTAACCAGTCCTGCACACTGGCTTGGAGGAATTTTAGCCCATTCCTCCATACAGAACAGCTTCAACTCTGGGATGTTGGTGGGTTTCCTCACATGAACTGCTCGCTTCAGGTCCTTCCACAACATTTCAATTGGATTAAGGTCAGGACTTTGACTTGGCCATTCCAAAACATTAACTTTTATTCTTCTTTAACCATTCTTTGGTAGAACGACTTGTGTGCTTAGGGTCATTGTCTTGCTGCATGACCCATCTTCTCTTGAGATTCAGTTCATGGACAGATGTCCTGACATTTTCCTTTAGAATTCGCTGGTATAATTCAGAATTCAATGTTCCATCAATGATGGCAAGCCATCCTGGCCCAGATGCAGCAAAACAGGCCCAAACCATGATACTACCACCACCATGTTTCACAGATGGGATAAGGTTCTTATGCTAGAATGCAGTGTTTTCCTTTCTCCAAACATAACGCTTCTCATTTAAACCAAAAAGTTCTACTTTGGTCTCATCCGTCCACAAAACAGTTTTCCAATCTTCTTCTGGCTTGTCCACGTGATCTTTAGCGAACTGCAGATGAGCAACAATGTTCTTTTTGGAGAGCAGTAGCTTTCTCCTTGCAGCCCTGCCATGCACACCATTGTTGTTCAGTGTTCTCCTGATGATGGACTCATGAACATTAACATTAGCCAATGTGAGAGAGGCCTTCAGTTGCTTAGAAGTTACCCTGGGGTCCTTTGTGACCTCACCGACTATTACACTCCTTGCTCTTTAGATTAGATTAGATTCAACTTTGTCATTGCACATGTCACAGGTACAAGGCAATGAAATGCAGATTGCATCTAACCAGAAGTGCATAGCAGTAAATAGCATAAGTGTAATATACATAAATATAAATGTACAGGAATTACAGGGTATGGAATGGTATAATTATATGATAGATATTTACAGTATGTTCAGAATGTGCAATATGAATGAAAATGTGCAATATGAATGAACTGTAGTGCAAATGGTATTATACATAGATATTTGCAGTATATACAAAACAAGATATGAATAAACAGTAGTGCAAATAGTGATAGTGCAATGAAGTCAGTTCAAGTCAATTCAGTTTGTTGGGGGGGTTGTTGATGAGGGTGTGTGTGGGGGGGCCCTGTGTGTGTGTGTGTGTGTGTGGGGGGGGAGTTCAGCAGTGAGACAGCTGAAGGAAAAAAACTGTTCCTGAACCTGGTGGTTTTGGTCTGAAGGCTCCTGTAGTGCCTTCCAGAGGGCAGAAGAGTGAACAGTTTGTGTGCTGGATGGCAGGAGTCTTTGATGATGTTTATGGCTCCCCCGTAGACATCCTCAACAGGAGGAAGCGAGGCTCCCACAACATGCTGGGCAATCTTCACCACCCTCTGCAGTGCCTTCTGGTCCAAGACAGAGCAGTTCCCATACCACACTGTAATACAGTCGGTTAGGATGCTCTCGATGGTACAACAATAGAAGTTCACCAGAATGTCTGAAGAGAGGTGGTTTTTCTTCAGAGTCATCAAGAAAAAGAGAGGCTGGTGAACCTTCTTGACCAAGTTGGTTGTCCAGGTGAGGTCCTGTGAGATGTGAATCCCCAGGAATTTGAAGCTGGTCACACGGTCCACTGCTGCACCATTGATGTGGATGTGTGTGTGTGTGTCAGCATTCCTCCTGAAGTCCATGATGAGCTCCTTGGTTTTATTGGTGTTGAGCAGCAGGTTGTTCTCGCTGCACCACACAGCTAGGCGGTCCACCTCCTCTCTGTAGGCTGACTCATCGTTGTCCTTGATGAGGCCTATCACTGTGGTGTCATCCGCAAACTTGATGATGGTGTTAGTGTAATGTACAGGTCTGCAGTCATGAGTAAAAGGGGAGTAGAGGAACGGGCTCATCACACAGCCTTATGGTATGCCAGTGTTTACTATGAGGGTGGAGGAGCAGTGATGGTCTAAACGAGCATGTTGGGGCCTGTTGGTTAGAAAATCCAACAACCAGTTGCAGATGGGAGCACTGATGCCCAGATCTGTGAGTTTGATGATGAGCTTAGAGGGGATGATGGTGTTAAATGCTGAACTGAAGTCAATGAACAGCATTCTGGCATATGTGTTGCCATTATCCAGGTGCGAGAGGACAGAGTGCAGTGCTAGGGAGACTGCATCCTCTGTGCTCCTGTTCTTGTGGTAGGCAAATTGGTGGGGATCCAGGGAGGGGGGAAGAGAGGATTTGAGATTTGTCAGGACCAGCTGCTCTAAACACTTTGTAATGACGGGGGTGAGTGCTACTGAACGGTAGTTGTTGAGACATGTTGGAGTGGAGTGTTTTGGTACTGGCACGATGGAGGGGGTCTTGAAGCAGGTCAGAACAATAGCATGGGCCAAAGACATGTTGAATAAGTCTGTCAGGACCCCCGCCAGCTCCCCAGCATATGCTCTAAGCACACGTCCAGGGATGCCATCAGGGCCTGCAGCTTTATGTGGATTAATCCTGCTCAGCACTGCTTTAACATCACTGGGGGAGAGTGTTAGGGGTTGATGGTCTGTAGCCAGTCTTGCCCTGAATGCAGACTCCTGGTTGTCCTTCTCAAACCGAGCATAGAAATTGTTGAGCTCATTGAGAAAGGAGATATCAGAGGATGGGAAGAAGGGTTGTTGGACTTGTAGTCGCTGATGACCTGAATGCCTTGCCACATATGTCGGGGGTTGGAGTTGGAGAAATGCTCCTCAACCTTCTGTTTGTAGCAGTGCTTGGCCTTCTTGATGCCACGCTTCAGGTCAGCTCTGGCTGTACTGTAGGCTTGTACTTTTCCTTATCTGAAAGCAGCGTTGTGGGCTTTCAGCAGTAGACGGACATCTCTGTTCATCCAGGATTTCTGATTTGGGTACAAAGTGATCATTTTCTGGGTGGTGACGCTGTCTATGGTGGTGGTGATGTAGTCCAGTACAGAGGAAGCATAGCTCTCAATGTCTGTGTGGGATGACAGGTTGCTTGAATGACAAACATATTCCAGTCTGTGTGTTTGAATTGGTCCTGTAGCACAGAGTCTGTCCCGTCTGGCCACACTTTTATTGTCTTCATTATGGGTTTCACACGCTGGATGAGTGGTGAGTACTTAGGAGTGAGAAACAGAGAAAGGTGATCTGACTGTCCTATATGGGGGAGGGGTGTAACTTTGTAAGCTCCAGCTATGTTGGAGTAAACATGATCTAGTGTCTTATTTCCTCCTGTGTGGCAGGTAACATGTTGATGTAGTCTGGGAAGTACTGTCTTCAAGTTGGAGTGATTAAAGTCACCCGCAAAACTAAAGGCAGCCTCTGGGTGCATTTCCTGCTGTTTGCTAATGGCTGCATGCAATTCTCCCATTGCAAGCTTAGCATTAGCATCTGGTGGTGTATATACAGCAGTAATGAAAACTGATGTGAGCTCTCTTGGGAGATAAAAAGGTCTACACTTAACCATGAGAAACTCCTCAATTAGGTGAGCAGTGTCTCTCGGTGATAACAGAGTTTGTACACCAAGCTCTATTTATATAAATGCACAAACCTCCACCTCTGGTTTTGCTGGAGCCATCTACAGTCCTATCTGCACGGAGAGTGTGGTATCCTGCTAACTCGATAGCACTATCCAGAATACTGCTGTTTAGCCATGTCTCTGTAAAGATCATGACGTTGGAGTCCATAATCCATTTATTGTTGGTGATGCAGAGTCGTAGTTCATCCATTTTGTTTGCCAGAGACCAGACATTAGCAAGGAAAATGCTGGGTAAAGGGAGCCGATGCGGTATTAGCCTTAGCTTAGCTCATAGCCCCCCCTCACTTACCCCACCTTTGTTTACGGTCCCGACGCCGTCTGCAAACACTTCCACCCGGCTGGAAGGAGTGAGCAGCCTCCGGTGTTCTGGAGATCTCTGGGATGAGTTGAAGATTGGCGATAAAATTGTTGGAATTTCGTGATCCAATGTCCAAGAGTTCCTGTCTGCTGTAAGATGTTAAAGCAGTGCCGTACTGAATGAACAGTCCAGTAAGGAGCAGATAAAACACCGCTAATTTGCAAAATCTGGAGAGACACTGAGCCTCGTGTTTTTCACGTGCCGCCATCTTGGTTCACACTTGGAGTAATCTTTGTTGGCCAACCACTCCTGGGGAGGGAAACAATGGTCTTCAGTTTCCTCCATTTGCACACAATCTGTCTGACTGTGGATTGGTGGAGTCCAAACTGTTGAGAGATGGTTTTGTAACCCTTTCCAGCCTGATGAGCATCAACAACGCTTTTTCTGAGGTCCTCAGAAATCTCCTTTGTTCGTGCCATGATACACTTCCACAAACGTGTTGTGAAGATCAGACTTTGATAGATCCCTGTTCTTTAAATAAAACAGGGTGTCCACTCACACCTGATCGTCATCCCATTGATTGAAAACACCTGACTCTAATTTCACCTTCAAATTAACTGCTAATCCTAGAGGTTCACATACTTTTGCCACTCACAGATATTTAATATTGGATCATTTTCCTCAATAAATAAATGACCAAATCTAATATTTTTGTCTCATCTGTTTAACTGGGTTTTCTTTATCTACTTTTAGGACTTTTGTGAAAATCTGATGTTGTTTTAGGTCATATTTATGCAGAAATGCAGAAAATTCTAAAGGGTTCACAAACTTTCAAGCACCACTGTAATAATAAACAGATATGATAAATCTGTGAGTTAATCAATGTTATAATTGAGCTAGAAATGCTGCACTCTCTTTAGATAGCCCCAGTGCTATGCTGCAGAATCCAATCCTATCATGCATGTCTCTGTCATTATCAATAAGTATTACAGACATCTAATTTCTGTACCAAGCTATGTGATCTGTCAAAAAGCTCCAGGTTAGTTTGCTGTATGGATTATATCTTTTTGTCTACGCTGCAGTTAATTCTCTAGGAATTTCAGCACTTGGAAAACTGAATTTCATAAGTAAATTAAGAGTCACCTAATTTTAAAGTCTCCTTGTAGTAGACATACATATTTATGTAATTTGATTTTCTTACATAATGACAAACATTACGATGGTACAGTCATAATTATGGTCAATCATTTGTAAAAGAAAACTTTATTTAAGTGTACTTCTAAAACGTACATAAAGTGTACTTCTAAAATGTATACTATTAATATTACCACTTCTGTTAAAATACATACCTTACATTACGTCACATTACATTAATATAATACTTTAATACATACTTAAATAGATACTGCACACTTAAATGTGTTTTTTGAGCTGTAAACTTCTCATGATTTATGTGCCTATAATGCACTGGAATTCTGACCTTTTTTTCCTTTTTGTGATCACTTTTACATTAGCATGTCACCTGTGACTCTCATTTATGTTAGTATGGTTTATTAATGAAGTGAGTCAGCGGGACTAAAAGCACATTAGATTCGTTAGGTGTGCATGATGATGTGTTTTGGGTTGTTATAGTGTTGTATTATCACAAAAACCTGCAATTTTAATAGTGGTGTGTAGCCTTTTTATATCCAATATGCAAGATATGGATATTTATAGGAAATTTGATCCATAGGACAAATTTGTCAAGATAAAAGGCTTTATGTTTGAATAAAATCCTTCTCTTGCATTCGAGGTATAACAGGACTTGCTAGACGTTCTATTCATCAGGCTTCAGTTATGGATAGTTGTTTATTTTGTGGAGGTAATCCATGATATTATGTGGGAAACATGGGCACCGCAATGCTGTATGTAAAATGTCACTGCAATGCTGTATGATTGACTTCAACTCTGGGGCTTTTAATACTGAGCTTTGTCTCCTCAAGTCTCATCTTTATATTTTCCCCCACTTGTATATCATCATAATTACACCATTAGTCACACAGTAACATTCTAGCTCAATGGATAGTAAGCACTTAAAAAGCATTAAAAAGCTCATAATGAGCTTTTTAGATTATTAGAGGGGGAGTTTTATGAGCCAGTCTGCTTTGCTGTTGCACAGATCACAAAATTTCATTTGCTGGGCAAAATAAGAGATGGATTGAGAAGAAAACTAATGTAAACCATGTTACATGGGAGGACTGTGAACTTCAGTAATCTCGCTCCATGCTGCTAACCTCCTGTGATCAGCTCAGCAAGGGTGCTTGTTTGAAATGCTTCCATACCCTCGTGAGACAGATAGTCTGCAGTGCTACTACACTATCTAAAGTGAACATCTAAAGAAAGTGTTGCCTACATTGACAGCTGTAGCATTAGGCTGAAGCTACAGTTGGGGACTGGAATAATATTTGTAGCAGTTTATGTTTTGTAAAGGTTTGGTGCTAAAAACATGTACAACCTTGAGTCCAAAAAAGTCAGGATGCTGTGTAAAATGTAAATAAAAACAGAATACAATGATTTGCAAATCCATTTAACCTATATTCATTTGAATACAATACAAAAACAAGATATTTAATGTTCAAACTGATAAACTTTATTGGTTTGTGTAAATATACACTTGTTTTGAATTTGCTGCCTGCAACATGTTCCAAAAAAAGTTGGCACAGGGGCATGTTTACCACTGTGTTACATCACCTTTTCTTTTAACAACACTCAGTAACTTTTTGGGAACTGAGGGCAATAATTGTTGAAGTTTTAATAGTGAAATTGTTTCCCATTCTTGCTTGTAATACAACTTCATTTGTTCAATAGTCTGGAGTCTCTTCTGTCATATTTTGCACTTTATAATGTGCCACACATTTTCAATGGGAGGCAGGTAGGCCAGTTTAGCACCTGCTCTCTTTTACTGCAAAGCCATGCTGTTGTAACATGTGCAGAATGTGCTTCTCCCCATGTCTATGTGAGGTTCTGCTAGATTCTCCAGTTTCCTCCCACTGCCAAACTACATGCATGTAGGTAGATTGGCTCGATGTAAATGAGTTTGTGAATGTGTGTGCATAGTGCCCTGTGATGGACTGGTGTCCCATCCAGTGTGTATTCCCAGTTTGTGACCCTCACTAGGATAAATGAATAAATAAATGAATGATTTATTATTATAGATTTACTCTGTAAATCCCATTTTACAAGATCCTGTGTACTGAATGATTTTGCAGAATTCTGTAATTCTAATTCTCAAATCTTTGCAGTGTTTACATGCCCTTCAATACAAAACAAGCACATTTTCTAAGGTGAGAAAGACACTGGAGTGAGCTCTACCCTGATGAGACCTAAGCATACTTATACCGACCAGCCATAATATTAAAACAGCTGACAGGTGAAGTGAATAACATTGATTATCTTGTCACAATGGCAACTGTCAAGGGGTTAGATATACAAAAAAAAAATGCTTGAAACATCTTAATTTACATGTAATGAGTCTAGAATATATTACATTTTCACTTTCTTAAATAACTGATGGAAAATATTGAACTTTTTCCACAATATTCAAATTTTTTGAGATGCACTAGTACTTTAGGGGATTTTAAAATACCATTTTACTCTAAATTTCTACATGAGAAATCAACAAAAGTCATGGCATGAACATTGTAGTATCAAACATTATAAATATATTATAGTTTGCAGATTACAATTTGGTTTTATAATTTTATGGAAATATAGAAATTACGTAACTGAACAAGTAGAACAGAATTATTCATCAGTACTGAAATATGAAAGTCAGGTCATGAGTATTTGAAGTCTTTTTCATTCATTTTAGGTTGTTTAATGTGATTTAATAAACATTTAACATGAACTAATTTTAATTTACTAAGATAGCTGCAAGCGGTGAAGACGGAACCTTGCATCTCTGATGCTATCACCAGGTTAACACAACACAACAATTAAAAGAGTTCCTTTTTTAGGAAGAATGCAAAATGCCTCCCAACATCAGTGAATTAACAATGCCACTAACCGGTTCTAACCACATAAACCAACATCGCGACCCTTGTCTGGAATGGGGTTCAACTCACTGCTGTGTTCTTGCTTATAAAAGTAGCTAAATTATTATGTACAATTTTTTAACATTTCCCAGCTACACCATACAACATACTCAAATCCCTTGCTGAGGAATTGGAAAACAAACACAAATATTAATGTTAAACACATGTTCGTATGGATCTTTAGACAATATAAACATCAGTGATGAGCAATTCCAGCGTTATGGACGTGACACTTGAACTCAAAATGTCAACAAATGACCCAGTGCATGTTTTATTGTCTCCCAGTATTTAAACAGGTGTTGCATATTTTAAGGCTGTACCATGCCGGAGAAGTGATAGAACAAGAACAATTCCCATAGTACATCTGGGGCATGCCAGAAAATGCCAATAAAAGATGCGTTATGGATGTGACAGAAAAAGTATCACTTTTCTTGGGTGACTGTACATTTTTATCAAACTCTGTGAAATTGTAAACCTAATGTCGAAATGGAGATATCCATTTGATAGAGGGGTCCAAGGTGAATATTAAAAAATCTTTGTTTAAAATATTTTGTATTTCATGCAGAGTTTCGGAAGGAAAAGTCACCGTTATGGATGTGACGAAATTCCGTTATGGATGTGACGCGTCTGAAATAGACATGGCATATGTTTAGAAAATCAGCAATTTAACCACCATAACCCTTTGAAAAACTCTCTAAATATCAGCTAAAACTATCAAAGTTCTTAAATAATATTTAGGATGGCTATTGTTTTGCTGTTTTGTGGATTTTTGCATACATTTCTGTGGCTTGTGGGAATAATATAGAATTGTACATGATCAAAGTTGGTTTTAGCTTGGGTTTTACATTATAAGAAAGAAAGACTGACAGTGACATATTAGGTTGGTTACAAATTGGTTCAACTTATTCACATCTGTAAAATACAGGCCTAGGTGATATCTCTGGGAGTGGTTTTGATGTATTACATGTTGCTTTATTTTTGCATGGTGAGGTTGACATTTACATGGAATTGCCCTGTTATAGTTCTAAATAAAATTACAAGAAAAAAGAGAACCTTTTAACATATAAATCTCATTATGCTCAATGACTGCATACACTGACACCTAATCTTTACACTTCAGCTGTTCATGTAGCCTGCCATAGTAATATAACCCGTTCTATGCATTGTGTAAAAAATATGCATCTGACAAATTTTTACTTCATGTGTAATGGTAAAATGCATGTAATATTTCATTTTAAGACACTGCCTTTACTTCACGTGTGTGCAAAATAGTCAAGACTTTTAAATATTGGAAATATCAATTTTTGTGTATCAACTACAAGGACACAGTTTAGGTGTAAATCATATCGCTCAAATTCTAAACATTTTGTGCAATTTAACCTCCATAAGCGAATGTATAATGAACTAACACCCCTCTTGTGTGCCACATCACACTGCATTAATTACATCATTTTGCATATCAGAAATTTAGATTCTCAACCATGCTTACATTATGCAGACTAAAATCTGTATGCATGTATTCGGTTTTGCATGTCTGGTTACTTTGGATGTGTGAGGCAAAGATCATGAGTTTTTAAACATTAGAAGTATCAGTTTTTTTGTGTCTGGAAGACAGTAGTGATGGTCCAGTTGATAGTGAAGCTCTGAAGCATGTGTCGAGTACAAATGGCAATCTTAACTGAAGCCCCATATCAACACGTGGTGCGCATTAAGAATAATAATGTGACCGACACTGCTGAGGTGTTGTTACACAACTGAGGCTCCATTACTGCATACAACGACACAAAACTCCAGCAGATTTTCGTGCGTCAGTGCTTAAAGGAGGGTTGTTGGTGAGATTGACAGGTATTTGCTGTGTTCAGTAATGGAAACTTCAAGAAAAAGAAAACGTTCTCCAATTTGGGAACATTTTGAAGGTAAAGTGCCAGTTCTGCTTGAAAGAGTTGTCAATCATAGAAACTTCTTTTTCTGAATAAAAATGAATAACACTCTTGTCTTTCACATACAAGTATACAAGCACACCCAGTTGCACAAGCACTTTAATGATTCACACACACTATTCCCACTGAACATATTTTCCCACACACAGTTTTATGTAGATAAAAATTTATTGCTAAATTCCGTATTAGAAATAGATACCATAGCAAATACTCTTCTGCCTGTACATGCTCCCCCTAGGGGACATTATCCATAAACACTTTGTTTCTTTTCACTTTTACGCTGATGACACACAGTTATAGCTACCATTAACAACACAGGAGTCTGCCCAATCTCTCCTAGACTGTATAGAGGCCATTAAGCATTGGATGTCCAACAACTTCTTACAACTCAATGATAGCAAGACCGAGGTCGTAATTTTTGGATCCTCTAAATCAATGGAGCACTTGCATGTGACATCACAGCCGATCCAGATTGTGACAGACGCCATCTTGTCGGTCAAACGCCATATTTCCGCCTTCTACTTCTACCTTTTCTTCTGGAAAACCCTACTATATACAATTCTACTACAACGGCTGCGGCTACAAGCTCTCCCTACCTGTGCACGTTTTTTATGTTTTTTGTGTGTATTTTTGCGTGTTGTTCGTCTGTATCGGACTTCAATATCCACTACAACCGTATGGACTTACTGGACATTGGTTTCCAGCAGAAAATGACGGTTTGTAGTGATTTCCATCGCATGCACAACATTCCGGACGAGATAGCGAGACCAGCGGGGTCTCCGTGGATTGTTATCGGAAGCAAAGCGAAGGAGGCGGCGTCAGGAGCGGAAGCAAAAGCGAAGCTGCAGAGCCAGCCTGTTGACTAAACTCAGAAAACAGCCACTCAAATCTCCACTGCCAAGCCTTTACCTCTCCAACGCCAGATCCATGGTAAACAAGACGGACGATTTGGAATTACAGCTGGAATTACCTTATTCTATTCTATAATCGGCTGGTCAGTGCTATACTCAATACTTAAGTGACTTACCCGTCCAATGAGGATTGTTATTTTCTTGTTTACAAGATGCCACATCTGAGTCGCTGCCAAATCCTGAATTTCTGTAAAGATAACTGTCCAGAGATTTATAAGCACGCAGTGCTTCACCACTGAACAGTGAGGGAAAGTTAATGAGGTAATTATTCACGTCTGGGTATTCTGCTGGCAGTTCAATATCCACTGACATGGTCGTGAAAACTACGTCCGGTAAGCCATAAGGGTCACTAATCTGTAGATCATTTATTTTAGACCTATATCTAGTTATCTGTTCATTAGAAAAATGAGCCGTGTAGTCCGTCGGTTGACATTGATCCATTCTGTACACGAGTGCAGCAGTATTCAGCTGTGTTTTTTACCGACAAGATGGCGGCTGTGTACTTTCCGGTCACGTGACTGCAAGATCTCTATACCCACAGTTACTAACAATCTATCTCACCTCTCCTCCTTTGTTAAGCCATCTGCTAAAAGCCTTGGGGTTATATTTGAGTCTGACTTGTGTTTTAAAAAACAGATTAATACTGTCATTAAAAATAGTTACCATCAGCTGAGAGTGATCACCCGGCTCAAGCCCTCACTGTCCTTTCAAGATCTGGAAACAGTTATCCATGCCTTCATAACATCTCGGCTGGATTACTGCAACGCCCTTTATTTTGGCCTCCCCCAGTCCCAGCTAGCTCGCCTGCAGTTGGTGCAGAATGCTGCTGTTAGGCTTTTAACAGGCACAAAGAGGCAGGAACACATCACCCCTGTCCTCTCCTCTCTGCACTGGCTTCCTATTTGTTTTAGAATTCAATTTAAAATACTACTTTTGGTTTTTAAGTCACTTCACTGCCAGGCCCCTACAGTATGTACATCTCTGACATGCTTCAGCACTACTCTGCACCCAGGTCCCTCAGATCTGCCGACAAAGGTCTCCTCCATGTTGCCCGGTCCCGCCTAAAAAACAAAGGGGACCATGCTTTTGCTGTGGCAGCTCCACGTCTCTGGAATGGTTTGCCTCCTGACATCAGATCTGCTCCCACAATTACTACTTTTAAATCCAGACTCAAAACACATTTGTACTCCTTGGCCTTTGCCTCCTAGTTTATTTTTTTCTTTTATCCCTATTTTTTATCTAGCCTTTTTATTGCACTTGTCTGTTGGAATGCTTTTTGTATTTTATGTATTTTATTCTTGCTGCTTGACCATGTCTCGCTTTTAGTTCATTTTATTATTTAATTTTAGTCTTTTAGTTTGACACTGTACAGCACTTTGGCCAGTTCTCGCTGTTTTTAAATGTGCTATATAAATTAAACTTACTTACTTAGCACGTTAGCTATTTTACTTTTTGGATACCATTATAACTCTTACTCATGTACATTTCTTCTCTTGAATCAATAAGCGTTTAATCAATATGTAGATCATCATGATAAAAACATCATTATTCATTACTCATATGGTGTCCACATCTCAAGATTGAAGGTACTTCATTGTTATTCATTAAGGCCACGTGTTATTAGTTCTATAATCCACCAGATGTCACTGTTTCATGACACACAAACAGCAAATTTTTCCTGACACAAGTAGTTGCATGCATCATACACTTGAAGATGTGTCATCTGCCCATCACTAGAAGTCAGTGGTATATAGACAGAACACAGTTTTGGTATCTAAGTCACAATGCTCAGTGTCTAAATATTTGGCTAAATATTTGGTGCAATTAAAACTTCATGAGCTGGTTTGTGATGCACTATCACACTTGTGAAGAATATTGATGATTTCATATATAAACTGTAATAGATACAATTTATGCGAGTTGTGCTGTTACCTGAATAGTGGAAATGTAAAGCTTGAGACATATCGGGACAGTTTGTCAACCTTCATCCCTGACAATCATTAACTTCAAAACCTCTATAATAATCCAGTAGAAGGCAACAGGAAACCACTACTGTAATTCTTCTCTGTCAGAGTGGCCATGTCGCTGTAGTGATATGCCTAGATAGATAGGGAACAAAATATGCTGTCTGCTTCTCTTAACCCTCTTACCTCTAAGCCATTTTTTCCTATTTTTCTCCTCAGCTAGCTGCTGTTAGTGAGTTCCTTGGCTAGGTGCTGTTAGCCAGCCCCTCGGCAAGGTGCTATTAGCTAGCTCCTCGGCTAGATACTGTGAAAGAGCGCCTGGGCTAACTGCTGTTAGCAAGTTCCTCGGCTAGGTGCCATTAGTGAGCCCCACATCTAGCAAGTGTAACCAGCCCAGCAGCTAATGCCGATAGCTAGCCCTGACTTATTCTGAGGAAATAGTGTCAATAGCATGTCTGTCAACTTTATAAGGTTAAAAGAATTAGTTTTAAATTAGATGGCTGAATTAGACCGGTGAATCAGCAACACTGCTACTACTATAAACAACGTCGTCACATAGAGTGGCATTATGACATAAGCATGTCTCGACCAACCATCAAACATTTATTGATTGGTTGAAATGCTATCTAATGAAACAATCCGAAAAAAAAATCTGTTGAAAGGTACCCAAATTCATCTTGTCTCTCTGGCTACACTGTTCAACATATAAAAAATTCCTTCACAATAATATATAGATTTAGGCACTGCCTAAAAGCAGAGCTCCCATCTGTTTCTGGGTTGTACAATTGTCTTATATCATAGCCAGCCTCTTTTGTTTTATTTCTTTACCGGCTAACACTGGCCACTAGGCGGTGTGTATGACTGGTAATTACTAACACTGGCCGCTAGGCGGTGTGTATGACTGGTAATTACTAACACTGGCCGCTAGGCGGTGTGTATGACTGTCAATTACTAACACTGGCCGCTAGGCGGTGTGTTCATTCATTCTCTCTAGCCGCTTTATCCTTCTACAGGGTCGCAGGCAAGCTGGAGCCTATCCCAGCTGACTACAGGCGAAAGGCGGGGTACACCCTGGACAAGTCGCCAGGTCATCACAGGGCTGATACATAGACAAGGACAACCATTCACACCTACGGTCAATTTAGAGTCACCAGTTAACCTAACCTGCATGTCTTTGGACTGTGGGGAAAACCGGAGCACCCGGAGGAAACCCACGCGGACACGGGGAGAACATGCAAACTCCACACAGAAAGGCCCTCGCCGGCCCCGGGGCTCGAACCCAGGACCTTCTTGCTGTGAGGCGACAGCGCTAACCACTACACCACCGTGCCGCCCTAGGCGGTGTGTATGACTGGTAATTACTAACACTGGTATGGTGGCAGGCACGCACAGGACCGAAACCATCAGAAAACAACTCGATGGGTTTCTTTATGTATCCACACTCTATGCCTATGAGGCTCTGCTCCACTATAAAATCAGGAGACCTGTAACTTCATATACACCAAATCTGGCACGAATTTGCTGAACCTTCCAGGAGAAGTCTAGGCCCTTCGTGTTTGCCTGGTGAGACATATAAATTTATCATGTCCCCATTTCAATGCCTTGCAAAATAACAAAAATCCCTTTGCAATTTAACATCAGCGACATCTCAACATCATGTATATGCCGATAAACCACCTAGGAGGAGTACTTCAAAATGTAACGCGTCAAAACCAAAAGAACTCACTTCCTGTTGGGCGTGGCTAAAGCAATGTATATTACAAATGTGTTCATCTTAGGGAGACCCACACGTGTATCAAATTTGATACATGTACATGAAACTATATGGCAAACTCAAATGGTGGTGCGATAGAGTCCCTGGGCCACACCTGGGACCAAAACTCTGTCTCTGAGTAACTGTCACAAGCATTGACGTGTGTGCCAAATTTAAGGAGTTTTTGCTCACGGGAGCCACCTCAACAATGGTCAAGTCTTGAGGAAAAAAAACAAACTAATACTAATCCTTATGGATCCAATAGGGTCTTTGCACCTACGGTGCTTGGGCCCTTATAATGTTATGGACCTTTCGGTGCAATAAGCATTATATAGACTTGAGTCATAACAGTTTCTGAGTGGCAACTTTATTACTTTTATTTCCAACCTCTGCACGTAAATAATAAGACTGGAGCAAAATTAAATACACTGCAACCTTACTATAACGAACTCCTTGAGGGACGTCCAAATAGTTCATTATACTGGAAAGATCGTAATACTGAAATAGACCCAGTTGTCAACCCAAACACTCACTCACATAAAACAAGACCAACTGTGTTTAATTTAGATTTATGCTTAATTCACTTACATATTTACGAAGTAAAGGATATAAGTCACTCTTAAGTAAAGGAAATAAGTCACACCGTCGTTTGCTTGCTATATATTATTTCTTTTCAGCCCATCATGTTGATTGTAGTTATGAATGAAATCTCTGAGCTCTTTTTCTTTTGCTTTAAAAGTTGAAATTTAATTCTTCGGGATACCATATTCTTTAGACAAATTCATTGCTTCCTCACCACGCTTTAGACGGTCCAGGATATGAAGTTTGTCTTCGACGGTGTCATGTCCGCATGCAGCGGCGTGCCTTGAGCTGCTACTCACTTGCACGCGTGCAGCACCATTAGGACTAATTACCATGCACCTGTTTCAGATTACAGCCCAATCATAGCGTGCACTTATAAAGACTCTCACTACACACAGACTTTGCAAAATATATGTGCTGTATCTTGTGTCTGACGTTACCAAGTCTTTTGTAGCACTGTGTTGACATTCTGGTTTCTGACTCTGTTTTGTATTTTGCCCTTTGTCTCCGCTGTTGATATCCTGTCTATGCCTCGCCTGACTATTGACTGTTATTGCTTGTTTCTCGTCTCTGATTTCTGATCACTGATTTGGATCTGTTTGCCAGCATGTTTTTAAATAAAACTTCCAGTGCTTGCATCTGTCTATCGCCTGCACTTTCTGACAGACAGAGAGTATCTTGCATTTACAAGTAGCCATGACAACAGTGCTTACAGAGTAAAGACTCGAGTAAAACTGCTTTTAGCTCATAAAATCCTTTTAACAGATCTTTTGAAGTCAATGATTTCCATTCTCAATAACTGTTTGATTGACAGTTAAGTTAGGTTCGTTAAGCCTTTGTTTTATGCTGTTAACATGTATTGTTAACTTGATTGCAGTCTTGATAACGTATTGTTTGTCTCTGGGGGAAGAGGAGCACATGGCTTAGTGATGTGAAAGTTCGTAGTAAAAGAGTTCATTATAGTGGGATTGCAGTCTATTCTTTTTCTACAATGAAACTTTCTGTTCTCCGTTTAATTTCTCTGACAATTATATACACAAAAAATATTTAAAGCTATTATACTTACATTGCAGAATTCCTGATACTGCAGACTGACAAATTTTAACATGAACATTTTAAAATTCACTAGAACTCATGGGAACATACCTCTCACAATGATGTTGGTGGATTTCTTGGCTGGGTTTCCCACATTGTTGCTGGCAACACAACTGTAGATGCCTGTTTCTTCTGTGCTGATGGCAGGTATAGTAAGAGTACCACCATTCAGAATGCTATTTTGAGGGAGTGTCGCACCATGTCGTACCCATGTCAGGACTGGCATAGGCTCTCCTCCTGTGCTTATGCACACAAGTGTCAGTGTCTGTCCTGGGTTGACCACTATGGGATCCTCCACTAGCAGTTTAATACTTGGAGATGCTAGTTAGGAAACAAGCACAGAACATTACTTCACAATTGGTCCAGTATATTAAAAAAAAAAAAAAAACCTGATTCCACAATACATAACTGTTTGTGTTTTAAATATTATAGAATATTAATACAAGCAGCAGGTGGAAAAGATGCACTGGCTGGTTTCATGTCTCAAAGCCCTTCAGACTGAAAGTGGGCATGCAATAGAGGAGATTCAGGTAGCAAGTGGAAACTATGACTACACTGGGAGACCAATTAGGAAAATACATAAATGCATTATACTGGTCTAAATGCTTATGTTTATCTTTACTTCTTTGCATTATAAAGGCTACACTGTGGGTGGTAGAAATGGGCAGCTGGACTTGCTTGAAAATTCTTGAAAACGTTTCACCTCTCGTCCAAAAGGCTTCCTCAGTTCTGTCTGACTAATAGGGAGTATCAAAATATCTGATACTCCCTATTAGTCAGACAGAACTGAGGAAGCCTTTTGGACAAGAGGTGAAACGTTTTCAAGAATTTTCAAGCAAGTCCAGTTGCCCATTTCTACCACCCACAGTTTACTATGACCTGGATGACTGAGAATCTTCACAGACATATATAGGCTACAGAATTTTGGCTTAATGTTTGTAATTATTAAACAGATTTTAAAAATGGTTTCCATCTGTATTTGCAGTTTGCTTAATCTTCACGACATAGCCATAGCATGTTTTAAAAGAACTGTTTAAGCAGACACGAAAGTTAATTCATTGTGTTTAGAATTTTTTTCACAAATCCCTAGGTTAAACCCAAAAAAGCTCTAGTTTCTGGGAAACTGCAATCAATTTGGAAACCAGTTAGTAGTCATGAATAGGTGGCAAATTATACAGTTTGATGATAGAATGGATACATTTGCGATTTACTATAGTTACAGATGGGAATTCAGGCATTTGTATCCTCCCGTACATCAGGGCATGAAAAAGCAGTTCAATTAAAAAGTGCTAATATGACTGCCAAAATGTATTAGTGTGCATCACTGAATTTATGACTGCTAAAAATATCCAGTTGTTTTCCAGCTGAGAGTAAACTGTGTGCATTTCAGCTGCTGCTTTTTATCTGAGCTTTTCTCTTCTTTTTCTTTTCTTTTTCTGTTTTTGTTTTCTTTAGCATTTTGTCTTTTGCTTGTAATTTTAATTTTTGTATTGGCAACTGTCTTAACATCTTAGTCATTGGTTGAATTTGTCTGGTTGTTGGCTGTTGTGACAAGCTCTAGATGTAATTTTGAATGGAAGATTGATCTGAGACATTTATGTTCCTGTGTGTCTGTTCTCTATAGACTTTGACCACTTTCAGCATGCCTGCTAATTGCATCAGTGGCAGGGAGTATGGTGTTTTACTGAGTAGACTTGGGGTTGCTCGGGGTTCTGTTTAGCAATGTGTCTGTGCTCACTTGGTGTAGCACTTGTGCAGCTCTGGCGGCATCTCATTCTCTGAGCTTGAGGCGCACTTCAGTGTAGAGTATAGGTAGCCTGCAATTCCATCAGTATGAGCAGTCTGAAGAGTATAAAGCAGGTGTAAAGTGGCACTGCATAGGAATGCACCACTAGATCCAAAGAAAAACACCCTGGTGGCTTCCTGCTCAGTCAAAGAACTATGGTTACATATTAACGTTATATTTGAACCCTAATAAAAATGCTACTGTGTACAGAATAATAATCAAATATACTATGCACTGAGAGTTGAAATTATGGATTCTCTGAGGTGACTGGCATATTTTCTGAGGGGCGCAGCATTCCCTGAACACTAGTGAGCAATTGGAAGAGTACTTAAATTGTGCAGAGGAAGAAATAGGAAATTCAAAAGAAAGCACCTAATTTATCAAGAATACATGGAAGTTTGTTACTTGAGCATTGAACGAGAGTTCTCACAATGCTTTAGAGATGGTCTCGTGGCAGAATTGTTCAGATGGCTGGAGCATTTAGAATTCTTCTGAAGTTTCTGAGTTCTTTTGGAAGAAGCTTGAGTCAGTTGAGTCACGGTAGCTCTTGAAGGCCGAATATTGGTGTTGCAGATTAAGAGCAGCACATTTAAGCAGAGGTTTGTAAACAGTGCTGGAGTTTCCCATAAAAAAGAGCTTGAAGTTTCTGGGTTTTAGGTGATGTTCTTGTAGGTGGTTTCTCAAGCATATTAACTAACTCTGGGCTTGAAGTGGGTAGTAATTTGTTACATTTACTCTATTATATGTACATAAATTGTACTTATAAGAGAAGTTTTAATGCATAATACTTTTCACTCTTACTTGAGTACATTTACAATTAAAAAATTTACTTTTATGTACATTGGACCATACATTTCTTGCTACTTTTCTTTAAATTTGTTAAATTATTTTTATTTATATGTGCACAGCTTCTATGATGTTGACTGCTTTGATACCCAGTTTGAACAGATAAAACAGTATTGTGACTTTGGTAGCCTTCAAAGAACTCTGGAATGATACAGCTTTGAATTAAACCAAGTACACATTTGAATTCCCTTCAATTACATGACAAAAATGATATCAAATATTACTATCATCACATGAGCCATTTAAGAATAAGTACTTATTTGCAATAAGTATAATTATCAGATTAAAAATATACAAAGTTACATGTATAACACAAGATTGTCGTCATAACTTTCAGATGAACACATAAAGGAACAAAACAATTAGTCCAAGTAGTAATTGTTAGAATCCTTGTCTTCTTTAGAGAGGGAAAAATCTCTCTATTTGTCTCTTGGGAGGTGTGTGTGTGTGTGTGTGTGTGTGTGTGTGTGTGTGTGTGTGTGTGTAAAAACATGTATGTGTGTTTCATGGATGCGTCATTGTCCATAGTCAACAAGGGAGTGGAACAGGGATAGTTGCTCCTTCCAGACTTCCCTGATGATGTCCAATGGGCCCCTGGAGTGTTGGCCGAACAGGAGCTTGAACTGCATGAATCTTGTAGAGGCCTGAGGAGTCTCCCACATAGCAAAGAGGACGAAGGGGAGGAGTAGGTCCCAGTCCCATCCATCTTCATCTATGACCCTCTTCAGCATGTGCTTCAGGGTTTGGTGTAACCTCTCCACAAAGCCATTGGTCTGAGGGTGGTAGACCGAGGTCTTAAGATGTTTCATCTGCAGCAGTTGACACCGGTCCACCATGAGTTTGGAGATAAAGTGGATGCCTTGGTCTGTGAGCTGGTCCTTGGGGATTCTGACCCAGCTGAAGAGGAGCATCAGTTCCCTGGCAATATTTTTTGATGTGGCCTTGCGCAGAGGGACAGCCTCTGGGTATAGGGTGGCATAGTTGACAGTCACCAAGATGTGCTCATGGCCCTGGGCAGACTTAGGTAGTGGCCCTACAAGATCCATGCCCACTTATTTGAAGGGGACCTCAATGTTGGGCAGAGGTATCAGTGGGGCTGGTGTTGACCTGTAGGGGGAAAAATCAGCTGGCACTGAGGGCACTGCTGGCAGAAGTTACAGTCCTCAGCCACTGTTCCTGACCAGTGGAACCAGTCCTGGATTTTCTCCTGTGTGTTCTGGGGTCCCAGGTGCCCACCTAGTGGGTGGGTGTGGGCCAGGTGCATGTTGGACATGCTTTTGGATCTGGGGACAATGAGGAGGTCACAGGACTCACCCTGGTGGTTGCAGTGGTAATACAGCAGCCCTTTCCACACTAGGAAGTAGGTAGGGAGCAACCCTGGGTTGGGGACAGGCTCTCTTCATCAATCTGCAGCATCTGGCCCCAGCAGTTCTTCAGCTGGTCATCCTTTTGCTCCCTTCCAAAGTTCCCCTCCTATGTAGCCTGCTGAGACAAGGTAGAGAGAGATAATGGGTATGGAGGGCTCACCTTCGGCTTCAGCTTCCGCAGTTGCTGCTGCTCCTACAGCCAGTAGTGCAGTACCAGAGCCAGCCAGCAGGGTGCTCTGTTGCTGCTGTGACCTTATTGAGTCCCTTCTGTTATTCCTCCTCTCTGGGGCACCCAAGGAGGCAGGAAACCCTGGACAGTTTCTGTCTACAAGGATGAGCACAGGGAGACCAGGGATTAGACCCACCATTACCAGCCACTCACCTCTTCAGCCTCCTATCTGGATCTCTGAAGTGGGGACCTCTCTCACATCCCCATGCACATATGTGACAGCCAGGCTTCCACAGGGTGGGGAGGTCTGAGTCAGGGCCAAGGGATGAGCCAGGGTCATAGTGGACTAGATCCAACAGTGCAGGCACAGGGAAACTGTTCAGCTGCAGGGTGATGGTGGGAGCCGGCAGCTGGGGGGCAGTGTGTAGGGCACACCCCACCAACCATGGCTTGAAGGGCCTAGCTGGAACATGGCACTCCAGCTCTGTAGGCATCAACTCATGCTGATGTGAGGGCTGCAGTAAGGGGCCCTCCTGTGACCTTCAAGGCACACCATGGCTCAGGGTTGAAGCAATGGCAGGGCTCATGCTGGATTGAGGTCTTCCTTTCCCCACTCCCCATCTCCAGGGTGGCTAGGGTGCACCCTATGCAGAGACCATGTCTCTCGGGTTTCGAGCTGCTTTCATCCCCATAGCTCTCCTCTCTTCACCTGACAGGCCCCACAGAAAACAGTCAAGGACAACCCACTATGATCTCTGCAGAGATTAGCTGGTCTGATTGGAGCCACCTCCGAGTAATTTGCAGGAGGCCGTCCATCTGTGATCTGGATTCTTGGCCTAGCCTGTTAACTCCAGTGGTGAAACCTAGAGGCAGCTCGGGTGAGGAAGATCCCTCAGTGGGCCAAGATATTTTCCTTGAGGATAGTGTACTCCTTGGCTTCAGCCAGTGGCAGGGCATGGGAGGCCCACTGTGCTTCGCCGGTGAGGAGCAGGACAACAATATGAACCCACTCCCAGGGTTGATAGCCCTCTCTTTCTGTGACCCTCTCAAAGGTCCACAGGAATGCCTAAATATCATCATCCACATTGAGCTTGGTGAGGAGGCATTGGGTGTCTCAAACAGTTTCAGGGAGGGGGACTGTGGCTGCAAGTGGCTTATGCTTTAGGCTCAGTAGTTCCTAGGTGATGGTGTGTAAGCCATGGGCCAGCACCTGAAACAACTGCCTCTGCTGCACACTGATGTCAAGAAGGTATCTCACCACAGGGTCCATGGCTGGGGTATCAGAGTCTGCATCACCTGCCCACATTCTCCACCAGTGCTGCGCCCCTCATAGCAGAATGTGACACAAATATGAGGACAACAGGGGTGAGGTGCAAAAGACAGTGCTTTTTATTCTTTTTTAATTGCCTTGTGAGGTGAGCCAGTTGGTGTGGGTCATGAGGTTCTTGGTGGAGGAAGGGTGTTGAAAGCTCCCAGGGTGTGAGGAGTGAAAGTTATAGATCTCCTTTAGAGATGCTGGAGGTCCTCTCTACAGTCCTTCCAGTAAGGCAGTGAGTCATCTGAACTGGTATCTGGAAACAAGAGATACAGTGGGTCAGAGATAACATTCAGCAGGACATACTACACTCATGCACAGCGTGCGGCCCTTATATACTCTCTTGGCGCCTCGTAGAGGGTGAATGCACACTCTGTCATTAGTGCCTGCCAGCCATGCTGCATTAAACCACTCTTCCTCTTGTGTGTGCACTAGGCACTGTCTTCTGCCGGTAATGCTGAACTGTTGCTGCTGAGCGCAGAAAGTGGGGTGCTGTTTTTTCAGCACCATAGTGGTGACACTGTGAGGAGCACCTGCAGACAGAGAGAGAGAAGATGGCTGCCGGCCCGCTGTCATTACATTCCATAAGAAAAAATTACAAAATAATAGCTGAGAGACAGGTTTATTTCAGTTTTTATATTCGGTGGCATTGCCTTTTAATTGCTTAACTTGATTCAAATTCTTGGGGTAGCCTTCCACAAGCTTCTCGAAATATTTTGGAATTTTTGTTCATTCCTCCTGACAAAACTGCTGTAAGCCAGTTGGGTTTGCAGGCCTCCTTGCTTGGATGCTTTTTTTCCAATTCAGTCCACAAATTTTATATGGGATTCAGAGCTTTGTGATGGCCACATCAATACTTTCACTTTCTGGTTTAAATTCCTGGCTGATGCCTTGAGGTTTTGCTTCAGTATTTCTAGATAATCCTCCTCAAGATAATCCTCCTGCTAATTTTAGACTGGATTTTGTATGCCCAAGCTCAGTGTTGTGGATGTACATACTATGGGACCTAATGCCTCCAACTCCTTCACCAGTTCTTTTGTTGCTTTCTTGGGGATCAGTTGAACCTTCTGGACCAAAGTTCATTCATTCTTGGAAAATCAAATTGTGCCTACTTCCTGAATGATGCACTATCAAATAGAAGCACTATGGTCCCAGGTTGTTGTTGTTTGTTTGTTTGTTTTTGCATATGATTGTACATACACTCATAGTACTTTCCATTGTTTGGAAATTGTTTGTAAGGAGTTTTAGAGGTCTTCATTTTTTTGTCTTGGTTGACTTGTATGGATTTTTCCATGGTATCAAGGGCAAAAAGGCACTGGCTTTAAATACAGCCACAGATGCACTCTTTGGTATCTGGCTCCTCAGCAATTTAAGTTCGAGGTGGTCCACAGGCCAGGGGCATGAATGGCTGTGGCAGATCCTCTTCCTGTGGGGGGGTGCGGGGGAGTCGGCTGCAGGCTAGACGGCTCCCTGGGCTGAGATGGGTGCTGGGAGGACGTGGAGGTGTGGTCGAGCATCAGTTTATGAATGGAGAGCTTTCCTCCATGTAAAAGTGGAGGTGAGTAGCAAAGCAATTACACCTTGGACTAATTAACAGTGGTGTGTGTGTGTGTGTGTGTGTGTGTGTGTGTGTGTGTGTGTGTGTGTGTGTGTGTGTGAGACCGGTTTCAGTGACAACTGAGGGCTTAAAAGAGGAGAGAAAGAGCTTAGAGAGGAGAGAAATTGAGATCCAGCACAGAGCTGTATGTGTGTGCACCTGTGTGTTTGTGTGTCTCAGAGTGAGACTGTGAAACGATAAAAAAAAAACAGCTGAAAAGCAAAAGTTGAAAGTAAAGGTGAATAAAGTGAGTCAAAGTACCCCATCTGTCTTCATCCTTAGGTCTCCAAACTCCCCTAAAGTGTTACAGTGTGGAGTTGTGAAAAACTGAGATTGAATATCTTTAGCATAGGTGTAGTACATAAACTTTTGGTCTCAACTGTATGAGGAAAAGAAGTACTTTTGATAAGTACTTTTGAGTGGTGTTGCACTCATAGTTCATAAAATGTGCATGTATGCTTATAAGGTCCTTTCATTTATAATACACATTTTTTCATATAGATTATGGCTAGTCACTTTCTTTATTCTTGTTTTGTGTTTTTTATTTCTCACTTTTGTACTATATGTTTCCTAGTCCTGGCACATTTTGCAGAAGGCATAAACCATTCCTGTGTATTGGTTAAAGGTAGGGTAGGCAATGTTGGAGAAACTATAAAGGGTAAGCTAGATTTTGAAAGTATCCAACCGAAGTATCCAACCGAAAAATCCAACCACCTCCCTCCAAAGCCACTCCTCCAAAACACATGAATGTGTACTGCCTGACTACTGCTGGAAGATGAGTCCATGAAACTGTTTGCTACGTAGTTCAAGAAATTAACAAATTCTCCCTAGATAAAAAATAAAACAAAACAAACCAGATAATTACCTGTCCAACAGATATTCAGCAACCTTTGCATCACTTTTCACACCTTTTAACTCCCTCAGCTGTGGATTGTCAGATTGACCTCTTGTTTTAGCCAACCTTTTTTTCTTCATAGGTTTTTCTACAACCCCGATTCCAAAAAAGTTGGGACAAAGTACAAATTGTAAATAAAAATGGAATGCAATGATGTGGAAGTTTCAAAATTCCATATTTTATTCAGAATAGAACATAGATGACATATCAAATGTTTAAACTCAGAAAATGTATCATTTAAAGAGAAAAATTAAGTGATTTTAAATTTCATGACAACAACACATCTCAAAAAAGTTGGGACAAGGCCATGTTTACCACTGTGAGACATCCCCTTTTCTCTTTACAACAGTCTGTAAACGTCTGGGGACTGAGGAGACAAGTTGCTCAAGTTTAGGGATAGGAATGTTAACCCATTCTTGTCTAATGTAGGATTCTAGTTGCTCAACTGTCTTAGGTCTTTTTTGTCGTATCTTCCGTTTTATGATGCGCCAAATGTTTTCTATGGGTGAAAGATCTGGACTGCAGGCTGGCCAGTTCAGTACCCGGACCCTTCTTCTACGCAGCCATGATGCTGTAATTGATGCAGTATGTCGTTTGGCATTGTCATGTTGGAAAATGCAAGGTCTTCCCTGAAAGAGACGTCATTTGGATGGGAGCATATGTTGCTCTCGAACCTGGATATACCTTTCAGCATTGATGGTGTCTTTCCAGATGTGTAAGCTGCCCATGCCACACGCACTAATGCAACCCCATGCCATCAGAGATGCAGGCTTCTGAACTGAGCGCTGATAACAACTTGGGTCATCCTCTTCTTTCGTCCGAATGACACGGCATCCTTGATTTCCATAAAGAAATTCAAATTTTGATTCGTCTGACCACAGAACAGTTTTCCACTTTGCCACAGTCCATTTTAAATGAGCCTTGGCCCAGAGAAGACGTCTGTGCTTCTGGATCATGTTCAGATACGGCTTCTTCTTTGAACTATAGTGTTTTAGCTGGCAACGGCGGATGGCACGGTGAATTGTGTTCACAGATAATGTTCTCTGGAAATATTCCTGAGCCCATTTTGTGATTTCCAATACAGAAGCATGCCTGTATGTGATGCAGTGCCGTCTAAGGGCCTGAAGATCACGGGCACCCAGTATGGTTTTCCGGCCTTGACCCTTACGCACAGAGATTCTTCCAGATTCTCTGAATCTTTTGATGATATTATGCACTGTAGATGATGATATGTTCAAACTCTTTGCAATTTTACACTGTCGAACTCCTTTCTGATATTGCTCCACTATTTGTCGGTGCAGAATTAGGGGGATTGGTGATCCTCTTCCCATCTTTACTTCTGAGAGCCGCTGCCACTCCAAGATGCTCTTTTTATACCCAGTCATGTTAATGACCTATTGCCAATTGACCTAATGAGTTGCAATTTGGTCCTCCAGCTGTTCCTTTTTTGTACCTTTAACTTTTCCAGCCTCTTATTGTCTCTGTCCCAACTTTTTTGAGATGTGTTGCTGTCATGAAATTTCAAATGAGCCAATATTTAGCATGAAATTTCAAAATTTCTCACTTTCGACATTTGATATGTTGTCTACAGTGGTGCTTGAAAGTTTGTGAACCCTGTAGAATTTTCTATATTTCTGCATAAATATGACCTTAAACATCATCAGATTTTCACACAAGCCCTAAAAGTAGATAAAGAGAACCCATTTAAACAAATGAGACAAAAATATTATACTTGGTCATTTATTTATTTATTGAGGAAAATGATCCAGTATTAAATATCTGAGTGGCAAAAGTATGTGAACCTTTGCTTTCAGTATCTGGTGTGACCCCCTTGTGCAGCAATAACTGCAATTAAACGTTTCAAGTAACTGTTGATCAGTCCTGCACACCGACTTTGAGGAATTTTAGCCCATTCCTCCGGACAGAACAGCTTCAACTCTGGGATGTTAGTGGGTTTCCTCACATGAACTGCTCACTTCAGGTCCTTCCACAACATTTCGATTGGATTAAGGTCAGGACTTTGACTTGGCCATTCCAAAACATTAACTTTATTCTTCTTTAACCATTCTTTGGTAGAACGACTTGTGTGCTTAGGGGCATTGTCTTGCTGTATGACCCACCTTCTCTTGAGATTCAGTTCATGGACAGATGTCCTGACATTTTCCTTTAGAATTCGCTGGTATAATTCAGAATTCATTGTTCCATCAATGATGGCAAGCCGTCCTGGCCCAGATGCAGCAAAACAGGCCCAAACCATGATACTACCACCACCACCATGTTTCACAGATGGGATAAGGTTCTGATGCTGGAATGCAGTGTTTTCCTTTCTCCAAGCATAACACTTCTTATTTAAACCAAAAAGTTCTATTTTGGTCTCATCCATCCACAAAACATTTTTTCCAATAGCCTTCTGGCTTATCCACATGATTTTTAGCAAACTGCAGACAAACAATAATGTTCTTTTTGGAGAGCAGTGGCTTTCTCCTTGTAACCCTGCCATGCACACCATTGTTGTTCAGTGTTCTCCTGATGGTGGACTCATGAACATTAGCCAATGTGAGAGAGGCCTTCAGTTGCTTAGAAGCTACCCTGGGGTCCTTTGTAACCTTGCCGACTATTACACGCCTTGCTCTTGGAGTGATCTTTGTTGGTCGACCACTCCTGGGAAGGGTAACAACAGTCTTGAATTTCCTCCATTTGTACACAATCTGTCTGACTGTGGATTGGTGGAGTCCAAACTCTTTTGAGATGGTTTTGTAACCTTTTCCAGACTGATGAGCATCAACAACGCTTTTTCTGAGGTCCTCAGAAATCTCCTTTGTTCATGCCATGATACACTTCCATAAACACGTGTTGTGAAGATCAGACTTTGATAGATCCCTGTTCTTTAAATAAAACACAGTGCCCACTCACACCTGATTGTCATCCCATTGATTGAAAACACCTGACTCTAATTTCACCTTCAAATTAACTGCTAATCCTAGAGGTTCACATACTTTTGCCACTCACAGATATGCAATATTGGATCATTTTCCTCAATAAATAAATGACCAAGTATAATATTTTTGTCTCATTTGTTTAGCTGGGTTCTCTTAATCTACTTTTAGGACTTGTGTGAAAATCTGATGATGTTTTAGGTCATATTTATGCAGAAATACAGAAAATTCTAAAGGGTTCACAAACTTTCAAGCACCACTGTATGTTCTATTGTGAATACAATATCAGTTTTTGAGATCTGTAAATTATTGCATTCCGTTTTTATTTACAATTTGTACTTTGTCCCAACTTTTTTGGAATCGGGGTTGTACTTTAGCCTTTCTTTTCTTGTTTCATTTAGAAGTGCAAGCTGTTGTAGGTATAACATTCTTGTGTTACTAGCTCTCTAGCTTTGGCAATATGTCTGTCTAGTCTTGTGGAAGACTCTGGTCACACGCAATGGTCACAGGCAGAGTGCACACAGGTATGCAGATATGTAGACAGGTAGGTAGACAAGCAAGTAAGCCATCCAATCATTTGATGCGGACTGAATGAAATTATTTGACATATGTTTTACAGCCCCTGGACTACCACATGATGGATTTTTTTTCTTTTTATTAGAGCATTTAATTTCTTTATTGCTGTCTGGATGTAAAGACAATTTCAAGAAATATCAAAAAAGCTTCTAAAATAAATTGCCTACTCTAGTTTTAACTTTAATTTTTTCTCTGACAATATGCCATCCAAAATGGACAGAGCCATCTGAACTGAGTAAAATGAAAGTGTAGACTAAAACCCTCATTCAGCTGTCATTTGTGCCCATTTTTGTACTGAACAGACAGACATGCACACACCCAAGCAGACAGTCAGGGAGAAAGAAAAGTAAAGGACTGCAGAAAAGTCATGTTATCAGCCAAAGGAAAGTGATGCCCACCAATAAAGAGTGCAGGGGGCTGCATATTGTAGGTGGTTAGTTGGGGGCCAAGCAGTGAACCTGCATAGGTACCCATAGTATTTCTACCATTTCTTCTTCTGGCTAGGATGTCTATGGCAGCCCATAGAACTTTATGGTAAGAAGTTTTGAAATTTGGTACACTGACAGTCTCTTCATTTTCACCCAGTTTTATGTTTAAGAAGAAACCTTTATTTGTCACATGCACACTTCAAGCACAGTGAGATTGATCCTCTGCATTTAACCCATCTGAAGCATTGAACACACACATACCCAGAGCAGTGGGCAGCCACACTACAGCACCCAGGGAGCACTCAGGGGTTAAGTACCTTGCTCAAGGGCACTTCAGCCCAAGGCCGCCCCACGTTAACCTAATTACATGTCTTTGAACTGTGGGGAAAACCGGAGCACCCAGAGGAAACCCACGCTGATACAGGGAGAACATGCAAACTCCACACAGAAAGGCCCCCGCCAGCTGCTGGGCTCAAACCCAGAACCTTCTTGCAGTACTAACCATTACACCACCTACACATGCCCACAGCGTGTTTGCACCTTGAGTGCTCTGCCACCACCAACTGGTCAAATTTGGAAATGCTTTTATGCATGTAACTTTTGAACCGTATGCGAGTTTTTCATAAATGTGGTACCATTGGATTCCATGGTTCAAGCCAAGTTCAGTGCACCACATGATGTCAATTACACCATAATGGCTGTGCTGCCATTTTATGAAAGTTTTTAAATTTTCACGGGCCACAAATTTTGCCCAGTTTTCATCAAATATGTCTCACAAACATTATGATGTGGAGATTTGATTTTCAAAACAATTTGTCCATTGCAGTCAATCAAAATTGGCAGCAAAGTCACCAAACAGGAAATGAGACCATATCTCAGCAACTTTTTGATATATCAGCATGAAACTCAGTACACAGACTCACTACCCCTTCCTCAGGGCCTGAAAAAAACTTTTCGTTTGACCACTGAGAGGGAACTGCAATAAGTAAAGGCACGTTTTGTCCAGTAACTGTTGATGTGTTTGTTTAAAAAAAGTCATTCTTGTGTGTGGTTGAACACTGGATTTAGTGGTGAATCCATCAAACAGAATGTGAGCTCATATCTCAGTTACACTCAATCTTTGGTCACAAAACTTGCTGTCAGTGCTTACAGCCACACTTTTAACATTATCAGATTTAGTTGCCATGGCAACTCTGGCTTGCTTGGCCTCTTCATAACTGCTTGCAGCTATATTTTAGAATACTGTTAATGAACTGGTGAGAGAGTAATGAAACAGCAGTGCACAGGAGTTTTCTACAGCAATCAACAGGCAGCAATCAACATCTACCCTGTTTAGCTTAAACCTGTTTGTTGTTAGAGCATGTTACATATTTGAGGCTAGTGCATTGCAGAGTACATTGACCCAATGGTACGGTATGTACAATCAGGCAATCTCCCAGCAATATACAGTACTAAGCATACAACACAGGACTGAACTTGAATGAAGTCCTGGTATTTTTGTCAGTGTATCTATTTATCAGGGGATAACCTACCTGTTGTGTTGGTGAGCTGAAAGAATACACTCTTATCAGAGATGCCACAGACATTGCGCACTGAAGCAGTGCATGTGTAGTTGGCATAGTCCTGAGGTCGAAGGTTTTTCAGCTTGAGGATCTTTGTTTCACCCTGCATGATAAGTGTATAAAGTAAATAGTAAATTATTTTTATTCAAGAAATACTTCAGATTTGTATGTAATATTAACTGCTATTAATGGATTTGACCATGAGTTGAATAAGCCACTACATATTAATACATTTCTCATAAATAAATTCTTCGAATAAAAATTTATACCATAGATCCGATTCTAAATGGAGTTCCACACATTCAAAACAACAGCTACATGGAAGTTGTTTTGAAGAAATATTCTTTTACTATTAAAAATACTATTTTAAGAATTATATACTATCCACATTCACTGGATATGAGCAATCGCACACTCTGACTGGCTACTCTATTACTAGGATATCAGCTCATATACAGTGAATAGAGAAAAACAAAATGGCGGAGCATGTTGCTGAACCAGCCAAGGACGGAATAAAAACCCTACTCAAAAACAAAATCCCAAAAATTATCATCAAGTATTTAAAAGAAACAGAAATAGCTAAAAGAATATGGTTTTCCCCCTAATATCTCCTGTTCCACACTCCAACCCAGTTGGTGGTGGTAACGCACCTTTAAGTTGGTTTGCCAACTGCCAAAAAACCCAAAAGAAGAAGAAAACCCCCCAAATTACAAAAAGGCAACAAAATATGGAAGAAAAGTATTTGATGCTAAGAACGTATCTTTTTTTAATTCTTCAAGAATTAATATTATACCGTAGCATTTTTCACAAATTGCTACTGTCATTACGCCGGTTTGTTTACATTCTAAGTGGAAATGATTATGTCGGACATTTTGTATAAAGTTTTTATTTATCGAATTTGCAAAAAACAAAAATAAAAATGCTCTGTTTCTCAAAATCCAGTGAATGTGGAGAGAATAAAACAGTTATTCCACTCAATTTTGACGTATATGGCTTATAGACAACTCGTCGCGCCTCATTGGCTATTAGCACATATCCAACTCAATTTCGTGAAATAACTGCTTAAAAAAATATATAATACTGTTTTACTCTTACTTCAATGCAGATCATAAGCTCAGTCACTTGCTTTAAACTGACTGCTCATTCCAATTCTGATTGATCATTAGCTTTGATAGAAGGGCTTGAGAAAGTTCTCCTTTTACACACATTAACCTCATTACATCAATAACTTTCTTATACCAAGGGCTCTCTAAGACAGTGCCTTGGAGTGGCTTTAATGGACATTTTCCTTCATCCTCTCATCATCTCTAGCCGCTTTATCCTGTTCTACAGGGTCGCAGGCAAGCTGGAGCCTATCCCAGCTGACTACGGGCGAAAGGCGGGGTACACCCTGGACAAGTCGCCAGGTCATCACAGGGCTGACACATAGACACAGACAACCATTCACACTCACATTCACACCTACGGTCAATTTAGAGTCACCAGTTAACCTAACCTGCATGTCTTTGGACTGTGGGGGAAACCAGAGCACCCAGAGGAAACCCACGCGGACACGGGGAGAACATGCAAACTCTGCACAGAAAGGCCCTCGCCGGCCTCGAACCCGGACCTTCTTGCTGTGAGGCGACAGTGCTAACCACTACACCACCGTGCCTCCCCTTCCTACATCCTGTTTGAGTGAATTTATAACTACTTACTTCAGAATATTACAAAATACGTAGAAACACTAATCTAGCAAAAACACAAAATCTCTTCTCTAAAAAGTTTATGAATACAGCTAGCACACTGGCTTCTCATTTGGGACTATAGTTACGGTAAGAGTCTGTTAAAGCATGTTGCCTGTATCTAACTGCTGATACAAATGCTGATTAAAATGCCACTTGAATGCCAGTGAACTCCTTTTTAAAATTTGCCTTTGTGAAGCTGTCAGACAAATGTGTTACTGGTCTGTAAAAGCTCCAGATGTCAGCATGTTGTTCACTCCCTGTCCCTCTTATAAGTGGTGATGACTACTAAAAATACAGCAAGCAGAGTAAAGAATTTTCACTCTATGGAGATTTTTCTGCAGGTAGCCACAATTTGGAGCATGGATGAAAACTGTCATGAGGGAAGGAAAGAGACCATGTCAATTAGGGGATTTGTGGTGTGAAGCAAAATGTCAGTGTTTAAAGCAGTTATCTATCTGTCTGTCTATAGCCATGGGGAAACAGAAAGTACACCCTACTTCATCTCTACGTTATTTAGTTATCTGCTCCTAAATAACAATTGGGTGATCCTCTCTAACTTCTATAAACAAATACCTCAGGTGACACACACACACACACACACACACACACACACACACACACACACACACACACAGACTTCAGTATGTAGTCATTGTTTCCCTAAAAGTAAACCAACATTCAGAAACAAGGTGGGGGAAAATAAGTACACCCCTAAAGGTGCATCACTTAGTGGTTGTTGATACAGGTATCAGAGAGAAAGACCTGTGCACTTCGGTGTTATCTCATCGAGCACATCCATCTAGTGTGATTGTTAATAAAAACTAATTTATCCCATGTGCAAGATCAAAACTAGACAAATATGGTTGTCAGTTAATTATATCATGGTTGTCCTTACAAGCACGAGAGAAAGAGAACCAGAGAGAGAGAGGGAGAAAGCATCCATGTTAGGCAGAGAAAGTAGAAAGAGGTGACCAGGTAAGTGTTTCATCTATGAGCTGTAATGTTACCTTATAGAGCCACAATAGGGTTGTATTGCATAGAGTTTGTCCATACAGGCATCAGAGAGTATGGGCCTGAATGGCCCAATATTATATTTTTTCATAGGACCCAAAATTTCTAGCAGCATCCCTTCGTATATTGTGTAGTATTTCAGGAAATGCAATGCAATATTCCTAACTTTTCTGGGGTAGGAACACCAGACTCCATGACAGATTTATGTCCCCACCATTTTCCAAATCAAGCCTATGCCTTTGTGTTCAGCATTACATTTATTTGTGATGTCACACTCCACAATAGTGGTTAATGGCTCAAATGAAAGGAGACACTCAGGGCTTAAAAAATGTATTTGTGGCCATTGCATATGCTGTATCACTATCAAAAAAGCTTGAGTTGTGCTGTCAGTTTTATATTGTATCAGTGTTATTGTGGTTAGGTGTAAATTATTTGCCCACCTCTCCCATTCCCATCACCCTGCTCACTAGCAGCTAAATACAGAGTCATGATATTCTACACACAGAAACCCAACAGTGTCCTGACTAATCTTATAATAGACTTGTGGCAATTCATTTACAAAATAATTCATATGTTTATATTGATTGAAAATGTCTGAGAAGACGATTTCCATTCTGCCAGTGGAATGGAATGCCAGTGTATTGTGATAAATGTTTAAAGTAGTGGCAGGAATAGCTGACAAGGAATTCATACTGTCTGGGCAAAGGGGAAGAAGCTCACTCTCACAAAAAAAAAAAAAAAAAATTAAAAATCCAAGCCCACCTAAATGTGTTATGATCTGAGCCCAATGTAGAACTTTTTGGGCATAATTTTTAATATGTTACGTGCAAAAATAAGCCAGCTTATCAACCAAAGAACACAATACCCATGGTGAAGCATGGTGGTGGCAGCACAATGGTATGGAGCTGCTTCTCTTCAGCTGAGATTAGGGCTCTACTCAACATAGACGGAATCATGGATAGCTACAAATACCAATCTATTTTGGGGAAAACCTGCAGTTACTGGCACATTCCATGCCCCTGAAAATGGAAAAAAATATTCACCTCCCAGCATGATAACACACAAATCCAAGTCAACAAAATAATGGCTTTGGAAGATGATCAACATTTTGGAATGGGGTTGATGTAACTGAACAAGGTCTTGATGCAATGCATGACATGCCACTACATGTAACGCTTGACCCGATGAATCCAATGCACACTGTTCTTAATACCATTCATACTGTTTACTATTCCACATCTGATATTTGTATTCTGATATAAATACATTATTTGAATGAATTTTTTTTTTCATTTTTATGAAAGCTGCTTGAACTGATTTATGATCCATTACTGCTCATTATTTGTTTTTATTTTATTTCTTCTAAATTTAAATCAGGTCAATTTATTTGTATAGCGCTTTTAACAACAGACATTATTGCAAAGCAGCTTTAGAGAAAAATAAAGATTTTAGACATCTCATCTCCTCTAGCCGCTTTATCCTTCTACAGGGTCGCAGGCAAGCTGGAGCCTATCCCAGCTGACTACGGGCGAAAAGCGGGGTACACCCTGGACAAGTCACCAGGTCATCACAGGGCTGACACATAGACACAGACAACCATTCACACCTACGGTCAATTTAGAGTCACCAGTTAACCTAACCTGCATGTCTTTGGACTGTGGGGGAAACCGGAGTACCTGGAGGAAACCCACGCGGACACGGGGAGAACATGCAAACTCCACACAGAAAGGCCCTCGCCGGCCCCGGGGCTTGAACCCAGGACCTTCTTGCTGTGAGGCGACAGCGCTAACCACTACACCACCGTGCCGCCCGATTTTAGACATATGAATTAATAAATTTATCCCAACTGAGCAAGCCTGAGGCGCCAGTGGCAAGGAAAAACTCCCTGAGATGACATGAGGAAGAACCCTTGAGAGGAACCAGACTCAAAAGGGAACCCATCCTCATTTGGGTGAAAAGCTGTGGCCTAATTAGTAGAAAAGCAGTTTTGGGACCAAAAGGTCACTGGTTTGATTCCCTGAACCAGCAGGAATGGCTGAAGTGCCCTTGAGTAAGGCACCTCATCCCCAACTACTCCCTAGGCTGCTCTGGGTATGTTGTACATTGCTCTGGATAAGAGTGTCTGATAAATGCCATTAATGTAACTAGGGTTTGAATTATGAATTCCTCTTTGTGGGGGTCTCTTAAAAAAAGAGGAATGGTGCATGGACGCGGCAAGTAAATATATAAATAAATAGCCTAACAGGTGCACTTTCTGTGAGTGAGAGGCTACGTGGTTTGTTAGGCTATACTTGTATGCATACAGAGTAGTCTTTTTTTTTCCCGAGCATATTATTTTTGCTATTTTCCTATAGCCTACATTTTAAACAGAGGGAGAATGCATTCTACTAGTAGAAAGTAAAAGCCATTCTCTTGCCATCACTCAGACAAAATAGACCAAAGTGGTCTGTTTTCAGCAGGCTGTGGTTGTGCTCCAGGAACCCATTATGCTGACGTCCGATGTCCTTTCTTTATCCATGATTGGACAAACAGAAACCAAAATGTGTCAAGGCTAAGTACGATGTCAGCACCAGTAGTGGCCTTTTTTCCGGTGGCATGGTAGCCAGTCATCTAAGTTATTGAAAACTTAACCAACGAATGAAACCAAGGTTAAGTGGTTCGTCTTCTTAAAGGATTAACATGTGTGTGCGTGTGTCTGTTAACATTCGCGAGCTCTCAAAAGGATAGTTTGCGCACGTAGTGGCATGGTGGTGCTGCATTCACGAAAGTATGCACCTAGCTGTAATGCATTCTTTTGGAAAACATGTTTACCCTTCTTATTATTTAGGGCTATTTGTCTATCTTTAATGTAAATATTACTCAATATATTGAAGGAAAATAAGCTTTATTTGTGATTAAAATATAACAATACTGCATTTTTAGAGACCCCCATAGATATATTATTTTACTGCTTTCATGGGAGCCAGTCCTCAGTCTATGGGAGCTCAGCTTCCACATAATTCGAACCATAATGTAATGATAACAGATAGCATGATTATAAATAACTCGCTTCTCTAAGTGTGTCCTATATGCTCAAAAAGTGCAATTGTGTAACCAGAAAATTCATTATAGTTTTAAAATGAAGTCTATTTTGTTGAATTTATCAACTGTTCATTGATGGAGATGTGAATGCAAAACTGTTCATGACACTCACAGTCCTATCCTTGCCATTGTAGCAAATCACTTTGTATTAAGTGCAAGAGCCATCTTCTAAGTGTATCTTTAGGCTGTCCATATGGGACCATCCCAAATGTATTGTGAAAATGTTTTTTAATCACATGGTATTCTATATTTTCTGACCAATATATTGGATTAGATAACTTGTAATTTTTTTTTTATTTCTGTATAAATGTGTTACTTAATATTTACATAAATTTTTGTCATTATATATGGTCCAACAGATGTAAGGCAGTTATGCATATTAATAATATAACAATACTTTATATTATTAATACTTAATAATAATATTAATGCTTGGAGATGTTTTAAAGCCTACCTGTGTGAAGAAAGGTTCATAGATCTCCACACCCTTGTCAGACCCTTGGGACAAAAATTCATGTCCACGTTTCCAGCTGTAACGTACTGGCGGGTTGGAGTTGGCAGCACACCGGAGGAAAACTGTTCGTTCATAGTAGAATTGTTCTTTAGCCTCTCCCACACTTTGATGTACTGTCACCACTGGGTCATCAAGATCTAGAGATAAAATGATGCATTAATCACAATTTGTTGACTCATGTTGACCAAACAACAAAATTGCCAATGTCCTATTAAGAATACTTACAACCAAAAAATATCAGAAGACACTAAAGTCATATGAATTACTAACTTCAGTATGTAAATTAATGTTCAATGATAAATCTGCCATAACTTCTAATCAGAAAGCAATCAGGATCAGTATGTATAAAGCCATTAATATGTTGTAAAAAGATTAATAGAAATTGGAAAATTTACTCCTACTCCTTAGGCCCAAGCTCAATGTACAAAAATTCTTCTAAATCAGAAGTGATGCTAAATGTGAAAACACTGACACTATAGCTTCATAAATGTAGGTAATAGGCTGCCAATATAACTACTAGTGCATCTCAAACAATTAGAATATCGTGGAAAAGTTAATTTTTTTCATAGTTTAATTCAAAAAGGTAAATGTTCATATATTCTATATTCATTACACGCAAAGTGAAATATTTCAAGCCTTTTTTGTTTAATTTTGATGATTATGGCTTATAGCTCATGAAAATCAGAAATCCAATATCTCGAATTATTAGAATATTTCCTAAGATCAATCAAAAAAGGATTTACAATACAGAAATGTCCAACTTCTGAAAAGCATGTTCATTTATACCATACACTCAGTACTTGGTTGGGGCTCCTTTACCACAAATTACTACATTAATGCAGCATGGCATGGAGGCGATCAGCCTGTGGCACTGCTGAGGTGTTATTGAAGCCCAGGTTACTTTGATAGCAGCCTTCAGCGTGTCTGTATTTTTGGGTCGGGTGTTTCTCATCTTCCTCTTGACCATAGCCCATAGATTCTCTATGGGGTTCAGGTCAGGCGAGTTGTCTGGCCAATCAAAAACAGTAATATCATGGTCAGCAAAACATTTGGTAGTAGTTTTGGCACTGTGTGCAGGTGCTAAGTCCTGCTGGAAAAGGAAATCAGTATTTCCATAAATCTTGTGAGCAGATGGAAGCATGAAGTGCTCTAAAATCTCCTGGAAGATGGCTGCATTGACTTTGAACTTGATAAAACACAGTGGACCAACACCAGCAGATGACATGGCACCCCAAATCATCACAGACTGTGGAAACTTCACACTGGACTTCAAACACCTTGGATTCTGTGCCTCCCCGCTCTTCCTCCAGACTCTAGGACCTTGATTTACAAATAAAATGCAAAATTTACTTTCATCTGAAAAGAGGAATTTGGACCACTGAGCAACAGTCCAGTTCTTTCATTTCTTAGCCCGGGTAAGACGTTTCTGACATTGTCTCTGGTTCAGGAATGGCTTGATATTAGGAATGTGACAGTTTGTAGCCCCTTTCCTGAAGACATCTGTGCGTGGTGGCTCTTGATGTACTGACACCAGCCTCAGTCCACTCCTTGTGAAGCTCTCCCAAGTTCTTGAATTGACATCCCTGTTGCTTGTGTACCTTTTCCAGCCAGCCTTTTCAGCGATGACCTTCTGTGACTTACCCTCCTTGTGGAGGGTGTCGATGACTGTCTTCTGGACAACTGTCAAGTCAGCAGTCTTCCCCATGATTGTGGTTGCATGTACTGAACTAGACCAAGAGATACACAGTATTTATTCTATTTTACTCAAACTCGAAATGAAATACTCTAATATTTTTAGATTTTTTTTTTGCACTGCAGGCCATAATTATTAAATTAAAATAGAAAAATGCTTGAAACATGTTAGTTTACATGTAATGAGTTTAGAATATATAAAATTTTCACTTTCTTAAATAACTGATGGAAAATGTTGAACTTTTTCATGATATTCTAATTGTCTGAGATGCTCTAGTAGAAAATCATATGATTCTCAAAGACATTTCTAGGATACACAATCATGTATCATGATAAGTTTGTTAAAAAACAACCAGGAAAACTGTTATGTGTAAAACTAGATACTTTATTTTTAGAAATAACATTTTTGTTTATATAAAAATACACCACTGGCCAAAACAAAAGTCACCATTTGGATTTAAATCAGCAAATACTTAAGAACCTTTGACTGAATAATTACTGCAGTGATTAATACACCCCATACCATCAGAGATGCTGACTTTTGAACTTTGTGCAGGTATCAATCTGGATGGTCCTTTTCCTCTTTGGCCCAGGGGACAAAACATCCATGATTTCCAAAAACAATTTGAAATGTGGACTCGTCAGACCACAGCACACTTTTGTGTTGTGCCAGTCCAACTCACATGAGTTCAGGCCCAGAGAATTCAGTGGCATTTCTGGATGTTGATATATGGCTTTCACTTTGCATGACAGGTGCATCAACAAACTGTTTGCCAACAACAGTTTTCTTAACTGTTCCTGAGCCTATGTAGTAATATCCGTTGTACAATCATGTCAGTTTTTAAGGGTCACGTGAGGGATCTAAGTTCACAGATGTTCAATGTTGGTTTTTGACTTTGCCCCTTACGTGCAGAACTTTCTCTGGATTCTCTGAATCTTTTGATATTATGGATTGTCAATGGTGAAATCCCTAAATTCTTTGCCGATGCAGTTTTTCACAAAATTGTGAATATCACCCCATCCCTGCTTGTGAAGGACTGAGTCTTTCCAATTACCAATTAACCTGTTTAGCTATAGAATGTTCCAAACACGAGTTTTTTGAGCATTCCACAACTTTCCCATTCTTTTGTTACCCTTGTCCCAACTTTTTGGAATGTATTTCAGGTATCAAATTCAGAATGAGTGTATATTTACAAAAAACAATAAAGTTGATATGAACATTATGAACATTAAATATCTTGTCTTTGTAATGTATCCAATTGAACAGAGGTCAAAATTGATTTGTAAATTATTGCATTCTGTTTTTATTAACATTTTACACAGTGTCCCTACTTTTTTGGAATTGGGGTTGTAAATAATTTTGGAAACTATATGCATTTTTCCTTACCATTTCATGTAGCTTCATGACATACAATCACAATTAATCGCATTAAAAAGCTGGACTATATTATATATATAACTAGCTGTAGGATAGTCAGATGTGGGATAGCCTTGCTACCTAACTACAGCAAGCAATCTGAATTATAATCTTCATTTGTGTAGTTAGTTTGGATATATGTGTATTCATAGCATATATAGTGCTCAGCGTAAATGAGTACACCCCCTTTGAAAAGTAACATTTTAAACAATATCTCAATGAACACAAACAATTTCCAAAATGTTGACAAGACAAAGTTTAATATAACATCTGTTTAACTTATAACGTGAAAGTAAGGTTAATAATATAACTTCAATTACACATTTTTTCAGTTTTACTCAAATTAGGGTGGTGCAAAAATGAGTACACCCCACAACAAAAACTACTACATCTAGCACTTTGTATGGCCTCCATGATTTTTAATGACAGCACCAAGTCTTCTAGGCATGGAATGAACAAGTTGGCGACATTTTGCAACATCAATCTTTTTCCATTCTTCAACAATGACCTCTTTTAGTGACTGGATGCTGGATGGAGAGTGATGCTCAACTTGTCTCTTCAGAATTCCAGGTGGTTAAGGCGCCATACCATGAATGCGGGCGACCCGGGTTCGATTCCGGCCTGAGGTCATTTCCCGATCCCTTCCCGTCTCTCTCTCTCCCGCTCATTTCCTGTCTCTACACTGTCCTATCCAATAAAGGTGCAAAAAGCCCAAAAAAAATCTTAAAAAAAAAAAAAAAGAATTCCCCATAGGTGTTCGACTGGGTTCAGATCAGGAGACATACTTGGCCACTGAATCACTTTCACCCTGTTCTTCTTCAGAAATCCAAAAGTGGCCTTAGATGTGTGTTTAGTCATGTTGGAAAAGTGCACGACGACCAAGGGCACGGAGTGATGGTAGCATCTTCTCTTTCAGTATAGAGTAATACATCTGTGAATTCATGATGCCATCAATGAAATGCAGCTCCTCGACACCAGCAGCACTCATGCAGCCCCACATAAGGACACTGCCACCACCTTGTTTCACTGTAGGCACCATGCATTTTTCTTTGTATTCCTCACCTTTGCGACGCCATACAGTTTTGAAGCCATCAGTTCCAAAAACATTTATCTTGGTCTCATCACTCCAGAGTATAGAGTCCCAGTAGTCTTCATCTTTGTCAGCATGGGCCCTGGCAAACTCTAGGTGGGCTTTTTTGTGCCTGGGCTTTAGGAGAGGCTCCTTTCGTGGACGGCATCCATGCATGCCATTCCCTTGCAGTGCACGCCGTATTGTGTCACGGGAAATAGTCACCCCAGTCTGGCTTTCTACTTCTTTAGATAACTGCAGTGAACTTGCATGCCGATTTTCTTCAACCCTTCTCATCAGAAGACGCTCCTGTCGAGGTGTTAACTTCCGTGGATGACTTGGACATCTCTGTGAGATGGTTGCAGTTCCATCTTTCTTAAATTTTTGTACCACTTTTTCTACAGTATTCTGACTGATAAGTAAAGCTTTGCTGATCTTCTTGTAGCCTTCACCTTTGTGGTGTAAAGAAATTATTTTCTTTGGGGAATTCTGAAAAGACAAGTTGAGCATCACTCTCCATCCAGCATCCAGTCACTAAAAGAGGTCATTGTTGAAGAATGGAAAAAGATTGATGTTGCAAAACGTCGCCAACTTGTTCATTCCATGCCTAGAAGACTTGGTGCTGTCATTAAAAATCATGGAGGCCATACAAAGTACTAGATGTAGTAGTTTTTGTTGTGGGGTGTACTCATTTTTGCACCACCCTAATTTGAGTAAAACTGAAAAAAATGTGTAACCTAAGTTATATTATGAACCTTACTTTCACGTTATAAGTTAAACAGATGTTATATTAAACTTTGTCTTGTCAACATTTTGGAAATTGTTTGTGTTCATTGAGATATTTTTCTCTCCGTGCTTCCACGGAAGGTGGTCGCATTCTGCTCTCCCTCTCCCTCCTTTTTTTCCCTGCTTGTGCTCTGTCTCTTGTCTCGTCTGCTGTACTTTTTGAAGAGACTCTTCCTGCATTACTTCTCATCTCATCTCATTATCTCTAGCCGCTTTATCCTGTTCTACAGGGTCGCAAGCAAGCTGGAGCCTATCCCAGCTGACTACGGGCGAAAGGCGGGGTACACCCTGGACAAGTCGCCAGGTCATCACAGGGCTGACACATAGACACAGACAACCATTCACACTCACATTCACACCTACGGTCAATTTAGAGTCACCAGTTAACCTAACCTGCATGTCTTTGGACTGTGGGGGAAACCGGAGCACCCGGAGGAAACCCACGCGGACACGGGGAGAACATGCAAACTCCGCACAGAAAGGCCCTCGCCGGCCCCGGGGCTCGAACCCAGGACCTTCTTGCTGTGAGGCGACAGCGCTAACCACTACACCACCGTGCCGCCCCCTGCATTACTTTCTAAACTAAAAAGCATGGAATTGATAAACTGGTCTCCTAACAAAATTGACACAGTTTTGGGTTCGGGGGAACCCGTTTGTCCTGCCGGAACGTTTGCGGCTGGTTACACGATGGACGCGTGGGAGCAGTGGCGGGTCGTGTGCCTGGCGATTCTTTCTGTGGAGGACATTGAAGATATCTACCTATTCGGAACCATGATTACAGGACTTTTGCTGATTGGATTAGGTATTGCCCTGGTATATCGAGGAAATCAGACAACGGTGACAGCTGTTCAAAGCCCCACAAAGTTGCCCAATATTGGAGTGGTGGGCAAAGCTGTTGGCACTTGGACTGTGGACATTCAGAACTTTAACCACAAAATGGTTGTTATCTCGGAGCAGCTTTCAGCTTTGCAAGGAATACTTTTTCAGAGATCAATTTGAATAGAATGGACAGATATGGACGAGCGGTGAGGACGTGCAAAGACTGCGTCTGGAAAGACCAAACAATTCATATCTTATCGACATTCGGCGCCCTGAGACAGAACCGGCCTTGTTTTAGGCCGTTGCTGAGAAAATATTTCCCCCTGAAGGTCAATGCCGGGAGACACTCTCATTTTTCGAATTCCTCTCTAACTCTCCGCGGTCGCCATTTTTACCCCCCGTGTGACAAGCAGGTGAGTGACCAGCGCCTTCATGGCTGCAGGAGCGGATGGCTGCTTGCTTGCGCTGGATTACCTCCTCCCCTTCCCCCCCCTCCCCCCTTACCCCTGATTTCCCCCCACTCAAGTCCCATGTTTAAAGTGTACCTGTGTTGTAGTTGTGCTTATGCAAAGGGTTTTTTTTTTTAATGTTCCCACACTGTACTCCTGACAGGAGCATAGTGGGAGGGGTATTCTTTTTTTTCTTATCTCTCCTCATGTTGTGTTTCCTTTTTATCTTTATCCCTGTCTTCCTGTCCTGTCTACCCTATGTCAATTGTATGTTGTATATGTACGGACAGGTTGACGGCTAATTTCGCTGGTACATGTGACTAGTGACAATAAAGGGCTTCTGATTCTGATATTGTTTAAAATGTTATTTTTCAAAGGGGGTGTACTCATTTATGCTGAGCACTTATGCTGAGGTGGGGTACACACACTAATATATATATATATATATATATATATATATATATATATATATATATATATATATATATATATAGTGTGTGTACACACACACCTTTTTTCATGTGTTGTACATGTTAGTTAGTTATATTACAGGCCTCCATTTAAACTAGCCTTAGCTGAATTGGACCACCTGTTTAAATATTGTTGATAGATAGATGATGCAGAACAAAAATACAAGAAAGAAATAAGCATACCTTACTTTAGTTATCGCCAAATATAGCTTTTCTTCCTTATGAAACTCAAAGAAGACATAGAACACACATTGAGAGACCAAGCTGAATAAAATGGCATATTTTTCCTGTTCCTTTTAAGTTGAACAGATTCAGGCCAGAATCTCAGCCTAGTGGACTGAAGTCTGTTGGTGCCTTTTGACCCATCCATCCATTATCCTGTTCTACAGGGTCGCAGGCAAGCTGGAGCCTATCCCAGCTGACTACGGGCGAGAGGTGGGGTACACCCTGGACAAGTCGGCAAGTCATCACAGGGCTGACACATAGAAACAAACAACCATTCACACTCACATTCACACCTATGGTCAATTTAGAGCCACCAATTAGCCTAACCTGCATGTCTTTGGACTGTGGGGGAAACTGGAGCACCTGGAAGAAACCCACACAGACATGGGGAGAACATGCAAACTCCACATAGAAAGGCCCTCATCAACTGCTGAGCTTGATCCCAGGACCTTCTTGCTGTGAGGCGACACTACACCACCGTGCCACCCGCCTTTTAACCTCTTTCAAACAAATTCATGCCACAATTTAGCCAAAAGTTTATTTGAATGTGGCATAAACTTATCCCACATACCATTTACCAATGTTAGAACTAAACCAGAAGATCCAAATGCAAGACAGACTCAGCCAAGAATTTTTTTTGCCATCTGAGATGTAGCGTCGATTGCATGTATCTTATTATTGTATCCACCTTATTTTCAGCTTATTTTTTAGATGGACTCTGTCTGTTTGAATGGTTTCATAGAAGATATCCATTTAGTTTATTCTGGTTATTTCAGCTGACTAGTTTGTATTCATCATGTCATCTACTGACACTGCCCTTTAACATCAATTTTAATGTTAATAGTTATAGATTTGCAGAAACCTGGTGTTATGTGTGCAGTTAGGGGTTTGTTTTAATATTTGACACACAAAAGTTTTCTTAGAGTAGGCATGTTTTAACAATAAACTGCAAATCAGAGCTGTATATTAAAAAAAATTGTACCTGAATAAAAGTAGAGGTGTTTTGTGTATATTTCTGCTTGACTTAATGTACAAAAGTACTTGGAAATATACTTAGGTACACGCAGAGCTGGGTTACTCAGATAGCTGTAATAGACCCCTTCGCATGTTTGTAAACAAACCGACCGTTGCCAGGATGCGCGCGCAGCCTAGACTCAGAAACAATGGCGCTGCCCATAGACCGGCATTATGAGTTGTCAGATTATGCAAAACAATTGTCGTTACAAGATCGAGAATGCTACACATAAATAAGTTAACTCTAACAAGTGGACATCGCCTACCGGATCTGCATTTAATTAAAGAGTGGACGGACGATGTTAGTAAGTTCCCTGGTATACAATGGCCAGATATATACTCGTACCTTATTGACAAGACTTCAGTATACACCCACGAAAAACTTTGTGCCTACAAGTCTTTAGACGCATATGATTATGTTATGTGCGGGCATGTACAACTTGATTAACAATGGGACATTCATATTCATTTTGTTTTAATCAAATTATGCCAGTGATGTGATGGCAATGTGGCTTTAGCTAAACAGCAATTTGCAGGAGGTAATGGCATGAAAGGAATGATAGTGTAAAGAGTGCAGCTAAGAGAAATCAGAGCTGCGTAAAAAGCGAGAGGCAGAGACCAGAAATGAAACTGAACGGGGCGGGAGCCAGGTTAGAGCAGTCAACGTAAGTTGGCATTTAGAGTGAGGGCACACAATTTTACCTTTCCATCCTTGCTTTAAAATTGTGATTTTCGGCATACACAAATAATGATGGCACAAAATCTGGACTGCTTGAGTCAAGCGAGACCTCTCCTACAAACAAAATTGCATGCAAAGCTAAGTTAACATGCTAACAATATTCATTACATTGTGTAACTATGACCCAGCTAATCAGACAAACGTTACCAAAGTATTTTGCTACATCAATAAATGAAGACTAGAAAGAATAAAAAAGAAAGATTTAATAAATAGCCTGATCTTACCTGTGATGAAGTGGGCGCTGCAAACCCGCGCATTTTTGATGGTGCTTTCATCCCAGTCTACACGTTTGATGGCTTGTAGCCATAGACGTCGGCGATTTTTTTGGAATGGGTGAGATCCTGCTGGAATTCTGTACATTTTAACCCCATCACTGCTACGATTCTGACACCCGACAACACAACAACTAGGCATCGCTGAGTCTTTTTTGAGTCCAGGCTGCGTGCGCAATTTCCTCTTACGTATGAATGACGTTTACTGCGAAGGGGTCTATTCATGATTGGTCATCTGGATCTGAACCAAACTAGAAATACATGTTCAGTGCAAGGTTCTGAGGAAGGCTACAAATGCTGGGGTGTGTTTGTATATAGGGGGTGGATTTGAAGTCCAAATAGCTGTTTCTGAGGACTCATTGTCACGTTTGCGCCTGCTAGCACTCTTGACTCCATTTCCCAGCATTCACAGCAGCCTTCAAATATGGCCACCTTAGACTACACCACTCATCCTGCACTTCACTGCTCACAGGCCCCTGATTACTGAATGCACACACCCAGACGTGCAGCTTGTGAACAGGCAAGGCAGGCAACTGCTTGGGGCCCCCTGGCCCAGGGGCACCCCGAGAGTCAGGGCCCAAGGGCTTATTTATTTTGTTTTTTATTGTTTTTATTGTTCTTTACCATTGTATTTTCACATTTGTAATTTAAAAAACTTTGGTTTCATACATTTTTCGTTGGTGTCAGATTATTTATAACATATTGGTGATGAACACTGGTCAGAAGGGCCCCCTGGAAATTTTTGCTTGGGGCCACAACAGACTCTAGAATCGCCTCTGCGCACACCTGGACTTAGTCACCACAGCAGGCCATTGCTCTTATTTAAGCACTCTCACTGGCCCTTGTCCTTGTGAAGTAAATATTTAGTGTAACTTGCTTCACTTTATTAAGTCTTTCGTTTATTGTGCTATGTTTCTGGTTTGACTTTGTTTAGATTTTGCATTTTTGACTAATATTAGTGATTAAGCTTTCTGAACCAGTGAAGATTTGAATCCACATTAGTTGAAAAAAGGGTCATTATTTGAAGTTTTGTTTAGCACAGTGCATGTAAGTGGCCCTGTAACAGTAAAAAAATTCAACAGCAGAGGCTAATACATAGGGTTTTGTTATTGTTCACATGATATATATTTTGCTTATGTGACCAATTAATAAACATGCTTGTGTGACAGTAGGACATGAGGAGTTTAACAATTTTTATTTAAAATAAAAGTATTTGTTTAACTGTCTTGGGGCTCAATCTGTTCCTTTTCTTATTAACAATCTCACCTGCCTTTGAAAAAAAATGTTCACATGAAACAAAGGAGGTTAGTTTGTTTCATTTGTATCAGTAAAACTAAAGCATTTGGTACTGTGCCCACAGAAGTGCCACATAGTGGTTTGAACCAGTTTGAACTGATTCTGAACCACTAACGACACAATCACATGGGTGTGTACAGAACGAAGCTTTAGTCGTCACTATCACGTAACTTTGGCACTTCAATACAAGCTTCGAAGCACTGCTTTGTAGTTTTCAAAGCAAACTCAGGAAGTTCAGGGTCTCTATATCACTATTTGATGTTCTGTTTGGACCTTGCTTGACCTTTGCCTGTTTCTGGATTCTGATTTTTGCCTACAATTTGGATTTGTCTGCCAGTTTGCCTAATAAAGTCTGCTTTTATATCTGTCTGTCACCTGCACTCCTGACAACCATAAAGCCAATAAAGTAGGAATTTGGTCATACGCATCCATATGCTAATTTGTAAGTGGATTTTTCAAGATCCCTAAGTACTGAAAAAAAAACCATGGCTGCCATTGGCCAATCAGGCATCCAACAAGGTTCCCGTTAAGCTATCACTGCATGAAAAGTGGGATTTTTGTCAGTAAGCAGCATTGTAAATTGTTCTGGAAGTGCAGGTTAGCGACTGCTTGCAGAAATTTGTAGGCAGCACAGAAAACTACCAGGGACTGATGTAGGCCCTGTCCACACGGCAACGGATTCAAGTGAATCTGATAAAATTGTTTATCGTTTCGGCCTGGCGTCCACACGGCACCGGCGTTTTGGGTGCCCCAAAACGAAATCTTTTGAGAACGGGTTCCAGAGTGGAAAAATCTGGCAACGGCCCCGTTGCGAAGTCGTCTAGATGAGTAGAACAGATTTGTTTATGATGACGTCACAACCACATGACTGTCAGTGCTTCACACCGGGTAGAAGTGTAACGAACTCGATGCGAGTTGTCAACAAATCCTATAACTTGGTTCATGAAACGCGCTTACAAAATATTTTCACTGTAAATATTTCTTGTGTAATGGTGCAAAGTGAGAGAGCGAGAGAGAGAGAGAGAGAGAGAGAGAGAGAATAGCCCTTAGGGCAGAGTCTTTAGTCCAAACACTGCGGAAGCAGTACCAAACCGCGCACCGCCCGTGCACTTTCCAAAAACAAAAACAATCCCGCCAGCAAAAATAGGAAAAAAAAAAGGAGTGATCTCACCTCTTCAGATGTTGGTTTAAGTCCGACAATACATTCCTCAAAAAGGGCGTAGAAGAACAAAGTAATCCATCAACGTGTAGCATTCAATTTATTCCGGACCATTAAAGAATTCTGGAGGATCTCAGAATGTTGGCGTACCGGCTTCCATCTACCCCCATTCATTCCTCTTTCCGTGTCTTTCGTTTTACGCTACTGATTAATAATCAAAACTTTATGTGGCTAATGCTACAGAAGAAGGGGTTTATGCGCATGCGTCTACTTCTTCTATTGTTCTGGTGTCTCCGATGGGACCGTCTTACAGCGCACGTAGAGGTGTGGCATGTGTATTGCATCGTTTTCAGCAAGCGTTGCGTTCCCATATGTACCTGAAATTTTACTGATCCGTTGCCCATGTGGACGCGATATTAAAAAAAAAATCGCGTTGCCGTTGTCGTGTGGATGTAGCCGTAGAGAAGCTTGTCAGTTGACAAACTCTCTCCTAGGGCTAGGGTAGGCTTTCACATGTAAATAAAAATGCTCTGAGCTATACATATGCAAAAGTTTGGGCACCCCGGTCAAAACTGCTGTTACTGTGAACAGTTAAGCAAGTTGAAGATGAAATTATCTCCAAAAGGCATAAAGTTAAAGATGACTCATTCCCTTTATATTTTAAGCAAAAACAATTTTTTTAATTTTCATCTTTTACATTTTCAAAATGTCAAAAAAGGAAAAGGGCCCAAAGCAAAGGTTTGGGCACCCTGCATGGTTAGTACCTAGTAACACTCCCTTTGGCAAGTATCACAGCTTGTAAACACTTTTTGTAGCCAGCTAATAATCTTTCAATTCTTACCTGTGGGATTTTCACACATTCGTCCTTGTAAAAGGCTTCCAGTTCTACAAGTTTCTTGGGCTGTCTTGCATGCTGTCTTTTGAGATCTGTCTTTTGAGATCTATCCACAGATTTTCAATGATGTTTAGGTCAGGGGACTGTGAGGGCCAGGGCAAAACCTTCAGCTTGTGCCTCTTGAGGTATTCCATTGTAGATTTTGAGGTGTGTTTTGGATCATTGTCTTATTGTAGGACGCATCTTCTTTTTAAGTTCAACTTTTTTACAGATGGTGTGATGTTTGCTTCCAGAATTTGCTGGTATTTATTCGAATCCATGCTTCCCTCGACCAAGGAAATGTGCCCTTGGCCACTGGCTGCAACACAACCCCAAAGCATGATCGATCCACACCCATGCTTCAGAATTGAAAAGGTGTTCTTTTCCTGGAATTTGGCACCCTTTTTTCTCCAAACATATCTTTGCACATTGTGGCCAAAAAGTTCTATTTTGATTTCATCAGTCCACAGGACTTGTTTCCAAAATGCATCAGGCTTATTTAGATGTTCATTTGCAAACTTCAGACGCTGAATTTTGTGGCTAGGACACAAGAAAGGTTTTCTTCTGATGACTCTCCCATGAAGGTCATATTTGTTCAGGTGTCGCTGCATAGTAGAACAGTGCACCACCACTCCAGGGTCTGCTAAATCTTTCTGAAGGTCTTTTGCAGTCAAACAGGGGTTTTTATTTGCCTTTCTTTCTGAAAGAACGAGCAGTTCTTTCAGAAAGTTTTCTTCATCTTCCAGACCTCACCTTGATCTCCACTGTTTCTGTTAACTGCCATTTCTTAATAACATTACAATCTGAGGAAACAGCTACCTGAAAACACTTTGCTACATTCTTGTAGCCTTCTCCTGCTTTGTGAGCATCAATTATTTTAGTTTTCAGAATGCAAGGGAGTTGCTTAGAGGAGCCCATGGCTGTTGATTTTAGGGACAAGTTTGAGGAGAATTTATACAGCTTTGAAATCTGCATCATCTGACCCTTCCTAACGAAGAATTTGAACAAGCCACAGCTCAATAAGCGAATTAAGGTCTGGAGCCTTGGTAAAAGTTACCTGAGAACTCAAATGTATTGGGGTGCCCAAACTTTCGCATGGTGTTCCTTTTCTTTTTTCACTCTCCAATTGTACAAAACAAAAATAATACACAAATCTTGCAGAAAACACTGAAAAGAAATGTGTCGTCTTTACCTTTATGCCTTTTGGTGATCAGTTCATCTTCTGCTCACTTAACTATTCACAGTAACAGACATTTTCAGTAAGGGTGCCCAAAATTTGCATGCCACTGTATGCAAATCAACAATGTTGGGGGATTCTGACTCATCCCTGGTCCAGAGGTTATGCAGTACTAACTCCCTTTTAAGAAAATATCTTATACAAATAGATCAGGTTTAGCATAATTATAGACTCAAATTGTAGCTTGAATAGATTTCCTTATGTAAGTTAGTATGCTATGATTTACCTTATATGCCACTAACAACGGTCAATAAGTTTATTTTAAAAAATACACAAAACGGTACAAATTAATTAAACACTATTTTAATCAGGGCTTGTTGACTTTTTAAGAGTAAAATCCAAACACTTTCAAGATACCTAAACTAAAAATTTCCAGACTCTTGAAGTCTGGAAATTCATCACATCTAACTTGTTACTATGAATGCAATTGCAAAAAAATACAGGATACAAACTCATTTATACTCATAGTAATCAATGTATATTTAAACTTTCTGATCTTACCAGATTTTCCTCTTAACTTTGTAGGCTACATATGTTTTGATGATTATTTAATGCTTGCTAAGTTCAAGAGTAAGGGATCAGCAGAGGACTTATCTAGCTATGAATGGTGAGTGAACACAGGATCATTGTAGGTAAAATAATAATAATTAAAAAAAACATTTGGGGGAGTTGTGTAATATTCCAAGAAAAACTCAGAATTTCTGAGGTTAAAGGCATAAATTTATGAGGAAAAACTTGGATGTTATATTAGATTATAAAGTCGTAAATTTGCGAAAGAACACTCAGAAATTCTCTGAGACTAGCTGTACATTTTATGAGGGGAAAAAAAACTAAAAAAAAGTGTCACATCGCAAAGTTGGATCAACGTCATCACACCGCTGGTGCCATGGCTGAGCCGAGAGTTACTGGAAATGTAGTCTTTCCTCCTCAATTGCACAATATAAAAGAATAAAGGGCTAAGAGATTTTCAACTACATTTCACAGAATGTACTACAGCTGTCTAGGAGGTAGGCCTGTGATTCTTGCACTATTATCCAGTAGGCACTGGTAATGTTAGCAGTTCTACTAAAGGTATTAATTGTTTGCGTTAAGGAAAATAAATAACGTCTCTGACTATGAAAGTAGGCTCCTTTTAATGTGCTTTCTTTGTGGACCATTTCATCTACAGTAGAATGAAGTTTCAGTGAATGTAGCTAATTATTCTTATGGAAAATGAAGATCAGTAAGAGAATAATTTCAAAAGCCCAGGCTGGATAATGTGGTCATCGCCCTGCCTTCACTTATTGATAGTGGTGGGCAAAGCAAGGCTTTGTGAAACATGAAAAGCTCAAAGCAATTGTGCCAGAATTGTTTCAAGGTTTCGAAACAACCATCTCCATTGTGACATCTACTGGCCACTTTTGCTGTTGTAACATTGTGATAATGCTATTCTATGAAACAATTTATTATTTCGATGGGTTATGCCAGACTATCAATACACATGCTCAATACATATTTCAGAGAAATCCCCATACAACAAAGAAGCAAAAGCTTTCAGGTTGTCAGAGACAGCAAATTGGGACTGTAATGAACAGTGTCTTTCAATAAATATTTCTTTTTTTTTTCCTCTTGTATTTTCACATCTGTAAGGCTATTTCCATTGCTTGGTATTTCAGTTTCATGTAAATGACATTTAGGAAGATAATCTATTGACAAAAGCCTGCTGTGTTTATTGGGATAATTGACTACACAGGTCTTGTGGGTTTGAGTGTACTTTGTAGCCTGTGAAGGTACCGTATAGGCTCCTTTAATATACTTTCTTTGTGGACCATTTGGTCTACAGCAGAATGAAGTTTCAGTGAATGTAGCTAATTATGCTTATGGAAAATGAAGCTCAATAAGGGAAAATTAAGAAAAGAAAATGTCTCACATTGAATATGCTAGGGCTCTAACAATGGGATCTAACAATGCACAAATTAATGAACACAGACTCAATCAGCTCATTTTAATAATGACCAACAAAATCTATCAAGAGCAACACAAATTAGTGTCGGGCCACCGACACTAGATGATAGTGACAGAGAATAAAGTGCCTTCGAAATGTTCTGTTGGTGTTCCAACTAAATTAACACGAGTGGAGAAAATTCTCTCACTTCTACCACACACCCTCTTTTTTGTGCCTCATTCCTGAGCATGCAGTGGGACTTTTGCAAGCGCATAAATTAGGTATATTTTCAAGAGAACATTAATCTGAGCAAACAAAAATCTATTCTGTGCCAGCTCAATCTCTGCTGTATGTGCTGACAGACACCTGCGCACTCACTCACACTGTCTCTCATGCTTTCTTAACATCTCCACAAAATTAAGACATGCTTTTTTCGACATTAAATAATGGTGCAATTAGCAGTAAGCTGACATTACAGTATATTATGGGCATTCAGCAGATGCTCTTATCCAGAACGACATACAACATATCCAGAGTAGCCTGGAGAGCAGCTGAGGGTTAGGTGCCTTGCTCAAGGGCACTTCAGCCATTCCTGCTGAATCAAACCAGGGACCTTTTGGTCACATCTCATGTTTACCTGCTATACCTCAAGTGCCTTTGAATGTTTATTTGCTTCAATATGTGTGTGTGTATATATATATATATATATATATATATATATATATATATATATATATATAGCGGCACGGTGGTGTAGTGGTTAGCGCTGTCACCTCACAGCAAGAAGGTCCGGGTTTGAGCCCCGTGGCCGGCGAGGGCCTTTCTGTGTGGAGTTTGCATGTTCTCCCCGTGTCCGTGTGGGTCTCCTCCGGGTGCTCTGGTTTCCCCCACAGTCCAAAGACATGCAGGTTAGGTTAACTGGTGACTCTAAATTGACCGTAGGTGTGAATGTGAGTGTGAATGGTTGTCTGTGTCTATGTGTCAGCCCTGTGATGACCTGGCGACTTGTCCAGGGTGTACCCCGCCTTTCGCCCGTAGTCAGCTGGGATAGGCTCCAGCTTGCCTGCGACCCTGTAGAACAGGATAAAGCGGCTAGAGATAATGAGATGAGATATACATATATATATGTGAGTGTTTAGTCTATGTCTAGTTCTTATCTAGAGTGTTTATACTGTTTGTGTTGTTTATTTCAATTATTCTATTTTTATTTATGAGTGTTTAGTCTATGTCCAGTTCTTATCTAGAGTGTTTATACTGTTTGTATTGTTTATTTCAATTATTCTATTTTTTATTTATTGCATTGCCTGTTTGCACCGTGGGTCAGAGAGGACTGACTGTATCTGTGCTGTATGTCAAGCATGTATAGCATATTTGACAATAAAGTTCACTTGACTTGACAAACCTGCTTCTCTAACCATCAGCCATGGCTTCCCCCAACTGCAAACTTTAGTAAAATCACAGTGTGTGACCATTTAAACACACTCCTCCCCCAAATTTTGCGATCTGAAAGGGAAGCTCCTACAAATACCTATGCAATGAGGTTAGCTGCAAAAATAATTTTGTCTATGCCTTTCCATCATTAGCTATCCTTCCAAAACTACCCTACAGTAGTTTTTTTTTTAATGGCAAAAGAGGGTTTGTGGCAAATCTGGTCCATAGAGTCACTTAAGAACTGTTTTGCACCTGCAGTCCAAACACATTTAAAACGGTCATATTATGTCTAAACAAATGTGCTAGCTAAGAAAAAAAAAAGCGCTAGTTAAATAGGCCTATTGTATGCTTTTACTGACTGCCTTCAGAACTGTGAAATTACACACCGTGCTTTGCTTCTCCTCTCCATCATTCCTCTAGTACCACGGAAGGTGTTCATGCTTCGCAAAATACTGCTTTATTTCGGTTTCGCACTGGTTTGGTGAAACTTCCTTATGATCTGTGTATATAAAAATTTCAGGGTCAGAGCTCAAGATACAAATTAGTTTTTTTTAACATTATTCTCATTGCTTCACTAAACAGCAGTATCATATTAAAAGGCTGGTCTTTTTTTCTTAATCAGTTATACATCTTGCACTTTAATCACTGCATTTACTGTAGCATGAATCTGGTCGATGAGAGCATGTGTCCATGAGTGACCTTCTGTGTGGAGTTCGGAATATATAATAAGCTGAAACCTGATAGTAAGAACAAGAGTAATGACTCTTGTCATGAGCTTCCCATGGCAAAGTCAAATGCCACTGTGGATTGTGCCAGTGCTACTCTGATATATCTCACATATTTAGATCTTTTCAGCACCAGTCATTCTTTTGCAAAGGTGAGCAGATATTTTTGTTCTGACAGATGATACATAATTACAACTTCTAACATAGCTTGTCCTTTTGTTTCCCTGTAATATCTGATCCTAATCAACTTAAAAACAAATACTAAAATAAGTCATTGTTCTGTACACTAAATTGATCATTTAATTTTGGGGACAAAAAAATATAAAAAATAATGCTCATTTTGTGGATGTAGTTTCCTTACATCCACAAATCTGAACCCTAATATACTATTTAATGGTACATTAAATTACAAATTACATTTAAAATATACCATTTTAAAGTAATTTGGTGCTACAAAATACCCTTTTTTATCAAACTTTTAATAGCCCTTTTAATGTAATGGTTTTGCTGATCACAAAACTATTTTTGTGAAGTACAATGAATTGTGACTCAAGACATTAATTATTACAAAATGAATTTCACAATGCCAAATATTTGTAAATCTTATTTTAAATTTCATCAATTAATTTCATAAATTGACTGATTGCATTTTACAGAATGTATTTTATTAGGCATCCATCCATCCATCCATCTACACCAGCAGGCTCACAGGGGAAGCTGGAGCCAATTCCTGGTGACTTTGGGCAAGAGCCCGCCTGGGCAGGTTGCTGATCTATCCATTTCATATTCACACCTATGGGCAATTTAGAGTAGCCAGTTGACCTGTTGGAGGAAACTGGAGCACCTGGAGGAAACCCACACAGACACGAGGAGAACATGCAAACTCCTCACAGAAAGGCCCCATTTGGCTACAAGGTTCAAGCCCAGAACCTTCTTGCTGTGAGGGAACAGTGCTGACCACTGTACTACCATGTTGCCCCTCATTTTAAGATGCAAGACATTAATTTCATGAGTTACAAAATTCATGTCATAACATGACAAACTTTAGCTTGTGAGTAAAGACATTTATTTCACGGAAAGCCATATTATATGCAAAGTGAAGACCAAATCAGTGGTCACTAAGTGTGTTTAGTATGTTACAATGGACAGTGGCGCCAGCAGGATTATATTTCATAGTACACACAAAAACCACCTGCCCACATATAGGCTGCTTTTATCTATGTTCCAATGCATGCACACGATTACTCAACGAGCGAGTGAGAGATATAGAGAGATTGATTCAGGGTTTTTTTGCATGTTACTGATACACCACCACCATAAAACTCTGATTTCCCTAGTGTATACATTTCAAAGACCAACCAACAGACCTGAAAAACAACAGCCAGCTAAATAATAGGCTACAATATGCTAGATTTTTATAGACTATACTGAATATAGCCTAGAGGTACATGCATTAAAAGTCAGCAAAGCAAACAATTATGGATCTTTTCCCCCATGATCTTTCAATCTGAGAGCAGTATTTATTCACTTCAATTTACCCTTACGAAAATCTACCATGGTTTACTATGGTTTTACCATGGTTTTTATGTAGTAACCATGATTCTACCATGGTATCTCATGGTTATTCTAAGTACTATGAACCAACCATAGTATTACTATGGTTCATCCATGGTAGTAACCATGGATCTACTATGGTATTTCATGGTGATTCTAAGTACTATGAACCAACCATAGCATTACTGTGGTTTATCCATAGTACTGCAGTAGTTGTGGTAGCATCATAGTTGTATGTGTAATAGGTCATAGTAACTACGAAATTAGTTTAAAAGGGATAGTATGGTTTTTAAAAGGATGCACTAACTGTAGTATTACCATGCTTTCGTCCAACAGTCAATGCTGTAGAGAAGGACCTCGATTAACAGCCCAGATACATTAACATTTACTTAGAACCTAAAAATTTAAGTGAACATTGAGGTAAAGTGCACCATGGTTTTCATGGTTACCCAAAAAACCATGAAAACCATGAATAACTATAAACCATGGTAAAACCATGGTTAGTTTTCATAGTAAAACCATGGTTAATTTTCGTAAGGGTAGATTGTGCAATATTTTCCTCAAAACCTGCCCTCTCTCTCAAATAGCCCCTGCTCACACTCAGACTGCTTTTGTGCACTCACAGATTTCTGCACATGCTCAGATTTTGGTGAAACAATCCTATCAAAATTCACCAACCAACATAATGCAAGGTATGACACTGACCAGTTAAATTGTCACTGCCTCCTAAGTGTTGAGATTATCAACAATTCCTTGGCTTTTCATTTCTTTCACTTAAAATGCATTACACATCTACCAGATCATTAGGAATCCTATCAAAAAATTAAGATGTAAATCATGGTATCTACAAATTAAATACAAAACTTGTTTTATCTCAATGATATTTTAGTTTGTGCTACAAATCTTTATTTGCTCAAAAGTTAACTATAAAAGTCTGACGATAAATTAAACAACACAGACAGGGCTTGATATTAACAGTAGTCTGACTGGACGGGACAACTAAATGTTTGGTCCGGACAAGTCAAATCCACATTTGCTTGTCCAACGGGAAAAGTTGAATTATTCCCAACTCTCCTAGAAGTTCAGAGAGTCTCCCGCATATTGATATCGGCTCCCTGAGAGAGAGCGCGAACGCATGCTGATTGCTCTGTCTTGTTCAGTAGACCAATCAATTTTCTGTGTGGGCGGGCTTTACATCTTCTCTCCCAAACCGAAAGAGAGAGAGAGAGAGAGAGAGAGAGAGAGAGAGAGAGAGCACATCATGATTGCTCTGTGTTGTTCAGTAGACCAATCAGTTTTCTGTGTAGGTGGGCCTTACATCTTCTCTCCCGGACCGAGAGTCCATCAGTTCAGTGTATCCAGGAGCATCAGAGCGGAGTGCCCCAAAAAAACAAAATACAAAACCCACTTCACCTCAGACTACACGAAAGTCTCATTTGTCTAATAGGGGTAAAATAATGATGATGTTGCGCACTGTACTGTTTGTAACAATGACTTTAGGATTGCCCATGGCGAGGTAAACGATTATAAAAGACATGTTGAGGTGAGTTTAACAGTGTCATTTGTTCATGTGCAGATAATTTATACGAGTTGGCTAGCTGCTAAGGCTACATGATGAGGCCAAACTCCTTGAAGACTTGCTTAAAGTTGCAATAGAATATAAAATACGAGTTAATAATAGTAATAAGCAGTTTACATAAATAGTATAAGTAATCTACATATTTTGTCACATTTTATACATATAGGCCAATCTAATTCAGACAAGAGAAAATTACTCAGAGTATTACATATAACCATCCCAAACAATATAGTAATGATACTGTAGCAGCAGGGGCGTGGTCAAGCATTGGCTGTGATCGGCGAGAAGGCAGGTTGAACCAGCAGACTGGAGCCAATTCCCCCGAAACTCGCTCCCTGCACTCGTGTCTGTCCTTGTGTTTCTACTCTCCCTTCTCGTTCGGTGTCTGTGCTGCCATTAACCCCCTCTCTCTCTCTGCAGATGAACTCATCCATGCCCACCAGAACTGAGAGCGAGCCCAGGCAGGTCTGTAGGTGCGGACAGAAGGCGGGGAATCGGTGCTTCTGCAAGGAGGCAGGGCTGCTGATTCACATTTCCGATGCACCACAGGTTTCCCCTGATCGAGTGGGGGCATACAGGATAGTTGTGAGTATTCAAGGGGGTACACATCAAGCTTTGGTGGATTCGGGTTATAATCAGACCTCCATACATCAAACCCTGACTCAATGTGGGGCACTGGGAAATGCACATTTGGTGAAGGTTAAGTGTGTGCACAGTGATATACACAAATATTCACTAATGCCCATCACTGTTCACTTCTGGGGAGAAAAACATAGCGTGGAGGCAGCGGTTAGTCTGAGCCTCATTCACCCACTGATCCTGGGAACCGATTGGCTGGGGCTTAAAGGTCATAGGCAAGGGTTGGGGGTGGAATGTAGAATATCAACTTTATTTTCTAGAAGAATGACCCAAAAGTGAATTCAATCTTCCTGGTGTCTAATTTGCACCCTAAAATTGAATAAAACAGTTAAAATATACTGGTTTGTGCAAGTTCCGAAGATTTGTTTACATCTCACTTATGTGCACTTTTACAGCCAGGGGATAGTCGTCGTGACGTCATTCAAGGCAAACAGATTGGGAGCAGTTCTGTGTTTACTTGCGAACCGAGCACACGTGTACGGACTTTGGTCGTGAGAGGTTGTGTAAAATGTCTGAAAGCGATAGAGATTTTGAAGTAGGAAGTCTCCAAATTGAATATCGAGAGGTGAAACCATATACAGTATGTATGAACCTATGGCCGTTGCAAAGCAATCGGTGAATGTGGCTCACTGGTTTGACCGTGCGGCCTCAGAATCGGACAGCGGCTCAGCCAACTCTGATCGCGGTGACCCCGGACCTCAACAAGACTCGCGCCCAAACAATTTATCCTGGTAGTTATGATAAATTCTTACTTTCATCGTAATACTAAATAGGAGCCCTTTTGAAGAATAATTAAACCACACGGGCACACACATAATCCCTATAATATAATGTGGATTCGTTTATATTGCTAATACAATATATTGCTAATAGTAATACAGTGGTGCTTGAAAGTTTGTGAACCCTTTAGACTTTTCTATATTTCTGCATAAATATGACCCAAAATATCATCAGATTTTCACACAAGTCCTAAAAGTAGATAAAGAGAACCCAGTTAAACAAATGAGACACAAATATTATACTTGCTCGTTTATTTATTGAGGAAAATGATCCAATATTACACATCTGTGAGTGGCAAAAGTATGTGAACCTCTAGGATTAGCAGTTAATTTGAAGGTGAAATTAGTCAGGTGTTTTCAATCAATGGGATGACAATCAGGTGTGAGTGCGCACCCTGTTTTATTTAAAGAACAGGGATCTATCAAAGTCTGATCTTCACAACACATGTTTGTGGAAGTGTATCATGGCACGAACAAAGGAGATTTCTGAGGACCTCAGAAAAAGCGTTGTTGATGCTCATCAGGCTGGCAAAGCTAACAAAACCATCTCTAAAGGGTTTGGACTCCACCAATCCACAGTCAGACAGATTGTGTACAAATGGAGGAAATTCAAGACTGTTGTTACCCTCCCCAGGAGTGGTCGACCAACAAAGATCACTCGAAAAGCAAGGCGTGTAATAGTTGGCGAGATCACAAACGACCCCAGGGTAACTTCTAAGCAACTGAAGGCCTCTCTCACATTGGCTAATGTTAATGTTCATGAGTCCCCCATCAGGAGAACACTGAACAACAATGGTGTGCATGGCAGGGTTGCAAGGAGAAAGCCACTGCTCTCCAAAAAGAACATTGCTGCTCGTCTGCAGTTTGCTAAAGATCACGTGGACAAGCCAGAAGGCTATTGGAAAAATGTTTTGTGGACGGATGAGACCAAAATAGATCTTTTGGTTTAAATGTGGAGCGTTATGTTTGGAGAAAGGAAAACACTGCATTCCAGCGGAAGAACCTTATCCCATCTGTGAAACATGGTGGTGGTAGTATCATGGTTTGGGCCTGTTTTGCTGCATCTGGGCCAGGACGGCTTGCCATCATTGATGGAACAATGAATTCTGAATTATACCAGCGAATTCTGAAGGAAAATGTCAGGGCATCTGTCCATGAACTGAATCTCAAGAGAAGGTGTGTCATGCAACAAGACAACACCCTAAGCACACAAGTCATTCTACCAAAGAATGGTTAAAGAAGAATAAAGTTAATGTTTTGGAATGGCCAAGTCAAAGTCCTGACCTTAATCCAATCAAAATGTTGTGGAAGGACCTGAAGTGAGCAGTTCATGTGAGGAAACCCACCAACATCCCAGAGTTGAAGCTGTTCTGTATGGAGGAATGGGCTAAAATTCCTCCAAGCCAGTGTGCAGGACTGATCAACAGTTACCGGAAACATTTAGTTGCAGTTATTGCTGCACAAGGGGGTCACACCAGATACTGAAAGAAAAGGTTCACATACTTTTGCCACTCACAGATATGTAATATTGGATCATTTTCCTCAATAAATAAATGACCAAGTATAATATTTTTGTCTCATTTGTTTAACTGGGTTCTCTTTATCTACTTTTAGGGCTTGTGTGAAAATCTGATAATGTTTTAGGTCATATTTATGCAGAAATATAGAAAATTCTAAAGGGTTCACAAACTTTCAAGCACCACAAGCATTATACTATTTACAGCCTCCTCTAAGTGAGGAAATATCCTTTTTGTCTCATTTCCACAATGATTCTACAGGATCCCTCAGGATGCTTGACTTATCAATTGCAAGCAAAGGTAAAAATGTTTACCTCCAATCTTCTCCTTTTTGCCTGAGCGTTGCTGGTCTGTTTCTTCTTTGACTGCTTGATTTTGTGTTCGAATTTTGTCGGAACAGCATCAGGTTTGAGACTTCTCTGTCCAACGCTGACACCTAAACTCTCCAACAGATGGGGATTCTTCAAAAAGTGATGGGAGAACAGAGTGGCGTATTTACCCGGCTGCCAACCCTCTCGCTTCATGCACATAATCCACTCTCTCAGCCTCTTCTCCTCTTTCGGAAAAAGGTAAAAACTTCGTCCTGAACTGGTCCATTGTTACAGTTCATTGCACGACAATAAGGCATGGTTTTTCTTTGGAAATTCCCAAATGTATGTCTGCACTCAAGCCGAATGGCAATGCAAATAAACGGAAGTGGACTCAACTCAAGCGATTTGTTTGCCATGAATGACGTCATGCGCTGAGTGGTCACGAAAATCGCCAAGCAGAAATTTGCCACGATCCACGCTAACTTATTCTAACTTATTTTAATTATTACTTATTAACAATACTTCCTGGGACCAGAAGAAAATTACAGAGGGTTTCTTAACATATAAAGTTTCAAATGTGCATAAATTGAAAACCTTTGCCTATGACCTTTAAAACATTAATGAAACAGATAGTAGTGGGTGGGTCCTGCAGTAGTGTTACAAGGGGAATCCCACTGCAATATTACCTGTGAAGGCAGTCCCAGAGCCATCTACATCAGCACCATGTCATGATGACACAGAGCGTAGGGAGAGCCCCCCTCCTTCTCTGGGGAATCCCTTAGGGGACTTCCCATTGGAGCAGGCAAGTCTCTGAGACATGCTTTTGACCAAGTGAAAGTAATTGATGGCCAAATCCTCCAGCCTAAGTTGCAGTTTCCTTCCTGTACTTTTGTATTATTAAGGATAGGCTGTATCAAGTGACACAGGACACTCAAACTAAAGAAAAGTTGACACAGTTGTTGGTCCGGAAGAGCCATAGGGAACTTTTATTCCATGCGGCTCATCATAATCCTATGGCTGGGCACTTGGGTCAGGATAAACCACTAAATCATCTCATGGCCTGTTTCTATTGGCCAGGGATTCGCGCCAATGTCCGCATGTGGTGTGCAGCATGTTGCGAATGCCAGCTGGTAAATCCAGTGGCCACACCAGGTGGCAAGACCCTCTGTTGTTTGCAGTGTGCAAGGTCCCACAAGCCTCCACCGGGTTTTCCTCATTTGAATTGCTTGTATGGGCACAAGCCCCATGGTGTCTTAGACATCATCAGAGAAAATTGGGAGGAGGGACCTTCTCAAAGCAAAAATGAAATTCAATATGTTCTTGACCTGAGAGCAAAACTCCACACACGGAGTCACATAACCCAAGAGATGTCTGTGAAGATTCTCAATCATCCAGGTCATAGTAAACTGTGGGTGGTAGAAAAGGGCAACTGGACTTGCTTGAAGATTCTTGAAAACATTTCACCTCTCGTCCAAAAGGCTTCCTCAGTTCTGACAGAACTGAGGAAGCCTTTTGGACGAGAGGTGAAATGTTTTCAAGAATCTTCAAGCAAGTCCAGTTGCCCTTTTCTACCACCCACAGATAACCCAAGAGAATTTGCTACAGGCCCAAGAACGTCAAGCTTGCCTGTACAACAAAGGGGCATGACTAAAGGAATTTGCACTGGGAGATAAAGTCCTCATTTTACTGCCCACCTCAAGTTCAAAATTGCTCGCCAAGTGGCAAGGGCCCTTTGAGGTCATACGGCGAATTGGGGAGATCGACTATGAGGTCAAACAGCCACACAGGGGGGACACGTCAAATTTACTACCTCAATCTCCTGAAACTGTGGAGAGAGGAGGTTCCTGTGGCCCTGGTGATGGTAGTTCTGGAGAGAGTGGAGCTGGGACCGGAGGTAAGTCTAAAAAGCGCTGTCCAATTCACCCTGGTCCCCTGCAGAGACTACCTCTCACCATCCTAGAGAGCACAGGTCATTAGGTTGCAGGAGGAATTCTCAGATGTGTTCTCACCCCTCCCTGGTCGCACTGACCTCATAGAACACCATATTGAGACTCCTCCAAGGATGGTGGTGTGCAGCTGCCCATATCAGCTCCCAGAGCACAAGAAAAATGTGGTTCGGGATGAACTCCAGGCTATACTTAAGATGGGAGTAATTGAGGAGTCACATAGAGACTGGAGCAGCCCGGTGGCCTTGGTTCCCAAGACCGATGGGTCAGTCCAGTTCTGTGTAGACTACAGAAAAGTCAATGTGGTGTCTAAATTTGATGCATATCCAATGCCTCGCATTGATGACCTGCTCGATTGGTTAGGCACGGCTCGCTTTTACTCAACACTGGATTTAAAGGGATATTGGCAGATCCCCTTGACTCCATTATCCTGCAGGAAAATGGCCTTTTCCACTCCATTTGGTTTACAGCAATTTGTCACCCTTCCTTTTGGGTTGTTTGGGGCTCCAGTGACGTTTCAGGGTCTCATGGACCAAATTCTCCATCCCCACAATGCGTATGTGGTGGACTACTTAGATGATAATCATTTATAGTAATGATTGGGAGTGGCATTTACAGAATTTTAGGGTGGTTCTGAGGTCGCTGAGGCATGCTGGGCTCACAGCAACCCCTAAGAAATGTGCAACTGGATGGGTGGAAGTATGGTATCTGGGCTTCCACTTGGGTCATGGGCAGGTGCGTCCCCAAATTGATAAGACTGCAGTGATTGCAACCTGCCCGAGACCTAAGACCAAAAAGGGGGTGAGGCAGTTCCTGGGGCTGGCTGGCTATTATAGGTGGTTTGTGTCTAACTTTTCAGACATCACCAGCTTGTTGACTGACCTCACTAAAAAGGGGGCACCAGATCCGGTCGAGTGGATGGAGCTGTGCAAACGGGCTTTTGCTCAGGTAAATGTGGTTTTGTGTGGGGGCCCACTGTTGCATTCTCCTGACTTTTCTCTCCCTTTTGTTTTACAGACCTACTTGTCAGACAGAGGGCTGGGGGCCGTACTGTCCCAGGTGGTGGAGGGGGAGGAGTGTCTGGTGCTGTACATCAGCCGCAAGCTCTCCATGCAAGAGTCAAAGTACAGCACGGTAAAAAAGGAATGTCTATCCATCAAGTGGGTGGTCCTCACTCTCTGGTACTACCTGCTAGGATGCCCATTTACCCTCTGTTCCAACCATACCGCACTCCAGTGGCTCAAGAAAGATGACTGCATGAAAGATGCCAATGCGTGGATCACTTGTTGGTATCTGGCCCTTTAGCCCTTTAAATTTGAGATGGTCCACAGGCCGGGGGCACAGTTAGTGGTGGCGGATTACCTCTCCCGCCAGGGGAGGAGTCAGCTGCAGGCCGGACAGCTCCCCGGCTTGAATCGGGCGGTGGGGGGTATGTGGCAGTGGGGGCATGGTCGAGCATCAACTGTGAACGATGAGGAGGCAGGTTGAACCAGCAGGTAACATGTAATGAGGTGCACCTGTGTCAAATTACTGGCTGTCTATTAACCTGTTTCTCTGCGTGTTTTTCAGACAGCCAGGAACAAGAGAGAGAGCTGTGACACCCCGTCACGTGTGTGGAGTGTGTTTATGTGTCATTATAAGTCATTGAAAAGTGGCAAAATAAAAAGAACACACCTGTTCTGAAGCCTGCTTCCAGTTCCTCTGTTTCCCACGAGTTAAAGAGTTGTTACACATACCTTATGCTTTTATATCTTTTAGGGACCACATCATTTAGGGATTGTTGAAAATCACCATTTTTATAGTAATTATTCCAGAGGTACATCAATAAAGTTCCAACAAAATCAGTTCAAGCACCTCAGTGATCAGGCTGTGTTATTGTTTATGAAATTCCGGGGAAGCAGAGTACAGCGTGTGTGTGTGTGTTTAAATAACCATGTCATAATAGCTAATTATAGATTATTAGACTTTGAATTCATCAAAATTGGAGAAAGTGATCAAATACCTCAATAAAAATAAATATCTGTGGTGAATCTTCATTTCATTCGGACATTCATTGCATTTTTATTTTGTATGTTACACATTAACACATTATCGTTAAATATTTCAGGGGAATTTTACGGCAGTGCTGAACTCACGGTTTGTTTTCATTCACAACATCATTCTGTCACCCTTATCATGTTTAACTTTTCTTTCGGTTTCATTTCTTTAAATTAATTCATACTTCAAGTTTGACTGTATTAATCAAGATTCCACTTTATTTCTTCCAGAAGCTTTGAATTTGGTTGAGTCTAACTCTTAACACTGCAGATCAGGTAAAGGGCTATAACAACACACACACCATAATGGGGTATTGGATCATTTTTGTTTATTCTACCAAAGAATGGTTAAAGAAGAATAAAGTTAATGTTTTGGAATGGCCAAGTCAAAGTCCTGACCTTAATCCAATCGAAATGTTGTGGAAGGACCTGAAGCGAGCAGTTCATGTGAGGAAACCCACCAACATCCCAGAGTTGAAGTTGTTCTGTATGCAGGAATGGGCTAAACTTCCTCCAAGTCAGTGTGCAGGACTGATCAACAGTTACTGGAAACGTTTAGTTGCAGTTATTGCTGCACAAGGGGGTCACACCAGATACTGAAAGCAAAGCTTCACATACTTTTGCCACTCATGATACACTTCCACAAATATGTGTTGTGAAGATCAGACTTTGATAGATCCCTGTTCTTTAAATAAAACAGGGTGCCCACTCACACCTGATTGTCATCCCATTGATTGAAAACACCTGACTCTAATTTCACCTTCAAATTAACTGCTAATCCTAGAGATTCACATTTGCCACTCACAGGTATGTAATATTGGATCATTTTCCTGAATAAATAAATGATCAAGTATAATATTTTTGTCTCATTTTTTTAACTGGGTTCTCTTTATCTATTTTTAGGACTTGTGTGAAAATCTGATGATGTTTAAGGTCATATTTATGCAGAAATATAGAAAATTCTAAAGGGTTCACAAACTTTCAAGCACCACTGTGTGTATTTAGGTCATAGATGACCAATTTGAATGTGCAAACAAATACAAATTTGCACTTACTTTTGCCTTTTATGGTTGTTCTGATTGATATATAATTACTGATAAACTATTAATAAGGCAAATTCTGTTTTGAATGCATGCCTTTTTGTACTTGGCAAGCCCTAATTCATTGGGGTGTAGTGTTTTCAGAGGGTAAAGAATTTCTATAATGTTGTGTTGTTGCTGTTTTTGCTGTTAAGTCATCGAAAATCAAAACAATGAAAACATTTTCACTAGAATATATAATTGAATGTGCTAATTTCAATCAAATATAATTAAGGCAAAACATTTGGTAAATCCCTAATCCATATTCGTTCTTTTTATCCTTTTTGTTTTTCCTCTTTGTAGCTTACTCAGTAACAAACCTTTGACTTCAGTTAGGTTCACTTTTCTGCAGCTGAATAGTTTAATACTGAGTACCTAATGTGGGCAAGAGGAAACAATAATAATCTTGCCTCACAGATTTAGCAGATTATATTTCTCTCAGAATGATGTCATAGATGGATTCAGAGCACAGTAGACAGCATGTTGCACAGTAGCTCATGTTTAGGCATCATACTAAGCATGGATTAGTGGGTGGTGCAGTGGTTCACACTGTCACTTCACAGCAAGAAGGTTCTGGGTTTGAACCCCATGGCGGACGGAGGCCTTTCTGTGTGGAATTTGCATGTTCTCCCTGTGTCTGCGTGGGTTTCCTTTGGGTGCTCTGATTTCCCCCACCGTTCAAAGTCATGCAGGTTAGGTAAAATACCCAGCCACTGGGGTTGTACAAGCCAGTGCATACTTTGCACCGGTCCCAAGCCCAGATAGATTGGGGAGGGTTGCATCAGGAAGGGCATCTGGTGTAAAACCTATGCCAAATCAACAGATCCACTATAGCGACCCCTAACGGGAGCAGCCAAAAGAAAAATAAGACTAAGCATGGATTAGTGAGACAAGCTTTATGTCTAATGATTAATATCAGTGGGCGGCATGGTGGTGTAGTGGTTAGCGCTGTCGCCTCACAGCAAGAAGGTCTGGGTTCGAGCCCCGTGGCCAGCGAGGGCCTTTCTGTGTGGAGTTTGCATGTTCTGCCCGTGTCCACGTGGGTTTCCTCTGGGTGCTCCGGTTTCCCCCACAGTCCAAAGACATGCAGGTTAGGTTAACTGGTGACTCTAAATTGACCGTAGGTGTGAATGTGAGTGTGAATGGTTGTCTGTGTTAGAGGTCTGCGCGGGTCAGATTTTTCAGTCCCGCTCCCGCCCACGCCCGCATTGTGCAGTCCCACTCCCGCCTGCGCCCGCAAAGAATTATGATTTTTCAGTCCCGCTCCCGCCCGCGCCCACAAAGAATTATGATTTTCAGTCCCGCTCCCGCCCGCGCCTGCCATATTTTGTCCCACTCCCGCCCGCAAATCCCGCATGATGCAAACGTTCGCGTTATTTCTCAGGAAAATTCTTGTCTTGACACAGTGTGATGGTGCCCCGCCCCCTACTTTGAGTGGATTTGAGCATAAATATCTACAGCTCACGTTCACATTTGTTATTATTTACCTTGTTTCTGAATTCAGCATGTAGTGTCTCTAATAATAATAATTAGTGCTGTCAAGCGATTAAAATTAATCACGAATCGCACATTTTTGTCACATGAGAAACCATTGTAATTCTCTGATCAGCATAAAAAAGTGAATGGGCTTGCTTTGTACCATGAGTGAAGTGATTTACTGCTTGAGTTAGTCTACAACTCTAATCAGAGAGACAGGTTACACAGTGACGGTAGGCTTGACTCAATGCTATCCCAGAAATCCTTCCTGTAATATGCAAATTTGGCCACCTCTGATTGGACAGCCAAATTTGCATATTACAGGAAGGATTTCTGGGATAGCATTGAGTCAAGCCTACCGTCACTGTGTAACCTGTTTAAAACACATTTTTAGTTAGCGGGACTGCAGCTTATCACCGCTCCCACCCGCGCCTGCATATGTGCATTCCAGCTCCCGCCCGCGCCTGCATATGTGCACTTCCGGTCGTGCCCGCAATGAGCTTTCAAAATTTGTCCCGTGCCGCACTGCTTTGCGGCGGGTCCCACGGGACTCCCGTGGGAGTGCAGGGCTCTAGTCTGTGTCTATGTGTCAGCCCGGTGATGACCTGGTGACTTGTCCAGGGTGTACCCCGCCTTTCGCCCGTAGTCAGCTGGGATAGGCTCCAGCTTGCCTGCGACCCTGTAGAACAGGATAAAGCAGCTAGAAATAATGAGATGAGATTAATATCAGTTACCATTAGGCCTGTTTTCAGGTTTGATACAGTCATTAAAATGTTATCTACAGTTTCACTGTAGTAGAACGATGATACCATTCTGTAGGAAAACTATTTCTTAGTTCCTACTCTATACTGTTAGGCTTTGGTATCCCGTATGGTGGTGGTTTTCAAACGATAATGTCTACACTCTGCATTTCCAGAAGCTTTTGCTCCGGGTTTCGATTCTTGAAGTTTAATTTGATAACAATATACCTATCTTCCATGCTGCTTTCTGGCTCTGAATCATTTCACATTTCCACAATTCAATACTGCACTTAAACAGAGAACAGGCTCATGAAAAACAAAACAAAACACACATTTACAATTAAAACTCACAATTAAAAACTTTTAATTTCCAATGGCAAGACACTTTAACAGCAATGGACATACACTTGTGGCCTTGCTTCTCAATTGTGTGTGAATATTATAAGGGTGTAAGGTGACCCGTACAGCAGTGGTTCTCAACTAGTTTTGTTTCAGGACCCAATTTTATGTTGGACCCAACACTACACTAAAGTTGTACACACACGAATTATAAGGAAATCTTGGGGACTATCCCAATTACTCACCCTCATACCCTTGATCACTTGAATACTATGGGTGTGCCCCTCAACAATGTCAGTAAATTTAACAAAACCATTAATGGCTTAGAAAACCATTAACTGCATCGCTGTTAAAGCTATTCCGCTCCCACTGCCACTTTCTAAAACCCAGTGAATGTTGGTAACCTACTAACAATGGGCTCTGACCATCTTCTTGTCATCATTTCCATCTTTTCACCATTAAGAAATAATGAGGAAGCACAAATACTCTGAACTTTGCAGTGTCTCCCACCAGCCAATTGGATGTCTGAGCCATTGCATACTCTTTGTACTCAAACTTGTTAACCAGAGTTTTGAGCTTAACCTTATTTACAGTCATGTGAAAAAATAAGTACATTCCATGGAAATTGTAGACTTTTCTCAAAATATTTAAACAGGCAAACATTTTACTCTCTTTGATACAGTGCCTACAGATAAAGGTAATATACTCCAAGAAACGACACATAAAATTGACATTTTGTAGTCATTTTCATAATTAAATTTTTTTAAAAATCAGTCAAAAAGTAATGACACCCTGAAAAAAAGTAAGTATACCCTTATATTTATCACAAGTTCAACTCCATAAAATTAGAATCAGGTGTTCCATATAAGGTGCCATTGATTAGAACCTCCTGCAGGTGGAGCTGCAGGTAGAACCCGTCTTATTTAAACCTGATATCTAGGGTCTGGTATTCTCTTTGCTATTTAAGTGTGTGGTGTCATCATGTCAAGATCTAAAGAGCTCTCTAAGGAACTCAGAAAGAAGGTTGTGGATGCTTATGAAACTGGTGAGGGATTTTAAAAGATCTCTAAATTATTAGAAATAAATCATTCCACTGTAAGGAAAATCATCTACAAGTAGCACAGATTTCAAACAACTGTCAATTTGTCCAGGACTGGCCTCCCCAGCAAATTCAGCCCAGAAGCACAACATATGATGCTAAAAGAAGTCTCAAAGAACTCCAAAATGTAATCATGGATCTGCAGGTAACTCTTGCAACTGCTGGAGTGAAAGTGCATACATCTACAATTGGAAAGAGATTGGACAAATTTAACCTGCATGGGAGGCGTGCCAGGAAAAAGCCTTTGCTGTCCAAAAGGAAAGTTAAAACAAGACTGCAGTTTGCCAATGAACATATAGGCAAAGATCAGGCCTTTTAGAATAACGTGCTCTGGACTGATGAATCAAAGGTAGAGTTGTTTGGCCACAGTAGGAGTACACATGTGGCACAGAGCAAAGATGGCTTTTCAGGAGAAGAACCTCATACCAACTGTGAAGTATGGTTGTGGAAATGTTATGGTTTAGGGTTGTTTGCTGCCTCAGGGACTGGGAAGCTTGCATTCATTGATTCAACTATGAATTCTGAATCATATCAAAGAGTGCTTGAAGATGATGTGAGGCCATTTGTTCAAAAGTTGAAGGTGAACCAGAGGTGGATTTTTCAATAAGATAATGATCCTAAGCACACTACTAGCAAATCCAACAAGGAATGGCTCAAAAAGAAGAAATGGAGGGTTATGGAATGGCCTCATCAAAGCCCAGACTTGAACCCCACTGAAATGTTCTGGGGAGATTTGAAAAGAGCAGTACATGCAAGAAAACCCTCAAACAGCTTGCAACTGAAGGAATTTTGCATGAAAGAGTGGTCAAAAGTTTCAGCAAGCTGATGTCAGGAAGTTTTAGTGGACAATTATACAAAACGCCTACAATAAGTTATTTCTGTTAAAGAGGGCAATACTAGCTTCTGAAGCCAAGGGTGTACTTACTTTCTCCACAGAAGAATATTACATCTATTGATATTTTTGTTGAATAAATGATTGAAGGAGCTTATTTTCCTTGTTGTTCAAGTATATCACCTTTATCTGTAAGCACTGTCTCAAAAGGGTGAAATGTTTGCTTGTTTAAATATGTTGAGAAGTCTACAATTTCCATGGGATGTACTTTATTTTTTTTCACATGACTGTTTATTTTAGCCCCTTCTAGCTTTTGCCCCCGATCTGCCCATCCAACCCTTGTTTAAATAATTTTACCTCTTCGTCTTGCATGCAGTAGCCTTTTTTCATGTTTCCGAATTTTAGACTGCTAAAATATCATTTAGCTTCAGTAAAGAACCTGCTGATATATTCTACCCTGTTTTGACATGACCTTTGCAGTACTATTGCAGAAATGAATGTAGAAAGTTTAATCAACTCTTTCAAAATTTAAGAACACAACAGAAAAAAGTATATAAAAAAGTAAAAAAAGAAATATTTATTTTCCCAAGTGCAGTCAATCAGCCATAATGTATGTGGTGTCCAAACTTCGCTTATTGAGTTTTGAACTGGAGCTATGAGATGTGTATGTAATATGCAAGGAAAGCTTATATCTCATTGTTTAGCATCATACAAAATGCATGTACTAATTATATATTTGACTCATATGGGGGAAGGAGAGATTGTAAAAACAGTTTGCTCTGTATGTGTGTGTGTGTGTGTGTGTGTGTGTGTGTGTGTGTGTGTGCACGCATGTATATGTTTGTTCCTGGCTTACAGGTAGATGGTAACTCACAATAGACGTCCACTCGAATGGACTTAATGGCAGGGGCGCCAAGGCCGTTCTCTGCCTTGCAGTAGTAGCGACCACCATGGTGCCTCTGGATGTGAGTAATGCGCAGAGTTTCATTGAACACGCTGGACTCATGAAAACGATCAGAAGCACTGCCCACTGTCTTGGTCCATCGTATCTGCAAAAAAGTTGAAAACACAAAAACACACACCCTTCATGTTCTAAAATGAACTGAACTGAAACAAGTATATCATATATGGAACATATTATAATGAGAAAATACTCCATTTAGTTTAGTTTTAGCCCCGTGTGTGTGTGTGTGTGTGTGTAATGGACTCTGGAGGTAGGTGAATGTTGATGGAACTTTGGGTTTCTTTCATTTTTCTCTTATTTATCTACCATGAGCACTATTCAGTGTGCTTCACATACATTTCAAACAAAAATCAACAGTCCAAACAGTTCACTGCTCATCTGACATTCAAGTTCAAACTCAAGTGTGTGTGTGTTTTTATTTATTAGCTTTGCCATATCAAGATCTATACATGTACATACATTATGGCTGGGAAACCATTACAGCTTGCACCAATTACAGTGGCCCCATTGTACTGAATCTGCATGTCTTTGAACTGTGGGGGAATCTGGAGCACCCAGAGGAACCCCATGCAGACATGGGGAGAACATGCAAACTCCACACAGAAAGGCCCCCATTGGCTACGAGGTTTGAACCCGGAACCTTCTTGCTGTGAGGCAATAGTGATAACCACTACACCACCATGCCGCCTGTGTGTGTACTTGAAGGTTTGTTGTAGACAAAAATAAACTACATTTCACGGCACAATAAGTAGTCTTATTAACAGTGTTTGTTAAACACTGATACAGGTGAGAAACATCCAGCAACCATTTTGAAAACAGGAACTATATAGGCAACACTAATTGACACTAAAGGCATATCACCTGGAAGTGAAACCAGCATACTGTAATGTTCCAAGGGCTCAGACACATTCTTGTGAATATGCATGCTCTGTCTACATGCTGATTGTATGTCTGCAAGTGGGAAAATCTTAGCATAGTTGTGACTTTGTTCTAGCTACTGTCCCCAAAAAATTTTTTCTTCTTTTAGGGTTTCTCAATGAGTATAACTTGTTAGATTGGATTCTTCTATTCCTTGAGGAAATGTTTTCTTCTTTTCTCTCAGGAGACGTAACAGATGCTTTTGACAAAAGTCACCGTGAAAACCCAAACTTCTAATTTATTGATGTTTCCAATTTCAGTACATCTCTGTTTGTTTTGGATATGAGCAGAAAAATTATTTCCAGTGTACAGAACAGCATATAGAATAAGTTGAGAGGGAGAAAAAAAAGAGCATGCTCACTGTGAACACTCAATCAGCCAGCCATCCAGTTAACTTGAGCAAATTGCCTATTCAGTTGCTTGGCCTTGTAAGCCCTGAGTGATGCTTCCTGTGTAGGTGACCTACATTCTAACAAACCCCCCTCTTCATCTTGTACAAAAAAGCAAGCCTAACTAAAACTCTCAGCTCTGGCAGGGTGGATTGGGTAGCAAACCACCACATTGCACCTCACTCCAGACAACCATTAACATCCATTTTAATGAGGAATTAGCAGCAATTCAGCTTCTGAATATAAAAATAGGGCAGATTCACCTCTGTGTGGTGCACAGTCTCCTTTCTGGAATTAAGAAACTTTGAGGCATAACTCCATTTTATGCCTTGCTAAGGAACAAAGAGCAGGTGGATCTGTTTACACACTTATTGGGTGTTGGTTAGAAATAACAATGCATTCAAATTAATCTGAACCTTTCATGCTTGTGTGTGTCTTGATCAACTAAAGTTGAAATAAAGATTCTTAAATGCCAGAATCCACAATCTATTAGCGGTTTATGCAGTTATGTTTCAGTGCATTTATGGATGGGAATAAGAAATATACATATGAGATATATGTCCAACATTAGTCTTCACAGCAGGTGACAAGTTGGCAGCATAATCGCAGAGCCAAAGCTAACGCTAAGGCTCGCCCACAGGAGCACCACTCTTCTCCACTTCAAGTGTCAAACAGGTTTGCTCTCCCCAGTGAAGCACCCGCTGAGAAACATGAATGAGCTCTAGTTATAGGAATCTCTTATCTTACGGCACATGAAATTAGCTAGGCCTTTGGGGTACCAGCAGCACTAGTTAGATATATACCAGGAACCAGGGCACTGGACTCTAACAATCTTAGGGTCATAGGCATAGGTTTTCAAAGATAGTAGCTAATTATAAACACCTTCATCTGTCATAGGTTACTAAGTGTAACATTGTAGAGGTGTGTAAATTAGTGAAGGTGATGTCCGATGCCATAATATCCTCTGGCCCCATCCCAATGCAGCATGGCGATGTAGCTTACAGCAGGTTATGATCACTGAACTGCTGAATGTCCAGGCAGTGCTCTGAAAACAGTGTGGGCTTTATAGGATATTGGAGTAGTTTTGAGGGAAAGGCTGGCCTGTTAGAATGGGACAGTATCCACTCCACTTGGGAAGGTGCTCCTCTCATTTCTTGCAGTATAGCTCATAGAACAGGCCTAGTTAATCTGTGATAATCCAGAGCCAAGGCCAGGGAGGAGAAGAGCATTAGTCAGCCCTCAGGTTCCACCATACTGAGACTGTGTCTGTTCCCCAATCTATATTAAAATGTAGAAATACTCAAAAAGTTAGTTCTAGTAATGTGGGCGGCATGGTGGTGTAGTGGTTAGCACGGTTGCCTCACAGCAAGAAACTTCTGGGTTCGAACCAAGTGGCCGGCAAGGGCCTTCCTGTGTGGAGTTTGCATGTTCTCCCTGTGTCTGCGTGGGTTTCCTCTGGGTGCTTTGGTTTCCCCCACAATCCAAGACATGCAGGTTAGGTTAATACGGGATGGCCTTGGGCTGAGGTGCCCTTGAGCGAGGCACCCCACTCCCTGGGTGCTGTTAGCATGGCTGCCCACTGCTCTGGGTATGTGCTCATTATGCATGTGGGTGTTCACTGCTTCAGATGGGTTAAATGCAGAGAGGAAATTTCACAAGTGTGTGATGAATAAAGTTGTGCTTTCTTCTTTAATTAACATAAAATTAGATCATACTGAATGTTCATCCAGCACCTTTGATCTAAAGCTGGGATTGTTAATTATTAGATCTCTTGCGTATAAAGCATTTATTGTTGATGATTTTTTTAAAATCTCGTTTTTCAGGGCCTGGTAGAACCATCAAGAAAAATGAAAAGCGGCCCAATGCAAAAGCATACAGTTGCACTGCAAAAGATAAATGCCAAAAAAAAAAATTTAAAAAACAGGGACAGTTAGACAACAAGCAAGACATGGTTCATAAGGTGGTCATGGCAAGCTGGAAGACCTACACTGAGCCCTACTGGGGAAAAAATAAAATAAAACAGCATCTGGATGGGTGTGCCGTTTGCCCGCAGTTTAAGGGTCCAGACCCTGTAGGCTAAGGCTCACAGGTCACCATGTCCCAGCCAGGTATGAACTACAATCAATACCATGACCACCAGACGAAACAGAAATGTGAACACAAAAAAAGATGTTTTAAAAATCCTGATCCAGGAGGTATGCATTTGCTGTTGACTTGAATACGTCCACATCTGGAGTGGTGGGGAATACAGTTGCTAGGAGTAATTCCACAAACAGCTGGTCCTGGGAATGTAGGATGAGAGATGGAGATTTGTATGTGATCTTGGAATACTCACAGCAAAGGGTTGACCACTCGTGGAGGATCTAGTAGTTCTTATACTAGGTGCCTTCCTGGGAAGAATGTTGGACAATTCAATGGATGGCTGCAGAAACAGGTGACAGTAGAAAACACAAAGCGAGGCAACATTGCTTCTATGAGCTAGTGGTACAATGCCATCTTTCAAAGGAGAAGCATATTCCATGAGAGGGCAGATGTAGGCCTTATACATGGTAATGCATGCTTTCTGAGGGAGAAGGTCACTAGTTCGTCCCAGGATGTAAAGGCGCTTTGCTGTCTTCTTTGCAATGCCAGTGATGTGCGAAGCCCAAGATAGGGTGCTGGTAATGGTGAGACCCAAGAGATTTATGTTGTTTGTAGCAACCAACTCATTGTTCATGAAGAAGAGTGGTGGGTGACTCTGGGTTCTCTTTCTGCTGATGATCATCTCCTCAGTTTTGCTGGCATTAAAGGTGACACACCAGCTATCTGCCCAAGAATCGATCTTATGCAGATCACATTGGAGGCTTCCAGCACAGAGAGTTGTCACATGAGTTCTTGATTACAATGTGAAGCGTTGAGTCATCAGCAAATAGATGTAGATCGTCCTTTAAGTGAGAAGCCAGATCATCTATGAACATCAAGAATAGCACAGGGCCGAGTATACTCCCCTGGGGGACTCCAACAGATATAGGCCTTGGTGAAGAAGTAGCTCCATCCAGAACAACAGACTGCTCTCTATCAGATAGAAAGGATGAAATCCAGCCGTACAGGTTACCTTGGATGCCAAAAGATGCAAGTTTAGTCATGAGACCTTTGTGCCATACATGGTCGAAAGCCTTCCTGATGTCAAGGGCTATAACACGGATTTCTTTCTGGTAGTCAAGTGCATTGTTCCACCATTGAGTGATGTAGGAGAGCATGTCCATGGTTGATCTCTTCTCTCGAAATCCACATTGATTATTGCATAGGAGCTGATGCTTGCTAAGGTGACTGCGGATATTGTCACAAATGAGGCTTTTCATAACTTTAGATATTATAGGCAGCAGGGATATTGGCCTGTAGTTAGATGGATCTTGTTTACTCCCATTTTTTGATATAGCAATCACATGAGCAGATTTCCAATCAGATGGAACATGCATGGTGTCAAAAGACATACGGAATAGCTTAGTAAGAATTGGAGCAAGCTCGGGTGCACAATACTTGAGTACAGTTGAAGAAATTCCATCAGGGCCGTTAGCTTTGGATGTATCCAGGCTGAGAAGTTTCTTAAGAACTTCCTTAGGCTGAAATTTCACAGTGGAGAGGACTGCACTGGTTTTTGAATGTAGATTGAGAGGACTTTTCCCACCATCATCAAGCTGAGCATTAGAAGTAATATCTTGTTCAACAGCTCTGCCTTATCATTGGCCTTGTTGTAAATTTGACTATTGTGTTTGAGAGGGGGAATAGCTGATGTTTTGTTGCTATCAGTCACAGATTTCACAAGTTTCCACCACTGTTTGTTGTCTGAACTCTTCAGCTCTTGCTCTAGTTGGGTTATAACTCTAGCTGCAGTTATTACTGATCAAGGGTTTAATGTACTATATTTAAGAGAAATGTGGACCAAACCAAATGTGTATGTAGCTTTAAATGAAACTAGTCCTTTTGGATACAGTTATATACAACAACTTAGTTTAACTGGCAGAGGAACTATTGCAGTTATTTATAATTGTAATATAGGCATGCAGATAACATTACTAGGATAGCCTTCTTTTGTCTCAGAAATATTGCTAAATAAGAAATATAAGTTCACTACATGATGCAGAAAAACTAGTTCATGCTTTTGTTACCTCTAGATTTGATTACTGTAATACCTTACTGTCTGGATTGTTCTAGTACAGTGTTTCTCAACTAGTGGGTCGTGAACCAAAAGTGGGTTCACTGCTGGGAAGAAAAAAAAATGTTGCTAAATGTAAATGATAAAACATGGGAAAAAAACCTATGAAAATACAGCAAATTGTTTCAAATAGGGGAAGAATAATAAAGAAATGCTCCTCTTAGCTGTTGTTATAGCCTAGCCAATGAAAAATTCAGTCATGTCATGTTGTGTGTCCAGTCAAATGCTGTCAATTTTGGTGCTAAATCACTTGTAAACAGTTGTTGCTAACATTGATAAATGAGGTGAAATTCACTCCTCCTCTAAAAGGCTGGAAAAAAACTATGCAAGGTAAATAAAAATATGACAAGCATGGTTTATGCAGGGTGGCATGGTGGCGTAGTGGTTAGCACTGTCGCCTCACAGCAAGAAAGTCCTGGGTTCAATCCCAGTGGGCGATGGGGGCCTTTTTGTGTGGAGTTTGCATGTTCTCCCCATGTCTGTGTGGGTTTCCCCCCACAGTCCAAATACATGCAGGTTAGGCTAATTGGTGGCTCTAAATTGACCATAGGTGTGAATGGCTGTTTGTGTCTATGTGTTAGTCCTGCGATGATCTGGTGACTTGTCCAAGGTGTACTCCACGTCTTGCCCATAGTCAGCTGAGATAGGCTGCAGCTTGCCTGCAACCCTGTACAGGATAAGCGACTACAGATAACGGATGAATGGTTTATGCAGGTGACAGTGTGTTTTGTTTGGTGAGTTACAGGCTGCAGAAAGCATGAAACCTTCAAAATTCATGAGGTATTTAGAGACAGAATACTCAAGTCATGAAGACAAACCAGTAGACTTTTTTTCTAAAGAAAGTACAAGCTCTTGACCCATCTAAAAAAATGATCACAAACATGTGCAGTATTCTGAAGTAAGCATGTTGAGCACTATACAAACTCACTCATCACAGTTCAAAAAGCAAAAAGATCCATACAGTTACAGAGGAGCTTGTTTTACCCGCTGCTGTCAACATGACCAGAGAGCTCCTCAGCGCAAATCTGCTGCAAATCAGTTGAAAAAAATCTCAATCTCCAATGACACCACAGGGAGAAGAATACAAGATATGTCCGAAGACATAAAGCAGCAGAAAGTAACGCACATTAAGGTAAGTGACTACTATGTGACTGAGAGATTGAGGAAGAGCATTCCAGAATTTGGGGACAATGGCACTGAAGGACCTGCCCCCCATGGTGGAAAGTCTGGTGCATGGGACAGTAAGGAAATTGTTACTAAAAGGCCTAAGAGAGTGAGAGTGGGTGTAGGGGGTCAGATGTTCCCGAAGGTATGTCAGAGCAAGATTATGCAAAGCTTTGAAAGTAAGAAGCAATGTTTTACATTTATTCCGGGACAGAACTATAAGCCAGTGTAGCTGAGAGAGGGTGGGGGTGATGTGAGCGGGGCATTTCGTATGGGTTATAACTCTAGTTGCAGAGTCCTGAATCTATTGTAGTTTTGTAAAGACCTTGCAAGAACTTCTTACAAGAAGGCCAATGAATAGTGAATTGCAGGAATCTAAATGGGACATAGTGAATTACAGGAATCTAAATGGGACATAATGAAAGCATGAACCAGAGTTTGTACATCATTATTAGTCATAAGAGGACAAAGATGAGCAATGTTACGATGAAAGAAAGCAAGTTTGGTGAGTGACTTAATATGAAAATCAAAACTGAGTAATGGATCAAACAGTACTCCAAGGTTTCTGACAACAGGATCAGACTTAACAAGCACACCATCAATACTAATAGAAAAGTTGGATGAGTTAATTAGTAGGCATTTGGGAACAACTAAGAGAACTTCAGTTTTATCAGCGTTTAACTTGAGAAAGTTTTCCTGCAACCAAAGATTTAAATCTGAGATACAGTCAGTGAGTGCACTGGGAGGGGAGTCTGTACTGAGATATAGCTGAGTATCATCAGCATACCAGTGAAAGTTAAGTCCATGGCTATGAATGATTTGACCAAGATGTAGAATGTAGATTAAAAAGTAAGAAAAAAGTTGGGACAAGGCAATTTAGGGCTAATACTGAAGTAAAACAATTAAGTAATGATATGATTTGAAATGGGTGATATCAACAGATGACTGTAATCATGATTTGGCACAAAATCAGTATCCAAGAAAGGCCTAGTCTTTGAAGAGCATAGATGGGCTAAGGATCTCCAGTTTGTCAACAAATGTCTCATCTCATCTCATTATCTCTAGCCGCTTTATCTTGTTCTACAGGGTCGCAGGCAAGCTGGAGCCTATCCCAGCTGACTACAGGCGAAAGGCGGAGTACACCCTGGACAAGTCGCCAGGTCTTCACCGGGCTGACACATAGACACAGACAACCATTCACACTCACAGTCAATTTAGAGTCACCAGTTAACCTAACCTGCATGTCTTTGGACTGTGGGGGAAACCGGAGCACCCGGAGGAAACCCACGCGGACGCGGGGAGAGCATGCAAACTCCGCACAGAAAGGCCCTCGCCGGCCACGGGGCTCGAACCCAGACCTTCTTGCTGTGAGGCGACAGCGCTAACCACTACACCACCGTGCCGCCCATCAACAAATGTGCAAGAAAATAATTGAATAACAATGTTCCTCAAAGAAAGATAACCCCTTCTGACATAATGTGTACAACTGTACACATGACGTTCCATAGCATTTTTCCTTGTGTCCGGAGGGGATAAGAAGGGATTTGGCTTTTTCACCCTCTACATTACATCCATCCATCCATTATCTGTAGCTGCTTATCCTGTACAGGGTCGCAGGCAAGCTGGAACCTATCCCAGCTGACTACGGGCGAGAGGCGGGGTACACCCTGGACAAGTCGCCAGATCATCGCAGGGCTGACACAGAGAGACAAACAATCAATCATTCACACTCACACTTCCGGTCAATTTAGTGCCACCAATTAACTTAACCTGCATGTCTTTGGACTGTAGGGGGAAACCGGAGCACCCGGAGGAAACCCACGCAGACACGGGGAGAACATGCAAGCTCCACACATAAAGGCCCTCGTCGGCCACTGTGCTCGAACCCAGGACCTTCTTGCTGTGAGGCGATAGTGCTAACCACTACACCACTGTGCCACCCTCTACGTTACATTATATCATTAAACAATTCAGTGAATCTGGAGGAATTTAGGTGTGTAAAGGGCAAGGGCACAAGCACAACCATTATATATCTATATATGTTCCTCAAAGAAAGATAACCCCTTCTGACATAATGTGTACAACTGTACACATGACGTTCCATAGCATTTTTCCTTGTGTCCGGAGGGGATAAGAAGGGATTTGGCTTTTTCACCCTCTACATTACATCCATCCATCCATTATCTGTAGCTGAAAGCTGTATCTTTCTATATCTATAGCTGATATAGCCACATGGGCTCGGGATTACTTTGGCAAACCTTTGTGAAACACTACAATAGAGAGTTACATCCACAAATGCCAGTTAAAACCAATGCCAGTTTTTTTGCTCTCTACGGTGCATAATATCATTAAATGATTCTAGGAATCTGGAGGAATTTCGGTGCGTAAAGGGTAAAGGCACAAGCCTAAGCTGAACACCCATGAACTCCGATCCCTCAGACAACACTGCATCAAGAACTGTCATTCATCTATAGCTGGTATAACCACATGGGCTTGGGATTACTTTGGGAAACCTCTCTCAAGCACTACAATACGGAGTTACATCCCTAAATGCCAGTTAAAACTTTACTGTGCAAAAATGAAGCCTTATATTAACTGTATACAGAAGTGTTGTCGACTTCTCTGGGCTCAGAGGCATCTGGGATGGACCATCACACAGTGGAAATGTGTATTGTTCTCAGATAAATCCTTATTCCCGGTCTTTTTTGGAAGAAATACTGTGTGCTCTGGATGAAAGACGAAAATGTATGGTATGGGGTTGTCAGTGCCCTTGGTAAAGGTAACTTACACTTCTGTGATGGCAGCATTAATGCAGAAAAGTACATTGATATTTTGGAGCAACATATGCTGCCTACAAGACATCTTTTCCAGGGATATTTCAATAAGATAATGCAAAACCACATTCTGCACACATTACAAAGGCATGGCTATGGAAGAAGAGGGTGCCTGTCCCCATCAAAGAATGTATGGTTAATTTTGAAATGAAAAATATGACAATGATGACTCCGTACTGTTGCACACCTTAAGACCTGTTTGCAGGAAGAATGGGACAAAATAACACCTGAAATGCTTCATCATTTGGAGTCTCCAGTCACTAAACATCTTTTAAGTGTTGTGAGACAGAAAGGCAACATTACAAAGTGGTAAATGCTTTACTGCCCCAACTTTTTTTGAAATGTGTTGCAAGAATCAAACTTGAAATGCGTTTATTTGGGAAAATAAATAAATAAAATTAAAGTTGGTAAAACATCAAATAATGTGTTGTTATATTGTTTTGAATGCAATACAGGTCAAAGATTGCTTAAAATAATTCTTCTCAGTTTTAATTTCAACTTCAATGGGGGTAGCCATGGTCTAAAGGTTAGAGAAGCCTTGGGGCCCAAAAGGTCGCTGGTTCAATTCTCAGGACCAGCAGGAAAAAATCTATGGCTGAAGTGCCCTTGAGCAAGGCACCTAATCCTCAACTGCTCCCCAGGTGCTGGGTATGTGTGTGTGTGCTCGTTGTATGTTGCTCTGGATAAGAGTGTCTGCTAAATGCCTGTAATGTAATAATTTCAACATAATTTTCTGATTTGGGGTTGTTTTTGTTAGGTTAGGAAAATTACACTTACTCGGGCTGAAAATAGTGGCCCATTTTCATATTAAAAGGATAGTTCGGAATTTTTGACATGAATCTGTATGGCATCCCCATCAACAGTGTCGTGCAAACACACTGACTTACCCCTGACAGCATCCTGTGAGTCCAGTTCTTGTCCAGTTTTGGTCCAGACGAAAGTAGTCCGGCAAGTTTGTTGGGGTCACGAAAGTAAAACGTTTTTCGTCTCAAAACAGTATGTGTTCAAAAGAGTGATATATTTGCATCACAAAACCGTTGCCAAATAAAAAGTCAGACCTCGGAATCGCTTGGCACTATTTTCTCTCCCTTCTTATCACTGCGCGCTGCCGCCAGGTGACAGCCACGGCTGTTTCATTCATTGTTTACTAGTGATGGGAATTTCGGCTCTTTTTCGGGAGCCAGCTCTTTTGGCTCTTCTTACTATAAGGAGCTGGCTCTTTCGGCTCCCAAACGGCTCCTGAGATTTTATTTTTGATTTAAAGGAGTACGCCACCCCCAGATGAAATTGAGTCAGTCCCTGCAGTCCCTAGAGTTGGAAGAGTGAGCCAAAGTGTTTTGTAGCCGACCCAGCCATTGTCCTGATCTAGAAACGCCCAGGTTAGCTTTAGCTTAGCGTAGTCGCTGTAATCCGGCGTGTCCAGCTAGCATTGTCGTTGCAAAAGTGAATCAAATAACTCAAGATTTTTTATAAGTATTTCTCATGACTTGTACATTCACATCGAGTACACATATCAATGCAAATTAACACGAAGGGATTTACTAGACCAATTTATATCTGGAACTATTTTCAGCCACAGCACAGGCAAAGCACCGCTGCAGGCGCAAAGACACCACGCAGCGCCTGAAAACGGGTGCGCAGCGCCTGAAAACCCGTTTTCAGGCGCTGCGCGGTGTCTTTGCGCCTTCCTTTTCCTACCTATTCCTTTAATTGCTGCAATTAACTAGTTAATTCTGATTCTATTTCTCCTCTCAGTTATAATCTGTCCTGCTTTTGAAAAGATCCTCTCTGCCGTGGATAGAGTGCAGCCTTGGTCTCCCACCAGCTTAGTGGGTCTGCGTTTCGCTGTCACCTGGCGGCAGCGCGCAGTGATAAGAAGGGAGAGAAAATAGTGCCAAGCGATTTCGAGGTCTGACTTTTTATTTGGCAACAGTTTTGTGATGCAAATATATCACTCTTTTGAAAACATACTGTTTTGAGACGAAAAACGTTTTACTTTCGTGACCCCAACAAACTTGCCGGACTACTTTCGTCTGGACCAAAACTGGACAAGAACTGGACTCGCAGGATGCTGTCAGGGGCAAGTCAGTGTGTTTGCACGACACTACTGATGGGGATGCCATACAGATTCATGTCAAAAATCCCGAACTATCCCTTTAATGTCATGTGGACAATTAATTTTGCAGATGATTAAGTACATGCATTGCATTTAATAAACTGATCCCCTGGTAGTCCGTTATGTCTGACGATGACCTCCATGTGCATTACTATCATCTCAGTCAAGATTGTTGTGGACTCGCAACACTGTAGAGAAAATAAACTGATATTTTACACTGTAAATACTTATGAGACACAACCTCAACAACTCACTGTGTAAGTTGATTTATTTGCAGTTATCTGAGAGAAAATGATTATTATGGGCGGCACGGTGGTGTAGTGGTTAGCACTGTTGCTTCACACAAAGAAGGTTTTGGGTTTGAGCCCAGTGGCCAACAGGGGCTTTTCTGTGTGGAGTTTGCATGTTCTCCCCGTGTCTGTGTGGGTTTCCTCCGGGTGCTCCGGTTTCCCCCACAGTCCAAAGACATGCAGGTTAAGTTAATTGGTGGCTCTAAATTGACCGTAGGTGTAGATGTGAATTGTTTGTCTCTATGTGTCAGCCCTGCGATGATCTGGCGACTTGTCCAGGGTGTACCCCACCTCTCGCCCATAGTAAGCTGGGATAGGCTCCAGCTTGCCCGCGACCCTGCACAGGATAAGCGGTTATGGATAATGGACAGATGGAAAATTATTAATATCCAACTTTTTTAGACCTATGCAACAGATAATTAGTATTGATAACATTATTATGTAAAATTAATATTATAGTGTAGTGTTGGGTCTTGACTTGATGCCCAACATAAAATGTGGGTCCTGAAGCAAAACCAGTTGAGAACCACTGTTCTAGTAGGTGCATAAACAAGCTCCGGTTAGTCCAGAATGCAGCAGCGAGAGTCCTTACTAGAACCAGAAGGTATGATCACATCACCCGTATCTTATCCACACTGCACTGACTCCCAATCAAATTTTACATTGGTAACATACTACTATTGACTTGTAAAGCACTGAATGATCTCCTACCACAGTACCTGAACAAACTACACTCATTGTTGCATTCCACCAGGGGCTAAGAAGATATTTTTACAGTTACATAGTTGTCTGTTTGGCCACTTTGCTGGATTAATGCCTTGATGAAAGGAGAATTTAGAGTCCTTGTTCTGTCAAGAGCGAGATAACTCAAGTTCCAGATCCCATGTATATCTCTCACTAATTTAATCATCAGAGAATGCCAGAATCATCTGGAGAAAGGTCTCGGCTTCTACTGCGGAGATGCCTCCCACCATGTCGCTCAATGTCTATCTGACTATAGTATCAAGGATCCTCTACAATCTGAAGAGTGTATGAGTCATCAAAAACTGGTTTATTATCAAAAAATATGGTGAGGGCAACAAATAAAGAACAACCTTCATTGCAACCTCAGGTCACTATGATTATGGTAATGCCATATAGTCTGGTTAATACTCCCTCTATTTTCCAGGCCTTCATTAATGCTGTAAATAAAGACTCTGCCTACACAGTTGACATTTGAATTTACTCCAACACATCTTAGCATATCCAACACAACAAAGAGCTTCAGTTAATATTCACTTCAAACATCAGAATGGGAAAAATTGTGATCTCTGTAACTTTCACTGTGGTATGGGTGGTGGTGCCAGATGGACTGGTTTGAGTATTTCAGAAACTGCTGATCTTCTGGGGTTTTCACACACAAGAGTCTCAATAAGAACAAGTTCATATTAAAGTGGCCAGCATCATTACGTGATTCATCATTACGTGAGCAGCTGACGGTCTATCAGTAGGGGTGAGGCTATCATTTTAATTGCAGTTATGGTGGCACCTGAGTGGTGTGTGCTAGGAATGGGGAAAATGGCAACAGTATAGCGAATATGAGATGTGTAGATAAAGTTGTTGCATAGAAGTTACTTGGTATTGACAAATAAGTATGGTTTTGGAGTACTCTGGATTGTAGAGTTTCTCAGGCCTGATCCACCTAGAGGGAGGTGAATTACTGTAGGTTGTGGGTAGTTAGTGAGGGTTTTTGTGTGTGTGTGTGTGTGTGTGTGTGTGTGTGTGTGTGTGTGTGTGTGTGTGTTTGTTTTCATTTTTGTTTAAGCCAGCTATTCACCTGTATGGCAGCACAGTGGTGCAGTAGTTAGCACTGTCACCTCACAGCAAGAAGCTTCCTGGTCGACGGGGGCCTTTCTGTGTGGAGTTCGCATGTTCCCTCCGTGTCTTCATGGGTTTCCTCTGGGCGCTTCGGTTTCCCCCACCGTCCAGAGACATGTAGTTAGGTTTACTGGCTACTCCAAATTGCTCAGAGGTGTGAATATGTGTGAATGGTTGAGAGGAGAAAACCTCTATAATAATCCAGTACAAGGCAATGGGAAACCACTACTGTAATACTTCCCTAGAAACTTTGATGGCTAGAACCGTCAGAGCTGCCATGTCACTGCAGTGAGATGCCAGATAGATAGATAGATAGATAGATAGATAGATAGATAGATAGATAGATAGATAGATAGATAGATAGATAGAGATTCACCTGTACAAGCCACATTGGGAGAACCGACACTCACATGCCATTGGAGTTCCACCCAATTGCATAGGGAATATAGGGACGAGGACACCTGGTTTTATTGAAAAGACAAGATTGTAGGAAAAAAGGAGACAAAATTAAACTTGAACAAAACCCAAACAGGAAAAAACCTGTGCAAGCTCTTCGTACCCATGGTGCCCCCAACTGAGTCATTGTGCCTTTGGAGAGAGAAAAGGTAAGCCTCACCTTGCTGAGGGGTCTGTCAGGTGCTAAACAAGTTCAGTTTGGGTTTTGTTTACACACACACGCTTTAGTTACTGCCCTACTCTCCATCGTTTGAGTATATTGAGGGTTAAGCAAGCTGAGAGGGTAGCCTGGTATGTAACAAGTGGGGGCTCGTCCAGGAGTTTGAACTGAATTGGGCAGCTTTGTTAGCTTAACTGGTTAGCTAGCATTGGAGGCTTAGCTGGCTAGTCAATTAGCTAGCTAGCTAATGCTAAGTTAGGTGTTTAGCTAAGTAAAATTAACTTTAAGCTATCAACATTGTTGCTGCAAGTGATAATTTTTAAATATTTGTATCAGTGTTTTCATTACACGGTTTTCTTTTTTTCATCACTACTGTGCATGAAGTAGGTAGAACTCAGAACTCAAGTTTTGTGTCATTTTGTGTTTTATAGAGAGATGGGTTGGTTCCATTCTGGCAAAATGAGTGAGGAGTTCCTCTGTGAAAACTGAATTCTCAGTATGAGGGACTGGTATCAGTGAACAAAAAAAAATAAAAGGTGATCTGTAAAAAGTTGCAGAACATTTCCAGGTTCAATGTCCATCTGACATTTGGAAAATTGATCTTATAGAAATGTTTGTTGCTAAAGTTACTTCAGACACTGCTGCTGTTAATGTTGAGGTGCAACTTGCTAAACTTGAAATTGAGAGGGAATGTATGCAGCAGCGTGCAGCTCAGGAGCCTGCAATGCTAGAGTTAGATAAGGAGCAAATGAGACATGATTTTGAGAGCTGTCTGATAGAAATTGAACAGGAGAAGCGACAATTGCAGTTGGAAGAATGTAAAATAGCCAGTATGGAGGCAGATAGAGTTTTTGATTTGAGTAGAAATATTCACCTGCTGACTCTAAATTGACCGTAGGTGTGAATGTGAGTGTGAATGGTTGTCTGTGTCTATGTGTTAGCCCTGTGATGACCTGGCGACTTGTCCAGGGTGTACCCCGCCCTTCGCCCATAGTCAGCTGGGATAGGCTCCAGCTTGCCTGCGACCCTGTAGAAGGATAAAGCGGCTAGAGATAATGAGATGAGATGAGATATTCACCTGCTCCCTCAGTTTAGTGAAAAGGAGGTTGATGTTTTCTTTTTTTCTTTTGAAAAAATAGCAGAAAAAAAAATCTATATTGGCCACAAGACAAATGGCCACTCTTTGTACAGAGTGTGTTTGTAGGAAGGGCTTTTATGCTGCTTTGGACACTACACAGTCATCATCCTATGATACTGTAAAGTCTGCTGTCCTAGCTGCATATGAGCTCTCTCCTGAGGTTTACAGACAACGTTTTCATAGTATAAAGAAAAAAGCAGGCCAAACACACACAGGGTATGCTAGAGAAAAGGAGAGGTTTTGATAGATGGGTCTGTTCTTAAAAACATTAATCATGATTATGAGAAGCTGAAACGACTGATTCTCCTTGAAGATTAGAAAAGTAGTGTGTGCTTTGAGGTGAAAAACTACCTGGAAGACCAACAGGTTGAGGACACCAAGAGAACTGCTGTTATGGCAGATGATTTTGAGCTCACCCATCAGAATACCTTAAGGGGTGTTAGCAGGTCCAATGTTTTTGAAGTCCCAGGTAGGGGCTGAGAATAGCTCCCAGAAACCTTCAATGGGGGTTAAAGTATCAAGACTGGATTTTCAACAGTTGAGCTCAGCATGAATAGAAGGTCTAGTGTGCTATTACTGTGGCAAAAGAGGACACAAGAAGTCAGAGGGTTGGCTTTTCTTGAATAGACACAAGGTAAAGGAGAATGCTCCAAAACCTAGTATGCTTGTGTCAGAGTGCGCCAAGAGTGGGGAGGGTCAGGTAATAGAGAGTGACATATGGGAGATGTATAAGGGTTTTCTCTCTAGTGAAACAGTCTCTGTGGCTGGACTAGAATATTCAGTGGTTATCATACAAGACACAGGGGCAGCTCAGTCACTGTGGGTGGCAAATGGTGTCTCCCTTCCTCCATCTAACTCCTTGAATGTTTGTACTGTACCCTAATTCAAGGGGTGAATAGTGTTGCTGGGGAGTTTAAGCCTATCCCTCTCCACCAAGATTATTGTGGCAGCGGGGGCGTGGTCAAGCGCTGGTCTGTGACCGGAGGGCAGAGTCAAGGAAGGTAAGTGGCAGAATCACTACACCTGATGTCAATTAACCTGTGTTTGTGTGTCTTCCCAGTGACCGCGCCCTATATAAAGGTAGAGAGAGCAGAGGAAGAGAGCTCTCTCCTGAACCAGACAACTTGTGTGTGCATGCGTGGAAGAGAGTAAATTTTGCATCTGAAAAGAGCAAAATAAACAAATGATTGAACTTTATTCTGGCCTGCCATCTTTCTGTGCTCCTCCCCCTCCTACGAACTGCTACAGTGGTGCCGAAACCCGAGACCGAGCACAGGAAAAGAACAGCCCCATGGAGTCCTCCCTCTTTGCAGACCTGGTCCACGCCCTCGCCACGGCCCACCAGAGCCAGCACCAGGCGCTAGTCACCCTCCGGAAGGAGCAAGAGCACCGGTTCGAGGCCCTGTTGCTGGCGCAGCAGGAAGATCAACAGGTGTTCCGGCACCTCCTCGCGTCGGCGGGGTCCACCATCTCCACCGCCGCAGGCCCTTCTTCCCTCACCCTAACTAAGATGGGCCCGCATGACGACCCCGAGGCCTTCCTCACGCTCTTCGAGCAGGCAGCAGAGGCCTCGGGCTGGCCGGTGGAACAGCGCGCGGCGCGCCTCCTCCCCCTGCTAACGGGAGAGGCACAGCTGGCCGCGCTACAGCTCCCCGCCGACCGCCGGCTGGCCTACGCAGACCTTCGTCGGGCCGTCCTCCAGCGGTTGGGGCGCGCCCCCAAACAACAGCGACAGCGCTTCCGCGCTCTGCATTTGGAGGAAGTCGGCCGGCCGTTCGCATTTGGCCAGCAGCTCCGGGACGCCTGCTGGCGGTGGTTGAGGGCCGACAACCACGACGCTGAGGGAATCATCGATCAGGTGGTGCTGGAGCAGTTCATCGCCCGCCTACCAGAGCGAACCGCGGAGTGGGTCCAGTGCCACCACCCGGCGTCGCTGGATCAGGCCATCGAGTTGGCGGAGGACCATTTGGCGGCTGTTCCGACGGCAGGACAGCGGACATCCTCTTCTTTCCTCTCCTCTCTCTCTCTCCTCCTGTGTCTCGTCCTCGCCCTGTTCCCCCACCGTGGAGGCAGGGGCCGGCCCCACCCCAGCCGGCCCGTGGTGCCCTCCCGTTTTTCCCTTCTGTGTCTGTCTCTTCCCCCCCCCCCAGGTGAGTGAGCCCCAGAGCGCCGGTGCAGACAGGAAGCCTGGGACGGTTTGCTGGCACTGCGGGGAGCCGGGCCACCTCCAACAGCAGCGCTCGGCAATGGAAGTGGGCGCAGTGGTTCGGATCCCCGACGCGCCAGGAGCCGCCCTTGATCGGGCCGGAGCATATCGCATACTGGTGAGTATCCAAGGGGATACATATCAGGCGTTGGTGGACTCTGGCTGTAATCAGACCTCAATTCACCAAAGCCTGGTGCAAGACGAGGCATTGGGGGGAGCACAGGGGGTGAAGGTGTTGTGTGTACATGGGGATGTTCACAGCTACCCTTTTAGTATCGGTCCACATTTTTTTCCGAGGGGAAAAATTTAGAGTAAAGGCGGCGGTTAATCCTCGCCTCACCCACTTGATAATTTTGGGGACTGATTGGCCGGGATTCGGGGAGTTAATGAGTCATTTAGTGAAGAGTGGGTCCTGCCATAGTTCAGCAGGGAGAGGGCCCGGTGTCGCATTGGCGGGAGCAGCTGTCACAGAGCCATTTACGTCATCTCCGCGTCAGAGTGAGGAGCCGCAGGCTCCTCCTCCCTCTCTCGGGGAATCCCTTGCGGATTTTCCGTTAGAGCAATCACGAGATGAGACTCTGCGACATGCGTCTGACCAAGTGAGAGTAATCGATGGTCAAATGCTCCAGCCAAACACCACCCCGTCCTTTCCCTATTTTTCTATTATGAAGGATAGATTATACCGAGTGACGCAGGACACTCAGACTAAAGAGCAAGTCACACAGCTTTTGATTCCAAAGAGCCACCGGGAATTGGTATTCCAGGCGGCTCACTTTAATCCTATGGCTGGACACTTAGGGCAGGATAAGACACTAGCCCGACTAATGGCCCAGTTCTATTGGCCAGGGATTCGTGACGATGTCCATAGGTGGTGTACGGCGTGTCGCGAATGCCAGTTAGTAAATCCAGCGGCCATTCTAAAAGTGCCTTTGCGCCCTCTCCCATTAATCGAGACCCCATTCGAAAGAATTGGGATGGATCTCGTTGGGCCATTAGATTGGTCAACATGAGGGTACCGCTTTATTTTAGTTCTGGTGGACTATGCAACGCGATACCCGGAAGTAGTGCCTCTTCGCAATATCTCAGCACGCAGTATTGCGGAAGCACTCTCCCGCGTCATCTCCCGAGTTGGAATCCCGAAAGAGATTCTGACTGACCAAGGCACCTCGTTTATGTCACGTACACTGAACGAACTGTATGGGTTATTAGGTATTAAGCTGATCTGCACCAGCGTGTATCACCCACAAACGGACGGTTTAGTTGAATGGTTCAATCGCACCCTCAAGAATATAATTAAAAAATTTGTAAGTGAGGACGCACGTAATTGGGATAAATGGCTCGAACCCTTGTTATTTGCAGTACGAGAGGTCCCCCAAGCCTCCACGGAGTTCTCCCCGTTCGAACTGTTATATGGGTGTAAGCCGCGCGGCATTCTAATGTGCTGTGAGAAAATTGGGAGGAGGGACCTTCACCAAGTAAAAACGAAATTCAATACATTATTGACCTGCGCGCAAAACTCCACACACTCACACACCTAACTCAGGAGAATTTGCGGCAGGCCCAAGAACGTCAAACCTGCCTGTACGACAGGGGTACGCGCCTTAGGGAGTTCGCACCAGGAGATAAAGTACTCGTACTGTTGCCCACATCGAGCTCCAAATTGATCGCCAAGTGGCAAGGACCCTTTGAGGTCACACGGCGAGTCGGGGACATCAACTACGAGGTGAGGCGGACGGACGGGGTGGGGCGCTACATTTTCCACCTCAATCTGCTCAAACTCTGGAACGAGGAGGTCCCCATGGCGTTGGTGTCGGTGATTCCGGAAAAGGCGGAGCTGGGGCCGGAGGTTCAAAAGGGAGCATTGGCATCGCGTACCTCTCTGGTCCCCTGTGGAGACCACCTCTCCCCGACACAACTCGCAGAGGTTGCCCAGTTGCAGACCGAGTTTTCGGACGTGTTCTTGCCCCTGCCCAGCCGCACCGACCTCATAGAGCACCACATTGAGACGCCCCCGGGGGTGGTAGTGCGTAGCCGCCCTTACAGGCTACCCGAACACAAGAAAAAAGTGGTTTGGGAAGAACTCGAGGCCATGCTTGAAATGGGCATTGTCGAGGAGTCCCACAGTGACTGGAGCAGCCTGGTGGTCTTGGTACCCAAGACAGACGGGTCGGTCCGGTTCTGTGTACACTATAGAAAAGTCAACGCGGTGTTTAATTTTGACGCGTACCCAATGCCTCTTATTGATGAGTTGCTCGATCGACTAGGCACAGCTCGCTTTTACTCGACACTGGATTTGACAAAGGGTTATTGGCAGATCCCCTTGACTCCATTATCCTGAGAAAAAATGGCCTTTTCCACACCGTTCGGCTTACACCAGTCTGTCACACTTCCTTTTGGGCTGTTTGGGGCGCCCGCTACATTCCAGCGGCTGATGGATAGGGTCCTCCGTCCCCACGCCACCTACGCGGCCGCGTACCTCGACGACATCATTATTTATAGTAATGACTGGCCGCGGCACCTACAACACCTGAGGGCTGTCCTTAGGTCGCTGAGGTGAGCGGGTCTCACAGCCAACCCGAAGAAGTGTGCGATTGGGCGGGTGGAAGTACGGTATCTGGGCTTCCACTTGGGCAACAGGCAGGTGCGTCCCCAAATTAACAAGACAGCAGCAATTGCGGCCTGCCTGAGGCCCAAGACCAAAAAGGGGGTGAGACAGTTCCTGGGGCTGGCTGGCTACTATCGTAGGTTTATACCTAATTATTTGGATGTCACCAGCCCGCTGACTGATCTGACTAAAAAGGGGGCACCAGATCCGGTCCAGTGGATGGAGCAATGCCAGCGGGCTTTCTCTGAGGTGAAGGCTGCACTGTGCAGGGGGCCACTGTTACACTCCCCTGACTTTTCTGTCCCTTTTATGTTACAGACGGATGCATCGGACAGAGGGCTGGGAGCCGTTTTGTCCCAGGAGGTGGAGGACTGTCCAGTGCTGTACATCAGCAGAAAGCTGTAGGTACTTGAGGGGCGCTACGGCACCATTGAAAAGGAGTGCCTCGTGATCAAGTGGGCGGTCCTCGCCCTCCGCTACTACCTGCTGGGACGCCCTTTCACCCTCTGTTCAGACCACGCGTCCCTCCAGTGGCTCCACCACATGAAGGATGCCAACGTGCGGATCACCTGTTGGTATCTGGCACTCCAACCCTTTAACTTCAAGGTGATCCACAGGCCGGGGGCGCAGATGGTTGTGGCGGACTTTCTCTCCCGTCAAGGCGGGGGGAGTCGGCTGCGGGCCGGACAGCTGCCCGGCCTGAGTCGGGCGGTGGGGGTATGTGGCAGTGGGGGCATGGTCAAGCGCCGGTCTGTGACTGGAGGGCGGAGTCAGGGAAGGTAAGTGGCAGAATCACTACACCTGATGTCAATTAACCTGTTTGTGTGTCTTCCCAGTGACCAAGCCCTATATAAAGGTAGAGAGAGCAAAGGAAGAGAGCTCTCTCCTGAACCAGATGACTTGTGTGTGTGTGTGTGTGTGTGTGTGTGTGTATGTGCGTGCGTGCGTGCGCATGGAAGAGAGTGAATTTTGCATCTGAAAAGAGCAAAATAAACAAATTATTGAACTTTATTCTGGCCTGCCATCTTTCTGTGCTCCTCCCCCTCCTACGAGCTGCTACAATTATTTACAATCATCCTTAGTGACAGGAGTAGTTAAGGTTGGGGTGGTGGCCAGCCGACCTATTCCTGGAGTCACATTTGTGCTGGGTAATGACTTGGCTGGTGACAAGGTGTGTGTTATTCCTTTGGTCACAGAGACTCCTGTGGAGTCATCTGAAATGGAGGCATTACAGGAACAGTTTCCTAGGGTCTTCCCTGCATGTGTAGTGACTCACTCTCAATCTCAGAGCAAACCGGAAGAGCGTAATGAGGTAGAGCAAGGACAAGCCAAGTTAGGGGTAATATTGTGGAAACTTTCTTTGCAGAGAATACTCCGCGTGACCAGAAGTTTTGGTGTGAAGATCTGATAAGAGAAAATAATGACCCTGTCATTAATAACATCTTGACCCATGCTGGCACTCTGGAGGATTTGGCAGGTGAGGTGGGAGGGTTTTATGTTCAGAATATTGCCCTAATGTCCTAATGAAGAAGTGGAGGGATCCTGGGTGTTCTGCTGCAGAGGAATGGAGCGTTTACTATCAGGTTGTTGTTCCTCCTTGATGCAGAGAGGAGATTGTGAGATTGGTTCATGAGAGTTCTACCTCAGGTCATCTGGGCATAAATAAGACCAAGGCCAAGGTTATGAGACACTTTTATTGGCTTAACATGCAGAAAGAAATTGTAGCTTTTTGTAAGACCTGTCATGCATGTCAGTTTGGAGGAAAGCCTCTTCAAATTATTCCATCTGCTCCACTAGTTCTGATTAATTAGCAGAACCATTCAGTCATGTTTTAATAGACTGTGTAGGTCCTCTACCAAGGACTAAATGAGGGCATCAATATCTGCTGACTATAATGAATATAACTGCAGGTTTCCTGGAGGCCTTTCCCCTTTGTAATATCAGTGCAAAGTTCATTTTGGACTGCCTTTTGAAGTTCTTTACTCAGTTTGGGCTTCCCAAAGAGATACAGTCAGATTAGGGCTCAAACTGTATGTCCAGGGTCTTTCAGGCTGTGATGCAAGAATTGGGAGTCAAACAAGTCTTCTATCTACCACCCACAGTCACAAGGGGCACTGGAGCGACATCATCAGACACTTAAGACCATGATTAGGGTGTACTGTGTTGATCAGGTAGGGGAATGGGACAGAAGCATTCCTTTTCTGTTGTCTGCTACACGGGATTCAGTTTGAGAGTCTACATGGTTTAATCCATTTGAGTTCATATTTGGTCATGAAGTGCGAGGTCCACTGAAATTTGTCAAGGAGAAATTCTTTGCACAAGATTCTGAGGTGATTGTGCTGGACTATGTGTCTGAGTTTAAAGAGCATTTCAAGTGTCTCAGAGCAGAATGAAGGATCATTATAATCGAAAAGCTGTGGCCAGGTGCTTTGAGGTGGGAGATAGAGTGTTAGTTCTTTTGCCTATCAGAGCTGATCCACTGCAGGCTCAGTTCAGTGGCCCATATGTGATCAAAGAAAAGCTGAATGATGTCAACTATGTAGTGTATACTCCTTATAGGAGAAAGTCTACTCGTTTGTGTCATGTGAATATGCTTAAATAGTATTATGAGTGTGGCATAGATTCGGTCTCCTCTGTATGTGTCCTTTACAAGGATCAGACAGAAGAAGCTGACCCAGGGGAGCTTACTCCTATGGACCTTAAGCTAGTAAACAGTGTCATGTTGGCTAACTTAAATAGCTTTCTAAGTCATCTAATGTCACCGCAAGCACTGAGCTTGCTTCTGTGTACATTTCTGTGCACAACTTCTGAGCATATTTCCCACACTGTTTGCTGGTGTGACGCCCATGCTGGTGCATGATGAGATAGGCGATACTTTATCAGTCAAGCAGCATCCGTATGAATCCAGACAAATTGAATCAGACAATCCAGCTTCCGTATGAATCCAGACAAATTGAATCAGACAATCCAGCTTCCGTATGAATCCAGACAAATTGTCTAGGATCAGAGAAGAAATAGTAGAGCCCCAACCAAGTACTGAGTGTATAAATGAACATACTTTTCAGAAGGTGGACAGTTCTGTATTGTAAATCCTTTTTTGATTAATCTTAAGAAATAGTCTAATAATTTGAGATACTGGATTTCTGATTTTCATGAGCTATAAGCCATAATCATCAAAATTAAAGTGAAATATTTCACTTTACTTGTAATGAATATAGAATATATGAAAGTTTACCTTTTTTGAATCAAATAATGAAAAAATGAACTTTTTGACTATTTGCTAATTTTTTTTTAGATGCACCTGTACATTTAGATGTCATTAGTTGTGAGTTAATAAGGTACATGTGGATAGTGCTTTAAGTTTTCCACTGGCATCAGGATTTGGACAACTGGCTTCCATGTGCTCACCAAGAAGCAGGCCACCTGGAACACAATTCACTGAGATTTAATGAGAAACCTAGCCACTCCAACTTGTGGTGGATATTATTATGCTTGCCCTTCAGACTCAGTCAGGCTTCCACTTAGTATGGTGAGACTTGAGAATGTTAGGAGTCTGCATTGGTAGTCCCCCTTGGTTTTCTGAAGCAATAGGCATTTCAGAAGTGGGTTATCAGCCTACGGTTGGACCCCAAACACCATGGATGAGAACACATCTCAGGGAAAGTAGCCAATTGGCTCACTGGCAAGTCAGGACATTCCTAACATACAGAGTCCTGTTGGCATATGGTGAGGTGCACATGCCAAGTCTGCACATTGCCAGTTGTGGCTCCCTGGCAGAGCCAGACAGCCCGCTGGGACAGTGGGCCATGGACCATGAATGGCTTCACCACTTGTTATACCGTATGCCTTTCTTCCTCTACTGGTGATGCTTCCCATATTGCAATGAGTCTTTTTATAATGCATGGCCATGGAGTCCTGATTGTGGCCCTGATATAGACAGACCTTGTTTCCCACTGCTGCATTCACTAATTATCTGATCAACCTGGGGGCTTTCTCTCTGAGCAGATTTTCTGTCCCAAATGGATGGCAAAATTGGACATCCTCTGGTCAGTCATTGTGTCTGTGGATCTGGCCCAATGGGCTAAATCAGTAATCAATGACATTTCCTGGCCTGCTAGGTAACAATGATATATCCTGAATGTAATAGCAGGACTTGTATGCCTTTAAATGGAAGCGGTTCTGGGAGTGCTGTTCAGTTCAGTGGAGCATTGCCAGATATGAGATATAAGGCCCTTTCTTCAGGTTTTAGTGAAGGGCTATATGACAGCAGTATATATCGCAAATACTACATCATGCCTCACTACATGATTTTATTGTGAAAATCTCAGCAGGTTTATGCATGTGCACAAGGATGTATTCAGGTTACATACCTTACCTTTAATTATTATCATGAGACCCAATATAGCTCTAAGTGACTCCAGTAAAAAGAAAAAAAATCTTAAAATTCAGAACATTACATATTTGTTTTTTGGTCTGTGCCATGCCTGTGTAACTGAACAATTACCTCAAGCTGATGTCATAGCTATTGCTGCAATTCTTCTGTAAATGCTGTAGCAATTTATCTTTCATAGGAAACATTTATATTAATATACGCTTCAAACACAGCACCCAGCACCAATTATCTGCCACAATGTCTGCAAAGTTCTGCATAATTATACAGCTACACCAATATTACTTGAGCAAATTAAGTGAAAATAATACTGCCTTTGTATTTATTTGTTTGTTTGTTTTTTTATTTGAAATGCTTTTGAAGTTGTTAAAGTTGAACTGATGTGTGGAGTTTGCATGTTCTCCCTGTGTCTGTGTGGGTTTCCTCCGGGTGCTCCGGTTTCCCTCACAGTCCAAAGACATGCAGGTTAGGCTAACTGGTGGCTCTAAACTGACCGTAGATGTGAGTGTGAATGGTTGCTTGTTTCTATGTGTCAACCCTGTGATGACCTGGTGACTTGTCCAAGGTGTACCCTGCCTCTCGCCCATAGTCAGCTGGGATAGGCTCCAGCTTGCCCGCGACCCTGCAGAGGATAAGCAGTTATGGATAATAGATGGATGGATATTACACTCTGCCATTAAACAGATATAAAATTCTCAAATGTTGGTGAGCCTTTAAAATAACATGCTTAATCAAAGTTATTGGCTGTAGTGTAAAATGGTACAGAAGGAACTTGTCAGCATTTTCATTCTGCCCTTCCTCTGAGGAAACAGTTTGTGTTGCCAATAGTGAGTGGATCAGAGATACAGACGTTGCAAGCCAGGGCACCGATGGGAGTTGGGATGTGATGCTGGGCCCAGCATTTCAAAGGCAAGTGGCATGTGTACATTTGCTCTGCTATTTATAGTCTCCAGCATTCTTAGTCTGCCATTAAGAAGAACTCATCACCACTTAAGCTGGCCCACACACTGTCTAAGGGAGCTCACTTAGCTGCGGCAAGGTTCATACAGAGAAAATGCAGAAAAGCAGGAAAAATTACAAAATTACAGCATGCTGGCCCACAATGCAAGATATACTGTATAGCTTTAAGTTTAACTAATATATAGTAGACTAAGCAGGCTCAGTGGGCTTAATGAATGTCATGAAGGCTGATACCACATAACCATTTAACGTCAACACTTTACTACTGTTAGATTTAATCTCAGCAGTAGAGAAAGTTCTGGTAGAAAAACATATCCATGACAGCATTTGGAAGCAAGTATTAGCCTTCTGAATTTTCTAATTATTCAGGCAAGAGAAATGTTAGCTTAATATTGTATGGGGCTCAAATAAAGCAAACATAGCTTTCAATCCCCTTTTAGGTGTACAATATGAACACTCAGATACATGAATTGCACATGGTAATCAAACCTGGTTTGCCAGATAATCTGTCTGATTTCCTAGGAAACGCAATAAATGTATTAGAAATGTTCATGAAATATATTGACATTAAGTGTGTATATAAACATATTGAGTGACACTACGGGGCGGCACGGTGGTGTAGTGGTTAGCGCTGTCGTCTCACAGCAAGAAGGTCTGGGTTCGAGCCCCGTGGCCGGTGAGGGCCTTTCTGTGTGGAGTCTGCATGTTTTCCCCGTGTCCGCGTGGGTTTCCTCCGGGTGCTCCGGTTTCCCCCACAGTCCAAAGACATGCAGGTTAGGTTAACTGGTGACTCTAAATTGACCGTAGGTGTGAATGTGAGTGTGAATGGTTGTCTGTGTCTATGTGTCAGCCCTGTGATGACCTGGCGACTTGTCCAGGGTGTACCCCGCCTTTCACCCGTAGTCAGCTGGGATAGGCTCCAGCTTGCCTGCGACCCTGTAGAACAGGATAAAGCGGCTAGAGATAATGAGATGAGATGAGTGACACTACAGGTACACAGGCCAGATAAGTTTTGAGAAAGAACGCATCTCAGCTAAGCATTCTTTATCATTGTCTCAGACAGTTTTGGCAGGTGGGCTCAGGAATTGTCAGTCTGCTGACCACAAGGCTGATTTTATGTAAGCTTTAGCTTCTCTTCATGCACTTTTCTTCCTGGTTCTGACAGAGACATGAATCCAAATAACTTAGCAACTGCATTCTCTCACTCTCCATTATGGACTGACAGGGATGGTGGCACAGGTCTGCTTCTGTCCCAAAAGTAGTGAGTGCTTCCTCTTCCTATTCCACCCCTCCAATCTTAACACAGGGTTCTTTGAACAGACTTATTTTCTTCTCTCTCACTGGACAATGCTATTGATACATTCTCCTGTCCAACTTTTTCAATTCCATCAAGGCCTGAATTGTCCTGATGCTCTGCTCCTCATGTTTCTTCATTTGTGGCTATATTCACTTTTGACTTACCTCAAATAATTGTGGATGATCTTACTTGGCTAACTACAGTTTCAGCCTAAGACTCACTTTCTTCTTGAGACTTGACTACTGGAACTCATGAACTTATGGCTAATCTTCCTGCACATGTATTTTTGCCAGAATGTAAATTTTCTTTAATCTTCACCCATGCCATTCCACTGTCGTGGAAAATGCCTTTCTGTAGCTGGTTGCATTAGATTTAAAGGTCTAATGACTGCCTGCAAAGCCAAAAATAGACCAGAGGTTTAAGTTTAATGATATTGATTTTTCAGGTTTTTAAAATGTTGCACTCAAACTACACAATTTACTCTGACAGGACCGGAGTTCGACCATACAGAAACATGCGCTGATGAAAGATGAGTGAAGAAACAGTCAGTGGAATTTGCATCAGATCTGATGTAGCTTTGAGGAACTTTCAAGACATAAAGACATGGTTTGCCAAGGTTGGTGTGGAAGAACTTGAGGGGCTTGCACAGAGCTCTGTCCTCAACCAAGCTGAACACCTTTGGGATGAATTGGAAATCTGACCGCACCCCAGCCTTCCTCACCCAACATCAGTACCTGACCTAACTAATGCTCTTGTGGGTAATTGGACAAATACCCACAGCCACATTTCAAAATCCAGTAGAAAGCCTTCCCACAAGAGTGGAGGTTATTCTAACAGCAAAGGGAATGAGATGTTCAAAAAACAAACTAAATCTGGAATGGGATGTGCAAAAAACGCACGAGTGTGATGGTCAGGTGACCACAAACTTTTATCCATATAGTCCAGGTGCCATTGAGTTGCCAGGCCACCAGTGTTTTTAAGGGAGGTAAGAGGAAACCCACACAAACAAGGTGAGAAATACGAAACTCCACAAACACAATAACCCAAGTATCAAATCAGTGACCAACTACATATCATGTTGAGATGATAATAACATACAATGTCAGATCACATGACATAACGTGGCAGGGAATCATGTGGTGGTGATGAAAATGTCTTTGACATGGAATCCATCTCACCAAATAAGTAAAAAAAAAATAAACATTTATGTAAAGGTCCTTAAAATATTAACAGAATTTCTGAAATGTTGTTAAATGAAGAAAACTTGTTTCTATCTGCTGTTACCGAAATACAGGAGGATTACATACAGTAACATATGTAATCAGAGTGTGTGATAAACAGTAATTTGTGGTTCAATAATCAACAGTATGTCAAAATAATACACAAACATAGGTTAACATAGCTGCTGTATGTTTGTCTCTCAACACTTGGCAAAGGGTACGTCATACATGCAGCATTATATTGACTGTAGTACTATGCAGTTTAATTTTATTTAAATTGGAATATTTGGAGTGGTGTCATTTAATTTTAAAAATCTGTTCCCATTTGCATCTTTGCAGCAGGCACAGTAGGTATTGTTGCCGTCTTGCAGCTCAAGGGTCCCTGATTCAATTCTGAGCTTGGTTTACTGTCTAGGTAGAGTTTTGCATGTTCTCACTATGTTCACATGGGTTTACTCTGGGTGCTATGGTTTCCTCCCACCTCCTAAAAACACGCACACACCTGGATTAACTATACTGAATTGTCACTATGTGCGAAAGAATGTGTGCATGTGTGTGCATGATGCCCTGCAATGGTAATCCATCTGGAGTGAATTCTTTCACCTTGCACCTTGTATCCCCAGTATGGGCTCCTGATCCACCATGACACTGACTTGGGTAAAGTTACTGAAGATAAATGAATGAAAAATGAACCTTTTTCATCATGTTAATGTAATTTGTTAGTACTATGGCAATAAAATTATTTTGTTCTTCAGAGCAACTGTCGAAACAGTCTTATTGTATGGGTCCAACTCATGGATGCTGACTAGTGCACTTACTAGAAAACTCAATGGAGCATACACCAAGATACTCAGAGCAGTTCAAAATGTGAACTGGCAACATCGAATTACAAAGAAAGAGCTCTATGGAGACCTTCCAAAACTTTCAACAACAATAGCAGAAAGGAGACTACGTTTTTCTGGCCATTGTTGGAGAAGTAAGGAGGAGATAATCTGCAAGGTGATTCTTTGGGAGCCAATCCACAGAAAGTGCAGTAGAAGACGGCCAGCCCGAACCTTTATTGATCAAGTGGTAGAAAACACCAATCTTGAGAAGTATCAGTTGCCAATAGCAATGGCAGACCGTGAATTATGGAGAAGTATGGTCAATGATGTCCAACTGAGGTCGCTCCGGTAGGTACGATAGATTGCAGGATTTAGCTTCTGAAATTTTCAATCTGATGTTCTTATATGCAAATTTAAATTAGATACAACAGGTGGAAGGAAACCTCAACAGATCAAATCTTTGTGGATTAAACATGAAAAGAGACTCACCTGTGGTCGTGGATGTCCTGAGACCAGGCAGGTCAGCTCTAGTGTCTCACCCTCCTGGATCGTATACACTCTCTCAGTGTAGCGCTCTTCCTCCACATTACATGCGTGACCAGAGTGAATGATGCGAACAGTTGGAGGAGCTGCACAAATTGTAGAGTGGTGGGGGGCAGACAAAGAGAAAAGAATGATCAAGCTTTCTATATAATTCAACCACACTAAAAAACAATAAAGTGAATGAATGTACTTTTTCAGTTGTTTGACTCACTGGCCATAATAAAATACAATGGACCTGCTGCGTGCAAGCAAGTCAATCTATCCCCCTAATACAGTGCCTTGCAAAAGTATTCATCCCCCTTGGTGTTTGTCCTATTTTGTCGCATTACAAGCTGGAATTAAAACGGATTTTTGGAGGGTTAGCACCATTTGACTTACACAACATGCCTACCACTTTAAAGGTGCGCATTGTTTTTTTATTGTGACACAACAATAACTAAGATGAAAAAACAGAAATCTGGAGTGTGCATAGGTATTCACCCCCTTTCATATGAAACCTCTAAATAAGAGCTGGTCCAATTAATTCACTTCATAAGTCACATAATTAGTTGATTAAGATCCACCTGTGTGCAATCAAAGTGTCACATGATCTGTCACATGATGTCTGTATAAATCAACCTGTACTGAAAGGACCCTGATTCTGCAACACTACTAAGCAAGCAACATGAAAACCAAGGAGCCTCCAAACAGGTCAGAGACAAAGTTGTGGAGAAGTATAGATCAGGGTTGGGTTATAAAAAATATCCCAAACTTTGAATATCCCAGGGAGCGCCATTAAATCCATTATAGCAAACTGGAAAGAACATGGCACCACTACAAACCTGACAAGAGAAGGCCGCCCACCAAAACTCACAGACCGGGCAAGGAGGGCATTAATCAGAGATGCAACAAAGACACCAAAGGTAACACTGAAGGAGCTGCAAAGATCCACAGCGGAGATGGGAGTATCTGTCCATAGGACCACTTTAAGCTGTACACTCCACAGAGCGGGGCTTTATGGAAGAGCGGCCAGAAAAAAGCCATTGCTGAAGAAAACATGTTTGGAGTTTGCCCAATAGCATTTAGCAGATTCCCTAAACACATGGAAGAAGATTCTCTGGTCAAATGAGACAAAAATTTAACTTTTTGGCCATCATGGGAAACGCCATGTGTGGTGCAAACCCTGAAAGCACCATCCTTACAATGAAGCATGGTGGTGGCAGCATCATGCTGTGGGGATGTTTTTCATCTGCTGGAACAAGAAATCTGGTCAGGACTGAAGGAAAGATGGATGGTACTAAATGCAGAGCAATTCTGGAGGAAAACCTGTTTGAGGTTTGAGACTGGGACAAACCTGCCAGAGGTTTGAGACTGGGACAAAGGTTCACGGTCTAGCAGGACAATGACCCTAAACATACTGCTAAAGCTACATTGGAGTGGTTTAAAGGGAAACATTTAAATGTCTTGGAATTACCTAATCAAAGCCCAGGCTGCAATCCAACTGAGAATCTGTGGCATAACTTGAAGACTGCTGTACACCAACGCAACCCATCTAACTTGAAGGAGTTGGAGCAGTTTTGCCTTGAGGAATGGGCAAAAATCCCAGTGGCTAGATATGCTAAGCTAATAGAGACACACCCCAAGAGACTTGCAGCTGTAATTGTAGCAAAAGGTGGCTCTACAAAGTATTGACTTTGAGGGGGGTGAATACCTATGCACACTCCAGATTTCTGTTTTTCATCTTAAATATTGTTTGTGTCACAATAAAAAAAAAACAATGTGCACCTTTAAAGTGGTAGGCATGTTGTGTAAATCAAATGGTGCTAACCCCCCAAAAATCCATTTTAATACCTGCTTGTAATGCCACAAAACAGGACAAACACTATGAATGGGGGATGAATACTTTTGCAAGGCATTGTCTCATCTCATCTCATTATCTGTAGCCGCTTTATCCTGTTCTACAGGGTCGCAGGCGAGCTGGAGCCTATCCCAGCTGACTACGGGCGAAAGGCGGGGTACACCCTGGACAAGTCGCCAGGTCATCACAGGGCGCAAGGCATTGTATCACTGAAAAACAAGTAGAATTTGGCACCAACCGCATCAATGGTAATCCCTCCACTGCCAACAAGTCTTGTCCTTCTTGCTACTCATTTGTATGTCTCAAATACCCTTTAGTATACAACCCCGATTCCAAAAAAGTTGGGACAAAGTACAAATTGTAAATAAAAACGGAATGCAATAATTTACAAATCTCAAAAACTGATATTGTATTCACAATAGAACATAGACAACATATCAAATGTCGAAAGTGAGACATTTTGAAATGTCATGCCAAATATTGGCTCATTTGAAATTTCATGACAGCAACACATCTCAAAAAAGTTGGGACAGGGGCAATAAGAGGCTGGAAAAGTTAAAGGTACAAAAAAGGAACAGCTGGAAGACCAAATTGCAACTCATTAGGTCAATTGGCAATAGGTCATTAACATGACTGGGCATCTTGGAGTGGCAGCGGCTCTCAGAAGTAAAGATGGGAAGAGGATCACCAATCCCCCTAATTCTCCGCCGACAAATAGTGGAGCTATATCAGAAAGGAGTTCAACAGTGTAAAATTGCAAAGAGTTTGAACATATCATCATCATCTACAGTGCATAATATCATCAAAAGATTCAAAGAATCTGGAAGAATCTCTGTGCGTAAGGGTCAAGGCCAGAAAACCATACTGGGTGCTTGTGATCTTCAGGCCCTTAGACGGCACTGCATCACATACAGGCATGCTTCTGTATTGGAAATCACAAAATGGGCTCAGGAATATTTCCAGAGAACATTATCTGTGAACACAATTCACCGTGCCATCCGCCGTTGCCAGCTAAAACTCTATAGTTCAAAGAAGAAGCTGTATCTAAACATGATCCAGAAGCACAGATGTCTTCTCTGGGCCAAGGCTCATTTGAAATGGACTGTGGCAAAGTGGAAAACTGTTCTGTGGTCAGACGAATCAAAATTTGAAGTTCTTTATGGAAATCAGGGACACCGTGTCATTCGGACTAAAGAGAAGAAGGACGACCCAAGTTGTTATCAGCGCTCAGTTCAGAAGCCTGCATCTCTGATGGTATGGGGTTGCATTAGTGCGTGTGGCACGGGCAGCTTACACATCTGGAAAGACACCATCAATGCTGAAAGGTACATCCAGGTTCTAGAGCAACATGTGCTCCCATCCAGACGACGTCTCTTTCAGGGAAGACCTTGCATTTTCCAACATGACAATGCCAAACCACATACTGCATCAATTACAGCATCATGGCTGCGTAGAAGAAGGGTCCGGGTACTGAACTGGCCAGCCTGCAGTCCAGATCTTTCACCCGTAAAAAACATTTGGCGCATCATAAAACAGAAGATACGACAAAAAAGACCTGACAGTTGAGCAACTAGAATCCGACATTAGACAAGAATGGGTTAACATTCCTATCCCTAAACTTGAGCAACTTGTCTCCTCAGTCCCCAGACGTTTACAGACTGTTGTAAAGAGAAAAGGGGATGTCTCACAGTGGTAAACATGCCCTTGTCCCAACTTTTTTGAGATGTGTTGTTGTCATGAAATTTAAAATCCCCTAATTTTTCTCTTTAAATGATACATTTTCTCAGTTTAAACATTTGATATGTCATCTATGTTCTACTCTGAATAAAATATGGAATTTTGAAACTTCCACATCATTGCATTCCGTTTTTATTTACAATTTGTACTTTGTCCCAACTTTTTTGGAATTGGGATTGTACTTCAAACAGGAAGGAAGCTGTTGACAAAAAACTATTTCAGACATTGCTTGACCCTGTTTGGATCATTTTCGAAATCTAATCAGGTCATCTGCTGCTTACAATGATAATTCCAGATAAATCCTCCAAACATCCAAGTGCTGCTACTTGAGATATCACGCTAATGAGAATCTCAGACAGACAGAGATGGACAGGTGGACAGAGGAACAAATGAAGGGATGCAGGAACAATTTAAAAACATTATATAAATAAGAAAATATGCATATCCAGGAATTATCATAGTGCACATCACAAAGTAGCCAAGTGTTGAATCTGAAGACTTCTTTTACGAATCACCCCCACAGAGCAAGAGCTAAGTTTCCATGTGCCAGACTCAATTGTTCTGCTGATCTCTGTTTTGGACGCACTCCCGTTTCTCATCTGTCTCATTGTCTCACCTGAAAGTAGGTATGTACTTTTTCAGGTACATTTTAAAAGCTGCAAAAACTGTGTTCTCTGAGTGTACATAAGTAACAGAATCAGAAAACAACTAAAATGGAGGCAGTGTAAAATATCTAGTAAAAGTATTTAGGGAAAGAAATATAACACTACTGACAAGTAATTTGTTGCAAGTTCTCAGACTGGTACCAAAACAGAAGAAAAATCCGAAAGTATTCATGTGTGCCAGATGACTCCTCTGTACCCTGGCCTACTTTCTATTTTTAACATTCCTCCACTCCTGCTTGGTAATAGGGTAAGATCCTGCTTGGTAATATGCAGACTTCTTGAGACGGACACCTTTAAACCTATCTCAAAGGATCATGCTGAATGTGCTCTTGGAATTGTTTGTGTTTAATAAGGCTGCTTCTAGTAGTCTAAACTATCCCTGTGTTCGAAATCACTCCCTACTCATTATATAGGGTACTATATAATGAGGACGCCATTTTGTAGTGCTGTCCGAAACAATAACGAGGATTATTACACCCTATATAGTGCACTCAAAGTATCCCACAATGCATTACGAAAAGTAGTGTACAACCGATGGTCACTAAGCAAGCAATACAGTATATCCCTTCATGCATTGCGGTCATGCTGAAAGAAATCAAATTAAAAGTCTCAAATTTGATTTAATAAAAGGCAGCGGCAAAGAAGAAAGTATTCAGCCTTGATTTAAAAGAACTGAAAGATGCAGGTACTTTGTATTTATTAATGTGGGAAATACGCTCAGTATAATATGTATTTATCACAAAAATACATGCATGTATTTATTATTTTGAAAACCCACCAGCCGCCTGATTTGGCACGTTTTAATTGTGCGACAGTAATGACGTAAATACCAGCGCAATGGACAAGTGTCCAAAAGTGTTTTTTCATTTTATCAATGAGCTCACTATATAGTCCTCTATATAGTAATTCCCTATATAGTGAGCAGGGAGTAGTGAACGAGTGAGCGATTTTGGACACAGGGTATGACATCTGGTCCAAGAGAGAGACAGTTTTCTTTTGGAATTCCTCAAAAATGTCAGATCATATAGTTAATGTTACAGTTAACAATACTGACATACCATCCGTAGGTGAAGTAAATTGTGTTTTTGTGGACATGTAATAAAGTACATTCTGAGCTTTACATTTAATCCCCTAGAATACCGTTGATCTCTGACAGAATGGTCCTTGGCTTACAAGTAGTGGTTTCCTGCCCAGCTCAATCAAAGTAAAGGGCATGTAATTCTATATTCTGAGTCTGTGATGCTGGGTTGAGTAAGCAGCTCAGGAAATTGGAATGCTTTCAGATGCATTTCTCAATCATTTGTATTCCATTTCAACAAGGACCAATGCAGTTGTACAGCAAGCAAAATATGTCCATCCATGTTCTCTATTTCGTTATAAAGATTTATGGGTGCTCACTAATATAATTAACCTCTGTTTTATTTGCACTGTTTACAGATGGCTAAGGACAGCGGCTACTATTGGCTTATTGTAATTATATAAATGGACAGGTATCCGTAAACTAATTGTGTGGAACATGTGAGGGGAATGTGCATGGCTTTTGAGGTTTTCATAGTCCAAACTTATTTTCCAGATTAGCTATTTGTAAGATTGTTTTGAAAATGTTATATTGAAAATATCAGAGCACTCCTTGTAAGGTTGTGCAATATTGATTTTTAGGGGTGAAGCAGCAAAGCTGCATATGCACCCATTATGTTTCTATCTTTGCTTATTGTTCTTCTTCTTCTGGCTAGGGTGTCTATAGCAGCTCCCCAACCATATGGTAAAATGCTTTGAAATTTGGCAGACTGATTGGGAACAGTCCCCTGATTCTTTTCACCAAGCTTCATGTTTGCACCTCGAGTGCTCTAGCACCACCAATGGGTCAAATTTGGAGGTTCATTCATGCATGTAACTTTTGAACTCTGTCTGACATTCAAAAATGAGGTACCTTTTGGATTCCTTGGCTCAAGCTGAATTTGCCACACCTCATGAGGTCAATTTCTGTCATATGGAACTTTCTGCCATTTTGGATTTTATCAAAAATGCTTAAAAGTTTTCATAGGTCACAAATTTTGTTCAACGTTCATGAAATTTGGGACAGATGAACTGCAGACCAAGCCTTACAAAAGTTGTTTGTTGGCTTTTCAATTTACGAAAGTCTTTGCCTGTCACAGGCAGTTGAAACTGGACACAAAGCCACCAGTAGGATTGGGAGGTCATACCTCAGCAACGCTTAGATGTATCAAAACCAAACTTGGTACATGAACTCAATGTTCTGTCATTTGACCACTAGGGGGTGCTGCAATAAGTAAAAAATGCATTTTGGCTAAAAACTGTTGATAGGTTTGCCATAAAAAAAATAATACTTCTTGTCTCTGGGCATTCCTTGGGAGATCCCAAATCCGAGACCTTGCAAGCTGTCATGTCAACTTAATTGCTGCAGCCACCATATTGGATTTCATTACAAATACTTAAAACTTTTCACAGGTCACAAAATTTGTCCATTCTTCATGAACTTTGGCAAAAACAATCAGACCACATCTCACAAAAGTTATTTGTTGGCTTTTTGATTTGGCAAAGCATTCACCCATTATAGCCAGTCAAAATGTGTGGCGAAGCTGCCAAACAGGAAGTGAGGTCATATCTCAGCAACACTATGATGTGTCAAAACCAAATTTGGGACATGGACTGAAGACCCCTTTTTGAAAAGCACAGAAAAAATTGGCATTTGACCAGTAGAGGGTGCTGTAATAAGCAATGCTGGAATTTTATCGAACTGTTAAAATTTTTCTCAAGCCACAAATTTTGTCCAATCTTCACCAAATTCATTCATTCATTCATTATCTGTAGCTGGTTTATCCTGTTCTACAGGGTCGCAGGCAAGCTGGAGCCTATCCCAGCTGACTACGGGCGAAAGGCGGGGTACACCCTGGACAAGTCGCCAGGTCATCACAGGGCTGACACATAGACACAGACAACCATTCACACTCACATTCACACCTACAGTCAATTTAGAGTCACCAGTTAATTTAACCTGCATGTCTTTGGACTGTGGGGGAAACCGGAGCACCCAGAGGAAACCCACGTGGACAACATGCAAACTTCGCACAGAAAGGCCCTCGCCAGCCACAGGGCTCAAACCCGGACCTTCTTGCTGTGAGGCGACAGCGCTAACCACTACACCACTGTGCCGCCTTCACCAAATTTGGAAGAGATATTCTTCAGACAAAGCCTTGTGAAAGTTATTGGATGGATTTTTTTTTTTATTTCAAAACCATTTTTCTGTTACAGCCTAATGAATTCAGTGGCAAATCCACCAAACAGGAAGTGATCTTTGGTCAGCTGACATGAAACTTGCTGTGAGTGCATACAGCCATGCCAACATTGTCATGAAGTTTCCATGGCAACTATGCCCTGATGGGCTGCTTGGCCCCCTCACTGCTGCTTTAAAATATCACAAGAAACGATTTTATTGTCCAGACATGATAGCCTAAAAAAGCCAGGAAAACAAGCATTTCTACCGTTTCTGATTTAAGGAGAGTAGGGTAGCACATAATAATGTTATCAGCTGTGCAATCGGGAACTGTGGCCAAACTTAGGTGAATGGTGGATTTCTAAGTGATTGAACAGTAATACACAGTAAATAAAATAAAATTTAAAAAACCCACATTTCAATATTATCTTTTTACAAAACATTTGTCCAGTGTTCACGTGGCCAACATTTTCTCTGTTGATGTTGTTCACACTGTTAAGCAGGAGAGTGTACCAGTCAAAAAAAAAAATTGCATTGAATCAAATTCTGTGTAGTGTTAAATTTGACACTTTGTTGTAGGCTGGTGTAATCTTTTGGGTGAAAATCTTTGTGTGCCCCCCACCAAATAAAACCAAACCAAACAAAAAAAACAACAAAAAAGACCTGTTTTGACCAAAACATTTCAGTGGAATCACTAATAAACAGAGTGGACTATGTTTTATATATACATTACTGTGCAAAAGTCTTACACGCATGTAAAGAAATGCTGCAAACCAAAAATGACTTAAAAATAATTAAATGAAATGTTTCAACATTAAAAAATACTATAAACAGCAGTAAGCCATAATAAATGAAACAAAGTCAATATTTTGTGTGAGCTGATCCTTTGCTTTAAAAAGAAATAGTGGTCTCCGGTACAATGAGTACAGTTTTAGAAGGAAATGAGCTGTAGGTTTTACTAAGCATCTTACAGAACCAGCCACAGTTCTTCTGGACACTTTGTCACAGTCGCTTCTTCATTTTGCAGCAAAACCCAGTATTCTTCATTATGTTTTCTTTTTTAATCTGAAAAGTGCTCTCTCATGTAATATGCTGCTCAGATACAAACTTTGGTTTTCTGTAACATTTACTTTTGTGCTGGAAAACGAACATTTGGAACTCTAAAATGTTTTTGTACTGACTCGATCATGTAGAAGTTTCCTGATGTTAGCTAAGCCAAACACACTGATTATATTATATTCGTAAATCTAAATATTCTCCATTTACCCACATAGAGTGCAAGGAAGCAGCTTCTCGGAAGTGTCTGTTAATATTGGAGAGTTCAAATCACCTGAGGAAATGATACCAGATTCACATGTAAGCTGGCTTATCTCTTGTTTTATTGGGGAGAAAAAGACTGCTATTTAGTGTATTTTACAGTGGTGCTTGAAAGTTTGTGAACCCTTTAGAATTTTCTATATTTCTGCATAAATATGACTTAAAACAACATCAGATTTCCACACAAGTCCTAAAAGTAGATAAAGAGAATCCAGTTAAACAAATGAGACAAAAATATTATACTTGGTCATTTATTTATTGAGGAAAATGATCCAATATTACACATCTGTGAGTGGCAAAAGTATATGAACATCTAGGATTAGCAGTTAATTTGAAGGTGAAATTAGAGTCAGGTGTTTTCAATCAATGGGATGACAATCAGATGTGAGTGGACACCCTGTTTTATTTAAAGAACAGGGATCTATCAAAGTCTGATCTTCACAACACATGTTTGTGGAAGTGTATCATGGCACGAACAAAAAAGATTTCTGAGGACCTCAGAAAAAGCGTTGTTGAGGCTCATCAGGCTGGAAAAGGTTACCAAACCATCTCTAAAGAGTTTGGACTCCACCAATCCACAGTCAGACAGTTTGTGTACAAATGGAGGAAATTCAAGATCATTGTTTCCCTCCCCAGGAGTGGTCACTCCAAGAGCAAGGCGTGTAATAGTCGGCCAAGTCACAAAGGACCCCAGGGTAACTTCTAAGCCTCTCTCACATTGGCTAATGTTAATGATCAAGAGTCCATCATCAAGAGAACACTGAACAACAATGGTGTGCATGGCAGGGTTGCAAGGAGAAAGCCACTGCTCTCCAAAAAGAACATTGCTGCTCGTCTGCAGTTTGCTAAAGATCACTTAGACTAGCCAGAGGGCTATTGGAAAAATGCTTTGTCGACGGATGAGACCAAAATATAACTTTTTGGTTTAAATGAGAAGCGTTATGTTTGGAGAAAGGAAAACACTGCATTCCAGCATAAGAACCTTTTCCCATCTGTGAAACATGGTGGTGGTAGTATCATGGTTTGGGCCTGTTTCGCTGCATCTGGGCCAGGATGGCTTGCCATCATTGATGGAACAATGAATTCTGAATTATACCAGCGAATTCTAAAGGAAAAATGTTAGGACATCTGTCCATGAACTGAATCTCAAGAGAAGGTGGGTCATGCAGCAAGACAACGACCCTAAGCACACAAGTCGTTCTACCAAAGAATGGTTAAAGAAGAATAAAGTTAATGTTTTGGAATGGCCAAGTCAAAGTCCTGACCTTAATCCAATTGAAATGTTGTGGAAGGACCTGAAGCGAGGAGTTCATGTGAGGAAACCCACCAACATCCCAGAGTTGAAGTTATGCAGGAATGGGCTAAACTTCCTCCAAGCCGGTGTGCAGGACTGATCAACAGTTACCGGAAACATTTAGTTGCAGTTATTGCTGCACAAGGGGGTCACACCAGATACTGAAAGCAAAGGTTCACATACTTTTGCCACTCACAGATATGTAATATTGGATCATTTTCCTCAATAAATAAATGACCAAGTATAATATTTTTGTCTTATTTGTTTAACTGGGTTCTCTTTATCTACTTTTAGGACTTGTGTGAAAATCTGATGATGTGGGGGCATCGTGGCTCAAATGGATAAGGCGCCATACCATAAATCCGGGGACCTGGGTTTGATTCCGGCCCGAGGTCGTTTCCCGATCCCTCCCCGTCTCTCTCTCCTGCTCATTTCCTGTCTCTACACTGTCCTATCCAATAATAAAGGTGAAAAAAGCCCAAAGAAAATCTGATGATGTTTTAGGTCATATTTATGCAGAAATATAGAAAATTCTAAAGGGTTCACAAACTTTCAAGCAACGCTGTAAGTGAAAATTTGTACTAGTGTTGTTTTTCCTGATTTCTGCCTCCAGAGTATGGTCAGGGAGACTCTGTTCACAATGGTGAGTCAGAAGAGAGAGCTGCTGAACAGGTTCCAGCTGGTTTTATTTCCACAGTATGGTAGCCCTGAACTGCAAGGTGTGACATTTTTCTCAGTCCATCAAATCCATTCAAAAGCTTTATTTATTGAATACTCATTCATAGGTCTTATTGCTGATATGCTGTTTCTCAGAGAGTCAGTCAGCAAGATATTACTTTTGTACAAGTCAAATGACACATATGTTTATCTCATCTCATTATCTCTAGCCGCTTTATCCTTCTACAGGGTCACAGGCAAGCTGGAGCCTATCCCAGCTGACTACGGGCGAAAGGCGGGGTACACCCTGGACAAGTCGCCAGGTCATTACAGGGCTGACACATAGACACAGACAACCATTCACACTCACATTCACACCTACGGTCAATTTAGAGTCACCAGTTAACCTAACCTGCATGTCTTTGGACTGTGGGGGAAACCGGAGCACCCGGAGGAAACCCACGCGGACACGGGGAGAACATGCAAACTCCGCACAGAAAGGCCCTCGCCAGCCACGGGGCTCGAACCCAGGACCTTCTTGCTGTGAGGCGACAGCGCTAACCACTACACCACCGTGCCGCCCCCACATATGTTTAATGTTTTGTAATTTGCTTCATTAATGTGATAACCTATTTCATGATAGTAATTTGGCATATTTATACAATAACAGAATAAATGTTAAATTTTTAAAAAAGTATTAGCATAGATGATAAAAAATGTCAGCACAACAAATTTCAACATTTACTTTGTGATTATTTACTTTAACCTTCATCCTACCAAGTGGGGTCCATCTGGACCCTGCACCTATATGTTTGTTTGCCATTTTAAAAATATGTGACATACTGCCTCACCGTTTTATGAATTTGTCGGAATTTATGTCTTAATTAAAACACTAAAGCACCGGAAGATCAGCTTTTTGCATTGTGAAGGTATAATTAATTTGTTACTGGGGTCCAACCGGACCCCAGAGTAAAGTTTATCTGTCTTTCATTTTATAATTGAATAGCACACTGAAAGTTAACTTCTTTTATTTCTTTTATGTTCCATAATGAAACTACCAAGGCATTCCTTCTTGGGGTCCGTGTGGACCCCACTGCTGCAATAAGCACAGGCTGCAAAACAAAAGCCCTAAATTATTTTACAATTACCGGTACTTTTTTGTTTTAAATTCTGTAAGAAAAGACCTAAGTTGTAATCCAGAATGTTTTACAGCTGCATGAGCTGCAAAAATCATGTATATAATGCCAATTTTTTTTGCGGCGCTATAATTTGCTACATGTATGCTAGTTATTGCAATATTATTGCAATGTTATTGCATTTATAATACATCATTGATATTCAGCCATAGTGGATTTTGTTCTTCAATAAAGTTATGTCTGTTTGCTGCATTGAATTGGTTCTTACTGCATTGATTTCAAGGTATTCCCTCCTGGGGTCCATACGGACCCCGCCTGGTAGTTTGTGTATGTAAAATTGGCTGGTAGGATGAAGGTTAAGTGTGTTCTTTATGCCTTGGGCCCTTTAGTGTATTGCTGTTATTAATACAAGATGTTCTGAACAAAACTTATCTGGTGATTTTGTCTTTATAAGCTTTAATTTTAAAGAAAAGTATTGGGGTCCAAACGGACCCCACATGGTAAGATTAAGGTGTAAAATAGCATGGTAGGATGAGGGTTAAAAATCTAAAGTATAAGTTTTGATTATTTAGGCTAATTAATCCCTAACCATGTAGCAGTAGTTGTGAACCTTGCCTACAACAGTCTATTAGTGTGGGATTTTTCTGTAAGAAAACATTTAGGTTGAGCATCACAGGACATTAAATTAAGATGACGTTATTTATAGGCAAAATTTGTATTAATTTAGATTAAACTTGTACAATGTAGCACGGTGGTGCAAGAAGATTCAGGGTTCGAACCTCGTGGAGTTTGCATGTTCTCCCTGTGTCTGTGTGGGTTTCCTCCCACAGACAAGTAGATTAGGTAAAATACCCAGCCACTGGGGTTGCACAAGCCAGTGCATACTTCGCGCCGGTCCCAAGCACAGACAGATTGGGGAAGGTTGCATCAGGATGGGTATCTGGTGTGTAAAAAAGAAAAAAAAAAGCCTATGCCAAATCAAATATGGGGATTATGATAATCTGCTGTTGTGACCCCTAACGGGAGCAGCTGAAAGAAGAAGAAATTTGTACAATGTAACAGATCATTTTGGACCAAACTGTGCAATGTGTAATACCTAGTATTTTTCCTTTCCGTTCCTCTGAGTAAAGCGTTATTTTAGCTAGAACAAAAGCACACATATTTTATGAATTAGGCTACTATCCAAAAAGCAATAACACCATAAAACAGTAGTGAGTTATTGATGCAAAGCTCTAGGCTACTCAAATTCAAGAGATTGTAATGGACAGTAGGTGGTGCAAGAATAATTTTAGAATGAAGTCAAGTCAAGTCAATTTTATAATGAACAGACTATTCCTTCTCTAAGTGGTAGGCTATGTAATTTGTCCAGATGTTACCCTTTTTAGATTTGCCCTTTTTAGACTTTACCCTTTTTAGATTTAGATTATATACATACGTATATCACTGCACTCATCCTGCACTGTTCAGTACTTTAACATACCATTTGCGCTATTAATTTCTTGTACAAAATGGACCATTTAAATTGTTGCACAAACTATGCTACTTATGTGATATCACTGTACATGTGTTCATACTGCTGCTGCACACACTGCCACTTTATTGTACATATAAACATCTGTACATATAGGTTAAATACTGCTAACTATACATACAATCTTACATACTCTATAATCCTGTCCACTATCCCTCTGTAAATATGCATTTAAATATTTACAAATATATGTCTATATTGTCACCATCCATCACTGTACATACTGTAACATACAGAATCACTATGCTGCAGTATTTACTTCTGGCACTTATCTGTAAATGAGAGTGCTCTGAGAGCACAATATCCCCTGCTGGCAACTATGCCATAACTCTGGTAAAATGCGCCTGAATTGAAGGAAATTCCAATATGCGTATTCCTGATGTATACCAAGGAATCCTGTCAAGTTTCATGAAATTCCTTCAAAAATTGTAAGAGGAGTCGATTTCAGAAGGTGAGTACCCTTCCCAGGACGGATGGATGGATATCGCCACGACATAATCCCCCTTCAGGCCTTTCGTCCAATGGGGGATAATAATACTGTATTTTGCCCATACTAAATGGTACTGTCACACTTTGCACCAAACCCCTCTGGCTCCAAGTCAGCACTTTCCACCAAGACTCCATATCCTTCCTTGTCATGGTTACCACTAAACTAATCGTTATCTTTGGATTCCCCCTTTCCCTAGCTGAACAGTAAACCATGGAAGACTATGTCCAGGTAGCACTCCAGTAAGGTTACATCTGCCAATCCACCTCTCCAGCATCTGCTGAATTCTTCTAAGCAGAGCAAAAAGGAGGAGGACTTCATACCTGCACTGACTATTAACTACAGCACATTAAGCAAGTCTTGTTCTGCCTTCTCTCCAATCAACTCTGCATAAAAGGAGAGAAGTTTGAGTTCCATGCTTCCATTATTTCCTTCCTGGGGTACATCATAGGCCCTGAAGGAGTGGACATGGACAAGGGAAAGGTGGCGGCAGTTACAGAATGGCCCACACCCAGGATCATCAAAGTGCTCCCACATTTCCTAGGGTTTGCTAACATTTACAGAAGGTTCATCTGGGGCTTTAGCTCCATCACCAACTCACTCACGTCGCTACTAAAAAAGGGTCCCAAATGACTGGCATGGAACAAAGCAGTCAATGAAGCCTTCACCAAGCTCAAAGTTGCATTCATCACAGCTCCATCCTCAAGCACCCCAACTCATCAAAACCCTTCATAGTTGAGGTGGATGCCTCTGAATCTAGATCAGGACCTCTGCTTTTGCGATGTTTTGGAGATAAGCCCAAACTTTATCCAGAAGCCTTCTATTCCAAGAAATTATCACCTGAAGAGCAGAATTATCCATCCATCCATTATCTGTAGCTGCTTATCCTATTTTACAGGGTCACAGGCAAGCTGGAGCCTATCCCAGCTGACTATGGGCAAGAGGCAGGGTACACCCTGGACAAGTCACCAGGTTATCACAGAAGAGCAGAATTACAATATAGGAAACTGAGAGCTGCTTGGGGTAAAGCTTACCCAGGAAGAATGGTTGGGGGGAGCAGTCTCTCTCTTCACACTATTCACAGATCACAAAAACCTTGAGTACCTGAAAACAGCCAAGCGCCTGAGCCCACACCAAAGCTGGTGAGCCCTGTCCTTCGCAAGATTCAATTTCATACTCTCATACTGGCCCAGTTCCAAGAATAATAATAATAATAATTACCAACTCTAAACTGCGTCTATTCAGCAGAGGATAAGGACCAGAGACCTGAAAACATACTACTCCCCTCCTGCTTTGTAAGGGTGATAACTTTGGGGGACAATGATATGGAGAAGCAGCACACCCATGCGCCAAGTTCCCTCTGCACGTCCACCAAATCTAACCTTTGTACCACTCTACCTAAGGGACAAATTCATCACATGGGTACACATGAGTCCAGCCACAGGCCATCCTAGCAGTCAGAGAACCTACTGCCTACTGAAAGCAAAATATTTGTGGCTGAACATGATCACGGACATACAGAGATCTGTTGCCTCTTGTGTATGTGTAAAGGCTAACACATTCCACACTCTCCTTGCTGGTTAACTCATGCCTCTTTCCACTCTACAACGCCCTTGGCCCCACATCCCCATCGATTTCATTACAGATCTCCCAGAATCCAGAGGTAACATCATAATCATGGTGGTCATTAACTAATTCTCAAAATCCCTGCATCTTGTCCCTCTGCCTGGCCTGTCCACCTCCTTTGGAACAGCTGGTCTTATTTTTAGAGGAATCCTCCAGAGGATTTACTCTTAAACTTATGTTAAGTAAAAGTATTCGTAAGTTTCAACAGTCAAACATTCATTTTCAGAGACCAAATAGTGTTCTAGAAAAATTAATTTTTATTAAAATACCAGAGGGGGGCGGCACGGTGGTGTAGTGGTTAGCGCTGTCGCCTCACAGCAAGAAGGTCCGGGTTCAAGCCCCGTGGCCAGCGAGGGCCTTTCTGTGCGGAGTTTGCATGTTCTCCCCGTGTCTGCGTGGGTTTCCTCCGGGTGCTCCGGTTTCCCCCACAGTCCAAAGACATGCAGGTTAGGTTAACTGGTGACTCTAAATTGACCGTAGGTGTGAATGTGAGTGTGAATGGTTGTCTGTGTCTATGTGTCAGCCCTGTGATGACCTGGCGACTTGTCCAGGGTGTACCGCGCCTTTCGCCCGTAGTCAGCTGGGATAGGTTCCAGCTTGCCTGCGACCCTGTAGAAGGATAAAGCGGCTAGAGATAATGAGATGAGATGAGATACTAGATGGGCCTCCTGCGGAAGTGACATATGTGATGACATGGCATAGCTTGGAGCAACTCTGCTGTTTATATCCTCTGCTTACATCATGGTTTTGCTAGTTTTACCAGTGTTTTTACCTAATTTATAGGTTTTTAAATAAGTAAAGTATGCCTCATTGCACAGCATATAAATGCCAAAATGATGCTAAAAAGAAGGACGAGAAGATATCTTTTCACCATTTACCTGGCCAGAATCACCTGACTATTTGCAAGAAATGGATTCATGCCATCGGAAAACCTCAAAACAATCTGCCTGCGTTGCCCTACTTATGCTCCGAACATTTTGAATCATCCCATTTCAATGAATCAACGGAATTAAAAGCAAGATTAATGAGGCCTCCAGCATAAAAAGAAAGATAAAACATGATGCCATGCTAAAAATATTTGCCCATCGATAAGCTCCAAAAGTCTGCTGATGCAGTGCTGAGCAGCAGCAAAGACAACAACACCAGGAGGTTAGTTTTGACTTTGTTCTACCATGGTTCTTTGTAGTTTACAGGAACAGATCCAGCCGAAGAATCTGACAGATGTATATTTGGAGAAATATTTTCACAAATTTTACTAGATCACTATGGATTTTCACAGGGGCATAAAGCATGCCAAGCCCTTTCCGAAGAGGGCAGCCATGGCCCACTACGACTGCGGCTCAGCCTGCTATTTGCCCCCGAAGCCCCGCACGAACGCCACTCACCAAAAACTTTAATATGAGCCCTGGCTCCAGCTGCACACACAAAGCGATTAAAAAATGTATAACTCGGCCACAGAAAGTCGTAGCCCTGCCAAACTTTACAGGCAGCTTCATCTCGCCGAGACCTTTCGAAACAGACCAGGCTCAGACTGCTACGACCACAGTTCGGCCCATTATTCACCTCCAAACCCCACACGTGAGTGCGGCTCACCGAAAATATGATCCCTGACTCCAGCCACGTGCACAGAAAGGGGTTTAAAAATTCATAACTTGGCCACCGAAAGCCCCCCCCCCCCCCCCCCCAAAAAAAATAAATAAATAAATAAACAAACTTTACAGGCACCTCCCTCTCCCTGAGACCTTTTGAAACAGCCCAGGTTTGGACCGCTACTACGGCAGCTCGGCCTGTTATTTCCAGTAAATTTGGAATTTTGATCTCTTTCTGGAGCATTTTATTGGTTTGACCTAAATTCTTTGTCTCAGGTGACGCTATACAAAGCATCATGAGAATACAGGTAATTAGGTCAGGTAAGCATCACCGCTTATCACAGCTGGTTGGATCCTGAACCATTGGTCTGTTGGTTGAGCATGGCTATAGCCCATGTAGCCGGCTAGTGGTAAAGTAAACAAACGCCCCTTGAATGATGCCAAGTGGTGCATGTATATTTCTGACTGATGTATGTCCATCGGTTGCATTGGTCTGGATACGTCCCTGGTATATCGGTGTCTTACCTGGTGAATTGTAATTGGTATTCCGATGCGTTGTAGGCTCTTCAGCATATACTGAAAGAAAATACGGGTAACAAATAAAACATCGATGTTAAAGAACAATCACCGACGGATCAAGAGATGGAGCATTCGATTGAGCTTCAGGTACAGTCGACTATACTCCAGATAAGAAAATTACTCAGAATATTTTGCATGAATCTCACTCATTTGAAATTTCTTAAGTTTTATTTCATGGTAGTTTTAGTTTCATTTTCATTTATGTGCTAGGAATGTGAATTGACTTGAAAGAGGGATATTGCTGTGCAAACAGATGAATCAGTCAGTGTTGAAATCCAGACAGATACAGTTGTCTTCAAAGACAAGATTATCCAGTGTTCTTTGTTGAGAGATGAAAGCATCTCATTAGATGATTCGTTCGAACTCTATTAGCAAAATCACGATGTAAGCAGAGGATATAAACAGCTGAGCCGCTCCAAGCTTCCACTACACCAAATGATTGCATACGGCACTTCTGCAGGAGGCCCATCTGGTGTTTTAATAAAAATTAATTTTTCTAGAACACTATTTGATTTCCAAAAATGAATGTTTGACTATTGAAATATATGAATACTTTTACTTAACACAAGTTGAAGAGTAAATCTGCTGGAGGATCCCTTTAACCATGTGTCTTCATTACTTTGGAATCCCCAAAGACATTGAGAGTAATTGGGGCACACAGTTCACCTCAAGAGTCTTGTCAAGTTTTATGGAGAAACTGGGGGTTTCAATAAGCCTCACAACCGGTTACCACCTACAAGTTAATGGACAGGGGGAATGGGTCAATTCTGGCACTGGTGACAGACAAAGACAGGTCCTCTAACAGACAGAGACAAGATTCCTCTTATACCATAGTGTTTTACCAACAATTATGCTTTTTTAATTTATTAATGAACACCACACTTTTTAAAAACTGTTTACTGTTATGGACTGTCCGTGAAACTTCAGTCCTGAATAGTGTTAGCTTTCCAGTTTTTCAGTAATGACAAGCTGCATGTTTTTGTCTCATTAACTTGAAGAGAGAGGAAAAAAAAAGAGATTCCAGTGAATGACCGATTGTATATACATAGTTGTTATAATCAATAACAAGAATTAATTTCTGTTTCAGGAAACTTCCTAACACTACATTCACACTGCAGGCTGAAGTGACTCAAATCCGATTTTTTCGCCCATATGTGACCTGTATCCGATCTTTTATTGACAATATGAACGACACAGATCCGATTTTTTCAAATCCGACCCAGGCCGTTTGGATATGTGGTCCTAATTCCTATTCCTATCCGATCTTTTCATATGCGACTTCAGTCTGAACCGCCAGGTCGCATTCATCCGACTTACACGTCATCAACAAGCCACAAACGTCACTATTCTGCGCTGAAGTAGGCGGCGGGTCTCTCAAAAAAAGTTACAGCAACAAAACCCTTGCCCTCTTCCTTCTCAACCTCCTCCTTAACATCAGGCTATTGTGCATGTTCTGGCTCCGTCGCGACAACAACTGCATCATCGCCAGGTACTCCATGCTGGCTACTGTCATACACAGGAAACTTTAGGTTACTTCCGTAAACACTGGCCATGCTCACTGCGTGTGACGTCGTCGTATCCTGCAATGCGCATGCGGAACACTTTTAGGTCACTTTTTGTTCATACTGAGGATCACATACAAGTTGCATATACAACCCCGATTCCAAAAAAGTTGGGACAAAGTACAAATTGTAAATAAAAACGGAATGCAATAATTTACAAATCTCAAAAACTGATTTTGTGTTCACAATAGAACATAGACAACATATCAAATGTCGAAAGTGAGACATTTTGAAATTTCATGCCAAATATTGGCTCATTTGAAATTTCATGACAGCAACACATCTCAAAAAAGTTGGGACAGGGGCAATAAGAGGCTGGAAAAGTTAAAGGTACAAAAAAGGAACAGCTGGAGGAGCAAATTGCAACTTCTTAGGTCAATTGGCAATAGGTCATTAACATGACTGGGTATAAAAAGAGCATCTTGGAGTGGCAGCGGCTCTCAGAAGTAAAGATGGGAAGAGGATCACCAATCCCCCTAATTCTGCACCGACAAATAGTGGAGCAATATCAGAAAGGAGTTCAACAGTGTAAAATTGCAGAGAGTTTGAACATATCATCATCTACAGTGCATAATATCATCAAAAGATTCAGAGAATCTGGAAGAATCTCTGTGCGTAAGGGTCAAGGCCGGAAAACCATGCTGGGTGCCCGTGATCTTCGGGCCCTTAGACGGCACTGCATCACATACAGGCATGCTTCTGTATTGGAAATCACAAAATGGGCTCAGGAATATTTCCAGAGAACATTATCTGTGAACACAATTCACCGTGCCATCCGCCGTTGCCAGCTAAAACTCTATAGTTCAAAGAAGAAGCCGTATCTAAACATGATCCAGAAGCGCAGACGTCTTCTCTGGGCCAAGGCTCATTTAAAATGGACTGTGGCAAAGTGGAAAACTGTTCTGTGGTCAGACGAATCAAAATGTGAAGTTCTTTATGGAAATCAGGGACGCCGTGTCATTCGGACTAAAGAGGAAAAGGACGACCCAAGTTGTTATCAGCGCTCAGTTCAGAAGCCTGCATCTCTGATGGTATGGAGTTGCATTAGTGCGTGTGGCACAGGCAGCTTACACATCTGGAAAGACACCATCAATGCTGAAAGGTATATCCAGGTTCTAGAGCAACATATGCTCCCATCCAGACGACGTCTCTTTCAGGGAAGACCTTGCATTTTCCAACATGACAATGCCAAACCACATACTGCATCAATTACAGCATCATGGCTGCGTAGAAGAAGGGTCCGGGTACTGAACTGGCCAGCCTGCAGTCCAGATCTTTCACCCATAGAAAACATTTGGCGCATCATAAAACGGAAGATACGACAAAAAAGACCTAAGACAGTTGAGCAACTAGAATCCTACATTAGACAAGAATGGGTTAACATTCCTATCCCTAAACTTGAGCAGCTTGTCTCCTCAGTCCCCAGACGTTTACAGACTGTTGTAAAGAGAAAAGGGGATGTCTCACAGTGGGAAACATGGCCTTGTCCCAACTTTTTTGAGATGTGTTGTTGTCATGAAATTTAAAATCACCTAATTTTTCTCTTTAAATGATACATTTTCTCAGTTTAAACATTTGATGTGTCATCTATGTTCTATTCTGAATAAAATATGGAATTTTGAAACTTCCACATCGTTGCATTCCGTTTTTATTTACAATTTGTACTTTGTCCCAACTTTTTTGGAATCGGGGTTGTATTTGTTAATGTGAACGACCTCACAAAAAAATCGGATTTCACAAAAAAATCGGAATTGAGCATTAAGCCTTGCAGTGTGAACGTAGTGTTAGTTTCACAAAGCACCTACCAAGATGGCAGAGACAACAGCATCTCAATTCCCCTAGAACTGAAAGTAAACATTTAATGTTTAGTACTGAAGGACTTGTACAACTATAAGATGTTCATATGAGACACACATTTAGCTTCATAACCATAGATTGTATAAATGTTCCTACAATTACTATTATTCTTACACACTGATAACAGGGTAGTTGCATCTGGGTGAATGAGTCAAAGCAATTAAATTAACTCTGTGTGACTGGTTTACTGTTCTAAGAGATTAGTACTGAGACAGATCACTCTGTAAGCAAATGAACAAAATGTTGACTGGGAAGTACTCGAATGAATTCATTTTTGTAAAATTTCAGTTTAGAAATAAATGACTTAAATCAGCACCCAAGATCTATCAATTTCTAGGAATTTCTAAAATCAAATAACTTCTTTCAAGCATAAACAGTGGCAAAGTAGGAAAAATTGGGATTGTACAAACTTTCCAATGATGAATATTACTGAATTAATGATGAAAGTTCAGGCATCACATAATTTGCATTAGAACATGGTGAAAAACAGTAGATTTCAGTGCAACAGGATCAAAAAAAGAAATGTTAAGCCAAGACACACAAAGCTAGGCTCACAAGTTTGCTTTCAAACTCAAAGAGAGTTCAAGTGGTAAGGCATAATTTTGATTCCAGTTATGTAGAACTGACAAGTGATATCAACTTGATAAGAGTAAAGTTTACACAAACTTTACTCAAGATTTGGCCTGCTCAATTTGCATCAAGAAGAAATAAAATAAATTCAGACATTGGAAAGTAATTGATTATTCATACTTTCTGCATGAATATTGTGTGCCCACAAGACTATCATTAAGCAGTCATGAATTTATGTTTGCTAGAATTTAATATACTTTTCTTGGCTCATTTACAGTCAGTACAAAATCCAACTGCTATAATTGCTCATCAGCACTAAGAAAAGGAATTATATCATCCCAATTTGAATATACTTTTCCAGTGTGGGAAATAAGGAATTTTATGCAGACTGTCACAGGACAGACAAGTCTGAAATGTTGTCTGTCTGTCCAAGTTTCAGCCTGTCCGAATGACGGGCCAAAGGTCTGGAACAATGCCTTAGGACCCCGGAAGCTGAAGGGCTTTAGATGCCTGGAGATGGCTTCTCAGCTATTTCCAGGCACATTTTTGTGATCTTCAAAGGCCAAATTACACTAGACATTAGTTGTTAATTACACTACAAATTGAATACAATTTACAAGAAAATGTCAGAAGATTCAAGAACAACATGCTTAAAGTTATACCCAAGAAAACAGTAGTACATACAGGTCAGTTCCATATCTAGAAGAAAATGCAGGGGGCAAGGATGTTCCAGTTGGTTACAACTTACTGGTACTCATATATAGGTACTATAATAACACTCATCAAACATTATGTCAGCAATGACTTTTTATGCTATGTTTATAATAAGTCTATAAGAAATTTAGTAATTAACAATACGACTAATTCTTACATAATAGAGTTAAACTTTTGAGTACGAGATTCCAAGTAATTTGGAAATGACTCAAAACAAAAGTAATATCATTTGGCATTCAGACTAAAATCTGCTGGACTAGGACTTAGAAAATAGAAGAAAACACCGTGAAAGAGAAACCATTCGAAACCGAAAGAGTGAAAGTGATTGTCATGCCGTTACCATGGGAATAGTCTTTTATTAATGCATAAGCGGGCGCTCAGCATTCCGATTCCATTGTGACTGAGTAAGGTGACTAGTTTTATCTTTCATCTAATTTAGGTAATTTAAAAAATATATTATCTGGCAGTGGGCACATCGGAAAGTGTAAAGTATAAAGTTTCTGTCAATATGTTTATCATGCTTGTATAATAAAAACTCGCAAAGATATTTATCTAAATACATGACCTACTCATTCTAAACCCGTCAAGCTTTGCTGGCAAACTTCTCGACCCCAGAGGGTTAAAATGCAATGGAAAAAACACTTTGTCAGGGTCCAAAACCTGCAGTAGTCTATTTTCTTTTCACGTTAGTGGTAAACCTACTCAGCTGATAACAGTGTCGCATGATGTCATGCCAGAATGCACTCCTACTTGCTGATGAGAGGCAACTTGTCATTCATCAGGAGCGTCTGCAATTGGCCAATCACAGGCCGTGTTATGACATAATGTATTCGACCAGTGTAACATTTGGAAGAAAATTGAAAGTAAATAAGACCCAGAGCTTTACAATTTTTCATGGGCCATCCGGTCTGATGCTTTTGATATACAGATGGACAAATGCAAAAATTACCGGTCAATATCCGCCAGTCCGGCCTTTTTTCCCCACACTGCTTTTCTGTAGCCCTTTGTCCACTACCAAATCCAGTTTAAAGCACTGTTATTTGCTTTTAGAGCTCTTAATGGGCTATATCACTGATATGCTGTGGCAGTGGGGGTGTGGTTGAGCATCAGCTGCAAATGGACAGGAGGCAGGTTGAACTGATGGGTTGATGAATCTCATCTGTGTGTAGTTATTTATATGTTCTTTGTTTGTCTTTTAGAAAAATGCCATGAACCTGTGTTACGTGCTCCCCCCTTCTCCTCCCCTTTATCTTTCTTCAGGTGCTCCTGATTTTGGTGATGAGATCAACCTGCCTATTTAAGGGGAGCTGGAGAAGAAGTCTCTCTCTCATTCAGATGAAGCAGCCTCCCCAGCTTGCTCTTCATCATTTTTGTGTTTTCTTTTCTTTTGAGAATGTAGGTCTGGTAGTTCAGTTTTCACAGCTTTGTTTATTAGTTTAGTTTATTCACTGTTTTGGTTAGTTTAGGGGAGAACTCTGGATCTTACGGCCCATGGCGTGGCTGGCCGAGGCTCCCTCCAACTCTTATGTTCTTTTTTTGGCCAGACCTCCAAACCCCCATAGTTTTGGTTAATTTTTCTTGGTAATATTTATCAATAAAAATAGTTCTTTGTGAATGTGTACTCAGGTACAGCATCCTCTTTATATGTTCCTGGTCACTGGTTGAGCCAAACTGTCTGGTGTGGCTGTAAGAAACTGAAAGAGAGAGGCAGAGCTGATGGAGCCTGCATATCCACACATGCACACACAGAGCATGAGCTTGGAAAGTATTGGTGAACTTGATTGAATCAAAAGCATGCCAAAACATGCATGCAATAAATGACGTGAGCCCTGAAGCACCAAAGTCTGCCTGTCTTCTGAGTCTTCCTACAGACCTTCATATATACCAGGTTCTACAATGGTGGATGCAATATCAGGCTCTTCTTGATCTGTGCCATAACCTGCAGCCAGCCATGACACTCACAGTGATGTCCTCCACTGAGAATCCACAGACCTTTGTGGAGCTTTTTGAGTGTGTGGCAGCTGCGTGTCAATGGCCACAGGAAGAATGGGCCCTCCTCCCCTTGCTGTTAGGGAAAGCCCAGCTTGCCACACAGCAGCTGCTGGCATATATGCCACTGAAGAGCCAGATCATGAAGAAGGTGGTGGTGCAACAGGTCAGCAGGACTCCAGAAGAATATTGATGATGAAGTCCTGAAACTTGCAGAGACTGGCCACCCATTTGTCTTGATGCTGTAGATCAAGGACAGTGAATGCTACCTTAAGAGCAGGATGCCAAGGGAATTTGCTATCTGGTGGTGCTGGAGCAGTTCATTGGACGGCTCCTGGCAGGAATAGGGGAGTGGGTCCAGTGCCACCAACTGGCGTCCCTGGAGAAGGCCATCCAGCTAGCAGAGGATCACTTGGCAGCATCTGTGGCAGAGATGGCTTTCCCTTTCTCTCTCTCACTTTCCCCCACAGTTCCAGCTCCCTGTGACTGAGGTGCCAGGACCCCAAAACTGGCCCCCAGGAATCCAGTTTCCATCCCACATTCCTATCCCACCTTCCCTCCTACACTTCCTTCTCTGATATCTTGCCCAGCTCATTCTCTCTCCACACTGTTAGAACCTTTGATGCTCACCTGGACTGAGGCAAAGCCCAGAGAGTTTTGCTGGCATAACAGGGAAGCTGGGTATTTCCAGGACCAGCGTTCCCTTGTGGAAGCTAGAACACTGATTAGGATCCATGATGCAATGCAAGCCTCCCCGATTGACCAGGAACGTACCACATGTCATTGGGAAATACACGATTGCTGAAGGTGAGGTGTATGCACAGTGATGTTCATACGGTAAGTATCCATTGTTCCCAGTCCTTATTAAATTCCAAGGCCAAAAGCATAGAGTTGGTGGTTAGTTCTCACCTGACCCATCTTGGAACAAAGAATTAATGCCAGGATTGTCAACATCAGCTCGGGTCAATGGGATATGTAGACTGCGGAGGGCCCCATTCCTCCACTTTCCATGGGGATTTCCCTCAGGGATTTCCCTTAGGAGCAATCACGGGCTGAGATCCTAATTCATGCATTCAACTGAATGAGAGTAATTGAATGTCAGCAAATTCAGCATAATGTTGCACTATTTCAACTGTATATTTCAGTTATAAAGTATAAGTTATGTAAAGTGATGCAGGACACTCAAGCCAAGAAAGAGACAACCCAGTTGTTGGTATAGAAGAGCCATATGGAAATGCCAAATAAAATATTAAACCATCTGTGATTGTGGTCCTGTGATCTCCCAACATAAAGAGCCAAGTGCTCCTCATGTTACCATCTCCAGAGTGCTGAAAGGACAGTGCCGGTTCAGCACTGCTGTTATGGATAGCCAGAACACACATAGCCACAAAGAAGGAGCGAGAACACCAGGAGCAGCTGTGGCAGATTAAACAGTGCAAATGCTCACCCTTGAGGAAAGGATAAAAGGGCAATCTCTGCAGGAAAAGTAGGTAGCATTATGTGGTGGTAACTTGACTCATGTCTAGCTCTGTCTTTCTCTCACAGATTGTGACTGCAATGACCTGTTCCCACTACATTCACCACTGACCGGATTCCTCCACTTTCATGTCACAAGGAAGAGCTTCCGATATCGACTGCCCGCCTACATCACGCTGGCCAGTATCCAGTGGCCCCAACCACACTCCTGCACAGGTCACCCCACGTCAGCCTGCACCATTTCTCACCTCTCCCGTCCCCCCTTTTCTTCACTAAAAAGGATAAATAAAACAATGTAAACTCCTGACTTCTCAGGTTCTGTTACTGCATTCAGTCCGTCATAACTGTGAGTCACTACACCATCTCATGGCCCGTTTCTGTTGTCTGGGTTTTCAGAGCAGTTTTCACAGGTGGTGTGTAAAATGTGCTGAATGTCAGCTGGTGAGTCCCTTGGCCATGCCAAAAGCACCATTGCACTCACTTCCATTGATCAAGGTCTCCTTCAAAAGAATTGGCATGGACCTCATCTACCATGGACCTCATAATGGACTGCACAAGGGCTTTGTGCCATCACTTTGTGCTAGTTTTAGTGAATTATGCAAAGCGATACTCAGAAGCAGTGGTTCTTCATAACATCTAAGCATACAGTGTTGCGGAGGCACTCTTCCCAATTATCTCCCACGTCGGGATTCTGGAAGAGATCCTGGCTAACCAGGGCACTTCTTTCATGTCACAGACTCTTTGCAAACTGTATGAATTACTGGGGATTAAATCCATTCACATCAGTGTTTACCATCTGCAAACACATGATTCCTAAGTCCGTTCATGACAACACGAGTGGTTTGAATCCCTGTTATTTGCAGTATGAGAGGTCCCACAAGCCCCCACAAGGTTCCCCCCATTCAAATTACTGTACAGCTACATGCCCCATGGTGTCTTGGACATCATTAGGGGAAAGGTGGGAGGCAGGACCTTCACCTATTAAAAATGAAATTCAGTACATTCTGATAGACTGTGATGTATTTTTCTACTTAATGAAAATACAAGCAGGCACAAATTTGGAGGAGAGAAGTAGTTTTATTGAAGCTTCATATGCATACAGGTGCTGTCCCTTCAAGTTTCAGTCCTCAACATTACCAAACATACCAAAAAGACCTTTCACAAAACATTTTTTACCCACGCTTACCAAATATTGTCATAAATAATAGTAGAATATTAGTGTGCATATAAACATACTGAATATTTCCAATAAAAAAGATAAAGGAAGCTACTGTCTTGTTTTTTTCAACTACAAGCAACGATGAGTTAAACTGAGGTAAACCTGCTAGCTAACATAACTAGATAGCTAATAGATACTGCACCTACCTACCCAAAATTGTATTTTATCAAGTAGCTAGCTAATATCAGCAATAAATACCTCAGTTTACAGAAACAGAAATTTTAAATTGGTGTAATGTAAGCAATTTCTGTAACTGTGTATGTAACAATGAATGCATGTGTTAAACACATTTTATCTTAAATTTTACATTAAATCTATGGATTTTTCATGAATAAAAACAGAGCAGTAATAAACTGTCCAACAATAAAATTGATTTTAGTCATTGAATGTCAAAAAAAAAAAAATCAATATTTCCTAAGCTGGCGGCACGGTGGTGTAGTGGTTAACACTGTCGCCTCACAGCAAGAAGGTCCAGGTTTGAGCCCCGTGGCCGGCGAGGGCCTTTCTGTGCGGAGTTTGCATGTTCTCCATGTCTGCGTGGGTTTCCTCCAGGTGCTCTGGTTTCCCCCACAGTCCAAAGACATGCAGGCTAGGTTAACTGGTGACTCTAAATTGACCGTAGGTGTGAATGTGAGTGTGAATGGTCATCTGTGTCTATGTGTCAGCCCTGTGATGACCTGGCGACTTGTCCAGGGTGTACCCCGCCTTTCACCCGTAGTCAGCTGGGATAGGCTCCAGCTTGCCTGCGACCCTGTAGAACAGGATAAAGTGGCTAAAGATAATGAGATGAGATTTCCTAAGCTCAGTCAAAAAAGGATTTACAATACAGAAATGTCCAACTTCTGAAAAGCATGTTCATTTATACACTCAATACTTGGTTGGGGCTCCTTTACCACAAATTACTGCATCAATGTGGCATGGCATGGAGGCGATCAGCCTGTGGTACTGCTGAGGTTTTACTGAAGCCCAGGTTGCTTTGATAGTGGCCTTCAGCTCATCTGTATTTTTGGGTCGGGTGTTTCTCATCTTCCTCTTGACAATACCCCACATATTTTCGACGGGGTTCAGGTCAGGCAAGTTGGCTGGCCAATCAAAAACAGTAATATCATGGTTAGCAAACCATTTAGTAGTAGTTTTGTCACTGTGGGCAGGTGCTACGTCCTGCTGAAAAAGGAAATCGGCATCTCCATAAAGCTTGTCAGCAGGTGGGAGCATGAAGTGCTCTAAAATCTCCTGGTAGATGGCTGCATTGACTTTTGACTTGATTAAACACAGTGGACCAACACCAGCAGATGACATGGCACTCTAAATCATCGCAGACTACAGAAACTTCACACTGGACTTCAAACACCTTGGATTCTGTGCCTCTCCACTCTTCCTCCAGACTCTAGGACCTTGATTTCCAAATGAAATGCAAAATGTACTTTCATCTGAAAAGAGGAATTTGGACCACTGAGCAACAGTCCAGTTTTTTTTTCTCTCCTTAGGCCAGGTATGACACTTCTGACGTTGTCTCTGGTTCAGGAGTGGCTTGATGTTAGGAATGTGACAGTTGTAGCCCCTTTCCTGAAGACATCTGTATGTGGTGGCTCTTCATGCACCTACACCAGCTTCAGTCCACTCCTTTTCTTGACAATCCTCTCATAGCTGCAGTCATCCCTGTTGCTTGTGCACCTTTTCCAGCCAGCCTTTTCAGCGATGACCTTCTGTGGCTTACCCTCCTTGTGGAGGGTGTCGATGATCATCTTCTGGACAACTGTCAAGTCAGCAGTCTTCCCCATGATTGTGATTGTGTATACTGAGCTAGACCAAGAGATATGCAGTATTTATACTGTTTTACTCAAACTCAAAATGAAATATTCTAATATTTTGAGATTGGGTTTTTTTTGCACTGTAGGCCATAATTATCAAAATTAAAACAGAAAAATTATTGTAACATTTTAGTTTGTGTAATGAGTTTAGAATATATTAAATTTTCACTTACTTCAATTACTGATGGAAAATGTTGAACTTTTTCACAATATCCTAATTGTCTGAGATGCTCTAGTAGTTATACAGTCTATCGCAAAACAGCTCCTTCCTATTTTACATGTGGATTTTTTGTGTGTTTTCACAGCATTTTTATGTATTCATGGCTGAAATCTAACTCTGCCACCTGGTGGGTCAAATTGCACAGTGGCTTCCACATGCAGTGACGTTACATGTGCTACTTCTTCAACCTCTCATTTTGGACTGAGGGCAGACTAGACACGACAGTGACTTACTATCGTCTCTTGAGGTACAAAGTGGTAGTACGAGATGGGCAGTCCATCCTCTCTCGGGGCTAGCTGGTTTAGCATGCTATCTTCAGGAGATATCTCTGCAACACCATACATAGGCCTTTTTGACATAATGTTAAAGTTGTTATTTCTCCAGACTCTGTTGACAATTTTGGTTAATTTGTTTAATGTTTTAAACTTAATTTCTTATAAATTCTTACACATAGCACCTTTAAAGGTGCACTGTGTAGGATTTAAGGGGACCTCATCTCATCTCATTATCTCTAGCCACTTTATCCTTCTACAGGGTCGCAGGCAAGCTGGAGCCCATCCCAGCTGACCACGGGCGAAAGGCGGGGTACACCCTGGACAAGTCGCCAGGTCATCACAGGGCTGACACATAGACACACAACCATTCACACTCACATTCACACCTACGGTCAATTTAGAGCCACCAGTTAACCTAACCTGCATATCTTTGGACTGTGGGGAAAACCGGAGCACCCGGAGGAAACCCACGCGGACACGGGGAGAACATGCAAACTCCGCACAGAAAGGCCCTCGCCGGCCACGGGGCTCGAACCCGGACCTTCTTGCTGTGAGGCGACAGCGCTAACCACTACACCACCGTGCCACCCATAAATAGAATATAGCATTCATAATTGTGTTTTCATTAGTGTATAAGCACTTGTAACTACAAATCATTGTGTTTTGTTAGCTTAGAATGAGCCCTTTATATCTGCATGGGGAGACGGTCCTCTTCTATGGAGCCTGGCAAGTTTCTACAGTAGCCCAGAATGGACAAACCAAACGCTGGCTTTATAGAGCACCTTTCACGTTTTGCATTTTTACAAGTGGCAGCTTGAATCAAGCAACAAAATGATGACAAAGAAGAAGGAACTAGGATGAAAAAGAAAGTTGTTTTATATCACAAATTTATTGGAAACTCACCTAAAATGACTGAAATGTTGATAAGCCTAAAAGTCGTTAAGATAAGCAAAAAAATGTGACTGTGTATGCGCTGAATGCCACTGAGATTAAAGTGCTGTTGTGAAAAAGCTGATGTAAATCTGCAGCTCTGCAGACAGATATTACTGAGAACTGGTAAATGTCAGTAAAGTTGTATTGCTAATATAATTTGCTTACTAGTATAATTGTTTTGGTGTTTCCAATAAAATAATATGTTCAAAGTTTAAGCCTATTTAAAGTAACGTTTTACTCTTGCACATGTAGTGTAATTGTACACATAAAGCCCTGGCAAACCATCTAGTCCACCAACCACATAACATACTTTTAGTTTTCAAAAGAAAACCATAAAAGATTCAGAAGTGTTTATGGCACTAGCATTGTATATCCATCCATCCATTATCTGTAACCGCTTATCCTATACAGGGTTGCAGGCAAGCTGAAGCCTATCCCAGCTGACTATGGGCAAGAGGCAGGGTACACCCAGGACAAGTCTCCAGGTAATCGCAGTGCCAACATATAGAGACAAACAACCATTCACACTCATACCTACAGTCAATTTAGAGCCACCAATTAGCCTAACCTGCAAAGTCCACACAGAAAGGCCCTCATCAGCCACTGGGCTCAAACCCAGGACCTTCTTGCTGTGAGGCGACAGTGCTAACCACTACACCACCGTGCCACACAGCATTGTGTGTATATATCTCATCTCATTATCTCTAGCCACTTTACCCTGTTCTACAGGGTCGCAGGCAAGCTGGAGCCTATCCCAGCTGACTACGGGCGAAAGGCGGGGTACACCCTAGACAATTCGCCAGGTCATCACAGGGCTGACACATAGACACAGACAACCATTCACACTCACATTCACACCTACGGTCAATTTAGAGTCACCAGTTAACCTAACCTGCATGTCTTTGGACTGTGGGGGAAACCGGAGCACCCGGAGGAAACCCACGCAGACACGGGGAGAACATGCAAACTCCGCACAGAAAGGCCCTTGCCGGCCACGGGGCTCGAACCCGGACCTTCTTGCTGTGAGGCGACAGCGCTAACCACTACACCACCGTGCTGCCCCTGTGTGTATATATATATATATATATATATATCTCACAAATCTACAACCCACCCAAAGACTTATTCTTTCGCCTGCTCCCGTTAGGGGTCACCACATTTGATTTGGCATTGGTTTTATACCGGATGACCTTCCTGATGCAACCCTCCCCAATCTATCTGGGCTTGGGACCACCACTAAGTTTGCACCGTCTTGTATAATCCCAGTGGCTGAGTATTTTATCTATGCAAACTCCACACAGGAACACTCCCATCAGCCGTGGGGTTTGAACCTTCTTGCTGTAAGGCAACAGTGCTAACTACTACACCACCATGCCACTAAAAGCCACCTAAAAACCCACTGAAAAAAAATTTAAACACTGATTAGCCTAACAGTCGCTAAGATAAATCAAAAACATTGGCCGTGCATGTGCTGCCACTGGGATGAACCTGCTGGTATAAAACTGTGGCTCTGCAGACAGATATCATGGTACCTGAAGGCCACCATAGTGACTTGCAACCACGTGATCAAAATGTGCTATGTCATGAGCGGCTGCCATGATGGTGGATATACAAAGCAACTAGGATGGCAGCCGCTGAGAGCGTGTCTGTAAACAATGCTGAATTTTCTCAGTATTACCGCGATTTGAATGATCAAGTGAAGATTCAATACAAAGAGAAGATAGATATGTGTGGTTTTGACCCATATTATTTAAAAAAGCCAGACTTGTCTGAAGATAAGACACTTCTATCAACCATCGAGTACAAATACAGGTCATTTCGTCCAATGACCATTTCGTCCAATAGTTAAGACATTTCATCCAAAGACTTTTTCATACACACTATCAATTATTTTACATTTCAGGTATTCGTTTGTTCGAAAAAAGGACAAATTCTCAGTGGAATTTGACCAAAGCAAAACACATTTTTGCAAAGCAAATGAGTGCTATAATATGTGCGCTTTGACACTAAAGAGCGTACTAAGGGGGGTAACCATGTCGGACCGTGCCACTTGCTGACCCTGAGATGAGTTAACTCCCTTGTCATTGCAGGCTGCTTGCTTGCATGTCTATGTTTCCGGCTGGATCATATTAAATCTTCAAGCGCGGAGCAGTGCTCTCACAGGGCTTTCGTTCACGAATTCTGGGCCGAGGTGCGGTCCTACTGACCCAAGACCATGCTCTTTCAAAGGGGGAGGCTTAGAGGGAGGTGCCTGTAAAATTTGGCTTAGCTGTGAGCTCCATTGGCCGAGTTATTAATTTTTAAAACTGGCTGGATCATATTAAATCTTTAGGTGCAGAGCAGCACTCCCGCGGGGCTTTCGTTCGCAAACAACAGAATACTTGAAATATAAAATAATTAATAGTGCATATGAAAAAAGGCTTTGGATGAAATGTCTTAACTATTGGACAAAACGGTCATTGGACAAAGTGTCCTGATCCCCTCGTCTCCTCTCCATTCTGAATCACGGACAGAATTCTAAAAAATCGGAACGTGCCACGGTCACGAGTACTGTTGTGACCACAACCATATACAGTACAAAGATATGGCACAGCTAAAAGAACGCTTAAAGCAGTGGAAAAACAAAGAGAGTTGAGCATGCATGACTATGTTTTGTATGGAATGTCACTTGACCCTGCATTTGTATATCCACCAACATGGCCAACATCCAGGTTTCTATTTTGCTTTAACGTCACTTGCAAGTCAAGGATACACACTTGAAAAGTGAGGGTGAGGGAAGGGAGAGGTATTCGGTTAGTTGCAATCTGCAACCTCAGCATTAGATGCCACTAAATCCTACAAAATCCCTTTTAACTTTTGACACCTAAGTACCTTTCCAAGTATTTTGGAATTCAAGTGGAAATATAAATAGAAAACCTTTACTTTTATTCAGGTACAACTTTTTGCATTTTGTTTGCTGCTAATTCTGGATTCTTGTTAATCTAGAGAGTATTTTAGCTCGCCTGAAATTTATCTACAGAATGTTTTTCTCACCTGCCCTGTAGTTCTATTGTTGCTTTCTAATAGGAACAGGCAGGGACCAGTCAACTGGTTGTGGATGCATATTTGTCAAATCCTCTGTGTCACTGGAATAATCCATGTTGTCAAACATGCCTAACTAAATTGCCCGAGCAGATAGTATTAGTATCCACCATTCAAGAAGACACTGAGAGGAAAAATACAGAGGCCATACCACAAGATGCAAACCACTTATCAGCAGTAAGAATCAGAAGGTGAGATTGGAATTTGCAAAGAAATACAGAAATGAGCCACCAAAGTTCCAAACAAAGATTAACCACTAGCAAAGTGATGGAAAGGCCAAAGTGTGGAGAATAAAAGGATCTGCTCATGATACGAAACATATAAGTTCAAAAGTTAATGGAGAACATAATGTTATGGCTTGGGCTCGCATGGCTACTTCTGGAACAGGCTCCTTAATCTTTAATGATGATGTAACTCATGGTGGTAGCAGCAGGATAAATTCAGAAGTTTACGGAAACTGTTGACAGAATTTACAGAAAAAATGCATCCAATCTAATTGGGAGGAACTTCATCATGCAAAACAATGACCCAAAACACACTGCCAACAAAACAAATTAATTCATCGGGGAGAGAAGTGGAAGGTTTTAGTCTGGCCAAGTCAATCACCAAACCCAACTGAGCATGCGTTTCTACTCCTGATGAGGAGACTGAAAGGAGACTGAAGGGAGAGACACCCCCCCAAAACAAACAAACAAACAAACAAAAAATCAAGCAACAACTGAAAGAAGCTGCAGTACAAGCCTGGAAAGCATCAAAAAAGAAGAATGCACCAGTTAAGTGATGGAGACACCAGTTTGATGCAGTTATTGCAAGCAAGAGATATGCAATAAAATATAAAAGTGTTATTTCCTTTAAATTGCTTTTTAGACTGTTCCAATAATTTTGCTTTACATACAAATTGGGTGGTCTGCCAGGTTCTAAGTTGTTTAACACATGTAGATATAAATATCAGGAAATGAAAGCTGAAATTCTGATCTTAATCTGCCAGAAAGCATTTTTAATGTGGGGGGGACACACTGGCAGAAGGTCTGGGGGTCCTTCCCCAGAAATTTTTTAATTAATAAGATGCCACTTTGGCGGCACGGTGGTGTAGTAGTTAGCGCTGTCGCCTCACAGCAAGAAGGTCCGGGTTCGAGCCCCATTGCTGACGAGGGCCTTTCTGTGCGGAGTTTGCATGTTCTCCCCGTGTCCCCGTGGGTTTCCTCCGGGTGCTCCGGTTTCCCCCACAGTCCAAAGACATGCAGGTTAGGTTAACTGGTGACTCTAAATTGACCGTAGGTGTGAATGTGAGTGTGAATGGTTGTCTGTGTCTATGTCTTAGCCCTGTGATGACCTGGCAACTTGTCCAGGGTGTACCCCGCCTTTCGCCCGTAGTCAGCTGGGATAGGCTCCAGCTTGCCTGCGACCCTGTAGAACAGGATAAAGCGGCTAGAGATAATGAGATGAGATGAGAAGATGCCATTTCCTGCATTCTGGTGTATTTTTAACAGGTTGTTAAACACTTAATTTTACCTACAAAAGTAACAATTCAATGGCTATTTTAGAGACTCAACAATAAGTCCTCATTCAACTAGTCCATATATTCATCAGCCTGTTTTTAAACCCACTGCTCTGCCTAAGATAATGAGATGAATGTGACACAATTTATCACCAACAATGACTTTATGGGTGCATTTTACTTTTTATTTTGTGTTTCCTTTTTTATTTAGTTTTAGATGTAACACAACATGCCACTGGGCCAAACAACAGTGACACTCAACTGTATGTTTAAAAATAAGAATATTCATAATTTCACACAATGAACAGGCATGACATGGCATCATGCAAACTTCATAACACAAAATCACACTGTGTCAAGCAATGGCATATAAAAAACAACTTCACACAATGAACAGGTGCAATTTTGTTCACCACCAACAGTGACTTTAGTGGGTGCATTTTACTTTTTTCCGATTTAGTGATACTCATAACAAAAATGACATGGCATCATGCAGTCTTCATAACACAAAATCACACTGTGTCAAGCAACGACACATAAAAGAGAACTTCACACAATGAACAAGTGCAGTTTTGTCAACCTACATGCAATGGTGGTACTACAGTAACATTTACAGATTAGTATAACAAATAGATTTATAGATATAACTCCTTCTTATATTGGTGCCACCACAATTTCTACCACTTCATAACTTCTATCCCACTTTCCTTCACAATCCACCTGGAATAACATCCATCTCTCTCCATTGCTTTCCTTTCTACTATTCCTTCCCCATACACTGATTTCCCATGTTACTTTCCAGAAAACTGGCAAAGACCAGACAAAACAAGTTCTTCAAATCACAACAGGGAATCAATAAATATCATCAGAGCAGACTTGGCCTCATTCTTGGCATTACAGTAAGGCAGGCCTACTGGGTTTGAATTAAATGATAGCTAACATTAAGCTAGCTGATACATCTCCTAACATTGACTAACCAGCTAACTGCACTAACATTTCCATTGGAACAAAAAAAAAAACCCTGTCCTGTTGGGAAATTCTGACTTACTTTCCGCTTCTTTGTAAAGAATTTCCTGATGTCCATTGTGTCTGGGGAGGAGCAAATACTGCAAACAATTCATCATCAACCAAGAATACCCCATTAGGCTAAGCTTATTTCATTGTTTAGTTGAATATTAATTTAACGTGGCCTAGGGTTAATTTTGAGGGCATATAACAAAAGAATAAGGTTTTAGCAAAAGCTAGACATTGTGAGGTGGCAATGGGGCTGACGTTACCTCCTCCACTTTCAAGCAGCCTGCACCTTGCACCGAGATTCACTTCACTTGTGTGCGGTGAGTTGTTGTAGGTAACGCCCAGAAAACCCGGAGTGGATTTTCAGTGGTATGTGTATTCTCTTATCGATCAAATGGAATGGATTCTTTCACGAAGCAATAGAAACGGCGCTGGGTGAACTAATATTTTATGTTAAATGCGGGGGGGGGGGGTCCACACGAAGAATTATGAAATGTGAAGGGGACACGTCCCCTTCACATTCAATGGTGGCAACGCCCATGGCTTCCCCAAATTATGTTTTGGCATGTTCTTGTCAGGCCATAAACTAAGGCTAGCCTAATTATTTTTACACCAATTCTATAAATTAACCCAGGTTATGTCAGTAATGTAAGATCTCATCTCATCTCATTATCTGTAGCCGCTTTATCCTGTTCTACAGGGTCGCAGGCAAGCTGGAGCCTATCCCAGCTGACTATGGGCGAAAGGCAGGGTACACCCTGGACAAGTCGCCAGGTCATCACAGGGCTGACACATAGACACAGACAACCATTCACACCCACATCTACAGTCAATTTAGAGTCACCAGTTAACCTAACCTGCATGTCTTTGGACTGTGGGGGAAACCGGAGCACCCGGAGGAAACCCACGCGGACACGGGGAGAACATGCAAACTCCACACAGAAAGGCCCTCGCCGGCCACGGGGCTCGAACCCGGACCTTCTTGCTGTGAGGTGACAGCGCTAACCACTACACCACCGTGCCACCCTGTAATGTAAGATCTGAAAGCTTAATGTATAATGTTTCTAAAAATAGGAATAACATGTGGATCATTCAACTGTGTGCACTATTCGGTAAATACAGACTACTGATTGTCACTTATAATGCTTATGAATTTTAAAAAATTGTTGTTTTATATTTAACACATGTTAAATGAAAGTGATCACGAATGTTATTTTTATTATTATTTTATCGCTCCTGTGGAGGACGGCCCCATATGGACAGTTGAAAGTCATACTTGGAAGACACTGTGGACTCTTACAGTAATGCTTTTATGGCTGAGGACTACAGGTGACTTGCTAACTTTAGGACTGCAGTTGTCATGAACAGTTTTGCCCTCAAGTTTCCATCAATGAAGAATTATAACATCAACGAAACTGACTTCATGTTAAAACTGTTAATGCTATAGTCATGTTGTCTGTTGTCGCCCAAATGAGGATGGGTTCCCTTTTGAGTCTGGTTCCTCTCGAGGTTTCTTCTTCATGTCGTCTGAGAGAGTTTTTCATTGCCACCGTCGCCGCAGGCGTGTTCATTGGGGATACATTAGGGATAAAATTAACTCATGTTTTAATTCATTCAAATTCTGTAAAGCTGCTTTGCATTGTCTATTGTTAAAAGCGCTATACAAATAGACTTGACTTGACTAATTAGAACAGTCCATATGGTTGCATAGCCTAGATAAGCAGGCCCATAGCTATACAAAACAGATGCACTGTCCAACTAGCACTGTTCACTCTCAGAAAATAAAGTATATTATTGTACCTCTAGGGTACAATGAGGGCGGCACAGTAGTTACCGCTGTCACCTCACAGCAAGGAGGTTTTATGTTAGATCCCAGTGGCCAACAGGGACCTGTATAGTGGACAGTATCTCTGCCTGTCATGTGGAAGACCAGGGTTTGATTCCCCGATGGGGAGACTTTAAAAATTTATGGGTGGCACGTTGGTGTAGTGGTTACAGTAGCTTGGTCGCCTCACAGCAAGAAGGTTCCGGGTTCGAACCCAGCAGCTGGCGAGGGCCTTTCTGTTGCCCCTTTTCCACCAAATCAGTTCCAGGGCTGGTTCGGGGCCAGTGCTTAGTTTGGAACCGGGTTTTCTGTTTCCACTGACAAAGAACTGGCTCTGGGGCCAGAAAAACCAGTTCCAGGCTAGCACCAGCTCTTTGCTGGGCCAGAGGAAAGAACCGCTTACGTCAGCGGGGGGGCGGAGTTGTTAAGACCAACAACAATAGCAAGACTGCCAAAGCCGACATAACACCGGCTAACGTTAGCTCATAACAAAGGCTAACATAACCATCTCACATTCAGTGTAAGTAAGAGTCAAAACATTATTAGGTTATTACCTGTCTCCTAGAACGCAATCGCCGTCCACTCAAAACCTGTCGATCAACACAAACATATTGGATCTGCCGTTTTCTGATCCCAATGAAGCACCGTAAAGCCAGAAGCAGCAGCTGTACAAACGTGAAGTCATCCATTATTGTTGTTGTTGCTGCTGCTGCTTCTTCTTCGTGTTGTTGCTTCGATGTTCGTGCCAAGGTTTATGCAAACGCAGCGACGTAACTGACGTATACAGTGACGTAATGACGTGGCTCCCCTTAGCACCCCGAGCTATGGAAAAGCAAACTGGTTCTCAGCTGGCTCGCAAGTTGAACGAGTTGTGAACCAGCACCAGCACTGGCCCTGAACCAGCCCTGGAACTGATTTGGTGGAAAAGGGGTATGTGTGGAGTTTGCATGTTCTCCCCGTGTCTGCGTGGGTTTCCTCCGGGTGCTCCGGTTTCCCCCACAATCCAAAGACATGCAGTTAGGTTGACATGGGGCGGCCTTGGGCTGAGGTGCCTTTGAGCAAGGTACCGAACCCCGGGTGCTCTGGGCTGCCCACTGCTCTGGGTGTGTGTGTGTTCACTGCTTCAGATGGGTTAAATGCAGAGGATGAATTTCACTGTGCTTGAAGTATGCATGTGACGAATAAAGGTTTCTTTCTTCTTTTCTTTTCTTCTGTGTGGAGTTTGCATGTTCTCCCCGTTTCTGCATGGGTTTCCTCTGGGTGCTCTGGTTTCCCCCACAGTCCAAAGACATGCGGTTAGGTTAACTACCTACTCTAAACTGTCCATAGGTGTGAATGTGTGAGTATGCAGAAAGGAACTGACTACCCTACTGCTGCAATTCTGGCCAAATCAACCAAACATGGTTTGCCTCATGCCTGGATCGGGTTTGGCAGTGATGACAAGGGGTATAATGGCTTGTTACTGGGTCAGTACCCTCTAAGGTACTTATTTGTACCCTTTATATAGTGCTTTGGAACATACCTTTTTAGTCCTAAAAAGGTACACATAGTTACCTTGAGGTCCAATAATGAGCCCTAAGGGATACATTAATATAGATTGTACCATGGAGTAAGAAATGGACTCCTACTGTATCCCTATTTCTAGCACTGTTCAGTATGACTTATAAGGCTTCACAAGATGCTGTAAGGGAGCGCGGACCATACCAGACCAAGAGAGAATATTTAAGGGCATATTTATTGCAAGACACTTGAAATGACGAGTAATCACTGTCGTGTTTATTTTGCAAGACCGTATCAGTAGTAATACCTTCAAACAGCAGCTAAACTATCCAGCAGACGTGCTTTTGTACAAGGTCATGGTTACACTTTCCAACTAAGACAGACAGATGCATCCTTACCGTACACTCCCTGGCAGAGAATGCCCTTTAGGAACACAGCGAGCAGCCAGACGAGAGCAAAAACTACATCCATCTTTACGTTAGTGTCAACATGTCCAGTCCTGTAGGAGAGACAGTGTCTTCAGGCGCAAAAAAAAAAAAAAAAAAAACCCACGGCACGCGCGCTCTGTCCTGTCTCGCCCAGTTTGCCCAGCGCAGTGGAGATCACGGAAGGATGCAGAAAACCATCCTACTGACCAAAGACGACATTTTAAATGCCATGTTTTAATCGGCGTCTATGGACTTGGGTTTTCTTCTTCATAGAGCCTATTCTTGACAGCCTTTTAAAAAATAAGCAATTGACTGTAATGGGCAAAGAAAACTAGCACACATCAGAAGGAGCTTCAGGAAAGCTTTCTCTAATGAAGATGAGAGTGTTTGTTTGTTTTTTTAAGGTAACCCGCAAAGTCAGTGAAAATAAGCGCTGGCGCTCGGATCCTTTCATCCAGCACGTAGAGGCATCCGTGGCATCTTCTCCATCTTCCGGTAACCCAGAGGGAGAAACCAGGAATACACGGAGGAAACAAGGCCGAGGACAGAAAGTGGTGCTCAGAAGAAACGAAAGGCGAGGCAATGGAGGAAAAAACGAGGTCACTAATTATTATATTTCTAGCATTATTATTATTATTATTATTATTATTGTAAATCCTGGTATTAAATGTGGAAGACGGCCGACACGCGCGCGCGCTGCGCTATACATCCATCCAGCCGCCTCTGATGACGTCACAGCGCTCTGCTCTCATTGATGTGACGAAATGCTCGCGGGGCAGCGCGCGAACTCTGCGGTTACTTTTACACCAAATGGGTTCCTGTAGCCGGAACGCCGAGTTACTGTTAACTACATGTATATGCAAGATGGCCGCCGCGCCTATCATGCGGGCAATTGGTGCGTCGGTTGTGCGTCCGTGTGCTGCAACAACACCCAACGTAAAATAAATACCGGAGGAAGTGTAGCACCATGTGACACTTTGTCTCCAACTGATTAAACAAAGTAGCATTCCAGAGAGCCTGAGTCGTTCAAAGACCTGCAGGAGTCGGCTCAGAGTCGGCTCGGAGTCGCTGTCACATGGCGAGGTCGGCACACTGACCGCGCTCTGATGACATAGTAACACACTGGGTGTGAATCAACGTCGCACCGACTCCAGTGATCACCTGCACTGAACGATGGCAACGCCGGTTCCAAAAGTTTTGGGACACTCTATGAAACATAACTAAAAATAGACGGCAATGATTAAATCCTTTTTAACCTACAGGCGCGTGTAAAGAAATGCTGTAAACCCAAACAAATTTGGCTTAAAAATAAGGAAATGAAATGTTTCAGCATAAAAATACTATGAACCAGAGGTGGACAGTAATGAAGTACATTTACTTGAGTGCTGTGCTTAAGTGCACTTTTTGAGTTTTTTTTTTTGCAAACTTATGACTTTAACTAAACTACATTTGAAAGGCAAACATTGTATGTAGGCGGCACGGTGGTGTAGTGGTTCGTGCTGTCGCCTCACAGCAAGAAGGTCCGGGTTCGAGCCCCGTGGCCGGCGAGGGTTTCCTCCGGGTGCTCCGGTTTCCCCCACAGTCCAAAGACATGCAGGTTAGGTTAACTGGTGACTCTAAATTGACTGTGAGTGTGAATGGTTGTCTGTGTCTATATGTCAGCCCTGTGATGACCTGGTGACTTGTCCAGGGTGTACCCTGCCTTTCGCCCGTAGTCAGCTGGGATAGGCTCCTGTGACCCTGTAGAACAGGATAAAGCGGCGAGAGATGATGAGATATTGTACGTACTTTTCTGTACACTACATTTCTGTCAAGGTCCTCGTTACTTGTTACTATGAAGCAGCTTTGAAAGTGGATGTTTTTTCTTTTCTTTTCTAAAACGTGGTTGTTGTTTCCGCAGGTGACACCGAGACAGCCAATCAGTAATCACTAGGATCACGTGACGCCCATAGACTGTATAAAATCAAGATGAGCGCTTTCTCAGCAGCTTTATTTAACACGATCAGTTGATGGCAGAATGGAAGGAGGCGGTTCTTCTGGAGAATAATGCGCACACTCATGGCCCATAAACCCATGTTTCAGTTTTCTGAAAGGATTAAAGATTCGTTTCGTTTTAAATGTTTGCTTTGTTTGCTCAAAACGAACCACATCACGACGTTCAAAAACTCAGCGTCCGACCTGCGGAAGCATATTGAAGAATGTAAACGTTTTATTCCAAGAGAAAGCTTGTAATGAAGTTGTCTGTGCTTTTAGAGCGAGCGATAACGTTGCAATAGCTGTGCAGTCTGGTTAGTTTAATGACTTTCTGTGGATTTGCCCACCAAGTTGCCATCGTCTTGTCCACGGCTAATGCTAACACACAGCTAGTTAACTTGGATGCTGTTAGTTAGCATGTAAACACGGAGTTACGCTAACATGAATAATGCTAACTTATCTGAAGTCCTTTCAGAAATATATTTTAGCATAATCTTGGCAAATAAACAGAATGTAGAAAAGTTTCTTTTCTAGTAGCATTAGCTACCCAATATGATTTAGAGTTTGAAAGCGTTTGCTAGCATGTCAGGTGGAGCTTCACTGACTAGCTTAACATTAAACCACCATGATGCACAGCATGTGTTCATTTTGTGAATTCACATTTCTGTCTTTGGTAACAGCGTTCGGTTTGTAAGCGTTGTGACAATAATACAACAATGCGATGACAGAAAATGTCCTTTTATTACTTAAGTATTTTTAAAAGCAAGTACTTTAATTTAAGTAAAAAATTTGACTGGACAACTTTCACTTGTATCAGAGTAACATTTAACCAGTGGGATCTGTACTTTGACTGGAGTAATGAAGTCGGGTAGTAGTTTGTCCACCTCTGCTATAAACAATAATCAGTAAGCCATAATAAATGAAAGTCAATATTTGGTGTCAGACGACCCTTTGTAGTCTCAGGTACAGTGAGTGCAGTTTGATAAGGAAATGAGCTGTAGGTTTTACTGAGCATCTTGCAGAACCAGCCACAGTTCTTCTGGGCACTTTGTCACTCTTGCTTCTTAATTTTGCAGCAAAACCCAGTAGCCTTCATTATGTTTTCCTTTTTAATCTGAAAAGTGCTTTCTTATGTAATATGCTGCTCAGATACAAACTTTTTTTTTCTGGAACATTTGGACTCTAAAATGTTTTTGTACTGACTCGATAATACAGAAATAATAAAATAGAAATTTATAACAAAGTTTGTATGAAAAAAGTAGGGGGTCTAAGACTTTTGCACACTATCCATCCATTATCTGTAACCGCTTATCCTGTGCAGGGTCATGGGCAAGCTGGAGCTTATCCCGGCTGACTATGGGTGAGATGCGGGGTACACCCTGGACAAGTCACCAGGTCATCACAGGGCTGGCAAACAACCATTCACACCTACGGTCAATTTAGAGCCACCAATTAGCCTAACCTGCATGTCTTTGGGAGAAACCGGAGCACTCGGAGGAAACCCATGCAGATACGGGGAGAACATGCAAACTCCACACAGAAAGGCCTCCATCGGCCACTGGGCTCAAACCCGGAACCTTCTTGTTGTGAGGCGACAGTGCTAACCACTACACCACCGTGCCGCCCTTTTGCACAGTACTGTATATTAAACTGAATACAGTACAAAGACAAGATGTTTAATGTTCAAACTGATAAACTTTATGTATGCATGTATGTAAGTAAGTATACACTCATTCTGAATTTGATGTTTGCAACATGTTCCAAAAAGGTTGGGACAGGAGTAACAAAAGACTGGGAAAATTGTGTAAAGCTAATAAAGTTTATCAGTTTGAACCTTAAATATCTTGTCTTTGTCTTATTTTCAATATAATAAAGGTCAAAGAGGTTTTGCAAATCATTACATTCTGTTTTTAGCTATGTTTTACACAGTGTCTCAATTTTTTTGGAACTGGGGTTGTAAGAAGCCACTAGTTCATGGGTCAGAGTGCACAAATCCAGCTTGATTTTGGCACGGTTTTGTTGTGGTCGACAAATTTCCTGCAATGGCCCGAATATGAACATCAGGAACGACAAACTCGCTTTACAGTGTGAGATAATTGAAGAACAGCAATGTAGCACCTGAGATTCCCCACGACACCCTGTCCGAATTTTTTAGCACATCTGAATTTTTTTTTTATATTTTCTGACCTACTTTGATGTGTTCCTTAATAGCCATGATTGACAATTTACTGACCCTCCTCCCCGATGGCACACAAAGGTGTGAATGATGGTTGGTCGAGGTCAAACTTGTAGTGTCGCCAGTCTCCCAACCAAGACACAGCAAGAATTTGTGGCACTATGATCATCTAATCTGACATGGTGACCATCATGAAAGACAAAAATATTGTGTAGTCTGATCCCAGTATAAAACATGCAGCACCAAGACATAAAATTAAATGCATTTAATCCCTTTTCTAAAGTACTGTGCCTGTAAATCTATCTAAAGATTAAAAAAAATGTAAATGACAGTCAAGACAACACATAATGATCTTTCAAATTTTGAATATTTATGTTCATAATGAACAATGTTTTATACCGTTTGGGATGACACTATGCCTGACCTAGTGGGAAAATTATTAAGTATATGACAAATAAATCAGAACAAATGTAATGTTTACATGGGTTTCGAGTGACTTTTTCTTTGATACTTGCAACTCAAGCCACACACAGGATAATAAATACAGACTAAAACAGAGACACATCATTGATGTGATACACAACTGTAAATACAGTGCCTTGCAAAAGTATTCATACCCCTGAACTTTTTCCACCTTACAACCACGAACTTAAAAGTTTTTATTGAGATTTTATGTGATAGACCAACACAGAGTACAGCACAATTGTGAAGTGAAATGAAAATGATAAATGGTCTTCAAAATTTTAAACAAGTAAAAATGTGATGTGCATTAGTATTCAGCCCCCCTGCGTCAATACTTTGTAGAGCCACCTTTTGCTGCAATTACAGCTGCAAGTCTTTTGTGGTATGTCTCTACCAGTTTTGCACATCTAGACACTGAAATTTTTGCCCATTCTTCTTTGCAAAATAGCTCAAGCTCAGCCAGATTGGATGGAGAGCATCTGTGAACAGCAATTTTCAAGTCTTGCCACAGATGCTCAATGGGATTTAGGTCTGGACTTTGACTGGGCCAATTTAACACATGAATATTCTTTGATCTAAACCATTCCATTGTAGCTCTGGCTGTATGTTTAGGGTCATTGTCTTGCTGGAAGGTGAATCTCCTTCCCAGTCTCAAGTCTTTTGCAGCCTCCAACAGGTTTTCTTCCAGGATTGCCCTGTATTTAGCTCCATCCATCTTCCCATCAACTCTGACCAGCTTCCCTGTCCCTGCTGAAGAAAAGCATCCCCATAGCATGATGCTGCCACCACCATGTTTCACAGTGGGGATGGTGTGTGCAGGGTGATGAGCAGTGTTAGGTTTCCGCCACACACAGCGCTTTGCATTTAGGCCAAAAATTAAACTTTGGTCTCATCTGACCAAAGCACCTTCTTCCACATGTTTGCTGTGTCCCCTACATGGCTTCTTATGCCTGTCTTTCAACAATGGCTTTCTTCTTGCCACTCTTCCAAAAAGGCCAGATTTGTGAAGTGTACGACTTATAGTTGTCCTGTGCACAGATTCTCCCACCTGAGCTGTGGATTTCTGCAGCTCCTCCAGAGTGATCATGGGCCTCTTGGCTGCTTCTCTGACCAGTGCTCTCCTTGCTCGCTCTGTCAGTTTAGGTGGACGGCCATGTCTTGGTAGGTTTGCAGTTGTGCCATACTTTTTCCATTTTTGAATGATGGATTGAACAGTGCTTCTTGAGATGTTCAGAGCTTGGGATATTTTTTTTATAACCTAACCCTGCTTTAAACTTCTCCAGAACTTTATCCCTGACCTGTCTGGTGAGTTCTTTGGTCTTCATGATGCTGGTTGTTCTTCAGTGTTCTCTAACAAACCACTGAGGCCTTCACAGAACAAGTGTATTTATGCTGAGAGTAAATTACACACAGTAGGACTCTATTAACTAATTAGATGACTTCTGAAGACAATTGATTGCACTGGATTGTATTTAGAGGTATCAGAGTACAGGGGGCTGAATACTAATGCACACCACATTTTTCAGATTTTTATTTGTTTAAAATTTTGAAGACCATTTATCATTTTTGTTTCAATTCACAATTATGTGCTACTCTGTGTTGGTCTATCACATAAAATCTCAATAAAAAAATTTTAAGTTCATGGTTGTAAGGTGGAAAAATGTGAAAAAGTTCAAGGGGTATGAATACTTTTGCAAGGCACTGTACATGACCCCTGACTGCAATTCTGTGTTTCCCAAGATCATACATGATGCATATTTATGTTTTCAAATGCTGTTTGTCATCAAGTCTCCATCCTGATTTCAGCTCACAATGAAGGCAATTCCAAAAACAATTGCTCCCAAGCACTGAAAAATAAGTCAATTCCACACATCCAAAATGATTCACACATCTCATCTCATTATCTGTAGCCGCTTTATCCTGTTCTACAGGGTCGCAGGCAAGCTGGAGCCTATCCCAGCTGACTACGGGCGAAAGGCGGGGTACACCCTGGACAAGTCGCCAGGTCATCACAGGGCTGACACATAGACACAGACAACCATTCACACTCACATTCACACCTACGGTCAATTTAGAGTCACCAGTTAACCTAACCTGCATGTCTTTGGACTGTGGGGGAAACCGGAGCACCCGGAGGAAACCCACGCGGACACGGGGAGAACATGCAAACTCCACACAGAAAGGCCCTCGCCGGCCACGGGGCTCGAACCCAGACCTTCTTGCTGTGAGGTGACAGCGCTAACCACTACACCACCGTGCCGCCCGATTCACACATGTGATGAACAAAATTAATTTAACATTAGAGCGTTTCCGTTTGTAAACATATTTACAAAAAAGTATGTGGAATTTATGAAGCTACACTGGTGCCATCCCTACTTAAAACAAACATACATGCAGCACAGTGGTGTAGTGGTTAGCACTGTCGCCTCACAGCAAAAAGGTCCTGGGTTCGAGCCCAGCGGCCGACAGGGGCCTTTGTGTGTGGAGTTTGCATGCTCTTCCTATGTCCATGTGGGTTTCCTCTGGGTGCTCCGGTTTCCCCCACAGTCCAAAGGCATGCAGGTTAGGCTAATTGGTGGCTCTAAATTGACCGTAGGTGTGAATGGTTGTCTGTGTCAGCCTTGTGATGACCTGGTGACTTGTCCAGGGTGTACCCCGCCTCTCGCCCATAGTCAGCTGGGATAGGCTCCAGCTTGCCTGCGACCCTGTAGGACAGGATAAGCGGCTACAGATAATAAGTCATGGGTGGTGTAGTGGTTAGCACTGTTATCTCACAGCAAGAAGGTTCTGGGTTCGAGCTCAGTGAGCCAACGGGGGCTTTTCTGTGTGGAGTATGCATGTTCTCCCCGTGTCTGTTTGGGTTTCCCCCACAGTCCAAAGACATGCAGTTAGGTTAACAGGGGGCGGCCTTAGGCTGAAGTGCCCTTGAGTGAGGTACCTAACCCCCAACTGCTCCCCGGGCGCTGTAGCACGGCTGCCCACTTCTCTGGGTATGTGTGTGTGCTCATTGCTCACGTGTGTGTGTGCATGTGTTTACTGCTTCAGATGGATTAAATGCAGAGAGGAATTTCACAAGTGTACGTTTGATGAATAAAGTTGTTGTTCTTGTTCTTAAATTAGTGATATGAGTGAATGAGAAAAGTACAGCCACATATTAATAAAGTGTAATGATGCACTCTGTTATAACTCTGATGCAAACCCACCATCCATGTATAAAAGGTTTTTTATAGTATAAAATTTTGCATGTTTTCCCCATGCCTGTGTGGGTTTCCTCCCACAGTCCAAAGACATGCGGATTAGTAACAACGGGCTACTCCAAATTGCCCATAAGTGTGAATGTGAATGGTTGTTCGTCTCTGTGCTAGCTCTGCGATAGATGGGCAACCTGCCCAGGGTGTTCTGTTCCCTGCCTCTTGCCCAAAGTCAGCTGGGATTGGCACCAGCTTTCCCAGCAATTCTGAGAGATAAGCAGTATAGATAATGGATGGATGGATGGATGGATGGATGGCTTTTGTAAATTTTGTGGATAGAAATGCAGTCTCACAATATTATTTTTGACCTTAAGACCAATATCATATACAGTGTCCTCCACAATTACTGGCACCCCTTGTAAAGATTAGTAAAAAGGGTTAGAAACAAATCCACCTTTTGGTGAAGTCGCGCTATCTCACACTGAAAAAAATGAGAAAAAGCCAACCTTTAATTGAAATAAATTTATTCAGAAAAAAAACCCCAAATCCCTCATCAAGGAATATTTTCAACAAAAATACATCTGCCACTATTATTGGCACCCCTGCAAATTACAGTGAACACAATGCAACTGAAGCATGTTTGCCATTTAAATTGTACATTTTTGAGTTAACTGGAGTGTGTAAGAACTTTCAAGCTGCAATCCATGACTTCTTGATTAACTGGTGTACAAATATGAGGTGACACTGAGGCCAAATTCTCTTAGTCATCCATCAACATGAGAAAGATAAGAGAACACACAAACCAAATGAGGGAGAAGTGTGTTGACCTTCATAAGTCAGGGAATAGTTATTTAAAAAAAAAAACCAGCTACTCACCTGAAAATGTCCATGTTAGAGCAATAATAAAAAGTGGATGCCAACTGGAGCTGTTACAAACTTACTAGGAAAAGGACACAAATTTATTTTGCTCCCATGTACAGTGAGGAGGATGGTAAGAGAGGCAAAAAAAATCCAGAAGGATCATTGTTCTGTTTATCTTCTTTGTGTTGATTTCAGAAAACCCAAAATAAATGAAAACTTGTGAAACAAATTATTGTTTTTTATTGTTATTAAAGATGTATGCTGTACAACCATTCTGTCAAATAAAAACAGTTCAAATAAATCATTGAAAGCCCAATATTGCTATGGCATTCATGTTCACGTATATAACATGGGCGGAGCGGGGGTGGGGGGGGGTGGCTTTGGGGGCTTAAGCCCCGAATGTTTCTTCCAAAGCCCCGGATCCTTTAAGTTGTTAAAAAATACTGGGCTGCCAACTCTCACGCAATGAGCGTGAGAGACACGCATTTGACTGTCTTCACACGCTCACACGCCATACCTCCGATTTCTCACGCTAGAAAAAAATCTAGTTTATCTATCTGATCTAGGCTACCCATTGCATCGCGCCAACCACTTGCAATCGATCAATTACGCCTTACGCACGGCTAAACAGGCAGAGAGGTGTTCCCTTCTGTACACACTCCCCTATGGCAGGTGGTGCATCTAATGATGCTGCACTCGCTGGAAGTTGGATAATTGCCTACCGTCAATTTAGAGGAAGAGGAGAGAGAAGGTATCTGAGTTGAAGACGGGTGTCTCAGACAGGTTTGTACATATGCACGCCAACGTGTGGCATTACTGGCGTAATTATGAACTTATATAAAGTTTCTTAATCGTTTTAGCCTATAAGTGTTGTGAGAATATTTAATGCCATACACTCTAAAAAATAAAGGTGCTTCAGTGGTTCTTCAAATCTCTGGATGGTTCCATGGAGAGTCAAAACTCTGTGATGAACCATTACATTATGCGAAAGGTTCTTCACATTGGAAATGGTTCTTCAGAGCCTGGCGTTCTCTTACCATTTGCTGGTCAATGCACATAGGCTATGTTTACACAAATCTGTCTTCACTGCTCAAACAAATGGTTTAAATGGTTCTTTAAAGAACTGTTGCATGAACGGTTCTTTGAAGCCCTGAAAAAGGTTCTTCTATGGCATCGCCCTGAAGAACCGGTACTGGCCCCATTATTTTTTAGAGTGTATCGAGAGCTGTGTACTAGGCATGCTAAATCATTATCGGCCTACTGCCGTGCCACAGCCTCTATCTTCCCCAACAAGCAGCACGGGAGAGCACCTCCTTAGCACACGGTTATTAAGGCATATTTTTAGTTTGTTTACTGTATGTTATCATACTTTATGACTTTATTTGAAGCCATACTGGAAATGTTGCAAAATAAAGCAAGTAAGAGATAATATTACAAATGCAAGAAGAGCCATTAGCCACCATACCTATTGTTTATTTACAGGGTATTTATTTTTAATTATTTATGATGTATGTAATTGCTCAGTTAAAGTCAATAAAGCATGGTCACCTGTAATATCAAAGAACTTGAACTTGTTTTGAATAATTAAAAAAAAGACAGAACAATATACTGAGGAGACAGGGTTTCAAAGAGGGCAAGACAGGTAGAGAATATTTGTCAGATAACAGGCCCTGACGAATGCTCTATTACTAATAAGGAACATAGATAAGAAATAAATTAATAAGAAATATATTAATATAGCTTATTTAAGTATGACCAAAATTTTTAAGCCCAACTTTGTGTGCACAGTCCCACCTATGGCCAAGGTTCAGCTTTTGTGTTTCAATACTGTTCAAACTTAATCATTTTAATGTTTCTTGTAGCGCATGCACATTTTGCTTACTGTTTAAGCATTTTATTTGTTCTTTTGCTGTTGATATTTTTCCCCATGCCAATCTTCTGCTGAACCCAGTGGTGGGGAAAGCCCTTAAATGCATAATGAATAGTCAGTGAGGGACAATCTTATTTTTGCAACAGTTATTAAAAACTTAACATTTAGACTAGTTTCAATTCAGAAGGTGTTTAGGCTTAGCTGATGAAATATTTTCAAACATGAACTTGCCTTTAAATCTGAAACACAGGTCTATAGGGCTACAGGAACATTGGCAGGCATCTGTAGTTTTCTAGTGTGGGGGCTTTTAAGCCAAAACTTGGTGCTTTTGTTGGCCACAAGCTGAAGGCCTGGCAAGGCAGGGTGTGTAAGAATGTAGGTATGGCACAACAGGCCACTCCATCTCCATTGTCCATCTCCAGCTGGATGACCCACAGACAAAACACCAGAATGCAGGGGGACAAGTGAATATCAAACTGAATACAAAATTCCCACTTACTGCGTGGTGTGTGGAAAAATTTTGCCGTCGACCCCCCCCCCCCCCCCAAAAAAAAATCTCACTCCAAGGAATTTTGAAAAGTTGGCAGCCCTGAAAAATATGACAACCCTGACGTCACACTCACTCTAAATTACATTACAACTCATTAATGGGCAAATAGCCTACAACAAATTCCGCATTTCCCTAATTTTCAAAATGTTGCTATCTTAACGCGCCGCAACAAGAAATTTCATCAACAGATACATTGTAGGCTACTTCACTGATCAGAATCTCCAGCATTTCAGCCTTGAAGTTCGACCAATCAGAATCAGAGTTCGGCGATCTGTGGCGTCGCCATAGTTTCGTAAATAAACTAACAAAAAGAAGAGCGACTCACCATGGCAAGCAAAAAGCAGTCGACACTTTTGGGTTTTTTAAAAAGAAAACCAAAAGGTAAGAATAGTTTTACTACTTGTGCTTGCAAACTGAAATAATAGGCTAGTTCTGTTATACTGCACAGAAAGTCCGACGCCACAGTTCGCTGAACTGACTTTGGTCTGACTGTCATTCATAACTTCAAAGTGAATGGGACGTTTGTCAGCATTGTAAAGAGCTGTGTTGTGTTTAACACTTAAACGCTAAGATATTATTTTGGCTCAGGCCATTTATGGACGTCAAGTGTTCTGCCAAATTTAAAAGTCTCAATTTTGCCATTGATGTTTACAGAACTCAGTAGTTAAGTGATTATTATTATTTCTTTCCATTAAATCGTATTGTCTTGTTCAGAATGTGCAGCTGAGAATGGAGTGTATGAATCAGAAGGGATTTACGATTTGCCATGTCTAGCAGGTCACCCCAAAATGCACTAGAACGTAGGAAATTGCATCTAAAAAATCCAAAATTTTCTGGGGGAGGCCCCCCAGACCCCCCGCTGGGCTAAGCCCTGGATGTTCACGTTGTTTGGCTCCACCTTTGGTATGTAAGTCCTGACTGCAATTATATTTTGGTCAGATATAGAACAATAAGCAATAAAACAGTACTGAAACATTTCACATCATCAAAGGAAATATGAATAAAGTAATGTCCCAGAGTATATTTGAAGGATAATTTAATTTCATCAGCCACTAAACTGAATCTGGGGAGTAGATGGACATTTCAACAAGACAATGACTCCAAACTTACAGCCAAAATAACTAAAAAAAAAAATCTCCTGACTTGAATCCAACTGAAAATTTATGGAGGATTTTGAAATTGTGAGTCCATCACACAGACCCTCATAACCTTGGAGAAGGGAAGACAATTTGGCAAGAGGAATGGGTCAAAACTGAACCACAATGCTGTAAAAAGATATTTCCTTCTTTCTATAGATATCTCAGGGCTGTAATTCCAAGCAACAGCTTTGCAACAAATTAATGTTGTTAATGTATTAATGTTGTTAATTTGTGAAGTCCAAATACTTTTTCCTCCTATCAATTTCATTAAAAAAAAAAATCATCTTTTTGCTTAAGAATACAGTGGTGCTTGAAAATTTGTGAACCCTTTAGAATTTTCTATATTTCTGCATAAATATGACCTAAAACATCATCAGATTTTCACACAAGTCTTAAAAGTAGATAAAGAGAACCCAGTTAAACAAATGAGACAAAAATATTATACTCGGTCATTTATTTATTGAGGAAAATGATCCAATATTACATATCTGTGAGTGGCAAAAGTATGTGAACCTCTAGGATTAGCAGTTCATTTGAAGGTGAAATTAGAGTCAGTTGTTTTCAGTCACTGGGATGACAATGAGGTGTGAGTGGGCGCCCTGTTTTATTTAAAGAACAGGGATCTATCAAAGTCTGATCTTCACAACACGTTTGTGGAAGTGTATCATGGCACGAACAAAGGAGATTTCTGAGGACCTCAGAAAAAGCGTTGCTAATACTCATCAGGCTGGAAAAGGTTACAAAACCATCTCTAAAGAGTTTGGACTCCACCAATCCACAGTCAGACAGATTGTGTACAAATGGAGGAAATTCAAGACCATTGTTACCCTCCCCAGGAGTGGTCGACCAACAAAGATCACTCCAAGAGCAAGGCGTGTAATAGTCGGCAAGGTCACAAAGGACCCCAGGGTAACTTCTAAGCAACTGAAGGCCTCTCTCACATTGGCTAACGTTAATGTTCATGAGTCCACCATCAGGAGAACACTGAACAACAATGGTGTGCGTGGCAGGGTTGCAAGGAGAAAGCCACTGCTCTCCAGAAAGAACATTGCTGCTCGTCTGCAGTTCGCTAAAGATCACGTTGACAAGCCAGAAGGCTATTGAAAAAATGTTTTGTTGACAGATGAGACCAAAATATAACTTTTTGGTTTAAACGAGAAGTGTTATGTTTGGAGAAAGGAAAATACTGCATTCCAGCATAAGAACCTTATCCCATCTGTGAAACATGGTGGTGGTAGTATCATGGTTTGGGCCTGTTTTGCTGCATCTGGGCCAGGACGGTTTGCCATCATTGATGGAACAATGAATTCTGAATTATACCAGTGAATTCTAAAGGAAAATGTCAGGACATCTGTCCATGAACTGAATCTCAAGAGAAGATGGGTCATGCAGCAAGACAACGACCCTAAGCACACAAGTCATCCAATCAAGTTAATCCAATCAAAATATTGTGGAAGGACCTGAAGTGACCAGTTCATGTGAAGAAAACCACCAACATCCCAGAGTTGAAGCTGTTCTGTATGGAGGAATGGGCTAAAATTCCTCCAAGCCATTGTGCAGGACTGATCAACAGTTACCGGAAACATTTAGTTGCAGTTATTGCTGCACAAGGGGGTCACACCAGATACTGAAAGCAAAGGTTCACATACTTTTGCCACTCACAGATATGTAATATTGGATAATTTTCCTCAATAAATAAATGACCAAGTATAATATTTTTGTCTCATTTGTTTGACTGGGCTCTCTTTATCTACTTTTAGGACTTGTGTGAAAATCTGATGATGTTTTAGATCATATTTATGTAGAAATATAGAAAATTCTAAAGGGTTCACAAACTTTCAAGCACCAATGTACATACTTTTTGTTCATAAGTACAAACTCAAAAGATATGTGTGTAAATTTAAAGTGCATATATGCAGTATATTAAATAATAAAAACAGAAGTGTTGGAATACCTACTTCTTTGCACTTGAGTTACCTTGTCTTTCATATGATTCTATGGTGCCCTGTGAAAGAGTTGCAGGAACAGCCTCAACACCTTGACAGCAGGCTGCAAAAAGACATGCTCAGCACCACAGGTACGGTAGCTCCACCAATGCTGCTGAGCCAAACCTCCCTTCTGCCTGTGGTAGAAGCCACAAGTGTGCTCTTCAGGCTACAGCCCATCAAACTGGAGATGGAGGAACAACCATACAGGAACAAGTGAAGCACTCCTTAGCTATATGGTGGGGTTTGAGTTTCAAGACTACAGGATATTAGTGAAGGACCATGAACCATGCTAACCATATTATACAGAAAAAAAAAGAAAACCTGGAAGAGCATGGTGGTGTACAACTTTTTTTTTTTATATGTGGCTGGGTTAAAGATCTGGGGATCAGGACACTAGACAGCGGTAGATGGATCTAAGTGCAGGAAGTGTGTTTATTAGCAGGCGTGATTGTTACAAAAACAAAACACAAATGAAAGCAAAGCAGAATCATAAAGCAGAGTATTTAAACAGTGTTATAAACATGGTTAGAAACAAACGTGACAGTGATAATGATAATACTTTGCAAAGGCCTCTGTGAAAATAGCATCCGTATCTGCATGTGCTGATTGCACCCAAATCAGTATCAGGTGTTTCCCATAATGACTGGGTCCCAAGCACGTGCACAACGCGCTCCGTGAGTGTGCGCAGCCACTTGAGCTGCGCCAGACTCAAGTGCACAAAGGCGTGTCAGTCAAGTGTTCACCTGCTGTGTGACCACAACTTTTAGCTTGCCTGCATATCGCTATGCATCGCCACCAAAATGCCTCATTTTCATCAATAACCCATCGCAAAGCATCGCGAGCTGTAGTGTGACCGTAGCTTAATGAGGTGGATGTGACATCGGATGAAACCCAGAAATTGTATCCTATATTTACATGAAGTAAACATTAGCTTCAACTTGAAAAAAAATATTACGGTCCACTAGATGGCACTTCGCAGGTTCTAGTGGTTGAGAAACACTGCCTTAGACAGTACTGCCCCAGTGACCAGCTGTTGTATCCCTGAAGGTACAATAATGTACTTTATTTTTTGTGCGGCAACGGTATTCCCTAATGGCAGTGGCCTCCTTTAGCAGGATAATGCACCCTGTTACACTGCAAAAAATTCAGGAATTGTTTGAGGAACATAAAGTGTTCAAGGAGCTGAGGTGGCCTCCAAAATCCCCAGATCTCAATCAGATCAAGCATCTGTGGGATGTGCTGCACAAACAAGTCTGATCCATGGAAGCCAACCTTGCAACTTACAGGACTTAAAAGATCTGCTGCTAATATCTTGGTGTCAGATACTACAGCACACCTTCAGGTCTTGTGGAGTCCATGCCTCAATGACTCAGAACTGTTTTGGTGGCACAAGGGGAATGTACACATTAATAGGCAGGTGGTTTTTAACGTTATGGCTGATCGATATATACTGTATATTGTGTGTGTTAAGGTTTGGCTTGTACTGTTTTAAAGTTTAGTGTTAAACTCATGTCCATGATAAGATCCTCTTCCCAGACCCAGGGAAGCATGCTGATCTGTGGGGGCCCCTACACACATTCAGTTTCTCTGCTGAGCTTTAATAATAACCAAAAAACAATTAAAAACTAACCTGCTACATGGCCTACTATATAATTCTACGTTCCCTTCTGGAAAATTAAGTTGACCAGCTCAAACTGGTGGCCAGCTTATAGGATGAAACTTTTTAACAAATGATGGGAGGAAAAAAAAAACATTTACAGTACACGGTATAGAGAAATGGGTCTTCTGCAGTTTACTCTGTTAAAGATGGAGATCGTGATTTTGGAAAAAGATTGTTGATGCATGGATTCAACAGCCAAACAAAAACACACCTCCCTTTGGTGCTTCTTCAGAAGCTCCACCCCTAAATTCCTGGGCACACATTACCAAGGCAACAACACTAACAGCTAGCTGGCCAAAAAAGAAATATGGCAGAATCCAGAATGTCTCCTGCCCAATGGTAAATTAGCTTCAATAAGGTAAAGCAATTTTTATTGCTATGAAAACGCAAGTGGTGTATGTTTTTGTAGTACTGTAGCAAGTGCGACAATAAGCTTGTTAATATTTAAATAGGTGTTAAAGCCAAATACTTAGCTAAGCCACAGTATCAGCTGAGGAATAACTTAGCTTATGTATTGTTAACATTCTCGCAAGTAACTTCAACAGTAACTCATATGCTACCTTCACAAAAAGAAGAATTAAAATCCAAATATCTAATCGGGGCGGTACAGTGGTGTAGTGGTTAGCACTGTCACCTCACAGCAAGAAGGTCCTGGGTTCGAGCCCAGCGGCCGACAAGGGCTTTTCTGTGTGGAGTTTGCATGTTCTCCCCGTGTCCACATGGGTTTCCTCCGGGTGCTCCAGTTTCCCCCAAAGACATGCAGGTTAGGCTAATTGGTGGCTCTAAATTGACCATGAGTGTGAATGGTTGTTTGTGTCTCCATGTGTGTGTCAGCCCTGCGATGAGCTGGCGACTTGTCCAGGGTGTACCCTGCCTCTCACCCATGGTCAGCTGGGATAAGCTCCAGCTTGCCCCCCGCACAGGATAAGCGGTTATAGATAAAACAAACAAGCTCTGGTTTCCCCCACAGTCCAAAGACATGCAGGTTAGGTTAATTGGTGGCTTTAAATTGACCGTAGGTGTGAATGTGAGTGTGAATGGTTGTTTGTCTCTATGTGTCAGCCCTGCGATGACTTGGCGACTTGTCCAGGGTGTACCCCGCCTTTCGCCCGTAGTCAGCTGGGATAGGCTCCAGTTTACCTGTGACCCTGTTGAATAGGATAAGCAGCTACAGATAATGGATGGATATCCAATCAGAACAGTTTACCTCACCTTTCAGACAAAGACTGACAACCAACACTTGACATGGGCAATGAAAATACTCTAGATGTTCCAGCCTTATATGCAATGGAAGTGGATGGTTCTGTCTCATAGCTGAACCAAAAAAAACCCCCCAAAAACATAATATAAAATGTCACCAAACAAACGACATGCAAGCACACAAAACACAACAGCATAAAAACTAGCAAGAGTTAGATGTTTAGATATTTTTTACAAAACAAAGTGACCGAACAAAGTAGGTTTGTAGCTAAGCGAGCAAGCAAGGTAATGTTACCTAGCATAACATTTTGAATCGTGCATCAATCCAAATAATCACACTGTGCTAGGAAACTTGTATTTTTAAGCCTTCGTGGCTATAAAACCTTTTGCAAACATTGTACAGACAAACACCATGATAATAGAGGTATGACACAGCAAGTAATATCACTAATGTTAGTTAGGCTGTGGGTTAGCAAACTGTCGTTACAGTTGCTGCTGTTAAGCTAACATGCAAAGAGGATGAAATGGTTTCCCAGAGCCAGCACACCATCTCCAGGCAGCAATACTCACAAATCTTTTGCTACTATAGCTAACATCACAACAGCAGCATATCTTGGCAAACTAGAAAATAAGTTGGATTTCTGTGGGCAATAAGTTGATCACAAACATTTGCAAATGGGACAAAACAGTGACCTACTGATTCTGTGAAATGTCGCAAAATTGTTATCCAGCTATCAGGCAGAAAGCGTAACCTCCACATCCGTCTTCATTCCTTTGGATTCTCGGAGGTCTCTCCTTTGAAAAACCTCATCGATGTTAACGCTGCTCTTCGCCCTTGCCTCGTCATCGCACTTTTTCAATTTTTGTTCTTCTGACCTTCTCATCTTCAGGTCTTTCTTGGCCATGTCTCCTTCTTGACAATGTGATCATGTTGTGAAGTTCAGCATGTTAGCATGTACCAGATTTACCGCCCCTCTCGGTCCCACTGCCCCTTCCCCCCGTCCTGTGCATGAATGCTCCCTATTACTGATTGGCCGGAAGAGTGTTGTGTGGCTCAATCTGAGCCAATTTACAGAGCCAGGATGAACACCAGATTTTTTTTTAGCACACATACAGAATAGACAGCTAGTGGACCCTGACAGAGATATTTGCTGAATTTGATAAAAAGTGTATTGGATTAGAATCGCTGACTGCACCTTTAAACGGCAGCACAAAAGTCATCATTGACCTGTCATTCGGCTGACTGATAATCAGAGCCGATATTCAACGTTTTTCCAATTATCAGAATCTGTACAAAAAGTGTTTACGTATGTATTTTGTTATATCTGACGCCATTCAGATAAATAATTAAAAAAAAAAAACAACAATAAGAGTGCTCTGAGAGCACAATATCCCCCGCTGGCAACTATATCCATGCTATAAGTGCTTAATACACCCTCATGAAATTGTCAAAGTACAAGTTTGGTAATCAAGGGCCATAACCCTGGTAAAATACGACTGAATTGAACGAAATTGCAATATGCGTATTACCGACATATAACAAAGAATCCTGTTTAAGTTTCATGAAATTCCTCCAAAAATTGAGAGAGAAGTTGATTTCAGAAGGTGAGCACCCTTCCCAGGACGGACCGATGGACGGACGGACATTGCCACGACATAATCCCCCTTTGGACCTTTCGGTCAGCAGGGGATAAAAACAAAAAACACTTCTGTAGTTTCCTGTGCCCAGTGTCCTGCCCACAGCATTAGTGGATTGCTTGAAAAATGATGACGTATCAAGTACAACCAACCAACCCTTCTGTTGTCGGTTTCTATATCCTATTAACAGCGCTATTGGATTGGTAGACATGTGGACCGTGTGTTGAGTAATCCCAATCAAACATGCTTTTTGCTATTTGTGGGAAAACACGGAATGAAACAGCACCTGAATTTGCTTTTACAGTGAGAGGAAAGGTGAGAACATGTCGAGATTGAACAAAACAAGTGGCAAAAAGCACAGTGCACTCGATCATATAATTTCACTCACTCACTCTCACACACCTTGAGATAAACGACTGTCGTAAGTATACTTTTTGCAGCTTTTGTTCAAAGCACTATTTTTTTGTAACGTTACAATATTAACACTATGTTTAATGTAAGCTGGGTGTCAGATTTAAACTCTTGTAAATTGTCAAACTACAAACACCAAATTTATGATAAATGAACAATGGCCCCAAATATCGGTCATCAGTGTCCTTATTCGCCGAAGATGAGGTGAATATCGGTGAATAATAACTGAGACAAAGTCAAGGTTATTATTCACAGACATTCACTGAGCCTGAGGCAGATAATTGTTTTAGTATAAATACACAGGTGATTAATTAAAAAAAAATCATATTAAAAAATTATTTATTTAAAACTTCGAAAGTGGCATACAAATATAAAGTGCGCAGACTTATGTCACTTATCTACACCAAGCCACATAAAATACTTTGTTTTGGAATAGATAAATAACAATTCCACCTGACCTTTGAATAGTTTTAGACCAAATTTCATAGCATTTTTAGTGCTTTTAGGAACAGCATTTTCTTTCATAATTTGTAATTCTTCCTCACTTACGGTCATGAAGCGATTGGCTGCCATTTTGCAGAGTTGCTCGAGGCGATCATCAAGAAATTGTCCGGATTTCTCAACCAATCAGCACGCATGATTTTCTATAATCACCTCTGTATTTATACTAATTATCTGTATTGGCCCAGAAAGAAAAAACAACCACCCATCACCACATTGTCAACCCCGACACAAAAGTGTAAATAAAGTCACGTTGTCTACTATATACTCTCACTAACCACAAGATAAGCATGCACTAATTAAAAAAAAAAAAGTGTCAACCTAGACTTTACTCCTTGCCAGTTGTAGTGTTCTGTGGAGCAGTTTATTTCTGTAAAGAAACCTTTACATATAATCTTGACATGAGCATGGATTAAAGAAAAAAAAAAATCATCTGACTAAAAAAAAAGAAGCTCCATGTCGTTGGCCCCTACCACGTCAGCGATGCGTCAAATTTTAAATGCCGTGTTGTCCATTATCCCCTCGGCCCCTACTTATAGTACATTTACATAATTTTAACAATGACTAAAGCTAAAGCAAGACTTTACCATTGTCATTACTGGCTATTCATGATGAAACATCAAGTTTTCAGCGCAAAGTGCAAATTTATTTCAACAATACTTTAGTAATGCACAACAGTGGTTCAGAGAAAAGTGCAAGTGCAGTCGAACTTGAACCATGCTTTCAAAAGAGTGGAACATAAAGAAAAATAGGAAAATCTGTTGAAATAAAGCCAGGAAACAAGAAAAGTAAAGTGAAAGTTCACTTTTTCTGCTTCTTCGCAGTGAAGCCAAAGGCATCTAGTTTGGCAACACCGGATGCCTGTTTTTGTTTCTTTTTCCTTGGCACAGCAGCAGGAGCTTGCCATTATTGCCCATTTCATTTAGCCAAGCCCATCTCCACTTATTCTTTACCATTTTGTCGATGTCTGACACATCTGTGCCTTCATTTAAAAGAAGCGCGTCCATGCTGGCAAAACTGAAAGTAATTTGACGCGCTCTAGTGATGGAAATCGAAGGGCCTATGTCAGGTGAAATATGGCCTTATACGCAATACTCAAGTTGAGGGGGGAGGCATCCCCCTTCTGAAATAAAAATCTCAAATCATCCTGCCCTTAAAAAACGGCCATCCCCATCACATCCCTTGGGCCATTTTACCAATTAATGTGGAAATTAGCCTACTATTATTTTAACAAATATTACTACCATTTCAACATTAGAGGCTTTGCGTAGTGATAGCCTACATGTAGCCGGATAAAAAAACCGCATATTTATTTATTCGTTTGCACCTCTCATTCACACCTACAGTATCAGTCAAAAGTTTGGAAATGCCTCTAATTCAGTGGTTTTTCATTATTTTAAAATTTTCTGAATTGTAGATTAATACTAAAGTCATCAACTTTATGAAGAAATATCTATGGAATGATTTGGTAAACAAAAAAAGTGTTAATCAAACCAGAATATGTTTTATATTTTAGATTCTTCAAAGTAGGCACCTTTTGCTTAGATGACAGCTTTGCACATCTTGGCATTTTCTCATTCAGCTTTATGAGGTAGTCACCTGGAATGGCTTTCAGTTTACAGCTGTGCCTTGTCAACAGTTAATTTCTTGAATTTATTGACCTCTTAATGTGTTTGAGACCATCAGTTGTGTTGTGAAGAGGTAGAGTTGGTATACAGTGAATGACCCTATTTGAGTACTGTTCTAATCCATATTATGCCAAGAACTACTCACACTGCAAAAAATAAAAATCTTAGGATGTTTATTTGTCTATTTTCAAGTCAAAACATCTAGCCACCCTTATTATAAGACATAATTGCCCAACAAGCAAAACCTCATTTAGCTAGAAAGGCTAGTTTTTAGACAGTCCATCTTGAAAATCTTGTAGAGACAAAACGTCTTGAAAAAGTCTTATTTGGAGCACCTTTGAAAATAAAACAAGTTTTTTTAAAACAAGTAAGTACATTTTGGACATTTGTCAAATGCAGTTCATCTTGTTTCAAGAAAAAAAAACAAAGCATGCTTGTTTTGGGAATAAATGAACTTTACTGAAATGTTTGAATCTTTCATTACAATTCAACTCCACCTTACAGATCCTAAGTTTACTGCGACTGTTTTCTCAGTCATTCAGAGTGAGGGCCTTCTAGATGCTGTACAGACTCTAGACCAGACAAGTGCCTTCAAAAAGGCTATGAGTGAGTGGAGGGCGTTTTAGTGAGGTCTTTTTGGAATGCTGTGAGTTAAGTTCAGTGGTTTTTTTTGTGCCTGATCTTGTAAACCCCTCATACACATGAATAGTCAGTGCCCCCAAAATGCACTGTTGCTTTGGCGTTGTGTAAGCTTCACTGTAAGTCAAAATGCGTAGACTTTTTTTTTTTTTTATGCCTGAGGTCCTGGGGAAGTGGAATCTTAAGAGATGTTTTAATGTTTGAATGCTGAAATTGGGAAAAAAATAAACTTGTTGCAATGCTACACATGTCGTCAACTTGATTCAAGATAGTCTCTGGTCTCATATCTAGAGTATTTTACTAATTACAGGTCACAAAAGGAGAATCTTTTAAGCTAGCAATGCTTAGTTGTAGAATTTACCAATCCTAATATTAGTATATTTATCTTAAATTCAGTTTTTACTGCTAAGACTTTGTCATGAATATAAGTGAAATACCCTTAAAATGAAATAAATAAAAAAGACTTGAATGGCTAAATGTAAGAAGTACGATCTTGTTATAAGAACTAGTTTGATTATTTTGACTTAATTAGATCTCGCATGATAAGTTCCCCAATCTTATTTTGGAATTATTTCATCTAAAAACAGGTTAGATTTTTCATCTTACTTTAAGAAATCTTACCAAGTCAAATCTGACTAGTTCCATTGGCAGATTTTTTTCACCTGATTCAAGCAAATATGCTTTGTTTTAATCTTTTATTTCTTATTTTTGAAAGGCCATTTTTTGCAGTGCAACTAAGTAAAGAAAAACGACAGTCCATCATTACTTTAAGAAATGAAGGTCAGTCAGTCCGAAAAAGTTTGGGATGAGTTGGACCGCGGGGCGGCACGGTGGTGTAGTGGTTAGCGCTGTCGCCTCACAGCAAGAAGGTCCGGGTTCGAGCCCCGGGGCCGGCGAGGGCCTTTCTGTGCGGAGTTTGCATGTTCTCCCCGTGTCCGCGTGGGTTTCCTCCGGGTGCTCCGGTTTCCCCCACAGTCCAAAGAGATGCAGGTTAGGTTAACTGGTGGCTCTAAATTGAGCGTAGGTGTGAATGTGAGTGTGAATGGTTGTCTGTGTCTATGTGTCAGCCCTGTGATGACCTGGCGACTTGTCCAGGGTGTACCCCGCCTTTCGCCCGTAGTCAGCTGGGATAGGCTCCAGCTTGCCTGCGACCCTGTAGAACAGGATAAAGCGGCTAGAGATAATGAGATAATGAGATGAGTTGGACCGCAGAGTGAAGGCAAAGCAGCCAACGAGTGCTCGGCACCTCTGGGAACTCCTTCAAGACTGTTGGAAAACCATTTCGAGTGATGACCTCATGAAGCTGATTGAGAGAATGTCAAGAGTGTGCAAAGCTGTCATCAAAGCAAAAGGTGCCTACTTTAAGAATCTAAAACATTTTGGTTTGATTAACATTTTGATTAACATTCCTTACGTGTTGCTGCATAGTCTGGATGACTTCAGTATTCATTTACAATGTAGGAAAAAAATGTAAAAATAAAAACATCGAATTTGAAGGTGTTTCCAGACTTTTGACTGGTACTGTATACGGAGGTTTCAGTCACTGAAAACAGCTACTTTCGCAAACTGTGGGCAGAGTGGAGATTTCTGAAAACTGCATCCGCAGACACGCGTGTAAATCGGGAAACCGAAGCGGCAGTGGGCGAGAGGGCGCGCGCGAATAGAATGAGTCACAGGTGGGAATCTATCACCGAATGCCGACTGTCCCGGTGCTTCGTGAAACCGCACGCGCAAATTCATCAGGTTAACTTTCAAATAACTGTTCTTGCGCACTTGCGACACCGGAGCCACTTTCCTGAATTTTGAGCTTCGGAGTATTCGCTTCCACTGTTTTCTGACCTTTTGTGCGGAGCGCCGCGGCTCGCCTCGGGGTGAATCGCTGGCTGCCAAGTTTGGGGAGGCCGGGACCTCCCCCGGCCGAGTTACGAGCGTGCAAAGTCGGTCTGGAGCCGCCGATAGAAACGAAACTCAAGCCGAGCACCGCGGCTCGCTGCCTGCGCCGAGCCTCCCCGGGACTGGACAGTAGCGGAGGCTTTATTTCATTTATTTATTTAGGCCTATCTAGCGCAACAACTTATTCCTTTACATACACTCAAACATAGCACAAGAAAGGGTTCAACAGCAGGCAATCACAGCAGCTTGGTGAAGTTCTAAATCACATCGGTGTCAGCCCTGTGGGCCCACACCCCACTCCATTCTTTTCCTCCTCGGATCTGCATCACTCTCATTACTGACCTTCAGCGCTCCCAGTTGACGGAAATCCGTCGTAGCGACGGAAAACTTTAATCCATGCATGAGTAAATCTTACAAAGTAAGCAAGCTGGCCCAGTGTTTTATAATTATTTTGGAATAGTTTTATGGCCATTAAACTAAACGCTTTGTATGTTTATTATTACATGACCAATTACAGCACAGTAGAAAGTCATACACACCCAACTACACTCTTAACACATAATACACGTATTCCGAGTGGTTTGCATGTGAATTATACTGTATGCTTTGTGGCTAAATAAACAAGCAAATAAAAACTTTATATATATATAAATAAATGAGGGGGAGGGAGAGAGGGAGGGGAGAGAGAAGGAGAAAGGGAGGGAGAGAGAGAAGCAGAAAGGGAGGGGAGAGAGAGAGGGAGGGAAAGGGAGGGGGGAGAGAGGGAGGGAAAGGGAGGGGAGAGGAGGGGAAGGGAAGGAGAGAGAGAGAGAGAGAGAGGGAGGGAGAGAAGGAGGGAAGGAGGGAGGGAGGGAGAGAAGGAGGGAGGGAGGGAGGGAGAGAAGGAGGGAGGGAGGGAAGGAGAAAGGGAGGGAGGGAGAGGGAGGGAGGGAGAGGGAGGGAGGGAGAAAGGGAGGGAGGGAGGGAGGGAGAGGGAGGGAGGGAGAAAGGGAGGGAAGGAGAAAGGGAGGGAGGGAAGGAGAAAGGGAGGGAGGGAGGGAGGGAGAAAGGGAGGGAGAGGGAGGGAGAGAGGGGGAGAAAGGGAGGGGGAGAAAGGGAGGGAGAGAGGGAGGGGGAGAAAGGGAGAGGGAGAAGGAGAAAGGGAGGGAGAGAGAAGGAGAAAGAGGGGAGAGAGGGGAGAGGAAGGGAAGGAGAGAGAGAGAGAGAGAGAGAGAGAGAGAGAGAGAGGGGGGGGAGAAAGGGAGGGAGAAAGGGAGGGAGAGGGGAGAGAGAAGGAGAAAGGGAGGGAGAGAGAGGGAGAAAGGGAGGGAGAAAGGGGAGAGAGAGAGGGGGAGAAAGAGAGAGGGAGAAAGGGAGGGAGAAGGAGAAAGGGAGGGAGAGAGGGGATTGAATGTTTAATTCAATACCATGTTTTCCCTCACATTCACAGTGACCAGGTATTTTCTGCTTCCTAGCAGTTCGTGTGATATATTCTAAGATTTCAAGAAAACAAATTGAACTTCATCTTCTAAAAATATTTTAATTTGACAAAATGGCAGATATTTCACATAACAGTATTGTAATTTCACTTAAGGCAAACACACTGCAACAAGCTGGTACATTTATTTTACATTCTATATAAAACGGTCTTTTCCAACTCTATCACCACGTGTTCGGCTTCAAAGTCCTTGCAGTTTGCTGCATAAGAAAAACAAATATGAAGAAAACCCATTAAGCATTGGGTTCCAAAGAATGAGCTCCAAATTTAATAATTTTAATCATTAAAAGTATAGAGTAATTAAAAGTTGAATACCTGTCCTCCACTGTTCTATTTGATGGATAGTACACCTTGAAAGAAAATCCAGTTCTTGGAAAAGAACCCTAGGTAGAGGATGGTAAATAGTTTATATTATATTGACTGAATTTATTTTTCATTATTAATAATTTCACAACTCAGACATTTCCAGTGATGCAATAACATACACTACATTATTATTGTTAATCCAGGGGGAAAAGGGAAAACAAACAAAAAAATTAAAAAAAAAACAAAAACCTACAGCCATTAGATTTTAACAATTCATTAAATAGTGGGAAAAAAAATACCGGGTTGATGCAGAGGCAATCCGAGTTGGAGATACTGAAGGGGTCATATTTATCAGCAAAGATAATAACATCAGGAACAGGATAGACACGTAAGGCATAGTCATACGCCCAGTACATGGGACTGACGTACAGGGGAAGTGGGGTCAGATGGCCCTGAGACAAGATAGTCTTCACAAACTGCAGGAAAAAAAGGGCAATAAGAGAACATAAAGCCTGTACATATATCTATGTACTGTACTGATTCATTATATGTTGTTCTTTTAAAAATGAAATGTTTTCAACACTCAGCTCAAATACAATGATTAATGCTTACATGTAATTTCGCATAATATAAAGATTTCAGTTCATTGTCAGTCGGTAATTTAACTTATGTTTTAAACTCGTATACTAGCTAACAAAACCCAAAGAGGATTTTTCTAGAACAATCTTACTTAACAGAAAGAGCCACTTTTAAGAATCTGCAGACATTTTGGTTTGGTATGAAAGTCAACACACTGCAAAAAATGGCCTTCCAAAAATAAGAAATAAAAGATTAAAACAAAGCATATTTGCTTGAATCAGGTGAAAAAAAATCTGCCAATGGAACTAGTCAAATTTGACTTGGTAAGATTTCTTAAAGTAAGATGAAAAATCTAACCTGTTTTTAGATGAAATAATTCCAAAATAAGATTGGGGAACTTATCATGCGAGATCTGATTAACTCAAAATAATCAAAATAGTTCTTATAACAAGATCGTACTTCTTACATTTAGCCATTCAAGTCATTTTTATTTATTTCATTTTAAGGGTATTTCACTTATATTCATGACAAAGTCTTAGCAGTAAAAACTGAATTTAAGATAAATATACTATTAGGATTGTTAAATTCTACAACTAAGCATTGCTAGCTTAAAAGATTCTCCTTTTGTGACCTGTAATTAGTAAAATACTCTAGATATGAGACCAGAGACTATCTTGAATCAAGTTGACGACACGTGTAGCATTGCAACAAGTTTATTTTTTTTCCCATTTCAACATTCAAACATTAAAACATCTCTTAAGATTCCACCTCCCCAGGACCTCAGGCACCAAAAAAAAAAAAAAAAAACTAATAATTAAAAAAAAAAGTCTACGCATTTTGACTTACAGTGCTTACACAACGCCAACGCAACAGTGCAGTGTACGAGGGGTTTACAAGATCAGGCACAAAAAAAAAAAAGCCTACGCATTTTGACTTACAGTGCTTACACAACGCCAAAGCAACTGCATTTTGGGGGCACTGACTATTCATGTGTACGAGGGGTTTACAAGATCAAGCACAACGAACAAACAAACAAACAAACAAACAAACAAACAAACAAACAAACAAACAAACAAACAAACACTGAACTTAACTCACAGCATTCCAAAAAGACCTCACTAAAACGCCCTCCACTCACTCATAGCCTTTTTGAAGGCACTTGTCTGGTCTAGAGTCTGTACAGCATCTAGAAGGCCCTCACTCTGAATGACTGAGAAAACAGTCGCAGTAAACTTAGGATCTGTAAGGTGGAGTTGAATTGTAATGAAAGATTCAAAGATTTCAGTAAAGTTCATTTATTCCCAAAACAAGCATACTTTGTTTGTTTTTTTTTTAAACAAGATGAACCACATTTGACAAATGTCCAAAATGTACTGACTTGTTTTTAAAAAAACTTGTTTTATTTTCAAAGGTGCTCCAAATAAGACTTTTTCAAGACGTTTTGTCTCTACAAGATTTTCAAGATGGACTGTCTAAAAACTAGCCTTTCTAGCTAAATGAGGTTTTGCTTGTTGGGCAATTATGTCTTATAATAAGGGTGGCTAGATGTTTTGACTTGAAAATAGACAAATAAACTTCCTAAGATTTTTATTTTTTGCAGTGCATATCTTAATAGCTTGTTAAAATGAAATAATTTTAAGTCTAAAATACCCTTCCTTCCAAATATATAATTATGACTCCTCACAACTGTAAATAAACAAAGTTTACACTCACCAGCCACTTTATTAGGAAGACCCATACTAGAGCCTCCTATTTTCCGTTTCAAAAAACATTAAATTCCGTTTCAGAGAATGGCTAATTCTGTTTCAATTCCGTTTCAGACAATTTGTTTCAGTTATATGATCAAATGACAACTAAATTGGCATTTTTAGATTTTCAACATATAAAATACATAATTCAGAATCAGAATTCTTAAGTACATGTAATAAATGCATGAAATTTTATGTTTCAGGTAACTGGTGTTGGGAGGCATCTGCATGTTTGTTGTCCTTGTGCATCTATCCCTGTAATCCTGCTTTACTGGCCTGCTGCAGTACAACTTCATATAAACAGGGATGTGATTTGGGGCTGGTGAAATTATCTGAAAATTTTAGGCGGGGGTCTGGGGGCCGCAGGCCCCCAGCTGGTCCAGGGCAGTTCCCTGGTGGGGGGACAAGGGGGGAAGCCCCTCGAAGCTCCTGGGTTTTTCTGACTTAAAAATTGTACTAAAATGGCAAGCAAAACACACAAGAAAAAACTTGTCATGATTAACAAATTCAAGCCAATTTAATGGTCAACATGCAACTCTGACACACACGGTCACACACTCTCTCACCCCCCCCCCCCAAAGAACCAGCGCGAGCAGGGCCCGCTAGCCTTGGGACGTTTCTATCCCGACTTTGGACGCTCGTAGCTCGGGCAGGGGAGGTCCCAGTATCCCCAAACTTGACAGCCAGAGACCTCTGCCCTCTCCCCAAAGAACGAAATCGCTGAACAAATGTCTCACAGTCTTATGTCCAACGTCTGTAGCAACCTCTTTCTCCAACCATTCCCAGCGGAACTTGTTTTTCACTATTCTGTCAATTTCTTTAACTCGATTTGCATCTTTACGCTCGATCACAGAGGCTGCCATCTTTCAACTCTTTGTTTGAAGCGAGCTTACGTACAGCTAACAAGCGCGTTCATTGGTTGTTACAGAGCGATGGGCCAATCACGTACCTCATTTCATCTCGATGACGTAATTGCATAAATGACGTAATTACGTCAATGAGATGAAACGAGGTACGTGATTGGCCCATTGCTCTGTAACAACCAATGAACGCACTCGCTTCAAACAAAGAGTTGAAAGATGGCAGCCTCCGTGATCGAGGCATAAAGATGCAAATCCAAGGCTGCCATCTTTCAAATAAAGTCGGAACGAATAGGATACGAATGTGGATTTGAGGGAAAAATCGGAAACTTTTTTTTTTTCAAGTTTTGAGGTGAAAAAAGCGGAATTCCGCAAATTCGCGGAAAAATCACATCCCTGTTAAAGCTTTAAACTTTCTGTACACAGTCTACACTAAATTTCATCTCATCTCATTATCTCTAGCCGCTTTATCCTTCTACAGGGTTGCAGGCAAGCTGGAGCCTATCCCAGCTGACTACGGGCGAAAGGCGGGGTACACCCTGGACAAGTCGCCAGGTCATCACAGGGCTGACACATAGACACAGACAACCATTCACACTCACATTCACACCTACGCTCAGTTTAGAGTCACCAGTTAACCTAACCTGCATGTCTTTGGACTGTGGGGGAAACCGGAGCACCCGGAGGAAACCCACGCGGACACGGGGAGAACATGCAAACTCCACACAGAAAGGCCCTTGCCGGCCCCGGGGCTCGAACCCAGGACCTTCTTGCTGTGAGGCGACAGCGCTAACCACTACACCACCGTGCCGCCCACTAAATTTCACTTCACTGAAAATGTGTTTCTTTCATTTATTTAAGACTGTAGTTAATTAGTGCTCTTAACTTGATTGTTGACTGGCTCCTGTTATTTTCTTTAAAACTTTATATTGTATATTAATACTTTTATGGTTATCCTTACTCTTTATACATGTACATTTAAATAAAAACAATCTCAGTTATCATTTTATCCATGTTTTTCAAACGTTTATTCGTTGTTATGCTTACAATGTTTTCAGTGCAACGACAGGTCTAACAAAGTGTGTGACAGTGTCCATTTAATATATACTTTAAATGATTCAAATTATTTAACAGTTAAATCTATTATTAGTTTTATTTACATTTTGCCTGTAAATTATTAATTTAATAATGCACAAGTCTTCAAACTCTTTATATAGAAAATCATTCTTTGGAACATAACTTCTTATTTAAGAACATAAACCATTAAATCATGAAAATAATCAGTTGCTATTATATAATGTTAAACTGAAAAGCCTTGGTGCAAACTACTAATGGAAATCTGACTGTTCAAAATCTGCCTTCAAGATCACCATTATAATATAGCATTAGGAGTCCCTTTGTGCTTGAAAATATTCCGTGGCCACGTGTTAATAACGCATGGGAACGAGATCCTATTCCGTGGCCACAACTTGTTTAATGTGTGGGAACGAGATGATGATTATTAGGTGGCCACAAATTAATAACGCGTGGCCACGAGAAGTGTTAGTCATTTCATCACTGAGACTGTTGACTTTGTGGCATCAGTAGCTTCAGCCGCAAATATGGACAAGTTTGATCTGATTTTGTTTTATTTTAATCTAGGAATGAATTATAATGATATCTTTAAATCACTTGCAGTTAGACATGGAGTAATTCTGAGCAAGAGACACTTAATTCGGCTGCTCAAAAAGCACGGGCTCAAACGTAGACAATATGCTGACCTCGGGGAAGTTATAGATTTCATCATACAGGATAAATCCTGTATTTATTGTACAATTGACGGCCGCTCAAAAACTGGACATCATCCCATCAGGCTGGAACTTGAATCATCTCGTGGCCACGCATTATTAATTCGTTCCCACGCATTAAGCAAGTCATGGCCACGGAATAGGATTTCGTTCCCACGCGTTATTAACTCGTGGCCATGGAATATTTTTTTTTTCACCCATGTAACCAGAGGGGCTCCATAGATTCCGTTTCTGAGCACTAATTCCGTTTCTGACCCCAATTTCCGCGATTTTCGTCCGTTTTCCGCGATCATGGAAAATCGGAGGCCCTACCATACCTGTAATGTTTTATGCAGTTCTCTAATCAGCCAATATCTTGACAGCAGCACAATGCATAAAATTGTGCAGATACAAATCAAGAGCTTCAGTTAATGTTCACTTCAAACATCAGAATGGGGAAAAATTATGATCTCAAAGTGTGACTTTCACTGTGGCAATGGGTGTTGGTTTGAACCAGATGGACTGGTTTGAGTGTTTCAGAAACTGCTGAGCTCCTGGGGTTTTCACACACACAACAGTCTCTAGAGTTTACACAGAATGGTGTGAAAAAACAAAAAACACTGAGTGAGCGACAGTTCTGTGGGTAGAAACAAACGCCTTGTTGATAAGAGAGGTCAGAGGAAAATGGCCCGATTAGTTCGAGCTGCCAGGAAGGATATAGTAACTCAAAGCAACTCTTTACAACCATGGTGAGCAGAAAAGCATCTCAGCATGCAACAAGAGAAGAGCACATTGGGTTCCACTCCTGCCAGTCAAGAACAGGAATCTTAGAATCAAGAACGAGTTCCTATTGGTGATGGGTTTAAGATCAATCATCTGACCCTGAATGCAACAAAAACTAAAGCCATGCTGTTTGGAAGCAAGAGAAAGACCAACATTTCCACCATCTCCATCCAGGTCCACCTCAAAGACATTGAGAGGGTTCAAGAATTCAAGTACCTTGGCGTGATTTTTTTTTCCCAGCAGCGTCTTGGTCTGCTCATGTCAAAAAACAGATGACCAAAATCAACAAACGCCTCGGTCTCCTGAAGCGAATCAAACATCTTTTACCAAAATTCGCCAGACTCTTACACTTTAACAGCTTGGTCTTACCACTTTTTGATTATGGTGATATTGTTTGGGGAGATAAAAATAACATCATGCTTATGGAATCTCTTCAAACCCTTCACAACAAAGCAGCCAAGATCATCCTGGATCGTCCTCCATTCTCTTCAGCATTTGATGCTCGGAATGAACTAAACTGGATGGAACTCTCTAAGCGCAGATGCTACCATTGATGTCTACATATATTTAAATGTAAAAACAGTCTACTATCAGCAAACTTAAAGCTAAATATGCTTAATGAGCATGGCTACAACACGAGGCATGGGAGCGAGTTTCGTTTACTATGACCCAAAACTAACTGGGGAAAACAAACTATGCAGTACCAAGCCATAAAATAATGGGACAATCTGAGTGACGCACTTAAGCAGTGTTCTAAGATTAGCCGTTTTAAATTGAATTTCTTTAAAAACTTTTCTAAACTTAAATAATTTGAACTTTATATTTTTTACTTTTACAAAATAATGATGTTGACTTTTAACTAGTTGGTTTTCATACTGAACCTCCAAATTCTGTTTTATATCTTTTGTGGAAATAATTTATTTATCAGGACCTTCTTGAAGATCACATTAATAAGTGAAGAAGCTTCCTGTTAAAATATAAAATATAAATATAAAATTAAAGTGGCCAGGGAGTGTATTTTTTTACAAGCTGTTTTTTGTAGATACTTCTTTTGTGCTTCAGTGACAGCGCCCGAATTTCATTTTATCTGGGTAAAGGAAAAGGTTTGGTAATATAGATTCTGACAAACACAGCAGAACCGACTCACGTGGTTTGGGATGTCGAGGTTGGTGCTGGGGAGTCTCAAGCAGTTTCGACACATCTTGTTGACCAGGTCTTCTCGGATCACCACTATCTCCTGACTGCAGTACTGTATCCTGGCATAGGAAAAGAACCCAACTTTAAAAAAAATAAATAAACAAACATTGCTGGAGATCAAGATGAACACTCAATCCGAAAATGAAAAACCTACAAGTAGATTTAAGTTACAGAAGCTGCAGGTTATACCTGCATGGATTTGTGGTGAAAACAGAGAAAGGGACTCGCTGTCTAAATTCTTCAGTGATGTGTTCAGCTAAGGGAGGCCTGGAAATGAAAATACAGCACACATTTGAACCAGCTCATTCACTTACTTATTTGGGGAGGAAGGGGGGTTAACACTTGATGCCAGCTGAATTTCTAATAAAATTATATTAGAAGTGAAACCGCTTACCTGGGCAAGATGGAGCTTGGTCCAGGGTCCTCAGGGCCAGGAATAAACACAAATCGACTGCTGTCGAGGCAGAAAACATTTCAATACATCACATGAACAACCATATAATGTATTCACTCATATATGTTGTAAAAACATTGTAAAGAATAATCATACAGGTTATGAACTATCAAACATTTAAACCTAATGCTTGTGTCACACATTGGCATTTCAGCCTTGCGTATGTACGGCGTATCAGGATACGTGGCAGTAAGAAAGGAACGTCACAGCATCGCCAGCTTACGTAGCTAATACTCTAGGATGCATAACACGATCTCCTCATACGCCAGGGTGCGGCGCATTTTTACACTACCGTTCAAAAGTTTGGGGTCACCCAGACAATTTTGTGTTTTCCATGAAAAGTCACACTTTTATTTACCACCATAAGTTGTAAAATGAATAGAAAATATAGCCGAGACATTTTTCTGGCCAGTTTGAGCATTTAATCGACCCCCACAAATGTGATGCTCCAGAAACTCAATCTGCTCAAAGGAAGGTCAGTTTTATAGCTTCTCTAAAGAGCTCAACTGTTTTCAGCTGTGCTAACATGATTGTACAAGGGTTTTCTAATCATCCATTACGCTTCTGAGGCAATGAGCAAACACATTGTACCATTAGAACACTGGAGTGATAGTTGCTGGAAATGGGCCTCTATACACCTATGGAGATATTGCACCAAAAACCACACATTTGCAGCTAGAATAGTCATTTACCACATTAGCAATGTATAGAGTGTATTTCTGATTAGTTTAAAGTGATCTTCATTGAAAAGAACAGTGCTTTTCTTTCAAAATAAGGACATTTCAAAGTGACCCCAAACTTTTGAACAGTAGTGCAAGTCTGCACTTAAAAATCTGTAGCATATACGTAGCAGCTTTGATACGTCACACATACTGCACGTCATGTGTACACTGTAAAAACGAAAGCTATGCAGCAGTGATGCAGTGGGAACGTTGCTCGGACACCTATTATGCCGTGCAAACGCTTTAGTTGACGTGTCTGATGAAGGTGGCTCCAGGGCTGGGTGGCTGCGGCTGATGTCTTCCCTCTTCCCTTGCCCTTCTTGGGTCCCTGACTTCTTCGCTGGCATGATGCTTGCTTGACTGTGACAAATGACAACGAATGCAGCGTGGGGCCCCCTTTTATACCCACCTGTGAACGCCGCAGGTACACAGAACGAAACGGTTACGCCGTGGCAACGCATCATATGCCATGCATACGCCTCAGTACACCATAACTTTACGTCCCTTGAACCCCATACAAACCCCAGATACGCCACACATACGCCATGTACATCACAGGACTTCAATTTTGGACAAAACACGCCTCATTTCTTGGCGTTTGACCCACATGCTGCTTACGTGGCAAGATACGAGACAGTGTGACACAAGCATAAGTGTCAAAGTGCAGGATACTGGATCAATTAATTTATAGACACATAGACATTAAAAAAAGTTGTATTTTCATCCTCAAGGGAACATTTGGGTGTTACAGTGGTACACAGTGATAGTGTATATTAAACATGAACGTACACGAAATATACTCGTACATACAGTGTTTCTGGGAAGTAATAACGCCAATGATTTTGTCTGTTTTTGCTGCACTGCAACATGTTATAATAATAATAATAATAATAATGTTAGAACAGGATACTTTTCTTCTAATTCTGAGGCGACTAAACTACAGAAATCAAATCAAATAGTGTATTTGGGTATCCTCAGAATTATTTAAAAAAATAAGTCTAAAAACAAAGCAACATTTTTAAGTATTCATCATCTGTTCTTTTAGCAATCTAAATTAGGACTAATATTTAATTTTCAAGAGCTCAGACTAAATATGTTAAACAGAGTATGACATGTTTGGCACATCTGTGTCAAATGATATACGCTGCATAATAAATATCTCTGACTTTGGGAGTCTCACAGCTAAAATGGCAGATCAGATCAGTACTACTGTCATGAAGACCAAGGAACTGCCCATGAAGCTAATGTTCTTAAAGAAGTTCGGGGGGGGGGGGGGGGGGGGGGGGAATGGAGAACTTACAACATTACAACATCGGAAAAGCTTTGAACCTTTTTAGGAGCACTGTGAAATCAATTATAACAAAGTGGGGGAAAAAATACTCCACAACCCAGACATTACCAAGATCAAGCCAAAGAAGGATAATTGTTAGAGAAGTGTCCGAAAGCCAGCAACAACAATGTAGAGGTTACGGAGCTCGCTGGCTGAAATAGGAGAACCTGTTCAGACATCATCATCAACAGCTCTTCACAGGTCTGTCCTCCATGCTAGAGTGGCCAGTAAGAAGCCACTTTGGAGAAAAGCCATGTTGAGCTTTTGTGAGAGATTTTGTGGTCTGATGATACTAATGTTGAGCCATTTGGTTTAAAGCCAAAGTATGTTTGTCACCAATAAAATACATTAATCTTATTACTGTAATCAGTCATGGTCAAAGTCAAAGTCCTTCCCACGCCATGTGGCGCATAGGGTGGCACCGATCTCCGTTTCCGTAGCCCTCGGCCTCTCGCCTATTACATAGCTAGGGTTACAGTGGGGGGCGAGTCCTCTGGTAACCGCAAGAGTTTGACTCCCCACTCACATCTGTATTGCAGCGTGCCTTGCCAGACAGCAGTAGGTACCATTTTTATGATGGTCTTTGTATGACCCGACTGTGAATAGAACTCGCGATCGCAGTTTGGTTAAACTGGGATGTATGGATGCTGTCAGTCCCCACTCGCTTGCTCACTCGAGTTTGTTGACGGTGTAGTGGCTGCTGCTTTATGTCCCGGGGCTCCCTCATGCCTGTGTTACCTTCTGGCTCTCCCCTTTTAGTTATGCTGTCATAGTTAGTTGCCGGAGTCCCTGCTTGTACTCAGTGCAATATGTATACTGTTCCTACTTATTCAGGTGACATTGGGCATACCTAACAACCTGCTTTTTCTCCCCCCCCCCAAATCTGTCCCTCTGAGTTACATGGAGTCAACAGAAAATCTTTTGGTGGAGAGGGTGGAGACCTCGACTGGCTCTCGTAGCCTGCAGGGAATTGGCCGTCAGACATTCTGTCGCATGTCCCAGACCCGGTGAAACGTAACTGAATTGTCTTGGCCAGCCCTAAGGGTCCCATCTGCATCTCATCATTGCTGAGGAGTGTGCTCCCATCACCCAATCAAGCATCCAGCCAGAGCAGGTCATGATATTTTTTAACCATATTAACATGCCATTGTTGTGTGTTATGCCTGATGTCAAGAGACTCGTCTCTGCGAGCCTACCACACAGATTTAATACTTGTGTCATTTTTAGGGCATACCTAACAACATGTGTTTTCTCCCCCCCCCCCCACCATCTGTCCCTCTGAGGTACATGTTGGTCCTGGGATTGAGATGCTGGCCTCTTCTGCCCCTCGGACCTGCTTGATCCATCCTGGTGCCCTGTGTCTGGTTGGAGTTTTATCGCATCGCTCCTGTGGAGGGACGGCCCCATGAGGACAGTTGAGGGTTATACCTGGAGGATGCTCTGGATTCTTACAGTAATGCTTTTATGGCTGAGGACTACAGTTGACTTGCTAACTTTAGGACTGCAGTTGTCATGAAAGTTTTGCACTCAAGTTTCCATCAATGAAGAGTTATAACATCAATGAAACTGTCTTCATGTTAAAATTGTTAATGTTATAGTCATGCTGTCTGCTGTTGCTCAAATGAGGATGGGTTCCCTTTTGAGTCTGGTTCCTCTCGAGGTTTCTTCCTCATGTCGTCTGAGGGAGTTTTTCCTTGCCACCGTCGCCACAGGCTCGCTCATTGGGGATAGATTAGGGACAAAATTAGCTCATGTTTTAAGTCGTTCAAATTCTGTAAAGCTGCTTTGCGACGATGTTTACTGTTAAAAGCGCTATACAAATAAACTTGACTTGGCGATCTCCCGAGCGAGAGGCGGACACGCTAACCACTAGGCCAACTCGTGGTACTAGACAAAGAGCATTTGTCTCATCTCATTATCTCTAGCCGCTTTATACTTCTACAGGGTCGCAGGCAAGCTGGAGCCTATCCCAGCTGACTATGGGCGAAAGGCGGGGTACACCTGGACAAGTCGCCAGGTCATCACAGGGCTTAAAGAGCATTTGTAATGAATATAAATTGGCCTATGGGTGCTTTCTGTTGTTGGATATAGATAAAAATCTTACTTCCACAAGTGACAAAAGACGCACAGAGAGACACAGTAACACCAGCAGCACTGTCCTGTTCTGAGCCATTTTCGCTCAGAGAACATGCACATAATATAACAAATAATAATAACAGACAATAGTGACCAAAGAGTGTCTTACCTGTTGTGGATACTGGGATGCTCACAAATTAAATCAGCTAGGGCTTTCAAAGACTCTGAAACAAAAAGCCTATATTATGACATCAAGACAAAAAAAAAAAAAAATCCTAATGAATGGAGTGAGAAAGCGGAGTTCCCATGCGTCAAAGTTTCTCACCTTTTAAGTGACTTGATCTGACTTTTGCCATATGGGGCAGAAGAGAGTTCCACAGAAGATGAAGCAGGTGGGAGGCATTGCTGAATAGCCTGCAACAGGCACAAAGATCTGTTGATAAATACTGAATGAAAGCAACAAATTCAAGGAATTTGGAAAATGTTATTGGATTTGTACAATCAGAAACCTTAGAAAAATGCATTAAACCTGAAAACATAGTCTGGATCTTCTCTAGGACCTCCACACTGTCCAACCACAAGTCAGAAATGATAACAAACATAGCATCCTCATTCTCTTCTTCAAGCTGCTTCAGTTTGGCAGAGGCTTTCACCGCAATTGTGGATGGACCACCAAAGAAATTCACATTACCAAAATACGCCCTGAAATTAAAAAAAAAAAAAAAAGTTTCTATTAACTGAGGAAGAGTCCTTGTTTAAAACTGCTGCATTAAGGGATACAAAAAATAAAAGCAAATATCATTAGATTTGATTCATCACTGGAACTCAAGCAGGAGTTTTTGGATGCTTTCATTTTTTCTTATCCTCATGTTATGAAAAGGTTTCTCCACTTTTCGTTTGCAGCATTATACCATGAAAAGTGTCCATCAGTATCTATATTAACAATCACTGTTTAGGTTTTGCTTTTTTACACTCTTCTCTCCTCCAAAGTTCTGTCTGCTTTATTACACTTTATAAACATCTATTGTTGAATATAAAAGTCCATATTTTCCAATTTTTACAGAATTGACATTGATTATTCGACTAATCACTGCTGTCCCTAGTTCGCATGAGAAGACAATATGGCGATGGTTGTGTGTTCACCTGGTAGTGGAGGAGGGCTCAATTGGTGGAAACCCAAAGGCACTGACATGGAAGACTGAGTCTTCATACCACCCTGTAGGAATCAGAACATGGCTTAAAAAAAGAAAAAGGACCCAGCTGTCAAACATTCTCTTATGCCCCTTTTCCACCAAAGCAGTTCCAGGGCCAGTGCTTAGTTTGGAACCGGGGTTTTCTGTTTCCACTGATAAAGAACTGGCTCTGGGGGCCAGAAAAACCAGTTCCAGGCTAGCACCAACTCTCTGCTGGGCCAGAGGAAAGAACCGCTTACGTCAGCGGGGGGGCCGAGTTGTTAAGACCAACAACAATAACAAGACCGCGAAAGATCGCCATTTTTAAGCGACGAGAAGCAGCAGCTATACAAACGCAAAGTCAGCCATTATTATTATTGTTGTTGTTGTTGCTGCTGCTTCTTCCGTGTTGTTTTTGCTTCGATATTCGCGCCAAGGTTTATGCAAACGTAGCGACGTAACTGACGTATACAGCGACGTAACTGACGTGTCTTCCCTTAGCACCGCGAGCTATGAAAAAGCAAACTGGTTCTCAGCTGGCTCGCAAGTTGAACGAGTTGTGAACCAGCACCAGCACTGGCCCCGAACCAGCCCTGGAACTGATTTGGTGGAAAAGGGGTATTACTAGTTAGTTAAATTTAACCATGAGAACGGTTAAACAAATTCTTGAACCATAGCGAAACATCACTCAGTGACCGTCTGATGAGGGTGTTGAGAAGACGGTAGTTACCTTCAGCCAAGACAAAGCCAGACTCCGTGTACAGCCCACTGTGAAACTGGTGAGGAATCAAGTTAAGGGACAGTTTTCAGTTCCAGGTAATGACAAAATCGACCAATACAACAAGCAATAGTTTTGGTGTGAATTTGATGTTTTGCCCCTCATACATTACATTCTTGCAAGTGGTGCAAAGACTGGCTTTATTTTTGAACCCTACGATCTGACACAGTACTGGTCTCTGAGTCAATAAAGAATATTATCAAACTGGAATTGAAAATGCCGTGGGAGGAATGCCATGAAAAGGCGACAAGGTATGAATTAATTTGCGATGGTCACAAACAAGGCAGGAGGCAAAGGGTATGCCCATCAAACTTGGCTTTGAGGTTTTGCAGAGTGGTCCTTGTACAAGACCTACCCTGTGTCTGAAATCGCTCACTCGTTCACCACTCCCTACTCACTATATAGGGAATTACTATATAGAGGACTATATAGAGAGCTCATTGATAAAATGAAAAAAGACTTTCGGACGCTTGTCCGTCGCGCTGGTATTTACGTCATTACTGTTGCACAATTAAAACGTGCCAGATCAGGCGGCTGGTGGGTTTTCAAAATAATAAATACATGCATGTATTTTTGTGATAAATACATATTATACTGAGCGTATTTCTCACATTAATAAATACAAAGTACCTGCATCTTTCAGTTCTTTTAAATCAAGGCTGAATACTTTCTTCTTTGCCACTGCCTTTTATTAAATCAAATTTGAGACTTTCAATTTGATTTCTTTCAGCGTGGCCGCAATGCATGATGGGATATATTGCTTTGGTTAGAGACCATCGGTTGTACACTACTTTTCATGATGCATTGTGGGATACTTTGAGTGCACTGTATAGGGTGTAAATAATCCTCACTAAGGTTTCGGACAGCACTACACAATGGCGTCGCCACATTTGGAGCTGTGTCATGTCATATTCAGAAGTTTGCCGATGACACAGCCATCGTTGGGTGTATCAGTGACGACAGAGAGGAGAAGTATAGGAGCCTGGTGAGGGACTTTGCTGTGTGGTGCAACAGGAACCATCTGCAGCTCAACACCTCGAAGACCAAGGAGCTGGTCATTGACTTTGGGAGGTCCAGACCAAGGTCACGACCAGTTATGATCAAGGGAGTCAAGGTGGAGGCTGTGGATTCCTACAAGTACCTCGGGCTGTGGCTGGACAGCAAGCTGGACTGGACTTGCAACACCAACCACCTGTACAGGAAGGGACAGAGCAGGCTGTACTTCCTGAGGAGGCTGCGGTCCTTTAACATCTGCAGGAAACTCCTGTGGATGTTCTATCAGTCTGTGGTCGCCAGTGTCCTGTTTTACACCGTGGTGTGCTGGGGGGGGCAGCACATCCAAGAAGGACACATCCAGGCTGGACAAACTGATCAGGCGGGCCGGCTCTGTGGTTGGCATGAAGCTGGACTCTCTGGTGACGGTGGCAGAGAAGAGGACTATGGACAAACTATTGAACATCATGGACGATGCCAGTCACCCTCTGCACACCGTCATCAGCAACCAGAGGAGCCAGTTCAGTGACAGAATGCTCCTTCCCAAGTGCAGGACGAACAGACTTAAAAACTCCTTTGTCCCTCACGCCATCAGACTGTACAACTCCTCTCTGGGGGGGGGGGGGGGGGGGGGGGGGGGGGGGTAACAGGAGGACAGAGGACGGGAAGGAGCAGTAGCCTAGCCTGACAATAAGCAATACCGGACAATGTGCAATATAATGTGCAATATTAAGTGCAATATCTTTCCTTCCTGCCCCCCCCCCCCCCCCCCCCCCCCCCCCACACACACACACACACATTTACCCTAACCCCACTTCTCCCCCCTTCTCCATATCTTATTCTTTTATATTTGTATATGTAAATACTTAATTTATTTTAATTTATCTAGAAGTTCTGTCCATTTCTTTTCTCTGTTTATCTGTAATGATGCTGCTGGAATCTTAATTTCCCTGAGGGAACCCTCCCAAAGGGATCAATAAAGTTTTATCTAATCTAATTATATAGTGCCCTATATAGTGAGTAGGGAGCGATTTTGGACCCAGACCTAGAGTATACTGGGCATCACAGGTGAGAAGGGGAGGAAAGCTGTTCGGAACACTGCTGAGGCACCTGAGACAACTTCAAGATGGCTTTGCATGAAGAGAATATGTCCATTCGTCCCTTTCACATATCCCACAATCCACTGCGTGGTTGGGAACTTCTGGTGGCCAGGCCCTGGCTGCTGATAACGGTACAAAAACCAATATTGGGCTATATAATCAGTTTTGATGTTCAAATATTATTACAGGTTTACATGGGCTCTCAGATTTTTTTCAAGATTAATACTGCTCAAAAAGATTGCACATTTACAATTTGTCATCAGTGTAAATTTATCATCAGTTTCGATGTTCAAATATTGGATACAAGCTGAAACGTGATGGCAGGGCTCAAAATTCGCGGTGGTCCGGTCGCCCGAGGCGACTTAATTTGTCATTTGGCGAGTAATTCCTGTCACTAGCCAGCCTGGCTGGCTAGTTGAAAATAAAAAATATATATATGAAGCAAAGATTCAGACACACCGTCAACTAAAGCCGCCACATATTAAGCGCGTGCCGTGTCTGCGTTAATCGATGTGTTTATCGGCAGGACGGTCAGGCTGTCAGTTTTTTCACTACTGCGCATGCAATATAACAGACATCCCAAGTCTCCTGGAAGTTCCGGGAGTCTCCCGCATATTGATAGCGGCTCCCTGATGCTCGCAAATTGGAGAATATCTCCCGGAATCTAGAGCAAGCGAGCAAGAGCGTGCACGCGAAACATTAATGTCTGCATCGCACATATGACGGAATGCGCGCGAGAGACTGCGCGTGTGCCTGTTCATGAAGTGCATGCTAGACAAAGAGCATCCTGATTGGTTTACAGACATCCCAACCTGCAGACCGGGGAAAAAAGTCCAATATATTATTATTTGTAGATATATTATGGTGCTCTGTGTTGTTCTCGTTTATGTACGGTATTTAACAACAGTATCAAAATACCCCGGTTCTTGAAATAAATGCACATTAGTCATGAACAATGATAACTACTCTCTTTTGTGTTATTTTTGACAGAAGTAAAATCAGGGGTGAAAGTAAGCCGGTCCTGGCCGGTCCGGCGTACCACTAAAAGATTTGGCCGTACTGGAAAGAAAAATATACTGTCTCTGAAAAAAAAAAAAATGCACTTTCAGCATAACACACCTGCTAACGTTAATTCACCAAAAGCAACACGTTTTCCTCAATATACATTGCATATAACTCGTTCTGACTGGTCTCTGAATTATGTCTGAAGTGAATTCCTTCGATGTTTCACTCGACAGACAGCGTGCGAGATAGTGCGCATAGCCCACTGCTTAACCATCTTGCGCCAACGTGCGCAGCTGGTATCCAAAGTGTTTTAGTAGACAGAATGTCCAAAATGAAAAGTTAGTTTTCAACTGTTCAGCTACAAAATTTTTTTAAAACTACTGTGTTGTTGAAATGATGTGTTTGCAATTAATCAAAAACTGATACAGGTGGATGAAAGAGTGATAGTGTGATAAAAAGTACTATACTAGTACTACTGAGTGATAAGAAGTCCTAGTGAATGCTTGATAAGTAGACAATAATAAATAATTAGGTGTATTTTTCAGCGCTCGCTGTGCGCGCACACTATGACTCAAAATAATATACCGGCAAGAAATAAAAGTTACTTTCACCCCTGAGTAAAATTCATACATGAACAAATTTTGGCGAGTTGATTTTCTGTTTGGCTAGTTACTTTGGAAGGTAACTAGTCCGGCTGGCTGGTGAAAAAATATACGAATTTCGAGCCCTGGATGGTATTAGATTGCTTTGAGATGTCTAGTTACTGGCTCCATGGTATTTTTCATCAGCACGGAAGCGTTTAATCGGTCATCTTTACTGTATATTATCCCCCATACAGCCCTTTCACTTTAACTCTCCGCATTGTTTACACGAAATACTTGTTCCAACTACTCAGTGCTAAAACTCTGGCCAACAACATTAACAGTGTACACTTACATTGATGACAAATTGTAAATGTGCAATCATTTCGAGCAGTATTAATCTTGAAAACATCTGAGAGTCCGTGTAAACCTGTAATGATATTTGAACATCGAAACTGATTATACACCGCGTTCCAAATTATTATGCAAATGACATTTTTCACTGGTTTTCCTAAATAAATAACTAAATGACAAGTCATCATAATTTTCAAGTCATCAACCGTTAGAGTACAAAGCAAATATTTTTGAACGAACCTTCCAATGATAACGGTATTTTTTTAAAAATTGAAAAACTGAAAATGCACTGTTCCAAATTATTATGCAAAGCAGAGTTTCAAAAGATGTTGTTCTTGTAAAGAACTGAAAATGGCCATTTATGAAATTTGAAGCATTAGCAGGTGATAATTACTGGAATCAAAACCTAGTTCAATCAAAAAATCTTACAGTTCAAGTTGCATTACTGGATGTGTAGCTGATTCAGAGCACACACAGGTTTGTGCAGATAAAGGCACATTAAGAAAGGTTCTTCCAGATAAATACATCAGAACAAGAGAGTAAATGATAAAATACTATTACAAAGCAACAAACAAGTCACTTTTGAAGCTGCTGGTAGCTCTGGAGTCTAAGAAACACCAAGGTGTAGATATGCAGTTATGTATAAACCTTCTATTTGGTCATCCTTAACCAATGCTCACAAGCAGAAACGACTCCAGTAGGCCTAGAAATACATAAAGACTACTTTTCAAACAGTCTTGTTCACTGTTGAGTGTCCTTGCACTGTTGAGTGCCCTGGATGCTCCAGGTGGATGGTTGGTGAATGACCACCATGTCCTAATAAGGCTACTACATCAGCAAAGAGGAGACAGAGTCATGATTTGGGCTGGAATCATGGGGAGACACCTGGATGCCTCCTTTAGGGTACCCAAATGTGTGAAAATGATGTTTGGGAAGTATGTTGAGTTTAAGACTGACTACTGACCACTTTATATCGTCTTCATGTATAGGTATGGCAGTGCACCATCTCATGCTGTTAAGAATACCTATGCACTCATGCATGTGGTTTTCTTGTATTTCTAGGTTGTTTCTGCTTGTGAGCATTAGTTAAGGTGGGCCAAATAGAAGGTTTCTTCATAACATCATCTTGGTGTTTGTGGGACTCCAGAGCTACCAGCAGCTTCAAATTTGAACTGTTTCACCTTTTTCCTGCTTTGTAATATATTTTAGCATATATTCTCTTAATCGAATGTATTTATCGGACAGAAACCTTTCTTAATGCGCCTTAATCTGCACAATTATGTGTGTGCTGTGAATCAGCTACAAATCCAGTAATGGAACTAGAACTGTAAGATGTTTTTGAGTAATTATCACCTGCTGATGCTTCCAATTTCACAAATGGCCATTTTTAGTTCTTTACAAGAACAAAATCTTTTAAAACTCTGCTTTGCATAATAATTTGGAACAGTGCATTTTCAATTTTTTCAGTTTTTCAAAAAATACCGTTATCATTGGAAGGTTCGTTCAAAAACATTTGCTTTGTACTCTAACGGTTGATGACTTGAAAATTATGATGACTTGTCATTTAGTTATTTATTTTGGAAAACCAGTGAAAAATGTCATTTGCATAATAATTTGGAACGCAGTATATAGCCAAATATTGTTTTTTGTACCGTTATCAGCAGCCTGGGCCTGGCCACTGGACGTTCCCAACCGCACAATGGATTGTGGGATACCGGTATGTGAAAGGGGCGAATGGAAATCTGTGCCATAATGCCATTTGAACACAAGTGCTGGTCAACCAAGGCTAGTCACCTAGGGAAAGATATATCCACCTCTAGAATACCGAATGACCCCAAGAAACATCAATGATGATATGATCAAGAGTATCACAAGATGCTCAGTAGTGATGGTCTCCCTCTATCCTCCTTTAAAACTTTGCAGATCTGAGGTAAAACCTCATCTCGTCTCATTATCTCTAGCCGCTTTATCCTGTTCTACAGGGTCGCAGGCAAGCTGGAGCCTATCCCAACTGACTACGGGCGAAAGGCAGGGTACACCCTGGACAAGTCGCCAGGTCATCACAGGGCATAGACACAGACAACCATTCACACTCACATTCACACCTACGGTCAATTTAGAGCAGGCATGCAAACTGGTCAGAGGTGAAAAAGGTGAGAAGGATGCACGGGGACACGGCATGCGCGCAAAAGTACATTTCGTTGTCTACGTTACAAAAAAAATTGCAACCAGTGACATCTTGAATTTAATACAGTACAAAATAACTTTCCATAAACATGGAAAGTTACTGTTACTGTTATAAGTAACTGTTGAGTGGCCGGTAAATTGTACCATTTATTTGTCAGTGGCCGGTAAAGTTTGATATTTTGTGAAGTTAATTTTCACCCCTGTGTACAACACAGTGGGCTATTTACAAAAAGGTATATATTACTGCCTGTGCTATCTAACAGACCTACCCCAGAGGACACATCTGGCCAATCCCTGTCTGTCAATTTTCTTAAAGACATCACCTATGTGAAATCAGGGGCGGATCTAGAAAAATATTTATGGGGTGGCAAGAGGGGAGCAGGAATTTTTGAGGGGTGGCAACGTATTACAGACATGTATATATACTGAATTTAATCACAGTTTGACGACAAATAGTATGTACACACTACAAAAGGGCACAGACTGCCATTTACAAACTCATACAGAAACTTTCTCATGCCTTTATTGTTCACGAAGAACACACATTCTCAGATGAGGTCTATACCGTTTCTGGACAGTTTTATACTGTATATGCAAAAGAACAGACACTAAAAAACAACAATAACAACACTGCTTCAAGTTCAGCATGATTTAAACCATTTACACCAGTGTCACATTTTATAGTTTTTTTTCCTCATGCTTTGTAAAGGCTCAGCAGTGAGCATAACATGAACTTGTCATGCCTACAACAGCTGAATGCGGCGATTTCCATGTTGCTCAGCAAAACGCTTCACAAATTTATCAAGATCTAATGCTTTTGTGCGCTTTGATTCAATGCTGAGTACAGCCAAACTTGATAGTCTCTTTTCTGTCATAGTCAACCGCAAATAAGTCTTTATGAGCCTGAAAGATGAAAAACTTCGTTCACAGGATGCACTGCTCACAGGCAAGACAACCGCTATTTTACACAACCTGAACAACTCAAAAAAAAAAAACAACATCATCTTGGTATGGGTCCAAAAACAGTGAACTCCATGAGAGTGGTAGGACTCTCCTGTTCCCCCTTTTTTCTGTCTAGTACTCTCCTCGTCTGATGTAACTCATGTTTAAGATCCTCAATAGTTGAATCATAAGCTTCAGCCAATAGCAATGTTTTCCTTGACAGACGGTGAATCAATATTAACTTTTGTGGCCGACTTTACACAAAACTAATGTCAGACCTAGCTAACATTAGGCCAAAAAAAAAAAAAAAAGTGTGTTTCAGGTAACATGAAATACTAAAATAAGGTCGGTAGGTAGGAAATTTTTTTTCTTAATTTGTTTTATTTTGTTCGAAAAAATTAACACAAGTAAACATCTTACAAAATAGTATTTTGGCACAGAATCCTTTATACCACACATCATAATAAAATAAAGTGTTTTAAATCTTTAAACGAATAAAAAAAATATCGCAAGAGTTCGAGTTATGATCTGCGGAAGCGTATTGCTGCCACACTCAAAAAAAAAAAAATTGGCTTAGACTCAAGTAATTACGTGAAAAGATATTGTTAACAGAGTTATCACGTTTTTACAATATATTTATCATGTAATAACATATCACGTAATTTCATGATACGAAATTATCACGTTATTTCATGATATTTTCATGTGATAATGTGAAAACATCTTATCAAGAAATAACGTGAAAATATGGTTTAACGTCCTAGGCTAGGCTACTTCCATTAAAAGCAGACGGCCTCGCCTAGCCTACTGTAGAACTTGGGTCGAGCAAAAACATGGCTGAATCCTGAATGACTCCTATTTGTATAAATAGGGGACTACATAGGCGGCAAAATGTAGTGTTTTTCCCTGCCATGGAAGTGCACTTGTATACTGAAGAGGAAGCAATTTGCATTACAGCCAGGAGGGCTGATAGAAGTGGCGAAACATTTAACTTTTTATCGTTTCTTTCACAACTTGAATGCGTTGAAACAAAAAATTATGACAAACTAACGCCACTTACACTAAAATATCGAGGGAAATTTGTAATAAAAACTTTACGGTCGGCAATTTCGACGCGGAAATTCTCGATCGGTCGGGTTACCGGAAACACACTTTTTTTTTTTTTGCCTTACATGTATAGTTAGCTAAATAACCTTCTCCAACCTGATTTTTATCCTCTCAAAATCAGCATCGCAACTATGCTAGCACTGTTCATTCATTATAATTTCATTTTTTGATAGATAGTTAATCAGCTTTTACCCCTTTCCTCCCGTGTCTCCTTTCCTCGCGACTCCTGGCTCCCTCGCTTCGCGCCTCTCAATTTTCCAAAACAACCAATCTCTGGCGTTATCTCGTGCTGCATTCACCACAGTCGGACATTGGAAATTCGCGCACGTAAATGTCAAATTGGCCGTAATTTTTCTTTGAATTCGTCGCTGCCAACTGGGGTAGCAGTAGGGGTGGCAAGGCTTTCTTTTAGAGTGGCATATGCCACCCCGGTAGATCCGCCCATGGTTATTCACCCCCGAGCGCGCTGGAAACTGTTCCATTGGTATTCAGATTCAGTCGCGAGATGAGGTTGCCAGATCTCTCTATAAAAAGGTGACTTTGCGGTCTGAATCTGTGGAATATTCGTAAGCGAGGACTGGCAACCAGCAGTGGGTTGTGCACCAGCTGATCAGAACTCCAATGGAAAAGAAGCGTGTTTATCTTGATTGGCTGTAAACCTTGTAAGTGAAATGTTTGGCAACAATAGCGTTGTAGCCTGCCTACCCCCCCCCCAAAAAAACTCTTCGGATCTACACGATTCACACAAGTGACCTATTTTGGGACCAAAACGGCGAATTTCGCCGAAAGGTGAGGAGTTTGCATGTGTGTAGAGTCACCAGTTAACCTAACCTGCATGTCTTTGGACTGTGGGGGAAACCGGAGCACCCGGAGGAAACCCACACGGACACGGGGAGAACATGCAAACTCTGCACAGAAAGGCCCTCGCCGGCCACGGGGCTCGAACCCGGACCTTCTTGCTGTGAGGCGACAGCGCTAACCACTACACCACCGTGCCGCCCGAGGTAAAACCTATACATAGATATTTTCATGGAACTGGTCATAATTCTGTTAAAATGATGAAAGCCCCTAGGATGAGCGTCAATACATTTTGAATAATACAATTCCAGTCAGGGGCGGCACGGTGGTGTAGTGGTTAGCGCTGTCGCCTCACAGCAAGAAGGTCCTGGGTTCGAGCCCCGGGGCCGGCGAGGGCCTTTCTGTGTGGAGTTTGCATGTTCTCCCCGTGTCCGCGTGGGTTTCCTCCGGGTGCTCCGGTTTCCCCCACAGTCCAAAGACATGCAGGTTAGGTTAACTGGTGACTCTAAATTGAGCGTAGGTGTGAATGTGAGTGTGAATGGTTGTCTGTGTCTATGTGTCAGCCCTGTGATGACCTGGCGACTTGTCCAGGGTGTACCCCGCCTTTCGCCCGTAGTCAGCTGGGATAGGCTCCAGCTTGCCTGCGACCCTGTAGAACAGGATAAAGCGGCTACAGATAATGAGATGAGACAAGTCCAGTCAAATAGCTTAATGTTTCTACACCAAACAAGCTTAATGACTTAAATGATGCAGCTTAATCTGTTTGATTAGCAGTAAAAGGATATTGCCTTGGAAAGGTTCAACTGCACAGAGCCAGTCGGGTCTTCAAGAAAAAACTTGCCCTGAGAGAGAAAAAACAGAATTAACACACTGGCTCCAAAACAGATATGACCTGTTAACTTTCTCTTAATCCTCATGTATACAATACAATTGTTCTACAACTTATTAAAAAGTGCTAGTCTAACGAAAATGATATCATAAAATCCTGGGTTTTCTGTGTGTGATATACTCAAATAGATTGTAAAGTTCACCGATAAATAAAAAATTGGCTCGACAAATATTTTTTTTTACATCTGAATTCTGTTCCAAAAATCACTAAAAGCTTGTCTGCCATTATTAGATCGTAGCGATTTACAGGTCAGAGGTGCTGCATGTGTGACGTCATATGTGCCACTGCCTTCTTTTGTGCCCACACTGACTCTATACTATTCTCTGCAATGGCGTGTGTTCTTGATACTAATTCTTTTGAAAAAGATAATGAAAGCTCTTCAAATTCGTCCTCAATCTTTGGTTGGCTGTCTGAGCACGATTTAGAACCTACAGCCACGGAGAAAGAAGCAGATGAATACGCAAGCCAAGTCGCTCGGAGCGGTTTTCTGGAACCCAGGAAGTTAATTCATAGTTTGCTTATTCTTTTTTTGTTACTGATTTGGTGTTCAACTTTCAGAGTTATGATAAAGCAGTGTCTGTTTGTAACTGTTATCTTTGTAACCTCACTTGGTAGACGCAAGGCTGAACAATGACAATAAATAGGCGCTTTCACATTCAGTGCTGAAGCCGGCATGAGTGTAGCCTGTGCAAAGTATGGAGTACGTGTGTCCAGCCGTGTCAATTTGCATCGGTGAACAGACAGACAGACAGCCAGCCTTCCGTTAGTAGGAGAGATTTCAACATACTGTGGCAACTTTTTCTGATTTGGGGTTGTAAAACAGAGCGCCCACTCACACCCGATTGATTGAAAACACCCGACTCTAATTTCACCTTCAAATTAACTGCGAATCCTAGAGGTTCACATACTTTTGCCGCTCACAGATATGTAATACTGGATCATTTTCCTCAATAAATAAATGACCAAGTATAATACTCATCTCATTATCTCTAGCCGCTTTATCCTTCTACAGGGTCGCAGGCAAGCTGGAGCCTATCCCAGCTGACTACGGGCGAAAGGCGGGGTACACCCTGGACAAGTCGCCAGGTCATCACAGGGCTGACACATAGACACAGACAACCATTCACACTCACATTCACACCTACGCTCAATTTAGAGTCAAGTATAATACTTTTTGTCTGATTTGTTTAACTGGTTTCTCTTTATCTACTTTTAGGACCTATGTCCTATGCAAAATTATCGAACATTCTAAAGGATTCACAAACTTTCAAGCACCACCATATTTTAGATCTTTAGATTTGAAATCTACAGTGCTTACAGTGTTTTGTTTCTCGAGACAATGTCATATACCGGAGAACACATACCTCTTTAAGCTGTGTGATCATACCAAGTACAATAACTTCACCCAGTTTTGCAGTGCTTCCTAAAAGAGCCTCCACAGTCTTTAACTACATGGGAAACCATATTAACATTTTAGTGAATAGGAAATCTATAACAAACAAACAGAAACATGGCAATATTGTTACAAAAATAAGAACGAATCACAACAAACACCTTCTAGTGCAGGTCACAAAATATTAAACAATCAGCAGTGTTACTTTACCTGGAATTTATTTCTCCCTTCATCTGCAGCCAAACCAATCACTGGTGGAGTAAAAAGCTCATGTCTGTGTATCCGCTAGATATTAGGAGCAAAAAAGAGGACTTGGCCAAATGTGAAAATAATTAAGAATTGAATTCAGAAAAGGGTTTGGAGTCAGAACCATGGTGAAAAAGGAGCTTGATCAAATGTACCCACTAGGCCTGTGCAATATTGATTTTTCTTTGATTGCAATTTTCTATTTCAAATTATCCTGATAAATGATTTAATCTTCCAGAACCACTAACCTAAAGAAAAAAAAAAAAAGACAGGAAAATTATCATTTCCACGATGTCAGGTTTAAGGAGAGTACAGGACGGCAGAATATTATCAGGCTTTTGGGAACTGTGATAATCATGAGTCATAAATTCAGCTGGATGGTCTGAGGGGATTCTGCAGTAGCACAATAAAAATCTGAACAATACATTTCGATAGAATTCTTTTGAAATCAGTTGCCTAATGTTCACATGGCCAACACTTTCACTGTTTGCAATGCACTGCCACTTTAATTCCACTCTATTTTTGGGTCCATAACATTTGTTTTGTCTCTTTTGAAATTTTACAGTGACATCGCTTATAAATATAGTAAACTGGTGTTAAATATATAATCGTCTGTGGGCTGTTAAGTTGAACATACACTACCGTTCGAAAGTTTGGGGTCACCCAGACAATTTTGTGTTTTCCATGAAAAGTCACACTTTTATTTCCCACCATAAGTTGTAAAATGAATAGAAAATATAGTCGAGACATTTTTCTGGCCATTTTGAGCATTTAATCGACCCCACAAATGTGATGCTCCAGAAACTCAATCTGCTCAAAGGAAGGTCAGTTTTATAGCTTCTCTAAAGAGCTCAACTGTTTTCAGCTGTGCTAACATGATTGTACAAGGGTTTTCTAATCATCCATTAGCCTTCTGAGGCAATGAGCAAACACATTGTACCATTAGAACACTGGAGTGAGAGCTGCTGGAAATGGGCCTCTATACACCTATGTAGATATTGCACCAAAAACCAGACATTTGCAGCTAGAATAGTCATTTACCACATTAGCAATGTATAGAGTGGATTTCTGATTAGTTTAAAGTGATCTTCATTGAAAAGAACAGTGCTTTTCTTTCAAAAATAAGGACATTTCAAAGTGACCCCAAACTTTTGAACGGCAGTGTATGCTAAAAGACTTTTTCACATTAATGTACATAAAATATTCTCCATTAACCTGGACAGAAACGAAGGAGCCTGCGTGAGCATCTCCATGCAAGAGGAGAGCACATGAGATTGAGGGAAGCGGGTGAGGCTTCCAGGAATTGTCTGTTAATACTGGAGTACTCAGTACACCTCTGTAGATCAGTCCAGATTCATAGCTCTCGTTATATTGGAGAAAAAGACAGCTATTTTGCTGTATTTCTGAGTGATAACTTGGAGTACAAGTGCACTCCCATGTTTTTATAGTGCTCCTATGTAAAACGCGTAATAGTTAGCAGGTCGAGTTATACATTTAATAATTACTCCACGAAATTGAGTCGTACGTGAGCCGATAGCTGACGAGGCACGTAGCGCCAAGTTGGCTATAAGCCATGTATGACGAGATTGAGTGGAATAATTATTTTATTCTATCCACATCACTGGATTTTGAGAAACAGAGCATTTTTATATTTTTAGCAAATTTGATAAATAAAAACTTTATACAAAACGTCCGACAAAATCATTTCCGCTTAGAATGTAAACAAACCGGCGAAATGACAGTAGCAATCTGTGAAAATGCTATAATAATAATAATAATCTTTGAAAAATAAAAAAAAGATACGTTCTTACCATCAAATACTTTCATTCCATATTTTGTTGCTCCCCCCCCCGAGTAGAGTTATTTCGTCCTCAGTTGGTTCAGCAACATGTGCCGCCATTTTGTTTTTCTCTACCTCACAGTATATGTGCTGATAGCCTAGTAGTAGAGTAGCCAATCAGAGCGTGTGATTGCTTATATCCAGTAAATGTGGACAGAATAATCGCTGTTATGTAAATAGGTCACTGGATATCGTGGCAACACATCATGATGTATGGACGATTACTGTTATACTGCTCAAGCCTTGTACACACAGAAACATAATGCCGCTAAACGTTCATGTCACGTGAATTACCTAATATTGTTTTTCTACCTAATCTCATGCTTAATCATGTGCCTTGTTAATATGCACCTGTTCTCAGTGCCCAGCAATTTAACTAATAAGAATTATTGTATTCAAGAACTATTTTTGCCATACGTTATCACATTCTAATGTGCTGTGTGTGTGAATTTGTTTTCTGACTACCATTTTCTCAATATCTTTGCACCTTAGATGAAAACATAACTCAGCTTTTTTTTAACCAAAGCACTCCATAATTAAGTTACTGCTAGCGTTCTGGGTACACGTGTAGTGACTTTTGGAAAACCCATGTGACTGCGATTGAATTCTGTAAAACAGCCAAAAGTAATGACACATCAGGTTATGACCAAAATTGATTTTTTCTACACTTTAATAAAACAAGTATATTTTGCCAAATTGACAAGGAAGTGTTTTTATTTAGCCTATTTTGTAACTTTACTTTTTGCTGCCTGCCTCTAAAGACTACACTGTGTATTGAGCTGGTTTAACAGATGCAGTAGTAAATGAAGTCAGTCCGCCTAATGGCGTCTACATCCTTGCTAGGTACATCTAAATTTGGACGGTAATGTTATCTTTCAGGAAAACTGGAATGAAATGCATAAATATAACTTTCTCCCTTTTCACTTTTGGGGGTAAATAGAATTTAAAATATTAGAACTTCATTTGTGATTGAGATAGAAATAAAACACCAATTCCAGTTGTAAATTGGTGGCACTACGTAGTGGTTAGCACGGTTGCTTCACAGCAAGAAGGTTCTGGGTTCAAACCCAGTGGCCAGTGAGGGCCTTTCTGTGTGGAGTTTGCATGTTCTCCCCGTGTCTGCGTGAGTTTCCTCCGGGTGCTCCGGTTTCCCCCACAGTCCAAAGACACGCAGGTTAGGTTAATATGGGACGGCCTTGGGCTGAGGTGCCCTTGAGCGAGGCACCTAACTCCCAACTGCTCCCCGGGCGCTGGTAGCATGGCTGCCCACTGCTCTGGGTATGTGTGTGTGGTCATTGCTCACGTGTGTGTTCACTGCTTCAGATGGGTTAAATACAGAGAGGAATTTCACAAGTGTGTGATGAATAAAGTTGTGCTTTCTTTCTTTCTTAAAAAAAGCTTATAGATTTCAGAACTATATATAATAGAAAATGTCAACTTAACCACATGAAGGGTTTTTCTTGGCTGCCACACATACTTTCATTTGGCTTACCTGCTGCAAGATGGTATAGCGTTCCCGAAAGAGCTCAGCCTTGTCTCTAGCTTGGCCACACACACTAGGGACTGGATGGCTGGTCATGCTAATACTGGGAGAGAAAAAATTAGCCAGTTACCACGGTTAACCTGTCATTGTGGAAAGGCAGATTCTATTAACAATAAAACTGATGTATTAATTACTTAGCAATAATAAAATAATAATTTAAAAAAAAAGGTTCAGTATAAATGAAAATACTGTAGGGAATTAAGTAGTTGCTTACGGGACAAATTTCTTCCTTTCTGTGCTGTACAAAAATCGAGGCACATCAAAAGCTCCAATGATGTTAAAAACGTTCTCTCTAGAAACAAAAGACCACTGATTGGGTTGATGTTCTCAGTGATAGAAGTAAAAAAAAATGCAACAGATGATGTCTGGATTCTTACATTGTTTCATCACATGACTGACTGCAGTCCTGTACAGCAGTCTCAGCGACCGAGAGCTCAATCATGCTAGAGGACACTGTCAAATGAATTAGGATCGGCAGGTATTACTCGTTTGCATGTTCATAAGTACAGTTGTTAGCTGTGAATTGTCTGAGCGGTTTCTTACAAGGTTGTTTTTCAACTCCATCCAGGATCCGCTCAATGACATCCTCCAATTCTGCTTCACTGACAGACTCCAACACCTCCACCAGATATTTGCTGGCTTCGCTGTGAAGAAAATCAGATTATAAATTTTTTCAGTGCCTAGTGTACATATTGTTTGATGAGTTTAGGCCATTATTAAAAAATGTTCTGTTTCCGGTCCACCGGCTGGGTGAGTGCCGTTTGTGCGGTTGAAATTTTTTTTTTTAAACGCCGGTTTTTCGACATTTTTTTTAAAAGATATTTTTTGGGCTTTTTTCACCTTTATTGGATAGGACAGTGTAGAGACAGGAAATGAGCAGGAGAGAGAGACGGGGAGGGATCGGGAAATGACCTCGGGTCGGAATCAAACCCGGGTCCCCGGATTTATGGTGTGGCGCCTTATCCACCTGAGCCATGACGCCCCCAGGTTTTTTGACATTTTTTCGGGTTCGTAAATCTAAAATCGAACTTGACATTTACGCATTCCACGCAGAATATAGAATTGAATCAGCTCTGTGCATGCGCCGTGCGGCACAAAAAAAATGGCAGCCACCATGAAGGAAGGAGATCCGGAGTTTTCAAACATTTGCTTAAGTGTGAAATCGCAAAATGGTATTCTAGCGAACAACAAAATAGTAAAGACTCAGAAAAACAAATCATTCAGTGATCATTTTAATAGTGTAATTTCATCCGAACTAGGCCTAACGGTCGATTTAGAACTACAAAAAGTCCGTGTGTCGGACATTTTAAGTACCTTTGTAAAAGTTTTGCAAATGTTGCAGTCAGTATTTAAAATGCTAACTTAAAGTTTCTGTACAAGTTTCAGTTGATTAAACTGTCATTTTATTAAATGTGTCTGCTTTTGTAATAAAAAAGTACTGAAAGAAAAAGCAAACACAGCATTGCGATTTCTTATCCATCCATAAAAAAAAAAATCCCTCCCTCCCGACTGAAAATTTTTTTGCTCACCGGGTGGACAGGAAACGGATTTTTTTTTAGGATGGCCTTATTCAATAAAGTCTAAAATTAAGAATAAACTATTTAGCAGTGAGCCTTATGACAAATAACAAATGTAGTAGATCGCTATAATAAATTCATTACTACCTGTATCTTAATATAACCTTACGTAAGGGATAACATACAGCGAGCTGGTCATTATTGCGAAATAAACTTTCCAGGACACGAAGCAGAGCCATGTTACATGGCTTTGTTGAATACGCAATTCTGATTGGTCAATTACAGCATTCTACAATCTATTTCCGAAGAGCAAATTGGTGCTATGGACAAAGTTGATTGTAAACTCTGTAGGACCACATCCAATAATATCAATCTGTAAAAATAAACCTGGTAAATTATGTTGCTTTAATAATCAAATTAACAGTGTAAAATCATTTGCAATACCCCGTGGCAAAAAAATATATTAAATGTTATTCCGTCAGAAAATACCATGGAAGATTTCTGTAATATTAATTTTAAAAGGCGCACACTGTAGGATTTAGAGGGATCTATTCGAAATAGAATATAGTATTCATAATTATGTTTTCATTCATATATAACTATGAATCATTGTTTTCAAAAGCTTAGAAGGAGCCATATCTACATAAAGAGCAGGTCCTCTTCAATGGAGCCCACCATGTGACACCACCATGTTTCTACAGTACCCCAGAAGGGAGTAACCAAACACTGGCTCCAGTAAGTGCATTTCACTTTTTTACAAGAGGCAGCTTGAATCCAGCACTAGAACTAAGACAAAGAAAAAGAAGGAAGGTGAAAATGAAGAAAGAAGAGGTAAATGTCAGTGACATTGCATTCTTGCTTGTGTAATTGTTTTCGTGGTTCCAATAAAATAACATTATGCTCACAGTTGAAACCTGTTTGAAGTAAAATTTTGTTCCTGCAAAGGGCCTAATAGTGACAGAAACAACTTTGGGACCAAAAAGGTCACTGGTTCGATTTCCTAGACCAGCGAGAATGGCTGAAGTGCCCTTGAGCAATGCACGTAACCCCAGGCTGCTCTGGGTATGTTGTACGTCACTCCGGATAAGAGCGTCTGCTAAATGCCATTAACGTAATGTAATGTAGCATAAGTGTACATAAAGCCCAGGCAAACCACCTACCAATCATATACCAGGCTTTTAGTTTTCAGGGAAGAAAAAAAAAGGATAAAAGATTCAAAAGTGTTTGTGACACTAGCATTGCTAACTAGTGTAGATTGAGGAGCCTAACAGTAGCTAAAATAAACAAACAAACAAAAAAAGGCCCATAAATATGCTGCCACTAGGATGTAACTGCTGGTGTAAAACTGTGGCTCTGCATACAGACTGCACCTGACGGCCACCAGTGGTTCTAACACGCTTGGGGAGAGAGCAGTGAGAGAGGGGTATCCGGCTGGTTGCAATCTGCAACCTCACCACAAGATGTCAATAAATCCTACATTGTGTACCTTTAATGTTCAGTTTAACATGAATTATAACACTAAATCGACTACTCTTAAGAAGACTACAGTTTCTGTTGCTATGGGTGTAATTCCAGCCATAGAATCTAATGGACTGTTTTTAGTGGAAGCAAAAATTTTTATTCAATAAACTAATTTTTAAATCAATATTTTGTCTCAAATAATTAATGTCTTTAGTAAGTAGTTGTGTAATAAGCAGGATAATGTACAGCAAGCCGGTTATTATCATGAAATAAACCCCTTTGGGGTGATTCAAGACACCTCAGCTCCTTGTTCTCCATTACCCTGTTGGGGTTTATTTTGCTGGAAAGACCAACTCGCCATGCTAATTATCCCTGACATAAATGACCAACTCGTCAAGCATTATCCCTGACATAAATGACGAGCTCGCCATGCATTATCCCGGACATAAATGATCAGTTCGCCATACATTATCCCTGACATAAATGACCAGCTCGCCATGCATTATCCCTGACATAAATGACCAGCTCGCCATGCATTATCCCTGACATAAATGACCAGCTCGCCATGCATTATCCCTGACATAAACGACCAGCTCGCCATGCATTATCCCTGACATAAATGACCAGCTCGCCATGCATTATCCCTGACATAAATGACCAGCTCGCCATGCATTATCCCTGACATAAACGACCAGCTCGCCATGCATTATCCCTGACATAAATAACCAGCTCACCATGCATTATCCCTGACATAAATGACCAGCTCGCCATGCATTATCCCGGACATAAATGACCAGCTCACCATGCATTATCCCTGACATAAATGACCAGCTCGCCATACATTATCCCTGACATAAATGACCAGCTCGCCATACATTACCCCTGACATAAATGACCAGCTCGCCATACATTATCCCGGACATAAATGACCAGCTCGCCACGCATTATCCCTGACATAAATGACCAGCTCGCCATGCATTATCCCGGACATAAATGACCAGCTCGCCATACATTATCCCTGACATAAATGACCAGCTCGCCATACATTACCCCTGACATAAATGACCAGCTCGCCATACATTATCCCTGACATAAACGACCAGCTCGCCATACATTACCCCTGACATAAATGACCAGCTCGCCATACATTACCCCTGACATAAATGACCAGCTCGCCATACATTACCCCTGACATAAATGACCAGCTCGCCATACATTATCCCTGACATAAATGACCAGCTCACCATGCATTATCCATGACATAAATGACCAGCTCGCCATGCATTATCCCTGACATAAACGACCAGCTCGCCATGCATTATCCCTGACATAAACGACCAGCTCGCCATGCATTATCCCTGACATAAACGACCAGCTCGCCATGCATTATCCCTGACATAAACGACCAACTCGCCATGCATTATCCCTGACATAAATGACCAACTCGCCACGCATTATCCATGACATAAATGACCAACTCGCCATACATTATCCATGACATAAATGACCAACTCGCCATGCATTATCCCTGACATGAATGACCAGCTCGCCATACATTATCCCTGACATAAATGACCAGCTCGCCATACATTACCCCTGACATAAATGACCAGCTCGCCATACATTACCCCTGACATAAACGACCAGCTCGCCATGCATTATCCCTGACATAAACGACCAGCTCGCCATGCATTATCCATGACATAAATGACCAACTCGCCATGCATTATCCCTGACATGAATGACCAGCTCGCCATGCATTATCCCTGACATAAACGACCAGCTCGCCATGCATTATCCCTGACATAAACGACCAGCTCGCCATGCATTATCCCTGACATAAATGACCAGCTCGCCATGCATTATCCCTGACATAAATGACCAGCTCGCCATACATTATCCCGGACATAAATGACCAGCTCGCCACGCATTATCCCTGACATAAATGACCAGCTCGCCATACATTATCCCGGACATAAATGACCAGCTCGCCACGCATTATCCCTGACATAAATGACCAGCTCGCCATGCATTATCCCGGACATAAATGACCAGCTCGCCATACATTATCCCAGACATAAACGACCAGCTCGCCATACATTACCCCTGACATAAATGACCAGCTCGCCATACATTATTCCTGACATAAACGACCAGCTCGCCATACATTACCCCTGACATAAATGACCAGCTCGCCACACATTATCCCGGACATAAACGACCAGCTCGCCACGCATTATCCCTGACATAAACGACCAACTCGCCACGCATTATCCCTGACATAAACGACCAACTCGCCACGCATTATCCCTGACATAAACGACCAACTCGCCACGCATTATCCCTGACATAAACGACCAACTCGCCACGCATTATCCCTGACATAAACGACCAACTCGCCACGCATTATCCCTGACATAAACGACCAACTCGCCACGCATTATCCCTGACATAAACGACCAGCTCGCCACGCATTATCCCTGACATAAACGACCAGCTCGCCACGCATTATCCCTGACATAAACGACCAACTCGCCAGGCATTATCCCTGACATAAACGACCAACTCGCCATGCATTATCCCTGACATAAACGACCAGCTCGCCATTCATTATCCCTGACATAAATGACCAGCTCGCCATGCATTATCCCTGACATAAATGACCAGCTCGCCATGCATTATCCCTGACATAAACGACCAGCTCGCCATGCATTATCCCTGACATAAATGACCAGCTCGCCATGCATTATCCCTGACATAAATGACCAGCTCGCCATGCATTATCCCTGACATAAACGACCAGCTCGCCATGCATTATCCCTGACATAAATAACCAGCTCACCATGCATTATCCCTGACATAAATGACCAGCTCGCCATGCATTATCCCGGACATAAATGACCAGCTCACCATGCATTATCCCTGACATAAATGACCAGCTCGCCATACATTATCCCTGACATAAATGACCAGCTCGCCATACATTACCCCTGACATAAATGACCAGCTCGCCATACATTATCCCGGACATAAATGACCAGCTCGCCACGCATTATCCCTGACATAAATGACCAGCTCGCCATGCATTATCCCGGACATAAATGACCAGCTCGCCATACATTATCCCTGACATAAATGACCAGCTCGCCATACATTACCCCTGACATAAATGACCAGCTCGCCATACATTATCCCTGACATAAACGACCAGCTCGCCATACATTACCCCTGACATAAATGACCAGCTCGCCATACATTACCCCTGACATAAATGACCAGCTCGCCATACATTATCCCTGACATAAATGACCAGCTCACCATGCATTATCCATGACATAAATGACCAGCTCGCCATGCATTATCCCTGACATAAACGACCAGCTCGCCATGCATTATCCCTGACATAAACGACCAGCTCGCCATGCATTATCCCTGACATAAACGACCAGCTCGCCATACATTACCCCTGACATAAACGACCAGCTCGCCATACATTACCCCTGACATAAATGACCAGCTCGCCATGCATTATCCCTGACATAAACGACCAGCTCGCCATGCATTATCCCTGACATAAATGACCAGCTCGCCATACATTATCCCTGACATAAACGACCAGCTCGCCATACATTACCCCTGACATAAATGACCAGCTCGCCATACATTACCCCTGACATAAATGACCAGCTCGCCATACATTATCCCTGACATAAATGACCAGCTCACCATGCATTATCCATGACATAAATGACCAGCTCGCCATGCATTATCCCTGACATAAACGACCAGCTCGCCATGCATTATCCCTGACATAAACGACCAGCTCGCCATGCATTATCCCTGACATAAACGACCAGCTCGCCATGCATTATCCCTGACATAAACGACCAACTCGCCATGCATTATCCCTGACATAAATGACCAACTCGCCACGCATTATCCATGACATAAATGACCAACTCGCCATGCATTATCCATGACATAAATGACCAACTCGCCATGCATTATCCCTGACATGAATGACCAGCTCGCCATACATTATCCCTGACATAAATGACCAGCTCGCCATACATTACCCCTGACATAAATGACCAGCTCGCCATACATTACCCCTGACATAAACGACCAGCTCGCCATGCATTATCCCTGACATAAACGACCAGCTCGCCATGCATTATCCATGACATAAATGACCAACTCGCCATGCATTATCCCTGACATGAATGACCAGCTCGCCATACATTATCCCTGACATAAACGACCAGCTCGCCATGCATTATCCCTGACATAAACGACCAGCTCGCCATGCATTATCCCTGACATAAATGACCAGCTCGCCATGCATTATCCCTGACATAAATGACCAGCTCGCCATACATTATCCCGGACATAAATGACCAGCTCGCCACGCATTATCCCTGACATAAATGACCAGCTCGCCATACATTATCCCGGACATAAATGACCAGCTCGCCACGCATTATCCCTGACATAAATGACCAGCTCGCCATGCATTATCCCGGACATAAATGACCAGCTCGCCATACATTATCCCTGACATAAACGACCAGCTCGCCATACATTACCCCTGACATAAATGACCAGCTCGCCATACATTATTCCTGACATAAATGACCAGCTCGCCACACATTATCCCGGACATAAACGACCAGCTCGCCACGCATTATCCCTGACATAAACGACCAACTCGCCACGCATTATCCCTGACATAAACGACCAACTCGCCACGCATTATCCCTGACATAAACGACCAACTCGCCACGCATTATCCCTGACATAAACGACCAACTCGCCACGCATTATCCCTGACATAAACGACCAACTCGCCACGCATTATCCCTGACATAAACGACCAGCTCGCCACGCATTATCCCTGACATAAACGACCAGCTCGCCACGCATTATCCCTGACATAAACGACCAACTCGCCACGCATTATCCCTGACATAAACGACCAACTCGCCATGCATTATCCCTGACATAAACGACCAGCTCGCCATTCATTATCCCTGACATAAATGACCAACTCGCCATGCATTATCCCTGACATAAATGACCAGCTCGCCATACATTATCCCTGAAATAAATGACCAGCTCGCCATACATTATCCCGGACATAAATGACCAGCTCGCCATACATTATCCATGACATAAATGACCAACTCGCCATGCATTATCCCTGACATTAAAGGCCAGCTCGCCATTCATTATCCCTGACATAAATGACCAGCTCGCCATGCATTACCCCTGACATAAATGACCAGCTCGCCATACATTATCCCGGACATAAATGACCAGCTCACCATACATTATCCATGACATAAATGACCAACTCGCCATGCATTATCCCTGACATTAAAGGCCAGCTCGCCATTCATTATCCCTGACATAAATGACCAGCTCGCCATGCATTATCCCTGACATAAACGACCAACTCGCCACGCATTATCCCTGACATAAATGACCAGCTCGCCACGCATTATCCCTGACATAAATGACCAGCTCGCCATGCATTATCCCTGACATAAATGACCAACTCGCCACGCATTATCCCTGACATAAATGACCAGCTCGCCACGCATTATCCCTGACATAAATGACCAGCTCGCCACGCATTATCCCTGACATAAATGACCAGCTCGCCATACATTACCCCTGACATAAATGACCAGCTCGCCATACATTACCCCTGACATAAATGACCAGCTCGCCATACATTACCCCTGACATAAATGACCAGCTCGCCATACATTACCCCTGACATAAATGACCAGCTCGCCATACATTATCCCTGACATAAATGACCAGCTCACCATGCATTATCCATGACATAAATGACCAGCTCGCCATGCATTATCCCTGACATAAACGACCAGCTCGCCATGCATTATCCCTGACATAAACGACCAGCTCGCCATGCATTATCCCTGACATAAACGACCAGCTCGCCATGCATTATCCCTGACATAAACGACCAACTCGCCATGCATTATCCCTGACATAAATGACCAACTCGCCACGCATTATCCATGACATAAATGACCAACTCGCCATACATTATCCATGACATAAATGACCAACTCGCCATGCATTATCCCTGACATGAATGACCAGCTCGCCATACATTATCCCTGACATAAATGACCAGCTCGCCATACATTACCCCTGACATAAACGACCAGCTCGCCATGCATTATCCCTGACATAAACGACCAGCTCGCCATGCATTATCCATGACATAAATGACCAACTCGCCATGCATTATCCCTGACATTAAAGGCCAGCTCGCCATGCATTATCCCTGACATAAACGACCAGCTCGCCATGCATTATCCATGACATAAATGACCAACTCGCCATGCATTATCCCTGACATTAAAGGCCAGCTCGCCATTCATTATCCCTGACATAAATGACCAGCTCGCCATGCATTATCCCTGACATAAACGACCAACTCGCCACGCATTATCCCTGACATAAATGACCAGCTCGCCACACATTATCCCTGACATAAATGACCAGCTCGCCATGCATTATCCCTGACATAAATGACCAACTCGCCACGCATTATCCCTGACATAAATGACCAGCTCGCCACGCATTATCCCTGACATAAATGACCAGCTCGCCATACATTACCCCTGACATAAATGACCAGCTCGCCATACATTACCCCTGACATAAATGACCAGCTCGCCATACATTACCCCTGACATAAATGACCAGCTCGCCATACATTACCCCTGACATAAATGACCAGCTCGCCATACATTATCCCTGACATAAATGACCAGCTCACCATGCATTATCCATGACATAAATGACCAGCTCGCCATGCATTATCCCTGACATAAACGACCAGCTCGCCATGCATTATCCCTGACATAAACGACCAACTCGCCATGCATTATCCCTGACATAAATGACCAACTCGCCACGCATTATCCATGACATAAATGACCAACTCGCCATACATTATCCATGACATAAATGACCAACTCGCCATGCATTATCCCTGACATGAATGACCAGCTCGCCATACATTATCCCTGACATAAATGACCAGCTCGCCATACATTACCCCTGACATAAACGACCAGCTCGCCATGCATTATCCCTGACATAAACGACCAGCTCGCCATGCATTATCCATGACATAAATGACCAACTCGCCATGCATTATCCCTGACATTAAAGGCCAGCTCGCCATGCATTATCCCTGACATAAACGACCAGCTCGCCATGCATTATCCATGACATAAATGACCAACTCGCCATGCATTATCCCTGACATTAAAGGCCAGCTCGCCATTCATTATCCCTGACATAAATGACCAGCTCGCCATGCATTATCCCTGACATAAACGACCAACTCGCCACGCATTATCCCTGACATAAATGACCAGCTCGCCACACATTATCCCTGACATAAATGACCAGCTCGCCATGCATTATCCCTGACATAAATGACCAACTCGCCACGCATTATCCCTGACATAAATGACCAGCTCGCCACGCATTATCCCTGACATAAATGACCAGCTCGCCATACATTACCCCTGACATAAATGACCAGCTCGCCATACATTACCCCTGACATAAATGACCAGCTCGCCATACATTACCCCTGACATAAATGACCAGCTCGCCATACATTACCCCTGACATAAATGACCAGCTCGCCATACATTATCCCTGACATAAATGACCAGCTCACCATGCATTATCCATGACATAAATGACCAGCTCGCCATGCATTATCCCTGACATAAACGACCAGCTCGCCATGCATTATCCCTGACATAAACGACCAACTCGCCATGCATTATCCCTGACATAAATGACCAACTCGCCACGCATTATCCATGACATAAATGACCAACTCGCCATACATTATCCATGACATAAATGACCAACTCGCCATGCATTATCCCTGACATGAATGACCAGCTCGCCATACATTATCCCTGACATAAATGACCAGCTCGCCATACATTACCCCTGACATAAACGACCAGCTCGCCATGCATTATCCCTGACATAAACGACCAGCTCACCATGCATTATCCATGACATAAATGACCAACTCGCCATGCATTATCCCTGACATGAATGACCAGCTCGCCATGCATTATCCCTGACATAAACGACCAGCTCGCCATGCATTATCCCTGACATAAACGACCAGCTCGCCATGCATTATCCCTGACATAAATGACCAGCTCGCCATGCATTATCCCTGACATAAATGACCAGCTCGCCATACATTATCCCGGACATAAATGACCAGCTCGCCACGCATTATCCCTGACATAAATGACCAGCTCGCCATACATTATCCCGGACATAAATGACCAGCTCGCCACGCATTATCCCTGACATAAATGACCAGCTCGCCATGCATTATCCCGGACATAAATGACCAGCTCGCCATACATTATCCCTGACATAAATGACCAGCTCGCCATACATTACCCCTGACATAAATGACCAGCTCGCCATACATTATCCCTGACATAAACGACCAGCTCGCCATACATTACCCCTGACATAAATGACCAGCTCGCCATACATTATTCCTGACATAAACGACCAGCTCGCCATACATTACCCCTGACATAAATGACCAACTCGCCATACATTATCCCTGACATAAACGACCAGCTCGCCATACATTACCCCTGACATAAATGACCAGCTCGCCATACATTATCCCGGACATAAACGACCAGCTCGCCACGCATTATCCCTGACATAAACGACCAACTCGCCACGCATTATCCCTGACATAAACGACCAACTCGCCACGCATTATCCCTGACATAAACGACCAACTCGCCACGCATTATCCCTGACATAAACGACCAACTCGCCACGCATTATCCCTGACATAAACGACCAGCTCGCCACGCATTATCCCTGACATAAACGACCAGCTCGCCACGCATTATCCCTGACATAAACGACCAACTCGCCACGCATTATCCCTGACATAAACGACCAACTCGCCATGCATTATCCCTGACATAAACGACCAGCTCGCCATTCATTATCCCTGACATAAATGACCAGCTCGCCATACATTATCCCTGACATAAATGACCAACTCGCCATGCATTATCCCTGACATAAATGACCAGCTCGCCATACATTATCCCTGAAATAAATGACCAGCTCGCCATACATTATCCCGGACATAAATGACCAGCTCGCCATACATTATCCATGACATAAATGACCAACTCGCCATGCATTATCCCTGACATTAAAGGCCAGCTCGCCATTCATTATCCCTGACATAAATGACCAGCTCGCCATGCATTACCCCTGACATAAATGACCAGCTCGCCATACATTATCCCGGACATAAATGACCAGCTCGCCATACATTATCCATGACATAAATGACCAACTCGCCATGCATTATCCCTGACATTAAAGGCCAGCTCGCCATTCATTATCCCTGACATAAATGACCAGCTCGCCATGCATTACCCCTGACATAAATGACCAGCTCGCCATACATTATCCCTGACATAAATGACCAGCTCGCCATGCATTACCCCTGACATAAATGACCAACTCGCCATGTATTATCCCTGACATAAATGACCAGCTCGCCATGTATTATCCCTGACATAAATGACCAGCTCGCCATGCATTATCCATGACATAAATGACCAACTCGCCATACATTATCCCTGACATAAATGACCAACTCGCCATGCATTATCCATGACATAAATGACCAGCTCGCCATACATTATCCATGACATAAATGACCAACTCGCCAGGCATTATCCCTGACATAAATGACCAACTCGCCATACATTATCCATGACATAAATGACCAACTCGCCATACATTATCCATGACATAAATGACCAGCTCGCCATACATTATCCATGACATAAATGACCAACTCGCCATGCATTATCCCTGACATAAATGACCAACTCGCCATACATTATCCCTGACATAAATGACCAGCTCGCCATGCATTATCCATGACATAAATGACCAGCTCGCCATGCATTATCCATGACATAAATGACCAACTCGCCATGCATTATCCCTGACATAAATGACCAGCTCGCCATGCATTATCCATGACATAAATGACCAACTCGCCATACACTATCCCTGACATAAATGACCAGCTCGCCATACATTATCCCTGACATAAATGACCAACTCGCCATGCATTATCCCTGACATAAACGACCAACTCGCCATACATTATCCCTGACATAAACGACCAGCTCGCCATGCATTATCCCTGACATAAACGACCAGCTTGCCATGCATTATCCCTGACATAAATGACCAGCTCGCCATGCATTATCCCTGACATAAATGACCAGCTCGCCATGCATTATCCATGACATAAATGACCAACTCGCCACGCATTATCCCTGACATAAACGACCAGCTCGACACGCATTATCCCTGACATAAACGACCAGCTCGCCACGCATTATCCCTGACATAAACGACCAGCTCGCCACGTATTATCCCTGACATAAATGACCAGCTCGCCATACATTATCCATGACATAAATGACCAACTCGCCACGCATTATCCCTGACATAAATGACCAGCTCGCCATACATTATCCCTGACATAAATGACCAACTCGCCACGCATTATCCCTGACATAAATGACCAGCTCGCCATGCATTATCCCTGACATAAACGACCAGCTCGCCATGCATTATCCCTGACATAAATGACCAACTCGCCACGCATTATCCCTGACATAAATGACCAGCTCGCCACGCATTATCCCTGACATAAATGACCAGCTCGCCATGCATTATCCCTGACATAAATGACCAACTCGCCACGCATTATCCCTGACATAAATGACCAGCTCGCCATACATTACCCCTGACATAAATGACCAGCTCGCCATACATTACCCCTGACATAAATGACCAGCTCGCCATACATTACCCCTGACATAAATGACCAGCTCGCCATACATTACCCCTGACATAAATGACCAGCTCGCCATACATTATCCCTGACATAAATGACCAGCTCGCCATGCATTATCCATGACATAAATGACCAGCTCGCCATGCATTACCCCTGACATAAACGACCAGCTCGCCATGCATTATCCCTGACATAAACGACCAGCTCGCCATGCATTATCCCTGACATAAACGACCAGCTCGCCATGCATTATCCCTGACATAAACGACCAGCTCGCCATGCATTATCCCTGACATAAACGACCAACTCGCCATGCATTATCCCTGACATAAATGACCAACTCGCCACGCATTATCCATGACATAAATGACCAACTCGCCATACATTATCCATGACATAAATGACCAACTCGCCATGCATTATCCCTGACATGAATGACCAGCTCGCCATACATTATCCCTGACATAAATGACCAGCTCGCCATACATTACCCCTGACATAAACGACCAGCTCGCCATGCATTATCCCTGACATAAACGACCAGCTCGCCATGCATTATCCATGACATAAATGACCAACTCGCCAAGCATTATCCCTGACATGAATGACCAGCTCGCCATGCATTATCCCTGACATAAACGACCAGCTCGCCATGCATTATCCCTGACATAAACGACCAGCTCGCCATGCATTATCCCTGACATAAATGACCAGCTCGCCATGCATTATCCCTGACATAAATGACCAGCTCGCCATACATTATCCCGGACATAAATGACCAACTCGCCATGCATTATCCCTGACATAGATGACCAGCTCGCCATACATTATCCCTGAAATAAATGACCAGCTCGCCATACATTATCCCGGACATAAATGACCAGCTCGCCATACATTATCCATGACATAAATGACCAACTCGCCATGCATTATCCCTGACATTAAAGGCCAGCTCGCCATTCATTATCCCTGACATAAATGACCAGCTCGCCATACATTATCCCTGACATAAATGACCAACTCGCCATGTATTATCCCTGACATAAATGACCAGCTCGCCATGTATTATCCCTGACATAAATGACCAGCTCGCCATGCATTATCCATGACATAAATGACCAACTCGCCATACATTATCCCTGACATAAATGACCAACTCGCCATGCATTATCCATGACATAAATGACCAGCTCGCCATACATTATCCATGACATAAATAACCAACTCGCCATGCATTATCCCTGACATAAACGACCAACTCGCCATGCATTATCCCTGACATAAACGACCAGCTCGCCATTCATTATCCCTGACATAAATGACCAACTCGCCATGCATTATCCATGACATAAATGACCAGCTCGCCATACATTATCCCTGACATAAACGACCAACTCGCCACGCATTATCCCTGACATAAACGACCAACTCGCCATACATTATCCCGGACATAAATGACCAGCTCGCCACGCATTATCCCTGACATAAACGACCAACTCGCCACGCATTATCCCTGACATAAACGACCAACTCGCCACGCATTATCCATGACATAAACGACCAACTCGCCACGCATTATCCCTGACATAAACGACCAGCTCGCCACGCATTATCCCTGACATAAACGACCAGCTCGCCACGCATTATCCCTGACATAAACGACCAACTCGCCACGCATTATCCCTGACATAAACGACCAACTCGCCATGCATTATCCCTGACATAAACGACCAGCTCGCCATTCATTATCCCTGACATAAATGACCAGCTCGCCATACATTATCCCTGACATAAATGACCAACTCGCCATGCATTATCCCTGACATAAATGACCAGCTCGCCATACATTATCCCTGAAATAAATGACCAGCTCGCCATACATTATCCCGGACATAAATGACCAGCTCGCCATACATTATCCATGACATAAATGACCAACTCGCCATGCATTATCCCTGACATTAAAGGCCAGCTCGCCATTCATTATCCCTGACATAAATGACCAGCTCGCCATACATTATCCCTGACATAAATGACCAACTCGCCATGTATTATCCCTGACATAAATGACCAGCTCGCCATGTATTATCCCTGACATAAATGACCAGCTCGCCATGCATTATCCATGACATAAATGACCAACTCGCCATACATTATCCCTGACATAAATGACCAACTCGCCATGCATTATCCATGACATAAATGACCAGCTCGCCATACATTATCCATGACATAAATAACCAACTCGCCATGCATTATCCCTGACATAAACGACCAACTCGCCATGCATTATCCCTGACATAAACGACCAGCTCGCCATTCATTATCCCTGACATAAATGACCAACTCGCCATGCATTATCCATGACATAAATGACCAGCTCGCCATACATTATCCCTGACATAAACGACCAACTCGCCACGCATTATCCCTGACATAAACGACCAACTCGCCATGCATTATCCCTGACATAAACGACCAGCTCGCCATTCATTATCCCTGACATAAATGACCAGCTCGCCATACATTATCCCGGACATAAATGACCAGCTCGCCATACATTATCCCTGACATAAACGACCAACTCGCCACGCATTATCCCTGACATAAACGACCAACTCGCCATGCATTATCCCTGACATAAACGACCAGCTCGCCATGCATTATCCCTGACATAAATGACCAGCTCGCCATACATTATCCCGGACATAAATGACCAGCTCGCCATACATTATCCATGACATAAATGACCAACTCGCCATACATTATCCCGGACATAAATGACCAGCTCGCCACGCATTATCCATGACATAAATGACCAACTCGCCACACATTATCCATGACATAAATGACCAACTCGCCATGCATTATCCCTGACATGAATGACCAGCTCGCCATACATTATCCCTGACATAAATGACCAGCTCGCCATACATTACCCCTGACATAAACGACCAGCTCGCCATGCATTATCCCTGACATAAACGACCAGCTCGCCATGCATTATCCATGACATAAATGACCAACTCGCCATGCATTATCCCTGACATGAATGACCAGCTCACCATGCATTATCCCTGACATAAACGACCAGCTCGCCATGCATTATCCCTGACATAAATGACCAGCTCGCCATGCATTATCCCTGACATAAATGACCAGCTCACCATACATTATCCCGGACATAAATGACCAGCTCGCCACGCATTATCCCTGACATAAATGACCAGCTCGCCATACATTATCCCGGACATAAATGACCAGCTCGCCACGCATTATCCCTGACATAAATGACCAGCTCGCCATGCATTATCCCGGACATAAACGACCAGCTCGCCATACATTACCCCTGACATAAATGACCAGCTCGCCATACATTATCCCTGACATAAACGACCAGCTCGCCATACATTACCCCTGACATAAATGACCAGCTCGCCATGCATTATCCCGGACATAAACGACCAGCTCGCCACGCATTATCCCTGACATAAATGACCAGCTCGCCACGCATTATCCCGGACATAAATGACCAGCTCGCCATACATTATCCCTGACATAAATGACCAGCTCGCCATACATTATCCCTGAAATAAACGACCAGCTCGCCATACATTATCCATGACATAAATAACCAACTCGCCATGCATTATCCCTGACATAAATGACCAACTCGCCATACATTATCCATGACATAAATGACCAACTCGCCATACATTATCCATGACATAAATGACCAGCTCGCCATACATTATCCATGACATAAATGACCAACTCGCCATGCATTATCCCTGACATAAATAACCAACTCGCCATACATTATCCCTGACATAAATGACCAGCTCGCCATGCATTATCCATGACATAAATGACCAGCTCGCCATGCATTATCCCTGACATAAAGGACCAGCTCGCCATGCATTATCCATGACATAAATGACCAACTCGCCATGCATTATCCCTGACATAAACGACCAACTCGCCATACATTATCCCTGACATAAACGACCAGCTCGCCATGCATTATCCCTGACATAAACGACCAGCTCGCCATGCATTATCCCTGACATAAATGACCAGCTCGCCATGCATTATCCCTGACATAAATGACCAGCTCGCCATGCATTATCCATGACATAAACGACCAACTCGCCACGCATTATCCCTGACATAAACGACCAGCTCGCCACGCATTATCCCTGACATAAACGACCAGCTCGCCACGCATTATCCCTGGCATAAACGACCAGCTCGCCACGCATTATCCCTGACATAAACGACCAGCTCGCCACGCATTATCCCTGACATAAATGACCAGCTCGCCATACATTATCCATGACATAAATGACCAACTCGCCACGCATTATCCCTGACATAAATGACCAGCTTGCCACGCATTATCCCTGACATAAATGACCAACTCGCCACGCATTATCCCTGACATAAATGACCAGCTCGCCATGCATTATCCCTGACATAAACGACCAGCTCGCCATGCATTATCCCTGACATAAATGACCAGCTCGCCACGCATTATCCCTGACATAAATGACCAGCTCGCCATGCATTATCCCTGACATAAATGACCAACTCGCCACGCATTATCCCTGACATAAATGACCAGCTCGCCACGCATTATCCCTGACATAAATGACCAGCTCGCCACGCATTATCCCTGACATAAATGACCAGCTCGCCATGCATTATCCATGACATAAATGACCAGCTCGCCATGCATTATCCCTGACATAAATGACCAGCTCGCCACGCATTATGCCTGACATAAATGACCAGCTCGCCATGCATTATCCCTGACATAAATGACCAGCTCGCCATGCATTATCCCTGACATAAATGACCAGCTCGCCATGCATTATCCCTGACATAAATGACCAGCTCGCCATGCATTATCCCTGACATAATCTCCAAAACGCTGCACAGCGGATAAACTGGATGGATACAACAATCTAACCAACTTTCCATCCATGATGCAGTCAGCCTGCTAGTTTATTAGCATTACACACTGTTTTGTCGTTATTTAGCTTCATGCTGAACGCAATAAATTGTCTTCAGTTCACTGCCTTACACATTTATTATTAATTAAAATGTAAACATACGGTCGCAACATTAAGCCTCGCATCCTGAAGCCGGCTGTTACTTTTGTTTTTAATCTCCGAACATCCATCTTTCATCTGTTGGCGCTAAATTTCCACTTCCGCAACTTGCTCGTCAACTTCCTGTTAAAAAAAAACCCGCCTTAATGTACTTCAAAATAAAATGCCCATAGCCGAGTTTACTTGCTTGGCAAATATTTCTCATTAGAAAATGCTCGTTTTATGGTGTTTTCGGTTGCTAAATGGAAAAATAATGAACACTGGACTAAAATATATTTTATCATTTCTGTCTCTTCTCCTCCGCCATTTTGGACTGAAGGTGACAATCAACCAACTTAAATCCTGCCAATAAAGGGCCGTGCAAAAGTCAAACAAAATTATTTCTATTCTATTGTCATATATGGTAGTTATTATCTCATCTCATTATCTCTAGCCGCTTTATCCTTCTACAGGGTTGCAGGCAAGCTGGAGCCTATCCCAGCTGACTACGGGCGAAAGGCGGGGTACACCCTGGACAAGTCGCCAGGTCATCACAGGGCTGACACATAGACACAGACAACCATTCACACTCACATTCACACCTACGGTCAATTTAGAGTCACCAGTTAACCTAACCTGCATGTTTTTGGACTGTGGGGGAAACCGGAGCACCTGGAGGAAACCCACGCGGACACGGGGAGAACATGCAAACTCCGCACAGAAAGGCCCTCGCCGGCCACGGGGCTCGAACCCAGGACCTTCTTGCTGCGAGGCGACAGCGCTAACCACTACACCACCGTGCCGCCCAGAATGTATAATATTATACATTAATCTTACCATTTGTGCATTGTACCAGAATTAGCCTCAGGCTAGTTTACATCTGCAGTCCCCCTGGCAGGTCATCATTAAAACTTCCATTCAGTGACAAAACAACATTAAGCGAACTACACAAACAAAACAAACACAATACAAAGTACATACAGTAGAGACTCATATATAAAGCACACACCCACCCTATCAGCACCATGAGTAGGTATGTTGGATAACTTAATGGCTAATAAAGTTGGAATTCATTAAATTCTGACTAAGTTTGACTCCTAGTTATTTCGCCTGGGATGGAGTAAGCGGGGCAAGGTATTGTTTTCAGTCAGATTTGTTTGTTTGTTAACCATATCACAGGAAAACATCTGGACCAATCTTCATGAAACTTTCAGGATAGATCAGCATTGGTCTCAAACAGAACCACCAACATTTTGAGGGTCATCCGGTCAAGGTCACCAAAAAGTTCATTGACTCATTCATCTCGGGTCACCACGCTGGCGATATTACTCCGGCCCAGTGTTGTGCACAGGCTCCTGCTGGGGGGGGGGCTTCTCAAGGTCCTCTTGTGTGCATCACTTTGGTCGTTGCGGGCAGACAAGTAGGTGTTTCATCGTCTGTTCCGCTCCACAGTCACATGTTGTTTGTTCATCTCTGTTATATCCCCATTTCTTCATCAGGACTCTACATCATCCGGTTTCAGTTCTAAGACGGTTTAGGCATGACCATATCGGCCATGCCTCATTGGATCCTGGGGGGAGGCATTCGCTGGGGCTGAGGTTCAGTTTGTGAGGTGCTGTCTGGAGGTGGCCTGTCCACATAGTCAACCTTTGATTGTGAGCGCTGCCATTAAGTGCTGTATTGGAATGTAGAAAACTGTGTCTTGATTTGAGTCTCTTATGTGCTGGTTCATGCTGAAAGAGTGGGTTGAGAGGATCATTCTCTTGTTTGAGTTTCTCCATCTGGTCTGAGACTGGTCTTCTGATGTGTGGGGGTGCAATACCACACAACAGGTAGAGGTCGTCAACTCTTGTTGGTCTTAGGCATCCGGATATGATTCTGCATGTGTCATTTAAGGCTGAGTCCAGCTTTGCGGTATGGGCTGATCTGCTCCATACGGGGGATGCATATTCAGCTGTAGAGAAACAGAGGGCAAGAGCTGTAGTATGGATGGTTTTGGCATCTGTACCCCACTTGGTGTTTGTGAGCTTCTTCAGGATGTTGTTACCAAAAAGGTCAAAATCATTTTTGTTGTGGCTACTGCCTCATATAGAGGCGCTAGCCACTACATCTTCATGCTGTAGAAATGTAAGTGTAACAATCATGCACTGCTCATACATGTGTTCTGATTAAAATGGCTGGTGAGTGTATACAATTCGGTTCACTATTCGAGATAAATGGACTGGACTAAAGAAATCACTTTCAGACATGTTTATGCTTATTACAGAGGGAAAGTGTGTTCCACTGAGCTCTAGCGTTGGGCCTTTTCCAGGAAATAAAGAGTTTCGGTCATGGCGACAGCATGTGTATGTCTGCCTCGGTTCGGAGGTTTCAGTTTCGAAAACTGTAAGAGGTAAGAGTAGAATAATATAAAGTACAGACACTTGGTATATTTTACTTCTGTGATTTTTAAATTGTTCATTTTTGGATTACGCTTCATTTTTGTGGCTACTGCTTCATAGAGTAAATATATATGCTATATTTACTGTATGGACATGGGATCAGAAAACAATTTTATTTATTTATAAGCAGTAGCCACATGGACATATAGGATACTTTTTTTTTCGCGATATCTTCCTTCATATTCGTCATAAGTGCTACTGGGTGAGGTTTGTTTTGCCTGGCAACACTTGTTCTGACTGATATCTGAAAGGGAGTCATATCAAAACAGGGGCAAATTTGTCAGACTTCACTTTTGTCACTGTAATACAATTTACTGATTATCGTATTTTATTTTATAATTTTTATTACTGATTTGTTTGGTAGCGGCACGGTGGTGTAGTGGTTAGCGCTGTCGCTTCACAGCAAGAAGGTCCGGGTTTGAGCCCCGGGGCCGGCGAGGGCCTTTCTGTGTGGAGTTTGCATGTTCTCCCCGTGTCCGCGTGGGTTTCCTCCGGGTGCTCCGGTTTCCCCCACAGTCCAAAGACATGCAGGTTAGGTTAACTGGTGACTCTAAATTGAGCGTAGGTGTGAATGTGAGTGTGAATGGTTGTCTGTGTCTATGTGTCAGCCCTGTGATGACCTGGCGACTTGTCCAGGGTGTACCCCGCCTTTCACCCGTAGTCAGCTGGGATAGGCTCCAGCTTGCCTGCGACCCTGCAGAACAGGATAAAGCGGCTAGAGGAGATGAGATGAGATGAGATGAGATTTATTTGGTTGAAATGTTCTGTTGCTTTTGTGAGTTCTGTTCTCTTCCCATTGAGGTTTTCAGCCCAAAATGGTATCAGCGTTACAGCAGCCCCACCTAGCGGCGGATCTCGGTAAAGCACCACAGTGTCGTCTCTTTGGTGTAAACATTGGCTTCATAGCAGAAGAGGAAGAGCCTTGTTAGATATTAATTTATTTAAAAGAATCTCTGAAACCAATGGCGGCATCAAGTGCCGAACTTGTGGCTCGAGAAAGAAGCGGACACACGGCCGTGGTTTCAGGAAACACTTTATGTGTGTGGGGCGGTTATGCGGTGAGTAGAAACAGCTGCCTACAAACCTCCTGAAAGGTGATTTTTTTTTTCTCTTGTGTGCACAAATATTATATTTTGTGCGCACAAGAGAAAAAAAACATCACCTTTTTAATAATAAAAATATTATATTGTGCCCACCAAGTGATTTATGCTGTAAATAATCCCATAAAGTTCCAAATAATGTATATTTTTTAATCTTGTACGCACAAGTTATTATATTTTATCTATTTTATCTATTATAAGTCCTCACAAGATACAAAAAAGAAAAGAAAATCACCTTTCAGGACTTCAGGTGCTCCATAAAATATTTTAAAGCATGTATACGGTTTTTAATGAGTGCTGTTGCTGCTGCTCACTTCATGTCGTTAAGGGAAGAAGTAGAAGAGAAATATATATATATATATATATATATATATATATATATATATATATATATGTGTGTGTGTGTGTATGTGTATGTGTGTGTATATATACACACAATTTTTTTTAATTATTATTATTATTATTATTTTATTTTTTTTTTTGGGGGGGGGGGGGGGGGGGGTCCTGTCTCAGAAGCTGGGTACTGTGGGGGTCCCCCACTAAATATACTCACAGTCAATAAACTATACGGTTTTGAATGACGTTGGTTTTAATTTGAAATAAAATGATGAAAGAAATAATACAGATAAAACTAAATCTTTGATGTAGATAGATGATTAGATTAGATTAGATTAGATTAGATTAAATTAGATTAGATTAGATAAAACTTTATTGATCCCTTTGGGAGGGTTCCCTCAGGGAAATTAAGATTCCAGCAGCATCATTACAGATAAACAGAGAAAAGAAATAGAGAAAACTTCTAGATAAATTAAAATAAATTATTTACATATACAAATATAAAAGAATAAGATATGGGGAAGAGGGGGAGGAGGAAAAATAAAAAAGGGGGGAAATGGCAGCTTGATCTGGGACATGATAAATGGTTGACTACATCGCGTTCCCTTAAAAAGGTTGTCGTCCACTGAAAAGTCTACAGTTATCACTAATTGTATTTTAAGTTGTAACTTTTTATACACCTAAGGATTGGTGCGCTCACAGAATAATCATAACCGTAATAAAACATCATGCAAGATATTTGATCACCGTTGTAACTCCATTTTCCGCAAACCCAAAACCAATACGATCGCGTGTTTTGATCTAAACGGAAAGCCTCAGGGTCAAGGTCACGACCTCACCAAAAGTAGTAACTTAAAATCACTACGCCATATAAACATTTAGTTATAAATCTGCGGTTTTGTTTTTTAAAACAAAAGCTGAAAGTTAGGTATAGAATATGTTTCTTATGGCATAGCTGGTCTTGTACAACATTCTGAGCTATAAAATGAGTCGTGGTCTATTTTTTACCGTAGCGTGTTATTTGTGTGCGGGGAAGGACACACATTAACAATTTGCATGTGTAGAATGGAATTTTCCACTCCAACAGTTAGAAGTTGATCGTGCTTCCATTTGCGGTCTCTCTGTTACGCGGGTGATCTGTTCGGACGTTATCACTGAAAAGGTGAGTTTTGACAGGTTTATTTTGTTTTAGTCTTGCAGTATAAGGCAATAGAATGTTTCTTTTTCATCTTACTTTCATATTTCGTAGTGTTTGCGTATTTTTGGCCAATATTTTGCAACCATGGTCAAGTTGGATCAAACTTTTGATAGAATCTACCAGGGCTTTACATTAGCACCCACCCACCCGCCAAATGCGGGTAAAATTCGGCTTTGGCGGGTAATAACTTTAGTCTCACTAGCCACTTTGGCGGGTGGTTTATTCTGTGGTATGACAATATATTTTAACTGTAGTTTTCTCTGAAGGCATCTGATATAATAAACGCATTGCAATGTAATATTACGCACCTACAACTCCCATGAGCACCTGCATAAACATTCTGACAACATGTTAGAATTGTTTAGAATGTTCGTTAACGGCTCAGATAAAATCAATGATACGGTAACCTGCGGTTAAAGAACGAAGCAACAAAGTTGCTGACGACTGACAAGCGCACTATGTGGCGGCATATAGCTGGAGTTTCAAACCCTGCTGCTCAGGAAAAAAGGGGCAGAGATGCGCAGGGCCGGAGCAGCATTTTAAAATCACTGAGGTCCGTGAGGCGCAAAGCGCGCGCCGAAAAATGTTCGACATATTTAAATGAGAGGGGTGAATTACACGCCACACAAGAGATCTATTCCTGAAATTACTTTTAATGGTGTTTGAACTGAATATCATCAGTTTTGAAGAAAAAATCATCTATGTGCCAAGAGTAAGAATAATTTAAGCTTGTTTAATGGTTTGATCTGGCCCAAGCAATGAGGACAAAAGATACACATACACAAAAAAAAAAAATTCTGGGAAAAAAAATCAGTATACACCACCATGTTTTAGGCAAAGTTATCCAAGGCAAACATAAGTTGAAACTTTCCACTCTATTGCTTTGGCTTATCGAATAATTTATTTTTAAAATCACAAACAAGGCAGGCTACAACTGCGCTGCTTCGAAAATGTCAATTTAACAGCTTGATGAAAGTGCGCTGATGGTGACCATGAAAAAAACGTATCTGCTGCACTGCGTTCCTCCCCCAAGTCACGCGCTCATTCGCTTTTGTGTTCTTGGTTTCAGAACCGCACACACAAAACAGACACAGAAGACAGAATCAACGTTTAACATAATTAACAATGCACTTTTTACGGAGATGTTTTAATATTATTCTTTATTTTTTTTATCCAGTTGAATATTTTAGCGTACAAATGTATTTTCAGCTCTTAAAAATGACTGAGGTCCGGACCGCAGTGGCCTCATAGCTGGCTACGGCCATGGAGATGAACAAGATGCTAATAGGAAGATAAGACAGTTCAATGACAAATGGAAGTTCGGGCGAGATTGGCTAGTTCATAGCAAAACTGAAAATACCATGTACTGCGAAGACTGTAGAAAGTATGGCAAAGACAGGCACCAGTAATTTTAAACTCAAGACTATAAAGGACCACGAAAAGTCAAATGCACACATCGGTACTATAACATCAAAACAGGCGAAGACGGCTAGTTCACGAAGGACAGCATTGCTTTCAAATCCCTGGCTGTCATGAAGTCGGCTGAGCTGGAGAGGATGGAGCTGCTGTTTAGAAATGTTCATGCGATTGGAAAGAAGTTGATCTCGCCCCAGCTATCAACTTATGGCCTGCTGGAAGCCTCAGGTCACGAAGACCATTTTTCATGGACCATTCAGACTCATCTGATGATGAATGTAATGAGGACATTTAATGTCTCTCTCTACACATTTTCACACACACACACACACACACACACACACACACACACACACACACACACTATTAATAGATAATACATATGTGGCAGCGGGGGCGTGGTCAAGCGCCGGTCGGTGACAGGAGGGCGGAGTCAGGGAAGGTAAGTGGCAGAATCACGACACCTGAGAACAATTAACCTGTGTTTGTGTGTGTCTTCCCAGTGACCGCGCCCTATTTAAGGAGGGAGAGTGAGAGCAGAGGGGGATCTCCGGACTAGACGCTGGCTGTGTGTGTGTGTCTGTCTAGTCACCGTAACGATTGTTCACTGAAAAGTGTGGCAATAAAGCCTTTTCCCAAACCTGATCTCTGTCCTGCCGTCCTCAGTGCTCCACCCACACGTAGGGAGTGTTACAGTGGTGCCGAAACCCGGGACGTGGAGCACCAAACCAGCAGCCCCATGGAATCCTCCCCGTTCACCGATCTGGTCCACGCCCTCGCCACGGCTCAGCAAAGCCAGCACCAGGCACTCGTCACTCTCCGAAAGGAGCAGGAGCAGCGCTTCGAAGCCCTGGTGCTGGCCCAGCAGGAAGATCGCGAGGCGTTCCGGCATCTTCTCGCGTCGGCGGGGTCCACCAGCGCTCCGGCCGCGGGCCCGTCTCCCCTCATTGTCACCAAGATGGGCCCGCAGGACGACCCCGAGGCGTTCATCACGTTGTTCGAACAGGTCGCCGAAGCCTCGGGGTGGCCGATCGAGCAGCGCGCGGCGCGCCTCCTCCCCCTGCTCACGGGAGAGGCGCAGCTGGCCGCGCTACAGCTCCCCGCCGACCGCCGGCTGGCCTACGCGGACCTCCGCCGGGCCGTCCTCCAGCGCGTGGGGCGCACACCGGAGCAACAGCGCCAGCGCTTCCGCGCGCTGCAACTGGAGGAAGTCGGCCGGCCGTTCGCGTTCGGCCAGCAGCTCCGGGACGCCTGCTGGCGGTGGCTGAGGGCCAACAATCGCGACGCCGAGGGAATCGTCGACCAGGTGGTACTGGAACAGTTCGTCGCCCGCTTACCAGCCGGAACCGCGGAGTGGGTCCAGTGCCACCGCCCGGCGTCGCTGGATCAGGCAGTCGAGCTGGCGGAGGATCATCTGGCGGCTGTCCCGGCGGCAGGACAGCAGATGGCATCGTCTCTTCTCTCCTCTTCTCTCTCTCTCTCTCTCCCTCTCCTCCTGTGTCCCGTCCCTGCCCCATTCCCCCACCGCGGAGGCGGGGGCCGGCTCCACCCCAGCCGGCCCGCCGCACCCGCGGTGCCCTCCCGTGTCTCCCTTCTGTGTCTGTCTCTCCCCCATCTCAGGTGAGTGAGCCCCAGATCACCGGTGCAGAGGGAAAGCCCGGGCCGGTTTGCTGGCGCTGCGGGGAGCCGGGCCACCTTCATGAGCAGTGCACAGCAATGGAAGTGGGCGCGGTGGTTCGGATCCCCGACGCGCCAGAGGCCGCCCTCGATCGGGCCGGAGCGTATCGCATACCGGTGAGTATCCAAGGGGCTACATATCAGGCGTTGGTGGATTCTGGTTGTAATCAGACCTCAATTCGCCAAAGCCTGGTTCAAAACGAGGCATTGGGGGGAGCACAGGGGGTGAAGGTGTTGTGTGTGCACGGGGATGTTCACAGCTACCCTTTGGTGTCGGTCCACATTATTTTCAGAGGGGAAAAATTTATAGTGAAGGCGGCGGTTAATCCTCGCCTTACCCACTCGTTAATTTTGGGGACGGATTGGCCGGGATTTCGGGGTTTAATGACACGCCTAGTCGAGAGTGGGTCCTGCCATTTGACAGGGGGAGGTCCCGGTGTCGCTTTGGCGGGAGCAGCTGTCACAGAGCCGTCTACGTCATCTCCGCGTCAGAGTGAGGAGCCGCCGGCCCCTCCTCTCTCTATTGGGGATTCCCTCACGGATTTCCCATTAGAGCAGTCGCGAGACGAGACTCTGCGGCATGCGTTTGACCAAGTGAGAGTAATCGATGGTCAAACGCTCCAGCCGAACGCCACCCCGTCCTTCCCCTACTTCGCGATTATGAAGGATAGATTATACCGAGTGACGCAGGACACTCAAACTAAGGAGCGAGTCACGCAGCTTTTGATTCCAAAAAGCCGCCGGGAATTGGTATTCCAGGCGGCTCACTTTAATCCCATGGCTGGACACTTGGGGCAGGATAAAACACTAGCCCGAATAATGGCCCGTTTCTATTGGCCGGGGATTCGCGGCGATGTCCGTAGGTGGTGTACGGCATGCCGCGAATGCCAGTTAGTAAATCCAGCGGCCATTCCAAAAGCGCCATTGCGCCCTCTACTGTTAATCGAGACCCCGTTTGAAAGAATTGGGATGGATCTCGTCGGGCCATTAGATCGGTCAGCACGAGGGTACCGCTTTATATTAGTTCTAGTGGACTATGCAACGCGATACCCGGAAGCAGTGCCTCTGCGCAATATCTCAGCACGCAGTATTGCAGAGGCACTCTTCCGCGTCATCTCCCGAGTTGGAATCCCGAAAGAGATTCTGACTGATCAAGGCACTACGTTTATGTCACGAACACTGCGCGAACTGTATGGGTTATTGGGGATTAAGCCGATCCGCACCAGTGTATATCACCCACAAACGGACGGTTTAGTAGAACGGTTCAACCGCACCCTCAAAAATATCATTAAGAAATTCGTAAGTGAGGACGCACGTAATTGGGATAAGTGGCTCGAACCCTTGCTGTTCTCAGTGCGAGAGGTCCCTCAAGCCTCCACGGGGTTCTCCCCGTTCGAATTATTATATGGGCGTAAGCCGCGCGGCATCCTGGACGTGCTGCGGGAAAATTGGGAGGAGGGACCTTCACAAAGTAAGAATGAAATTCAGTACGTTATGGACCTGCGCGCAAAACTCCACACGCTCACCCACCTAACTCAGGAGAACTTGCGGCAGGCCCAGGAACGGCAAGCCCGCCTGTACAACAAGGGTACGCGCCTTAGAGAGTTCACACCGGGAGATAAAGTACTCGTACTCTTGCCCACGTCGAGCTCCAAATTAATCGCCAAGTGGCAAGGACCCTTTGAGGTCACACGGCGAGTCGGGGACGTCGACTATGAGGTGAGGCGAACAGACAGGGGTGGGGCGCCACAGATTTACCACCTCAATCTGCTCAAACTCTGGAACGAGGAGGTCCCCGTGGCGTTGGTGTCGGTAGTTCCGGAGAAGGCGGAGCTGGGGCCGGAGGTTCAAAAAGAGAGTTTGGCATCACGTACCTCTCCGGTCCCCTGTGGAGACCACCTCTCCCCGACCCAGCTCACGGAGGTCGCCCAGTTGCAGGCCGAGTTTTCGGATGTGTTCTCGCCCCTGCCCGGTCGCACTAACCTCATAGAACACCACATAGAGACACCCCCGGGGGTGGTAGTGCGTAGCCGCCCTTATAGACTACCCGAACACAAAAAAAAGGTGGTTCGGGAAGAACTTCAGGCCATGCTCGAAATGGGCATCGTCGAGGAGTCCCACAGCGACTGGAGCAGCCCGGTGGTCTTGGTTCCCAAGGCCGACGGCTCGGTCCGGTTCTGTGTGGACTATAGAAAAGTCAACGCGGTGTCTAAATTTGACGCGTACCCAATGCCTCGTATTGATGAGCTGCTCGATCGACTAGGCACGGCTCGCTTCTACTCGACACTGGATTTAACGAAGGGATATTGGCAGATCCCCTTGACTCCATTATCCCGGGAGAAAACGGCCTTTTCCACACCGTTTGGCTTACACCAGTTCGTCACACTTCCGTTTGGGCTGTTTGGGGCGCCCGCTACGTTTCAGCGGCTGATGGACCGGGTCCTCCGGCCCCACGCCACCTATGCGGCCGCCTACCTGGACGACATTATCGTTTATAGTAACGACTGGCAGCGGCACCTGCAACACCTGAGGGCCGTCCTTAGGTCGCTGAGACGGGCGGGGCTCACTGCCAACCCAAAGAAGTGTGCGATTGGGCGGGTGGAAGTACGGTATCTGGGCTTCCACTTGGGCAACGGGCAGGTGCGTCCCCAAATTAATAAGACAGCAGCGATTGCGGCCTGCCCGAGGCCCAAGACCAAAAAGGGGGTGAGACAGTTCCTGGGGCTGGCTGGCTACTATCGTAGGTTTATACCTAATTATTCGGACGTCACCAGCCCGCTGACTGACCTCACTAAAAAGGGGGCGCCAGATCCGGTCCAGTGGACGGAGCAGTGCCAGCGGGCTTTCTCGGAGGTAAAGGCTGCACTGTGTGGGGGGCCACTTTTACACTCCCCTGACTTCTCTCTCCCTTTTATGTTACAGACGGATGCGTCGGACAGAGGGCTGGGGGCCGTTTTGTCCCAGCAGGTGGAGGGGGAGGATCGCCCGGTCTTATACATCAGCCGGAAGCTGTCAGTGCGTGAGGGGCGCTACAGCACGATTGAAAAGGAGTGCCTGGCGATCAAATGGGCGGTCCTCGCCCTCCGGTACTACCTGCTGGGGCGCTCTTTCACCCTCTGTTCGGACCACGCGCCCCTCCAGTGGCTCCACCGCATGAAAGATGCCAACGCGCGGATCACCCGTTGGTATCTGGCGCTCCAACCCTTTAATTTCAAGGTGGTCCACAGGCCGGGGGCGCAGATGGTCGTGGCGGACTTCCTCTCCCGTCAAGGGGGGGGGGAGTCGGCTGCAGGCCGGACGGCCGCCCGGCCTGAGTCGGGCGGTGGGGGTATGTGGCAGCGGGGGCGTGGTCAAGCGCCGGTCGGTGACAGGAGGGCGGAGTCAGGGAAGGTAAGTGGCAGAATCACGACACCTGAGAACAATTAACCTGTGTTTGTGTGTGTCTTCCCAGTGACCGCGCCCTATTTAAGGAGGGAGAGTGAGAGCAGAGGGGGATCTCCGGACTAGACGCTGGCTGTGTGTGTGTGTCTGTCTAGTCACCGTAACGATTGTTCACTGAAAAGTGTGGCAATAAAGCCTTTTCCCAAACCTGATCTCTGTCCTGCCGTCCTCAGTGCTCCACCCACACGTAGGGAGTGTTACAACATAATATACATAATATTACTTGATAATACATATAATACTTGCACATCTCATCTCATTATCTCTAGCCGCTTTATCCTGTTCTACATAATATACATACACACTATTAATAGATAATACATAATATACATAATAATACTTGATAATACACATAATACTTGCACATCTCATCTCATTATCTCTAGCCGCTTTATCCTGTTCTACAGGGTCGCAGGCAAGCTGGAGCCTATCCCAGCTGACTACGGGCGAAAGGCGAGGTACACCCTGGACAAGTCGCCAGGTCATCACAGGGCTGACACATAGACACAGACAACCATTCACACTCACATTCACACCTACGTCAATTTAGAGTCACCAGTTAACCTAACCTGCATGTCTTTGGACTGTGGGGGAAACCGGAGCACCCGGAGGAAACCCACGCGGACACGGGGAGAACATGCAAACTCCGCACAGAAAGGCCCTCGCCACGGGGCTCGAACCCAGACCTTCTGGCTGTGAGGCGACAGCACTAACCATTACACCACCATGCCGCCCTGTACTGAATGTTATTTTTCATATTATACGATATTTCATATTGTAAGGGGCTTGAATTTGAGTTCAATAAACAGAATACTCTGTTTATATTTTTGTCTGAATTGGTTCCATGTTTTCATATAGGGAGCGACTTTAACAGCACTGAATACTTGAGTGCTACTGTAGAGATACATTATACGCTGCCATTCATAATTAAATCTAGATCTTCCGAATTTTAACGTATCATGGTGAAGAAAAAAACTGCGATTTCCTGGCAACAAAATTGTGACTAGTGAAAAGGCTGAATGGCTAGTGACTTGGGAAAACCACTAGCCACAGTGGCCGGTGAGCAAAAAAGTTAATGTAAAGCCCTGGAATCTATGACCAGTCATTTTGTCCTGCCCCTGCGCCGTCTGGTGCAGTAGTGATGTCCCATTGCTCGCGCACCGCAGCAGAGACCCGCATGACCTTCAGCCGGTACAGTCACTGTTGTTATTCTCATCTTTCCGGTGTGTTCTTGATTTTTCCATTGTGTCCTATTGTCCTGTTTCGCCATATCAAATACCCAAAATGTATCATATTATTCATATTTAAGTGAATAATCAATTCAGTCATCATAACTTGGCATTTTTAACCCGAGCAATCAAAAAGAGGAAATTTATTCAATATTTTCACTCCTCTGTGAAGGAGGGGCTTTAATTCTTCATGATGTAGTTATTTTATATGAAAATAAATTTTACCAAAGCATTTGAATTGTAATAAAAAAAAATTTCCACAGTGGAGGCCAGATAAAGCAAGATACTATCTTTATTCTTATTAAACATGACAAAAGAAACATTGAGTGTTAGGTAAATGCAAAAAAAAAAAGGAAAATTAGAAAATTTATTTTTTGACCATAATGTCCCAAATAAGAGACCAGTTTCTGAGACGGACCCATATATATATATATATATATATATATATATATATATATATATATATAAATTGTGGAAACACATCAAACCGCATTTTATTTTAAAAACTTTTTTTTCTTCTTTCCCGGAATCATTTTTCTTGATTCAAAACCAAACCATCTGTATTTCTAGATGACCTTCATTCAAGACATGTTACATGTTCATTCCTGTCCCTAACTGGACAGATAAACAAAATATTGATTTACTTTAACTGTTCTACTAAACAATGACAATTTTTTTTATAAAGGTGTATTGCATTTTCCTGATTTAACAATATAGAAATTAACTTGCAGTAATTGTGACCTCTACTGATTTTTTAAAAAGAATACACTATTACTTTTACTATATTTCCTTAAGACTAAAACCTCTTCATAATTAATTTTTGAAATCTGTTATCCTACTAGGCCTGGGTGTAGGCTGCCTCTAATACTTCCACTTTGACAGTAATAACACTTTTATTAGCTGAACTCCTCATGCACATGAAGCATGTATGGAGCAGAGCTCCATACTTAAGAGAATACGGTAATGCATCGACTTGGGGTGAGTTTCCCAAAAGCATCGTAGCACAAAGATCATCGTTAAATGGTAGCGCGAGCATCACAATGAATACTCTCTCTCCTAGTTAAGATGCTGTTAGCGTTAAGAGGCTTTTGGGAAACCCACCCCAGATTTTGATGGCTTTTGACTGTACGACGTCCATATGTATGAACAACGAACATGTACCACCACAGGGAACCCAGTCGTAAGTGTAAGGCAATGTATCTCATAAACACTTGACCACTGGACAATGAAATTTAAATCTTTATTTACATAACATAGATTTTTTTTTATCCAGTGCTTATTTTTAATTTGCTTTTTTAAAAATAACATGGGATTATTTAATAACACATTTTACAGAAAATATTCGTGACAGTTTCATATAAAACTAGTTAAAACAGTTTTGTTAGTCCACTAGCTTGTTGGACAGTTGACAGTTTCTGTTATGTAAGGGCAGTAGATGGATGTAAGTGCAAGAAGAGTTTGATTGAAAACACGCTAACAAACAGATCCAAAACAGAGACAAAGGCAGAGTAGAAAAACAGACAGTGGTTGAGCGAGGTACAGAAAGGATATCAGAGATACCCAAAGTCCAAAAACACAAACAGGGTCAAAACCAGAAAAGCACTACAAAATACAAGGCTTTCGCAGTCTGTGGGTTTACTTACTCAATCACTCATCCACTCACTCACCCACTCACTCACTCATCCACTCACTCATTCAATCGCTCACCCACTCACTCACTTGCTTACCCACCCACTCAATCACTCACTCAATCGCTCACCCACCCACCCACCCACTCAATCGCTCACCCACCCACTCACTCAGTTGCTCACCTACTCACCCACCCACTCACTCAGTCACTCACCCACCCACTCACTCAGTCGCTCACCCACCCACTCACCCACCCACTCGCTCACTCACCCACCCGCTCACTCACCCACCCACTCAATTGCTCACCCACCCACTCAATCGCTCACTCAGTCGCTCACCCACCCACTCACTCAGTCGCTCACCCACCCACTCACTCAGTCGCTCACCCACCCACTCACTCAGTCGCTCACCCACCCACTCACTCAGTCGCTCACCCACCCACTCATTCAGTCGCTCACCCACCCACTCACTCAATCGCTCACCCACCCACCCACTCACTCACTCAGTCGCCCACCCACTCACTCACTCAGTCGCTCGCCCACCCACTCACTCTCAGTCGCTCACTCACTCACTCAATCTCACACCCACCCGCTCACCCACCCACTCACGACACCCTCTCAGTCGCTCACTCACTCACTCAATCGCTCACCCACCCGCTCACCCACCCGCTCACCCACCCACTCACTCACTCGCTCACTCACTCACCCACCCACTCAATCGCTCACCTACCCACTCACTCACTCAGTCGCTCACCCACTCAGTCACTCAGTCGCTCACCCACTCACTCACTCAATCGCTCACTCAGTCGCTCGCCCACCCACTCACTCACTCACTCACTCACTCACTCACTCAGTCGCTCGCCCACCCACTCACTCACTCAGTCGCTCGCCCACCCACTCACTCAGTCGCTCGCCCACCCACTCACTCACTCACTCAGTCGCTCGCCCACCCACTCACTCACTCACTCACTCACTCACTCAGTCGCTCGCCCACCCACTCACTCACTCACTCAGTCGCTCGCCCACCCTCTCACTCACTCACTCACTCACTCAGTCGCTCGCCCACCCTCTCACTCACTCACTCAGTCGCTCGCCCACCCACTCACTCACTCACTCAGTCGCTCACCCACCCACTCACTCACTCACTCAGTCGCTCGCCCACCCACTCACTCACTCACTCACTCACTCAGTCGCTCACCCACCCACTCACTCACTCACTCAGTCGCTCGCCCACCCACTCACTCACTCACTCAGTTGCTCGCCCACCCACTCACTCACTCACTCAGTCGCTCGCCCACCCACTCACTCACTCACTCAGTCGCTCGCCCACCCACTCACTCACTCACTCAGTCGCTCGCCCACCCACTCACTCACTCAGTCGCTCGCCCACCCACTCACTCACTCACTCAGTCGCTCGCCCACCTACTCACTCACTCACTCAGTCGCTCGCCCACCCACTCACTCAATCGCTCACCCGCCCGCCCGCCCACCCACTCAGTCGCTCACCCACCCGCCCACCCACTCAGTCGCTCACCCACATGCCCACCCACTCAGTCGCTCACTCACTCACTCACTCACTCAGTTGCTCGCCCACCCACTCACTCACCCGCCCACCCAATCGCTCACCTACCCACCCACCCACTCACTCACTCAGTCGCCCACTCACTCAGTCGCTCACCCACCCACTCACTCACTCAGTCGCTCGCCCACCCACTCACTCAGTCAGTCGCTCACCCACCCACTCACTCACCCACCCACCCAATCGCTCACCTACCCACCCACTCACTCACTCACTCACTCACTCAGTCGCTCACCCACCCACTCACTCACTCAGTCGCTCGCCCACCCACTCACTCACTCAGTCGCTCGCCCACCCACTCACTCACTCAGTCGCTCGCCCACCCACTCACTCTGTCGCTCACCCACCCACTCACTCTCAGTCGCTCACTCACTCACTCACTCACTCACTCACTCAGTCGCTCACCCACCCACCCACTCAGTCGCTCACCCACCCACCCACTCACTCACTCAGTCGTTCACCCACCCACCCACCCAATCGCTCACCTACCCACCCACTCACTCACTCAGTCGCCCGCCCACTCACTCACTCAGTCGCCCGCTCACTCACTCACTCAGTCGCCCGCTCACTCACACACTCACCCACCCGCTCACTCACACACTCACCCACCCGCTCACCCACCCACCCACCCACCCACCCACTCAGTCGCTCACCCACCCACCCACTCAGTCGCTCACCCACTCACTCACTCAGTCGCTCACCCACTCACTCACTCACTCAGTCGCTCACCCACTCATTCAGTAGCTCACCCACCCACTCACTCACCCACCCACCCACTCACTCACTCAATCGCTCACCTACTCACTCGCTCACTCACTCACTCAGTCAGTCGCTCACTCACTCGCTCGCTCACTCACTCAGTCAGTCGCTCACTCACTCACTCAGTTACTCACCCACTCACCCACCCACTCAATCGCTCACCCACCCACCCACTCATTCACTCAGTCGCTCACTCACTCACTCACTCACTCACTCACTCACCCACCCACTCACTCACTCAGTTGCTCATCCACCCACCCACTCAGCCTGATGTAAAATATACTACACAACTCAATGGTTCATACCGTATGCTATATTATTGTTGTTCTCTTCAGGTTGTTGTTTTTGTGCCCTTGCAAATATTTTGCTCATACGCTCATCAGGAGCTCCCCTTTTAGGCAGTGCCTGAATATCTACATGAGTCTAAATATTTTCCGTGATGTGTGGATCAGTATTGAATGAGGAAATCGTTAACCTACATTTGTTCCCATTTTTCTGTATTCTTAAGTCAGTTGCTGATCATGAAGTCTTCCTCCCAAACAATGAGATCTGGTTGTATGACCTGGACACTGGTTTATGGTATTATTTATAATATTGTTTATAATATCACATTATAATATTATACATGGAGCCTTTCATATGCACATTTGTATGCACTAATTAGTATAATCCATTTTTAATCACTGTTACAATTAAAGTTCACAGACAGAACAACTGATGCCAAACATTTATACGTTATTGTGTCTTAATATGGTCTAATATATATTTTATTCAGTGCATTTATATGTTTACAGGAAAAGGTGTGAGATGATGGGGGAAATTCCTCCATCCATGTCAGGTACCTGTGGTTGCAATCTAAATGGAAACATGTATATATTTGGTGGCTGCAGTGATGATGGTCAGACCAATGAGGTAATCCCAGTGTCAGTCATCTCTTAGGCTTAAACCATATATGCAATATGGCCAAAATTATGTGGACATCTACAGTAACCATCACACCCATATGTGGGTCTTCTCCAAACTGTTGCCATAAAGTTGGAGGCACACAATTGTCTAGAATGCCTTTGTCCATCCATCCATCCATTATCCATAACCGCTTATCCTGTGCAAGGTCGCGGACAAGCTGGAGCCTATCCCAGCTGACTATGGGCGAGAGGCGGGGTACACCCTGGACAAGTCACCAGATCATCACAGGGCTGACACATAGACACAGACAACCATTCACACTCACATTCACACCTACGGTCAATTTAGAGTCACCAGTTAACCTAACCTGCATGTCTTTGGACTGTGGGGGAAACCGGCGCACCCGGAGGAAACCCACGCAGACATGGGGAGAACATGCAAACTCAACACAGAAAGGCCCTCGTCGGCCACTGGGCTCAAACCCAGAACCCTGAATGTCTTTGTATGCTGTAGAATTATGATTTCCCATCACTCGCACTGAGACGTAGCCCAACTTGTTCCAGCATAACAGTGCTCCTGTGCACAAAGCAAGGTCCATAAAGACATGGTTTGCCAAGGTTGGAGTGGAAGAACCTGAGTGGCCTGCACAGAGCCTTGACCTCAACCTCACTTGAAGAGGGTTGAATTGTAACACAGACTGCATGTCAGGCTTTCGTCACTGCCCGGCCTCACTAATGCTCTTGTGGTTGAATGGGCAAATCCATACAATCACACTCCAAAATGTAGTGGAAAGCCTTCCCAGAAGAGTGGAGGCTGTTATAACTGTATAATAATGCATATTAATGCCCATGGTCTTGGAATGGGATGGTCAAGAAGCAGATGTGGGTGTGATGGCCAGATGTCCACATATTTTTGGCTATATGGTGTACTTGCCTTCTGGTCTGAATATTGTGTTGTATGATTTGTTCTAGCACTATTCTGTAAATCTTCACAATGGGAAATATACATGGAAGAAGTTAAGTCATTGCTCAGGGTTACTGCCCTCACCCCGTGACAAGCTCTCCTGCTGGGTTCACAAAGGAAGGTAGGAGCATGTAGGTAATAGGGCTGGTAAAATGTACACTCATGGAGCACTTCATTAGGAACACTATACTACTCCTGGGTAGGGCCTCCCTTTGCTCTCAAAATAGCCTCCAGTCTATTTCTACCACCACGATTGTACAGAGTGGCTGTCTGAGTTACTGTAGCTTTTCTGTCAACTCGAACCTGTCTGGCCATTTTCTGTTGAACTCTCTCATGAAAAAGGCATTCCCATCCACAGAACTGCTGCTCACTGGAGGTTTTTTCTTTATTGCACCATTATGAGTGTGTGTGTGTGTGTGTGTGTGTGTGTGTGTGTGTGTGTGTGTGTGTGTGTGTGTGTGTTACACGGCTGCGCAAAGATATGAAGTTTAACTTTGAGTGGTAAATGGATATATCACGAGTGAATGAAGCGAGTGAAGCAAAATGACATTTCTGTATTATAAATGCTTTTTTGATCGATCTTAGGAAATATTCTAACAATTTGCAATACTGACTTTCTGATTTTCATGAGCTATAAGCCGTAATTATCAAAACTAAAACAAAAAAGGTTTGAAATAGTTCACTTTACGTATAATGAATATATGAAAGTTTACCTTTTCAAATTAAATTGTGAAAAATGCAGCGGCACGGTGGTGTAGTGGTTAGCGCTGTCGCCTCACAGCAAGAAGGTCCGGGTTCGAGCCCCGTGGCCAGCGAGGGCCTTTCTGTGCGGAGTTTGCATGTTCTCCCCTTGTCCACGTGGGTTTCCTCCGGGTGCTCCGGTTTCCCCCACAGTCCAAAGACATGCAGGTTAGGCTAATTGGTGGCTCTAAATTGACCGTAGGTGTGAATGTGAGTGTGAATGGTTGTTTGTTTATGTGTCAGCCCTGCGATGATCTGGCGACTTGTCCAGGGTGTACCCTGCCTCTCACTCATAGGCTACATCCACACGGCAACGAGATGTTATTTAAAAAAATATCGCGTCCACATGGGCAACAAATCAGTAAAATATCAGGTCCATATGGCAACGCAACGCTTGCTGAAAACGATGCAATACACATGCCACACCTCTAGGGGCGCTGTAAGACGGTCCCTTCGGAGACACCAGAACAATAGAAGAAGTAAGGACGCATGCGCATAAACTATTATGCGCGAGACTTCATATTAGCCACAAAGTCAGGAAAATCTGTTCGTAAAATTACATTATAATGACCAAATACAATGAAAAGTATTTTTCCAGTCTCACCTGTGAAAGGTAATCCCATGTGATCTCGTTTGGACGGCAAACCTGTTGGTACAGTTAAACGCAGCACATGAATGAGGCATCTTTATTCTCCGCTTTGACCTATCCAATATGGCGGCGAGGATGACGTATGATTCTACGCGGAAGGCGGCGTCTTTAATGGTCCGGAATAAATTGAATGCTACACGTTGATGGATTAATTTGTTCTTCTACGCCCTTTTTGAGGAATGTATTGTAGGACTTAAACCAACATCTGAAGAGGTGAGATTGCTCCTTTTTTTCCCTATTTTTGCTGGCGGGATTGACTCTGCCCTAAGGGCTATTCTCTCTCTCTCTCTCTCTCTCTCTCTCTCTCTCTCACTTTGCACCATTACACAATAAATATTCACAGTGAAAATATTTTGTAAGTGCGTTTCATGAACCAAGTTATAGGATTTGTTGACAACTCGCTTCGAGTTCGTTACACTTCTACCCGGCCTGAAGCACTGACAGTCATGTGGTTGTGCCGTCATCGTAAACAAATCCGTTCTACTCATCCAGACAACTTCGCAACGGCAACGTTGCCAGATCTTTCCACTCTGGAACCCGTTCTCAAAAGATTGCATTTTGGGGCACCCAAAACCCCGGTGCCGTGTGGACGCCAGGCCGAAACGATAAACAATTGTATCGGATTCACCTGAATCCGTTGCCGTGTGGACAGGGCCTTAGTCAGCTGGGATAGGCTCCAGCTTGTCCACGACCCTGCACAGGATAAGCGGGTACAGATAATAGATGGATGAATGGATCTGCTGACTCTGATTTCATCCCATAACATATACCTAATCAATTCAGTTTGTTGTAATGATGATAATAATAGCTGCTAGAATATCCATGACACACCATCAAAACAGATAAGATTGCTTATCCACTTTCTACAGATGCCAGCAGACATTTTAAAATGTTTATATAACAAAAAAAGACATTGATAATACATTCAGGCAACAGAACAGACCTGACTGCATGAATCAACTATTACCTTCAGAGATGGAGGTTCAGTTAAAGAGTGTGCGATTTTATAAAGCATGTTTAAAAACCATGTTTGACATTTACCTCAAGGGACAAGACAGTGGATGATGCTGGTACAGTGCCTTGAAAAAGTATTCATACCCCTTGAACTTTTTCACATTTTTCCACCTTACAACCACGAACTTAAAAGTTCATTATTGAGATTTTATGTGATAGACCAACACAGAGTAGCACATAATTGTGAAGTGAAACAAAAATGATAAATGGTCTTCAAAATTTTAAACAAATAAAAATCTGAAAAATGTGATGTGCATTATTATTCAGCCCCCCTGCGTCAATACTTTGTAGAGCCACCTTCTGCTGCAATTACAGCTGCAAGTCTTTTGTGGTATGTCTCTACCAGCTTTGCACATCTAGACATGGAAATTTTTGCCCATTCTTCTTTGCAAAATAGCACAAGCTCAGCCAGATTGGATGGAGAGCGTCTGTGAACAGCAATTCTCAAGTCTTGCCACAGATGCTCAATGGGATTTAGGTCTGGACTCTGACTGGGCCATTCTAACACATGAATATTCTTTGATCTAAACTATTCCATTGTAGCTCTGGCTGTATGTTTAGGGTCATTGTCTTGCTGGAAGGTGAATCTCCTTCCCAGTCTCAAGTCTTTTGCAGCCTCCAACAGGTTTTCTTCCAGGATTGCCCTGCATTTAGCTCCATCCATCTTCCCATCAACTCTGACCAGCTTCCCTGTCCCTGCTGAAGCAAAGCATCCCCATAGCATGATGCTGCCACCACCATGTTTCACAGTGGGGATGGTGTGTGCAGGGTGATGAGCAGTGTTAGTTTTCCACCACACGTAGCGCTTTGCATTTAGGCCAAAAAGTTCAACTTTGGTCTCATCTGACCAAAGCACCTTCTTCCACATGTTTGCTGTGTCCCCTACATGGCTTCTAGCAAACTGCAAACGGGACTTCTTATGCCTGTCTTTCAACAATGGCTTTCTTCTTGCCACTCTTCCAAAAAGGCCAGATTTGTGGAGTGTACGACTTATAGTTGTCCTGTGCACAGATTCTCCCACCTGAGCTGTGGATTTCTGCAGCTCCTCCAGAGTGATCATGGGCATCTTGGCTGCTTCTCTGGCCAGTGCTCTCCTTGCTCGCTCTGTCAGTTTAGGTGGACGGCCATGTCTTGGTAGGTTTGCAGTTGTGCCATACTTTTTCCATTTTTGAATGATGGATTGAACAGTGCTTCTTGAGATGTTCAGAGCTTGGGATATTTTTTATAACCTAACCCTGCTTTAAACTTCTCCAGAACCTTATCCCTGACGTGTCTGGTGAGTTCTTTGGTCTTCATGATGCTGTTTGTTCTTCAGTGTTCTCTAACAAACCACTGAGCCCTTCACAGAACAAGTGTATTTATGCTGAGAGTAAATTACACACAGTAGGACCCTATTAACTAATTAGATGACTTCTGAAGGCAATTGATTGCACTGGATTGTATTTAGAGGTATCAGAGTACAGGGGGCTGAATACTAATGCACACCACATTTTTCAGATTTTTATTATTTGTTTAAAATTTTGAAAATCATTTATCATTTTCGTTTCACTTCACAATTATGTGCTACTCTGTGTTGGTCTATCACATAATCTCAATAAAAAACTTAAGTTCGTGGTTGTAAGGTGGAAAAATGTGAAAAAGTTCAAGGGGTATGAATACTTTTGCAAGGCACTGTAATCACACTGATAATTAATTTCACATTATAAACTTATAATTTAAAAAAATTTGACGGTAATGTTTTCTTTCCACAGGGACATTAGGATATAAACGTAGACGGAGGCAGGACTTCTGTTTTGGGGGCAATTTATCCAGTTTTACACAAATAAAATATTGACCTATTAATAATTAAATTAGACAAAATTATATCATAATGTTACCACTAAATCTGACAATACACCGAATATGCTCAGGAAAGAATGTTCTAATGTAATTTTTCCTGATAATCATAATGATAGTATGTTTATATGACATCCCTGCTTAGTAATAAATGGCTCTAAATTTGGCCTATTCCACCTAAACTTAAAGCACATACACAGAACCTTTATTTTTAAATACATTTCTGAGTGGATAGTATCTCCATCCTTGACTCTTGCATGCTGCATAAATGGGAATTAAAAATATATATATTTTTGAGAGTTAAAATCGACCGCAAAGTTGGCATTCGAGCTGCCCCGCTGAGCCAGGCAGCCCTGAGTGCGTGACGTCACAGCGGGAACGGGTTTTAAGGCCAAGGCCTTTTACAGCTATAGACAAAAGTCATATAAATAAATAATTTATGGTGAAAGTAAGAAATACTGTTACCGACTTGCTCAACTAAGACTGATTTGACTTCATTGATTGTGGGTTGACTCTCATTAAAACAGGATAGGTGTTATAACTTATGCAGCGTACATGCATGCATTTTCACTGATAAAACGTAAAAGGCTAATTAAATAATCAGATGAACTGAGACAATCACATTCTGAAGCAAATTAAATGATCTTATACCAGTAACTTAAACACACAATACAAGTTACATGTATTAATCTAAATGCAGGTAAACAACGAATTGTTTTTGCTGTTTTATATCCAAATGAGAGTCGGAGCTTACCCGTCTGTGTTCTCGCTTCTTGAAGGTCGATCTTGCGGCTGATTGTTTTGAAACAATCTGACTTTCAGTTGTTCATTCAGTTCTCCGTTCATCAAGAGCGAGATGGCAGCAATATTCAGTTTAGAAATCAGACGGCTGCTCCACTCATTCTCCATTCTCTCCATACTGACTACTCCGCCATTACTGCTCGGCTTAGGCAATTACTAAAACCTGGGACGGAACGGGATGTCACCAGTTTTAGCAACAACCACGGGGAGGTCACTGCCCGAGCGATCTGTCCCGTCCCATTCCATCCCAGGTTTTACCAACAACCCTCGGCTCAAGCTCCGGGAGAACTGGTGCAACTGAACTCACTTTAAAAAAATAAAATTAAATAAATACATTTCTTGTTTTCTTTTGTTTAATTGTTGATACTGCACCCTCTTTCAATACGGGCTTACAGTCAACGCTCCTCAACAGATCAGAGGTTTCGTACAAGTCTTCAGTAAAATGTGCAGAGCAGAGGAGAGACCACTTCATAGCCGCCCAATGTGCCTGTGAACTTCTTGCAAAACACGTACAAATCTTTGCAGTTTGAACATTCTTGGACCATGAACGCAACGTAAATCCACCTTCTGTCGTGTTGCTGCACCTGCCAGCAACACATCTACTTGGCATGGTGATAAATTAGCTCAAAATGGAGGATCGAAGTTGCAGTCAGCTCTGTGTTTTAGTACAGTGGCAATAGCCTTCCTGCTGTGACGTTACGGACGTCAAGGTCATTCACTCAGACCGCTACCTATGTGAATCATTTTAATCGTAAAAATTACTATATTAGATTTATTGTTAACATTTAAAACTATTCTTGTGCCATTCTTGAGGTCTCAATGCATTTATAAACAAAAAGTGAGGCCATGGCTCTGCATATATGCTTTAAACTCTTTCCAGTGTATCAGTATAAAAGCATGTTGTGTCCTTGACAGGATTATTTACTTCGGTGGATATGGTCATAAGCATCTCAGTGAAATCAAAAATCCTGGCACTTTCATTGTGGATGAAGCTTCTTGGGTAATTTATCAGCACATTTAATTAAGATTGAAACAAATAAATATGCGCACACAATTGTTCGATTGTTAGCACTTCATTTCCCTTGTTCAAGGCTGAAGATATCTTTTGGGGTTGGAACAATGAAGTTCATGTGTTCGACCCAGGATCAAAAGGTTGGACAGAACCACAAACATTTGTAAGACATTTAAATACTTCTAAAGATCGATAACGTTTGTGTGTATACAATTTATAGACATTTATTTCAGATTGGGTTACCAGTGCCTCTGCATTATAGCACTTTAAGCGTAATCAGTGTTTTCTTAATCTTAGAAATATTTTGGCAGTCAATTTAAATCTGACTAATGATCCTTGCTTAATGTAGGGGCATGCCCCTGCCCCGAGGGCTGCCCATGCCAGTGCCATCATCGGTAATGAAGGATATATCTGTGGTGGACGAATAATGGTAGGTCCCCATTCAGTTTCATTATTATTAATACTTTTTGCTGCTGAATGTCTCTTTGTATTTCTTTGAGTATCTGAATATCTTTTTGCCATCTTTGTGGATCAGTGAAGTTCTCTTAAATAGAAATAATGTCAATAAAATTAATAAATATCCCTATAATTATCCCTATACATTTTAGTTTGTCTTTTTCCCTGTGTATACCAAACAACAGAAATGCATTTATGGTCTTTTACAGAATGTTGTTATGCATTTCATCTTGACAGGAGACAAGAAAAAGTGACCTTCACTGTCTGGATTTAAATACATGGACGTGGTCTGAAATGTAAGAAATTTCCATACAAACTATGGATCTTAGATGAAATCTTCACCCAGTCTGACTTTTTATTTGCTTTGAAATATGGCTGCAGTTCCTCTCTATGTTCCTTTATATTTATGACAAGTCGTCACAACAGTATACACTCTGTGGCCAAAAGTATATAGAAACCTGTCCATCACACCGAGATGTGCTTGTTGAGTGTCCCATTCCAAAACCATGGGCATTAATATGGAGTTGGTTCCTATTTTCTGCTATAAAAGCCAATTTTCTGGGGTGGCTATCAACGAGATTTTGGAAGATGGCTGTGGTGATTTGCCCATTCAGCTATAAGAGCATTAGTGAGCTCAGGAGCTGATGTCAGATGAAAAGGCTTGGCACACAATTAGTGTTCCAGTTCATCCCAAAAGTGTTCAGTGGGGTTCAGGTCAGGGCTCTGTGCCGGCCACTTGACTTCTTCCACTACAACCTTGGCAAACCACGTCTTTATGGATCTTGCTTTGCGCACACTGGAACAGGTTTGGATTAGGCCTTTAAAGCTAGACGGCCTTTCGATTTCATAAAATTGGTGAAATTTAGTTCCCTCTGAAATTTGTTCATTGTGATACAGTGGTGCTTGAAAGTTTGTCAACCCTTTCGAATTTTCTATATTTCTGCATAAATATGACCTAAAACACCATCAGATTTTCACACAAATCCTAAAAGTAGATAAAGAGAACCCAGTTAAACAAATGAGACAAAAATATTATACTTGGTCATTTATTTATTGTGGAAAATGATCCAATATTACATATCTGTGAGTGGCAAAAGTATGTGAACCTTTGCTTTCAGTATCTGGTGTGACCCCCTTGTGCAGCAATAACTGCAACTAAACTTTTCCGCTAACTGTTGATCAGTCCTGCACACCGGCTTGGAGGAATTTTAGCCTATTCCTCCGTACAGAACAACTTCAGCTCTGGGATGTTGGTGGGTTTCCTCACATGAACTGCTCGCTTCAGGTCCTTCCACAACATTTCGATTGGATTAAGGTCAGGACTTTGACTTGGCCATTCCAAAACATTTAACTTTATTCTTCTTTAACCATTCTTTGGTAGAATGACTTGTGTGCTTAGGGTCGTTGTCTTGCTGCATGACCCACCTTCTCTTGAGATTCAGTTCATGGACAGATGTCCTGACATTTTCCTTTAGAATTCGCTGGTGTAATTCAGAATTCATTGTTCCATCAATGATGGCAAGCCGTCCTGGCCCAGATGCAGCAAAACAGGCCCAAACCATGATACTACCACCACCATGTTTCACAGATGGGACAAGGTTCTTATGCTGGAATGCAGTATTTTCCTTTCTCCAAACATAACACTTCTCATTTAAACCAAAAAGTTCTATTTTGGTCTCGTCCATCCACAAAGCATTTTTCCAATAGCCTTCGGGCTTGTCCACGTGATCTTTAGCAAACTGCAGATGAGCAGCGGCTTTCTCCTTGCAACCCTGCCATGCACACCATTGTTGTTCAGTGTTCTCCTGATGGTGAACTCATGAACATTAACCTTAGCCAATGTGAGAGAGGCCTTCAGTTGCTTAGAAGTTACCCTGGGGTCCTTTGTGACCTCGCCGACTATTACACGCCTTGCTCTTGGAGTGATCTTTGTTGGTCGACCACTCCTGGGGAGGGTAACAATGGTCTTGAATTTCCTCCATTTGTACACAATCTGTCTGACTGTGGATTGGTGGAGTCCAAACTCTTTAGAGATGGTTTTGTAACCTTTATCAACCTGATGAGCATCAACAACGCTTTTTCTGAGGTCCTTTGTTCGTGCTATGATACACTTCCACAAACGTGTTGTGAAGATCAGACTTTGATAGATCCCTGTTCTTTAAATAAAACAGGGTGCCCACTCACACCTGATTGTCATCCCATTGATTGAAAACACCTGACTCTAATTTCACCTTCAAATTGACTGCTAATCCTAGAGGTTCACATACTTTTGCCACTCACAGATATGTAATATTGGATCATTTTCCTCAATAAATAAATGACCAAGTATAATATTTTTGTCTCATTTGTTTAACTGGGTTCTCTTTATCTACTTTTAGGACTTGTGTGAAAATCTGATGATGTTTTAGGTCATATTTATGCAGAAATATAGAAAATTCTAAAGGGTTCACAAACTTTCAAGCACCACTGTATATGTTTATTTCTGTAATATCTAAAAAAACCCCAAACAAACCAAAAACAGGCCATTCTGTGGCTGGGAGTTATTTAATTTGAGGGGATTCCCTCGCAATTAATGCGCAGGTTTACCTTCTTCCCCTTCTTTTTCTTCTTCTTTTGGGTTTTATGGCAGCCGGCTTCCAGTGTTGCATTACTGCCATCTACAGGTTTACCTTGACCGTGCACTGACAGTTGCATCATTCTCTCGCCAAACGAACAGTTGATCACACCGAGGTGCTCACTGACCGCCGATATTTATTAGTTTGGTCCTGTGTTTCCTTTCCTTCGTAACATAATGTCTTTTCTTCTCGCTTTCCGTTACTGTAGTCGGTCTTTCACGTTTCATTCGCACACTCATGTCCTCCATTTTTCTCTCCTGTTTCAAATTTGTATCCCACAATACCTTGTGCGAATGGGGAAAACCCACCATATGATGCACGATGCAGTATCTTGAATTGGGTCATGGTGAAGCAGGAAAAAATAGCAGAGAATTTAGGGCCACATGGCCCTAAATTTATTAATTGTTTTATTTTTTTTAAACTACTGTAATAGAATTGAGTGTCTGTGATTCGACTTTAGTGGCTTTCGGTTCACGAAACAAAAATAATTGGGCATCAGGGAAAATTCTTTTTATGACCTAAACTTGAAAAACCTGAAAGGTCTACCTTTAAGCTCGAGTAAAGAGAAATCTTAACGCTGCAGCATACAAAGACATGCTCGATAACTTTGTAGCAAGAATTTGGTAAATTCTACACATGGATGAGATGTTCCACATACCTTTTGGCCATATAATGTACTTTCTTATGTTTTCCTATTGTTTTAGTGTTCCAACCAGTACTCTTCCTTTGGGCCGCTCATGGCATACACTAAATGCAGTTTCGGACACAGCACTCTTTCTCTTTGGTGGACTTAGTGTGGAGTGCAGACCTATGAGTGAGTTGGTCCTCTAAGACATTTTCACTTGCATTTATATTTACCTTCTCCATTTCTAATCTACTTCACTGTTGCTACCAGTATGCACACTTCAGCCGAACGTATGTCACTACACATCATTGATTAATAGGTCAAGAGAGCAAAAAGCACAATTTGAATCATGAAGATAAGCAAATAATTAGATAGAATGTTCATTTGATGCAAATATGGAATGCAGTGTTTTATCTGAACCTCAATACTACTGTATTGTGCATAATGGAATAAAATCATGGCCTTGGAGACAGAATCTAAACATAGTACCTGTCCAAAAGAAAATACATGAAATGCAGTTATTAGGTCTGATTTTTAAATATCTTTGTGTATAACTATCCTAGTTGTGACTTTGTTTCAGAATTTATCCACAGTATGTGTTTGTGTGATCTGTGTGTATTTTGAGATATATCCAGAATTTCTGGTCAGGAAACTCTATTGTTTTTGGTCTATGCAGTGAAACGAGGCTTGTTTAATTATTCACTTTCCAGAAAGGTTTTCAGGTTGTTTATACCCTTATTACCGCGAGTTAGCCTAGTGGTTAGCGTGTCTGCTTCTCGATCAGGAGATCGCGAGTTCTACTTGCAGTCAGGTCATACCAAAGACCATCATAAAAATGGTACTCACTGCCGTCTGGCAAGGCATGCTGCAATACAGGTGCGAGTGGGGAGTCAAACTCTCATGGTTACCAGAGGACTCGCCCACCACTGTAACCCTAGCTGTATAGGCGAGAGGCCGAGGGCTATGGAAACGGAGATCGGTGCCGCCCAATTGCATGGCGCGGGAAGGACTTTAGACTTTAGATACCCTTATTGTTTGGAGACAAACACTAGAAAAAAATAACTAAAGTACTCTTGGATACATTTTTATATTTTTATTCTCCTCCCTTTTGATGGTAGAACGACAGAGTAAATCAATATCGTCTCGTCTTCTTCCGCTTTATCCGGGACCGGGTCGCGGAGGCAGCAGTCTAAGCAGGGAAGCCCAAACTTCCCTTTCCCCAGACACCTCGGCCAGCTCCTCGGGAAGAACACCGAGGCGTTCCCAGGCCAGCCGAGAGACATAGTCCCTCCAGCGTGTCCTGGGTCTTCCCCGGGGCCTCCTCCCGGGGGGACATGCCTGGAACACCTCCCCAGGGAGGCGTCCAGGAGGCATCCGAAAAAGATGCCCGAGCCACCTCAGCTGATTCCTCTCGATGTGGAGCAGCAGCGGCTCTACTCCGAGCTCCTCCCGAGTGACTGTGCTTCTCACCCTATCTCTAAGGGAGCGCCCAGCCACCCTGCGAAGGAAACTCATTTCGGCCGCTTGTATCCGCGATCTTGTCCTTTCGGTCATTACCCAAAGCTCATGACCATAGGTGAGAGTCGGAACGTAGATCGACCGGTAAATTGAGAGCTTCGCCTTTTGGCTCAGCTCCTTCTTCACCACAACGGACCGGTAAAGCGACCGCATCACTGCGGAGGCTGCACCGATCCGCCTGTCGATCTCACGCTCCATCCTTCCCTCACTCGTGAACAAGATCCCGAGATACTTAAACTCCTCCACTTGAGGCAGAACTTCTCCACCAACCTGGAGAGGGCAAGCCACCCTTTTCCGGTCGAGAACCATGGCCTCGGACTTGGAGGTGCTGATTCTCATCCCAGCCGCTTCACACTCGACTGCAAACCGCCCCAGTGCATGCTGAAGGTCCTGGTTTGAAGAAGCCAACAGGACAACATCATCCGCAAAAAGCAGAGATGAAATCCTGTGGTTCCCAAACAGGATTCCTTCTGGCCCCTGGCTGCGCCTAGAAATTCTGTCCATAAAAATTATGAACAGAACCGGTGACAAAGGGCAGCCCTGCCGGAGTCCAACATGCACTGGGAACAGGTCTGACTTACTGCCGGCAATGCGAACCAGACTCCTGCTCCGTTCGTACAGGGACCGGACAGCCCTTAGCAAAGAGCCCCGAACCCCATACTCCCGAAGCACCCCCCACAGAATACTACGGGGGACACGGTCGAATGCCTTCTCCAGATCCACAAAGCACATGTGGACTGGTTGGGCAAACTCCCATGAACCCTCGAGCACCCTATGAAGGGTATAGAGCTGGTCCAGTGTTCCGCGACCAGGACGAAAACCGCATTGTTCCTCCTGGATCCGAGGTTCGACTATTGGTCGAATTCTCCTCTCCAGTACCCTGGAGTAAACCTTCCCTGGGAGGCTGAGAAGTGTGATTCCCCTATAATTGGGGCACACTCTCCGGTCCCCTTTCTTAAAAAGAGGGACCACCACCCCAGTCTGCCACTCCAGAGGCACTGTCCCTGACCGCCACGCGATGTTGCAGAGGCGTGTCAACCAAGACAGCCCCACAACATCCAGAGACTTGAGATACTCAGGGCGGATCTCATCCACCCCCGGTGCCTTGCCACCGAGGAGCTTGCAAACCACCTCAGTGACTTCGGCTTGGGTAATGGACGAGTCCACCTCTGAGTCATCAGCCTCAGTCTCCTCAGTGGAAGACATGATGGTGGGATTGAGGAGATCCTCAAAGTATTCCTTCCACCGCCCGACAATGTCCCCAGTCGAGGTCAACAGCTCCCCACCCGCACTGTAAACAGTGTTGGCAGAGTACTGCTTCCCCCTCCTGAGGCGCCGGACGGTTTGCCAGAATTTCTTCGAGGCCGACCGATAGTCCTTCTCCATGGCCTCCCCGAACTCCTCCCAGTTCCGAGTTTTTGCCTCCGCAACTGCCCGAGCTGCAGCACGCCTGGCCTGCCGATACCCGTCAGCTGCCTCGGGAGTCCTGGAGGTTAACATGGCCCGATAGGACTCCTTCTTCAGCTTGACGGCATCCCTTACTTCTGGTGTCCACCACCGGGTTCGGGGATTGCCGCCACGACAGGCACCGGAGACCTTGCGGCCACAGCTCTGAACAGCTGCGTCCACAATGGAGGTAGAGAACATGGTCCACTCAGACTCAATGTCCCCCGCCTCCCTCGGAAGCTGGGAAAAGCTCTCCCGGAGGTGGGAGTTGAAGACCTCCCCGACAGAGTGCTCGGCCAGACGTTCCCAGCAGACCCTCACCATACGTTTGGGCCTGCCAGGTCTGTCCAGCTTCCTCCTCCGCCAGCGGATCCAACTCACCACCAGGTGGTGATCAGTTGACAGCTCAGCCCCTCTCTTCACCCGAGTGTCCAAGACATAGGGCCGGAGATCAGATGAAACGACTACAAAGTCGATCATCGACCTCCGACCTAAGGTGTCCTGGTGCCACGTGCACTTATGGACACCCCTATGCTCGAACATGGTGTTCGTTATGGACAAACCGTGACTAGCACAGAAGTCCAATAACAAAACACCACTCGGGTTCAGATCGGGGAGGCCGTTCCTCCCAACCACGCCCCTCCAGGTGTCACTGTCATCTCCCACGTGAGCATTGAAGTCCCCCAGTAACACAATGGAGTCCCCAGTCTGAGCACTCCTCAGTACCTCTCCCAGGGACTCCAAGAAGGCCGGATACTCTATACTGCTATTTGGGCCATAGGCACAAACAACAGCAAGAGCCCTCTCCCCAATCCGAAGGCGCAGCGAGGCGACCCTCTCGTTCACTGGGGTAAACTCCAACACATGGCGGCTGAGCTGGGGAGCTATAAGCAAGCCCACACCAGCCCGCCGCCGCTCACCACGGGCGACTCCAGAGAAGTGGAGAGTCCAGCCCCTCTCGAGGAGCTGGGTTCCAGAGCCCAAGCTGTGCGTGGAGGTGAGCCCGACTATCTCTAGCCGGTACCTCTCAACCTCCCGCACAAGCTCAGGCTCTTTCCCCCCCAGCGAAGTGACATTCCATGTCCCAACAGCCAGCCGCTGTGTCCGGGGATCAGGTCGTCGAGGCCCCTGCCTTCGACTGCCACCCAATCCACATTGCACCAGTCCCCTACTGCTACCTCTGTGGGTGGTGAACCCACAGGAGGTCGGGCCCACGTCAGCTCTTCGGGCTGAGCCCGGCCGGGCCCCATGGGCAAAGGCCCGGCCACCAAGCGCTCGCATACAAGCCCCAACCCCGGGCCTGGCTCCAGGGTGGGGCCCCGGCTGCGTCATCCCGGGCGACGTCACGGTCCTCGGATTTCTCTCCATAGGGGTTTTGGTGAACTGCTCTTAGTCTGGCCTGTCACCTAGGACCTGTCTGCCTTGGGAAACCCTGACAGGGGCATAATGCCCCCGACAACATAGCTCCTAGGATCATTCAAGCACACAAACCCCTCCACCACAATAAGGTGGCAGTTCAAGGAGGGGTAAATCAATATCACCTTGGTTTAACATGTTTAGGGAAATATTATGGATAGTTCACCAGGTGAAATACAGTGTTTGTTTGTATCAAATGTTTGTCTTCACATATGTTACACTCCTTTGTAGGTGATGGTTGGATGTTTGATCTGAAGACAAACGAATGGACAGAAATTAAGCATTCAAACATGGACAAACCACGGTAGGAAAAACAGAAAATTTCACTGTTAGGAATTAACTCACACAACCCTCTGGCATTTTTCACCCTCCTAACTACCAAACCCTCATAACCTTTCTTATTCGCTTTGCTGCAGTTACTGAATATGTAGGTCTTCTTCTTCTTCTCAGAGTTCTGCCTTTGGGTAGGTCCTCCAACAGATTTGACATCCTCCATACTTGTCTATCCTCTGCCATTCTTTTTAATTCTCCATACGGTCCTCCTCCTCCTCCCAGGTTGTCCATTAGTGTGGCTCTTCTTCTTCCTCTTTCCCTTCTCGCTTCTAGTTTCCTTTCTGTTACTGTCTGATATAAACTGTAAACTGATATAAACCCTCTCAATACACGTCCTAACCACTTCTTTCTCCTATGTTTTACTGTTTTCAGCAATTCTCTTTCAACTCCAAATTCTTGTAATATGCTCTCATTTGTTCTTTTCATCTCCTATGTGATCCTTAACACTCTCCTCTATAACCACATTTTCAATGCATCTTGCTGCTTGAAAGTGAATGAACCCTTTAGAATTTTCTATATTTCTGCATAAATATGACCTAAAACATCATCAGATTTTCACACAAGTCCTAAAAGTAGATAAAGAGAACCCAGTTAAACAAATGAGGCAAAAATATTATACTTGTTCATTTATTTATTGAGGAAAATGATCCAATATTACATATCTGTGAGTGGCAAAAGTATGTGAACCTTTGCTTTCAGTATCTGGTGTGACCCCCTTGTGCAGCAATAACTGCAACTAAACGTTTCCGGTAACTGTTGGTCAGTCCTGCACACCGGCTTGGAGGAATTTTAGTCAGGCCCAAACCATGATACTACCACCACCATGTTTCACAGATGGGATAAGGTTCTTATGCTGGAATGCAGTGTTTCCCTTTCTCCAAACATAACGGTTCTCATTTAAACCAAAAAGTTCTATTTTGGTCTCATCCGTCCACAAAACATTTTTCCAATAGCCTTCTGGCTTGTCCACATGATCTTTAGCAAACTGCAGATGAGCAGCAATGTTCTTTTTGGAGAGCAGTGGCTTTCTCCTTGCAACCCTGCCATGCACACCATTGTTGTTCAGTGTTCTCTTGATGGTAGACTCATGAACATTAACATTAGCCAATGTGAGAGAGGCCTTCAGTTGCTTAGAAGTTACCCTGGGGTCATTTGTGACCTCGCTGACTATTACACGCCTTGCTCTTGGAGTGATCTTTGTTGGTCGACCACTCCTGGGGAGGGTAACAATGGTCTTGAATTTCCTCCATTTGTACACAATCTGTCTGACTGTGGATTGGTGGAGCCCAAACTCTTTAGAGATGGTTTTGTAACCTTTTCCAGCCTGATTAGCATCAGCAACACTTTTTCTGAGGTCCTCAGAAATTTCCTTTGTTTGTGCCATGATACACATCCACAAACATGTTGTGAAGATCAGACTTTGATAGATCCCTGTTCTTTAAATAAAACAGGGTGCCCACTCACACCTGATTGTCATCCCATTGATTGAAAACACCTGACTCTAATTTCACCTTCAAATTAACTGCTAATCCTAGAGGTTCACATACTTTTGCCACTCACAGATATGTAATATTGGATCATTTTCCTCAATAAATAAATGACCAAGTATAATATTTTTGTCTCATTTGTTTAACTGGGTTCTCTTTATCTACTTTTAGGACTTGTGTGAAAATCTGATGATGTTTTAGGTCATATTTATGCAGAAATATAGAAAATTCTAAAGGGTTCACAAACTTTCAAGCACCACTGTCGGACATCTTCTTCTTTGTTCCTTAGTGTCCGTGTCTCTGACCCGTATAAGGCGACAGTCCAGAGTAAGCACTTCATAAGTCTGATTCTTAATTCTCATCTCCTTATCTCTAGCCGCTTTATCCTGTTCTACAGGGTCGCTGGCAAGCTGCTGATTCTTAATTCTTTTGGTAAATTTTTAGGTGTTAACACCCTGCTGTTCCATGCAGATTTAGCCATTGCAATTCTAGTTTTCACTTCTTTCTGAATTGTTCCATCTGCTGATATGAAACTTCCTTGATATTTGAAGTGCTCTACTTCTTCCAGCCTCTGATTTTACAGTGTGGTACTTATATAGTAGGTATTTATGTAACATTGAAATAGAATAACTGACTGATAAACCGGGACTTGAAAAATAAAAGCCTATTTACAACTTGCTGCAATCAACAGGCCAAAACCTGCAGTCACATCTACAATATGCTAATGCATACGAAAATATAATATTTTGTAAGTTTCCCAGTTGCTAAGTATTGCTATAAAGGCTAATGAATGTGTTGTTATTGTTGTTCCTGCTGTGGGAACAGTTTGTTTGTTTTTTCTTTTCTGATTTATTATGTATTTATTTTGTGTGTGTGTGTGTGTGTTCGTTTTTAGGCTGTGGCACACCGCTTGTCTGGGAGGGGACTCGGATGTTATTGTGTTTGGAGGAAGCCATGATTATATCCTTTTAGTGGACTCTGTAAGTCTAATCCACCACATCACCCAATATAGCGCGTATTTCAGGATTATTTAATATTAATGATCCTGAACGTCAAATGGACAAGGCTTCAAAACCTAAATCAACATCATATTTGTTGGTAGATTTGACTACAGTTAGAATTTTATGCATTTGAAGTTTCTCTATAGGGCCATTGCAATGATGTTCTTGTGTTCCAAACCCAGCCTTACTCACTAATATGGTAAGAAATATACATTTTTCTTAACATTCAATGCTGACGTTAGCTTTGAGACAGATGTTTAGCATTAAATGTTTTCAGTATCAACCTAAATACTGGAGGACTGTTTTAGGAGGCTTATTCGATTTTAAAATGGCCAACAGAATTAAAAATGTACTATAATACCCTATATGTAGTGTACAAGCTCGTTATCAAATACGTGCAAGACTTTTATTTTGGTGAAAAAAGTTTTTATTTTAAATTATTTTATTATAATCATTAAATAATGAGATAGACAGACATGGATAATCACTTCAAGTAATAACATGTTTGTTATTCATACTTTACATTTTTTCATTAGGAAATTAGAAAATATTGTAAAAATATGACAGTGATGTACATACTGAAACCGAGGCAGATATAGGTGATATAATCTAATAAATGGTTTCTAATAAATGGCTTTTAAGCTAAAATAAGATATTTGAATATCCACATTCAGAAGGACTGACTGATGCACTACCAAAAGCCCAAAAAGAAATTTGAAGAAAATAAGCCATGATGTAAACTGCACAAGTCTCTTTACTTTACGATATACAGCCCTGAGGTTAAAGCTCATGTTACTGTTGCTTTATTTACAAATGTTGTATGTCACATGTAACTAATCGTCTAAAGTTATATTATCACAGGTTATGCGAGGACTTCATTGCAAGCAGTGCCAAAATGTTTCAGACCCAGCTTGCAGGTTTACCACCAAAACTAAGATGCAGCCTGCAGAAAAAGATTTCCTTTTTCAGGTCAACAAGAAAGTCACAGAAGGTCATCAAAGCACTTGAGTAATTCCTCTGGTCCAGAGGCTCTGGAAACACAAAATCATGTAGACAATCTGTCATTGTCACCGTTTTATTTCTTGGAAAAACAAAGTAGATTGTTTGTTTTTATTTCTGTAATTGAAAGAATGGCCTACTGCACAAGTTCTGAAATGTATAATGTAATAGGACACTGGTTTCATAGAAGATGGATCTCCAAAGGCACAAAATAAAAAAGTGTTTGGGAAATATCCTTATTTTCTTAAAGTACAGTAACAAATTTATTAAGAAAATTAAGATTGGTACAAACTCTCTAGTGTCTGTAAACTTTTTACAAGTAGTAAGCCAGGAGATGGTAGTGAGCATCTAACAACTGTTTCTGAAGCATCTGTGATGTGTATGTGTAACAGATCAGGGTTGGGTTTCCTGAAAGCCTCTTAAGGCTAAGTACTACTTTGGCTCCAATGGATCTTAATCAATGGATTTCAAGAGGCAGTTAAAGCCGCTCTTAGGCTACATCCACACGACAACGGCAACGAGATGTTATTTAAAAATATATCGCGTCCAAATGGGCAACAATCAGTAAAATATCAGGTCCATATGGCAACGCAATGCTTGCTGAAAACGATGCAATACACATGCCACACCTCTAGGGCGCTGTAAGACGGTCCCTTCGGAGACACCAGAACAATAGAAGTAGTAAGGACGCATGCGCATAAACTATTATGCGCGATACTTCATATTAGCCACAAAGTCAGGAAAATCTGTTCATAAAATTACATTATAATGACCAAATACAATGAAAAGTATTTTTCCAGTCTCACCTGTGAAAGGTAATCCCATGTGATCTCGTTTGGACGGTAAACCTGTTGGTACAGTTAAATGCAGCACATGAATGAGGCATCTTTATTCTCCGCTTTGACCTATCCAATATGGCGGCGAGGATGACGTATGATTCTACGCGGAAGGCGGCGTCTTTAATGGTCCGGAATAAATTGAATGCTACACGTTGATGGATTAATTTGTTCTTCTACGCCCTTTTTGAGGAATGTATTGTAGGACTTAAACCAACATCTGAAGAGGTGAGATCGCTCCTTTTTTTCCCTATTTTTGCTGGCGGGATTGACTCTGCCCTAAGGGCTATTTTCTCTCTCTCTCTCTCTCTCTCTCTCTCTCTCTCTCTCACTTTGCACCATTACACAATAAATATTCACAGTGAAAATATTTTGTAAGCGCGTTTCATGAACCAAGTTATAGGATTTGTTGACAACTCGCATAGAGTTCGTTACACTTCTACCCGGCGTGAAGCACTGACAGTCATGTGGTTGTGACGTCATCGTAAACAAATCCGTTCTACTCATCCAGACGACTTCGCAACGGCAACGTTGCCAGATCTTTCCACTCTGGAACCCGTTCTCAAAAAGATTGCGTTTTGGGGCACCCAAAACGCCGGTGCCGTGTGGACGCCAGGCCTAAACGATAAGCAGTTGTATCGGAGTCACCTGAATCCGTTGCCGTGTGGACAGGGCCACTAGTTCACTTTTAACTTACGATGGAGCTGGACCACTCTTTGACAACAAAGAGCATCTCCTTGCAGCCGAATACACAGAACGCGCATACGCCTCCAAGGGACTCTGACAATCAATGGGTGGAAACTGGTGTTGAGTCTGTTGCCGGTGTTAAATTATTTTTCTAGTACGTTGCAAGTACATTGAGTCAATTATTCAATAAATGTATGCAAAACATTGAGTATATTTTAATATGTTATGGAATTAATGTATGGATAGCGGAATGTCACACTGATATCACCACGTTTTAATCACATTTAGGTCCATTAGACAAGTGATCATCTCATTTAGTGTCATAAATTAGACATATTTCTGCACCCGTAACGTGTGTGTGTGTGTGTGTAAAATATTATAAAAGGGAGAACACTGCCAACTTGGCATTGTGGATTACAGTTGAAATAGTCATGACTGGGGGCGTCGTGGCTCAGGTGGTTAAGGCGCCATACCATGAATGCGGGCGACCCGGGTTCGATTCCGGCCCGAGGTCATTTCCCGATCCCTTCCTGTCTCTCCCGCTCATTTCCTGTCTCTACACTGTCCTATCCAATAAAGGTGCAAAAAGCCCAAAAAAAATCTTTAAAAAAAAAAAAAGAAATAGTCATGACTGTATGACTGGGTAACAATGAAATGAGCAGGCACAAGGAAAATATCTAATCTCATCTCATTATCTGTAGCCGCTTTATCCTGTTCTACAGGGTCGCAGGCAAGCTGGAGCCTATCCCAGCTGACTACGGGCGAAAAGCGGGGTACACCCTGGACAAGTCGACAGGTCATCACAGGGCTGACACATAGACAACCATTCACACTCACATTCACACCTACGGTCAATTTAGAGTCACCAGTTAACCTAACCTGCATGTCTTTGGACTGTGGGGGAAACCGGAGCACCCGGAGGAAACCCACGCGGACACGGGGAGAACATGCAAACTCCACACAGAAAGGCCCTCGCCGGCCACGGGGCTCGAACCCGGACCTTCTTGCTGTGAGGCAACAGTGCTAACCACTACACCACCGTGCCACCCACAAGGAAAATACAGTTAGGGCCATAAATATTTGGACAGAGACAACATTTTTCCAATTTTGGTTCTGTACATTACCACAATGAATTTTGAACAAAACAATTCAGATGCAGTTGAAGTTCAGACTTTCAGCTTTAATTCAGTGGGTTGAACAAAATGATTACATAAAAATGTGAGGAACTAAAGCATTTTTTTAAACACAATCCCTTCATTTCAGGGGCTCAAAAGTAATTGGACAAATTAAATAATTGTAAATAAAATGTTCATTTCTAATACTTGGTTGAAAACCCTTTGTTGGCAATGACTGCCTGAAGTCTTGAACTCATGGACATCACCAGACGCTGTGTTTCCTCCTTTTTAATGCTCTGCCAGGCCTTTACTGCAGCCGTTTTCAGTTGCTGTTTGTTTGTGGGCATTTCTGTCTGAAGTTTAGTCTTTAACAAGTGAAATGCATGCTCAATTGGGTTGAGATCAGGTGACTGACTTAGCCATTCAAGAATATTCCACTTCTTTGCTTTAATAAACTCCTGGGTTGCTTTGGCTTTATGTTTTGGGTCATTGTCCATCTGTATTATGAAACGCCGACCAATCAGTTTGGCTGGATTTGAGCACACAGTATGTCTCTGAATACCTCAGAATTCATCCGGCTGCTTCTGTCCTGTGTCACATCATCAATAAACACTAGTGACCCAGTGCCACTGGCAGCCATGCATGCCCAAGCCATCACACTGCCTCCGCCGTATTTTACAGATGATGTGGTATGCTTTGGATCATGAGCTGTACCACGCCTTCACCATACTTTTTTCTTTCCATCATTCTGGTAGAGGTTGGTCTTGGTTTCATCTGTCCAAAGAATGTTCTTCCAGAACTGTGCTGGCTTTTTTAGATGTTTTTTTAGCAAAGTCCAATCTAGCCTTTTTATTCTTGAGGCTTATGAGTGGCTTGCACCGTGCAGTGAACCCGCTATATTTACTTTCATGCAGTCTTCTCTTTATGGTAGATTTGGACATTGATACGCCTACCTCCTGGAGAGTGTTGTTCACTTGGTTGGCTGTTGTGAAGGGGTTTCTCTTCACCATGGAAATTATTCTGCGATCATCCACTACTGTTGTCTTCTGTGGGTGTCCAGGTCTTTTTGCATTAATGAGTTCACCAGTGCTTTCTTTCTTTCTTTCTTTCTTTCTTTCTCAGGATGTACCAAACTGTAGATTTTGCCACTCCTAATATTGTAGCAATTTCTCGGATGGGTTTTTTCTGTTTTTGCAGCTTAAGGATGGCTTGTTTCACCTGCATGAAGAGCTCCTTTGACTGCATGTTTTCTTCACAGCAAAATCTTCCAAATGCAAGCACCACACCTCAAATCAACTCCAGGCCTTTTATCTGCTTAATTGAGAATGACATAACAAAGGAATTGCCCACACCTGGCCATGAAATAGCCTTTGAGTCAATTGTCCAATTACTTTTGGTCCCTTTAAAAACAGGGTGGCACATGTTAAGGAGCTGAAACTCCTAAACCCTTCATCCAATTTTAATGTGGATACCCTCAAATGAAAGCTGAAAGTCTGGACTTTATGTCCATTATATAACTATAACTTGAATATGTTTCAGTAAACAGGTAAAAAAACAAAATTTGTGTCAGTGTCCAAATATATATGGACCTAACTGTATTTACTTAATTATTTAGCTTATTTGCTCATTCTCTCATGTGAACATTTGTTCATTTAATTAAAAAAAATACGCTTGGAATAAAAAACGTTATTGTCCAAAAATGTAAAATAGTTTCCATTATTAATTGCATTATATATATGTAATGCTTAACGATGATACAATATATTAACATATTTTAACACTTTATATTTCTTTGGTTAAAAATGAATGCCATGTGACCTCATCGACTGGATTTAGCAACTACTAATGCCTTTAGCAACTACTAATGCCTATATCGGGGACATGCATTTCAAAGCAGCTCTGAGCAAAGTTGCTCTTAAGATTCCTTCTTATGAGTGAGTTCGGGGAAACCATGTACAATGTTTGTTGATTAAACGTGTTTTTAAACTCACTCTTTAGCCCTAAAGTGCAATATTATCGGGAAACCCACCCCTGGATGATTGAGCTCATCTCCACTAGAAATAGAGTTATAGTCCCTACAATTCAGCAAAGTTAGTGAATGTTGTTACATTGTTTATAATACAAAAGATTACCACTTGTAATATGTAATGACACATTGTGATAATAAATCACGATACAAATTTATGACGATTCAAGTTGATGAAATAAAAAATTAATCATGATTATTATTGACCACAAGTCAAAATCTGAAGACAGAATTAGAAGAAGAACACTCAAGCACAGTCACATTCCTCCTCTGCATTTAACCCATCTGTAGCAGTGAACACACATGTGAGCAATGAGCACACACACACACCCAGAGCAGTGGGCAGCTATGCTGTAGCAGCCAGGTTAGGTGCCTTGCTCAAGGGCATTTCAGCCATGATACAGAGGGAGGGGAAAGTGCTGTCCATTCACTCAAGTCCCCTCACATTTTTTCCCCTGCTGGTCCCAGGAATCGAACCAGCGACCCTTAGGATCCAAGGCTGCTTCTCTAACCTTCAGGCCATGGCTGCCCCATGACACTTATTTTAAAAAATTAAACTTGGGTGTAATAATTTATAACTATTATATATTTTAACTCATTAACGAAGCTGTGATATTGCAAATTTTATAGAATTTGTATATTTATGATATTTTAATTTTTTAAAAATATATATATCCATCCATTATCTGTAGCCACTTATCCTGTTCTACAGGGTTGCAGGCAAGCTGGAATCCCAGCTGACTATGGGCGAGAGGCGGGGTACACGCTGGACAAGTCGCCAGGTAGACACATACAACCAATTAGCCTAAGCTGCAGGTCTTTGGGGGAAACCGGAGCACCCGGAGGAAACCCACGTGGAGAACATGCAAATTCCACACAGAAAGGTCGGCCACTGGACTTGAACCCAGGACCTTCTTGCTGTGAGGCGACAGTGCTTATAAAATATATATATATATATATATATATGGCATGGTGGTGTAGTGGTTAGCACTGTCGCCTCACAGCAAGAAGGTCCTGGGTTTGAGCCCACGACTGTGTGCAAAGACCAAGGCGAGGTCGGTGCTCATCAGGGAGATGCTCTTTGCGGACGATACAGCCCTTGTGACCCACACCGAGGATGCCCTCCAGAGACTCGGAGACCGCTTCGCCGATGCCTGCAAGCAGTTCGGGCTCACCATCAGCCTGAAAAACACCAACGTCAGCGCACAGGATACACCTACTAACCCTTCCATCAAAATTGACGGCGTCACCCTGGAAGCAGTCAACAGCTTCACATACACTACTGTTCAAAAGTTTGGGGTCACCCAGACAATTTTGTGTTTTCCATGAAAAGTCACACTTTTATTTACCACCATAAGTTGTAAAATGAATAGAAAATATAGTCAAGACATTTTTCTGGCCATTTTGAGCATTTAATCGACCCCACAAATGTGATGCTCCAGAAACTCGATCTGCTCAAAGGAAGGTCAGTTTTATAGCTTCTCTAAAGAGCTCAACTGTTTTCAGCTGTGCTAACATGATTGTACAAGGGTTTTCTAATCATCCATTAGCCTTCTGAGGCAATGAGCAAACACATTGTACCATTAGAACACTGGAGTGAGAGTTGCTGGAAATGGGCCTCTATACACCTATGGAGATATTGCACCAAAAACCAGACATTTAGTAGAATTTAGCTAGAATAGTCATTTACCACATTAGCAATGTCTCATCTCATTATCTGTAGCCACTTTATCCTGTTCTACAGGGTCGCAGGCAAGCTGGAGCCTATCCCAGCTGACTACGGGCGAAAGGCGGGGTACACCCTGGACAAGTCGCCAGGTCATCACAGGGCTGACACATAGGCACAGACAACCATTCACACTCACATTCACACCTACGGTCAATTTAGAGTCACCAGTTAACCTAACCTGCATGTCTTTGGACTGTGGGGGAAACCGGAGCACCCGGAGGAAACCCACGCAGACACGGGGAGAACATGCAAACTCCGCACAGAAAGGCCCTCGCTGGCCACGGGGCTCGAACCCGGACCTTCTTGCTGTGAGGCGACAGCGCTAACCACTACACCACCGTGCCGCCCTAAAGACATCCTGTAAAATTTTTTGACCATATTCAAAAGTCTAATGGTGGCACCACGAGGTTCATTTTTTGCCAAAAAACGCTTATTTTATGTTTTCGTGTAAGGTTTGAATCACAATGTTGGACTCCATTTATTGATTTCTTGTGACCCAGAGATCATGTTAAGAACCTTTGCAAGGGATCGAGAAGCATTAATGTGATTCATAATACATTTGTATTGTTTCAAAGTAGTTGAACAATGATTCAATGAACAGCTAAAACTCAAACTGTGCTTGATGATATATTTAGAATATGTACTAAAAATGTGTATCTAAGATATTTGGTATACTCTATAAGGTGTCATAATGTTTCATGAAAAGTGATCGAAATTTTGTCATAAAAGTCATAAAATAGCAGCTTTTTCCATAACTTTGAGCTTGGTGCCACTATTAAACTTTTGAATTTTGTTAAAATATTTCACCCAGTGTGTTTTCTTACCAAAAGGAACATAAAAACAAAAATGCATCATGATCGGAGAAACTTTTCATTTTTAGGGGGCAACTGATGCACCCTACTGCTCAGTCACAGCAGACAATGCCAGAAACCCAGAGACAGACGACACTCCAAGGGCGCTACCCGTATGGGCTTCTGAGACTGAGGCGCCAATGATGATATACAGTGTATATATATATATATCAATGCTTTAAATGAAGTATGTTACTCTCAGGGGCAACATCTAGCTTCTGGTGTAATCTAAAACCTGATTTTTGGTCTAAAACGTGGTTGAAATTAATTTATGGGAATACAAACCGTCCCCAGTCTCCCCTCACCGTTCCACCCGTCTGCTCTTTGACTCCCACAGGAGGAGACTGGGGGGGAGCTGAGACTCAGTGCTCCTGCTCTGCCTTGGACGGAGTGGGGCGACTTAAAAATCATAATTTTCTGGAAGAAAAATCCCCAAGCTTTATATTGATACCTTATTTGCCCAGGTTTCATTTGATTCCGGCTGAATTTTTGAAATAAAACACATGGTGACATTTTCAAATGATTTTATTGAAATACTCCAGGGTTATTGGGTATGTCCATAAACCTTGTGGGACACTGCCGAATGTGATATTATAATTTAAGTATTTATCAATACAAGACCGCGGACTGGACTTTTTTTTTGTAACAGTGTTTGTGTGAGTGCTGGCTGAGTGACCTAGCATTGTTTCAGTCGCGTTTGAGGAGATAAATAGCCATCATTTAGGTTGATTAAATAAACATGATATTTACTAGCTGGGAGGTCTTTATGGTGAAATACCGTGACCGAGGTCTTGAAAGTACTGAGCGAGGCCCTCTGGGCCGAGGTCACGGTATTTCACCATACAGACCGACCTTAAGCTGGTAAATAATATATTTATTTTTTTCTTTACCAAATTCTAACAGAAAACGAGAGCGCCCGGAAGGGAAAACCGAGCCGAGCCGCCATTTTGAATCCTCGTTCACGGCTGTAATGCAAATTGCTTCCTCCTCGGTATACAAGTGCACTTCCATGGCAGGAAAAAAAACTACATTTTGCTGCCTATGTAGTCCCCTATTTATACAAAACTGAGTCATTCAGGATTCAGCCATGTTTTTGCTCGGCGTTAGCAACAGTTACAGGTTTTTTTTTTTTTTAGCTTTTTCCTGAAATGTTTTATTTTATTTCTTCTTCCTCAGGGTAGTAAAACTCGCTTTCGCTGTGAACACTGTCGTTATCACTATCCATGCTGTAAAATGAATGCTATTCTCCTGAGAAATGCTGGCAAAAATTACGATTTTTGATAAAAAATCTTATAAATAAATCTTGCAAAAAAAAAAAGATAAATGTTGACCAAAAATTGCTACTATGTTTGTTGTTGTTGTCGCCAGAGGTCCATAACCGCTCGCCAGCCAATCAGAGCGCAGGATTTGATGGAAACTGCACCGCGAAAAAAATACAGTCTAGTTATTTAATCATCTAATAACTCTCAATAACATTTATAAAAACGGAAAGGGGTTTTCTTAAAATGTACGTGGTGTAATTCAATTTCTGATTAACCACATATTTGGAAAGTGGTGCTAATGTGAATTTGACCGAGTTCAAACACTGCTGCTAGTTTCATCGTACTTCCGGTACCGGGTCGGAGGTCACTGTTGAAATACATTAAACATGACATATTTATGTTTTTTTCCCTAAAGAAAATCCGCCCACTTTGTAATAAATCTATACGTTTTGCTAGTAACATTTAGACAAAATTGGCTTAAATTGGTGGATTTATTTCCACTCAGGCAAACACAGACACGCAGAAGAACGTTTCCATGGTAACAAACACAGCCGCTGAGGTAAACTCGACCATAAAAGCTGTTCAGCTTCTTTTCTTGAACTTTTAAGAGACTCGGTATTGTCCTCTCTCTCCCTCTCTCTCTCTGTCTCTGAATTTTAAACATAACACAGGACACCGTTATATATTAACTGCTTGAAAGAAATATTTCTGTGCGATTCTTTCCAGAACCAGAACCAGAATCCAGTTTATGGCCAAGTCCGCGCTCACATACAAGGAATTTGCTTTGGTGTTTGGTGCAGGGCAATTAAGATAAGATTTAGCATGGCTGCTGGCGACAAACTAGCAGAACTGAATATGACGCCAGACGAAATAAACCGGTTCACTAAAGCCATGAAGGATGAGAAGTTCCGAGAGCTGTTCCATGAGTACGCCCAGGAACTCTCAAACCCTGAGAACAAGAAGAAGTATGAGGAGGAAATCACACAGCTGGAGCAAGAGAGGGGCATGGAGGTAAAATTTATCCATCCGAATGCCCACCATGTGCTGAAGACCACTGTGAATGGGAAAGAGAAGTGTTTTATCAATATCTGTTCAAATAACCTAATCAACAAACCCACATGTGAAGCCAAAAGGGCTGAAAATGGCCAGGTTGGGCAGTGCTGGTCACTGCCGTACAGTCTAACACCTGGCAGGCCTGATAGAGACAACAAGGGCAATAACTGCATGATATATGATGTTGTTTTTCATCCAGACACACTCTACATGGCAGACAAGAACACAAGATTCATGAATCTTGTGAACAGCACTGCCACACAAGGGGTGGAGGATGCCTTTAAAGTCACACTGGACAAAACCAAGAAGTTATTGAAAAATATCAAATACAAAGGTGTGCCTCAGTCCTCTGTAATACGTAAACCAATCCCTGGTCAGCCCAGGAAGGAAGAATCCTCTCGTCACGACGAAGCTTTCCCGATACGTTACCCAGACACTACACCAACCAAAGATCTCAAACCTCTGTCGTCTTCTCTTCCCCAAAGTCCTGTCAAACAAAGTTCTTTACTGCCTATACAACCACACTACACTATCAAGTATAGATCACTGGTGGATCTGCAGGACTACAGCTACTCCAGAGAATCGGCTCCAAGTCCACGTCCGAAAGAGATTGTCATTACCATAGATTTACCACTTCTCAATTCAGCAGCAGATGTTGACCTCAACATCACGGACCGAAAGCTGACTTTAGAGTCTACAAAGCCAAACTACAAACTGGAGCTACAGTTATCCTATCCTGTGGATGATGACAAAGGAGATGCGAAATTCAACAAGGCTAAAAAACAGCTTACTGTAACTCTGCCTGTACAGCCAGCTAAGAACCCTGCCGTGATTCATTTTGAGGAAAATCAGCCTGAAAGTGATGATAAAGAGGTGATGGTAAGTGCAGATGAAGCAGTATATGAAACACAACTGGTCAAAGATGAACAGAGTGAGCTGAACATATCAGAGGCAACTTGTGAAGCACAGCCTCAGGAAAGTGGACCTGTACAAGAAAAGGAAGAAGAAGATACACATTTCTTCGCTGGTGAGGTAGAAAGTTATAACATTAACTCTTTGGAATCCAAATCTAAACCTTTATGTTTGGCCAGGGCTGATGCAACACTCACTTATGATATAAACAACACCGAGACATTCAACTCATCGGAAGTAAACAACACCGAGACATCCAGCTCATCAGAAATAAACAACACAGAGACATCCAGCTCATCAGAAATAAACAACACAGAGACATCCAGCTCATCAGAAATAAACACCGAGACATCCAGCTTATTGGACATAAATAACACTGAGGCATCTAGCTCATCAGAAATAAACACTGAGACATCCAGCTCATCAGAAATAAACACCGAGACATCCAGCTTATTGGACATAAATAACACTGAGGCATCTAGCTCATCAGAAATAAACAACACCAAGACATCCAGCTCATCAGAAATAAACATCACAGAGACATCCAGCTCATCAGAAATAAACAACACCGAGACATCCAGCTTATTGAACATAAACAACACTGAAGCATCCAGCTCATCAGAAATAAACAACACCGAGACATCCAGCTTATTGGACATAAATAACACTGAGGCCTCTAGCTCATCAGAAATAAACACCGAGACATCCAGCGTATTGGACATAAATAACACTGAAGCATCCAGCTCATCAGAAAATGCTATGAATGAGCCAAAAAAGGATTTCCTTCCCGGTGTATATATACGTACCCAAGAGACATCCTTGGAGCCTCATACTAATAATGAGACTGAAAATAATCAAGACAAGGTAAGAGATGTTAGGTTTACCAAGACCAATCTTCAGCTTCATATACACCGATCAGCCATAACATTATGACCTCTGACAGGTGAAGTGAATAACATTGATTATCTCATTACAAAGGCACCTGTCAGTGGGTGGGATATATTAGGCAGCAAGAGAACAGTCACTTCTTGAAGTTGATGTGTTGGAAGCTGGAAAAATTGGCATGCGTAAGGATCTGAGCGACTTTGACAAGGGCCAAATTGTGATGGCTAGGTGACTGGGTCTGAGCTTCTCCAAAATGGCACATCTTGTGGGGTGTTCCTGGTATGCAGTGGTTAGTACCTACCAAAAGTGGTCCAAGGAAGGACAACCAGTGAACCGGTGACAGGGTCATGGGTGTCGAAGGCTCATTGATTCGTATGGGGCACGAAGGCTAGCCCATATGGTCCAATCCCACAGAAGAGCTACTGTAACGTAGCAGCTATTGTAGCAGTTTGTGCTACAATAGCTCTTCTGTAGGATTGGACCATATGGGCTAGCCTTCGTGCCCCATGTGAATCAATGAGCCTTCGATACCCATGACCCTGTCACCAGTTCACCGGTTGTCCTTCCTTGGACCACTTTTTTTTTTTAGGTACTAACCACTGCATACCAGGAACACCCCATAAGATGTGCCATTTTGGAGAAGCTCAGACCCAGTCACCTAGCCATCACAATTTGGCCCTTGTCAAAGTCGCTCAGATCATTACGCTAGTCCATTTTTCCAGCTTCCAACACATTAAGTTCAAGAACTGACTGTTCTCTTGCTGCCTGATATAGCCCACCCACTGACAGGTACCACTCTAATGAGATAATCACTGTTAATCTATCTACATTCACTGGATATGAGCAATCACGCACTCTGATTGGCTAATATACTGCTAAGCTATCAGCTCATATACCACGAGTAGAGAAAAACAAAATGGTGGTGCGTGTTGCTGAACCAACCGAGGACGAAATTAAAACTCTACTCGAAAACAAAACCCCCAAAAATACAAAAAAGCAACAAAATATGGAATGAAAGTATTTGATGGTAAGAACGTATCTTTAGTTTTCAAGAATTATTATTATAGCATTTTTTCACAAATTGTTCCTGTCATTTCGTTGGTTTGTTAACATTCTTCATCTTTAAGCATTAAAATAAGAATGAAAACACGCTGCCACGCCAGCCCATTCGGGATGAAGATTGGATGTCCCGGTTACATACAGAATAATAACTCTTACCTTGATCTTGTTTTACAGGAGAACGTTTCCTCAGGCAGTACATCAGTGCAACCTTCTGTCATTACATCTGCTGTAAAACTTAAAATAGCAAATGGCTCACAACTCGAGGTTCCTGTAGTGGAGTCACAAATGAAACAGACTGAATCACAATTGGAAGAAGCATTGTATGATGTTCAAAATAATCCTGCCAACCCATCCAATTGGGAAACAGGAAAATCCGAGGTGGAGCCATCGGTCATCAGTGATGGACCAGACCAACTGAATTCTCCATTAGAAAAAGACACTATAAAGGGTTCATGCAGACATCAAGTGATGGGGGTATTTTCTGAAGATCAAAATAGGTCTACCGAACTCAATTCTACCCGAGTGCCACTAAATGACCAAGCGGATAATGCTGATTATTCCAAACAGAGAAAAACAGATTTCAGTGTTACCACTTCTGCCATCCTTAGAGAGGTAAACCCTGAAGATGGCAATGAGGTTATTATTACTGACCATACCACGTCTGCTGCGTTCTCCTTCCAGAACTCTCTGTGGTTTGAGCTTGACTAACAACATGGCTCACTGATGTGAATTTATGGCTAACATATTTGATCATGTATTTTATTAGTTTATTACACATTTGTTAATGATGTTTTAGTAATGAATAACCACAAATGCTTTACATAAATACCCATCTAAAGAATTAAAATGAAAAATATTGACTTATAACATTGCAAACATTAACAGCCAACAATTAAAAGCCGTTCTCTCTGCTTTAACTGCTTTGTTTTTCTTTTCTGAGTCTCAGCATGAGGCTTTTATTTCCTTCCTTTATCTTATGTATCTCAGGGCGGCATGGTGGTGTAGTGGTTAGCGCTGTCGCTTCACAGCAAGAAGGTCCGGGTTCGAGCCCCGTGGCCGGCGAGGGCCTTTCTGTGTGGAGTTTGCATGTTCTCCCCGTGTCCGCGTGGGTTTCCTCCGGGTGCTCCGGTTTCCCCCACAGTCCAAAGACATGCAGGTTAGGTTAACTGGTGACTCTAAATTGACCGTAGGTGTGAGTGTGAATGGTTGTCTGTCTCTATGTGTCAGCCCTGTGATGACCTGGCGACTTGTCCAGGGTGTACCCCCAGGGGCGTCACTAGGCCTTGTTTACTGGGACACGTGCCCCAGTAAGAAAATGTTGAAAGATTTTCGTAACAAACTAGTTTCTTTGGCAGATCATTTATCTACTGTAAGTTGTAGGACAGAGTGTGTTTCAAACTTCTATCGCCTCTTCTTTCTAACTAATATTCTGATTGGTCTGGGAGATTCTCACTGTAAACATAGCGTGCGTGCGGCGTGCCATGAGTCCATTTAGCCTACTGGAGAGATGAGTCTACTCTTTGGATGAGTCAGAGAACGGGCTCTGGATGAGTTAAGGTAGCGCGAAGTTTTTGCAGCAAAACTAAGCAAACCATATTCCAACAAACCCATTAAACTACATCGAATTAAACAATATTAAATTACGTTTCCAGATGGATATCAGACAATTCTTCTCACGAAGCAGAGACGGGGCAGGGAAACAGTGACAGGTGAGGAGGAGGGTGAGAGAGGTAAGATTAAGGTTGTAGGTTATGTGCTAGTCAGTCATAACTAACCAGCTAAGTTCGTGAATCGTGAGAGTTGAGGTGACACGTTTAGCATCAGCATGCATTAAAAGCACAAATGCCAACAATACATTTTTTGGGGACTGGGATGTGTTTTCTGTCTCGTTGACCTATTCCTCGCATAACTTCATCCACGAGAGCATGAGAATTATCCACTTTGCATACACTACCGTTCAAAAGTTTGGGGTCACTTTGAAATGTCCTTATTTTTGAAAGAAAAGCACTGTTCTTTTCAATGAAGATCGCTTTAAACTAATCAGAAATGCACTCTATACATTGCTAATGTGGTAAATGACTATTCTAGCTGCAAATGTCTGGTTTTTGGTGCAATATCTCCATAGGTGTATAGAGGCCCATTTCCAGCAACTCTCACTCCAGTGTTCTAATGGTACAATGTGTTTGCTCATTGCCTCAGAAGGCTAATGGATGATTAGAAAACCCTTGTACAATCATGTTAGCACAGCTGAAAACAGTTGAGCTCTTTAGAGAAGCTATAAAACTGACCTTCCTTTGAGCAGATTGACTTTCTGGAGCATCACATTTGTGGGGTCGATTAAATGCTCAAAATGGCCAGAAAAATGTCTCAACTATATTTTCTATTCATTTTACAACTTATGGTGGGAAATAAAAGTGTGACTTTTCATGGAAAACACAAAATTGTCTGGGTGACCCCAAACTTTTGAACGGTAGTGTAGGTTGGGGAAAAGGGCTAACCTGTTTTTGGCATTTCTCATTAAATTGTCTAATCTCTACATTAGCAATAGATAGGCGCGCAGAGGCGTTCTCATTTAACGTTAGGCTAAAAAACTGGCTAAAAAACGTTAGGCTGAAAAACGGACTGAGTGAGTTTGGAGCGTAAATCCATCAAAACACAAGAAACAAGTGCTCCTTCCTCGAGATTTGAAAATGGGGTTGACCAAAGCTGTGGAGCGTGCCTAATGGAAAGCCGGTTGTCTAAGGATAGGCTGACATTAAAAATATACACTAGTTCAATGGCCTCTGTTACGAGTAGCCTAGTATATTGCAGTTGCCTGTTACGAGTAGCCTATATTGCTATAATTACAATCGCATAACATGGCCCACTGGCCATGGAGGGAGGTTGACCTGCCGTTTTTTCTGTTAGGCTACTTGGGAGATCTACCTCAGGCTATGCCAACTGGCAACAGCAAAGGTTGATCCAGAACTGTTCAAATAATTTACTCACTTCGGGGATTTGGTTGCTTTTCCTGAGCATGAAGGAGGCCTACCTCCCAATCTGTATTATCATTTTGAGCGCATATTATGCTTGAAATGACATGCATATAATTATTGCAAGAGGTGGCACGGTGGTGTAGTGGTTAGCGCTGTCGCCTCACAGCAAGAAGGTCCGGGTTCGAGTCCCGTGGCCGGCGAGGGCCTTTCTGTGCGGAGTTTGCATTTTCTCCCCATGTCCGCGTGGGTTTCCTCCGGGTGCTCCGGTTTCCCCCACAGTCCAAAGACATGCAGGTTAGGTTAACTGGTGACTCTAAATTGACCGTAGGTGTGAATGTGAATGGTTGTCTGTGTCTATGTGTCAGCCCTGTGATGACCTGGCGACTTGTCCAGGGTGTACCCCGCCTTTCACCCGTAGTCAGCTGGGATAGGCTCCAGCTTGCCTGCGACCCTGTAGAACAGGATAAAGCGGCTACAGATAATGAGATGAGATGAGATAATTATTGCACATATTACATTTTCCTTTTTTTCAGATTTTGTTTTTAAACTCAGAATACATAATTATGTAAATTTGCTGAGGGAGTGCTGTATTATGCTTAGGCGAGTAGATCAGGTTTTGTTTTTTGCCTGTTGCTGCTGCAGGGAGTAAGGAGCAGACTACTGCTGGAGGAGCAGGAGAAGGAAGAGAGATTGAGGTGGAATTGAGGCTCAGCGAGAGTGTGGAGAAAGACAGGGGAGAGACAGGAGAGAGACAGAGAGGACACCATGGAAATCAGACTGAAAATACAGAGGACATTACAGAGGACACTAGGCAGGGAGCAAGAGGAAACAGGAGTGTTAACAATGGGAATGGGAATGTCAGTGATCTTGGGGGAATGCATGATGGTCCTACCCAGATTAAGTTGGCCCAGTATCCACAGCGCAGATTTGGGTTGAAAAAGCGATCATTTACTTCCAACTGGTTTGAGACCTTTCCCTGGTTAGAGTATTCTGTATCTAGAGATGCCGCTTTTTGTTTTTCATGCAGAATGTTTGGAAAAAACATGAAACACGACACTTTTGTTAGCTCTGGTCTAAGCAATTGGAAAAAAGCTCTAGATCTCTTTAGAGAGCATGAGAAAACACTTGCCCATAAAGGAAGTATGACTTCCTGGCACAGCTTCAAATCCTGTGCTGCTCATCATGGTAGTGTAGTTGCACAGTTACACTCAGCACAGGAGGCAGAAATCAGAGAGAGGCGGGAGTATATCACACGTATCGTGGCCACCACACAATTTCTAGCAAAACAAAATATTCCGTTTCGTGGTCATGATGAGGGGACATCTAGCCTAAATCAAGGAAATTTCCTTGAGTCTTTGAAATATTTACAGCAGTTTGATCCTTTTCTACAGTCATACTCGGCCCCATCAAATGCTACATATTTATCACCTCTATCACAAAATGAGATGATTAAGTGCTGTGCAGAGGAGGTCACAGCAGCTCTAGTTAGGGAAATAAAGCAAGCTGGGATGTTTTCAATCATGGCAGATGAAGCCAAAGATGGCAACACTGAGCAACTGGCTATATGTGCCCGCTATGTCACTGAAGGCAAGGTAAAGGAGTGTTTGCTGGAATTTGATGCTGAAAGCATAACTGCAGCTATTGAAAAAGAGTTGGTTCGCAATGGCATAACACACCTTAAGTGTGTTGCGCAAGCATACGATGGGGCATCGGTCATGAGTGGTGCTGTTGGTGGTGTCCAAGCCAGATTTAGGGTGAATCACCCAGAGGCAATTTATGTTCACTGTTACGCTCACCAATTAAACTTAGTCCTGTGTCACACCTGCCATGCAGTACCAGAGGCCAGGAATTTGTTTGACCTTTTGCAGAGTGTTTACTCATTTTTCAGCTCTTCTTTAGTGAATCATCATAAATTCATAACTGTACAAAGTAAAGTAAAGTAACTTTATTGGTCTCCCTAGGGAGAAATTTAGCTTAGAATCAGGGAACATTGCTGCATCAAGAAAGGGACACAAACACACATCTAATTAACTAAAAGAACATATGTGCAATCCGGCATATTTGCTCCAGGTGAACTGTGCAAATTAAAAATCCTAACATTGATACATACAAACATTCAAACAAGTACCATTAATACATTCATACATACATACATACATACATACATACAAAACTATTCATACATACATACAAACATACCTACCTAACATCCACTCAAGTAATATCCATACATACATACCTATCCAAGACGGCACGGTGGTGTAGTAGTTAGCGCTGTCGCCTCACAGCAAGAAGGTCCAGGTTCGAGCCCCGTGGCCGGCGAGGGCCTTTCTGTGCGGAGTTTGCATGTTCTCCCCGTGTCCGCGTGGGTTTCCTCCGGGTGCTCCGGTTTCCCCCACAGTCCAAAGACATGCAGGTTAGGTTAACTGGTGACTCTAAATTGACCGTAGGTGTGAATGTGAGTGTGAATGGTTGTCTGTGTCTATGTGTCAGCCCTGTGATGACCTGGCGACTTGTCCAGGGTGTACCCCGCCTTTCGCCCGTAGTCAGCTGGGATAGGCTCCAGCTTGCCTGCGACCCTGTAGGACAGGATAAAGCAGCTAGAGATAATGAGATGAGATGAGACATACCTATCCATACATCCAATCTAATAACATCTATGCATTCCTAGATATCTCACAAAAATTAATACCATTCCTACAGTCATATATATATAAATTACATTCATACATTTCATTCATACAGTAGTTCTAAATCACCTGTGCAAAATAACCAAAGAAAGATAACACATTCTAGTCTTCCACCTATGCATACCTACACCATCCATTTATTAGCCCACATACATTCACCTCTGATTATTCAGAAACTTAATTGAAAGAGGGATGAATGTTTATACCTGCTGTGTTTACATAAAGGGACACTATATCTCCTCCCTGAGTGTAAAAGTATATATTCAGAATAAAGCACATGGGAACTGTCAGATAAAATACCTTTAGTCTGACTAATTAAATGAACTGGGCTTGCAGCCATCTGAGCTGGTGAGTCAATCAAAGACCCGCTGGTCATGCCAGTTGCGGTCTATAAATGCCATCTTAAACACCTACCCTGCCGTTCTTCAGTGTCTCGCAACCATGGATACCCCCATGGCCATAGGGCTCCACATCAAACTCAGCAAGTTTTCCACTGTACACATGTTGATGATGTTTAAGACATTCCTATCAGAGAATTTGCACAAATTCCTACAGAGTGAAACAGTGGACCTTGCTCGAGCTGTAGAGTACAAGGAAGCAGTGTGTGACACTCTCAAAAAGATGCGCACGGATGAAATGGCTGCAAGGCTCTATGAAAATGTCAAGAATTTCTGTGCAGCCAACCATATTGCAGAGCCATGTTCTAGACAAAGGCAGAAGCAAAAGAGAATGGATGACTATGTAGTGGAGGCTAGCTTCGGTGCAACAGATCTGAGTGATGCAGAGAGCCTAAAAAGGAACATTTATCTGCCTTGCCTTGAGAGGATGGTAGCTGAAATGGATCAGCGTTTCTCATCCATCAATGGTCAAATTCTTCAAGGTGTTCAAGCATGTAGTCCAGAATCAAAAAATTTTCTCTGTGAGGAGGATCTCAGATGTCTGGCAGATCATTACAGTGTGGAACTTATAGTGGTGCTTGAAAGTTTGTGAACCCTTTAGAATTTTCTATATTTCTGCATAAATATGACCTAAAACACCATCAGATTTTCACACAAGTCCTAAAAGTAGATAAAGAGAACCCAGTTAAACAAATGAGATAAAAATATTATACTTGGTCAGTTATTTCTTGAGGAAAATGATCCAATATTACATATCTGTGAGTGGCAAAAGTATGTGAACCGTTGCTTTCAGTATCTGGTGTGACCCCCTTGTGCAGCAATAACTGCAACTAAACATTTCCGGTAACTGTTGATCGGTCCTGCACACCGGCTTGAAGGAATTTTAGCCCATTCTTCCATACAGAACAGCTTCAACTCTGGGATGTTGGTGAGTTTCCTCACATGAACTGCTCGCTTCAGGTCCTTCCACAACATTTCGATTGGATTAAGGTCAGGACTTTGACTTGGCCATTCCAAAACATTAACTTTATTCTTCTTTAACCATTCTTTGGTAGAACAACGTGTGTGCTTAGGGCCGTTGTCTTACTGCAGGACCCACCTTCTCTTGAGATTCAGTTCATGGACAGATGTCCTGACATTTTCCTTTAGAATTGGCTGGTATAATTCAGAATTCATTGTTCCATCGATGATGGCAAGCCATCCTGGCCCAGATGCAGCAAAACAGGCCCAAACCGTGATACTACCACCACCATGTTTCACATATGGGATAAGGTTCTTATGCTGGAATGCAGTGTTTTCCTTTCTCCGAACATAACGCTTTTCATTTAAACCAAAAAGTTCTATTTTGGTCTCATCTGTCCACAAAACATTTCTCCAATAGCCTTCTGGCTTGTCCACATGATCTTTAGCAAACTGCAGACGAGCAACAATGTTCTTTTTGGAGAGCGGTGGCTTTCTCCTTGCAACCCTGCCATCCACACCATTGTTGTTCAGTGTTCTCCTGATGGTGGACTCATGAACATTAACATTAGCCAATGTGAGAGAGGCCTTCAGTTGCTTAGAAGTTACCCTGGGGTCCTTTGTGACCACACCGACTATTACACGCCTTGCTCTTGGAGTGATCTTTGTTGGTCGACCACTCCTGGGGAGGGTAACAATGGTCTTGAATTTCTTCCATTTGTACACAATCTGTCTGACTGTGGATTGCTGGAGTCCAAACTCTTTAGAGATGGTTTTGTAACCTTGTCCAGCCTGATGAGCATCAACAATGCTTTTTCTGAGGTCCTCAGAAATCTCCTTTGTTCATGCCATGATACACTTCCACAAACATGTGTTGTGAAGATCAGACTTTGATAGAGCCCTGTTCTTTAAATAAAACAGGGTGCCCACTCACACCTGATTGTCATCCCATTGATTGAAAACACCTGACTCTAATTTCACCTTCAAATTAACTGCTAATCCTAGAGGTTCACATACGTTTGCCACTCAGATATGTAATATCAGATCATTTTCCTCAATAAATAAATGACCAAGTATAATATTTTTGTCTCATTTGTTTAACTGGGTTCTCTTTATCTACTTTTAGTACTTGTGTGAAAATCTGATGAAGTTTTAGGTCATATTTATGCAGAAATATAGAAAATTCTCAAGGGTTCACAAACTTTCAAGCACCACTGTAAATGGGAGGAAGTTTTGGTTGCCAAAAATTACATAGCCAGCAAGAAGGAAACCCTTTCCCTTGAGAATATACTTAGTGTCTTCAACTTGCTAGACAGTGTTATGTTCCCGACTTTGACAAAGCTCCTTCAAATTGCCCTCACCATCCCAGTCAATAGTTGCACTTGTGAAAGGTCTTTCTGTGTGTTGAGATGACTCCACACATGGCTTAGATGCACTATGGGCCAGGATAGGCTTCACCACCTTGCCATTTTGTCAGTTGAGCGGGAACAAGTTTGTAACTTGAATCAAAGTCAAGTGATAGATCGCTTTGCACAACTGAAAAACAGGCATTACAGTCTACTGCTGAAATGAGTTAGTGACAAGTTAGCCTAAGCTTGTCAAATGCTTACAAATTACAGATAGCCTACACATTATTAATGCGTAATGATTGAAAAAAGATTGAAAAACCAGGCATTAGCCTACACTATACTGTTTAAGAAATGAGTGACAAGTTGAAATGTTCCTTGGTTTACTTTTTTTCCCTAAATTGCTTCTTTACTCTTGTGGAATGTAATACAAATGCATAATAGAAAACTTGAATCAAATACATAACAAAATTAGTTAGGTTATTCAGCTGTTTAGCTGTTCCATGAAATGTTTGGCAGGTTTACTGCATATGAAAGACAATAGAGTATGTTTAAATAAACGTCTTAATGCATTCTTGAACAGACTCTCCCTTTTTAACTTTACCAGTAGATGTATATCAGGAACGTTAAGGTGCATTGTGTGTGTGTGTGTGTGGGGGGGGGGGGGGGGGGGGGGCAGTGCCCCAGTAAAGCTTAATTCCTAGTGATGCCCCTGTGTGCCACGGCTTTCGCCCGTAGTCAGCTGGAATAGGCTCCAGCTTGCCTGCGACCCTGTAGAACAGGATAAAGCGGTTAGAGATCTTATGTATCTCAAATTATTGTCATTCACATTCTTTGGCCAGGTTTCTCGTTCAGCCTTTAAGAACAGTTGGTGCTTGTCATTTTTAAATAAATTCCTCTGATTCCAAAAAGCAAATGATCCTAACCCCTTCTAAATGATTTGTATTTTTGGACATGGCCTATTTCCAGTTCTGCAGGAGTGTGGAGACGCTTTGTTAGAGGTGGTGATGAATTGAGTCGTGTTCTTCCAGAAAAATTTTGTCTATCATATAAATCTCATGTGCTTTGTCCTAAGCCAGGGGTGTAAAAAGTCCAGCCCCAGGGCCAAATGCAGCCCAGAGAGACATGTAAACTTCCTTTTGTATTTACGCTTGAGAGTTTAACTCCAGGTTGTCCTTAACATTAGGGAGAGCCACATCTCCTTTAACTTCTTCCAGTGTGCTTTCCCTGTTTCTAATAAGGCACATAAAAATTAAGTAGTTTTCATCATTAGGGATGCAAACTTAAATAAATGAGACTACGCACCAGAGGTGGACAGTAACGAAGTACATTTACCTGAGGACTGTACTTAAGTACACTTTTTGAGTATCTGTACTTTACTTGAGTATTATTTTTTTTTGGAAACTTATGACTTTAACTTCACTACATTTGAAAGGCAAATATCATACGGTACTTTTCACTCCACAACATTTCTATCAAGGTCCTTGTTACTCGATACTACAGTGGTGCTTGAAAGTTTGTGAACCCTTTAGACTTTTCTATATTTCTGCATAAATATGACCTAAAACATCATCAGATTTTCACACAAGTCCGAAAAGTAGATAAAGAGAACCCAGTTAAACAAATGAGACAAAACTATTATACTCGGTCATTTATTTATTACATATCTGTGAGTGGCAAAAGTATGTGAACCTTTGCTTTCAGTATCTGGTGTGACCCCCTTGTGCAGCAATAACTGCAACTAAACGTTTCCGGTAACTGTTGATCAGTCCTGCACACTGGCTTGGAGGAATTTTAGTCCATTCCTCCGTACAGAACAGTTTCAGCTCTGGGATGTTGGTGGGTTTCCTCACATGAACTGCTCGCTTCAGGTCCTTCCACAACATTTCGATTGGATTAAGGTCAGGACTTTGACTTGGCCATTCCAAAACATTAACTTTATTCTTCTTTAACCATTCTTTGGTAGAATGACTTGTGTGCTTAGGGTCGTTGTCTTGCTGCATGACCACCTTCTCTTGAGATTCAGTTCATGGACAGATGTCCTGACATTTTCCTTTAGAATTCGCTGGTATAATTCAGAATTCATTGTTCCATCAATGATGGCAAGCCGTCCTGGCCAAGATGCAGCAAAACAGGCCCAAACCGTGATACTACCACCACCATGTTTCACAGATGGGATAAGGTTCTTATGCTGGAATGCAGTAGTTTTTTTTCTCCAAACATAATGCTCCTCATTTAAACCAAAAAGTTCTATTTTGGCATCATCCGTCCACAAAATATTTTTTCAATAGCCTTCTGGCTTGTCCACATGATCTTTAGCAAACTGCAGACGAGCAGCAATGTTCTTTTTGGAGAGCAGTGGCTTTCTCCTTGCAACGCTGCCATGCACACCATTGTTGTTCAGTGTTCTCCTGATGGTGGACTCATGAACATTAACATTAGCCAATGTGAGAGAGGCCTTCAGTTGCTTAGAAATTACCCTGGGGTCCTTTGTGACCTCGCTGACTATTACACGCCTTACTCTTGGAGTGATCTTTGTTGGTCGACCACTCCTGGGGAGGGTAACAATGGTCTTGAATTTCCTCCATTTGTACACAATCTGTCTGACTGTGGATTGCTGGAGTCCAAACTCTTTAGAGATGGTTTTGTAACCTTTTCCAGCCTGATGATTATCAACAATGCTTTTTCTGAGGTCCTCAGAAACCTCCCTTGTTCTTGCCATGATGCACTTCCACAAAGATCAGACTTTAATAGATCCCTGTTCTTTAAATAAAACAGGGCGCCCACTCGCACCTGATTGTCATACCATTGATTGAAAACACCTGACTCTAATTTCACCTTCAAATTAAATGCTCATCCTAGAGGTTCACATACTTTTGCCACTCACAGACATGTAATATTGGATCATTTTCCTCAATAAATAAATGACCAAGTATAATATTTTTGCCTCATTTGTTTAACTGGGTTCTCTTTATCTACTTTTAGGACTTGTGTGAAAATCTGATGATGTTTTAGGTCATATTTATGCAGAAATATAGAAAATTCTAAAGGGTTCACAAACTTTCAAGCACCACTGTATGAAGCAGCTTTGAAAGTGGATGTTTTTTCTTTTCTAAAACGTGGTTGTTGTTTCCGCAGGTGACACTGACAGCCGATCAGTAATCACTAGGGTCACGTGACGTCCATAGACTGTATAAAATCAAGATGAGTGATTTCTCAGCAGCTTTATTTAACACGATCAGTTGATGGCGGAATGGAAGGAGGCGGTTCTTCTGGAGAATAATGCACACACTCATGGCCCATAAACCCATGTTTCAGTTTTCTGAAAGGATTAAAGATTCGTTTCGTTTTAAATGTTTGCTTTGTTTGCTCAAAACGAACCACATCACGATGTTCAAAAACTCACCGTCCGACCTATGGAAGCATATTGAGGAATGTAAACGTTTTATTCCAAGAGAAAGCTTGTAATGAAGTTGTCTGTGCTTTTAGAGCGAGCGATAACGTTGCAATAGCTGTGCAGTCTGGTTAGTTTAATGACTTTCTGTGGATTTGCCCGCCAAGTTGCCATCGTCTTGTCCGCGGCTAACGCTAACACACAGCTAGTTAACTTGGACGCTGTTAGTTAGCATGTAAACACGGAGTTACGCTAACATGAATAATGCTAACTTATCTGAAGTCCTTTCAGAAATATGTTTTAGCATCTCATCTTATTTCATCTCATTATCTCTAGCCGCTTTATCCTGTTCTACAGGGTCGCAGGAAAGCTGGAGCCTATCCCAGCTGACTACGGGCGAAAGGCGGGGTACACCCTGGACAAGTCGCCAGGTCATCACAGGGCTGACACATAGACACAGACAACCATTCACACTCACATTCACACCTACGGTCAATTTAGAGTCACCAGTTAACCTAACCTGCATGTCTTTGGACTGTGGGGAAAACCGGAGCACCCGGAGGAAACCCATGCGGACACGGGGAGAACATGCAAACTCCGCACAGAAAGGCCCTCGCCGGCCACGGGGCTCGAACCCGGACCTTCTTGCTGTGAGACGACAGCGCTAACCACTACACCACCGTGCCGCCCTATGTTTTAGCATAATATTGCCAAATAAACTGAATGTAGAAAAGTTTCTTTTCTAGTAGCGTTAGCTACCCAATATGATTTAGAGTTTGAAAAGCGTTTGTTAGCATGTCAGGTGGAGCTTCACTGACTAGCTTAACATTAAACCACCATGATGCACAGCATGTGTTCATTTTGTGAATTCTCATTTCTGTCTTTGGTAACAGCATTAGGTTTGTAAGCGTTGTGGCAATAATACAACAATGCGATGACAGAAAATGTCCTTTTAATACTTAAGTATTTTTAAAAGCCAGTACTTCAGTACTTTAACTTACAGTGGTGCTTGAAAGTTTGTGAACCCTTTAGAATTTTCTATATTTCTGCATAAATATGACCTAAAACATCATCAGATTTTCATACAAATCTTAAAAGTAGATAAAAGAGGACCCAGTTAAACAAATGAGACAAATATATTATACTTGGTCATTTATTTATTGAGGAAAATGATCCAATATTACATATCTGTGAGTGGCAAAAGTATGTGAACCTTGGCTTTCAGTATCTGGTGTGACCCCCTTGTGCAGCAATAACTGCAACTAAACATTTCTGGTAACTGTTGATCAGTCCTGCACACCGGCTTGGAAGAATTTTAGCCCATTCCTCCGTACAGAACACCTCACATGGGTTTCCTCACATGAACTGCTCACTTCAGGTCCTTCCACAACAGTTTTGATTGAATTAAGGTCAGGACTTTGACTTGGCCATTCCAAAACATTAATTTTATTCTTCTTTAACCATTCTTTGGTAGAATGACTTGTGTGCTTAGGGTCATAGTCTTGCTGCATGACCCACCTTCTCTTGAGATTCAGTTCATGGACAGATGTCCTGACATTTTCCTTTAGAATTCACTGGTATAATTCAGAATTCATTGTTCCATCAATGATGGCAAGCCGTGCTGGCCCAGATGAAGCAAAACAGGCCCAAACTATGATACTACCACCACCATGTTTCACAGATGGGATAAGGTTCTTATGCTGGAATGCAGTGTTTTCCTTTCTCCAAACATAATGCTTCCCATTTGAAACAAAAAGTTCTATTTTGGTCTCATCCATCCACAAAACATTTTTCCAATAGCCTTCTGGATTGTCCACGTGATGTTTAGCAAACTGCAGACGAGCAGCAATGTTCTTTTTGGAGAGCAGTGACTTTCTCCTTGCAACCCTGCCATGCACACCATTATTGTTCAGTGTTCTCCTGATGGTGGACTCATAAACATTAACATTAGCCAATTTGAGCAAGGCATTCAGTTGCTTAGAAGTTACCCTTGGGTCCTTTGTGGCCTTTCTGACTATTATATGCCTTGCTCTTGGAGTGATCTTTGTTGGTCAACCACTCCTGGGGAGAGTAACAGTGGTATTGAATTTCCTCCATTTGTATGCAATCTGTCTGTCTGTGGATTGGTGAAGTCCAAACTCTTTAGAGATGGTTTTGTAACCTTTTCCAGCCTGATGAGCATCAACAATGCTTTTTCTGAGGTCTTCAGAAATCTCCTTTGTTCGTGCCATGATACACTTCCACAAACATGTGTTGTGAAGATCAGACTTTAATAGATCCCTGTTCTTTAAATAAAACAGGGTGCCCACTCACACCTGATTGTCATCCCATTGATTGAAAACACCCGACTCTAATTTCACCTTCAAATTAAATGCTCATCCTAGAGGTTCACATACTTTTGCCATTCACAGATATGTAATATTGGATCATTTTCCTCAATAAATAAATAACCAAGTATAATATTTTTGTCTCATTTGTTTAACTGGGTTCTCTTTATCTACTTTTAGGACTTGTGTGAAAATCTGATGATGTTTTAGGTCTTATTTATGCAGAAATATAGAAAATTCTAAAGGGTTCACAAACTTTCAAGCACCACTGTAAGTAAAAATTTGACTGGACAACTTTCACTTGTATCAGAGTAACATTTAACCAGTGGGATCTGTACTTTGACTGGAGTAATGAAATTGGGTACTTTGTCCACCTCTGCTACGCATTACGGAAAAGTGTGGAATTTGGTTTTAGTAATTTCCAGGTCTGGATAAGTATGTAAAAAGAAAATTAGATTATGGAAAAATATTTCTGTTTCCAGACTATTGCCCTTTACTACACTGCAAAAAACTGAATTTGAGGAGAAAATTCCTTAACACTAGTGAAATTATCTTGCTGCACGGACAGATACTTTTCCTTGACAAGACATCTTGGAATAAATTGGTTACAATCTAGAACTAGTTTTAATAATCTCAGAGTTGGTGTCTTGTATTCTTCTAATAGGAAATGCTAGATGGTTTCAACTACATTCAAGATATTCTAACTTAAGATATCATTTTTTCAGTGTAGAAGAATACAATACACCAACTCTGAGATTATTAAAAGTAGTTCTAGATTGTAACCAATTTATTCCAAGATGTCTTGTCAAGGAAAAGTGTCTGTCCATGCAGCAAGATAATTTCACTAGTGTTAAGGAATTTTCTCCTCAAATTCAGTTTTCAGGTTTTTGCAGTGTATTTCTAAAATATAAAATTAAACCAAAATTTTCAAACCAGTACGAGTTTGATGTCGTTGAATTTAAGCAAGGCAAGACGTGTACGTGATATGTCTGAGGTGATTTCTGTGGCATCTGCCATCAGTGAACTATCTGATGTGAGCATGCTGGACTTCGTCATATCTCTGGAGAACTTAAAAAAAAAATCGGTGAGAGAACACATTGCAACACTACAAATGTAAGAACGGGTCATTGCAAGTTTTCTGCAGAGGTAGACAAAGTACCCAACTTCATTACTTCATCACAAAATGAACACATGCTGTGCATCATGGTGGTTTAATGTTTAGCTAGTCAGTGAAGCTCCACCTGACATGCTAGCAAACGCTTTCAAACTCTAAATCATATTGGGTAGCTAACGCTACTCATCTCATCTCATTATCTCAAGCCGCTTTATCCTTCTACAGGGTCGCAGGCAAGCTGGAGCCTATCCCAGCTGACTACGGGCGAAAGGCGGGGTACACCCTGGACAAGTCGCCAGGTCATCACAGGGCTGACACATAGACACAGACAACCATTCACACTCACATTCATGCCTACAGTCAATTTAGAGTCACCAGTTAACCTAACCTGCATGTCTTTGGACTGTGGGGGAAACCGGAGCACCCGGAGGAAACCCACGCGGACACGGGGAGAACATGCAAACTCCACACAGAAAGGCCCTCGCCGGCCCCGGGGCTCGAACCCAGGACCTTCTTGCTGTGAGGCGACAGCGCTAACCACTACACCACCGTGCCGCCCGCTAACGCTACTAGAAAAGAAAAAATTCTACATTCTGTTTATTTGGCAAGATTATGCTAAAACATATTTCTGAAAGGACTTCAGATAAGTTAGCATTATTCATGTTAGCGTAACTCTGTGTTTACATGCTAACTAACAGCGTCCAAGTTAACTAGCTGTGTGTTAGCGTTAGCCGCGGACAAGGCGATGGCAACTTGGCGGGCAAATCCACAGAAAGTCATTAAACTAACCAGACTGCACAGCTATTGCAACGTTATCGCTCGCTCTAAAAGCACAGACAACTTCATTACAAGCTTTCTCTTGGAATAAAACGTTTACATTCCTCAATATGCTTCCGCAGGTCGGACGGTGAGTTTTTGAACGTCGTGATGTGGTTCGTTTTCAGCAAACAAAGCAAACATTTAAAACGAAACGAATCTTTAATCCTTTCAGAAAACTGAAACATGGGTTTATGGGCCATGAGTGTGTGCATTATTCTCCAGAAGAACCGCCTCCTTCCATTCCGCCATCAACTGATCGTGTTAAATAAAGCTGCTGAGAAATCGCTCATCTTGATTTTATACAGTCTATGGACATCACGTGACCCTAGTGATTACTGATTGGCTGTCTCAGTGTCACGTGTGGAAAAAAACAACCACGTTTTAGAAAAGAAAAGATATAAACTTCCACTTTCAAAGCTGCTTCGTAGTAACGAGGACCTTGACAGAAATGTTGTGGAGTGAAAAGTGCGATATTTGCCTTTCGAATGTAGTGAAGTTAGTCATAAGTTTCCAAAAAAAAATAATACTCAAGTATTATTTACAGACACTCAAAAAGTGCACTTAAGTACAGTGCTCAGGTAAATGTACTTCATTGCTGGCCACCTCTGGTTTTCTGAGAGCCGGAATGTTTTGTCGGTGTTGCGGGGCTGCCTCAGGTATGAATGATGGCAAATATCGAGTGTGTACATCTCCGTGTATTTGTGTATCTGTAGGACAATTCATTTGTGTGTCAATTCATTTCTATGTGTTTAAACATAGTTGCTCTTACTTATTTAAGACCTCTGAGCCGGATATCTGTCTTGCTACCATGTTTTATCTTCATACTTGAGCATGTGTGTATGGACGTCTCAGTCACTCAACCAGTCTTTGCAGCAGGATGCAACTGGTTTCCTTGGTGTTTCCATTGCTATGCATGTGTCTGTGTGCTTATGACAGGACAGCTATAACTCTAAACTTTTTGTGACCAATGATTTTACATTTTATTCTCAGTTCTACATTAAGTTTTCAAAATGCATTCTTTTAATGTAGGATTGTTAATTATTAATCACCTTTATGTATAGTTCTTTGTTGAACAGTGTGTGAAAGTGTTGACCATAAACAGTTTTACTCCATCTAATAAGTCCGTACACTTCTGTTCCCTTTTCTTTTGAGGAGTTGTACATCAGCATCTCTTCTGTTACCATTACGAGGAGAAAAGAGATCAGGGGTAGGTTTCCTGAAAGCCTCTTAAGGCCAAGAGAATCTTAAATTACCTCGTAAGATCCATCGTCAAGCTAACACAATTTTCCCGGACAACATCGTAGCCCAAGTAGTCCTTTAGTTTGCTCAAAATTTACGAGAGACCCGGACCACTCCTCCAAAACAAAGAGCACCTCGCTCACAGCCAAATACACAGACTACAGACTACGCATGCGCTGTGGAGGAACGCTCACAGTCAGCGGGGGAAACCGGTGTTGAATCTGCTGTCCGTGTTAAATTTTTTTTCTTGACTTTATGGTGCAAGCACATCCAGTTAATTATTAAATAAATATACGCAAAACATTATGAATCTATTTCAATGTGTTATGGAATTACGTATGGATATCGGAATGTCACATTGATATCGCCATACAGTCAAGCCGGAAAGTCTGCACACCCCTTTCACCTTCTCCATGTTTTATTACATTAGAGTTATTCTACAATAGATTTTTTTTTTTTGTCACAAAATAGCCCATAATGACAAACGGAAAGCAGGTTTTTAGAAAATATGCAATTTTATTTTATTGACAAAAATAGGTTATTTAGGGGTTACATATCTGTACACGGGGCGGCACAGTGGTGTAGTGGTTAGCGCTGTCGCCTCACAGCAAGAAGGTCCGGGTTCGAGCCCCGTGGCCGGCGAGGGCCTTTCTGTGCGGAGTTTGCATGTTCTCCCCGTGTCCGCGTGGGTTTCCTCCGGGTGCTCCGGTTTCCCCCACAGTCCAAAGACATGCAGGTTAGGTTAACTGGTAACTCTAAATTGACCGTAGGTGTGAATGTGAGTGTGAATGGTTGTCTGTGTCTATGTGTCAGCCCTGTGATGACCTGGCGACTTGTCCAGGGTGTACCCCGCCTTTCGCCCGTAGTCAGCTGGGATAGGCTCCAGCTTGCCTGCAACCTTGTAGAAGAGGATAAAGCAGCTACAGATAATGAGATGAGATGAGATGAGATGAGATGAGATATCTGTACACACCCTTAGCCTAATACTTGGTTGATGCACCTTTGGCAGCAAGTACAGCTTCGAGGCGTCTTGGGAAAGAAGCTATGAGCTTGGCACACTTGTTTCTGGACATTTTTGCCCATTCCTCTTGGCATATCCTTGCAAGCTCCATCAGGTTGGATGGGGAGCATCATCAGTACACAGCCATTTTCAGCTCCTTCCACAGATGTTCGATTGGATTCAGGTCTGGGTTCTGGCTGGGCCACTCAAGGACATTCACAGACTTTCTCCGAAGCCACTCCTTTGTTCTCTTGGCTGTGTGCTTCAGGTCATGGTCATGTTGGAAGGTAAACCTTCACCCCAGTCCAGTGGCGTGCACAGACATTTTGGGGGGCAAGTGCTCTGGGGGAAAAAAGGGCACTTTTTTGCGCATGTGGAACACCTTATTATAAAAGTCTGAGATTTAACCCTCCTCTTGTGTTTGGGTCGCCACTGACCCGTTTTAGTTTTTAAAGGTGTAAAACAACCACTTAATGTTAATTTATTACATCAAGGCTTTTTGACTTTGCCAGGAATCTCTAGTTGAACAAAATAGAAAAAGAAACTTTTGTTTTCCTAAATCTGAAAATGGTCTAGCAAAAAATATAATACTTGTGGTGTTCGGGTCGTTTTTGACCCGGATATTAAAAAAGCAGGTTATAAAGCAGTAATTACTGCCAAAACATGAATCATAACTGTTCTGCAGGGCAAAGTAGAGTGAGTCAGCTCATCAAGACTGTGTTTATTCACAGATTTCAGTGAGATCATCTTAAAATTTGTAACGAAATATACACACTCAATGGGCTCAACGGAGCTCTCCTTTATTTGCATAACGGCGTGCATACTAGCATAACGTGATATTCTTAATCATGTTATAAAAACACGTCGGAATTGATGGAGAGTGGGGTTGCCTCAATGGTTTAGGCTACATTTAAAATGTTGTTCAGTTTGTTTCTCCATATGGAAAGGGAGCAAATAAGCTGGCAAAGGCTGCCATGTGCAGTTGTTTCTGTATGCGACGGGCTTCTTCAAGACAAAATAATTACAGCTTGGGCTTAGAGGGCAAACAATACATTTTCACTCGATTCATGTGTTACCTGGCTGGTGGGGCAGGGGAAGAGCTGACTGACTGCCCGATGTGTTGTCTGCGCTACGACAAGGCCGTGGCTTCCAGGACGCTATGCTGCTGCAACCTCACATTGAATGCACTGCACGCTTGTTCACGTGACAGAGCAAGAGAGACAGAGGTCCGGTGTGTGTGCGGAGGGGGCACACATCGGGACGTTATTTTCACACACGCTTTTAATGCCGCGGCTTTTCTAAAAGATCATGTCGACATTGGCCTCAGTAAACTGTAAAAAAAAAAAAATTCAAAAGGGCACTTTTTTGGACAGAGGGGCAGGTGTTTGAGCACCACCTTGTGTCTATCTGCGCACGCCACTGCCCCAGTCTGAGGTCCAGAGCGCTCTGGAGCAGGTTTTCTTCAAGGATCTCAGTGTAGTTAGCTGCATTCATCTTTCCCTCTATCAGAACTACAGTAGTCGCCCCATTCCTGCTGCTGAAAAACATCCCCACATCATGATGCTACCACCGCCATGCTTCACTGTAGGGATGGCATTAGCCAGGTGATGAGCAGCACCTGGTTTCCTCCAGACGTGACACTTGGTATTCAGGCCAAAAAGTTCAATTTTGGTTTCATCAGACCACAGAATCTTGTTTCTCATGGTTTGAGAGTCCTCTAGGTGCCTTTTGGCAAACTCCAAGCGGGCTGTCATGTGCCTTTTACTAAGGAGTGGCTTCCGTCTGGCCACTCTACCATGAAGGCCTGATTTGTGGAGTGCTCCCTGGATGGTTGATCTTCTGAAAGGTTCTCCCATCTCCACAATGATACACTGCTCACCTCCCTGGCCAAGGCCCGTCTTCCCCGATCGCTCAGTTTGGCCAGGCAGCCATGTCCAGGAAGATTCTTGGTGGTTCCAAACTTTTTCCATTTACAAATGATGGTGGCCACTGTGCTCTCTGGGACCTGTAAAGCTGCAGCAATTTTTCTGTACCCTTCTCCAGATCTATGCCTTGACACAATCCTGTTTCTGAGGTCTGCAGATAATTCCTTTGACCCCATGGCTTGGACTTTGCTCTGACATGCACTGTCAACTGTGGGACCTTATATAGGCAGGTGTTGGCAATCCCCAGTCATGTCCAAGCAATTGAATTTACCACAGGTGGACTCCAATTAAGTTGTAGAAACATCTCAAGCAGTATCAGTGGAAATAAAACGCACCTCAGCTCACTTTTGGGTGTCATATCAAAAGGGTGTGCATACTTGTGTACATATTTTACATTTTGATTTTTAATAAATTAGCACAAATGTCTAAAAACCTGCTTTCACTTTGTCATTATGGGCTATTTTGTGTAGAATTTTGTGACAAAAAAATGAACTCAAGCTATTGTAGAACAAGTCTGTAACGTAATAAAACGTGGAGAAGGTGAAAGGGGTGTGCAGACCTTCCGGCTTGACTGTATTTTAATCAAACTTAACTCCATTAGGTGAGTGATTCACTAATTTAGTGTCATAAAAGAGACGTTTCTGCACCTCTAACATTGTGTGCGCACAAGAAAGAGGTTTTGATCCATGTGTACCAAAGGAGGTTGGAATTGACCTTTTTTATATATAAGAAATAAAAGGTGGTCAATTCAACCTCCTTCAGTACACACTAATCAAAACCGCTCTCTGTCTGTCTGCGCGCACTTATAACGGAGAACACTGCCCATTTGGCATTGTGAATAACAGCTGAAATAATCCTGACTGCATGATCAGGGGGTAATGGTGAAATGAGCAAGCACAGGGAACACATTTACTTAATTACTTAGCTTATTATTTGCTCATTCTTTCATGTGAACGTTTGTTCATTTAATCAAAAACACGCTTGGAATAAAAATATTGCCCAAAACCAAATTTCATTAATTAATTACCACATTATATATATGTAATGCTTATAGATGATACTATATAATCTCATTTTAAATGCTTTATATTTCATTAGACTTTGGTTAAAAACGAACACCATGTGACCTTATCGACTGGATTTAGCAACTACTAATGCCTTCAGCAACGACAATACGATTGCCTTTAGCAACTATTAAATGCCTATATCGGGGACGCACATTGCAAAGACGCTCTTCGTCCTGTCGCTCTTTAGACTCCTTCTTACGAGCGAGTTTGGGAGAACCGTGTACAAAAAGACAAGGTTCATTGCTTAAGAGAGTCTCTCAACTCACTCTTTAGCTCTAAAGGGCAACGATATCAGGAAACCCACGCCAGTTTAGTTTTTCAGATTTACATAGTAAAAACAGAATAACACTGCACTGTTTTAGCATTGCAGCATGAATAAAATGCTGTGATTGAACTTGTCTGGGTTTGGTTTTCACTGATTTGTATGAGCTACAGTACCTTGCCACAAGGGAACCACAAGAAATTTTGGGCCCTATGAAAGAATACTGTAGATCATCAGCAATTCATTGCTTAAGAGAGTCTCTCAACTCGCTCTTTAGCTCTAAAGGGCAACGATATCAGGAAACCCACGCCAGTTTAGTTTTTGCTAAACATAATATGAAAGGTGATTTGGGACACACCAGCGCTCTGCGTGGCGGTGCTTCTGTGCTCGCTTTGTGGATCCATGGCGTGGTGTTCGAGCGATGTTGCTGGTGGCGTCACGGTGGCTGTGCTGGCGGTGTGGGACTTGTTTTCGTGTGCCTTTTGGTGGGACTGTGGCTGCTACACCACTGGAATGACATCCTGACCCCTATTTGGTGGACTTTTTTTTTTTTCTGTTTATAATTGTAAAGCGACCTTGGGTTTTTAGAAAGGCGCTATATAACATTATTATTATTATAATTACTTGCTTGTTTCTGGCAATTATTTGGCAACATACTAGCTTCCATACTCACAATGTAACATACGTATTAACAGTTGGATTTTAAAATCATTTATTTAAACAAGAAAACATCTAGTTATTTGTATTATGATGTCAAACATGGTCTGAAAAACATACTGTGAAGTCTGGGAATTTGTATGGAAAAAGTATGGAATTCTGAAATGTGTAGGAACCCTGTTAAAGAAAACAACTGACCGACTCTATTTCTATAGAATATTCAAGCCATGGGTTTTCAGTAAGCACTCTTAAATGTACAGTACATAAAATCCTGGTTTAAAATGTAAAATATAAAATCAATTGTTCCATTTCTCACCACTCCAAGGGGATGAACAGTATGTCATGAGATGAACTGTCTGGCAATCTGTTCAACATAATATGAAATTAACGATTTGGTACTTTAAAAATGTTAATTTATTCAACAATACACGAAAATCCAAAGAACACCAGTTCCATACATAAAATCATGGACAATTATGGACCAATTCATAACACAACCTTGTTTTGCTAATCATGAATCTGCCTTTAAAACGGTCCGATAGTTCTTTTGTTGCATCTCCAACACAGAAAAACAATAATGCTGAAGAATAAACCTTGTAACTTTCTTAGAGTGTCAAGCTGAAATAAAAATAATAGCCAATTGTGACTATGAGACCACAAGGTACTTCATATGCCAGGTCATGTTTCTTGATGGGTTAACACCGACTTGGAGCTAATCCATTATCGCTGTGGCAAGGTCAACTGTAGCAAACAAGCAGAACCTGGATACACCACAGCAACCCGGACTGCTGATTAGAAGAGTTCTCTGTGTGAGTATGGGAACTGCTGTTAGAGCTGCTGTCAACAGGACCTTTTAGCAAGAGCTTCTTCTCTCAAGGATGTTAGAGTCTTCTCAGCTCAAGCCTCTCTGTACACAGCCGTCTAGGAACTGGCAGTAACATATGAGTGAGCAAAAATGGCGCTGAATGGGAGCCTCTGTGCCTCCCATGTCGTCCACTAGCACCACAGTGTGAGAGACCTGGTGCAGGTTCATGCTCACGGCCGTCTGTATGTAGGAGCTCACACAGGTGCAGCCACAGCTGCACACCTTCGCCAGTTCCAGGTTGCCACAAAGGTGGAAGGGAATGAGATGAGGTCCATAAGGGATTCTGTTGTGAAGAAAAAGGGAGGAAAAAAGCCATTACATTACAAGTGTTATCAGTAAAGACATATGAGCACTTTCCAGTAGTTTAGTAAAAACAAATTTGCACAAAATTTACACCATAACCAATCTCTCAAGACAGGTCTGGTGTCTAAACTCTGCTCCTTGACTTTCAAAGTAGGGCTGTGTGATGTCCCCTTAATTGGCATCGATGATGTTTACAGTGCAAACATCGTGATGGACGATCATATCGTGGGGGGGGGGATTTTAATACCACATTATTAAATATTTTATTATTATTATTAGGGCTGTAACGATATGCGTATCGAAATCGCGATACGCAGAGCCACGATCCGTATTGTGATACAAGAAGGCAGAATCGCGGTACACCCTTTCAAACTTCTCCTCAGCCCAAAAACAGAGGCGCTTCCAAACTTCAATTTATGAATACTTTACTTTTTATTTAAATTACATTTTAAACTTACTTAAATTACTTTTATTTTTTTATATCTATTAGTAAGTCGTTTTTTCGCCGACCTGCGACAATCTTCTGCGAGTCACGCAACGTCCACACTCTCCACTGGCAGAGCATTCATTTCTTTTAAGCGGTCGCCATTCTGGTTGCGACGCGGGGAGCGAATCTGTAAACAAGCAGCTCATTGGCTGGCTAGGTGTGCCACAAGCCAATCACAATCACTTGACCGGAAAGGCATGCAGTGTTGCCAGATTGGGCGGGTTTAGGTGCTTTTTGGCTGGTTTTGAACATATTTTGGGGTGGAAAACGTTAGCAATATCTGGCAACACTGAAGGCATGTCTGCTTGGGCGGAAGCCTTCTGCGGCAGTTACATTTTGACACGCGAGCAATGTTTCACTATAAAAATTCCGTAATTTCCATCTGTTTTCCGCGATCACTGAAAATCATTGGCCCTATGAGAGTGAGACAGTGAAAGAGCCACCCCCCCCCCCAAAAAAAATCTTAACGGATTTGCACGATTTGGAAAAATGACTTTTTCAGAACCGAAAAAAACAGAGCTTCCGGCTCAACAGTATTATTTTGAGAAATAAAACAATCTTTGGATATACATTTGTTCATTTTTGCATACATATTACTCATTCTCTGCAGTGGTCTGAATTATATGTTATTAAATAGTTAATGTAAGTAAGTAAATGTTAATAAGTCAAATTTACTACTTTAAAAAAAACATTTAAAAAAAATCGTGGGCGTATCGAATCGTGGGTCAAAAATCGCGATACGAATCGAATCGTGAGTTGGGTGTATCGTTACAGCCCTAATTATTATTATTAAAAGTATTAGATACTCATCCGAGGCTTTGGCACGTAAAGAAAAAAGCGCTAGGTGATGTGGAATATTTGGCCTTGACAACGGATATGTGGTCCAGCTGCAACATGATGCCCTACATGTCAGTTACCGTACATTATGTGGACCGAGAGTGGGCAATGCAGTCCAAATGCCTGCACACGAGTTTCATGCGGACAATTTAGAAGACGCATTTGCGCGAGACACTTGCTGAATGGAAAATTGAGGAGAAAAAGATCGCCTGCACAACAACGGGGCGAATATTGTCGCAGCCATCAGGCAATTGAAATGGCCGTGGTTAAGTTGTTTTGGGCACAATTTGAACCTGGCCATAACCAACTCGCTTGCGCAACAGAGGGCCAGTACAGACCGAGCGTTTGGAGTTTGCCGAGCAGTCAACACTGCGTTTGCGCACAGCTGGCTTCGGAGAAATGAGCTGCGCAAAGCGCAGGTGGAAATGAACCTCCCCGAGCACTCACTGATCACGGTAAGATATTAATCAGCTCTAACAATGAAAGACTAGTATTCAAATCATGAGAAGAATCTACACTTAAGCTATTACTCATTGTTTATTTACACCATATCAATTGAAGATGCGTTTTGGCCTTTAGTGCGCACTTGAACGCGCTAATTTTTCCAATTTATTAGTGTTTGAATTATTGCACCAGCTTTTAAAATCATGATTTAATATTGTTTTTTTACTGTCTTTACATTTGTCAGAATCACCTTCATTCTTCCATTTGGTTTGACATTATGGCTTAGAGTGGACCATTTTGTGTCTGAAAGTAGGCCTATTTACCAGATTAAAGTTATTTGACTTCTGCCGAAGTCTGCGCTTCACTGCCGTTTGCAGGGCCGCTGACAGCTTTGGCTGGGCCCGGGACAAAATGCTCTGAATGGCCCCCCCCCCGGGTCAACCCACACACACACCCACCTCTCTTATCCCAGTCTCTACTCACGCGATTGGGGTGCTCTTGAAGGAGCAGCGATGGACGGGGGATTTCGGGCAGGGCTGGGGGCGAACATAGTATACTGTGCGTGCGTACTGTCCAGTGTGAAAAGCAGAGAAGAACACACCGCTCGAGAAACGGCGGGATATGATTGCGGGCTAATGTGAATATTCTTAGCTTCAATCAGATATATGAAACACAATGTTATTAAGCCGTTGTGGTTATGAAATGATTCAGTGCCCTGTGCGTTTGATATGGTGTTCAGTGTGACTTGCTCTCCCCTCGTTTGTAACATGAATTGCGTGCCACGCGTGCCTCGGTTGGGGTTACTTTACAGGGCTGGAAAAAGTTGGCTGTGTCTTACCTGGCTCAGCTGCCCCACTGCCTTTGCTAGTACCTGCTGCATCATCCGAATCTTTTTAAAAATATTTATGCAGTGAGCCCCTGAGTCTCTTGGTTTCTTCCTCTCTTTTTCTCTTTTCTTTTCTCCTGACTTGTGCATGTTGGCAAATGGCACGCACGCTGATTGTCGAAGCGCTATGATCGAACGATGTCGTTTTTTTCCCCTTAATCAAATGCCGCTTTTCCACTACAAACGCGGCTGAGCCGTGCCGTGCTGAGTCGGGCTGTTGGAGTTGCATTTCGACTACAACCGCGCTGAACCGTGCTGGCTGGAAGTGGGTGGACACATTGGGTGGAGTTAGCGAAAGTGGGTGGACGTCACGTGATGTCGTTAAGCAGCGCAAACAGTGACATCAGTGACAGTGGCGGAACAAGTCAGAGCCGGGCCGGGGGCGGGGCAAATGACCGGGCCCTTTATTAAAGCTTATCATAACATCATTTTAGGCTACAAAATGTCCGCAACTGCGGTGTTTACCAATTTCAACACTACCGGGTGCAACTATGTTATTTAGTACATCAAGTCCTTCAAACGAACATGTAACTCAGAAACAAAAAACATTAGGATACTGTACATGGCTCATAATAAAACATCAATAGCCTATACTGCGCGCATTATTTGAAGGGCATACGAATGAGCGCTCAGAGGTTGCAACGGTGACAGGAAGAGTCAGAAATAAAAGGAGGGCGGTGCAAACCTCACTGAATGCACTGTGTTTACCAATTTCAGCACTACGGGGTGCAACTATGTTATTTTGTACATTAAGTCCTTCAAACGAACATGTAACTCAGAAACAAAAAAATATTAGGCGACATACTGTACATGGCTCATAATAAAACATCAATAGCCTACTGCGCGCATTATTTGAAGGGCATACGATGAGCCTTGCGCTCCGCGAACTCGTCCACGATGCTCTGTGTCACTGATTCAGTGAGCTTTTCAGCGGTAGTCTCACGACCCGAATAGTAAACAATAAACATGGAGGACATGGAGTCGTTAGTGTTGCTGGTCTTGGTGCTGTGGCTTGTTGTCACCGACAACGCGGACAGATACTGGCAAGAGCGTATAGATGAGGCGAGGCGCATAAGGCTTCAGAAATTCTCGTAATTCGTAATTATTCTCCTTCCGGGTTTGCGGTGTTTACAGATCCCAGCGCGCTCGCGGGGCGTGTGTGGGCATGTGAGGACACTCCTCCTCACCAATCAGTGCACAGGGGAGTGTCTGCTCACGCCCCCAACCTCACTCGGCACGGCTCGGCTCGCTTCAGCCCCACTCCAAAACGGTGCGAGTTTTAGGGGCTAAGCAGGGCTGAAACGAGCTGAGTCGTGGCGGTTTTTGGTAGTCGAAACGCGAGCCGTGTCGGGCTGAAGTGAGCTGAAGTGAGCTGAAAAAGGGTAGTGGAAAAGGGCCAAAAGAGTCAGACCAAACCATTTTTGCATTAGGGGTGGTAGGGGGTTCTTGATGCCTTTTTCAAAGACAATAAAGGCAAAAGATCTAGAAATCATTAATTGAATGCAAATATAGCACATTTCTCCCCCAAATCAACACATTTTGAAATGAAATAAAATAATCGCAACTTCATGAGAGCCCAGTTCTGGGCCCCCCCCATTCCTGGGCCCGGGACAACATACCCGTTTGTCCCCCCCTGTCGGCGGGCCTGGCCGTTTGATAAGGTGCAATATTTCCCGACTGAAGTCGTTAATAGTGGCTATTTGTTTGAACAACATGACAAATTTTACATTAAAAGTATAGTGTAGGCTAAAAAATGAAGTCAAAATGTATTATTAGTAGCATACTGTATTTGTGTAACCACATGTTATGTTCACTAGCACGTCCCTGCACCATAGCCTACGTGAACAAGCGGTAATAGGATATTACTTTATAATGATTTATATAATTATGTATTTATATATAATTATATGTTATATATTTATATATTAAACAAAACTAACTAACTAAACTAACAATAAACTAACTTTTTAGGTTAAATAGGCCCAGATGATATATGCATGTTTATGACAGGAGGGGGCGTGGTATCACAATGGTGGCTCTCCATCGTGATGGATGATCACCATCGTCGATGGACGATGGCATCGTCTATCGGCACAGCCATATTTCACAGTGAAGCTGAAACGAACGTACCAAATCAAAGTGTACAGCTGGCAGTTTATCATGATGAAAGCTGCATATTTAAAAACCTTCAGGAATCTTAAATAATCTAGCTTGTGTGGTTTTAACACCACATAATATACTACTGTTCGTAAAAATGGACAAATATACATTCTATAGATTAAAAAAGCAGTACCAGCCATCCGTCTTGTAGACGTGTTAAAGAGATGCAGTTTAAAAAAAAAAATTAAATTACCTAGAATTGAGTGCAGCTCGAGAGGCCAACTCCTCCAGCGTGAGAGGTAATGTGAGCTGAATGCTGTGATCGAGAGGATTGGGCTGAGCAAAGGGGTTCCCGAAAAGGTCCAGGTTCTCCAGTGACAGCTTGCGGAAGTCTCCGGGTAACACAGTGAGTTTATTGTGGGCAGCTGACAGGAAACGCATCTTGGCAAGTTGGCCTATGTGAAAGGGCAGCTGTACAAGCTCATTGTCGTCCAGTTTGAGGCTGACAAGCTCACGCAACTTGCAAAAGCAAGCAGGCAGCAGCTTTAGGTGGTTCTGGCTCAGGTCCAGATGCTGCAGAGATTTCTGGAGACTGGAGAGGCACAGTGCTTCACTGAACCTCTCCAAGTGGTTGTTGTGGAGAATCAGTTCTGTCAGGAAACAGAGGTCACCGATGGTGTCTGGGAGCTTCTTGATGTGGTTATTGCTGAGGTCGAGCGTCCGCAGTGATTTTAGAGACAGCATGCGCATGTCCACCCTGGATAGCTTGCAGTAAGACACTTGCAGCTGCTCCAGAGAGTAGGGGAAGCTAGATGTGAGGGGATAGTCCTTCTTGGACATGATGGCGAGCTTCTTTTTGGGTTTCTCCACATCTCTGGCACGAACAGGGGTAAGTGTGGAGAGGGCGAGGCCGTCTCGGACGGTTCCTCTGTGCGCAAGTTGAGCAGCTGAAAGGAACGTTTTCAAGCTGGTGGTATCTGCCTAAAATGGATGCATTAACAAAAGTGAAACCACTCAATAATGCTGCTTTACTTTTATAATCCCTTGTGTTAATTTTAGTTAACTCTAGTCTGAAATGGCATTTATTTAGGCCACCTAGGGAAATGACTCATGAGTGGTTAAAAAAAGCCCACCAGTCAACAAAGTTCCAAAACACACAAGTCCAATTTATAGTCATTAGTCTTACTTAAACGTTGCTGTGGATGTTCTAAAAGCTTTATGCAATTTCTTTCATCCATAATACCTGGCCCTTCTTAGGTCATTTTGGTCCATTTAACAATAAATGTTCTGTAATAGGCGGCACGGTGGTGTAGTGGTTAGCGCTGTCGCCTCACAGCAAGAAGGTCCGGGTTCGATCCCCGTGGCCGGCGAGGGCCTTTCTGTGCGGAGTTTGCATGTTCTCCCCGTGGGTTTCCTCCGGGTGTTCCGGTTTCCCCCACAGTCCAAAGACATGCAGGTTAGGTTAACTGGTGACTCTAAATTGACCGTAGGTGTGAATGTGAGTGTGAATGGTTGTCTGTGTCTATGTGTCAGCCCTGTGATGACCTGGCGACTTGTCCAGGGTGTACCCCGCCTCTCGCCCGTAGTCAGCTGGGATAGGCTCCAGCTTGCCTGCGACCCTGTAGAACAGGATAAAGCGGCTAGAGATAATGAGATGAGATGTTCTGTAATAATCTGTAACTTAACAAGCATGGCTTACAAAACAAGGCAGAGCCTCCACATAAAGTCGCTTTTAACTACCCAAAGTTCATGAGGAATCCACAAGTTTTATTCCCACCCTGAATCGTAGAGGGCCTCCTAACTTGTATAACAGCATGGTCTTCCACACCAGTACACAAATGCGTTGTCACTTGACCACAGAGTTGATGTTTGTGCAGCTGTGTGGGCCATTAGAGGTGTTGAGAATTCTGCCTGAAGTATTTTGCACTGTGAAATATTATGCATACCAGGTAACCTGCATTGTTCTCTTCTGGTGTGTAGCTTGGTTTCTTTAAATATGCAGTGCTTGGCCCAAACTTGAACAAATAAAATTCTTTACATGCTCATATGATGACTTACTAATAGTTTATAGGGCCCCAACTCTTGGCGCAGAAAAAGAAAGAAAGAAGAAGAAAAAAAATCCAAGGGATGCCCCCGTAATTGCTAATATTATAATCTTATAACCCCAAATCACAAAAAGTTGGGATGGTATGGAAAATGCAAATAAAAAACAAAGCAGTGATTTCTAAATTCACTATGACTTGTATTTCATTCCAGACGGTATAAACCCAAGATATTTCATGTTTTGTCTGGTCAACTTTATTTCATTTTTTAACACACATCCATTCCTGTGTTTTAGGCCTGTAACACATTCCAAAAAAAGTTGGGATGGGACATTTTAGGGCTAGCAATGAGGTAAAACAAACCATGATGTGCGATTTGAAACGGGTGACTATTCATGATTAGGGCTGGGTTCAAAAGATCGATCCACAATCCGATATCGATTCACGTTCAAAAAAATACGAGATCGATTCAAAAATGTGTGGATCGATCTCTACCAGGTGGCTATAGGCACTATTTTCTCGACCGCGCAAGGACCGCTATAAAAAGCGGGTGCCGGCAAACGAAACCGAAACTTAAGAACGCGAGATGGCTGAAGCTGCACAGCTAAAATCACCGCCTGGCCTGAAAGCTGATGTATGGCATTACTTTGGATTCAAACGTTACGAGGACAGAGACGAAGTCGACAGAACAAAAGCAGTGTGCAAACTGTGCCACATAGAGGTAAAATATAGTGGCAATACAACCAATCTCCGCAACCACTTATCCAGGCACCACGCCGACACAGTTTCAGCTAAACCTGCGGCGAATCAAACTGCACTGGAGAAGGCATTTGGTGTTAAATTACATGCACAAACACATATGGGGCTGTTCCTGTCAATGGAGCACTTGCATGTGACATCACAGCCGATCCAGATTGTGACAGACGCCATCTTGTCGGTCAAACGCCATTTTCCGCCTTCTACTTCTACTTCTGGTTCTACTTCTGCTTCTACCTTTTCTTCTGGAAAACCCTACTATATACAATTCTACTACAACGGCTGCGGCTACAAGCTCTCCCTACCTGTGCACGTTTTTGATGTTTTTTGTGTGTATTTTTGCGTGTTGTTCGTCTGTACCGGACTTCAATATCCACTACAACTGTATGGACTTATTGGACATTGGTTTCCAGCAGAAAATGACGGTTTGTAGCGACTTCCATCGCATGCACAACATTCCGGACGAGATAGTGAGACCAGCGGGGTCTCCGTGGATTGTTATCGGAAGCAAAGCGAAGGAGGCGGCGCCGGGAGCGGAAGCAAAAGCGAGGCTGCAGGCAGAGCCGGCCTGTTGACTAAGCTCAGAAAACAGCCACTCAAATCTCCACTGCTAAGCCTCTATCTCTCTAACGCCAGATCCATGGTAAACAAGACGGACGATTTGGAATTACAGCTGGAATTACCTTCTTCTATTCTATAATCGGCTGGTCAGTGCTATACTCAATACTTAAGTGACTTACCCGTCCAATGAGGATTATTTTCTTGTTTACAAGATGCCACATCTGAGTCGCTGACAAATCCTGAATTTCTGTAAAGATAACTGTCCAGAGATTTATAAGCACGCATTGCTTCACCACTGAACAGCGAGGGGAAGTTGATGAGGTAATTATACACATCTGGATATTCCGCTGGCAGTTCAATATCCACTGACACGGTCGTGAAAACTCTGTCCGGTAAGCAATAAGGGTCACTAATCTGTAGATCGTTTATTTTAGACATATATCTAGTTATCTGTTCATTAGAAAAATGAGCCGTGTAGTCCGTCGGTTGAAATTGATCCATTCTGTACACGAGTGCAGCAGTATTCAGCTGTGTTTTTTACCGACAAGATGGCGGCTGTGTCCTTTCCAGTCACGTGACTGCAAGATCTCTATAGGGACAGTTTTTAAAGTGACAATCCAGCAATATCTAAGTAAATCGATATCGAATCGTGACCTTATGAATCGGAATCGAATTGACCTAGGAAATCTGGATCGATTCCCAGCCCTAATTATGATTTAGTACAAAATCGGTACCCAGGAAATGCCCATCTTTGCTCCTCAAAGACTGGGCCGAGGATCTCCAGTTTAACAAATCCATGAGAAAATTATTGAAATGTTTAAAAACAATGTTCCTCAAAGATAGACAGGAAGGGATTTGGATATTTCACTCTCAAAGGTGCATAATATTAAACGATTCAAGGAATCTGGATGAATTTTGGTGCATAAAAGGCAAGGCTGCAAGCCTAAGCTGAACACCCGTGATCTCCGATTCCTCAGACAGCATTGGATCAAGAACCGTCAGACATTTATAACTGATATAACCACGTGGGCTTGGGTTTACTTTGGCAAACCTTTGGAGAACACTACAATACAGAGTTACATCCACAAATGCCAGTTAAAACTTTACTGTACAAAAAGGAAGCCTTACGTTAACTGTGTCCAGAAGCACTGTTGACCTCCTTGGGCTCACAGGCATCTGGGATGGACCATCTGTATGGTCTTCCGAATCAGTATTCCAGGTCTTTTTTGGAAGAAATATAGACACCACATGCGTGGGACCAAAGACACAAAGGACCATCCAGACTGTTACCAGCAACAGGTCCAAAAACCAGGGTCTGTTATGGGATGGGTTTGTGTCAGTGCCCTTGGTAAAGGTAACTTACACATCTGTGATGGCGGCATTAATGCAGAAAAGTACAGTGAGATTTCGGAGCAACATATGCTGCCTTCAAGACGACATCTTTTCTAAGGAGATTTCAACAAGACAATGCAAAACCACATTCTTCACACATTACAAAGGCATGGCTGTGGAAGAAGAGGGTGTCTGTCCCCTCTGTCCCCAATAAATGATGTGTGGAGAATTTTGAAATAAAAATGTGACAACCCTGTACTGTTGCACACCTTAAGACCTGTTTACAGGAAGAACGGGACAAAAATAACTCTTGAAACACTTCATCACTTGGTGTCTTCAACATCTTTTTAAAAAGTGTTGTGAGAAGGAATGGCAATATTATAAAAAGTGGTAAATGCTTTACTGTCCCAACTTTTTTTGAAACGTGTTGCAAGAATCAAAATTGAAGTGTGTATTAAAAAAAAAAACCACAATCAAATTAATGAGGTAAAGAAGAAGAATGTCCTGTTGTATAGCTGTGAGTGCAATACAGGTCAAAGATTATTTACAAATCATTGTTTTCAGTTTTAATATGTCAGTTTCAACATACTGTCCCAAATTGTTTTGATATGGGGTTGTAGATCAACAGATGCATCTGATCCTACCATCCTCATTTTGAGACACCTGAAAACGAATCACATCCTCAGGTTTTTCCCCACCGATTTGCACAGGCTATGATTTCAGCTCTGTTCTCATTACATCTCAGTATTATGTTTACATGTTTAAATAGTTGTGCATATTTCATATTAATGTACAATTTGGAATTCAATATTTGTCTCAGCGTTTGTTTTGTTTGGTGAGGTAAATTGCACTTATTCTGGATTTTTTGTTTTTTATACATGAGTGATTCCACGCTTATGGGTACTGAAATGGGGACATGAACTTATTTTTAAAAATTCACCTAAAACCATTTCTTTTTTTTACTATCAGGTCACAAAACATGTAATCTTTAATGAATGATATGTTAAAAGATAACTTTAATTTTCTGAGATGTAATAAAAACATATTTATATGCCAAAGTCAAGCCTATGAATTCCAAAATGATGTCTGTTACATTACTTCTGTTACGATTGTCCATCTCGCGCCTGTTACAAATTAATTACAATCTAGCTCTATACCATGTTAATCTTATTGAAAGAATGTGTATGTTTATTCTACTACACATGTTTATTAATTGGCGGCACGGTGGTGTAGTGGTTAGCGCTGTCGCCTCACAGCAAGAAGGTCCTGGGTTCGAGCCCCGTGGCCGGCGAGGGCCTTTCTGTGTGGAGTTTGCATGTTCTCCCCGTGTCCGCGTGGGTTTCCTCCGGGTGCTCCGGTTTCCCCCACAGTCCAAAGACATGCAGGTTAGGTTAACTGGTGACTCTAAATTGACCGTAGGTGTGAATGTGAGTGTGAATGGTTGTCTGTGTCTATGTGTCAGCCCTGTGATGACCTGGCGACTTGTCCAGGGTGTACCCCGCCTTTCGCCCGTAGTCAGCTGGGATAGGCTCCAGCTTGCCTGCGACCCTGTAGAAGGATAAAGCGGCTACAGATAATGAGATGAGATGTTTATTAATTATATTTGCTAAAACATCACCTTCCTATGTTTCAAAAAGTAATTCTACATTGTTAAAATTGAGAATATATATGTCCACAACACTTCTGTTACGTTCTGACTTTGGCATATAAATATGTTTTTATTACATCTCAGAAAATTAAAGTTATCTTTTAACATATCATTCATTAAAGATTACATGTTTTGTGACCTGATGGTAAAAAAAGAAATGGTTTTAGGTGAATTTTTAAAAATAAGTTCATGTCCCCATTTCAGTACCCATAAGCGTGGAATCACTCATATGCATTTATATAGTGGCTCATTTTCATATTAAATGTCACATGAATAATTTTGCACTTCAGCATGTGCATTGTATTTAATAAACTGACTCCCCCTGTAAATACTCGAGGCATAACCTTAACAACCCAATATGCAAGTTGATTTATTTACTGTTAGAGATACTAAATCATTATTCTCATCTCATTATCTCAAGCCGCTTTATCCTGTTCTACAGGGTCGCAGGCAAGCTGGAGCCTATCCCAGCTGACTACGGGCGAAAGGCGGGGTACACCCTGGACAAGTCGCCAGGTCATCACAGGGCTGACACATAGACAACCATTCACACTCACATTCACACCTACGGTCAATTTAGAGTCACCAGTTAACCTAACCTGCATGTCTTTGGACTGTGGGGGAAACCGGAGCACCCGGAGGAAACCCACGCGGACACGGGGAGAACATGCAAACTCCGCACAGAAAGGCCCTCGCTGGCCACGGGGCTCGAACCCGGACCTTCTTGCTGTGAGGCGACAGCGCTAACCACTACACCACCGTGCCGCCCCTAAATCATTATTATCCAACTTTATTAGGTCTACGGAATGGATAATTATTAGTAGTATAAATAACATGTGAAATTAATATGCATTTCTTCATTTACTTTGACATGATAAACAACGTCAGTGTAGTCTTGGGTAGCGACTAGAGGTCCAAGATAAAACATGGGTCCTGAACAAAACCAGTTGAGAACCACTGGTTGAACACATCTGGGTGTAAAAATCAGGAAATGAAATCTGAAAATCTGATCCATTGTCTCAGTCACCTTTTCAGCTCAATCCCAAAATGTCTTCAGTGTATGGGGTGGGGCATGAATTGAACTTGTCATGCCAATACTTTAGGAGGGGCTAAAACAATTTAAGACTGGATCCTGATGTGGTAAGTGAATAAGAAAACATCTCCAGTGGACATAGGAACCTCAAAACTAATTACGAATACAGATTAATCCAGGTTCATAATCATGTGTCATAACGTAATGTCATGAGTCTGTGAACATATCTTGTCAAAAGTAAAAGGCCAGTGATGGTGTAGAGAATGCTTTCCTGGGCCCTCAAACCTGCTGAAGAATGTGAAGCCTGAAGTGTGAAACCTCGACGACTTCTAGAGCAGTGTACCTAATAAACTGGCCACTCAGTATAACAAGAAGACTTCAAGGAAAATCATAATGACTATCTTTTTAGGCATCTGTAAATGCCCACATATTGTAGCATATCTGCCATTTGAGACTGATCGTGAAACAACAGTGTTACCTTGCTCAAGCAGATGTCCACCATTGGTTCTTTGAGTCGTACGGTGGCTTTTCCCTCTTCTACGAAGCATGTGAAAAACTTCTCTATATTCTCCTTCAGCTTGTAGAAGTGTAGAAAGCAACAAAGGCAGGACGTCAATGACATCGTGTGTACAAAATCAACACCTTCTGTCTAATCAGAATTGAGCATTCAACTGCACTGTTGTAGAAAATAATTTGATCAGATTAATGCTCTATAACTAGGCATATCGGACGCTCGCTGGCCGTGCTGTGAAAACCGTGCATGTAGACGCTCTGGCCAGAGTGTACACGAGCAACTGTAAGCTTAATTCAGTAAACATCTACAGATAAACTTGTAGAATTTACATCTAAAAAGAACAACGCCAGAGAGCTGTAGTGCTTTTGGATGTAATAACAGACGTTGGGATAAACCTGGCTTAACTTTTCACCGCTTCCCGGTGAACCCAGAAAGACGAGAAAAACGGAGCGCTGCACTGCTGTTCGAAGGTAAACTGTAATACCTACATATTGCGTCGATGGCAAAAGACAAAAGGCAAAATATATAAAATAGCATCACCTATTCGCTTTTGGCACCGACACAATATGGAGATACTGCAGTTTGCCTTTGCACAACAGTGCAGTTAAACAGGAAGACTGGACGCCTATAAAGCATTCCTGTGTATGTGGAGAACATTTTATATCAAATTAGTGTGGAAGCTCTGTGCAAGTTTAAAATATATTTCTGGATATGGGCTTTGGATGCGATATATTTTATTAGACCTAATGCTTTTGGCTTGACTAGTAGCATGTTGGTAACATGTTTGTTATATACTGATAACGTAGACGAGGCTAAACACCATAAAAATGTGTGAGCTCTAGGCGCTGGCTTGTTTTTTTTATCATTAGAAGCCCATGTTTGAGCTTACCTTTGTCATAATAAAGCATTTTTCTTTAGCAGGAATTTCCCATAACATTCCGGCACAAAAACTGCCTCGAAATATTGGTAGGCAGCTGTACTTTTGTAAATGTTTAGCATCTCCAGTGTATTTAGAAATCCCAAATATTTCAGGATGTCGTAGTGTCCCAAATCCGGTAGCTGGCTTGCTGAACACTTTTCAAGTGGAATAAATACTTTTGTGGGTAAATTGAGAAGCAGCCTTTATTTTTGTCACATGTACACTCAAGCACAACAAAATACCTCCTTTGCATTTAAATCTTCTGAAGAAGTGAACACGTGCAGAGAAAGAAAGAGCAGAATAAATAATAAAATCAGTTTGTGGATAAGTTATATGGATCCATGATGCCTGCATGTTTCAGCTTTTGGATGTAACACAATCTGCTGGTATAAAATATTTTTTTTGGATAATTTGAGAGAGATTGTACTGACTGCAGTTGTCCAAATTTTTTCTATTTTTAACTGACGCGGCTGTTTCTTTGTTTGCCTGGCAACATGGTGGACGCCACGTGATAAAACCCTGCGACGTCAATGAAAGACCTCTATAGTATAACACAGGCGGATTTTGTGGCTGAGCTTTTATATATTAAATATGTAGTGTTGTTCTGATTGGCTAATGTCTTTAAGAGAGAACTCTGTCAGCCACACGCGTGGAATTGTAGCAAAACTCACCAGAGATGAGCAATAGCTTCCGCGCCAGGATTACAGCCTTACATGTACGAACCCACGTCAGAAGAGGAAAATGAACAGATGTGTTCCAGCGTGAGATTTACACCCTCTCCCCCAGATTTTCAAGGGCCAGTAGCCAGGTTTCCTTTGCAGTTTTGTGCAAAACAGAACCGATATTTGTAAAAAATTACGACAAAAGTTTAATTTATAGTGTCTTTCACTAACCCAAGGACACTATACAAACTAATGGCACTACACAGAAAGAGAAACAATCAATTGTGAACGGACGGTGTTTCCACCGAGTGATATGTGATTAAATCTAGGTTTCTTCCTCTTGCGATAGCTCTCACAGAGCATTCTTTTTTCAGAAAGGAAGCATTTCCATGTGCTCTTCATGTCGTCAAGTGGCTTAAACGCGAAAGGCGTGTTTCCATTTCAAATTTTGTGAAATGTTGCTTTTTTGAATCATCTGAAACCCCACCTCATGTAAGCGTACTTTGATACTGTATTTGAGGTTTTTTTTTTCAAAATTCACACGTTTCCATGACTCATTTTTGTAGTTTTCAATTTCAAACTGTGCATTAAGCAGGTTAATGGTAACATGGCTGTGAGTGAGGGCTCACCACACACTTTGAAAGAATAAGCAGACTCAGGTTTTCTTTTGTGTATCCTGGAACTAACATGATACATGCACTCCCCCCATCCCCACCATTCTCCGCTTGCTCTTTCCAGGTATTGTTTGCTTTGAAAAACTAGATAGATGGCTTCATCGTTTTGATTCAGATTACTGTGGGCAGGGATATGTTAATGAATAGCGGTACCATATAAAATAAGAGGTGATTCAATGCAAGAAGCAGTCGTTTTTGGTCTCCTCTCTCTGTCTGTTGTATTTCTGTGGCCATTACAGACTACAGGCTGGGACTGGAACAGTCCACTTTGAAATGCCCAGGACTTCCAAGTCAATATATCTCATTTCAAAAACAAGAAAAAACAGTTTTCCATGGCATGTCTCCTTTAAAGCTAGACAGCCTTTCAATTTCATAAAATCAGGGAAATTTAGTCATTGTGATGCATGTTTATTTCTGTAATATCTCAAAAAAAAAAAACCCAGGCCATTCTGTGACTGGGAAGTGATTTAATTTGAGGGGATTCCCTAGCAAATAATGTGCATGAAATTGTTCGCTTCATGCAGTCAAGCAGACAGAGGAAGTCCGTGTGCGCATGCACAGGTTTACCACCTTCTTCTTTTGGGTTTTACGGCAGCTGGCATCCAGTGTTGCATTACTGCCATCTACAGGTTTACCTTGACCGTGCACTGACAGTTAAATCATTCTGTCGCTAAACGAACAGCTGATCATATCGAGGTGCTCGCTGACCGCCGATATTTATTAGTTTGGTCCTGCGTTTCCTTTCCTTTGCAACGTAACGTCTTTTCTTCTCACTTTCCGTTACTGTAGTCGGTCTTTCGTGTTTTATTTGCACACTCGCGTCCTTCGTTTTTCTCTCCTGTTTCAAATTTGTATCCCATAATGCCTTGCGCGAACAGGGAAAGCCCACCACGTGATGCATAATGTAGTATCTTGAATTGGGTCATGGTGAAGCAGGAAAAATAGCAAAGAATTGTGGCCCCGAATTCATTAATTGTTCTATTTAAAAATAAATAAATAAATAAATAAAATTGGAAGTCCGCGATTCAAATTCAGTAGCTTTCAGTTCACTAAACAAAAATAATTGGGCGTCAGGGAAAATTCTTTTTATGACCAAAACTTGAAAAATCTAAAAGGCAGTCTACCTTTAAGTTCAAGAAGAAAAATGAGGTTGGGGAGGGAATGACTGTCTATGGCTGCTATAAGGTAACAGCAACTAAACTGATAAAAGCTTTACATGTTGTTCTTTAATAAATAAGATATTTTTGGGGCAGGGCGGTACAGTGGTGTAGTGGTTAGTGCTGTCGCCTCACAGCAAGAAGGTCCGGGTTCGAGCCCCGTGGCCGGCGAGGGCCTTTCTGTGCGGAGTTTGCATGTTCTCCCCGTGTCCGCGTGGGTTTCCTCCGGGTGCTCCGGTTTCCCCCACAGTCCAAAGACATGCAGGTTAGGTTAACTGGTGACTCTAAATTGACCGTAGGTGCGAATGTGAGTGTGAATGGTTGTCTGTGTCTATGTGTCAGCCCTGTGATGACCTGGCGACTTGTCCAGGGTGTACCCCGCCTTTCGCCCGTAGTCAGCTGGGATAGGCTCCAGCTTGCCTGTGACCCTGTAGAACAGGATAAAGCGGCTACAGATAATGAGATGAGATTTTTGGGGCAGCCATGGCCTGAAGGTTAGAGAAGCAGCCTTGGGCTCAAAGGATCACTGGTTCGAGTCCTGGGACTGGCAGGAAAAATGTGTGTGGGGAAAAATGGCTGAAGTGCCCTAGATATGTGTGTGTTCACTGCTTCAGATGGGTTAAATGCAGAGGAGGAATTTCACTGTGCTTGAGTGTACATGTGACAAAGCCTTCTTCTAATTGTTGGCACATTGCTGTGACAGAAGAGGAATAAAACACTTCCCAGTGTGGTGTTACTGTAAATAATCTTCCGGGTGGCAAAAGTATCTCAGCTTCATCTCACACACGCCTAAGTGTTTCATTCCTTTATTTGCTGATTTAAATTATTTATCAGTGTCTCAGTTACAGATCAACAAACTGTCCTGACCCTTTGATTGATTGATTGGGCATAAACATGTAAAAATGTTACATAAATAAATATATAAAATATTGACAATCATACCAGGATAACACAATAAAGCGCACAGCGCTTGTTTCCATTGTGATCCTTGGGTCAAATGACTAGCATGTAACAAGTGACTAAAAATGAAAATAGAATATTATACAAATTGTTAAAATAAATTAAACAAAATAAAAAGAGTATAAAATCAAAATGACTAGTAATATACATAAGGACTGTGTTCCTGGTTAATAAGTTCACTGAATAAAAACTGTTTGACTAGCAACTTGAAGAGAGACCTGCTTTGTGTACATTGAATATGAGATGGAAGCTCATTCCAGACTAAAGTACCGGTATAAAAAAAAGAAGTGTTACCAAAAGATTTGACATGAGGAACATGGAGAGAAGAGGTGTTGGATCTTGTAAGAAGGGGCGTTTCCATTAACAATTTTATGTACTAAATTTAATTTAAGTTGTTTAATACGAAGTTCCACCGGCAAGATCCTAACCAGGCCAAATTCAGGACTCCCTAAAGTGAATGACGCATGAAATGGAATGACGAATGACAGGTAGTAAATTTGAACAATAAATGGTCCCTTGTCATTCAGATTCTTACAAATGGAATAACGATTGAAATCTTTAGTTTTAGACCTCCCTAGGATAAGATAAGTGGGTGCTTGGTGGGATATCAGCTTTTACAAATGGAATGACAGGGTTTCTATATGTATTGCCTTACTTTGAGCTAATGTTGTCAGTGATCTCACCTTTTACAAATGGAATGATAAGGTTTCTAGGTGGAATGACATACTTTGAGGCAATGTTATCAGTGATATCAAATTAACAAATGGAATGACATTGTTTCTAGGGTTAGGGTTAGGTTATAGGTGATATCACTGATAACATTGCCTCAAAGTATGTCATTCCACCTAAAAACACTGTCATTCCATTTGTAAAAGGGGATATCACTGATAACATTAGCTTAAAGTATGTCATTCCACCTGGAAACGCTGTCATTCCATTTGTAAAAGGTGATATCACTGATAACATAACCTAAAAGTATGTCATTCCACTTAGAAACAATGTCATTCCGTTTCATGAGCTGAAAGCATGTCATTCCACCTACATTTCAATCGTTATTCCATTTATAAGAATCTGAATGACAAGGGACCATTTATTGTTCAAATCACTAGCTGTCATTCCATTTCATGCGTCATTCATTTTAGGGAGTCCCCAAAATTCATCAGCTCCAACATGGCTCCTTGACGGTTCATTCAAAAGGTATCTAATGATTTTGTTCTGAGAAATCTGTAACCGAGACCTATGTTTCTTGGTTAATCCAGAATACCATGATGCACTGGCATATAGTCATAATGACTTTGGATTAAGGTTGATGGTTCAATAACATCCAACCAAAACTAATTCAAAAGGAGGACACTTACCTTATACTTGGATCCAGCTCTGTCTTTTGCTGTGCAGATTAATAAGTAAACGCTAATCCTCTGTGTGTTTTTATCCACTTGTTTCCCGATAGACAGCACGGCTCTGGATCCTCTGCCTTTATTTTTGACCCCAAATGTGGGCAACATCCGATTTACAACTTCAACGTCGCAGTGCAGCTTCATCTCGGCCCAACGACAGACGAGCTCCTTCCAAGAGATGTCCAAACTTTAGGCAACTAAAACAACATGATCGCTCTAACTACAGCTAAAACCCGCACTCTTCAGTTGCTAATCAAGTTTAGCTTCAGAGTGAATTAGCTTAGTTATATTAGCTTATAACGCACAAAACCAGGCAAATGTTATGAATCCACAATGTTAACTCCACTGTTCAAATGAATATAAATGTTATATTTCTAGTAAACCGAAACGTTTAATCTTATTCTCAGGATATTTCTTGCTAACAAGATAGAAATTAGCCGGAGCTAACCAGCTGCTCCAGGGTTTATTTGAGAAGCAACTGTCTCGCGCCGAAAGTTTGTACGCGCATGCGCAAACCCGCTTCATTACGCCCACAATACTACCATACTAAATAGTATGCAGGAAATAGTACAGTACGACATATTCCGGCATACTGTTTAGTATGTTAGTGTTCGAATTTAGCCGTAACGCGTCTCAAGTTGACCTTCTCATTATGGCGGCTCACTGTTGTCTGAAGTCACTTCCTCTAAAAGACTCGAAATAACTGTGCTTAAACTACGTTCTGGCTAGCAAAAGGAGCTTAATTTATTCGTGTGAGTACAACCAAGTTAATCTTATTTTTGAGTCATGATGTTAGTAAACAGAGCTTAGCTCGAGAAGGTCCGGGTTTCTACCTGCTAAACTACAGGTGATGCGTATTTCCGAATTATTTCTTTTTTTATGCACGTTAGGTTGTTTCATAAACATCTCATGTGAGGTAATGAAATCGCGATATACATATTGACTCAACAGCCGTGTGTTAATTTTATATTTACATGTCTAAACCATAGTGGCATTCATATAAGCAATTATCTACAGGTTCTCATCGCTGGTCCTGGACGTATTAGTGTTTTCTCTCCTCTAAATTAAAAAAAAAGAAGATTTAACTAATCAACAGCTAATTATAAGTCCTTCCTGAGTAGGTGTGTCGGAGCAGGGAAACTGAAATGTACAGGAAACTCCAGGAACCTGTGGCTTCCGGTTATTAAGGGTGAGACGTGACGTGAGAAAACAAAAACAAGCACATACTCTTTGGTGTTTCTTGTAGCTGGGGAAGGATAAGGATGGCGGACCAGGAGGCTGATGGTAATCTTCAGGATATCCGAGAAGAGTTGGATGTGTCTGAGGAGGAGGATGAAGAAGAAGAAGAAGAAGAGGAGGAGGAGGAAGAGGAGGAGAGTGATGATGAGAGGGGTTTTGAGTGGCGTGATCAGGGAGCTCTGGACTGGTCTGAGGATGATGGGACTGACTTTGAGTCCATCTCAGACACTCCAGCAGAACGCAGTGGTCACATCGCAGTGGTCGACAGAAACTGCATGTATGTCTGGGGAGGCTATAAGGTGAGCACAGGTGCTAATGGTGTATAGAGTTTATGATCATTTCTGGAAATAAAGACAAACATATATATCTCATCTCATCTCTCTCTCTCAATCAGAATGCTGAAGCACCCGGATTCGTCGACTTGTACTTACCAAGGCATGAAATCTGGATTTACAACATGGAAACTGGAAGATGGTACAGTTTTAATGGATTAAATAAATACTCATTATCTCTAGCCGCTTTATCCTTCTACAGGGTCGCAGGCAAGCTGGAGCCTATCCCAGCTGACTACGAGCGAAAGGCGGGGTACACCCTGGACAAGTCGCCAGGTCATCACAGGGCTGACACATAGACACAGACGACCATTCACACTCACATTCACACCTACGGTCAATTTAGAGTCGCCAGTTAACCTAACCTGCATGTCTTTGGACTGTGGGGGAAACCGGAGCACCCGGAGGAAACCCACGCGGACACTGGGAGAACATGCAAACTCCGTACAGAAAGGCCCTCGCCGGCCACGGGGCTCGAACCCGGACCTTCTTATTGTGAGGCGACAGCGCTAACCACTACACCACCGTGCCGCCTAAATAAATACTTTAAAGTCAAATTTATTTGTCATACATAGACATGCAGTGAAATGCTTATGCTTCTTGCAATACTTCGTAAGTAGCTCCCTTGTCCAGCACTGTTGCCAGTGTTCATATTGATCCACATGTCCTATTAATTGGAGCATAGTTTTATACCGGATGCCCTTCCTGCCACAACCCTCCCATGTCTGGGTTTGGGAAACAACCATTCACACACATTGCTGCACCTATTGTGACATGGCCGCTCCGACAGCTCCAGCCATCAGAGTTTCAAGGGAAGAATTACAGTAGTGGTTTCCTGCTGCCTTCTCCTGGATGATTTATTATAGAGGGTTTCTCCTCTTAACCCTTCACACCTATGGGCAATTTAGAGTAGCCAGTTAACCTAACCACACGTCTTTGGACATGTGGAGGAAACCCACGTAGAAAGCAAGCACAACTTTATTCATCACACATTTGTGAAATTCCTCTCTGCATTTAACCCATCTGAAGCAGTGAACACACACGTGAGCAATGAGCACACACACACACGTACCCAGAGCAGTGGGCAGCCATGCTAACAGCGCCCGGGGAGCAGTTGGGAGTTAGGTGCCTCGCACCTCAGCCCAAGGCCGTCCCATGTTAACCTAACCGCATGTCTTTGGACTGTGGGGGAAACTGGAGCACCCAGAGGAAACCCACGCAGACACGGGGAGAACATGCAAACTCCACATAGAAAGGCCCTCGCCAGCCGCTGGGCTCGAATCCAGAACCTTCTTACTGTGAGGTACCAGTGCTCATCACTACACCACCGTGTTGCCCCAAGAGTGAAGATAGTTCAGGGAGAAGGAAAAGTAGTCCCCCCCCCCCAAAAAAAAAGGTAGTAAAATAGAATGTAATACATTGAATTAAAAAAAAATGTGGTGATGGAATGCTCTGCAGAATATACACAATGTACGGAATATGTATAAATGTATGTATATTGCACTGAAGAAAGAAATTAAAAAAAAAAAAAAATATATATATATATATATATATATATATATATATATATATATATATATATATAAAATATTGCACTGTAACAAATGAAAAATAAATGTATTGCGCTGTCATGAAGCTGCACACAGAGGTACAATGGGAAAGAAATATACTGTTGGAAATGTACTGGATCTCCTGCACTTTAGTTAGATGGAATTGCGTGAAGATTAATTTTTTAAATTGTAAAACTTGGATCACAGATTTGCATGGACAAGTGTATAGTTTATGAAATGTACAAAAACAAAACAGAAATGACATTACAGTTTATCACGTGTATATTTACAGGAGAAGGAAGCTGTCACGAGGAGATCTCCCTAACCCAATGTCGGGCAGCTGCGGTGTGTGTGTGGAAGGCGTTCTGTACCTCTTTGGAGGCCATCATGCGAGAGGAAATACTAATTTGGTAAGGTTGTTTCCCTAAAGACAGCACTGTGAATCAGATGGCTGGAAGATTTTCATCACAGGGGAAAAAAAGAACACAGTTTGCTTAAAAACCTAGATCTGGGCTAACATCATATCTCTGCATACCAGATCAGCAAAGAACAACATGATTTAAATCTCTCTTCTCTTATGGTCGAAAAGCAAAACAGAATCTGTGTTGTACTGTACACTGCCATATGGACTGAGGACTGTTTGGGGTTAAACTGTGCTTTACTTGGATATGTAAATATAAAATAACCACGATGGTGATGATCATCATTTTCATCTTTATCATCAACCTCCTCAGATAACTATCTTTACCTCTGCTAAGGAGGTTATGTTTTCGGAAGTGTTGGTTTGTTTGTTTGTTTGTTTGTCTGTTAGCAGCATTACAGAAAAAGTAATGAACGGATTGCTCTGAATTTTTTTCCAGAGATGTGACTGGGCACAAGTAACAATCCATTAAATTTTGGCGGTGATCCGGATCACCTTCTGGATCCCGGATTTTTTTTAAAGGATTAATTTTTTCCCCATTGAAATGAATGGGCGCGCGACGCAAAAAAACAGATTTTTCCTTCTGTAGGCCAAACCGTAAGGTGTAAAGTCATGAAACTTGGTACACTGATAGAGAAGTGGACCCTGATTGATTTCATCAAGTTTCATGTTGGTACGTCTCACGCTCTAGCGCCACCAACTGATCACAGTCTTACATGCATTCATGCATGTAACTTTTGATCCGTACGTCCGATTTTCATAAGTCTGGTGCCGTTGGAATCCTTGAAGCTAGACGATTTCAACGCACCCTATGACGTCATTCTCCGCCTAATTAGATTTTCCGCCATTTTGAATTTTGTCCAAAGTGAAGGTAGAGTGACCCTGGCCGCATGTTTAATCCGATCATCACGAAACTTGGCACACGTGATCTCCAGTCCATGCCTAATGAGTGATATTCATTTCGCTCTTGTACGTCGAAGCGTTCGCCCGTGGCAGCCAATTAAAATCGATGGCGAAGCCATCAAACAGGAAGTGAACTCATATCACGGAAACGCTTTGACGTATGAAGACCAGATTTAGTGGCATGACTTTGGACACCATCCAAACTACCCTCATCAAATATGGTGTCATTTGGCAACTAGGGGGCGTCACAATTGGCAAAAACGTATTTTGGCTCATATCTCAGAAACGCTTTGACGTATCAAGACCATATTTGTTGAGATGACTTTCGGCACCAGTTCATGTACCCTCATCAAATTTGGTGTCATTTGGCCACTAGGGGGCGCCACAATGAGCAAAAACGTGTTTTGGGTCATATCTCTTTACGGATTTAGAATTACATCTACATTTTCATGTTAGTGACACTCTGGGATGTCCCTGTAAAGAACCTTGCCAGCCTGTCATCTCCGTATAAGAATCTGCCTTGTGTCTTGGCCAAACTTTCGCGTGTTGACACAAAACTTGTCGTGTGGGCATACGGTTGCCTCTCTTGCCGGGTCACCATGGCGACGCACCTGAGCAAGCACACGTTCGCATTTTCTCCGGAAATGCATTCTAGTTATTATTATTACCTTCGCCAAGGAGGTTATGTTTTCGATAGCGTTGGTTTGTTTGTTTGTTGGTTGGTTTGTCTGTTAGCAACATTATGGAAAAAGTAATGAACGGATTGCTCTGAAATTTTTTCCAGAGGTGTGACTGGGCACAAGTAACAATCCATTAAATTTTGGCGGTGATCCGGATCACCTTCTGGATCCCGGATTTTTTTAAAGGATTCTTGGCGGAGGTCTGTGCTCTCCGAGTGCTTTTCTAGTTATCTCTGTTTTATTGATTCTGCTATTTAATGGTTATAGCATCATTTAACTCGCCTCTAACTCACACCCTGCTCTCCCACAACTATTCTTCAAATACGTTATCATTCTTATAACAGTAGATGCTCCACATAATATAAGCCTAGTAATAAACCGATTTGAAAAATGTGGGGGGTTTTTATGTAGCAATGAGAATTGTTTAATCCTTCATAGGGTGAAGTTTTCTGGTCAGAGACATTTATTTAACATTTATGGATGGAGTCTTGGATGTTTCCCAACACAGAGATGAGTTCCTGTTATCATTTATGTTATAATAGCTATACAGTTCTCACCCCTCCCCCATCTTCAAGTGAAGAAGAGCAAAAACCACAGCTTGTCATGTTAAAGAGAAAGTATAAACTCCTCTGTCTTAAAGACTCGCGTTTGCTCCGTCGTCCAAAGATCGTGAGTTCAAATCCTGATAACGCCACATCCATCTCTGGGTGGAAGTGGTGGTATACCCTATCTCCTCTAACAAACGCAGCGACACTAGGCGATCATGGGAATCTGTGAGCTCATGGATGCGGAGGGGGGGATTGCGCTTTCTTCAGAGAGGGTTCTGTCTCCCAATGACAGCACGAGCAGCAGTTCAAAAAGATGCATGTGTTTGCCTTCACCCTCTTGGTTGGTGGCTGTCTTATGATCGTAGGTAGGATTTGGCCAAGACTAAATTAGGGAGAACATTGGGGGGAATCTGATAAATAGATAGATGAATAACTGTGAACAGTTAGAAAGTGTGATGTCGTTTATTAATAAATTTAAAAAAGAAATTGTAATTGGTGACAAATTGCTGTGGTGTAAGAAGAATGCTCTCTGATATACAAACTCAAAAACTTCTCAATTTTAAAATTTTGTTGAGCTTGTTTCTTTATTTTTTTAAATGTATATGTTAGTTCGTTTGTCATCTCATTATCTCTAGCCGCTTTATCCTGTTCTACAGGGTCGCAGGCAAGCTGGAGCCTATCCCAGCTGACTACGGGTGAAAGGCGGGGTACACCCTGGACAAGTCGCCAGGTCATCACAGGGCTGACACATAGACACAGACAACCATTCACACTCACATTCACACCTACGCTCAATTTAGAGTCACCAGTTAACCTAACCTGCATGTCTTTGGACTGTGGGGGAAACCGGAGCACCCGGAGGAAACCCACGCGGACACGGGGAGAACATGCAAACTCTGCACAGAAAGGCCCTCGCCAGCCACGGGGCTCGAACCCGGACCTTCTTGCTGTGAGGCGACAGCGCTAACCACTACACCACCGTGCCGCCCTAGTTCGTTTGTAGTTAAAGGAATTCTAAAAGTCAGAGCTGCAGCAGCACCCTCAGTGCCCTACTTCACGCTTCCTTACTGTGGTGTTTTCCATTGATTTGGAGTATTTAGAATTTTTTTTTTTAAAGCATGCCAAGTGCATGTACTGTGTAACCCTTGCTGTTTGTAATGGCCAAGACAAAGATTAGATCTAATCCTCTGCATGCAGCTGGCAGTGAGATTAATCCCTCTAGTGAAGTACAGCACAATCCAAATTTTACTAAATATTTGCATTTATCGACTAAAATCTGCCACCCAGCATCTTATTACTTGTTAAGCAAGAATCTTTCAATTATAGGTAATAGGGTAGTCACACTAGAGGCGGAATGAGCTGGAATGCCGTTGGAATGAAAATTCTTCGTATATTCTGGGATATTCGCAATGTATTCTAAAAATTCTGAGTGCATTCCAAACATTCGGGCCCATTCTTGTGGCCGGCCTGAATGTTTTGCTCATGCTCAAAACAGTCAAGGTGCATTCGAAGAGGAGAAATATCGAACAGCATTCGAAGTGTATTTTGACTGCATTCTAAGTATTCTTACGGCATTCGAAACATTCTGATCGTCTTCGAGGGAAAAATCGAAATGGCAAGTCACTTCAAATCCTGCCAGAATGTCCCGAATGAGCCGGAGTGCACCTTGAGTGCATCTCGATTGCTGCCGGAATCTATTTCGATATTAAAATAGTTCAGCTGGAATGCACTTCGAATGCCATCTGAATATTTCGATTGCCGCTCAAATACATCTCGAATGCAGTCGGAACGTCCCGATTGGCCCTCGAATGAGTCCGGACATGATTCAGAACACCACCGAATCGCATAAAAACACAGCTAGCTGCCGCCAGCGTTGCCAGATACTGCTGACGTTTTCCAGCCAAAATATGTTCAAAACCCACCAAAATGCATTTAAAACAGCCCAATCTGGCAACACTGGCTGCCGCTGGAACTTCAGTCTGCATTGAGGAGTCGCCTGCTCAACATCAACCTTTTGTCCATTGTTTTAAAAAGTTTAAAAAGTTTGTCATTTTATGCCGCCAAGGTCAAGAACTCCACCACTGGCTGCGGCCATGGTCGGGTCTGATACCTTTTGGGTTTTCTCCTCCTAATGTTTCTTCTCCTAGCCTCCTCCACATCTCTTTCAAGCAGGTCTTGCTGGAGGACAGCAATCTGGAGCAAAGCAACATGGTCGAGGGGGTCCATACTCTATGGTGTCTGGGCTGAGACTGATGAAAACGCTTGATTCGGCAGCGTTTCATACCCTATCGGGGACCATTCCGGTGGCATTCTTGGTACATTCGGGACATTCGTGTTACATTCTAAGCACATTCGAAGTACATTCTAAGTATTCGAGCTGTATTCTCTTTGAATGCTTAGACGTTCGAAACATATTCGGCGGCTATTCTGGGAGCGTTCTGACTGTATTTGAGGTGAATTCGTACAGCATTCGAGGCACCTTCCAACCCGACTTCGGGTGGTATTCGGGCAGCAATCTAACTGCACTTGTATGGCATTTGAAGTGCATTCTTAATATTCTTACTGCATTCTAACAGCATTCTAGGTATTCCTACTGTGTTCCAGCTACATTTGAATTGCATTCGAAAGCTAATACACCTGGAATGTGCAAGAATCATTCGAGGCGGGTTCGAAGCGCATTCTAAGTATTCGAACGGCATTCTTACAAAGCTGTAAGAACGTTGGTCAGTTTGAAGTTCCCGCCCGAATGTGGCATGAATTTTGAAAAATTTTTCATTCCGGCTGGTTCTGCTTGATTCCTGCTAATTCCGAATAAGTGTGACGGGGGCTTAAGGTTTAAGTACTAATGGCAGAAATTCAGTAGGGGAAAAATTACTTTTTACAATCACCTGGATGTGTTTGTGGAACCTAAATATACAGTTTGAAACAACAGAATATGGATCACTTTTTTTTTTTTTCCTTTTCTCATTTCATTGGATGCAGTGTATTTGTGCTTTCATGGCGCTGCTGATGTTTTAGTATTCTCTCCCACCTCTGTTATACTTTTCAGGTTTATCGTCTACCTCTGAGGGTCTCCCACTTCCACTGGATGAGGATGAACGACCTTAAGGGTTTGGCCCCCACATGTAAAGACAAACTAGGCTGTTGGGTGTACATGAACAGGTTGGCATTCATCTACGAACAGCAGCAACTCATGACCATAAATCTTGACGGGGTCGTACAACATTAATAATGACAAACAAAATTAAGTTGGGAACTCTATTACAGGGTTTCTTTAAAACTTAAAATCTAAAATATTGATGAGCCTCTACTGTTTGAGAGTGTCACTCAAATACAGACACTGCATCATTGATGGTCTTGTATTAAATAAAAGCATACCACAGGAAGAACAGACCCCTCCTTTAATATTGCCCTTCCTTGGAAAGAATGAGAGCACCAGGTCACTTCCTGTAATATCTAACAACATTGGAGACACTTGTAGAGGGTCTTTGGATACTCCTTTATAGCTTTGTGCTTTAATTCAGTTCAGACAACTGGTTCGTATCTGAAGTCGTCGTCTTGATTTGTCACATTCATGTTACAGCATTCATTTCTTTGCGTATCCCAGCTTTTTAGGAAGCTAGGGTTGGTGCTCCTGGAGCAGACAGGGGTAAGGGTCTTGCTCATTGGCCCAACAGTGGCAGTTTGGCGGTACTGAAGCTTGAACCCCTGACCTTCTGATCAGGAGACGCATGTGACGAAGGAAAACCAACAATTTTTCTTTCTTTTTAATCATTTTTGTGTTGAATTGGTTGTATGTTTTTCGGTCAGCATTTTACTGAAAGCTTCATCTGTGGTGAAACCCCTGGCACAGACAACCAGGTTTAAAAAAAAAAAAGTGTGTGAATGTAATATATAGGTCTCATCTCATTATCTGTAGCTGCTTTATCCTGTTCTACAGGGTCGCAGGCGAGCTGGAGCCTATCCCAGCTGACTACGGGTGAAAGGTGGGGTACACCCTGGACAAGTCGCCAGGTCATCACAGGGCTGACACACAGACACAGACAACCATTCACACTCACATTCACACCTACGCTCAATTTAGAGTCACCAGTTAACCTAACCTGCATGTCTTTGGACTGTGGGGGAAACCGGAGCACCCGGAGGAAACCCACGCGGACACGGGGAGAACATGCAAACTCCGCACAGAAAGGCCCTCGCCGGCCACGGGGCTCGAACCCGGACCTTCTTGCTGTGAGGCGACAGCGCTAACCACTACACCACCGTGCCGCCCTCAGGGTCACCAATCCCAGCTTATTTTAAAGTCATGAAAAAATATTTAATTTTTTTTTTTTTTTTGCATGTAACTAAAATTGTTAGCTGAAACCAAATGCATGTTTAGAGGTTATTTGGGAGACAACACGATCTCTGTGCTCACTGCTTGCTCTTGTGAGAGAAGATTATTAGCGCAGCCTCCAAATACAAACACTTCTCCATCTAGACCTGAGCATGCTGTGTGCCAAAGTCTTCCCCCCCAGACACAAACGTACACACACACATTCAAAGAATGTAACATGAACATGACCTTCTTGCTGTGAGGCGACAGCGCTAACCACTACACCACCGTGCCGCCAAAAAGTTAATTTATTAACAATTTTTATATGTATGTATTTTACATTTACATAAAGGAAAACACTAACCTCTCCTGGACTCTCTGAGTAACAGGAACTTGTAGCGTCTGCAAAAAAAATGTGGATAGCTTGAGTCTAAAGTTTATTCGAACTGTTCCTTGTAATCACAGGCTGGTGTATTTTGGGGGCTATGGCTATGAGGCAGAAGCAGGCCATCGAGGAACGTTTGAATTAGATGAAAATTCACTTATGGTAGGCAGCCAACCTGTTTAAGTATTTACTTAAAAAGAAGAGACAATAGTAAAAGGCTTAAATGCGATGCTCTTTCAGGGTAATCACCGAGGACGGGGCTGGAACAACCATATTCACATTCTTAACTTTGAAACATCAACCTGGAGTCAACCCATTACAAAGGTAGTAAGCATTTACTGTACTTCTGTCTGGCTGATGGTGTGTTTTTTTGTCTTTACTTATTTTGCACGGTCTTGAAATGAGTTTGAATGTTTTGAAAGATGAATCCATTTTCACTTTCCTTTTTCTTGATGTCTAATTGAACAAGATTTATAAATCACAATTGGATTTATTTTTATTATACCCCCGCTCCGAAGGAGGGGGATACTGGTTTACCTCTGTCTGTCCGTATTTCCGTCCATCCGAAACGCCCTTTTTCTCAGCAACCACAAATCCTAGTTACTCAGCACCGAGCTTCAGCTTGGGGTTCTATACTGTTTTCAGGTCTGTCGCAGATCAACTTCCTGTTTACCGACTGAATGTATTTACGAAACATGTAGTGTGGATTTACAAAATTTTTGTAACTCTTTTCTCAGCAACTACAAATCACAACTGTTTGATATTTGGTACCGAGCTTCAGCTTGGGGTTCTATACCGTGTATACCGTTTTCAGGTCTGTTGCACATCGACTTCCTGTTTACCGACAATGTATTTACGAAACACACAGGGTGGATTTTGATGCTATTACAAAATGACAGTTTACCAGGATGCTACTTGAAATCCCTGGGGAGAACACAGCTCTTTACTTACTTGTTTCAGGGTTAATTATTTGTTGAAGTCGACATTCATAATAAGTGTCCTATTCCTTCGATTGCTTGCGTTCTGATATAAGCGAGAGCGGGGGGATACATAAGTGAGCAGTAGCTCACAGTTGATCTTGTTTATTATGATGTATTTGTATGCTACACAGGGAAATGCTCCGACACCACGCGCAGCCCATGCTTGTGCCACTATGGGAAACCGAGGTTACGTTTTTGGAGGCCGATATATGGTGAGTATCTAACAAGTAAAATCTGTGATTTTAGAATTTTATTCACTTTATTTTTGCATTTAATACGGAGCATGTATTTCTCAACAGGATCACCGGCTAAATGACCTGTATTATATTAACATGGACACCTGGCAATGGACTGAAATGTGAGCCGGCACATAGAACAAGTCTCTGTACTTCTGTATTACAGTCCAAATGTGGTCACGTACTTGTGTGAGCCAAATCCAGTTTACACTTATTTTAGGTCAGTACCTCAGCACGGTCCAGTTGGCCGCTCATGGCACTCATTCATACCCATGTCATCAGATCGTATCTTCCTGTTCGGTGGCTTCACTACTAATCGAGAAACACTAAGTGAGTAATACAAGTTCAGATATCAGCGTACTGATGATGTGCTAAATTTCTAAGTGGTTTATTTGAGTGCTTGTGTCATGTAGGTGATGCCTGGCTGTACTGCGTGACCACAAACGAGTGGAAGCAGTTTAAACACAACCACAAACACAGTCCAAGGTGTGGGTCCCTCTGACATATTGATTTGACAATTGATTTAATTGAAAATCATTTAAACACTGTTCATGTTACATTCTCTGAATGTGTGTGTGTACGTTTGTGTCTGGGGGGGGAAGACTTTGGCACACAGCATGCTCAGGTCTAGATGGAGAAGTGTTTGTATTTGGAGGCTGCGCTAATAATCTTCTCTCACAAGAGCAAGCAGTGAGTACAGAGATCGTGTTGTCTCCCAAATAACCTCTAAACATGCATTTGGTTTCAGCTAACAACTTTAGTTACATGCAAAAAAAAAAAATTAAATATTTTTTCATGACTTTAAAATAAGCTGGGATTGGTGACCCTGAGGGCGGCACGGTGGTGTAGTGGTTAGCGCTGTCGCCTCACAGCAAGAAGGTCCGGGTTCGAGCCCCGTGGCCGGCGAGGGCCTTTCTGTGTGGAGTTTGCATGTTCTCCCCGTGTCCGCGTGGGTTTCCTCCGGGTGCTCCGGTTTCCCCCACAGTCCAAAGACATGCAGGTTAGGTTAACTGGTGACTCTAAATTGACCGTAGGTGTGAATGTGAGTGTGAATGGTTGTCTGTGTCTATGTGTCAGCCCTGTGATGACCTGGCGACTTGTCCAGGGTGTACCCCGCCTTTCGCCCGTAGTCAGCTGGGATAGGCTCCAGCTTGCCTGCGACCCTGTAGAACAGGATAAAGCGGCTAGAGATAATGAGATGAGATGATGACCCTGATGGGTAAGCTGTGTGTATGTTAGGGTGCATCAGTTGCCCCCGTAAAAATGAAAAGTTCCTCCGATCATGATGCATTTTTGTTTTTATGTTCCTTTTGGTAAGAAAACACACTGGGTGAAATATTCTGACAAAATTCAAAAGTTTAATGGTAGCACCAGGAGCTCAAAGTTATGGAAAAAGCTGCTCTTTTATGACACAATTTCGATCACTTTTCATGAAACATTATGGCACCTTATAGAGTATACCAAATATCTTAGATACACATTTTTAGGACATATTCTAAATATATTATCAAGCCCAGTTTGAGTTTTAGCTGTTCATTGAATCATTGTTCAACTACTTTGAAACAATACAAATGTATAATGAATCACATTAATGCTTCTCAATCCCTTGCAAAGGTTCTTAACATGATCTCTGGGTCACAAGAAATCAATAAATGGAGTCCAACATTGATTCAAACCTTATGTGAAAACATAAAATAAGCGTTTTTTGGCAAAAAATGAACCTCGTGGTGCCACCATTAGACTTTTGAATATGGTCAAAAAATTTTACAGGATGCCTTTATTGGTGAAAAGGAACACCCAAACAAAAATGCATCAGATTTTATGAAAGTGAGGGCAACTGATGCACCCTAGTGTGTGTAGGATGGATATAGATGAAATAAAAATGGCTAGACATTAAAATAGAAATCACTGATGAAATGAACATGAAGCAAAAGACATCCATTTTGTTATTTGCTGAAGGACTTTGCAATGATGGCAGTGTTCAGTACTTAGTTTTAGGTTAATTCTATTATTAGACCTGAAGTTGCAATAATCATGTTGTATTTTAACACAATTACGATGTCGACATAAATTAAAAAAATAATAATTTGGGACCATCATAGAAATTATGCTGGATAATTTGTGTGCAATATTTTCATACTGTATGTTTTTTAGCTTAAAACAACTAATAGATCAGGATACTCACTGACTACATGAAAAGATTCATCATACGCAATTAAACTGGTGTCGGTCTTTGAAAACACAAGACTTAAAGGGGTTGAAGGTTACTCGTGTCTGTACGTTGTTGAATTTGTTTTACATTTCACAATGAAAATGGGGAAATGAGGTTTTGTTTTTTTGGGACACTATAAAACAGGAAGTTATTTTCTTTTTATAAAAAACCTCATCTCATTATCTCTAGCCGCTTTATCCTGTTCTACAGGGTCGCAGGCAAGCTGGAGCCTATCCCAGCTGACTACGGGCGAAAGGCGGGGTACACCCTGGACAAGTCGCCAGGTCATCACAGGGCTGATACATAGACACAGACAATCATTCACACTCACATTCACACCTACGCTCAATTTAGAGTCACCAGTTAACCTAACCTGCATGTCTTTGGACTGTGGGGGAAACCAGAGCACCCAGAGGAAACCCACGCGGACACGGGGAGAACATGCAAACTCCACACAGAAAGGCCCTCGCCGGCCACGGGGCTCGAACCCGGACCTTCTTGCTGTGAGGCGACAGCACTAACCACTACACCACCGTGCCGCCCGAGAATACAAATATGGAAGAAGAAAAAAAGCACACCGACATGAACAGACTTGACCTGGAAGTACAAGTAGGCTGTTCTCTTCTCATCTCATCTCATTATCTCTAGCCGCTTTATCCTTCTACAGCAGGGGTGTTCAAATTGGTCCATAAAGGGCCGTGTGGCTGCAGGTTTTCATTCCAGCCATGCAGCAGCACCCTGATTTGGCTTATTCAATCAACTGACACACCCACCCTTTAATCAAGGGTGGGTGTGGCTGCAAGTATTTGACTGTGTGAAGACAGTTCAGTTGATTGAATGACCCAAGTCAGGTGTGTTGCTGCATGGCTGGAATGAAAACCTGCAGCCACACGGCCCTTTATGGATCAATTTGAACACCCCTGTTCTACAGGGTCGCAGGCAAGCTGGAGCCTATCCCAGCTGACTACGGGCGAAAGGCGGGGTACACCCTGGACAAGTCGCCAGGTCATCACAGGGCTGACACATAGACACAGACAACCATTCACACTCACATTCACACCTACGGTCAATTTAGAGTCACCAGTTAACCTAACCTGCATGTCTTTGGACTGTGGGGGAAACCCACGCGGACACGGGGAGAACATGCAAACTCCACACAGAAAGGCCCTCGCCGGCCCTGGGGCTCGAACCCAGGACCTTCTTGCTGTGAGGCGACAGCGCTAACCACTACACCACCGTGCCGCCGGCTGTTCTCTTGTTAAGATTAAATTATTCTTAAATTGCAGTACTTGAAAATTATTTTTTTCAGCTGCCTTGTCCCTGTCCTGTACTGTTACCCGCTTTCTAATTTCAGACTGCACATGATGAGCTGTACGAGCAGTAAATGAGGCGCTAACGGCAATCATTTAATCTGCCATTCTTGCTACTAGCTGCCCAGTAATAGCTGATGCGCATCTGGGTCATTTGAGCCGTCATTATTTTAATCTGAAATGATGAAAATGAGCACTTTTTGTAATATTTATTGCTTTAAAGCCAAAAACTGTTGAACACCTCATTTGGGATTTTTTTTTTTTTTTCTTTCCAATTTCACAGACTCTCAATCGTGGCCAATTTTGTTTTTGTCTCCACAGTCCCACAGCAACGAGCTACTAGTTTTCAGAGTTCAGCCAAAGTCCCTGCTAAGGTAAGCGTCGAACACAGGCTATTACATAATGCAGTCATATTATGACTCCGTGACTAGAGATGTTGCTTTTTGTGTGTGTTTTGTCGTATAGGTGCTGTACAGAGGTGGTCGTGCAGCACAGACACCGGCTTGAGAGCATGTTTGACTGCTTGCCCAAACATCTCCTCCACAGCCTCCAACAGCGATTCAGTTCAACTACTACTGGAGGATCCTAGAATCCTATACATGCACAGTTCAGTAAACTAAGAGCAATAGTAGGAATCTGTGGCACAGCTCCAGTGCTTCACTGCAAAGAGACTTGTTTTGAGAAGAATGCTGAGACAGAGATGCTGTGTGGTGGCTAAAGGCCCTTTCTATTCCAAAATCAAAGCTAATATGGTAGTTGTTTGGTAAAACCTGTACATTCTAAATAAAAATATATATGGTTTAGTGATACTGGCATATAGAGAGCTGTGATGGCAGCCCAGAAGTATCTGTTTCCTCTGTGCGTGCGTTTTTTAAAACTATCCTCTCTCTTTCCAATAAAAAAAAAAGGAATCAAAACCATGTTTTATTAATATTAGACATCATCTGCTGAATTACTTATGGAGTGGATACAAATGATATGTAAGGAAAATGTTCTTATAGATTTGATAGATGAGGGTACTTAAAAGTTCTTGGCCTCAGCTGGAAACAAGGGATGTAACTGTATACTATAAAGCCTTTATCACTGTCCGCAAAAACTCAAATGAAAGAAAAGGAACGCTTCAAGCTGGCGTGCTGCTACTCCGGAACAATGCGCCCGTCCACGCAGCACAGGTAACAGTGGTGGAAGCAGCCAAATGTGGCTTTGAACTGTTGCTCCGGGCACCTTATTCACCCGACCTGGCATCGTCTGACTTCTGTTTCCCAAACTGAAATCCTACTCGCGTGGTCGCCATGTCCAGAGTGATGATGCAGTCATCCATGTTGTTGAAGAGAATCTGGAGGCTCAAGATGTGACTTTATTCAGTGAAGGGATAGTGAAGCTTGAATATAGGTGGAGCAAGTGCATTGACGTTAAAGGAGTCCATGTTGAAAAATAACGCAAGAATAATCCTCCTCCTATCACGTTTTCTGAGTGAGGCCGAGAACTTTTTTTTGAAGTATCCTCATAAGGACTGGTATCCGGTTATTTAGCACAAGTCTTTTAGCACAACTCTGGATTATGGTCACAATAATCGAAAAAAAATACTCGTCTTGATAAAGGAAAGAGTTTATTATGATTGCTTAGGGACTGGAAGCTGGAATTTCTGCTGCTGTGCATGTTAAGGATCAGTTGTCGATCCCTGAAATGTGGAATGAAAATCCAATTCTTTGGTGTCTGGCTATTTGTAGTTAAGCCAGAACAAACCTTGAATTGTCGGCACCTTCATAGATAACTTCAGTCACTTCTGATCAAATCACAAATTCAACCGACTATCAATAATTACACGTTCGCTGAATTAATTAACCGGGGGATTATGTCCCTTGCCCTGCTTGACATGTTTTGCTGACTAAGAAGTAACCAACAGTTGCGATATGTAAACAAACTTCCACTAAAGTATCCTACAACGAATGGCAATTAAATTAAAGTGCAATATAAACGTTCAGGAATGACAACCAAAATTAATACATCAATTGTTTATAATATGGCAATCGTGAAGCAAGAAGAAATTATGCTAAGATGTAAGGGTTGTTTGATCATGAAGGCAATTCTCGAAGCCGTGGCTAGTTTACAGTGAAATCGCTCGTTTTCGATTGGAATCTCAGCAACTTTCAATAAAAAAAAAAAATCCATCAAACATCTTTAAACATGAGCAAGTATTCATAATGAAGATTAAGTGTTCTTGGATCTTGTGCTAAAGAACTTAGAGTTGTGCTAAGAGACTTTAGAACTTGGGCTAAATAATCGTAAGGACTGAGGACTGATGCATTTATCATCAATCTAAAATAAATATATATGTATACATAGAGAGAGAGAGAGAGAGAGAGAGAATATACAGCCTGCTAAACTTCAGTTGCATTTTTAATATTCTATATAACTATGTATATATGTTCAGTTATTCAGACAATGTTCTTAACGTGTGTTGTTTCAGTCAGGGTTTATTTCAGTCAGCTGGGCCCTTCAGTTGTGTCTGCGTCCAGTCTCTTTGATTTATTATTACAATTTCCAACAGAAAAACAGGTCCGGAAGGAGTATTATTTAACACATTGGTTTTGTCATGCAGATGACTAGGACTTTTTATACAAAGTACATAAGCCTTAATTTCATCTGTCTTTTTGTGCATGTGTTTGAGAGGACATACTTTGCTTTAATAATTGTTAGAATGTTTAATATTAAGAGAGTTTCTGGATACTTGAAGTAGATAAGAGGGCACATTTTCTGTAAATATTTTAGTTTTGAACGGAAAAATAATTAAATTGAACAATGCTTTTTTTTTTTGAAGCCGTCAATGTTCTTTATATTTTTTAAAATATCAGTTTTTCAGAAACGGACTGGATAAATATGTAGCTAAAGCACTTTATGTTAAACAAACGACTGATATAAGAAAACATTTGGAATTTTTTTCCCCCCTCTCTGCCCTCTACAAACTGTAAAGGGGTGGTAGTAGTAGTATTTATTTACTTATTTTACAATTTAACATGTTTCGAAAACACTCAATGTTCAGGCTCTAAAAAGACAAGCATTTACAGCAGATGAACGTAATCGGCTGAATGCTGTCTGTAACCAAAGCCAGTGTTCCATACATTTACTTCTTCTTTACTGCCAGAAGGTTCGGGGCAGATACTTTCACTTTGCCAGGTATGTTTCTTGATAGGTCAGTGTCCTGTGTGAAAAGATGTACAATTGTTTGTTTTTTGAATTGATGAACTACTCATTCATCTATTTATGAACAATTAATTTTACACCAAATGTTTCTAAGATTCAAGCAAATGTAGGAGAGTCAGATACCTTAACGCTGCGGAACAGGTCTTTCTCTCTCGCACTGGTTTCTTTAGCATGCGTGAAGCTGAACACAGCAGTCCGGGCAGCTGACAGTGTTAAAGGGCCATTATTCAGGTAGGAAAAGAACTATTCACACTTAAAATAAAGAAAAGGGAGGATGAGATTTTAATTTTTTTTTTACCTTTTCCTTTCTTCTGTGTCCCAGGAGTCAGTTTCACTTTATACCTGAGGAAAAGTGAGACTCATGATATAATAATATACAGACTATCATAAGTAATCTTTTTAAGGGGTCTGACAAAGAGAGTCTGTCAATCTTGAAGAGATTCTGTGAAGGAGTGATCTTGCTGTGCAAGTTATAGTTTTAGACACAGGACTCTATACAGGAGGTGCAGGCTGGACGTGTGTTAACTGTGCACTCAATACGTGACTAGAGATGCAAAGAGAAAAGATACGCACTTGTAATTAGAGAGCGCCGTGTAAGGTGCACACACAGGCACTGCAAACAGCAGCACATCGTCTGGATGCGGCTGACCAGTGAGACAGTCAAGGAAATTTTCATATTCCTAAAAAAAAAAAAAACAACAAAGAATTTACACACCACCATACCAACAGGGTTAACTAAATACAACCCCGATTCCAAAAAAGTCGGGATGCTGTGTGAACTAGAAATAAAAACAGAATGTGATCATTTGTAAAATCATGGAAACCCTGTATTTCACTGAAAATGGCACAAAGACAACATATCAAATGATGAAACTGAGAAATTGTATTGTTTTTTGAAAAATATATGCTCATTTTGAATTTGATGCCAGCAACATATTTCAAAAAGTTGGGACGGGGCATGTTTACCACTGTGTTCCATCACTTCTACTTTTAACAACACTCTATAAATGTTTGGGAACTGAGGAGACCGATTGCTGTAGTTTTGAAAGAGAAACGTTGTCCCATTCTTGCCTGATGCACAGTTTCAGTTGCTCAACAGTTCAGGGTTTCCTTTGTCATATTTTGCGCTTCATAATGCACCAAATGTTTGAAATGGGACACAGGTCTGGACTGCAGGCAGGCCAGTTTAGCACCCAGACTCTTTTACTACAGAACCATGCAGTTTTAAAACGTGCAGAAATTGGTTTGGCATTGTCTTGCTGAAAGAAGGAAGGCCTGAAAAAGATTTTGTCTGGATGGCAGCACATTGCTCTGAAACATGTATATATCCTTCAGCATTAATGATGCCTTCCCAGATGTACAAGCTACCCATGTCATGTGCACTAATGCACCCTTATACAGTCACAGATGCTGCCTGTTGAACTGTGCACTGATAACAAGCCGGATGGTCTCCTCTACTCTTTAGCTTGGAGGACGTGGTGTCTAGTCTAAAAAGAATTTCTAATTTTGATTCGTCAGACCTCGGGACAAGTTTCCACTTTGCCTCAGTCCATCGTAAAAGAGCTCAGGCCCAGAGAAGGCAAAGGTGTTTCTGGAGATTGTTTATATCTGGTTTTAACTTGCATTTGTGGATGCAATAATGAACTATTTTCACAGACTATGGTTTTCTGAAGTGTTCCTGAGCCCATACAATGATTTCCACTACAGACACGTGTCTGCTTTTAATGTAGTGTCGCCTGAGGGCCTGAAGATCACAGGCATCCAACGTCAGTTTTCAGCCTTGTCTCTTGCATACAGAGATTTCTCCAGATTCTCTGAATCTTTTAATTATTTTTAATTAATAAATTACAACCCCGATTCCAAAAAAGTTGGGACAAAGTACAAATTGTAAATAAAAACGGAATGCAATAATTTACAAATCTCAAAAACTGATATTGTATTCACTATAGAACATAGACAACATATCAAATGTCGAAAGTGAGACATTTTGAAATTTCATGCCAAATATTGGCTCATTTGAAATTTCATGACAGCAACACATCTCAAAAAAGTTGGGACAGGGGCAATAAGAGGCAGGAAAAGTTAAAGGTACAAAAAAGGAACAGCTGGAGGACCAAATTGCAACTCATTAGGTCAATTGGCAATAGGTCATTAACATGACTGGGTATAAAAAGAGCATCTTGGAGTGGCAGCGGCTCTCAGAAGTAAAGATGGGAAGAGGATCACCAATCCCCCTAAATCTGCGCCAACAAATAGTGGAGCAATATCAGAAAGGAGTTCGACAGTGTAAAATTGCAAAGAGTTTGAACAGATCATCATCTACAGTGCATAATATCATCAAAAGATTCAGAGAATCTGGAAGAATCTCTGTGCGTAAGGGTCAAGGCCAGAAAACCACACTGGGTGCCCGTGATCTTCGGGCCCTTAGACGGCACTGCATCACATACAGGCATGCTTCTGTATTGGAAATCAACAAAATGGGCACAGGAATATTTCCAGAGAACATTATCTGTGAACACAATTCACCGTGCCATCCGCCATTGCCAGCTAAAACTCTATAGTTCAAAGAAGAAGCCGTATCTAAACACGATCCAGAAGCGCAGACATCTTCTCTGGGCCAAGGCTCATTTAAAATGGACTGTGGCAAAGTGAAAAACTGTTCTGTGGTCAGACGAATCAAAATTTGAAGTTCTTTATGGAAATCAGGGACGCCGTGTCATTTGGACTAAAGAGGAGAAGGACGACCCAAGTTGTTATCAGCGCTCAGTTCAGAAGCCTGCATCTCTGATGGTGTGGGCTTGCATTAGTGCGTGTGGCATGGGCAGCTTACACATCTGGAAAGACGCCATCAATGCTGAAAGGTATATCCAGGTTCTAGAGCAACACATGCTTCCATCCAGACGACGTCTCTTTCAGGGAAGACCTTGCATTTTCCAACATGACAATGCCAAACCACATACTGCATCAATTACAGCATCATGGCTGCGTAGAAGAAGGGTCTGGGTACTGAACTGGCCAGCCTGCAGTCCAGATCTTTCACCCATAGAAAACATTTGGCGCATCATAAAACGGAAGATACGACAAAAAAGACCTAAGACAGTTGAGCAACTAGAATCCTACATTAGACAAGAATGGGTTAACATTCCTATCCCCAAACTCAAGCAACTTGTCTCCTCAGTCCCCAGACGTTTACAGACTGTTGTAAAGAGAAAAGGGGATGTCTCACAGTGGAAAACATGGCCTTGTCCCAACTTTTTTGAGATGTGTTGTTGTCATGAAATTTAAAATCACCTAATTTTTCTCTTTAAATGATACATTTTCTCACTTTAAACATTTGATATGTCATCTATGTTCTATTCTGAATAAAATATGGAATTTTGAAACTTTCAAATCACTGCATTCCGTTTTTATTTACAATTTGTACTTTGTCCCAACTATTTTGGAATTGGGGTTGTATGTACCATAGATAATGTGATCCCCAAATTCTTTGCAATTTTACATTGAGGACTGTTATTCTTAAAAAATTGTTGCGCTGTTTGCCCACGCAGTCTTTCACAGAGCGGTGAACCCCTCCCCATCTTTACTTCTGAGAGACTCCACCTCTCTGGGATGCTCTTTTTATACCCAGTCATGTTCCTGACCTGCTGCCAATTAACCAAATTAGGTTTTTGGGTTTTTTTTTAGCATTACACAACTTTTTCAGTCCTTTGTTGCCACTGTGCCAACTTTTCTGAAATGTGTTGCTGACATCAAATTCAAAATGAGCATATATTTTTCAAAAAACAATAACATTTCTCAGTTTCAACATTTGACATGTTGTCTTTGTACTATTTTCAATGAAATATAGGGTTTCCATGATTTACAAATTATCACATTCTGTTTTTATTTCCAGTTTACACAGCGTCCCAACTTTTATGGAATTGGGGTTGTACAACCACAGACAAATACAGTGCATCATATGGAAACAACAAGTCCCACTGCTGCAAATAAATAAATTAATATTTTGAGGAGTGACTGGTGCAGGACTATTCTGGCACATTATAGACTACATTGTGTATTTGGTAGATTCAACATTTCTTGAGACATTAGAATTAAATATTTCTCTTAACATCACCACATTCAAGGCAGTTGGTATTAACCCCTTTAATGCCCTTGAACGAGTCATGTACGTCATGAAATCTTTTACTGCTGTGCCTTATGACGTACGCTACTCGTCATAAACACCTCCTTTTATGTACCTTACATGGCGCATTACTTTTACTTCACAGTGGCACATATGAATTACAGTCAATGCCTAAAACATTCTTCCGTCATAAGGCACAGCGGTAAAAGATTTCATGACCTACGTGACTCGTCCAAGGGCATTGAAGGGGTTAGAACTGTGTATGTTACACTGTTACATCTGTATAAACTCAGAACAATAAGAAATATTTACAGTTGAAAATACAGGGAATGGGAGAACACATACGAAAAACGTATTAAGTGGTTTGGACAGAATTTACAAACACGTCTATGTTCCCGTGGACCTCATGAGGCCTAGAACTGCAACCGTGTGTTGAAATACGCTGAATAATTTGCCCTAATTTCCTCTTAGGTCACTCATATTCTGCAAACGTCTGAAAGAAGCCACGTGTATGACTGGTGGTGACGGTTTTGTGGTAATGGCACATAGAGAAGGTCTAGTAAAGACGTTTAATATAATACTTTATTAATTCATTTACGTTATCCTGGTCAGACTCACGGTGGATCTGTAGCCTATCCCAGAAACATGAGGCAGGAATACACCTCAGATAAGGAAACCAGTCCACTGCAGGGTACCATGCAAATACACATTCACACCTAGAGACAATTTAGCACAGTCAGTCATCTACTGCCATGTTTTTGGGAGATGGGAAGAAAAACAGAGAACCTGGAGAAAACTCATGAAGATGCATGGAGAGCATGCACAGAAACTCCAGAGAGACAGTAACCCAAGCTCAGGATCAAACTGGGGACTCTGGAGCTATGAGGTAGCGACACTACTCACTAAACAACTGTACCACCAGTAACGGGAACAGTTACATAACTATTATACCCCTAATATTAAATAATCAATCTGAGCTAAATGTGTGAGACTTCAACACGAATGAGTCTTTATTTTTTTCTAGGTACGTACTAAAATCTGTATTTTTTTTCCTCATAAAATTGTTTTTTTTAATAAAAGTCTTGTTTTTAATTATTTCTTTGTTTCGCTACACGACGTGTATAAATTAAACATTCGCGAATCCAATTATGAAAAAAATGCACACGACAGTACATTTAATAGTGAACAGACTCAACCTTGAAGTACAAATAGGCTAATCTCTTCAGATGTGTACTGTGGAGGCTTCTGCTTTCATTAAAAAAAAAAACGGTAGAAATAGGATCAACATATGCAGAAAAAAAATGTTGGGTGATTAAATTATTCTGAAATTGCAGTGATTGGGAATCTTGCTAAATGAGTTCACACACCTATGAGAAGTTACTATCAACACAGGAGTGCATGGTGTTAAATCAGTCCTTAATGTAATGTTGAGGTTTACCTCTGCACCAGGATTCTCCTGATCCAAATCATCAGCATCCTGTAGTGGAGGAAAAAAGCATTCTCTCAGCATTAAGCATAACATCAAGCATGATGTCTAAAATAAAGCCTTGGAAAAAGGTGACTTAAACAGTTTGTAACAGTGAAAATAACAATACAAGCAACCTCATAATCACCCTGGTAAAGTATCGCTTTATATTCTATCCACATTCACTGGATAAGAGCGATCGCACGCTCTGATTGGCTGCTCTACTACTAGGCTATCAGCTCATACAGTGGGGCAAAAAAGTATTTAGTCAGCCACCAATTGTGCAAGTTCTCCCACTTAAAAAGATGAGAGAGGCCTGTAATTTTCATCATAGGTACACTTCAACTATGAGAGACAGAATGGGGGGAAAGAATCCAGGAAATCACATTGTAGGATTTTTAATGAATTAATTGGTAAATTCCTCGGTAAAATAAGTATTTGGTCACCTACAAACAAGCAAGATTTCTGGCTCTCACAGACCTGTAACAACTTCTTTAAGAGGCTCCTCTGTCCTCCACTCCTTACCTGTATTAATGGCACCTGTTTGAACTCGTTATCAGTATAAAAGACACCTGTCCACAACCTCAAACAGTCACACTCCAAACTCCACTATGGCCAAGACCAAAGAGCTGTCAAAGGACACCAGAAACAAAATTGTAGACCTGCACCAGGCTGGGAAGACTGAATCTGCAATAGATAAGCAGCTTGGTGTGAAGAAATCAACTGTGGGAGCAATTATTAGAAAATGGAAGACATACAAGGCCACTGATAATCTCCCTCGATCTGGGGCTCCACGCAAGATCTCATCCAGTGGGGTCAAAATGATCACAAGAACGGTGAGCAAAAATCCCAGAACCACATGGGGGGACCTAGTGAATGACCTGCAGAGAGCTGGGACCAAAGTAACAAAGGCTACCATCAGTAACACAATACGCCATCAGGGACTCAAATCCTGCAGTGCCAGACGTGTCCCCCTGCTGAAGCCAGTACATGTCCAGGCCCGTCTGAAGTTTGCTAGAGAGCATTTGGATGATCCAGAAGAGGATTGGGAGAATGTTAAATGGTCGGATGAAACCAAAATAGAACTTTTTGGTAAAAACTTAACTTGTTGTGTTTGGAGGAGAAAGAATGCTGAGTTGCATCCAAAGAACACCATACCTACTTTGAAGCATGGGGGTGGAAACATCATGCTTTGGGGCTGTTTTTCTGCAAAGGGACCAGGACGACTGATCCCTGTAAAGGAAAGAATAAATGGGGCCATGTATCGTGAGATTTTGAGTGAAAACCTCCTTCCATCAGCAAGGGCATTGAAGATGAAACGTAGCTGGGTCTTTCAGCATGACAATGATCCCAAACACACCGCCCGGGCAACGAAGGAGTGGCTTCGTAAGAAGCATTTCAAGGTCCTGGAGTGGCCTAGCCAGTCTCCAGATCTCAACCCCATAGAAAATCTTTGGAGGGAGTTGAAAGTCCGTGTTGCCCAGTGACAGCCCCAAAACATCACTGCTGTAGAGGAGATCTGCATGGAGGAATGGGCCAAAATACCAGCAACAGTGTGTGAAAACCTTGTGAAGACTTACAGAAAACGTTTGACCTCTGTCATTGCCAACAAAGTATTGAGAGGAACTTTTGTTATTGACCAAATACTTATTTTCCACCATAATTTGCAAATAAATTATTTAAAAATCAGACAATGTGATTTTCTGGATTTTTTTTCCTCATTTTGTCTCTCATAGTTGAGGTATACCTATGATGAAAATTACAGGCCTCTCTCAGCTTTTTAAGTGGGAGAACTTGCACAATTGGTGACTGACTAAATACTTTTTTGCCCCACTGTATACCGTGAATAGAGAAAAACAAAATGGCGAAGTGTGTTACTGAACCAACTGAGGATGAAATAAAGACTCTACTTGAAAACAAACCCCCCCCAAAAAATACCCCCCTCCAAAAAAAAGGATTTGATGGTAAGAACGTATTTTTTTTCAAGAATTATTATTATTATAGCATTTTTCACAAATTGCTGCTGTCATTTCGCCGGTTTGTTTACATTCTCAGTGGAAATTATTTTGTCGGACATTTTGTATAAAGTTTTTATTGATCGAAGTTGAAAAAAATAAAAATGCTCTGTTTCTCAAAATCCAGTGAATGTGGATAGAATAAAACCGGTATTCCACTCAATCTCGTCGTACATGTATATAAAAAAACACACACACAAGGCTGCAAAAATAGGTATACAGTAATGAAAAACAAAACGTTCGCACAAAACGTTAGTATTAAATGAAACCTAGCACCACTATTATAATACTGGTAATATTGGAATAATCCTTACTGTATACCTACTTTTGCAGCCTCCTGTATATAAAAACACGAGTGTTTGACTGGGAAATACACCACTCGTATTTTGCATATGTGCGACATCCAGGACATGGAGATTCAAAACTGTGACATAAATGTCTTTATTGTCTTTTATTTTATTATTTAATGTCTTTAAATCGTGCGCTCCGATTGGCTTGCGAGCGCTCCGGAATCCTACGATCCGGACCCCGATTACGGACCTTTGGCGACGTGCTCGTTCACAACAACAACAAACAGTAGCAATTTTTTCTCAACATTTATTTTCGCATTTCTCAGTATAATAGCATTAATTTTACAGCATGGATAGCGATAATGACAGTGTTCACAGCGAAAGCGAGTATTATTTTTGGAAAATTCTGAGCTGATGTAGCTTGTCAAACAGGTTTTTTTTTTTTTTTTTTAGTTCTAAATATGGTTTCCCTTTCGGGCGCTCTCATTTTCTGTTAGAATTTGGTTAAGAAAAAAAATATATATATTTTTAAATTATTATTATTATTATTATTATTATTATTATTTATTCTCGGCCCAGAGGCCTCGGTCAGTATTTTCAAGACCTCGGTCACGGTATTTCATGATACGGACTGACCTTAAGCTGGTAAATATATAATATAAATGTCACTCGTGAGGAAATCGATGATTTGTTTTGATAAATTTAGGTACTTCTTGTTTGTGAATATGTCTACATAATAAAAAGAAAACTACACATTGGCTTGAAGATATGAAGTTTATCTTCTAATACTGAAAAACTCACATTTTTTACATGAAATACATCGCAGTTCTGAGTGACATATTTCTGATATTTCACACCGATGATGTCACTCCTATGGCCCTTTTCCACTACCCTTTTTCAGCTCACTTCAGCTCGCTTCAGCCCGACACGGCTCGCGTTTCGACTACCAAAAACCAGCACGACTCAGCTCGTTTCAGCCCTGCTTAGCCCCTAAAACTCGCACCGTTTTGGAGTGGGGCTGAAGCGAGCCAAACCGTGCCGACTGAGGCTGGGGGCGTGAGCAGACACTCCCCTGTGCACTGATTGGTGAGGAGGAGTGTCCTCACATGCCCACACACGCCCCGCGAGCGCGCTGGGATCTGTAAACACCGCAAACCCGGAAGGAGAATAATTATGAATTAGGAGAATTTCTGAAGCCTTATGCGCCTCGCCTCATCTATACGCTCTTGCCAGTATCTGTCCGCCACAGCACCAAGACCAGCAACACTAACGACTCCATGTCCTCCATGTTTATTGTTTACTATTCGGGTCGTGAGACTACCGCTGAAAAGCTCACTGAATCAGTGACATACAGAGCATCGTGGACGAGTTCGCGGAGCGCAAGGCTCGCCGTATGCCCTTCAAATAATGTGCGCAGTAGGCTATTGATGTTTTATTATGAGCCATGTACAGTATGTCGCCGAATGTTTTTTTGTTTCTGAGTTACATGTTCGTTTGAAGGACTTAATGTACAAAATAACAGTTGCACCCCGGAGTGTTGAAATTGGTAAACACAGTGCATTCAGTGAGGTTTGCACCGCCCTCCTTTTATTTCTGACTCTTCCTGTCACCGTTGCAACCTCTGAGCGCTCATTCGTATGCCCTTCAAATCATGTGCGCAGTATAGGCTATTGATGTTTTATTATGAGCCATGTACAGTATCCTAATGTTTTTTGTTTCTGAGTTACATGTTCGTTTGAAGGACTTGATGTACTAAATAACATAGTTGCACCCGGTAGTGTTTGAAATTGGTAAACACCGCAGTTGCGGACATTTTGTAGCCTAAAATGATGTTATGATAAGCTTTAATAAAGGGCCCGGTCATTTGCCCCGCCCCCGCTCTGACTTGTTCCGCCACTGTCACTGATGTCACTGTTTGCGCTGCTTAACGACATCACCTGACGTCCACCCACTTTCGCTAACTCCACCCAATGTGTCCACCCACTTCCAACCAGCACGGTTCAGCGCGGTTGTAGTCGAAATGCAACTCCAACAGCCCCGCTCAGCTCGACTCAGCTCGACTCGGCACGGCACGGCTCAGCCGCGTTTGTAGTGGAAAAGCGGCACTAGTGTTTTCCCGCTGACTAGATGTGCGTTATCAAAATAGCATGGATGTGTCCATATAATATAAAGAGCATTACACGTTTGTGTGAAGATATGAAGTTTATCTTCTCATGTTGAAAATATTTTCACTCGTTTGCTTTGTTCACATATACATTCACCACTCAAAGATAAACTTCATATCTTCGCAGCACCGTATAAATATCCTCAATATACATGGTTCAATATTACATTTTCCTATCATTATAACTGCCTAACTTTAGATCAGCATTCATAACATTCTGGTATTTGGTGATGGGCACATAACCCCCATGCAATTAAAATATCAACTTTATTAAACGTGGTAAATTAACTCCTCCTACCTTGTCGTCCTGTTCTGTGCTGCATTGTCCTGTTTGACCGACATCATCCCCAGGCTGTTCAACTTTCTTCACGAGAGTCACTGGAACTCTGGGCTTTTGAGTAGGTTTCTGAGGCGCTCGCTTCACAGGCTCCTCTTTTCCCTTCTTTCCTTTCTTGCCTTTCTCTTCTTTATTGGAGCCTGCGGACTGTGCAAAGAAGGTTTACTGACGAATGGACAAAAAAAAAAAAAAAAAAAAACCACACAAATACAGTATAACACTACCAACCCCAAGTAACTTCATCCTTAGCTCTCGGTCCTCCTCATCTTGGTCTTTGTATTTGTCCTTGATTTTCTTCAGCTTGTTCTGAAGAAGCACAAACAATGCAAGACCATATTAGTGTCTTTTGCAGCACTGATTTGTTATATCTTGTCCTTTGCTCAATTCAGATCAGCTTGTAGCTTCATGTCTCAGATTTTGTTTATTCATTTTTGTTTTTTTTTTGCTGGTTCTGACCTAAAACCAAAGGTCTGCAAAGTATTTTTTTCTGAATCCTAACATGACTTTTCAATCCCGTGAAAAACATTCTTTCTAATTAAAACACACCTTATCTGGGAAGCCATGTTTAGCATTTAATATCTCCAGAAATATCATTCTCAGCCACAGGAAATTCAGCAGACATAAACGGAATTACACATCTCCGGGATCCTGTCTGACGTGACCCGGAATCACCCTCTTGTGTTCCAATAACAGAGCCTAGTACTTTTCTAAAGACTGAGATTCAGTTGTGATGCAGTGAAACCTTTTGTCCTCTTTTCAGAGGCTGAGCAGCTCCTCCACTCTTGGAACTCTGGTTGATTGCAGAAAAACTTTGGCTCTCCTCTTTTTTCATCTCAGGTTCTTCCGGATGTTCACTGCTCCCCTGTTTCTGCTTCTTCTTCATATCCCTGGATACCAAGACACACTGATTCTGCTTCAACCCATATAGGTATTATACTATACCACATACCATTTTTATCTAAGGGTTTACCTTCTCTGCTTTGCACTCATGTACTTCTTGCCTTGTGACACCATGTTGTCCTGTTGGAAGGAGAAGTCAGTTATGAAGGTCATGATGCAGCTTCCTGCTTAATCCAGTATTTCAAAAAGATTTGTGTGGTTTAGATGTAACAGAGCCTAATTTTACCAAGATCACGAAGACCATGGTAAGCTTACAAAAACAACATAATTAGTATATATTAAATGTCATTAATTTTTTTAATATCTCAAGCTCCAATCTTTGCTTTTTATATTACAGAAGAATTAAAGTGTTTTGAAATATACCCGTGGTGAAACCTCTTGTTTGAAACCAGCATTGGTGATTCCTCTGCAATGAAAAAAAGCAAAACTTAATGTCATATTGGCTTCTCTTCCGAAAGAATATCTTCGTCATCATCAAATTCCTTTTAATGGCGCTAATTTTTTTGACGCACAATTAACGCATGCATGTTCTGTGCCCGTCCCCTGTAGTTTGGGAAATCAGGAAGTGATGTAGCACGAGTGAGCGATGTAGCAAGTAACTGGTCGGTGTAAGTCATGATAATGTGCACTTATGTACAGAGTCAACTTATATTGTGGCATTCTGACTGTTTACATAAAACGTGTGCATTTTTATATATACTTGTGATGGTCCAGAGGGGAGAAAAGATGACGTGCTGCAGTCCGTATGTGTGTGTGTGTGTGTGTAAGCACATAGGCTGCAAACTGGAGTGAGAGTTTGTTTTATTCTGAAAAATTTGAGAGTTATATAAAAGTGTTTATGAATGCAATTTGAGTTTTTGCATTTTACTGGAAAACATCTTTATGAGCGGTGTGGCTTAACAAATGCATTTATTTGGGTTTTGTATTTTTATTTTCTTTACATAAAAGATAGCCACTACTGTTGTCCAGAGTCCACATCACCGAGTTTTAGTTTATTTTATTGTATAGTTTGAGGCTGGAAGTTAAGTACAGAACTAGAGGAAATTGTTTTGTTCGCACTGAATTGTGCTAAATCCTCAAAATTATAAAGTTAACGCTGCTTTATATTTTAAATGCAGCGGTGGAATAAAATCTCATTCTCATCTCATTATCTGTAGCCACTTTATCCTTCTACAGGGTCGCAGGCAAGCTGGAGCCTATCCCAGCTGACTACGGGCGAAAGGCGGGGTACACCCTGGACAAGTCGCCAGGTCATCACAGGGCTGACACATAGACACAGACAACCATTCACACTCACATTCACACCTACGGTCAATTTAGAGTCACCAGTTAACCTAACCTGCATGTCTTTGGACTGTGGGGGAAACCGGAGCACCCGGAGGAAACCCACACAGACACGGGGAGAACATGCAAACTCCATACAGAAAGGCCCTCGCCGGCCCCGGGGCTCGAACCCAGGACCTTCTTGCTGTGAGGCGACAGCACTAACCACTACACCACCGTGCCGCCCCGTGGAATAAAATGCCCACAAAAATCATGTTTGCTGTGTCCAGCCTTATCCTTCCTCACCTGATCACATACATTTGCATAAAGCAAGATCTGTCCACTCCCACTCCCCAAAAACATGAAAAATATGCCTTTAAGGTTCATTTAGAACAAATTAAAAAAAGTATGATTAATTTGCGATTAATTGCAAGTTAACTATGGACAATAATGTGATTAATCGCAATTAAATATTTTAATTGACTGGCAGCTCTAATTAAACGTGGAGTACATACATAAAGGAAAAAATAAGTTAGTAAGGTGTTGGGCCATCATGAGCTACCCAAACAGCTTCAGTGGGCCTTGGCATGGATTATGCCATAAGTCATGAGTGTTTAATGGTATTAGCATTATTGTTCCTAAAGATATTCTTATCCACCATTCTTCCTCCAGATATCTGGGCTGTTAACTGTATTAACTGAAACATTGAGGTGCACGTCACAGAGAAATTGGTATAGTGCGCGTTTTGCCAGTAAGGGTCCCTTATATATACAGGTAGTCGTCGACTTACGACCTATGCAACTTGCAACCGATTGACTTTACGACCATCTGGTTATGACTGGCAAGTATTTCCCAGCTGAGCTAGCTGAGCGTATGACAGTTTCCGCCCCAGCTCCCGGCAGCGCCTCTCGCCGCGTACAACAGTTTCCGCCCCAGCTCCAGGCACATCTGCAGTCTCTCTCGCGCTCCCTCGCGCACTTCGTCATACAGTTTCCGCCCCAGCTCCAGGCACATGCGCAGTCTCTCTCGCGCTCCCTCGCGCACTCCGTCATACAGTTTCCGCCCCAGCTCCTGGTTTATGAAACGAGCAAATCCTCCGGCCAGCCTGAGTGCTGCAACAGCTGATGATGACGTAGACGACCCACAGCCAAGCACCAGTGATGCCAGCGGTCACTAAGTTTTGTATTTTGCTATGTTTTACATTTGTATTTTGGTATGTTTCAAACTAAAATGCTTTCTATTTTTCACACCTGTATTTCGTATTTTTTGTTTTGCACATATTAAACGAATTGTACTGTACGCAGTGCAGTATGCAGTGTTTGACTTAAATCAAATAATGAGCCAAGGTAATGAAATAAGAAAATGTTGATAAAATAAGACTTTAAGATAATTACAATATCATTACACATCACAATATACTTACGTTCATTTAACATAGGCCGACTTACGACCAGATCAGTTTACGACCGGTCAGTCGTAACCAAACGCAGTCGTAAGTCGACGACTACCTGCATGTGTGTGTGTATATATATATATATATTTTTTTTTTAGAATTTTCTATATTTCTGCATAAATATGACCTAAAACAACATCAGATTTTCACATAAGTCCTAAAAGTAGATAAAGAGAACTCAGTTCAACAAATGAGACAAAAATATTATTATACTAGTGCATCTCAAAAAATTTGAATACCATGAAAAAGTTCCTTTTTTTTCATAATTTAATTCAAAAAGGTAAACTTTCATATATATATTCTATATTCATTACATGTAAAGTGAAATATTTAAAGCCTTTTTTGTTTTATAATTTTGATGATTATGGCTTATAGCTCATGAAAATCAGAAATCCAGTATCTCAAATTATTAGAATATTCCCTAAGATCAATCAAAAAAAGGATTTACAATACAGAAATGTCCAACTCCTGAAAAGTAGATTCATTGATACACTCAATACTTGGTTGGGGCTCCTTTACCATGAATTACTGTATCAATGCAGTGTGGCATGGAGGTGATCAGTCTGTGGCACTGCTGAGGTGTTACTGAAGCCCAGGTTGCTTTGATAGTGGCCTTCAGCGTATCTGTATTTTTGGGTCAGGTGTTTCTCATCTTCCTCTTGACAATACCCCATAGATTCTCTATGGGGTTCAGGTCAGGCAAGTTGGCTGGCCAATCAAACACAGTAATATCATGGTCAGCAAACCATTTGGTAGTAGTTCTGGCACTGTGGGTAGGTGCTACAGTAAGTCCTGCTGGAAAAGGAAATCAGCATCTCCAAAAAGCTCGTCAGCAGATGGAAGCATGAAGTGCTCTAAAATCTCCTGGTAGATGGCTGTGTTGACTTTGGACTTGATAAAATACAGTGGACCAACACCAGCAGATGACATGGCACCCCAAATCATCACAGACTGTGGAAACTTCACACTGGGCTTCAAACACCTTGGATTCTGTGCCTCTCCACTCTTCCTCCAGACTCTAGAACCATGATTTCCAAATTAAATGCAAAATGTACTTTCATCTGAAAAGAGGACTTTGGACCACTGAGCAACAGTCCATTTCTTTCTCTCCTTAGCCCAGATAAGACACTTCTGACATTGTCTCTGGCTCAGGAGTAGCTTGATATTAGGAATGCGAAAGTTGTATCCCCTTTCTTGAAGATGTCTGTTCGTGATGGGTCTTGATACACTGACACCAGCCTCAGTCCACTCTTTGTGAAGCTCTCCCAAGTTCTTGAATCAACTTTTCTTGACAATCCTCTCAAGACTGCGGCCATCCCTGTTGCTTGTGCACTTTTTCCAGCCACCCTTTTCAGCAATGACCTTTTGTGGCTTACCCTCCTTGTGGAGGGCATCAGTGATCATCTTCTGGACAACAGTCAAATCAGCAGTCTTCCCCATGATTGTGGTTGTGTGTACTGAACTAGACCGAGAGATACACTGTGTTCATACTGTTTTACTCAAACTCTAAATGAAATATTCTAATATTTTGAGATGGGTTTTTTTTTATGTTTTTGTACTGTATGCCATACTGATTAAAATTAAAATAGAAAAATGCTTGAAACATTTTAGTTTATGTATAATGAGTCTATAATATAGAACATTTTCACTTTCTTAAATAACTGATGGAAAATCTCATCTCATCTCATTATCTCTAGCTGCTTTATCCTTCTACAGGGTCGCAGGCAAGCTGGAGCCTATCCCAGCTGACTACGGGTGAAAGGCGGGGTACACCCTGGACAAGTCGCCAGGTCATCACAGGGCTGACACATAGACACAGACAACCATTCACACTCACATTCACACCTACGGTCAATTTAGAGTCACCAGTTAACCTAACCTGCATGTCTTTGGACTGTGGGGGAAACCGGAGCACCCAGAGGAAACCCACGCGGACACGGGAAGAACATGCAAACTCCGCACAGAAAGGCCCTCGCCGGCCACGGGGCTCGAACCCGGACCTTCTTGCTGTGAGGCGACAGCGCTAACCACTACACCACCGTGCCGCCCCCTGATGGAAAATATTGAACTTTTTCACAATATTCAAATTTTTTGAGATGCAGTAGTACTTGGTCATTTATTTATTGAGGGAAATGATCCAATATTACATATCTGTGAGTGGCAAAAGTATGTGAACCTCTAAGATTAGCAGTTAATTTGACGGTGAAATTAGAGTCAGGTGTTTTCAATCAATGGGATGACAATCAGGTGAGTGGGCACCCTGTTTTATTTAAAGAACAGGGATCTATCAAAGTCTGATCTTCACAACATGTTTGTGGAAGTGTATCATGGCACGAACAAAGGAGATTTCTGAGGACCTCAGAAAAAGCATTGTTGATGCTCATCAGGCTGGAAAAGGTTACAAAACCATCTCTAAAGAGTTTGGACTCCACTAATCCACAGTCAGACAGATTGTGTACAAATGGAGGAAATTCAAGACCATTGTTACCCTCCCCAGGAGAGGCCGACCAACAAATATCACTCCAAGAGCAAGACGTATAATAGTCAGCGAGGTCACAAACGACCCCAGGGTAACTTCTAAGCAACTGAAGGCCTCTCTCACATTGGCTAATGTTCATGAGTCCACCATCAGGAGAACACTGAACAGCAATGGTGTGCATGGCAGGGTTGCAAGGAGAAAGCCACTGCTCGCCAAAAAGAACATTGCTGCTCGTCTGCAGTTTGCTAAAGATCACGTGGACAAGCCAGAAGGCTATTGGAAAAATGCTTTGTGGAGAGATGAGACCAAAATAGAACCTTTTGGTTTAAATGAGAAGCGTTATGTTTGGAGAAAGGAAAACACTGCATTCCAGCATAAGAACCTTATCCCATCTGTGAAACATGGTGGTGATGGTAGTATCATGGTTTGGGCCTGTTTTGCTGCATCTGGGCCAGGACGGCTTGCCATCATTGATGGAACAATGAATTCTGAATTATACCAGCCAATTCTAAAGGAAAATGTCAGGACATCTGTCCATGAACTGAATCTCAAGAGAAGGTGGGTCACGCAGCAAGACAACGACCCTAAGTACACAAGTCGTTCTACCAAAGAATGGTTAAAGAAGAATAAAGTTAATGTTTTGGAATGGCCAAGTCAAAGTCCTGACCTTAATCCAATGGAAATGTTGTGGAAGGACCTGAAGCGAGCAGTTCATGTGAGGAAACCCACCAACATCCCAGAGTTGAAGCTGTTCTGTACGGAGGAACGGGCTAAAATTCCTCCAAGCCGGTGTGCAGGACTGATCAACAGTTACCAGAAACGTTTAGTTGCAGTTATTGCTGCACAAGGGGTTCACACCAGATACTGAAAGCAAAGGTTCACATACTTTTGCCACTCACAGATATGTAATATTGGATCATTTTTCTCAATAAATAAATGGCCAAGTATAATATTTTTGTCTCATTTGTTTAACTGGGGTCTCTTTATCTACTTTTCACAAACTTTCAAGCACCACCGTGTGTGTGTGTGTATATCTCTGCAGTCCATTTCTCAAGTGGAAGTGATATTGTGGTGTCTTTAGACATTATGAGTTTATATATTTGTGATAACATGTTCTAGGGGTTTCAGGTGATTTTGAGTAGATGTGTGGAGTATGATGATGGAAGTTTCAATTTTTTTTTTTAAACAATTACTTTAAGCTGCTATACGTACTGAAAGTAACAGTGACCCAGCTATATTGTATCTGTCTTTACTTCAAGTCACTTTCCCGAAAAAAAAAAACAACATTGTCAAATTAATAAATTTACAGGCAAGTCATTTACTGTTTAGTATTACCGGTTGGACTGAAGGTGCGTGAGCAGGATTGTGGTGTCTGGAAAACTGATGTCAGTACTCTCCTCCTCACTTTTGGCCTCTTCATCAAGCCCCTTCTGTCCTTTCTGTTCACACACCTCCGACTCTGACTCTTCCGACTCCTCCTCCTCCGCCTCTTCCTCCTGCTTCAGTGTCTCAAGCTGGATTTCACCTGACTGCTCCTCAGTAGCTTCCACGTTCTCTTCTGCTTCCACTTGTTGTGGCACATGTTCATCTTGTCCTTCTTCCATTCTACCATCCTCCTCTGACTCGTGTTCTCCCTCAGCCTCTCCTTCATTTGCACTGTCTTCTCCTGGGAGGAGCATAGTGTATCAGTGGGTTAACAACCTGAAGCAAAAACTCTCCATAAAATGTTAAGCTCTCAGTTCAAAATCAGTCAAAGATTCAAATGAGGCATTTTCAAAATACATTATAATGAATTAAAATATAAATAAATAACATTGTGCATTTTTGTTATGAAGTGTTAAATTGTCTACCAGTTCTAAATGTGTGAAAATGTGAGAAAAAATTACAATATCAAAAGACCATATATAACTTAAATGGAACGTTTTTTTTAAAATTAGTTTATAAAAACTGCTTTTTAGATACAGTAAGTGGTTTGACTATACCTGTGTGTGTGTGTGTGTGTGTGTGTGTGTGTGTATGAATACCCAACAGCTCCTCTCCCTCCTCTAAAAGCTCTGCAGTACTAGAGCTCATTTCTTCCACATCCTCCTCCAGAGTTTTAACCTTCCTCTCTCCCCGGTGTCTAAACACACACTGCTCATCCACCTACAGGCACAACAGACTCTGAACCAATTGGCTAAAACAGTACATTTACAACCCCATTCACCCCATTTCCTACAAAAAGTTTGGTATTTTTAAAATGGAGGCTTATTTAATTGACACATCTAATGCTGTACACAGTCCTCTCCAAAAGTATTGGAGCAGCAAGGCTAATTTTTTTTTTTGCTATACACTCTAGACAGGGCGGCACGGTGGTATAGTGGTTAGCGCTGTCGCCTCACAGCAAGAAGGTCCGGGTTCGAGCCCCGTGGCTGGCGAGGGCCTTTCTGTGCGGAGTTTGCATGTTCTCCCCGTGTCCGCGTGGGTTTCCTCCGGGTGCTCCGGTTTCCCCCACAGTCCAAAGACATGCAGGTTAGGTTAACTGGTGGCTCTAAATTGACCGTAGGTGTGAATGTGAGTGTGAATGGTTGTCTGTGTCTATGTGTCAGCCCTGTGATGACCTGGCGACTTGTCCAGGGTGTACCCCGCCTTTCAACCGTAGTCAGCTGGGATAGGCTCCAGCTTGCCTGCGACCCAGTAGAACAGGATAAAGCGGCTACAGATAATGAGATGAGACACTCAAGACATTTGAACTTAAGATCAAAAGTTGAATATGAGACAATAGATCAGAATTTCAGCTTTCATTTTCTGATATTTACATCTTGATGTGTTAAACAACATGGCACCTTTGGTGGCAGACACCCCCCCCCCCCCCCCCCCCCACACACACACACACAATAATGGAACACATATGCTTAAAATTATTATTTTTTAATTAAAAACAACCAACCAACACTTAATTTCTGGCTACATATCCCTTGCTTGTGATAACTGCATCAAGCCAGCAACCCACTGACATCACCAGACTCTTGCATTCTTCTTTTGTGATACTTTTCCAGGCTTGTACAGCAGCTTCTTTCCTTTGTTCTTTGTTTTGAGGGGTTTCTCCCTTCATTTTCCTCTTCAGAAGATAAGTCTAAAACTCTAAAACCTTCAACCTTTTCCCCTTATGAAGTTCTCTGTTGTGTTGGCAGTGTGTCTTGGGTCATTGCCTTGTTGTATGACAAAGTTCCTCCCAATTAGATTGGAGAATTTTCTTTGTAAGTTGGCAGACAGAATGTTTTTGACTTCTAAAATAATTCTTTTGAGACAATCATGAGTTACATCATCAATAAAGCTCATTCTAGAAGCAGCCATGCCATCATCTCCACTGTGCTTGACGGATGAGCTCATACAGTGGGGCAAAAAAGTATTTAGACAGCCACCAATTGTGCAAGTTCTCCCACTTAAAAAGATGAGAGAGGCCTGTAATTTTCGTCATAGGTACACTTCAACTATGAGAGACAGAATGGGGGAAAGAATCCAGGAAATCACATTGTAGGATTTTTAATGAATTAATTGGTAAATTCCTCGGTAAAATAAGTATTTGGTCACCTACAAACAAGCAAGATTTCTGGCTCTCACAGACCTGTAACAACTTCTTTAAGAGGCTCCTCTGTCCTCCACTCCTTACCTGTATTAATGGCACCTGTTTGAACTCGTTATCAGTATAAAAGACACCTGTCCACAACCTCAAACAGTCACACTCCAAACTCCACTATGGCCAAGACCAAAGAGCTGTCAAAGGACACCAGAAACAAAATTGTAGACCTGCACCAGGCTGGGAAGACTGAATCTGCAATAGGTAAGCAGCTTGGTGTGAAGAAATCAACTGTGGGAGCAATTATTAGAAAATGGAAGACATACAAGACCACTGATAATCTCCCTCGATCTGGGGCTCCACGCAAGATCTCACCCCGTGGGGTCAAAATGATCACAAGAACGGTGAGCAAAAATCCCAGAACCACACGGGGGGACCTAGTGAATGACCTGCAGAGAGCTGGGACCAAAGTAACAAAGGCTACCATCAGGAACACACTATGCCGCCAGGGACTCAAATCCTGCAGTGCCAGACGTGTCCCCCTGCTTAAGCCAGTACATGTCCAGGCCCGTCTGAAGTTTGCTAGAGAGCATTTGGATGATCCAGAAGAGGATTGGGAGAATGTCATATGGTCAGATGAAACCAAAATAGAACTTTTTGGTAAAAACTTAACTTGTCATGTTTGGAGGAGGAAGAATGCGGAGTTGCATCCAAAGAACACCATACCTACTGTGAAGCATGGGGGTGGAAACATCATGCTTTGGGGCTGTTTTTCTGCAAAGGGACCAGGACGACTGATCCGTGTAAAGGAAAGAATGAATGGGGCCATGTATCGTGAGATTTTGAGTGAAAACCTCCTTCCATCAGCAAGGGCATTGAAGATGAAACGTGGCTGGGTCTTTCAGCATGACAGTGATCCCAAACACACCGCCCGGGCAACGAAGGAGTGGCTTCGTAAGAAGCATTTCAAGGTCCTGGAGTGGCCTAGCCAGTCTCCAGATCTCAACCCCATAGAAAATCTTTGGAGGGAGTTGAAAGTCCGTGTTGCCCAGCGACAGCCCCGAAACATCACTGCTCTAGAGGAGATCTGCATGGAGGAATGGGCCAAAATACCAGCAACAGTGTGTGAAAACCTTGTGAAGACTTACAGAAAACGTTTGACCTCTGTCATTGCCAACAAAGGGTATATAACAAAGTATTGAGAGGAACTTTTGTTATTGACCAAATACTTATTTTCCACCATAATTTGCAAATAAATTCTTTAAAAATCAGACAATGTGATTTTCTGGATTTTTTTTTCTCATTCTGTCTCTCATAGTTGAGGTATACCTATGATGAAAATTACAGGCCTCTCTCATCTTTTTAAGTGGGAGAACTTGCACAATTGGTGACTGACTAAATACTTTTTTGCCCCACTGTATGTTTTGGCTCATGAGCCTTTCTTTCTCCAAACTTCATCCTTTCTATCACCTTTTGGTAGAGGTTAATGTTTTGTTCCAGAATTTTTGTAGCCCATCTCTGTATTTCTTTGTAAATTCCAATTCAGCCATCCGATTCTTACTGCTGATCAGTGGTTTGCATGTGCTATGACCTCTATATTCCTGCTTTTAAAACCTTCTTCTAACAGTGGATTGTGATACCTTCACTCCTGCCCTGTTGAGCTTGTTGGTGATGTCACGGACTCTCACAATGATTGTCATCAATTGCTGCGGTTTTATTTAGCGGACCTGTTCAATGGTTGTTAGTACACCAGTGATTTATTTCTTTTTAAGGACATTCCAAATCGTTATACTGGCTATGCCCAATGCTTGTGCAATGGCTCTGATCAATTTCCTGTGTTTTCTTTGCTTCACAATTGCTTTCTTTTCTCCCAGAGACAGCTCTCTGGTCTTCATGCTAGTTTATCCTTTTTAATAACAAATGCAGACTTCACAAGTGAAATCCAGGGCTCAAACTAAGAGCCATTAATTATTTAAACAATCAGTCTAACAGAGCAACACCTGGGCAACAAGAAACACCCATCAGTCACATGTCCCAAAATTTGAATCCCTTGAAAAATGGGTGGATTCAAACAAAAAGGCGCTATGTTCTGAGTTAATTAACACATCTCGATGTAAACATCAGGAAATAAAAGCAGAAATTCTGATCTACTGTCTCATATTTGGATCTCAAATCAAAATGTCTTCAGTGTAGAGCAAAAACAAAAGAGCTGGCTTTGCCGTTCCAATACTTTTGGAAGGGACTAGTATTAATACTGTAACCTATAAAACAGTAGGGAATACAATTTAACAGTTAAGCAACTATCCCCCCCCCCACACACACACACACACAAATTTATATTTGTCTGTCAGTTCTTCATTCTATGTGTGTTAATAAACTATGTAAATTATACAGCCAGGTCCATAAGTATTTGGACAGTGGCACAATTTTTGTGATTTTGCCTCTGTACACCACCAAAATGGATTTGGAATGAAGCGATCAAAATGTGACTGAAGAAGTGTCGGACTTTCAGCTTTAGTTCAAGGCATTTAACAAAAAATATCGTGTTAACCATTTAGGGATTGCAGCCATTTTTACATAGTCCCTCCATTTGTATGGGCTCAAAAGTAATTGGACAAACTAGCAATTATGAATATAAGGCTAATTTTTAATACTTGGATGCAAATCTGAAACCTATGCATATCATTAAATGCTGAGTTTCCTCCCTTAAGATGATTTCCCAGCCCTTTACTGCAGCCGTCTTCAGTTGCTGCTAGTTTGTGGATCTTTCTACCTTCAGTTTTGTCTGCAGTAATTGAAAACATGCTCAATTGGGATATGGCCAAGTAACTGACTCAGCCATTTAAGAAAATTCCATTTCTTTGCCTTAAGAAGCTTTTGAGCTGCTTTGATGGTATGTTTTGGGTCATTATCCATCTGTACTGTGAAGTGCTATCCGATCAGTTCAGCATTTGACTGAATCTGAGCAGAAAGTACAGCTCTATACACTTCAGAATTCATCCTGCTACTTCAATCAGCAGTCACATCAATAAACACCATTAACCCAGTTCCATTGGCAGCAATACATGACCATTCCATAATATATATATATATATATATATATATATATATATATATATATATATATATATATATATATAAAATATATGCTTTGGATCATAAGCCCTTCCTTTCCTTCTTCATACACTTCATCATTCTGATAAAAGTTAATCTTGGTTTCATCTATCCAAGGAATCTCGTTCCAGAATTGAGGCAAGCTTTTTCAGATGTTTTCTAGCAAAGTGTAATCTGGCCTTTCTGTCCTTAAGCGTTCCCAGTGGTTTGCATCTTGAGGTAAACCCTCTGTATTTACATAAATGAAGGTGTTTCTTTATCGTAGACTGACTGATCATCCATTTCAGTTGTCTTCCATGGTTTTCCAGCCCTTTTGTTATTCCTGAGCTCACAAGTGCATTCCTTCTTTTTAAGAATGTACCAAATTATTGATTTGGCCACTCCTAAATTTTCTGCTCTCTCTTTAATAGGCCTGATTTTTTTTTTCCCCAGCCAAATGATGTCCTCCTTCACTTCACATCACATCACATCGACAACTCATTGGACCACATATTGATCGTTCCCATGAATAGCTGCCAAATGCAAATTCAACACCTCAATCAACTCCAGACCTTTTATTTCATACATCATGAAATAATGAGGAAACAGGCCACACCAGGCTATCAAACTGCTTATCACTCAATCACTTTTGCGCCTGTCAAAATGGCGGGACGATGTTAAAAAAAAAACAACAACATGGCTGGAAGTTCCAAACAGGCAGTGCAATATTTTTGTTAAATCTCAAAGTTTACACTTCAATCACATACTGATTGCTGCAGTTGAAATACATTGTGGTGGTGTACAGAGGCAAAATTATGAACACTGTCACTGTCCAAATATGGACCTGACAGTACAGCCATGTACCAATATTCATGACGTTACCTACTATTAGAATTATATAAGGAACTTTACATGACAGTTAATTCTGGTCCACTAATTTCATTGGACAATCAGCGTTCCAAGAGTGCACATATTTAGAACAGTAGCACTGGTGCATCCAATTCTAGCAAGAGTTCATTACATTAAAACCATTAATACACTTACTATGGGCTGTCAGACAGTGCACATTGCATGGCAACACTAGAGACCTGTGCAGGTCTGAGCTCAGCCTTTTACGTCGACGCCAGGATTCGAACTGATGTTGCAAAATCTATTCCTTTCCTAAATAGCACTCTAGACCACTTGGCCACAGAGGATTACCTTGCAAACTGAGGTTAAATGTGATGTTCACACAGCCAGTACACAGTGGTGCCACACCATGACTATGGAATCCCTACCTGAGGCTGGCGCACCAATCACATTCTTAAACACACTTGAACTCGGTTAAACATACACATACAGACAGGCACCTCTATAGGCTGAGCCAATAAAAGACTCTCTCCAGTTAGTCTGGGAACTATTTTCATTGATGGAGCAAAAATATTTGGTCATATTCTACAACCCCGATTCCAAAAAAGTTGGGACAAAGTACAAATTGTAAATAAAAATGGAATGCAATAATTTACAAATCTCAAAAACTGATATTGTATTCACAATAGGACATAGACAACATATCAAATGTCGAAAGTGAGACATTTTGAAATTTCATGCCAAATATTGGCTCATTTGAAATTTCATGACAGCAACACATCTCAAAAAAGTTGGGACGGGGCAATAAGAGGCTGGAAAAGTTAAAGGTACAAAAAAGGAACAGCTGGAGGACCAAATTGCAACTCATTTGGTCAACTGGCAATAGGTCATTAACATGACTGGGTATAAAAAGAGCATCTTGGAGTGGCAGCGGATCTCAGAAGTAAAGATGGGAAGAGGATCACCAATCCCCCTAATTCTGCGCCGACAAATAGTGGCGCAATATCAGAAAGGAGTTCGACAGTGTAACATTGCAAAGAGTTTGAACATATCATCATCTACAGTGCATAATATCATCAAAAGATTCAGAGAATCTGGAAGAATCTCTGTGCGTAAGGGTCAAGGCCGGAAAACCATACTGGGTGCCCGTGATCTTCGGGCCCTTAGACGGCACTGCATCACATACAGGCATGCTTCTGTATTGGAAATCACAAAATGGGCTCAGGAATATTTCCAGAGAACATTATCTGTGAACACAATTCACCGTGCCATCCGCCGTTGCCAGCTAAAACTCTATAGTTCAAAGAAGAAGCCGTATCTAAACATGATCCAGAAGCGCAGACGTCTTCTCTGGGCCAAGGCTCATTTAAAATAGACTGTGGCAAAGTGGAAAACTGTTCTGTGGTCAGACGAATCAAAATGTGAAGTTCTTTATGGAAATCAGGGACACCGTGTCATTCGGACTAAAGAGGAGAAGGACGACCCAAGTTGTTATCAGCGCTCAGTTCAGAAGCCTGCATCTCTGATGGTATGGGGTTGCATTAGTGTGTGTGGCATGGGCAGCTTACACATCTGGAAAGACACCATCAATGCTGAAAGGTATATCCAGATTCTAGAGCAACATATGCTCCCATCCAGACGACGTCTCTTTCAGGAAAGACCTTGCATTTTCCAACATGACAATGCCAAACCACATACTGCATCAATTACAGCATCATGACTGCGTAGAAGAAGGGTCCGGGTACTGAACTGGCCAGCCTGCAGTCCAGATCTTTCACCCATAGAAAACATTTGGCGCATCATAAAACGGAAGATACGACAAAAAAGACCTAAGACAGTTGAGCAACTAGAATCCTACATTAGACAAGAATGGGTTAACATTCCTATCCCTAAACTTGAGCAACTTGTCTCCTCAGTCCCCAGACGTTTACAGACTGTTGTAAAGAGAAAAGGGGATGTCTCACAGTGGAAAACATGGCCTTGTCCCAAATTTTTTGAGATGTGGTGTTGTCATGAAATTTAAAATCACCTAATTTTTCTCTTTAAATGACACATTTTCTCAGTTTAAACATTTGATATGTCATCTATGTTCTATTCTGAATAAAATATGGAATTTTGAAACTTCCACATCATTGCATTCCGTTTTTATTTACAATTTGTACTTTGTCCCAACTTTTTTGGAATCGGGGTTGTATCTGAAACATCCATCCATCATCCGTAACTGCTTATCCTGTGCAGGGTCGCAGGCAAGCTGGAGCCTATCCCAGCTGACTACGGGCGAAAGGCGGGGTACACCCTGGACAAGTCGCCAGGTCATCACAGCGCTGACACATAGAGACAACCACTCACATTCACACCTATAGTCAATTTATAGCCACCAATTAGCCTAACCTGCATGTCTTTGGACTGTGGGGGGAAACCGGAGCACCCAAAGGAAACCCACGCAGACACGGGGAGAACATGCAAACTCCACACAAAAAGGCCCTCGCCGGCCACTGGGCTCGAACCCAGAACCTTCTTGCTGTGAGGCGACAGTGCTAACCACTACACCACCGTGCCGCCCTATCTGAAATATCACTTAGTCAATAATAAATTTTATTTATAGAACTATTGTATAATCGCGATAAACTCACAATCATGCTGTTACACTCGTACTAAATATCTGCACAGTGATCACCTGCGACCTCGTGCATAGGGCAGAATCACAGTCCTACTGATATTCAGTAAAACAGCACTGTTCCTTGTCTAACATTATAGTACGGCAGTGTCAGCAGTGAACATATACTTACTTTGAAGAGAAACCCAAAGCCCATAATAAGATATGAGGGGGGTAAGTAATTCTTCTTCCCTAAGAGGAAATGGGAAGACAGGACAATAACTAATTAACTCTTTGGGCAAATACTGCTGGTAGGCAACCTTGAAATATTTGAGGCTGTGTTGTAGACCAAAAAAAAAAGGCCAAAGGCAGTAATGATTGAAGCTGTGACTATTCATACAGGCAGGTAAAAAATTTTTCTGTGTCTGATCTGAGCAGGAAAGACATTAGTACATTTTAAAAGAATAAATATTTGACTTCACAGATATTTTTTGCATGTCCTCCATTTTCTTCCTCAGCATATTTAAACAGCAGCAACAGTTGATGAAAAGCAGCATAACGGCATAAAAATGCTAGTATACGTTCAAATAATTAATAATACAAGCATACTTTATAATACTTAATTAATTGTAGAAGTATTTAAAAACAGAGAAATAGAGATAAATCAGATGTGACTTGATGTGTGAACAAAGGCTCCCCAGTTAAATATGGTATTGGCATAAAACTCCTGTGATCTGAACATTAACCTCCTAAGGCCCAAGCTGGTTTTTTACATGCATTTTTTATTTCTCTTTGCTATTTGGGCTTATTAGAATAAAAACTAAGCATCATCTTTTGATAAGATGTACTTTTAGAGAAAAAGTATGTCCACATATGTGGATTCTTGTTCCGAATTTCCATAAAGTGCTGTCCACGCATGTGACCACTAAGCCCTAGGAGGTTAATGCACAGGACTGTGTGAAAAGGGTCATCTTTAAGACGATCACTCAAAAACTTTTTGGAGGTGGCGTATGGCCACATACCATATGCAGTATAACGCTAATGCATCCCTGTGTATCACTGACTATATTAAAGAACTTACTAATTAACATAAAGAGCCTAAGAAAATCTATCCACAAGTGGTCAGTGGAGAAACATGAGCACACCAGCTGTATATGGCTATCCACTTGTGATCTGATCACCTCAAGTTTGATGTTAATCCAAGGTCTGAACGCAGCCTAACTTTTACCTCTAATCATGAAGCTTCCGGTTGTTAAGTACTCTCCTGTCGGCGCAGTTTTGGACACCTGCAACAAGCAACACAAACAATATAATTGATCAAATTTCAAGAACAGACTTATATACAATCCTGTATTAGAATTAAAAGCCCGCCATGGCTCACCTGGTTATGATGGACCCACCAAGCGCTGGTGATCACTTTGGCATCCCAAGCAGCACTGTAACACACAGCCATTGTTCCAGCCTCATTTAGCGTGCGTGGGGGAACAAGCTCACCTTAAAATACAAGGTAGAACTTGTTAACATTCCGAAACAGTGAACAGTGTAGTCACTGAACTTTGAAATGTTAGCTTTAGAGGACTGTAATTTCAGAGAACTGTAATTTCCGTATATATATATATATATATATATATATATATATATATATATATACACACACACACACACACACACACACCCGTTCAAAAGTTTGGGGTCACCCAGACAATTTTGTGTTTTCCATGAAAAGTCACACTTTTATTTACCACCATAAGTTGTAAAATGAATAGAAAATATAGTCGAGACATTTTTCTGGCTATTTTGAGCATTTAATCGACCCCACAAATGTGATGCTCCAGAAACTCAATCTGCTCAAAGGAAGGTCAGTTTTATAGCTTCTCTAAAGAGCTCAACTGTTTTCAGCTGTGCTAACATGATTGTACAAGGGTTTTCTAATCATCCATTAGCCTTCTGAGGCAATGAGCAAACACATTGTACCATTAGAACACTGGAGTGAGAGTTGCTGGAAATGGGCCTCTATACACCTATGGAGATATTGCACCGAAAACCACACATTTGCAGCTAGAATAGTCATTTACCACATTAGCAATGTATAGAGTGGATTTCTGATTAGTTTAAAGTGATCTTCATTGAAAAGAACAGTGCTTTTCTTTCAAAAATAAGGACATTTCAAAGTGACCCCAAACTTTTGAACGGTATTGTGTGTATATATATATATATATATATATATATATATATATATATATATATATATATATATATAAAACACAAGAAGAAGAAGACAAAGAACTTTATTCATCACACGTAAAGTTGTGAATTTCCTCTCGGCATTTAACCCATCTGAAGCAGTGAACACACACATGAGCAATGACCACACACACATACCCAGAGCAGTGGGCAGCCATGCTAAGAGCGCCCGGGGAACAGTTGGGGTTAGGTACCTCGCTCAAGGCCACTTCAGCCTAAGGTCGCCCCCTGTTAGCCTAACCTGCATGTCTTTGGACTGTGGGGGAAACCGGAGCACCTGGAGGAAACCCACGCAGACACGGGGAGAACATGCAAACTCCACACAGAAAGGCCACCGGGCTCAAACCCAGAACCTTCTTGCTGTGAGGCGATAGTGCTAACCACTATGCCACCATGCTGCGCCTGTATGTATGTATGTATGCGTGTGTGTGTGAGATGTGTGTGTATTTTTTTTAAAACAGTTATTCTACGAAATCGAGTCGTACATGAGCTGATAGCTGATGAGGCACATAGCGCCAAGTTGGCTATAAGCCATATATGACAAGATTGAGTGGAATAACTGTTTCATTCTCTCCACATTCACTGGATTTTGAGAAACAGAGCATTTTTATTTTTTGGCAAATTCAATAAATAAAAACTTTAAACAAAACATCTGATAAAATAATTTCCGCTTAGAATGTAAACAAACTGGCGAAATGACAGTCGCAATTTGTAAAAAATGCTATAATTATTATTTTTAAAAGATACGTTCTTACCATCAAATACTTTTATTCCATATTTTGTTGCTTTTTTAAAAAATATTTTTTGAGGTTTTTTTCGAGTAGAGTTTTTATTTTGTCCTCGGGTGGTTCAGTAACACACACTGCCATTTTGGTTTTCTCTATTCACAGTATATCAGCTGATATCCTAGTAGTAGAGTAGCTAATCAGAGTGTGCGATTGCTCATAGATTCTTATAGATTTCTATTTTATGACTTCTACATTACATGAGTCAGTACAAAGATGTTTTAGAGTTCCAAATGTTTGTTTTCCAGCACAAAATTAAATGTTACAGGAAAAAAAAAGTTTGTATCCGAGCAGCATATTGCATAAGACAGCACTTTTCAGATGAAAGGCAATGGAATTTGCAAAACGTTTTTAGTGTCTACCAAAATGCTGACAGTAATTCCAACTAAGGAGTCTAATAAAAACAATCATAAAATAATTTTAATGGTAAAACAACTTTACTAAATCCTTGTACCAGACGGATTCTTGATGACACAGCTTGTGGCTCCATGAAGATCAGCATGGATGTAGATGTCCCCTGGGGGGAGAAAAAAAATTTCACTGAAACTTGAAGGACGTAAGGACATCTACACATTGAAAACAACCATAAATAAATAAATCTCTAATCTTGTACCTGGCCGCAGGTAACGTTTAACTATCAGCTCATTCTGCTGCTGGTCCCGCCCAGCGATGATGAGGTAGTTCTCTGAGCTAATGAACCACAGGAACTTTTCAAACCTGGCAATAAACAAAGTCATCAGAATTTTTGGGATATATAAAATGTATATAAAATACTTATCAAAAATGTCTCACCAGAAAACTTTTCTGGCTTTCTGAATTGTTGTCACTGACTGGACTTCTTTAAGGGTTTGCTTCGTCTTTTTTTCAGCAGACTTAAAGGCCTTGAGAAAAATAAATAAATAAACAGACAGACAGATAGATAGATCCAACAGTAATTCATATTTTCCTCACATATACAGTAATTCAGTATTTAATTTGGAAGTATTGTGTTGCTCTCTTTTTACCTTCTCTGCTGCCTCAACTGTTTTCTGCTCCTTTTTGGCAGCGTTCCGTTTGTGGTCATAATATCTGAGAAGTTAATATGTTCATTTTTAATAAGGCAGTATATTACTGACAGCCAGTAGACACCTTATTGTCCACACAATGGGCTTCATTTATCAAACTGGATACAAACGGATTTATTCATAAATCATTCATATCAGCATTTACACAGGAAATTTGGATTCATGAAAATCCCATAAATTCTGCTCATGATAATTTATGCATAAGAAGACTGACTAATGTAAATCTTGAGTGACTGATATTAAGTAATATTATTTGTAAAGGAGTTCCTGCATTTTAACCCTTTGGTGACTGACCCCTTGAAAATCATTCCTCCAGGAACGATGACGTTTCAGTTGTCAAGACAATGGAAAAACTAAAATCTCATCTCATCTCATTATCTCTAGCCGCTTTATCCTTCTACAGGGTCGCAGGCAAGGCGGGGTACACCCTGGACAAGTCGCCAGGTCATCACAGGGCTGACACATAGACACAGACAACCATTCACACTCACATTCATACCTACGGTCAATTTAGAGTCACCAGTTAACCTAACCTGCATGTCTTTGGACTGTGGGGGAAACCGGAGCACCCGGAGGAAACCCACGCGGACACGGGGAGAACATGCAAACTCCGCACAGAAAGGCCCTCGCCGGCCCCGGGGCTCGAACCCAGGACCTTCTTGCTGTGAGGCGACAGCGCTAACCACTACACCACCGTGCCGCCAAAAAAACTAAAATACAAGAGCATTTTGTTTTGTGCACAAGAGCATTGTGAGGTATCTTTCTTTTTTGTATTTTAGTTTTTCCGTTGTCTTGACAACTGAAACGTCATCGTTCCTGGAGGAATGATTTTCAAGGGGTCAGTCACCAAAGGGTTAATATACAGATTACACTCTCAAGTTTAAACTGTTTATGTAATTTACATTACACACAAATTTGATCATTTTAAATCCTGCTGTTTCATAATCACGGCATTAATATCAAATTTTTAAAAATAGATACAGCAAGACAACCCAAATCCATTTCAAGGTAAATCAGACTCGTTCAATGAAGAAGAAACACCGCTGTGTAAAAGGAGGGTGGGCTGCTCTGCGTATATAGTAACCATGAAGCCAGTTCTGTTTGCCATGGCATCATCTTTTAATGCTGTGAAATTCTTTAGAGCCAGCACGAATTCAGCCAACAAAAAGATCCTGTGCCATTTCTGTACATGTCCAAGTTTTGTCCATCCTTGGATTTCTTGATACAAGCACATTTCAGAGAGATGCACGTGACTGATCTGGTATGTCTCAACCTACAAAGCTGTATAACTCTTTGTGTGCTGCATGCCATAATCCGGCGTGTTCCTGAATATACCAGAGCCCATTTTTTTCTTTTTCAGCCCTAACGTGGCACAGTTACTGCATGTTACAGCCTCATCATGCATCTGGAAAGCAAATGGTACTTGCATAAATGAGAGAAATTCAGCCATCTCTTTAATTTAAAACTAAAGGTAGACTGCCTTTCAGATTTTTCAAGTTTAGGTCATAAAAAGAATTTTCCCAGACACCCAGTTATTTTTGTTTAGTGGACCGAAAGCTACTGAATTCGAACCACAGACTTGCAATTTTCTTAGTTTTTTTTTTTTTTAATCGAACAATTAATGAATTTCAGGCCACGTGGCCTTAAATTCTCCGCTATTTTTTCCTGCTTCACCATGACCCAATTCAAGATACAAATGTCATGCATCACGTGGTGGGCTTTCCCCGTTCGTGCAAGGCATTGTGGGATACAAATTTGAAACAGGAGAGAAAAATGGAGGACGCGAGTGTGCGAATGAAACGTGAAAGACCGACTACAATAACGGAAAGTGAGAAGAAAAGACGTTATGTTGTGAAGAAAAGGAAACACAGGACCAAACTAATAAACATCAGCAGTTAGCGAGCACCTCGGTGTGATCAGCGGTTCGTTTAGCGACAGAATGATGTAACTGTCAGTGCACGGTCAAGGTAAACCTGTAGATAGCAGTAATGCAACACTGGATGCCAGCTGCCGTAAAACCCAAAAGAAGAAGAAGGTGGTAAAGCTGCTCATGCTTATACGGACTTCCTCTGTCTGCTTGAGTGCGCGAAGCGAGTGATTTCATGCACATTATTTGCTCAGGAATCCCCTCAAATTAAATAACTTCCCAGCCACAGAATGGCCTGATATTTCGTGAGATATTACAGAAATTAACATGCATCACAATGACCAAATTTCAGAGGGAACTAAATTTCACCGATTTTATGAAATCGAAAGGCCGTCTGGCTTTAAGTTTTATTTTCACCTTTACACATTTTGCAGCGACTGGCATATATGCTTTAAAACTGAACTCGTGTCTCTTAAGAGTTGCTGTTGTGTGCTCCACTGCTCTGGACATAGCATCCAGCTTTTTTAAGACAGCATCCCATGAGGACTCTTTGTTCCCCTCTATATTTTGGCCTTTTCTATGACTCCGCTGGTTATGCTTTTTTGGCTGTTAACAGTCAGTCATTTTGCACTTTTCGTTCTGTGAGCTTTTCAATTTGTGCGGTTTTGTGTGCATTACTTAATGCAAATCAGCTGTGCCATGCATATTTATGGGCGATTGCCATATATCAACATACGTATGTGGACATGGAAAAAAATAGCGTTTTTCAAACTTGAAAATCCAGGGAAACTTTTCAATTTGCTCTGGCTTATACAAACATTTAAACATAACCCAACTAAAAGATGGATAAACAAGGCCCAATATTATTAACTAATATCAAGCATCTCATTTCCAAGTCTGAACTGAAATGCATTTGAGGCTCAAACAAAACCAAATTCACCACTACAGTGGGGGGGGGAACATACAAAAGGTAGGTGCTTAACATTTTTATATTTCAACTGCTTCAGGTGGACATCAGATTATACAACAATTTCCATGGGAACATTGCAACGACATTTGTGTAAAGGCCTCTGCATGCTCGTGCGACAAGGCTTTCGCAGATAGCTTTTCGCAGACAGTTGTAATTTATTGTTGAGCGGGGATAATAGGCGTGCGCGATGTTATTCACCGGCACAACGCAAGGGGGCGCGAAGTCGCTAGGAGTAGTTGGTGGGTGTGGTTAGTGGAGTGTTTATCCTCTGGTTACTTATAATGACTAGAACTTTTTTTTTTATAATGACTAGAACTGGAGTCGTATAGATGTCTGTACTTCCTCAATCAACCGCTCTTCGTTCTACTCCATCTTCGCTCGTGTTTTTAAAAATGCCGGTCGTGAAAACAAACCAAACCGGGAAAGTAGGGAAGCGGAAGTGCGTGTACAGCGGATGTAGAGTGGACCAATCAGAGCCCTCTTGTCTGCGGCGCTGTCTGCGAGGCTTCTGCGGTGGTCACAATTTTTGGGAGGTGCGCGCAGAGCGTCTGCGAAGGTGGGGGGGCTACGCAGACGCTGTCTGCGACGCTATCTGCGAGGACTGGGTTGTCAGCATAAATTGGCCTTAAGTGTGTGTCACTCCTGATGCATATCCCATGTAATCCATAATGTAAAAAACTAAAATAACATTCATTATTTTTTTCGCGGTCCAAATCCTGCGCTCTGATTGGCTGGCGAGCAGGTCCGTATCCTACGATACAGACCCCAGTTCTGGACCCCGGTTACGGACCTCTGGCGACTCGCTCGTTCACAACAACAAACATAGTAGCATTTTTTGTCAACATTTATCTTTTTTTTTAGAAGATTTATTTATAAGATTATCAAAAATCTTATACATTTTTGCCAGCATTTCTCAGGAGAATAACATTAATTTTATATCATGGATAGCGATAACAACAGTCTTCACAGTGAAAGCGAGTTTTACTACCCTGAGGAAGAAGAAATAAAATAAAACATTTCAGGAGAAAGCTAAAACCTGTAATTTGCTAACACCAAGCAAAAACTTGGCTGAATCCTGAATGACTCTGTGGCAGCGAGGGCGTGGCCAAGCATCAGTCTGTGAATGGAGGGCAGAGTCAGGGAAGGTAAGTGGTGGAATCATTGTACCTGACGGGAATTAACCTGTGTTTGTGTGTCTTCCCCAGTGACCGCGCCCTTTAAAAGGAGAGAGAGAGCCGAGAAAGGGAGCTCTCTCCCCACCCAGAACACTTGTGTGCGCGCGCACGCGCGCGTGTGGCTGGGAGAGTGTGAAAGACAAGCTGAAAAGCTAAAAAAAAAAAAAAAAAAAAGAGTTTTTGAGAACTCAGTTCTGGCCTGCCGTGCTTCTGTGCTCCACCCACCTGGTCAGATACTACAGTGGTGCCGAAACCAGGGACTGAACAAGGGACCTTTAGATCTTCAGTGTAATGCTCTCCCTACTGAGCTATTTCGGCCCAACAGAGCCAGCACCAGGCGCTGATTGCCCTCCGGAAGGAGCAGGAACAACGGTTCGAAGCCCTGCTGCTGGCGCAACAGGAAGATCGCCAGGCGTTCCGGCACCTGCTCGCATCGGCGGGGTCCACGATCACCACCGCTGCGGACCCTCCCCACCTCACCCTAACGAAGATGGGTCCGCATGACGACCCCAAAGCCTTCCTCGCTCTTTTTGAGCAGGCAGCAGAGGCGTGGGGGTTGGCCGGTGGAACAGCGCGCGGCGCACCTCCTCCCTCTGCTAATGGGCGAGGCGCAGCTGGCCACGCTACAGCTCCCCGCCGACAGCCAGCTGGTCTACATGGACCTCTGCAGGGCCGTCCTCCAACGCATGGGTCGCACCCCGGAACAGCAACGGCAGCGCTTCTGCGCGCTGCGCCTGGAGGAGGTCGGTCGGCCGTTTGCGTTTGGCCAGCAACTCCGGGACGCCTGCCAGCGGTGGCTGAGGGCCAACAACTGCGACGCCAAGGGAATCATCAGTCTGGTGGCGCTGGAACAATTCGTCGCCCGACTTCCAGAAGGAACAGCGGAGTGGGTCCAGTGCCATCACCCAGCGTCGCTGGATCAGGCCATCGAGCTGGCGGAGGACCATATGGCGGCCGTTCTGACGGCAGGACAGCGTGTCTCCCCTTCTCCCGTCTCTTCTCTCTCTCCCTCTGTTCCTTGTCCTCACCCCATTCCCCCACTGCGGAGGCAGGGGCCGGCTCCACCCCAGCCGGCCCGCCGCACCCGCGGTGCCCTACCATTTCCTACTTCCTTGTCTGTGTCTTCCCCCCCTCAGGTGAGTGATCTCCGGAACACCGGTGCAGGGAGAGAGCCTGGGCCGGTATGCTGACACTGCAGGGAACCGGGGCACCTCCAGCATCAGTGCTCAGCGATGGAGGTGGGCACGGTGGTCCGGATCCCCGACGCGCCAGGGACCGCCCTCGATCGGGCCGGAGCGTATCGCATACCGGCGAGTATCCAAGGGGATACGTATCAGGCTTTGGTGGACTCTGGCTGTAATCAGACCTCAATCCACCAAAGCATGGTACAAGACGAGGCATTGGGAAGAGCACAATTGGTGAAGGTGTTGTGTGTGCACGGGGATGTTCACAACTACCCTTTTGTGTCGGTCCACATTCTATTTCGAGGGGAAAAATTTAGAGTAAAGGCGGCGGTTAATCCTCGCCTTACCCACTCGATAATTTTGGGGACTGATTGGCCGGGATTTCAGGAATTAATGACGCATTTAGTGAAGAGTGGGGCCTGCCATAGTTCAGCGGGGGGAGGTCCCGGAGTGGCATTGGTGGGAGCAGCTGTCACAGAGCCATCTACGTCATCACCGCATCAGAGTGAGGAGAAGCAGGCTCCTCCTCCCTCTCTCGGGGATTCCCTTGCGGGTTTCCCGTTAGAGCATTTGTGAGACGAGACGCTGCGGCATGCGTTTGACCAAGTGAGAGTAATCGATGGTCAAACTCTCCAGCCAAACGCCACCCTGTCCTTCCCCTATTTTTCCATTATTAAGGATAGATTATACCGAGTGACACAGGACACTCAGACTAAGGAACAAATAACACAGCTTTTAATTCCAAAGTGCCGCCGGGAATTTATATTCCAGGCGGCTCACTTTAATCCTATGGTCGGACACTTGGGGTAAGATAAGACACTAGCCCAAATAATGGCCCAGTTCTACTGGCCAGGGATTCGTGGTGATGTCCGTAAGTGGTGTACGCCGTGCCACAAATGCCAGTTAGTAAATCCCACGGCCATTCCAAAAGCGCCTTTGCGCCCTCTGCCATTAATCGAGACCCCGTTTGAAAGAATTGGGATGGATCTCGTCGGGCCATTAGATCGGTCAACACAAGGATATCACTTTATTTTAGTTCTGGTGGACTATGCAACGCGATATCCGGAAGCAGTGCCTCTTCGCAATATCTCAGCACGTAGTATTGCAGAAGCACTCTTCCGCGTCATCTCCTGGGTCGGAATCCCCAAAGATATTGACTGATCAAGGCACTACGTTTATGTCACACACACTGCACGAACTGTATGGGTTACTGGGAATTAAGCCTATCAGCACCAGCGTTTATCACCCATAAATGGATGGCTTAGTTGAACGGTTTAATCGCACCCTCAAAAACATAATTAGAAAGTTTGTAAGTGAAGACGCATGCAACAGGGATAAATGGCTTGAGCCCCTGTTATTCGCAGTGCGAGAGGTCCCACAAGCCTCCACGGGGTTCTCCCCATTCGAATTATTATATGGGCGTAAGCCACGTGGCATTCTGGATGTGCTACGGGAAAATTGGGAGGAGGGACCTTCAACCAGTAAAAATGAAATTCAACATGTTATCGACCTGCGTGCCAAACTCCACACACTCACGCACCTAACCCAGGAGAATTTGTGGCAGACCCAAGAACATCAAGTCCGTCTGTACAACAAGGGCACGCGCCTTAGGGAATTCACACCGGGAGATAAAGTTCTCGTGTTGTTGCCCATGTCGAGCTCCAAATTGATCACCAGGTGGCAAGGACCCTTTGAGGTCACACGGCAAGTCAGGGACGTTGACTATGAGGTGAGGCGAATGGACAGGAGTGGGGCGTTACAGATTTACCACCTCAATCTACTAAAACTTTGGAACGAGGAGGTCCCCGTGGCATTGGTGTCAGTGGTTCCGGAGAAAGCGGAGCTGGGGCCAGAGGTTCAAAAAAGAAAATTGACATCGCCCACCACTCCGGTCCCCTGTGGAGACCACCTCTCCCCGACCCAGCTCACGGAGGTTGCCCAGTTGCAAACAGAATTTTCTGACGTGTTCTAGCCACTGCCCGGCCACACCCACGTCATAGAACACCACGTTGAGACACCCCCGGGGGTAGTAGGTAGCAGCCACCCTTATAGACTGCCTGAACACACAAAAAAAGGTGGTTCGGGAAGAACTCGAGGCCATGCTCAAAATGGGCATCGTCGAGGAGTCCCACAGCGACTGGAGCAGCCCGGTGGTCTTGGTTCCCAAGGCCGACGGGTCGGTCCGGTTCTGTGTGGACTATAGAAAAGTCAACACGGTGTCTAAATTTGACACGTACCCAATGCCTCGTATTGACGAGTTGCTCGATCAACTAGGCACGGCTAGTTTTTATTCAACACTGGATTTGACAAAGGGATATTGGCAGATCCCCTTGACTCCACTATCCCAAGAGAAAACGGCCTTTTCCACACCGTTTGGCTTACACCAGTTCGTCACACTTCCTTTTGGGCTGTTTGGGGCGCCCGCGACATTCCAGCGGCTTCTGGATAGGGTCCTCCGCCCCCACGCCACCTACGCAGCTGCCTACTTGGACGACATTATTATTTACAGTAATGACTGGCCGTGGCACTTGGAACACCTAAGGGCAGTCCTTAGGTCGCTGAGGCGAGCGGGTCTCACAGCCAACCCGAAGAAGTGTGCGACTGGGCGGGTGGAAGTACAGTATCTGGGTTTCCACTTGGGCAATGGGCAGGTGCGTCCCCAAATTAACCGGAAGCTGTCAGTGCATGAGGGCAGGTACAGCACAATCAAAAAGGAGTGCCTCGCCATCAATTGGGCGGTCCTCGCCCTCCGCTACTACCTGCTGGGGCGCCCTTTCACCCTCTGTTCGGACCACGCACACCTGCAGTGGCTCCACTGCATGAAGGATGCCAATGCGTGGATCACCCGTTGGTATCTGGCACTCCAGCCGTTTAAGTTCGAGGTGGTCCACAGGCCGGGGGCACAGATGGTCTTGGCGGACTTCCTCTCCCATGGGGGGGGGGGGGGGGGGGGGGGGGGGGGGAGTCAGCTACAGGCTGGACGGCTCCCCGGCCTGAGTCGGGCGGTAGGGGTATGTGGCAGCGGGGGTGTGGCCAAGCGTTGGCCTGTGAATGGAGGGCGGAGTAAGGGAAGTTAAGTGGTGGAATCATTGCACCTGATGGGAATTAACCGGTGTTTGTGTGTCTTCCCCAGTGACCACACCCTTTAAAAGGAGAGAGAGAGACGAGAAAGGGAGCTCTCTCCCCAACCAGAACACTTGTGTGTGTGCGTGTGGCTGGGAGAGTGTGAAAGACAAGCTGAAAAGCTAAAAATAAAAAGAGTTTTTGAGAACTCAGTTCTGGCCTGCTGTGCTTCTGTGCTCCACCCACCTGGTCAGATACTACAGACTCCTATTTGTAGAAACAGGGGACTACATAGGCGGCAAAATACAGTTTTTTTTCCTGCCATGGAAGTGCACTTGTATACTGAGGAGAAAGCAATTTGCACTACAACCGTGAATGAGGATTTAAAATAGCATTAATTTTACAGCATGGATAACGACAGTGTTCACAGAGAAAGTGAGTTTTACTACCCTGAGGAAGACAAAATAAAATAAAACATTTCAGGAGAAAGAGCCCTGTGATGACCTGGCGACTTGTCCAGGGTGTACCCCACCTTTCGCACGTAGCCAGCTGGGATAGGCTCCAGCTTGCCTGTGACCCTGTAGAACAGGATAAAGCGGCTAGAGATGATGAGATGAGATTTCAGGAAAAAGCTAAAAACCTCTAACTTGCTAATGCTGAGCAAAAACATGGCTGAATCCTGAATGACTCAATTTTGTATAAATAGGGGACTACATAGGCAGCAAAATGTAGTTTTTTTCCTGCCATGGAAGTGCACTTGTATACCAAGGAGGAAGCAATTTGCATTACAGCCGTGAATGAGGATTCAAAATGGCAGCTCGGCTCGGTTTTCCCTTTCGGGCGCTCTCGTTTTCTGTTAGAATTTGGTAAAGAAAAAATTATATATATTATTTACCAGCTTAAGGTCGGTCCGTGTGGTGAAATACCGTGACCTCGGCCTTGAATACTGACCTCGGCCCAGAGGGCCTCGCTCAGTACTTTCAAGACCTCGGTCACGGTATTTCACGATACGGACCTCCCAGCTGGTAAATATATACACACACACACTGTGTGTATATTATATATTCATATATATATATATATATATATATATATATATATATATATATATATATATATACATACACACACACACACACACACACACAATATTATATAAACACACACACACACACACACACAGTGTGTGTATATGTATTATACATATATATATATATATATATATATATATATATATATATATATACATACACACACACACACACATATATATATATATATATATATATATATATACACATATATATATGAGTGATTCCACGCTTATGGGTACTGAAATGGGGACATGAACTTATTTTTAAAAATTCACCTAAAACCATTTCTTTTTTTTACCATCAGGTCACAAAACATGTAATCTTTAATGAATGGTATGTTAAAAGATAACTTTAATTTTCTGAGATGTAATAAAAACATATTTATATGCCAAAGTCAGAACGTAACAGAAGTGTTGTGGACATATATATTCTCAATTTTAACAATGTAGAATTACTTTTTGAAACATAGGAAGGTGATGTTTTAGCAAATATAATTAATAAACATGTGTAGTAGAATAAACATACACATTCTTTCAATAAGATTAACATGGTATATAGCTAGATTGTAATTAATTTGTAACAGACGCGAGATGGACAATCGTAACAGAAGTAATGTAACAGACATCATTTTGGAACTCATAGGCTTGACTTTGGCATATAAATATGTTTTTATTACATCTCAGAAAATTAAAGTTATCTTTTAACATATCATTCATTAACGATTACATGTTTTGTGACCTGATGGTAAAAAAAGAAATGGTTTTAGGTGAATTTTTAAAAATAAGTTCATGTCCCCATTTCAGTACCCATAAGCGTGGAATCACTCATATATATATATATATATATATATATATATATATATATATATATTTATTTATTCACACACACACACGCTCATTTTGAATTTGATGCCAGCAACAGGTTTCAAAAAAGTTGGGATGGGGCACATTTAATACTGTGTTACATCACCTCTTCTTTTAACAACACTGTAAACGTTTGAGAACTGAGGAGACCAACTGCTGTAGTTTTTATTGTGAACTTTTGTCCCATTCTTGCCTGTTATAGGGTTTCAGCTGCTCAATAGTTCTGTATCCTTTGTCAAATTTTTCATTTCATAATGCGCCAAATGTTTTAAATGTGAGACAAGTCTGGACTGCAGGCAGGCCAGTTTAGCACCTGGACTCTTTTTCTATGGAGCCATGCAGTTGTAATACGGTTTGGCATTATCTTTCTAAAATAAGCAAGGCCTTCCCTGAAAAAGAGATCATCTAGATGGCAGCATGTTGCTCCAAAACCTGTATATATCATTCAGCATTAATGATGCCTTCCCAGATGTGCAAGCTACCCATGTCATGTACACTAATGCACCCTCATACCATCACAGATGCTGGCTTTTGAACTGTACACTGATAACAAGCCGGATGGTCCCTCTCCTCTTTAGCCTGGAGAATGCAGTATTCATGATTTCCAAAAAGAAATTAAAATTTCGATTCATCAGACCACAGGACAGTTTTCCATTTCAGCCTAGTCCATCGAAAATGAGCTTGGACCCAGAGAAGGCAGCGGTGTTTCTGGATATTGTTTATGTATAGCTCTTCTTTGCATGGTAGAATTTCAATTTGCATTTATGGGTGCAATAATTAACTGTTTTCACAGACAATGTTTTTCTGAAGTGTTCCTGAGCCCATACAGTGATTTCTACTCCAGATATGTGTCTGCTTTTAATGCAGTGTCTCCTGAGGGCCTGAAGCTCACAGGAATCTAATGTCAGTTTTCAGCCTTGTCTCTTGCATACAGAGATTTCTCCAGATTCTCTGAACCTATTAATGATATTATGTACGATAGATGATGTGATCCCCAAATTCTTTGCAATTTTACATTGAGGAACATTATTTTAAATTGTTACACTGTTTGCCCACACAGTCCTTCACAGAGCGATGAACCCCTCCCCATCTTTACTTCTGAGAGACTCCGCCTCTCTGGGATGCTCTTTTTTATACTCAATCATGTTACTGACCTGCTGCCAATTAACCTAATTAGTTGTGAGATGTTCCATCTGGTGGGGTTTTTTTTCTAGCATCATGCAACTTTTCCAGTTTTTCGTTACCCTGTTCCTGGTATTAAACTCAAAATGAGCATATATTCTTCAAAAAACAATGAAATTTATCAGTTTCAACATTTGATATGTTGTCTTTGTACTATTTTAACTCTTTACCCCTTAAAGCAGTTGCTACAGCCACCCTTGTATATGTATATACTGTTCACCCTTAGAACATATTTACAAGAAAAAAAGTCGTCAAATGTCGTCATTATGGTGCATACACGCCGGCGTCATGTGTCGTCATTATGGGATATACACGGGGTCATCATATGTCGTCATTAAGGGGTAAAGAGTTAAATATAGCATTTTTGTGATTTGCAAATCACTGTATTCGGTTTTTATTTACATTTTACTTATCATTATTAATATAAAGGAACAATAATTTTACTCCAGTACAGTTGTTGTTGTTATTCTACCCACCTCTGTTGATCACAATTAGAATCAAAAAGAGAATCCAACAAAAAACAAAACAAAACTGCAGCATCAAACCATATGAATGCTCCTGGATTATCTCCTACAGATGCAATTATGTTATTATGTTTATAAGCTGAGTACTCACTTTTTTGAATTGGCATAAGCAGATAAACCAAGGTCCACGTCCACCAGTATGGGTTTATTCTTCTGAATCTTGCCCTTCTGTCCTTTGTCTTTATTCTTATTTTTCTTCCCCTTTGGCTGCTCAGAGCTTTCTTTAGTATCTTCTGAAACCTCTTCCTCGTCCTCTGGACCAACATATGGATTCCTGTGAGATGAAAGTTTTATCTTTCATTGTCAGCTTAAACTTAATAGCAAGTGTGATAATAGTGAAATGAAAAAAGTCCATTTATGGCTTTAACACAGTTTTGTTTGTTTTTTTTGAGTCAATATTGACAATTTTCATTCTTTCAAATACTTGAACAATACTAAAAACAATTTATTCAACATGAAATTTGACACGCGTGATTCAGCATAGCGTAACATACTTCAATAGCATGGTGATGTGGTTGGTTTGTAGTTTCAGCTCTTTAATAGCACAAGCCACGGGATCTCCAGCTGCTTGAGCTTCTTTGACAATGAGGTTGATCTCAGCCCAGTCCACCTGATTAGCCAGAGCACTGCGCACCACCTGAATAGCTCGCTCTACAATGGGGAGATTGATTTCCAACAACTCGCCCTTCAAACGGTCCACTTCCTGCAAAACATTGATATTACATTTGTATTTCGTAAAGCATTGTATTATTTAATAAACTCCACTGGTGAACGGTAGAAAAAAAAATGCACAAAATGGAGTGTCTGCACACAGTTGCATTTATATGCAGCAGCAGCAGCGTAATCCAATTATCTTGTTACCATGGCACCTGTCAAGGGGTGGGATATATTAGGCAGCAAGTAAACAATCAATTCTCAAAGCTGATGTGTTGGAAGCAGGAAAAGTGGGCAAGTGTAAGGATCCGTGGCAAAGTGTGACGGCTAGACGATCCGGTGACAGCATCTCTGAAATGGCAGGTCTCGTCATACCAGGGTGTACCTGGTATGCAGTGGTTCGTACCTACCAAAAGTGGTCCAAGGAAGGACAACCGGGGAACCAGCAGTAGGCTCATGAGTGCCCAAGGTTTGTTGATGTGCACGGATCCCACAGAAGAACTACTGTAGCACAAACTGCTGAAAATGTTAATGCAATACAAAGGTGTCAGAACACATTGCATCACAGCTTGCTGCATGTAGGACTGCGTAGCTGAAGAATGATCAGAGTGCACATGCTGACTCCTGTCCAGCCCCAAAATCACCTATAGTGAGCACGTGAGCATCAGATCTGGACCATGGAACAATGGAAGAAGGTGGCCTGGTCTGATGAATCACTTTTACTTCAAGTGGATGACGGGGTGCGCGTGTGTCACTTCCCTGGGGAAGAAATGGCACCGGGATGCACTATGGGAAGAAGGCAAGCCGGTGGAGGAAGTTTGAGGCACTGGGCCATGTTCTTCTGGAAAACCTTAAAGGAGATACGCAGAACCTTTATTTTTAAGTACATTTCTGAGTAGACAGTATCTCCATCCTTGACTCTTGTATGCTGCATAAATAGGAATACAAATATATATATATTTTTGAGAGTTAAAATCGACCGTAAAGTTGGCATTCGAGCTGCCCCGCTGAGCCAGCCAGCCCTGAGTGTGTGACGTCACAGCGGGAACCTGTTTTAAGGCCGAGGCCTTTTACAGCTATAGACCAAAATCATATAAATAAAAATTTACGATGAAAGTAAGAAATCCCGTTACCGACTTGCTCAACTAAGACTGATTTGACTTCACTGATTGTGGGTTGACTCTCATTAAAACAGGATAGGTGTTATAACTTATGCAACATACATGTTCATGCATGCATTTTCACTGATAAACTGTAAAAGGCTAATTAAATAATCAGATGAACTGAGACATTCTGAAGCAAATTAAATAATCTTATACCGGTAACTTAAACACACAATACAAGTTACATGTTTTAATCTAAATGCAGGTAAACAACGAGTGTTGTTGTTTTGTATCCAAATGACAGTCGTGTCTTACCCGTCTTTGTTTTCACTTCTTGAAGGCCGAGCTTGTGGCCGATTGTTTTGAAACAATCTGACTTTCAGTTGTTCGTTCAGTTCTCCGTTCATTCACTTCTTCCACATAAGGGCGAAATATTGCTGCTGAGGCAAGCGTATCCAGCGGAGAAATCAGACGGCTGGTCCACTCATTCTCCATTTTCTCCATACCGAGTACTCCGCCATTACTGCTCGGCTTAGGCAATTACTAAAACCCGGGACGGGACGTCACCGGGTTTAGCAATAACCGCAGGGAGGTCACTGCCCAAGCAATAATATATCACTTCCCGTTCCATCCCAGGTTTTACCAACAACCCTCGGCTCACGCTCTGGGAGAACTGGGGCAACTGAACTTACTTTTCTTTAAAAAAAAAATAAAAAAATACTTTCCTTTTCTTGTAGTTTTCTTTTTCTTTAATTGTTGGTACTGCACCCTCTTTCAATACGGGCTTATAGCCAACGCTCCTCAACAGATCAGAGGTTTCGTACGAGTCCTCAGTAAAATGTGCAGAGCAGAGGAGAGACCGCTTCGTAGGCGCCCAATGTGCCCGTTAACTTCTCGCAAAACGCGTTTGCATTCTTTGCAGTTTGAACATTCTTGGACCATGAATGCAACGTAAATCCACCTTCTGTCATGTTGCTGCACCCGCCAGCAACACATCTACGTGGCATGGTGATAAATTAGCTCAAAATGGAGGATTGAAGTTGCAGTCAGCTCTGTGTTTTAGTATAGCGGAAATGGCGATGAGGCTGACAGCCTTCCTGCTGTGACGTCACAGATGTCAAGGTCATTCACTCAGACCGCGACCTATATGAATCATTTTAATCATAAAAATGACTATATTGGATTTATTGTTAATGCTTAAAACTATTCCTATGCATTCTTGAGGTCTCAAGGCATTTATAAACAAAAAGTGAGGCCACAGTTCTGCATATACGCTTCAAGTCCTGGTATTCATGTAGATGTTTCTTTGACAAGTACCACCTACCTAAACACTGTTGCAGACCAAGTACACCCCTTCGTGGCAACAGTATTCCTGAATGTCAGTGGCCCCTTTCAACAGGAAATAATGCTCCCTGCCACAATGCAAGAATTGTTCAGGAATGGTTTGAGGAACATGCCAAAGAGTTCAACATGTTAACTTGGCCTCCAAAATCCCCAGATCTCAAGCTGATCAAGCATCTGTGGGATGTGCTGGACAAACAAGTCCCATCCATGGAGACCCAAACTTGCAACTTACAGGACTTAAAGGACCTGCTGCTAACGTCTTGGTGTCAGACACCACAGCACACTTTCAGAGGTCTTGTGGAGTCCATCCCTCGATGAGTCAGAGCTGTTCTGGTGGCACAAGAGGGACCTACACAATATTAGGCAAGTGGTTTTAATGTTATGGCTGATCAGTGTATATCTACTCTATATCAAATGTCAATCACAGTATAGCCCTATACCTGTACATCATCAAAAGCCCTACTGCACAATCTAGACTCTTTTGAAATGTAAAGCCTCGGTCACAACCGGCCGTACGTGCTCCTACGGTCGGTCTACGTGCAAAAAACGCACGGAGGGCGTGCGTGAAACGCACGGAGGGCGCGCGTATGACGTGCTGATTTTCGAGCCGTAGACTGGCCGCAGAGGTTCTTTGTCATGTCAAACAAACTCTACAGGCGCTTACGTTTTTTTCAGGTTGCAAGACAAACTTACGGCCAACGTGCATCTTTCTCCAAGAACAAAAAAAACGCAGCGATTTGGGAAACGCCAAAAATCACAAGGCCAAAAAATCGTACGTCCGGTTGTGACCTAGGCTTAAGTTGATCTGAATAAGGGCATCTGCCAAATGACGAACATAACCGTAAAGCGCTAACTGTCCCCTTCCTCATTCATGAGCTCCATCCATGAGTGTTGCTCTGATTGACAGGACATAGAGCATGCAGCCAATTTCAGTTTCCTCGAGTCCTGGCTATGGCTGTGTAGCCTAGTGTCTTGTTACTGACCTGTCTTGAGGAAGAAGTATCCTGTGAGTAAGTAAAAGTCGATAACAAAACAATGATTCACTTTGAATACCCCACCTGGGCCTGATGTAGAGCCTCCAACCGTTGTTCGTGATCCTTTCTCACATTCTCGAGCTTTTTCAGGGCTTGCTTCTCCTGCTGAAGTGCTTTCATGTCAATCTTTTGACTCTCCATCTTGGAGAAAAACTCATCGATAGCCTGAGAGGAAAAAAGGTACGATGAAGAAAAAAAAAAAAGCTCATAGTAACATAATTAAAATCAAAATCAACCACAAACCTTATCAAAAGACTCAAACTCAAGGTATGAGCTCTTTGAGTGTTGGGAAAAGAAAAATGGGTGAAATTCTTCGTACCTATCAAAGCGAAGACAGGGCCATGATTCTTCAGAAAGCCTGTACTTTAAACTAAAGAATGAATATATCTATGATGTAATGATCTTACGTGAGCAACTCTTCATGTGGTTTGTCTGGAGTCATGCTTGGCTTTTTTTCAGTTTTCTGAATAATGTAACCCTTTGACGGAGGAAAAAAAACAACCACAAAACACTCTTATAAAATGTTAATAATTTCACATTCAAAGTCAAATCCAAATTAAATATTAATTCCAACCTTTCCGCTAAACTTTGCTGCTTTCTCCATATAGCTCTCTGCCATCTGCAAAGCCTCCAGAAGTTTTGGCCCAGCTGTAGGACAATACAATTTAACACCATTTTTAACTCCTTAAATGTCTATGAAGCAAGGTAAGTACTGTATAGACAGTAACTTGCTTTCATTTATGGATATCCTAAATTATTCTAGCTACATTCACTGGATATGAGCAATTGCGTGCTGCGATTAGCTACTCTACTACTAGGACATCAGCTCATATACTGTGAGTAGAGGAAAACAAAACAGCGGCTTTCTTATCAAGTATTTAAAAGAAACAGAAATAGCTAAAATAATATAGTCATTTCCACCCCCACCCCCCAAAATCTCCTGTTCCACACTCCGGCCCAGTCGGTGACGGTAATGCACCTTTAAGTTGGTTTGCCAACCACAAAAAAAAAAAACAAGCATGCTCTGAGAGCACAATATCCCCCGTTGGCAACTAGGCCAAAACTCTGGTAAAATGCGACTGAATTGAACGAAACTGCAATACGCGTATTACCGACATATAACAAAGAATCCTGTCAAGTTTCGTGAAATTCCTTCAAAAATTGTGAGAGGAGTTGATTTCAGAAGGTGAGCACCCTTCCTGGGACGGACGGACGGACATCGCCACGACATAATCCCCCTTCGGCCCTTTCAGCCAGCAGGGGAAAATAAAAATTGTGAGGGAAGTTGATTTCAGAAAGCAAGCACACCTTGATGAAATTGCCAAAGTACAAGTTTGTTAATAATCGAGGGCATAAATCTGTTAAAATCTGCCCAAATTAAACAAAATTTCAATGTGTGTATAACTGTCATATAACAAGGCCTTTTGCCAAGTTTGGTGAAATTCCTCCACAAATTGTGATAGGAGTTGATTTCAGAAGGAAAACACATTCATGAAATTGTCAAAGTATAATTTTGTTAATCAAGGGCTGTAACTCTGGTAAAATGTGACTGAATTGAACGAAATTGCAATATGCGTATTACCGACATATAACAAAGAATCCTGCCAAGTTTCGTGAAATTCCTCCAAAAATTGTGAGAGGAGTTGATTTCAGAAGGTGAGCACCCTTACTGGGACAGACAGATGGACAGAAATTGCCACGACATAATCCCCCTTCGGGCCTTTTGGCCAGTGGGGGATTAAAAAACCCTAAAGAACAACAACAAAATGGCGTAGCGTGTTGCTGAACCAACCGAGGATAAAATAAAAACTCTACTCGAGAACAAAACCCCAAAAATACAAAAAAAAAGCAACAAAAGATGGAATAAAATTATCTTTTTTATTTTTCAAGAATTATTATCGCATTTTTCACAAATTGCTAATGTAATTTCGCTGGTTTGTTTACATTCTAAGTGGAAATGATTGTCAAATGTTTTGTATAAACTTTTTATTGATCAAATTTGCAAATAATAAAAATGCCCCGTTTCTCAAAATCCAGTGAATATGGACAGAATAAAACAGTTATTCCACTCAATCTCGTCATACATGGCTTATCGCCAACTGGGCGCTAGGTACCTCATCAGCTATCAGCTCATGTACGACTCGATTCCGTGGAATACCTGTTAAATATTACAACAACAGTTCAACAAACCTTCCGTCATGTTAAACTGATGGTCCATTTTTAAAAATCCAGGAAAACCAACTTCTATAAGGCAGTGTTCAATCAGAGCGCCTCCATATGCTGTGGGAATAAAGTAAACGAAACCCTAAAAAAGTTAAAGCTCAGTGTTCAAAGAAACTATGTAGATAATATTGTGCACAACAGTAACACTTACGAAGGTGGGGATTTAGAATCCGTTTTATTTGCTCATCACGCTGGGCTTTGGATAAAATATCTTTAAGCCTGCAAAAAACAAATACAAAATAATAACATTACACAAAAGCTGAACCTGTGAATGTATGGTCTTCTGGGAAAACCCTTCAAATGTTGTTTTTGTTTTGGCCGAGTTCTGGAAAATAGCCATAAACGGCAAAAAAAGACCATAATGGAGGTATCCTACTAATTACACACTCCGACATATCTGTGTTAAGAAAACTTATCAACAGCAAAAAGCAACAAAGATGTGGAAGTCTTTTAGGCTCATTTCTAACCTTTACTTGATGAGGAAGGAGACAATTTAACAAACGCAGAAATAAATGCAGACAGTATGTCTAAAACCTTGCTAGCTTTTAGACATGCTGGATATCAGCTTCTGGGCCAAATCCTAACTAATGGCGACACATTCTTGCATATGTAAATCAACCATTTATCAGATCATCAAGAACTTCAAGGAGAGAGGTTCAATTGCTGTGAAGAAGGCTTCAGTGAGCCCAAGAAAGTCCAGCAAGTGCCAAGACCGTCTCCTAAAGAGGATTCAGCTCTGGGATCGGGTCACTGCCAGTGCACAGCTTGCTCAGGAACGGCAGCAGGCAGGTGTGAGTGCATCTGTACGCACAGTGAGACGAAGACTTTTGGAGGATGGCCTGGTGTCAAGAAAGGCAGCAAAGAAGCCACTTATCTCCAAGAAAAACATCAAGGACAGACTGACATTCTGCAGGAACTACAGGCATTGGACTGCAGAGGACTGGGGTAAAGGTATTTTCTCTGATGAAGCCCCCTTCAGACTGTTTGGGACATCTGGAAAAATGATTGTCCGGAGAAGAAAAGGTGAGCGCTACCATGAGTCCTGTGTCATGCCAACAGTAAAGCATCCTGAGATTATTTATGTGTAGGGTTGCTTCTCATCCAAGGGACTGGGCTCACTCACGATTTTGCCTAAGAACACCGCCATGAATAAAGAATGGTATCAAAACATCCTCCAAGAGCAACTTCTCCCAACGATCCAGGAGCAATTTGGTGATGAACAATGCTTTCTCCAGCATGATGGAGCACCATGTCACAAGGCAAAAGTGATAACTAAGTGGCTCAGGGAACAAAATATTGAAATTTTGGGTCCATGGCCAGGAGGTTCCCAGATCTTAATCCCATGGAGAACCTGTGGTCAATCCTCAAAAAGCGGGTGGGAAAACAAAAACCCAGAAATTGTGATAAACTCCAAGCACTGATTATGCAAGAATGGGTTGCCATCAGTCAGGATTTGGCCCAGAAGCTGATCTCCAGCATGCCAAGGCGAATTGCAGGAGTCTTGAAAAAGAAGTGTCAACACTGTAAATATTGACTCTTTGCATAAACTTGACGTATGTGTCAATAAACGCCTTTGAAACTTATGAAATGCTTACAACTGTACTTCAGTATACCACAGAAACATCTGACAAAAAGATCTAAAAACACTGAAGCAGCAAACTTTGTGAAAACCAAAATTTGTGTCAGCCTCAAAACTTTTGGCCACAACTGTAGCGTTAATGGGGTCCCCTCTCAATACACTCTGCACAGCACTTAACTTTCAATCATTTGCAATATAATGAAAACAGCTTAGCAACTGAGCAATCACTGAGCTTAGAGTGAAGCAGTCCCAGGGCTCAACATTAAGCACTGCCCGACTGCCCGGGGCAAGTGAAACACGCATTCAGGCAAGTGGGCTATGTCCCTGACATGGCCGACCAGGCAAGTTGGAATGAGCGTATATTACGAACTAGAACCACAAAAATGAGGCTTTCTGATCTTTTATTTCAATTCCTAAAAGCGTCCCTCACTACATATCCGCCATTATGTCTTGGCTGTTTTCTTAGTCTCGGTTTCATTTACTACTTTGCAAGTTATTTTATATACCCCCACTGTTGTAGTATGATACGCATACTGTTTATAGACCCCTTGTGCATGACGTCACGCATCACGTGATAATTACAGCTGGGGTCAGACAGACACCGTCTTTCATGCAAGCAAGGCTTAATCTGTCTTCAATATGGTTCATTTTTGTGCTGTTTTTGCTTGTTCAAACAGAGAAATAGATAAAAGGCATTACCATCTCCCTGCTATCAAGAAAAATGCAAACAAATAGAAGCAAATGCCTCAAGAACAACGAGGAAATGAGTGGTTAAAGAATACGAGGAGAGGAGCTCAGCCTGAAAACTCCAGAGAAATTCACAATTGTATTTAAAATGTATTTTACAAAAACAGAAAGTCGGAAGTGAGGATGGAAGAGTTTGCTTAAGAATCTCGTTTTATTTTTTTTTCTGCTTGCATTCGAGTTAAGGCCCGGTCCCACTGGCCGATGGACACAAAACGTATGCAAAAAGGACACAGTGGACGAGCAAAATTTCGGGGGTGGCTCTATCCGTTTTCATCCGCTCCAGAAATGGACAAAATTGGCGAAAATTTGCGAAAACAGAACGGAAAAGAACGGTCGTGGGTAGTATATAGCGGGGATGTTAAACGCATGTTCATAGGAAGCCTAGCGGATGAAAGCGGATGGAAGTGGATGACAGCTCCGAAGGGGTTACCGGTGATAACTGAGAAGCGGACGCATAGCAGAAAGAGCGGATGCATAGCGGATGAAGGGGATGCATCACGTACGCCTAACGGAAACAAAGGGGATGTTAAGCGGATGTATATCGGATGCAGACCGTTCACTGCGCTAGGTGTCCTTCTACATACTCTAGACATACTCCAGACATCCTAAATATACGAGATACATCCCAGATATAAACGCTTTGTCCGTTTTGAATACTTTATATACGAGATGCATACGCTTACATCCTTTCTATTTCCGTGCTACTAACGACGAATAGACGTTTCATGTACCTTATCTTTCCTCCCTCTTTCCGTTTTCAGCTGCAGCGGATGAGAGTTGCGAGGATGCCCAGAGGATGCAGAGAGGATACAGCAGACGTTTAACGGATGATAACGGACATAGAACGTTTGTTGCTCGTATATGTCGCGGATTTACATCGTACACGGCGGAAAGTTCATCCGTTCTAAAAGTTTTGTGCAGCTCAAAACTTTTTGCGCGGATGAAATCACAGTGGACGGATGCTCGATGGATAGAGCGTATGAAGCACGTATGCAATGAGTACACAACAGATGCATAGCGTTTTCCAATGGATGGCAAAGATTTTTTTACGTTTTACATCCTCTTTGCATCCGTAAGTGCAGTGGGACCGGGCCTTTAGCTCCTTCATGAAAGTGTTTGATTTTCTTAAAGGTGAAGCAGCTTCCTTATTCGACACAGAAAACCCAGACTGGTTTCAAACAACTCGGGCATAAAAAAAAAATCAACAAAGAGCGACATGCGCTATAAATCCTGAAAGAACAGATTAAGAGCAGAGAGAGCTGGAGCTTTGTTTCTGTTATCAGTATGTATCAGCATACAATGCTATGCATAATATTTATATACCGTAAATCCTCTAATATAGGCCGGGGCCTTTATTTCACTCAAGTGCATCTTGGTCCAGGCCATTATTGGAAGGAGGCCAGAATTAGAGGCAGGCCTCTATTTCTATTTGAGCAAAACAGACTACCAGTGGAATGAATAAAAACGAGATTTTGTGTCTATTTGAACCTATAAAATAGGTTCATTTATTAGCCTTCCATGAACACAGGCTGATATTTGAACAACATATGTGAACTACCGTAAATCCTCTAATATAGGCCGGGGACACACGACAATAAACAATAAACTCTTTATAGCCTCGATTAGAATCTAGTGAACTTGCTCAGCACTACCGCACGCACGACTCTGACACACACTGTAGCGCAACGTGGGGTACATAGACTCGCTGAAAAACTCCTCGGGTATTTTTCTGAGTTTACCGAAAATCAGAGTAGAAGGAGCCACCCAACCTCTGTCTGGTTTGAAGCGGTTCTGTAGGACATTGAGCTTTACAGAGTCCGGTGTACATTTTAAGGCCCGGTCACACAGCGCTTTACGGCTTTATCACGGCCAAAACCCGTCAAAAAGTGCTCTCCCGTGAAGCAGACGATGTTGTTCGTGTTGATGTCGAAGTTAAGACGTGTTACAGTTGATATACAGACGTGACAGGACGCAGGGGAAAATCGGAACGGCGTCGGACGCGGCAAAAAGTTTTGGACTGCTCAAAACTTTAGACCGCAGACAACCACGGCCGGCACACGTGGTAAAGACGTGCAACACACGTGAAAAACACGTGATAATCAGTGTCCCGGCCGTTATTAAAACTTGGGGAGACGTGGTAAGACGCGAAAGTTTGGCGGTCTATCACGGGCAGAGCACGGTCATCGGACGGGTGTTACGCGTTGGTATCACGGGATATAGCGTGTGTTTAGCGGCTTATCACTGAGAAATGGATTTTTCCGCGTACATAGCACTGTCTGAGCCCGTTAAACGACGTCTCAAGCAAGTTCTAAATTCGATTGATCACTGTCTAATCACTTCTGCATCACTTCTGATTTGCGGCATGTATAAATACCGTAGGGCGGCACGGTGGTGTAGTGGTTAGCGCTGTCGCCTCACAGCAAGAAGGTCCTGGGTTCGAGCCCCGTGGCCGGCGAGGGCCTTTCTGTGTGGAGTTTGCATGTTCTCCCCGTGTCCGCGTGGGTTTCCTCCGGGTGCTCCGGTTTCCCCCACAGTCCAAAGACATGCAGGTTAGGTTAACTGGTGACTCTAAATTGAGCGTAGGTGTGAATGTGAGTGTGAATGGTTGTCTGTGTGTATGTGTCAGCCCTGTGATGACCTGGCGACTTGTCCAGGGTGTACCCCGCCTTTCGCCCGTAGTCAGCTGGGATAGGCTCCAGCTTGCCTGCGACCCTGTAGAACAGGATAAAGCGGCTACAGATAATGAGATGAGATGGGATAAATACCGTAATTTTCTGAGACCTCGGCACTTGCAGTCTAGATGTCAAGGGGTGAACATGAACCCTCAACGCTGTGATGTCCTCATCTTAATGCTCCAGCACCAACAGAACCAACTGATACAGGCTCAACATATCCTTGCTGAGAGAAGAAGGAGGAGGAGGAGGGTGGTACGGAACATCTGGGTGCGTGGCTGGACTTGGTTAGCTGTGCTTAGGCAGTGCTGCAGCAGTGAAACAGCCGCCGACGGCCATACCCCGTACAAAGCACGGCAAAGCCAAAATTGACCAAAAATTAGCACTTACGACCACGTCCACCAGATTTTTGTATCTTTTTGTACGTGATATAGACGCGGAGTGCTGTGTGACCGCCCCTTTAAGGCATCTGGTTGAAGTTTCCCTATGTGTGATAAATGTGATGTCAGTGATAGCGGGCTGACTCGTGGCTCATTAGTAAAGCTATCTGATGGCTCATTTGTCAGCAAGGTGGAGCAACCATCTACTTCTGATCGTAAGGGACATGGGGAGATGTAGGTGTTCTTATATGAAATTCACTGGATGTATGGCTAGTTTCAAACTCAGAGGTAGATGAAGGCAATTCCCTCAAAGGAACTGAGCTCGCATCCAGCTGCAGCGTACTGCTGCTCGGTTGCGGAGGAGTGGAAGCTGCCGGTGCCGTGTTACTAGCTGATACTGGAGAGGACTGGCAAGCACATGACACCCCTGGATCACTGCTTTTGGACTTTTTCGTAAAAGTCTGAAACAAGCTCGTTTGTTTCAGGGTTCGTTTACTCATTTTTGACTCGCTTCTCAATAAATTCTCGCACAAGCTCTGACTACTGACGATTGTCTGTCTCCGTTTCTCAAAACTGGAGAGAATCTCAGTGGTGCAAGAAAAGTATATCTGCATTGACCAATGAGCTTTCTTGGTCACGCACACCCCGCCCACTCCTGAAGCACACAAATGCGCCGGCACACACACGTCTCTCTCTCTCTCTCTCTCTCTCTCTTTCTCAAATTATGTTGCATTGCCAAAGCATTCAGGTAACAATTATAATTAAAAAAAATATCTCTCTCCCCAAGGTACGCCTAGTGCGTACGGCCATACGCCTGGCGGCGCCACTGATCACAATTGTCTTTCAGATCGGAGCGAGGCCACTATGATCTCAGAAACATCGTTGGTTATAGCCCCGGCCTGTATTAGAGTCCGGCCATTATTTACCTCCTCCGACAGCGAGACCGGCCAATATTAGAGTCCCGGCCAGTAATGGAATACAGGCCAGTATTAGAGGATTTACTGTATATCTTTTTTTTGTTATATCACCCACCTCTAGGTTTATTTATTAAAAAAAAAAAACCCCGCGCTGCTTCATGACAGACCAGCTGCACTGATTCAGTTACAGGTTGCCAGGTCTGTATAAAACACCCACAACCTACAAACAATAATTTTAAACTCAAACATTATCCTGTCTGTCATGACGCAGTGCGGGGTTTTTTTTTTTAAACCTAGAAGTGGATGATATAACAAAAAAACAAAAAAACGATATATAAATATTCTCAAACACAGTACTGTTCAAAAAGTCTTGGCACCCTATTTTCTTCATACAAACTGTTATAGATTTCTATTTTATGATTTCTACATTATCGAGTAATGAACCTACAGTCTGAGAGAGTTCTACACAAACACACTGAACTTTACAACAGCTGCATGTATGTGAAATGAAAATAAATCAACTAAGGCAGGGAAAAACTATTTTGGATAAAACTGTTATTGTCCGTTACAAGTAAAAAGTAACCAATCACCAAACTTAATAATAAACTTAATCAATAACAAAACTTCAGCACAATGTGTGATCTTCATTTTATGTTGCAATTCACAACTATTCTATGGTTTTCCTAAAAAAAAAAAAAAGTAGTACTCGCAAAATAGGGGGCAAGTGATAATATTGGGGGGAGCAAGTGGAAATTAACCCCCCCCCCCTTGCCCCCCAGGGCAAGTGGGTTTAACTCTTTACCCCTTAAAGCAGTTGCTACAGCCACCCTTGTATATGCATATACTGTTCACCCTGAGAACATATTTACAAGAAAAAAATCTAAAGACAAGGTTTTAGACAAGGCATCATATGTCATCATTATGGGATATACACGGGGTCATCATATGTCGTCATTACGGGATATACACGGGGTCATCATATGTCGTCATTAAGGGGTAAAGAGTTAAAAGTTAAAGGAGCAGTCCACCGTATTTCCATAATGAAATATGCTCTTATCTGAATTGTGACGAGCTGCTCCGTACCTATCCGAGCTTTGCGCGACCTCCCAGTCAGTCAGACACAGTCAGACGCGCTGTCACTCCTGTTAGCAATGTAGCTAGGCTCAGCATGGCCAACGGTATTTTTTGGGGCTGTAGTTAGATGCGACCAAACTCTTCCGCGTTTTTCCTGTTTACATAGGTTTATATGACCAGTGATATGAAACAAGTTCAGTTACACAAATTGAAACGTAGCGATTTTCTATGCTATGGAAAGTCCGCACTATAATGACAGGCGTACTAACACCTTCTGCGCGCTTCGGCAGCGCATTGATACGGAGCTCAGATATCAATGCGCTGCCGAAGCGCGCAGAAGGTGTTAGTACGCCTGTCATTATAGTGCGGACTTTCCATAGCATAGAAAATCGCTACGTTTCAATTTGTGTAACTGAACTTGTTTCATATCACTGGTCATATAAACCTATGTAAACAGGAAAAACGCGGAAGAGTTTGGTCGCATCTAACTACAGCCCCCAAAAATACCATTGGCCATACTGAGCCTAGCTACATTGCTAACAGGAGTGACAGCGCGTCTGACTGCGTCTGACTGACTGGGAGGTCGCGCAAAGCTCGGACAGGTACGGAGCAGCTCGTCTCAATTCAGATAAGAGCATATTTCATTATGGAAATACGGTGGACTGTTCCTTTAATGTCGAGCCCCGAGTCCAGCAGAAACTCCGATTCCATTTCTGACACAATGGTGCAATTATTTGTCATCTCAAAATCTTGCCAGCTGTGTTTAGTTAAGAGGGAATGAGTTCTCTCACCTCTCCAGGCTGATAAGGGGTTCAGGAGGCCTGGCATTCTCGATGGGATATCTTTCTCTCACTGCAATTTTCACATCCTCTGCCTCAGCGGTACGAAAGCGCAACAGGTTCAGGATGGTGTACTCATGATCTGTCAGGACTATGTTCCCCTGAAAATGCAAACCACAGAAAATTAAATAAAACCTTTTTATGTAAACACACAGCTTGATTAGACAGATAGAATAGATCGTACCCTCCAGATTAATATCACCCTTCTTGAAAAAGTTTTTATTAATGTGTGCGCGCCAAGGCTATTAACACTCCTAAGGAATATTTTAAATACATTTAAATAAAGTGTCATGAAACAGTAATTTTTTTTCATTTGCTCTCAGTGTCCAGCAGCTCTCTTGCCTTGAACCATGACCTGTTTCCCTGGCAAAATCAAAGCGTTCAATGCCACCTATATAACAAGCTGTTTGGAATCATTGCAATAAAAATAATTTCCTGAGAGGATCTCACAAAACACAGCATCTAAACTTTAAGAAACTTCATCAGAACTGTATGCGGCAAAATGTTGTAATCAGTTGAAATCAAAATTAAACTTGTTTTGCTGATCATGCACACCACCATGATGTCTGGTGACAAAAGGGGGACTGCATTCAAGGAAAAGCTCCCGATACCCCACCTTTAAATATCAGGGTGTGGTACTGAGGCTTTGGGGCTGTTGTATGGCTGGTGGTTCAGGAACTCTTGTAAAGAGTGATGTGATCAGAAATTCTACTAAATACCAGGATATTTTAGTCCAAAGCCTGGTTGCCTCTGCCAGGGGGTTAAGATTTAGCAACAGAGCTTTCCAAAAGATAATGAGACACATTTCAACAAAGAAATAGTTAAAGAAAAAACATTGGTGATTTGCAATGACCAGCCCAGCCTCGGCATTTGAGCTCGAATGAAAATCTGTTGTCGGATTTCAAGAGGAAAGTCTACATGCACAGACCAAGAATATAAAGGAACTTATAATGTTCTGCATGGAGGCGCGAAATGAGATCCTTCTACAAGTGTCTCGACTTTGTTAGATATTACAGGAATGCTGCCAGGGTGGTCATGGCAAAATACTAACAGTAAAGGTGTTGATACTTTTGAAGTCAGTGTTTTGTCGAAAAAAATTTATACTGCTTTAAAAAAGAAAACGCTTAGGAGGAATTCCTGGCTAGATTAATATAGATGTTGAATTTTGAATCTAATTGATCTATTTATACAATATTGAATAACATTATCACTACAGGGGTGGCACGGTGGTGTAGTGGTTAGCGCTGTCACCTCACAGCAAGAAGGTTCTGGGTTCGAGCCCCGTGGCCAGCGAGGGCCTTTCTGTGTGGAGCTTGCATGTTCTCCCCGTGTCCGCGTGGGTTTCCTCCAGGTGCTCCGGTTTCCCCCACAGTCCAAAGACATGCAGGTTAGGTTAACTGGTGACTCTAAATTGACTGTAGGTGTGAATGTGAGTGTGAATGGTTGTCTGTGTCTATGTGTCAGCCCTGTGATGATCTGGCGACTTGTCCAGGGTGTACCCCGCCTTTCGCCCATAGTCAGCTGGGATAGGCTCCAGCTTGCCTGCGACCCTGTAGAACAGGATAAAGCGGCTACAGATAATGAGATGATACATGAGACTTTGAAGAGGTACTCACCCATAATATTCATTCCGTCTTCAACATTTTGCCTATTTAACACTTATTCCTATTGGGTTGCGACTGATAAAACAATTATTCACCGAAGGCGAAGTGAATATCGGTGAATAATAACTGAGATGAAGCCGAGGTTATTGTTCACCGATATTCACTTTGCCTGAGGTGCATAATTGTTTCAGTATAAATACACAGGTGATTTTTTTTTAAATCATATAAAAAAATAATTTGTTTCAAACTTCAAAAGCAGCATGCAAATGTAATAAAGGCAGGGCGTAGACTTGTGTCACTTATCTACACCGAGTCACATAAAATACTTTGTTTTGAAAGAGATCAAATAAATCACAGTTGCACCTTACCTTTAAATAGTTTTAGACCAAACTTCGTAGCATCTTTAATACGTTTAGGAACAGCATTTTCTTTCATCATTTCTAATTCTTACGGTGACAAAGCGATTGGCCGCCATTTTGCCGAGTCGCTCGAGGTGATTATCGAGAAATAGTCCAGATTTCTCGACCAACCAGCGCACACGATTTTCGATAATCACCTGCGTACTTATACTAATACTCTATTTGTTTACTGTACTGTGGTTAGCTGGAAGAAAAAAAAACATTTTTCTCCTTACAAGATCAATAAATTATCCATCTATACCAAGATAACTTTTACAGTTCAGTAAAGTTAAGCAACACGTTATTTTACATTAAAGCAGCGGACCTTTAGAGCAACTTCACTCAGGGGTTCAATACTTCCGATAAGTCGGTCAATTATATCAGGAATGTCAGAGTTAAGGAAGACTTTAAATACTCATACATACTTAAATATGTGTCAGTTAAAAAACTTAAAAAAATAAAAAAAAAGGCACTGGGAACCAATATCAACTGATGCTCAAAGTTTCAGTATTGATATCAGTAAAAGAAAAAGTGTCATCATGCCATCTGTGGAAGTCATGTCAAAATTCTCTTACCCTGTCATACAACTCAACTATGAGGTGGTACGCAGCCTCGTCAGAGCCAAACTGAAAGTCCACAATCCTGTCCACACCTAGCTGTTTTATATATACCAGTCTCCTGGACTTCAGGTGTTTTCTGCACTTAAGCAACATTGTGAAGAAAATAAACATTCAGCAAACATAACACATGAAATTACTAACTGAAGTGAGTCAAAGAGACTCAAACAGACCAGGATGCAACATACTTTCATAGCGAAACCAGACGGCATGATATTTTTGGGCCACTCAAAGTCTGTGGAGTGAATCCGTATGCCAGATTCGATCAACAAGACGGCTTTGCTCTCCGGCCTGGGGAGGAAAAAAAAGAATTATATATCATCATATCAAGGAAAACAAAATGCCACAATAATCTCTGCAGTTGGGTGGCACGGTGGTGTAGTGGTTAGCGCTGTCGCCTCACAGCAAGAAGGTCCGGGTTCGAGCCCCGTGGCCGGCGAGGGCCTTTCTGTGCGGAGTTTGCATGTTCTCCCCGTGTCCGCGTGGGTTTCCTCCGGGTGCTCCGGTTTCCCCCACAGTCCAAAGACATGCAGGTTAGGTTAACTGGTGACTCTAAATTGACCGTAGGTGTGAATGTGAGTGTGAATGGTTGTCTGTGTCTATGTGTCAGCCCTGTGATGACCTGGCGACTTGTCCAGGGTGTACCCCGCCTTTCACCCGTAGTCAGCTGGGATAGGCTCCAGCTTGCCTGCGACCCTGTAGAACAGGATAAAGCGGCTACAGATAATGAGATGAGATGAGAATCTCTGCAGTTCTCAGTCGTGTTCATATTCCTGTGGACACGCGTTACATGGTTAATCTCTAACACAGCTGTAAACGTACATTATAACGTGCACTTAATTCATACACATTTCGTTAGGTTGAGTCATGAAACAATATAGTCATGAGAAGTGTTTTAACATTGTTGTCCCTTACTTCTGTAGGCGAATGAGGTAGGTCTTGTTGTCAATGTCGTAGACATTATACACTCGCATCCCCACATAGCTGCAGTAACATGAAAGAGACAGTTTAGCAAAAAGCAAGAAAAATAGTGACCAAGGGTGTTTATTAGCCCTAATATCACCCTGTACAAGGTGTAGAAACCACTATGACAGACCTGATTAGAGAACCACATGATCAATTTGGTATTCCTGTGTGACACATACATACATACATACATACATACTCTCTGCTAGGACTCTTCTTAATTTACACAAGATGAAACGAAACCTAATACAGCTTTTCTTTTTTACTGCTACTTCTACAGGTTACTAATCTGCAGAGTTTTAGAGGGATCATTTGATTTTCGATGTGGAAGTAACCAACCATGCCCTATTGGTTCACTTAGCAGTACCCGTGCTAGCACCTAGCTAGCTGAATATTGGGTGTATTTTACTCCTTACTTGGCATTGAGCTCGGCAATCACTGCTCTAATGTCCACTGTACTGAATCTGCCTTTCATCGTGTCATCGAAGTGCACAACAAATTACAACTTTCACTACACTCAGCACCACAACATAGCATAGCATCAACCAGGACTGCGCATGCGCAATATTCTACGGAAGCCTGAATGTTTTCCCAGCGCATGTGTTCGGAGGGGGGGAAAAAAGCGAAGTCTGTTGGAGATGTCTGGAGAAGGTGATCATTCATAAATACTGAGAGAAAGAGAGAGCCATATTAAAACCGGACAATTAATATCCCGTGTATGAAAGAGGACATAGCTTATTCTCGGCTGTTATTTTTATTGCTTAGGTTTCAGGTATTTTATTCGAATTTTAACTTAAACATATGAACAGATGAAAAATGTAGGAAAGCAGGAAAGTTAATTATTGGTCAGGGGAAATAAAAACCTAAAATGTTTATCACAATAGCAATGCTGTTAAACGTCAAGTGTTGGGACTGAAACCGGAATTAATTACAATACAAGTGATATTTAAAATCGTGCTGGACATTTTAACAATTATACACGGTGGAATGAAACTCGCTTGGTTAGAAAAATAAAACGTCTGCTTACGATTGCAATGCATCAGACAGAGAGCGAGAAGGAGCTGGGCTCGGACACTGATCCGGTGCTTACTAATCATCTCAACAGAAAAGGTGAGTTTCCTTCATAACATCAGACGCGCCTGTCCTGTACACACACACTGTCCTGAAAATGTCACAAATAACCTCTCGGATAATATATACAGCATTCCCTGTATAGGAGAAAACGCGCTTGTGTGGAACATTGTACAGAAACAGAGAAGAAAATATGTTTGTGTAGTTGTGTAATGTGGTGTTTATTAAGTTTCTAGTTTGGCTCGGGTCAGAGTTCAGGCGCGCGCGGTTACCAGGGTTACTGTAGCCAGCGAACTAATATGGCGGCGGTTAGGAAGCGATGGAAAAGCTGCCAGGGACTCGAAATGATCCCACAGCAGCACGAGAGGTTTTAATAAGCTGCTAATAACCTCATGGGTATAGTACAGTGTAGTACAATGCGTACAAAAATAAAAAAAAACCTTTCTTGGTCTGTCTGGGCACGTATTGAAGAATGCATAGTAAGTTAGAAAAGCGTGAAATTAACGTTTAATGCAAATAATAATAATAATAAGGTATTTAGCAATTTATTTAGCAACCTGGGCTAGGATAGCTCTGTAGCCCGTTCTGAATTATTCTCTCGCTAACACTAGATAGCTAACGTGTAGAGGTGGCTAGTAATTCTCGACAAAGGCGTCCTTCATAGCATCGTATTCATCACACAACATACGCGTGAAATAAAAATGGCGCAAGTTGTGGCATGTTTGAAATGAGTAACGCAATTTTATTTCTCTGCACCGTAGATTACAAAATAATAAAGAAAATCGGAGAAGGCACGTTTTCTGAAGTGACGAGGGTGCAAAACCTGAAGGACGGGAAACACTATGCGTGTAAAACAATGAAGCAGAGCATTAACAGGTACGCGGAGGTTTTAGTTCCTTCCTTGCTTTATATCATATTAAAACAAAACAAAACAAGAGACACGCACTTCCCAGTCCCTCTTCCAGCTCTGGGGTCGCCATGGTGATGACCTAGGCAGAGTGAGGTCACTGCGGCACGCGCTTACCCGTTTAACCCTTCATGTACAGGCAGACTAGTGACAAAATAAAAGGGGGAAAATCAACAGAACGAGTCTGAGTGCGAGATCAGCATCAGTGCGCCTTGCCTTGGCATGGATAACAGCACTGGAGGGATGAATATCATCCTTCCAAAAGCTCTTCCCTCCTCAGGTGCTGTTTTGTTGATGGTGGTCTAGAGCACTGTTTAAATCTCTCACCTGGGATCTGGTGATTGCGAAAGCCATAGTATATGATTTTACATTATTTTCATAGCCTTCAAATCATACAGCTAAGCCTGCATGCCCTGTTGATGTAGGTACACTGTTATCCTGGACGAGAGCACTTCTGTCAGAATAGAAATGTTTCACCATAAGATAAAGCTGATCAGAATAACCGACAGCCATCCTTTTCTCTAAGGGGACAAATGGGATCAAATCATGCAAGCAAAATGATTTCCCCTTCCCCAGCATAAGACCACCAGTTTTTCCTTCAATTTGTCACCTGTCTGTTCTTTTAAGGAAGCATAAAAGTGCAATTGCTGTATGCACTCTTAGACCAGGGGCGGCACGGTGGCGTAGTGGTTAGCGCTGTCGCCTCACAGCAAGAAGGTCCTGGGTTCGAGCCCCGTGGCCGGCGAGGGCCTTTCTGTGCGGAGTTTGCATGTTCTCCCCGTGTCCGCGTGGGTTTCCTCCGGGTGCTCCGGTTTCCCCCACAGTCCAAAGACATGCAGGTTAGGTTAACTGGCGACTCTAAATTGACCGTAGGTGTGAATGTGAGTGTGAATGTTTGTCTGTGTCTATGTGTCAGCCCTGTGATGACCTGGCGACTTGTCCAGGGTGTACCCCGCCTCTTGCCCGTAGTCAGCTGGGATAGGCTCCAGCTTGCCTGCGACCCTGTAGAACAGGATAAAGCGGCTACAGATAATGAGATGAGATGAGACTCTTAGACTATAAAGTACCTTATTGTACCTTTAGGGGAACAGTGGCTTGTCACTGGGGCAGTACCCTCTAAGATACTTATTTGGACCCTGCTTGGCCCTGAAAAGGTACAATTAGTTACCTTGAGATCCAGTAATGAGCTCTGTGTAGATTGTACCTTGGGTTGTACGGTGGTGTAGTGGTTAGCACAGCAAGAAGGTCCTGGGTTCGAGCCCAGCGGCCGGTGAGGGCCTTTCTTTGTGGAGTTTGCATGTTCTCCCTGTGTCTGCATGGGTTTCCTCCGGGTGCTCTGGTTTCCCCCAAAGACATGCAGATGGCTCTAAATTGACCGTAGGTGTGAGTGTGAATGGTTGTGTGTCTCTGTGTCAGCCCTGTGATAACCTGGTGACTTGTCCAGGGTGTACCATAGTCAGCTGGGATAGGCTCCAGTTTGCCTGTGATGCTGTAGAACAGGATAAGCAGCTACAGATAATGGACAGAAATGGACTCCTACTGTATCCCTATTTCTGACAGTGTGGGATACATCAGTCTGACACCCCCCCCCCCCCCCCCCCCCCCCCAATTCAATGCAAACAAGCGTTTGTTTTAAGTCAGTCAGCATCACACAGTGTCACAAACCAGCAGGACAAAATCAGTCCCAAAATGATTATTCAACTGTTGAATAAGGGTAGCATGGTGGCACTGTGGTTATCCGTTGTCTCACAGCAAGCAGGTTCTGGGTTCAAACCTGGCGGTTGACCAGGACCTTTCTGTGTGGAGTTTGCATGTTCTCCTTGTGCCTGTGTAGGTTTCCTCCAGGTGCTCTGGTCTCCTCGCACAGTCCAAAGACATGTGGATTAGGTCAACTAGCTACTCTATATTGCCTATAGGTGTGAATGTGAGTGTTACTCTCTGTGTTAGTCCCGCAGGAAATTGGCAGCTTGTCCAGGGTACACCCTGCCTCTTGCTCGATGTCAGCTTGGATTACCTCCAACTCACCCTTGACCTGCATTAGATATGCAATATAGAAGATAAATGAATGAACTGATAGTACTGTATTCAGTTTCATCTGGTAACTGATGAGTCTTAAAGGCCCACTTTAAGTTGGCATTGACCAGTTTGCTTGTGCTGCATTCAACTAGAGGTCATAATTCATAATTCCTGACCTCCAACCAGGAAAACCCAAAGAAAATCCCCCTGTCATCTTGGAATTCCCACTTGGGAACTCAGGATGGTCTCCTCAATTCTGAATTCCTCCGAGTTCAACAAATAACGTTTTGAATAATTGATGTCTAAATGGTGTCTTCACATTTGTAATTAAGCATTTGGCTCAAATAACCTCTTCATGCAGCCTGGAACAGGCACACAACCTCCGTGAGGTCCAAGCAATGAAGAGACTGAGTTTACATCCTAATATACTGCAGCTTCATGAAGTAATATTGTAAGTACACAAAAATTGTGAAAGAAAATGAAGTCATCTCTGGATTCTTGTATTGTAATTTACTATAAAAGACTGATCTCAGTCCAATTCTGTTCTTTTCAGTGATCAAGACACAAGGACCTTGTCTTTGATATGTGAACTTATGGAGATGAATATCTATGAGTTGATTAGAGGTATGTCAAATAATATTAATTTTAACAAGAAGAAGTACATAATCAGGAGCTGGTTTGTGTAATTTAAGCTTTCCACCATTACCTAGGTCTGACCAGTTCATTGGGTTTGAGGCCAAAGCTGTTTCTCCAATGTAATTTTACTTTCATACATACTCTATAACAGTGTAACTCAAAAGTAGGGTCATAAGCTTCACTACAGTGGTGCTTGAAAGTTTGTGAACCCTTTAGAATTTTCTATATTTCTGCATAAATATGACCTAAAACATCATCAGATTTTCACACAAGTCCTAAAAGTAGATAAAGAGAACCCAGTTAAACAAATGAGACAAAAATATTATACTTGGTCATTTATTTATTGAGGAAAATGATCCAATATTACATATCTGTGAGTGGCAAAAGTATGTGAACCTCTAGGATTAGCAGTTAATTTGAAGCTGAAATTAGAGTCAGGTGTTTTCAATCAATGGGATGACAATCAGGTGTGAGTGGGCACCCTGTTTTATTTAAAGAACAGGGATCTATCAAAGTCTGATCTTCACAACACATGGTTGTGGAAGTGTATCATGGCACGAACAAAGGAGATTTCTGAGGAGCTCAGAAAAAGCGTTGTTGATGCTCATCAGGCTGGACAAGGTTACAAAACCATCTCTAAAGAGTTTGGACTCCACCAATCCACAGTCAGACAGATTGTGTACAAATGGAGGAAATTCAAGACCATTGTTACCCTCCCCAGGAGTGGTCGACCAACAAAGATCACTCCAAGAGTAAGGCGTGTAATAGTTGGCGAGGTCACAAAGGACCTCAGGGTAACTTCTAAGCAACTGAAGGCCTCTCTCACATTGGCTAATGTTAATGTTCATGAGTCCACCATCAGGAGAACACTGAACAACAGTGGTGTGCATGGCAGGGTTGCAAGGAGAAAGCCACTGCTCTCCAAAAAGAACACTGCTGCTCATCTGCAGTTTGCTAAAGATCACGTGGACAAGCCAGAAGGCTATTGGAAAAATGTTTTGTGGACGGATGAGACCAAAATAGAACTTTTTGGTTTAAATGAGAAGCGTTATGTTTGGAGAAAGGAAAACCCTGCATTCCAGCATAAGAACCTTATCCCATCTGTGAAACATGGTGGTGATGGTAGTATCATGGTTTGGGCCTGTTTTGCTGCATCTGGGCCAGGACGGCTTGCCATCATTGATGGAACAATGAATTCTGAATTATACCAGCCAATTCTAAAGGAAAATGTCAGGACATCTGTCCATGAACTGAATCTCAAGAGAAGGTGGGTCATGCAGCAAGACAACGACCCTAAGCACACAAGTCGTTCTACCAAAGAATGGTTAAAGAAGAATAAAGTTAATGTTTTGGAATGGCCAAGTCAAAGTCCTGACCTTAATCCAATCGAAATGTTGTGGAAGGACCTGAAGCGAGCAGTTCATGTGAAGAAACCCACCAACATCCCAGAGTTGAAGCTGTTCTGTACGGAGGAATGGGCTAAAATTCCTCCAAGCCGGTGTGCAGGACTGATCAACAGTTACCGGAAACGTTTAGTTGCAGTTATTGCTGCACAAGGGGGTCACACCAGATACTGAAAGCAACGGTTCACATACTTTTGCCACTCACAGTTATGTAATATTGGATCATTTTCCTCAATAAATAAATGACCAAGTATAATATTTTTGTCTCATTTGTTTAACTGGGTTCTCTTTATCTACGTTTAGGACTTGATGATGTTTTAGGTCATATTTATGCAGAAATATAGAAAATTCTAAAGGGTTCACAAACTTTCAAGCACCACTGTATATGGACACCTGCTCATGACACCCATATGTGCTTGTTGAACATCCAGTCCCTCCAATAACTTCATAAATTATGTTTAAAATGTATATCCAGAATTCATATATTTTTGTAAAGCTGATTTGTGATCATTTCTGTTGTGAAAAGTGATATACAAATAAAAACTGAATTGAATTTCAAAGGCAGGGCACTAATCTAGAGTTCGCCCCTACTTTGCTGCGAAAGTTACTGTGGGGACAGGGCCGGCCCAAGCCTTTATGGGGCCCGAAATAGAATTTGATTTGGGGCCCCTCACCAGTTTGGCGCTGCCAATGCTACTGACTATTGTCAATGCTTGATTATTCACTCACCTACTGTAAATCTAACACGCCTATTATCAGTTGTATTATTTATAGCCGTGTTGCTTACGTCATACCAAGATTGGCCTAGCATGTTTTTACCTTTCTGTGGTTTTAATCATAAAAGGTAGCAAACTCACAACAGTGTTCTGTTATTAATTTGCACTTTAATATTCAGTGTGATACAGTACTAATTGGCATACTGAACGTGGTGTACTGAAAAGTAACAAAATAAACCAGCAGACAATGTATTTACTGTAAACAAAAGTAAAGTTAACCACTAAGCTTAAAAAATGTAATTGCAGAAGTGCAGAATAACAATTAGCTACAATTAAAATCAAATAAATACACAGTACTTTCCTCAGTAAAGTTTCTTTCTTCTAAAAAAAATGCAAATGGAAAAGAAAAACCAGACAATATTAAATAAACTAATTAAATAAATAATGACTTAAATAAATCAGCTAGGCAGCCTGTTAACATGATATTGCGTTTCTGTATGATTACCACTAACATATAAAAAATAAAATATACATTCAAGCGCTCTAGTAGGACATTTCAAGTGCTCTTGGGGGCCCTCTGGTGGCCACAGGGGCCCCAAGCATGAACATTTTCCACTGCATGGTACCAACTCAAGTCTACTCGCCTTTTTTGGTTTTCCATCAGGCCAAAGTCGGGGACAGTACCTGGTACCCGGCACTTTTTTTTGTGTGTGTGTGTATCACCTGCATCAAAGTTTCAAGCAAGCTGAGGTGATACCAAAAGGTGCCGTCAAACACTGCGGACTACTGACTGGTCAGAGAGAACCGCATCACTGCGTTATCATTGTGTGAGACAGGACGCCCTGAACAAACCCTCAATTTTTAAATAGCATTATATTTATTTATTATACTTTACTGATTATAAGTGTTTTCACTGCTCATGCGCATGTTTGTGTGTGTGCATGTGAAATGGTGTTATGTCAAGCCGAAGTTGTCACAATTCTTCATGCTCCTAATGTGTTTTAAAATGTGTAAAGAAAGAAAAAAAAAAAAAGCTGTGTCTAAACTGTCAGGCTGTAATGGTACCAGCATAAAAAGTGCCATCAATTTCCAAGCAGCTGTATATGCCAAGATGGTGTAATGGTGAAAGCACAGGGCTTTCAATTGGAAAACATGGGTTTGTGTCCCTGCTCAGCATGCTTTGCTTGGGAAAACTTTTGCTGCAGGTCACTTATTTAAAATTCGCCACCTCGTACTGATATTTTACCTAATTCTCTGTCGGTAAAACCGACGAGTGTACGTGCACTCTACGTCTGATCTCTGGAGTCAGTAAGCATATTAAAGTAAGCCTCAGACCCGAAGTCTTCTGCCTTCATATTTGAGACCCTGACTTTTATTAAGAGAGACGGAATCCTGCTTCAGGCCGAGGAATGCCATGCCATAATGCTTGATTTATTACAAAACCTCAGTCGACCTATAACATTACCCATAGCTCTCCCCACCAACAGAGGATTAGGCAAAATATCAGTCCATGGTGACTAATTTTAATGAGTTACCTGCAGCAAACCCACGTTCTCCAACTGAAAGCCCTGTGCCTTCATCATTACAATATTTTAGAATATACACCTCAGCTTTTTTTTTTTTTTTGCCACTTTTCCTGCTATTACCAGTACGTCCTGACAGTTTACATGCAGCTTTTTTATGTTGTTTTTTGTTTGTTTGTTTGTTTTTGTTGAACAAAACACCTTAGAAACGTGATGAATTGTGGCATATTTGGCTTGACATAACACACAAACATATGAACACGTAGTTTTATTAATAACAATAAAAAAGATGTTCCTGTGTGTGGCGTTGAAGATAATGTTACAGCAGTTTCATGTGGCGTCGCTATGACGGCCAGCTGTAGTGGAAAACAAACTACTGATACCAAAAGTGAGTCGAGTCAAGTCTGTATCATGCAGTGGAAAAGGGCCATAAGACAATCATGTGCCTCCAACTTGGTGGCAAAAGTTTAAGGAAGGCCCACATATGGGGGTCATGGTCAGGGATCCACATACTTTAGGCCATATAGTGTACTGTATATATGGATGAATGACGTCTCAGCTTTTTTTATGTTATTTGTTTTGGTTTTTTTAGTTATAGTCCTAACACATAGAATAGAATAGAATGCCTTTATTGTCACTATACACATGTACAATGAGATTAAAAGCAACTCCAATCACAGTGCAAACAGCATAAAAATATGCAATATAAACACACAACAAAGAATATAGTGGGAACTAGAAAGAACTCGACGCCAATGGCGTCGATGAGGATGCCTCCGCCCGGTAGACTACACACCTTATTAAGTTGTGATTTGGGGATGGACATTTGATCTCACAGTAATCTTGACCTGTGACCCTTTAACCTCAAAATCTAATCGGTTCATGTTTGTCCCAAAGCGCACAAATGGTGAAAGTTTGGTGAAATTCCTTTCATTTGCCTTGGAGATATTGTGTTCACAAGGTTTTCGGACAGACATTTGACCTCACAGTGACCTTGACCTTAGACCTTTTGATCTCAAAATCTAATCATTTCATCTTTGTCCCAAAGTGCACAAATGGTGAAAGTTTGGTGAAATTCCTTTCATTAGTCTTTGAGATATGGTGTTCACAAAGTTTGGGGATGGACATTTGACCTCACAGTAATCTTGACCTGTGACCCTTTAACCTCAAAATCTAATCAGCTCATGTTTGTCCCCAAATGCACAAATGGTGAAAGTTTGGTGAAATTCCTTTCATTTGCTTTGGAGATATTGTGTTCACAAGGTTTTCGGACAGACATTTGACCTCACAGTGACCTTGACCTTAAACCTTTTGATCTCAAAATCTAATCAGTTCATGTTTATCCCAAAGCGCACAAATGGTGAAAGTTTGGTGAAATTCCTTTCATTAGCCTTGGACATATTGTGTTCACAAGGTTTTCGGACAGACATTTGACCTCACAGTGACCTTGACCTTAGACCTTTTGATCTCAAAATCTAATCATTTCATCTTTGTCCCAAAGTGCACAAATGGTGAAAGTTTGGTGAAATTCCTTTCATTAGTCTTTGAGATATGGTGTTCACAAAGTTTGGGGATGGACATTTGACCTCACAGTAATCTTGACCTGTGACCCTTTAACCTCAAAATCTAATCAGCTCATGTTTGTCCCCAAATGCACAAATGGTGAAAGTTTGGTGAAATTCCTTTCATTTGCCTTGGAGATATTGTGTTCACAAGGTTTTCGGACAGACATTTGACCTCACAGTGACCTTGACCTTAAACCTTTTGATCTCAAAATCTAATCAGTTCATGTTTGTCCCAAAGCGCACAAATGGTGAAAGTTTGGTGAAATTCCTTTCATTAGCCTTTGAGATATCACATTCACAAGGTTTCGGGACGGATGCACGGACAGATGGACAACCCGAAAACATAATGCCTCCTGCACCTTACGGTGGCGGAGGCATAAAAAAAAGGGGGGGGGGGGTTATGTACAGTGTTGTGTTCCACATAATGGAGTGGGGTATTGCACATTATAAGTATTTCACAGAGAGAGTCCAGGTATTGTACATTATAAGTCTTAAATGTATTGCACAGAGAGAATCCGGGTATTGCACATTTTAAGTATTGCACCGAGAAAGTCCGGGTATTGCACATTACACATTGTGATTTTGTGATTGTGTTTTAATTTTATGCAACTGTAGGAAGACAGTATCCTTTATCTGAAAGCAAAGTCAAAAACTACATGTATCAGCTTTGTAAAGCTCTGGATCATATGCACAGGTAGGTTCTGTCATTTCATTTACTTATCAAATAATGGTTAATTTGCATTAATTTGCTTTCTTCTTCACCCAGTCAGATTAATACACTTTAAATGTACTTTTAAAAACACAAGGGCTGACGTTTTATATTTTGATCTTTTTTTAAGCAACGGTATTTTCCACAGAGATGTGAAACCAGAGAATATTTTAATTAAAGTAAGTAGAACCCCAGGAGTAAAAAAAAAAAAGTTTAGTTACACATTAATCCAATTCTTTTTGAATACTCAAACGAATTTCCATTTGTAAACTTCCTCATGGCTGATTTCCTGGATAGCATGACATCCTAAAACTGGCAGACTTTGGCTCCTGTAGGAGTGTGTATTGCAAGCCTCCTCACACAGAATACATCTCGACACGGTGGTACAGAGCTCCAGAGTGCCTGCTTACAGATGGCTACTACTCACTCAAAATGGACATATGGAGCGCAGGCTGCGTGTTCTTTGAAATTCTCAGGTCGCTTTGCTGTGTTATTTATACATTCAATACATCAAGTATTCGAAAGACGTTGCCATTCTTTTTTGGCTTCTAATATTTTGCTTTATTTCATTTGTCTTTTAGCTTGAGTCCTCTGTTTCCAGGGACTAATGAGATGGATCAGGTGTCCAAGATTCATGATGTGTTGGGCACACCAGACAGCAAGGTTCTCCAAAAGTTCAGACAGTGAGTTTGCACTGCCTCTCTAACAGTCTCCCCTGTGCAGCACGATTTACTAACTTGTCAAGTAATATCTAGATGTGTAGCAGTGTTCGGTGTTTTTGTTCTCCTGAAAAGTTAACATGAAAGTGACAGTACTAAAGTATTCAAGCTGTCAGTACATTCTGTCACAATAAAATAAGATGCACTGCCTGCATTTCTACCTAATTTAGGATTTCTATGGACTCACTTAATGTGCATTTTTGTAGTTGGAGACCTTAAATAAAGATTTTATAAGCTTTTAATTTCATGGTTGGACATGTGCATCAAAATTTCTAAGCTTTAAAAAAATGTTCTTACTGTCTTGATAAAAAGTATATTCATAGTAAGTAGAACTATGGCTGTGACAGACAGTTATTCAGGTTTGAATGTTAGTAGTAGCCTTTTTTACACAGATATTCCGTAATATTGCCAGAAATAAGGCACCTCAATATTCCCGCTTCAGTGATTTTATACTAACCCAAATAAATCGGGCAGGAAGCCGCAACAGTGTGTGTTTTTACATTGCAAGCTGGCGTTCCACAACCAGAGGCATGATGCGTCACAATGGAGCATTGTTGTCCAGGGTGACGTATCCACGCATCGGAAATGTGAATATCCTGATGGTGCTGGTTTCAAAATAGCCAAGCTGGCTTTTCGGGGGAAAAAAGTCTTTCACAGAAAATTGCACTCGCAAGCTGAGACAAGAGGGAGAGAGACTCAGAGTGAAAGGTAACGAGGAAGAGAAGAGTGGAGAGACTCATGCAAGCAACATATTTGTGTGATCAGAATTATGTTGGAGGAGAAAGTGAAGAGAAGTAGGAAGCGACTTGAGGCAGAAAGGCGCACGGACCTTAGACGCAGGAGATGGAGACGTTTGAATTTGTGCTGGTCTCAGAAAGAAGAATGTCAAAGTCAAAAAGATAAAACCCCTGTTCCACCATGCCAGTTGTCCCTTTTACATAGATGTCGATTTCGGCTCTGTTTCTACCAATTGCTCCAGTTCAGAGGTGGAACAACACAGACCCCACATTCGGACATTTAATAGAGAACGTGAGGCAGAATAAAGGCATAAGATTCCTTCCTTGAAGAGGCTGTGTAAAAGGGGATAGTGTGAGCATAGAAGAACACCTACTGCCACAGTCTGGCACATAGATAGGTTTGCTGTGTATAATGTTAAATACATTGTATTTCTGCTAAGACACTGCTATTATTTTTTAAAAAATACAGTTCCCTTCATAAATTAGTTTTGATTTTTTTTTTGGTACATATCTCCTTATACTTAAGGTCTCGAGTGATGCCTTTCGATTTCTTGCCCCGGAAAGGCTGTGGGCTTTCTCAGCTAATTCCTCGTTGCTCAGCTCCTAGCCTCTCATTGCTCTATCAGATGCTGACTTATGATCCAGATGAACGCATAAGTCCACGTGTAGCACTGCAGCACACCTGTTTCAGAGAGCAACGGTAAGAAGCACCTGGCACACTGACCGACTGACACACCACTAGACATAAAATGGTAGGAAAACATAACAGCAAGAAAGCCATTATTAAACTCTTTAAACCCAAAAAACATGTTAGATTTTATATATCAGTAGAACATGGAATGCCATTTTAAATATTTTGCTTCTGAACACAAGTTACAGTGGTGCTTGAAAGTTTGTGAACCCTTTATAATGTTCTATATTTCTGCATAAATATGACCTAAAACATCATCAGATTTTCACACAAGTCCTAAAAGTAGATAAAGAGAACCCAGTTAAACAAATGAGACAAAAATAGTATACTTGGTCATTTATTTATTGAGGAAGATGATCCAATATTACATATTTGTTAGTGGCAAAAGTATGTGAACCTCTAGGATTAGCAGTTAATTTGAAGGTGAAATTCAAGTCAGGTGTTTTCAATCAATGGGATGACAATCAGGTGTGAGTGGGCACCCTGTTTTATTTAAAGAACAGGGATCTATCAAAGTCTGATCTTCACAACGAATGTTTGTAGAAGTGTATCATGGCACGAACAAAGGAGATTTCTGAGGACCTCAGAAAAAGTGTTGTTGATGCTCATCAGGCTGGACAAGGTTACAAAACCATCTCTAAAGAGTTTGGACTCCACCAATCCACAGTCAGACAGGTTGTGTACAAATGGAGGAAATTCCAGACCATTGTCACCCTCCCCAGGAGTGGTCGACCAACAAAGATCACTCCAAGAGCAAGGCGTGTAATAGACCTCTTGCAGTCACGTGACCGGAATGTAAACAGCCGACATCTTGTCGGTCAACAACACAGCTGAATACTGCTGCACTCGTGTACAAAATGGATCCATTTCAACCGACGGACTACACGGCTCATTTTTCTAATGAACAGATAACTAGATACATGTCTAAAATAAACGACCTACAGATTAGTGACCCTTATCGATTACCGGACGTAGTTTTCACGACCGTGTCAGTGGATATTGAACTGCCAGAGGTGGAATACCCAGATGTGTATAATTACCTCATTAACTTTCCCTCGCTGTTCAGTGGTGAAGCACTGCGTGCTTATAAATCTCTGGACAGTTATCTTTACAGAAATTCAGGATTTGTCAGCCCCCCTCAGATGTGGCATCTTGTAAACAAGAAAATAACAATCCTCATTGGACGGGTAAGTCACTTAAGTATTGAGTACTAGTACTGATACTAGATATATCAGTAGTATCTAGTATAGCACTGACCAGCCGATTATAGAATAAGGTAATTCCAGCTGTAATTCCAAATCGTCCGTCTTGTTTACCATGGATCTGGCGTTGGAGAGGTAGAGGCTTGGCAGTGGAGGTTTGAGTGGCTGTTTTCTGAGCTTAGTCAACAGGCTGGCTCTGCAGCCTCGCTTTTGCTTCCTCTCCTGACGCCGCCTTCTTCGCTTGCCAGACCCAATAACAATTCACGGAGACCCCGCTGGTCTTGCTATCTCGTCCGGAATGTTGTGCATGCGATGGAAATCGCTACAAACCGTCATTTTCTGCTGGAAACCAATGTCCAGTAAGTCCATACGGTTGTAGTGGATATTGAAGTCCGGTACAGACGAACAACACGCAAAAATACACACAAAAAACATAAAAAAACGTGCACAGGTAGGGAGAGCTTGTAGCCGCAGCAATCCATTTTGCACGCCTGTCAGGGTCCCGTGGCAGCCTACTGTCAAGTGTATGTGAGCATCATGGGTTTCCCACACTTGAAAGGGAAGGACTTGGACACAGGATTCCACTCATCTTATGTTTTATTGATTTTCAGTGGAGTTGACGTTGTAGTAGAATTGTATATAGTAGGGTTTTCCAGAAGAAAAGGTAGAAGTAGAAGTGGAACCAGAAGTAGAAGGCGGAAATATGGCATTTGACCGACAAGATGGCGTCTGTTTACAATCTGGATCGGCTGTGACGTCACATGCAAGTGGTCCATAGTCACAAAGGACCCCAGGGTAACTTCTAAGCAACTGAAGGCCTCTCTCACATTGGCTAATGCTAATGTTCATGAGTCCACCATCAGGAGAACACTGAACAACAATGGTGTGCATGGCAGGGTTGAAAGGAGAAAGCCACTGCTCTCCAAAAAGAACATTGCTGCTCGTCTGCAGTTTGCTAAAGATCATGTGGACAAGCCAGAAGGCTATTGGAAAAATGTTTTGTCGACGGATGAGACCAAAATAGAACTTTTTGGTTTAAATGAGAAGCGTTATGTTTGGAGAAAGGAAAACACTGCATTCCAGCATAAGAACCTTATCCCATCTGTGAAACATGGTGGTGATGGTAGTATCATGGTTTGGGCCTGTTTTGCTGCATCTGGGCCAGGACGGCTTGCCATCATTGATGGAACAATGAATTCTGAATTATACCGGCCAATTCTAAAGGAAAATGTCAGGACATCTGTCCATGAACTGAATCTCAAGAGAAGGTGGGTCATGCAGCAAGACAACAACCGTAAGCACACAAGTCATTCTACCAAAGAATGGTTAAAGAAGAATAAAGTTAATGTTTCGGGATGGCCAAGTCAAAGTCCTGACCTTAATCCAATCAAAATGTTGTGGAAGGACCTGAAGTGAGCAGTTCATGTGAGGAAACCCACCAACATCCCAGAGTTGAAGCTGTTCTGTACAGAGGAATGGGCTAAAATTCCTCCAAGCCGGTGTGCAGGACTGATCAACAGTTACCGGAAACGTTTAGTTGCAGTTATTGCTGCACGGGGGGGGTCACACCAGATACTGAAAGCAAAGGTTCACATACTTTTGCCACTCACAGATATGTAATATTGGATCATTTTCCTCAATAAATAAATGACCAAGTATAATATTTTTGTCTCATTTGTTTAACTGGGTTCTCTTTATCTACTTTTAAGACTTGTGTGAAAATCTGATGATGTTTTAGGTCATACTTATGCAGAAATATAGAAAATTCTAAAGGGTTCACAAACTTTCAAGCACCACTGTATTTAATAATTCTAAGACTGGTAATGTGTATATGAGAACATTACTGTCAATACAAGATGCATTAATTCCCCCATAAATAAATAAATAAATAAAAACCCCTGACCTGCCACATCAGTCAATATCCAGTACATTTATCAATATAGAATATAGAACAATTTGGTTTGTGTGTTCTCTTATCTTTCCCATGTTGATGGATGTCTAAGGGAATTTGGCCTCTGTCTTACCTCATATTTGTTCCCCAGTTAATCAGGAAGCCTTGGATCACAGCTTGAAAGTTCCTACACACTCCAATTAACTCAAAAATGTACAATTTAAATAGGAAACATGCTTCTGTTACATTGTTTTCACTATAATTTCCAGGGGTGCCAATAATTGTTGAAAATAATTTTTCTTGAACTTTATTGATACTTCAGGGTCTCAGTTTCAGAGTCACTGATTTCAACTGAGCCATGGGGCACGAATATTAACAGATTTATGAAGTGTTCTTGTGGATGTCTGAAGCTAACAGGGCATATAATAATCCTTCATGCAGTGGAGCCATTATAGCGGGGCATGATCAGAACAGAGAGTAAAGGGTTGCACCAGTAGGTAGTATCGGAGGGTGAAGACCTCTCACTCCCTTACCAAGAGCTTCTGGTTGATGTACAATACCAGGCGCTCCTTCGCCTCTACCACTTGGGGAAAAAATGGCCCCCAGCCCTTTGCCCAAAGTGTCAGTCTGAAGAACAAAAGGGAGTCAAGAGGGCAGTCAGGAGAATGCAACAGCGGGCCCCCCACACAAAACCGCTTTTACCTGGCAAAAAGCCCGCTGGCATAGTTCCATCCACTGGACTGGATCTGGCATGCCTTTCTTAATGAGTCCACTCAACAAGCTGGTGATGTTAAAAAAAATTAGGTACAAACCTATGAAAATAGCCAGCAAGCCCCAAAAACTCACTCGAACCTTTTTTGGTATTGGGTCTCGGCCAGGCTGCAATCTCTGCTGTATTGTCAATTTGGGGATGCACCTGCCCAGATACCATAGGTCCACCCGTTCAATCGCATACTACTTAGGATTCCTATGAGTACCACCTATCTCAAGGATCTCAGGACAGCTGTATGCCAATGCCAGTCATCACTATAAATGATTATATCATCTAAATGTGCAGCATATATGCTGTGAAGGTGGAGTATTCTGTCCATGAGACGTTGAAACATTGTGGGACTTTAAACAAACCAAATGGAAAGCTGACAAATTGGTGTAACGCAAACACAGTGGAAAAAGTTGTTTTTTTTTTTCCCTCAGGATATTGGAGTAAAGGGAATCTACCAATATTCCTTGATCAATTCCATCGATCCATCCATCCATTATCTGTAGCTGCTTATCCTGTTCTACAGGGTCGCAGGCAAGCTGGAGCCTATCCCAGCTGACTATGGGCAAGAGGCGGGGTACACCCTGGACAAGTTGCCAGGTCATCACAGGGCCTCGATGAATTAATTAATTAGAATTAATGTATGGCAGTAGGTAGTGCTGTAGTCAAGATCACCTAAACTGAGACCAAGTCATGACCAGGACCAAAATGTACTGAGACCAATAAAAGACCAAGACTTTGAGGGGTTGAGATCAATTCAAGACCAAGACCAACGCAGGGCAAGACCGAGTCAAAACCAGGACCAGACCAGCATGTGTGAAAAGGGGAAGACGGGTGACAGCCATTAACAGGAAGAAAAATTTAAAACTAGACAGGGACACTCTAACGAGTGCAAACCCCGCCTTTTCCCTATTAAAATACATTGGGCGAAAATTTCGAAGTTCTGCCATGACCTTGACCTTTGACCTTTGACCTCCAAAATTTAATGGTTTCCTTCCTGGGTGATTGGCAACACATGTACAAAATTTGGTCCAAATCGATCCATTGGTTCTTGAGATATCTTGCAGACACACAGACAGACAGATACACACACACACACAGACTGACGCAGGTGAAAATAATAACCCCTCCGACTACTGTCGGCGGGGTTAATAATTAGCAATGAGTCACGTTATTGGCCATATTTGAGGCAGGAAAATTTACATCCAAGCACATTAACAATGTCCATAAATAAATCCGACAATGCCAGGCAATTTAGTGAAATCCCCACAGTTGTACCAAATACCAAGGCCATGGGGCTGCTCCAATCGCTGTGGGACTCCTCAATTACTCCTGTGTGAAGCATTGGTTTGGGGCAAACTCAAAACACTTTTTTGTGCTCATGGATGTGGGAAAGGGGGTTGTGTTCAAGTGCACCTGGAGGAGTCTCTGTGTGGTGCTCTATGAGGCCCATACCACTGGGTAGAGGTGAAAATTCCCCTTGCAACTTCGCAACCTGTGCTCTCTGGGACAGCGAGAGGTGGTCTCCAAAGGGGACAGGTGTGTATTGGGCTTACCTCCAGGACGAGCTCATCTCTTTTGGGAACTGCTATCCCAAGAGCCAGAGGAACCACATCTCTTCATAGTTTCGGGAGATTGAGGTGGTACGTTTGCAGTGCATCGACTCCGTCTTGCCACGTGACATCAAAAGGACCTTGCCACTTTGTGAGTAATTTGGACCTCAACATAGGTCGTAAAACAGGCATAATATCTCACAGCCTGAATTCCTGTAACCACGTATCCTGTCATACAGGCTTGACCGTCACACTTGGGCCTTATGCAAATTCTGTGTTAGATGACTGAAGGTGTGGACGGTGTGGAGCCCTCAGTGGCTCACAGAATCTACTGAGAGGAAAATGCACACATAAGTAGGCTGCCAGTAATTAACACAGTAGGTGGGGCAGGTGTTACCTGCTGGTTTAACCCACCTCCTTTCTCCATCCATAGCCACTGCTCACCCACTGCCCCTGCTGCCACTAAATTTTTTTGCACTGGTGTATCTATACAATGTGTAAATATGTTTTACAGTCAGATTCGACCATATGTAACATGAACAAGACACGTGTGTGATTTTGTCCATACAGGCTGACAGAAAGGAGAGCTCTAGGGCTTCACAGGACTATTGGGGTTATGGAGGACAGCAGCAGCATGACTCCAAGATCAGTAGAGCAATTCTGGCGCAATACTCGACACGGGAGACGGCAGGTACATTGGCTTATCTGTTTTTTCACTTATCCATTTTACAATTATTGTAAACCTCATCCAGAACTTAAAACTTGAAACCTAAACTTGGCTGTAGTCAGTGTTTCTTTTTATCTGAAACTAGTACCTACCTAGTAGTAGATTTCTGGATCACATTTTGCATTAAAGGAACAGTCCACCGTACTTCCATAATGAAATATGTTCTTCTCTGAATTGAGACGAGCTGATCCGTACCTCTCCGAGCTTTGCGTGACCTCCCAGTCAGTCAGACGCGCTGTCACTCCTGTTAGCAATGTAGCTAGGCTCAGCATGGCCAATGGTATTTTTTGGGGCTGTAGTTAGATGCGACCAAACTCTTCCACGTTTTTCCTGTTTACATAGGTTTATATGACCAGTGACATGAAACAAAGTTCAGTTACACAAATTGAAACGTGGCGATTTTCTATGCTATGGAAAGTCCGCACTATAATGACAGGCGTACTAACACCTTCTGCGCGCTTCGGCAGCGCATTGATACCGTCACTCCTGAGTGAAGGTATCAATGCGCTGTCGAAGCGCGCAGAAGGTGTTAGTACGCCTGTCATTATAGTGCGGACTTTCCATAGCATAGAAAATCGCCACGTTTCAATTTGTGTAACTGAACTTTGTTTCATGTCACTGGTCATATAAACCTATGTAAACAGGAAAAACGTGGAAGAGTTTGGTCGCATCTAACTACAGCCCCAAAAAATACCATTGGCCATGCTGAGCCTAGCTACATTGCTAACAGGAGTGACAGCGCGTCTGACTGACTGGGAGGTCACGCAAAGCTCGGAGAGGTACGGATCAGCTCGTCTCAATTCAGAGAAGAACATATTTCATTATGGAAGTACGGTGGACTGTTCCTTTAAAGGGATAGTTCGGGATTTTTGACATGACATGGCATCCCCATCAATAGTGTCGTGCAAACACACTGACTTACCCCTGACAGCATCCTGTGAGTCCAGTTCTCGTCCAGTTTTGGTCCAGGCGAAAGTAGTCCGGCAAGTTTGTTGGGGTCACGAAAGTAAAACGTTTTTCGTCTCAAAACAGTATGTGTTCAAAAGAGTGATATATTTGCATCACAAAACCGTTGCCAAATAAAAAGTCAGACCTTGAAATCGCTTGGTACTATTTTCTCTCCCTTGGTATCACTGCGTGCTGTCATGTTGACATCTGCGCAGGAATCAACACCTTTCCGATTGTTTGGCAGTGATTAGGAGTTCAGATCAGCGGCGCTAACAAGCTAATTTGAGAGCAAGAACAGCGACAAATTTATCACCTTCTATAACCTATACAATAATATATTTGTGAAAATGGTGCGCACTTGCGACTATCCAGGCTGTAGCAACAAAGATGTGGCTGAATCTCCACACACGTTTCACCGTCGTAGTCAGACATGTTGTCGCTAACTTTGCTAGCAGTAAACAATGTAGTGATGTGTCGGTCGCGAACGATCCGGTTCAAAGAGCCGGCTCTTTGAAGTGAACGACGGGAGCCGGCTCTTCGGTGGGAGCCGAGTTGGGGAGCCGAATTAGTTTTTTGTCCTTAGGTGCCTCAGAGAGAGAGAGAGAGAGAGAGAGAGAGACTTTCACAAAAAAAGTTGCTGTCCGATTGCGTCTTTGTGTTGTCTATTACCATTCAAAGGAGCCCCTGTACAGCGAAACACAGACCCACTAAGTTGGTGGGAGACCAAGGCTGCACTCTATCCACGGCTTACACACGTGATGGCACGGAGGATGTGTATAGTGGCAACATCTGTCCCCTCAGAGAGGATCTTTTCAAAAGCAGGACAGATTATAACTGAGAGGAGAAATAGAATCAGCCCTTCCAAGCTGAGACACTTGGTTTTCCTCAATGCCAATCTCCACTAAAGACTTATTCTGGGAGTTTGTGCAGCCTTAATGTAAATAGTTTTTTGTTATTGACACTTCTTTGTAATTTTTACTTCTTTGTTAATTGTACTTTATACTTTTTATACTTATTTTATATACTTATTTAATATTTTATTTAATATTTTATTTAATAAAATATTTTGTTGCACATTGTTCTGTGTTTGTTAAAATAATTTCCAACTTTGCTTCATAGTTTCTTAGGCCTGATTTATACTTCATAATTTATTTTGTGGCATTTTGTTCAAGGTCGAGTGTGAAATAAAGCCATAAAGGATAAACAGTTGATGTCTTCTGTGTATTTTATATTGGTAATATAACACAGTTTTGCATTGTTTGTGAGAAAATAATTTATTAATTGGTAAGTAAGTTTTATTTCTATAGCTAGAACATTGTTACACTGCTATACTTTACAAAGCTTTACAATGGCTACAAAAACTAAAAAATAAAATGGAAAACATCCTATTGATAAAATATAAATAATAATGTAATTAATTAACTAGTTAATTGCAGCAATTAAATCAAAAATAAAATCTCAGGAGCCGAAAGAGCCGGCTCCTTATAGTAAGAAGAGCCAAAAGAGCCGGCTCCCGAAAAAGAGCCGAAATTCCCATCACTAAAACAATGAATGAAACAGCCGTGGCTGTCACCTGGCAGCAGCGCGCAGTGATAAGAAGGGAGAGAAAATAGTGCCAAGCGATTTCGATGTCTGACTTTTTATTTGGCAACGGTTTTGTGATGCAAATATATCACTCTTTTGAACACATACTGTTTTGAGACGAAAAACGTTTTACTTTCGTGACCCCAACAAACTTGCCGGACTACTTTCGTCTGGACCAAAACTGGACAAGAACTGGACTCACAGGATGCTGTCAGGGGTAAGTCAGTGTGTTTGCACGACACTATTGATGGGGATGCCATACAGATTCATGTCAAAAATCCCGAACTATCCTTTTAATGTCATTTTTTCCATCAGAAATATTTTTCAGATAAGGACACAAATTTTATTTTGCAACATTGTATAATTTGTAAATAGAGACAGTTTTGGTTGATGGCTTACTGTATATTACAAACAACAATAAAAAGATATGAAGATGCCATGCAAAATGCAATTTCTTTGAGGACATTTAGGAATGTTCTAGTCTGCCATCATTTTTCAGCAGCAGCTGAAGCATGTAGCTGAACCACTCAGCAGACATGTTTTGCCTCGTTATCCTGTGGAGCTCCCAAAGCTGAACGTGATGGTGCCCACTCCTAAAGTGCCCTATCCTGTGTCCAGTCTGCCTGCTTTGGCCATACCACACCAGGGGTTGCTGCCAGCCATCACCTCCAAAAAGTGCCATTCTCGTTCAGTGAAGGTAAATGCTGAGGACACTCATCTCTGTGTGTGTGTGTGTGTGTGTGTATATATACAGTGTCTTGCAAAAGTATTCATTCTCCTTGGTGATTCTCTTGTTTTGTCAAAATTCCAAGCTGGAATTAAAATGGATTTTTGGGGGGTTGGCTCCATTTGATTTACACAACATGCCTACCACTTTAAAGGTGAAAATTGTATTTTATTGTGACAAACAATAGTTAAGATAAAAAAAAAAAACAGAAATCTGGAGCGTGCATAGGTATTCACAACCCAAATTCCATACTTTGTAGAGCCACCCGTTGCTGCAGTTACAGCTGTAAGTCTCTTGGGGTATGTCTCTATTAGCTTAACACATCTAGCCACTGGGATTTTTGCCCGTTCCTCAAGGCAAAACTGCTCCAACTCCTTCAAGTTAGATGGGTTGTGTTGGTGTACAGCAGTCTTCAAGTTATGCCACAGATTCTCAATTGGACTGAGGTCTGGGCTTTGATTAGGCCATTCCAAGATGTTTAAATGTTTCCCTTTAAACCACTCCAGTGTAGCTTTAGCAGTATGTTTAGGGTCATTGTCCTGCTGGAACGTGAACCTTCGTCCCAGTCTCAAACCTCTGGCTGACTCAAACAGGTTTTTCTCCAGAGTTGCCCTGTATTTGGTGCCATCGATCTTTCCTTCAGTCCTGAGATGAAAAACATCCCCACAGCATGATGCTGCCACCACCATGCTTCACTGTAGGAATGATGTTCTCAGGGTGATGTGTTTGGGCCACACATGGCATTTCCAATGATGGCCAAAAAGTTCAATTTTAGCCTCATCTGATCAGAAAATCATCTTCCATGTGTTTGGGGAGTCTGCCACATGCTGTTGGGCAAACTCTATATGTTTTCTTAAGCAATGGCTTTTTTTCTGGCCACTCTTCCATAAAGCCCCACTCTGTGGAGTGTACGGCTTAAAGTGGTCCTATGGACAGATACTCCCATCTCCGCTGTGGATCTTTGCAGCTTCTTCAGTGTTATTTTTGGTGTCTTTTTGCTGCATCTCTGATTAATGCCCTCCTTGCCTGGTCTGTGAGTTTTGGTGAGCGGCCTTCCCTTGTCAGGTTTGTAGTGGCGCCATATTCTTTCAATTTTGCTATAATGGATTTAATGGTGCTCTCTGGGATATTCAAAGTTTGGGATATTTTTTATAACCCAACCCTGATCCATATTTCTCCACAACTTTGTCTCTGACCTGTTTGGAGGCTCCTTGGTTTTCATGTTGCTTGCTTAGTAGTGTTGCAGAGTCAGGGTCCTTCCAGAACAGGTTGATTTATACAGACATCATGTGACAAACACCAAGGGGGACGAATACTTTTACAACACAGTGTGTGTGTGTGAGCAATTGCGCACTCTGATTGGCTACTCTACTAATAGGATATCAGCTCATATACTGTGAGTAGAGAAAAAAAATGGTGTAGCATGTTGCTGAACCAACTGAGGACGAAATAAAAACTCTACTCGAAAACAAAACTCCAAAAAATACAAAACAAGCAACAAAATATGGAATAAAAATATTTGATGGTCAGAATGTATCTTTTTTTTTATTTTTCAAAAATTATCACATTTTTCATAAATTGCTACTGTCATTTCACTGGTTTGTTCACATTCTAAGCAGAAATGATTGTCAGATGTTTTGTATAAAGTTTTTGTTTATCGAATTTGCAAACAATAAAACTTCTATGTTTTTCAAAATCCAGAAAATGTGGATAGAATAAAACTATTATTCCACGAAATCGAGTTGTACATGGCTTATAGCAGAGTCTGCGCTACACACCTCGACAGCTATCATCTCGCGTACGACCCGATTTCTATTTTATTATTTCTACATTATCAAGTCAGTATAAAAACATTTTAGAGTCCAAACGTTCGTTTTCCAGCACAAAATTAAACGTTACAGGGGAAAAAAAAGTTTGTATCTGAGCAGCATATTCCATAAGAGAGCACTTTTCAGATGAAAAAAGAAAACATAATGAAGGCTGCTGGGTTTTGGTACAAAATGAAGAAGCGAGTGTGACAGTCAAAGTGTCCAGAAGAACTGCGGCTGGTTCTGTAAGATGCTCAGTAAAACCTACAGCTCATTTCCTTATAGAACTGCACTCATTGTACCTGAGACTACTGGGGTTTTTTTTTTTAAAGCAAAGGGTCGTCTCACACCAAACATTGACTTCGTTTCATTTATTATGTTTTACTGCTGTTTATATTGTTCGGGTTTTTTTATGTTGAAACATTTCATTTCATTATTTTTAAGCCATTTTTGGTTTCCAGCATTTCTTTACATGTGCCTAAGACTTTTACTGTACACTGTGTGCACAATTATTAGACAAGTTGTATTCCTGAGGATTAATTTTATTCTTGAACAAATACAGTGCTCTCAGTCAATCCAAATTGTTAATAAACCTAAAACCCAAATGTTTAACAAAGGAAAAGGGAGTTTAGGCTTTCTCAGAGGAATATATAAGTGTGCACAATTTAGTGTGCAAATTATTATGCAACTAAATCTCATCTCATCTCATTATCTCTAGCCGCTTTATCCTTCTACAGGGTCACAGGCAAGCTGGAGCCTATCCCAGCTGACTATGGGCGAAAGGCGGGGTACACCCTGGACAAGTCGCCAGGTCATCACAGGGCTGACACATAGACACAGACAACCATTCACACTCACATTCACACCTACGGTCAATTTAGAGTCACCAGTTAACCTAACCTGCATGTCTTTGGACTGTGGGGGAAACCGGAGCACCCGGAGGAAACCCGCGCGGACATGGGGAGAACATGCAAACTCCGCACAGAAAGGCCCTCGCCGGCCCCGGGGCTCGAACCCGGACCTTCTTGCTGTGAGGCGACAGCGCTAACCACTACACCACCGTGCCGCCATGCAACTAAATGAAAAGCTAAAATTTTCCCATCTCACTTGTTTGTTTTAATTTTTAGAGTAAGTGTAACAAATCAACAAATCAGAATGAACAAATAAACACTTTTGGCATTTCAAAAATATTCAGTGACCAATATAGCCAGCCTTCTTTTCAGTAACTGCCATGAGCCTTCCATCCGTGGAGTCTTATTTTTTTGATTTGTTGACGATCAACTTTTTGTGCAGCAGCAACCACGGCCTCCCAAATACTGTTCAGAGTGGTGTATTGTCTTCCCTCACTGTAAATCTCACGTTTAAGAAGGGCCCACAAATTCTCAATAGGGTTTAAGTCAGGTGAGGAAGGGGGCCATGTCATCACTCTGTCATCTTTAAGGCCTTTGCCGGCTCGCCAAGCAGTGGAGTACTTGGATGTATGTGATGGTGCATTGTCCTGCATAAAAATCATGGCCTTCTTGAATGATTCAGACTTCTTCCTGTACCACTGTTTAAAGAATGTATCTTCTAGAAACTGGCAGTAGGTTTGGGAGTTGATTTTTAAGTCCATCTTCAACCTCAAATGGTCCAACTAGCTCATCCTTAATAATAGCAGCCCATACCAGTACCCCTCCTCCACCTTGCTGGTGTTTGAGTCAAAGTGGTGCTGTGTGTCCATTAGTTATCCAGCCACGGGCCCATCAAGAGTCACTCTCATTTCATCCGTCCGTAAAACCTTTGAAAACCTATCTTCAGATATTTCTTGGCCCAATCTTGACATTTCAGTTTGAGAGTCTTGTTTAGTGGTGGTCTGTTTCAGCCTTCCTTACCTTGGCCATGTCTCTGAGCACCGAACACCTTGTTCTTCTGGACACTCCAGGTAGGTTGCAGTTCTGCAATATGGTGGCACTGGAGGATAACGGGTTCCTGGTAGCTTCACGTTTAATCCTTCTCAAGTATTTTGTGGTTAATTTGTGTCTTCTTTTTCTCCACACGTTTTTTGCAACCCTGTTGACTATTTGCAACAAAACGTTTGATTGTTCTCTGTGGTTGGTTGAAGAGAGCAACTGGACTTGCTTGAAGATTCTTGAAAACGTTTCGCCTCTCATCCTAAAGGCATCCTCAGTTCTGTCTGACTAATAGGGAGTATCCAGTATTTATCCTCTCATGGATCATCATAGAATCCGAATCAGAATGCTGATGGCTGCATTGTAGGTAGCTGATAAAAGATGTCATAGACACCCACCTCTGTTCAATGATGGTCGTTCCAGGTTGACAAAAATGAACGATCCTCTCTGGCTAAGGTGGGGTTTACATTAGACCGTATCAGCGGATCATCAGATTAACGTTTTTAAAAACGATTAGCGTGCACACAGCAACGCCAATACACGATTCGCGTGCACACAGCAACGCCAATACACGGATACGCTAATCACATGACTAATTCGGCACGTAAGTTGAAATGTGTCAGTGCGGCTCATCGCTTCCTCCTCAGCGGCTGCACTCCAAATCACTCCACCCTGAACAGCGAGTGCCCTCTGGAGGGTGCGCACTCCGGCCCTGCGCAGCTCACAGAGCGCGCGAGTGTAGTGCACGAGCAGTGATTCGGGACTGAGCCGCTGTGCGCAAGTCACTTACCACTTGCAAGTGGAAGGATGGCAAGCCTAAAGACCATCATAACTACACAATGGGCAGTATTTGCATCAGTATTTGCAGTATTTTCATACTTTTATACTCTTTAATGAAAGGTGATGCAAGGCGGAAGTCCGCGCCGTTTTTCAGCAGTCGCGTCACATGACCAACGCCAGCGAATCAGGAAGGTGGATGTCACAGTGACGTTCTCCAATGACGACGCCAGCTAGAGCTCAGCACAGCGTATCCACGTATTCTCAATGTTTACACAGCACCGGACCAGACACGATCTGGATTGAATACGTGGACCCTGGCGGATTCCCGTTTCCCACCGTTTTAATGTAAACGGACAGTGCATCCGCGAAGAAAACGAGACAGATACGGTCTAATGTAAACTTGGCCTAAGATGTCTGCCAGTTCATTTTTGTCAACCTGGAACGACCATCATTGAACAGAGGTGGGTGTCTATGACATCTTTTATCAGCTACCTACAATGCAGCCATCAGCATTCTGATTCGGATTCTATGATGATCCATGAGAGGATAAATACTGGATACTCCCTATTAGTCAGACAGAACTGAGGATGCCTTTAGGATGAGAGGCGAACCGTTTTCAAGAATCTTCAAGCAAGTCCAGTTGCTCTCTTCAACCAACCACAGATTACTATGTACCTGGATGACTGAGATTCGTCACAGATATGTTTGATTGTTCTCTGGTCACGTTTCAATAGTTTAGCTATTTCAAGAGTACTGCATCCTTCTGATAGGCATTTTACAATTTTTGTCTTTTCAGTGTCTCTTAAATCTCTTTTTTGGCCCATTTTGCCCAAGATAAAGAAGCTGCCTAATAATTATACACACCTTAATATAGGGTGTTCATGACTTTAGGCCACATCCTCCCTCATCACACAAACAAATACCACCTGAGAATGCTTAAATCCAATTAGCATTCAAGTGTATATAGCTTGGGATTGGAAAATATGCATAGAAATAACAGTAGGGTCAGAGTACTCACTTGCCTAATAATTGTGCACACAGTGTATATACAATTTTCTGGAGTACTGGTTAGTAAATGGTTCCTCCTTAAAGTTATGTTGTCTTTATTTCCTGACATTTTTACAGCCCAGGGAAGAACCACACCGCTCAACTTTACAGAGCTACTGCATGCCTCCTCTGGAGAGAAAAGGTGGAGGCTGCTGAAATGTGCGGCTGAGCAACTAAACAGTGTTCAAAACTGCAAGCACGGAAGTAAAGAATTTAATTCTCTGGAGAGACACATTCCATCAAGTGACTCCGATCACATGGCCAAGACTTCAGTTGAAGCATGTATGTATGTATGCATGCATGTATGTATTACTCCAAAGTGCATAAGGACGTACAAGTTGCTCTGAACACAAAATGTAGTCCGGAATCCCCCTGTACACTTGGCTTTGTAAGGCCTGTGCTGTGTCTGAATTTATGCCCCATTCACCATAAAATGCATCATAAATGTAGTGTGTGTACCAAGTACCACAATACATAATGGTTTCTTTCAGCCCAGTATTTGGGCAATTCCATGTAAATGTCAACCTCACCATGCAAAAATAAAGCAACATGTAATACATCAAAACCACTCCCAGAGATATCACCTAGGCCTGTATTTTACAGATGTGAATAAGTTGAACCAATTTGTAACCAACCTAATATGTCACTGTCAGTCTTCCTTTCTTATAATGTAAAACCCGGAAGCTAAAATCAACTTTGATCATGTACAATTCTATATTATTGCCACAAGCCACAGAAATGTATGCTAAAATCCACAAAACAGCAAAACAATAGCCATCCTAAATATTATTTAAGAACTTTGATAGTTTTAGCTGATATTTAGAGAGTTTTTCAAAGGGTTATGGTGGTTAAATTGCTGATTTTCTAAACATATGCCATGTCTACAGTTGTGGTCAGAAGTTTACATACAGTGACATGACTGTCATCTTGGATATGAATGTCATGGCTACGTATATTTGGGCTTTCAGTAATTTCTTTGAACTGTTCTTTTTCTGTGGCAGAATGATTGTACAGCAGACATCTTTTAAAAAAAAACACTCGAATTTGGTGCACAAGTTTTAATTTTCTTTGGGTTTTCTGAAATCAACACAGGGTCAAAAATACACATACAGCACACTTAATATTTGGGTAAAATATCTCTTTGCAAGATTCACCTTGACCAAACATTTTTGTTTACCATGAACAAGCTTCCAGCAGAATTCTGGTTGGATTTTTCACAACTCTTCATGGTAGAATTGGTAGAGTTCAGTTAAATTTGTTTTTTTTTTTCTTGCATGGACTCGACTTATAAGCACGGTCCATATATTTTCAATAGGGTTGAGGTCAGGACTTGTTTTAAGCTTAAGGTTAGCCTGCTTTATCCTCCACAACCAGCTCTGATGCATGTTTGGGTTCATTGTCCTGTTGTAAGTCCCAAGTCGTGTTCAAATTTCTGATTGTTTATGCTGAAGAATTCTGAGGTAGTCCTCCTTCTTCATTATTCCATCCACTTTGTGCAATGAACCAGTTCCACTGGCAGTAAAACAGCCCCAGAGCATGATGATCCTACCACCACCACCAGCTGGTACAGTGTCTCTCTGTACATGGTGGTCATTGTGGCCAAACAACTCAATCTTTGTCTCATCTGACCATACAGCTATCCTCCAGAAGGATTTTTCTTTGTCCGTGTGGTCAGCTTCAAACTTTAAGCTTAAAGGTGTCAATTTTGGAGCAGGGGGTTATTTCTTGGATAGCAGCCTCTTAGTCCATGGTGATGTAAAACCCAATAAACTGTAGACAGTGATCCATCAGCTTTCAGTTCATGGCAGGGCTGTGCCATGGTGGTTCCCAGGTTGTTCCTGACCATCCAAACCAATTTCCTTTCAGATGAGGGTGACAGTTTGGGTTTTCTTGAAGCAAAGTGGCTTGGCAAAGTGACTACACCTCACAATAACTTGCATACAATTGTTTGAACTGATCTTGGAATTTGCAGTTGTTTAGAAATTGCTCCAAGAGACATTCCGGAGTTGTGTACATCTGCGATCCTCTTTCTCAGATCTGCACTGAGCTCCTTGGACTTTCCCATTTTACTCTGTGTTGGTCAATCCAGTGGGTGCTGTAAACAAACCCTTTTTATGAAGGCACAGAGAAGCTACCAGCTGTAGTCAATCATGATCACTAACAGGAAGTTAAGAGACCTCGGCCTTGGCAAGATAAGAGACATTTTGGAAGTTTCAGCACCTCTGAATTAATCTCATCTCATCTCATTATCTCTAGCCGCTTTATCCTGTTCTACAGGGTCGCAGGCAAGCTGGAGCCTATCCCAGCTGACTATGGGCGAAAGGCGGGGTACACCCTGGACAAGTCGCCAGGTCATCACAGGGCTGACACACAGACACAGACAACCATTCACACTCACACCTACGGCCAATTTAGAGTCACCAGTCAACCCAACCTGCATGTCTTTGGACTGTGGGGGAAACCGGAGCACCCGGAGGAAACCCACGCAGGCACGGGGAGAACATGCAAACTCCGCACAGAAAGGCCCTCGTCAGCCACGGGGCTCGAACCCAGACCTTCTTGCTGTGAGGCGACAGCGCTAACCACTACACCACCGTGCCGCCACCTCTGAATTAATCTCATCTCATCTCATTATCTCTAGCCGCTTTATCCTTCTACAGGGTCGCAGGCAAGCTGGAGCCTATCCCAGCTGACTACGGGCGAAAGGCAGGGTACACCCTGGACAAGTCGCCAGGTCATCACAGGGCTGACACATAGACACAGACAACCATTCACACTCACATTCACACCTACGGTCAATTTAGAGTCACCAGTTAACCTAACCTGCATGTCTTTGGACTGTGGGGGAAACCGGAGCACCCGGAGGAAACCCACGCGGACACGGGGAGAACATGCAAACTCCACACAGAAAGGCCCTCGCCGGCCCCGGGGCTCGAACCCAGGACCTTCTTGCTGTGAGGCGACAGCGCTAACCACTACACCACCGTGCCGCCACCTCTGAATTAATGATCTAAGTAAATCTTTTTGATCTATGTAATTGATCAAAAAGATTTACTTAGATCATTAATTCAAAATGATCGACACATACAGCACACAAAATGATAATTAAAATGATCTATGTAAATTTTTGACCCTGGATGTATAATTTTGACTCTGTGTTGATTTCAGAAAACCCAAAGAAAATTAAAACTTGTGCACTAAATTCTAGTTTTTTTTTTTTATTAAAGATGTCTGCTGTACAATCATTCTGCCACAGAAAAAGAACAGTTCAGAGAAATTACTGAAAGCCCAAATATTGCGATGACATTCATATCCAAGATGACGGTCATGTCACTGTATGTAAACTTCTGACTACAACTGTACTTCTTAGGATGGATATCAGAGCTGCTAGCTTCATATATAAATGTGAATAAAATATATTATTCAGTCACTGCTAAAACCATTGTTAGTGGTGTATTTAATACAGAAAATTGACTGTGAATACTTCATGTGGTTTAAGGTTGCTAGGTTGTGATTATGACCCAAGGCCAGTCATCGCGAATGGATTTGTTGAAAGTGAAGCGAGGTGGATTCAGTGACATTAAAACCAGCAACAGTGAAAAAGATAGTCCTCTAATGTCTCTCATTATTAAATTACTGTATCCTCATACAGCATTAGTATAACAGCTTATATAAAACAGCTCCTGTAAAACATATTCAACAACAGTTATCAGTTCCCTAAGTTTATGGTAACGTCTTTTATAGGGAGGTAACCTACTGCATGACACGTCGGTTAATTCCACAATGGTATGTTATTTGAATTTGTTACTGTGATCAAATTGATGAGCCACACCATGAAGTTATGGGAAAGGGTATTGGAGACGAGATTGAGAAGAGAGGTAGCAATCTGTGAACAGCAGTACGGGTTTATGCCAAGGAAGAGCATGTCGGATGCAATTTTTGCTTTAAGAATGTTAATGGAGAAGTACAGAGAAGGCCAGAGAAAGTTGCATTGTGTGTTTGTAGACCTGGAGAAGGCATACGATAGAGTGCCGAGAGCTGAGTTATGGTATTGTATGAGAAAGAGTGGAGTGAATGAGAAGTATATTAGAGTGGTGCAAGACATATATGAGAACAGTGAAACAGCAGTGAGGTGTGCAGTTGGAACGACTGAATGGTTCAAGGTGAAGGTGGGACTCCATCAAGGATCTGCTTTGAGTCCTTTCTTGTTTGCCATAGTGATGGATAGCTTGACGGACGAAGTGAGGCAAGAGTCACCATGGAACATGATGTTTTGCGGATGATATTGTGATATGTGGTGAAAGTAGAAAGGAGGTTGAGTTGGGTTTGGAGAGATGGAGGTATGCATTGGAACGAAGAGGAATGAAGGTGAGCAGTAGCAAAACAATACATGTGCATCAGTAAGAATGGGGATGAGAGTGTAGTGAAGATGCAAGGAGTAGATGTAAAGAAAGTTGGTGAATTCAAGTACCTGGGGTCAACTGTGCAGGAAAATGGGGGCTGCGATAGTGAGGTGAGAAAGAGAGTGCAGGCAGGGTGGAGCAGTTGGAGAAGGATTTTGGGAGTCATTTGCGATAGGAAAGTCCCAGCAAAAGTGAAAGGTAAGATGTATAAGACAGTAGTGAGATCAGCTGTGATGTATGGATTGGAGACCATACCCTTAACGAAGAGACAGGAGGCAAAGTTGGAGGTGGTGGAGTTGAGGATGTTAAGGTTTGCGATGGGAGTGACAAGGTTGGACAGGATAAGGAACGAGCACATCAGAGGGACAGCACATGTGGAGATCTTGGGAATTAAGCTAAGAGAGATAAGACTGAGATGGTATGGGCACATCCTGATAAGAGATGCAGAGCATGTTGGAAGGAGAACATTGAGGATGGAGCTGCCAGGCAAAGGAAAATGAGGAAGGCCAAAGAGGAGATACATGGATGTGGTGAGAGAGGACATGAAAGTGGCAGGTGTGGTAGAGAAGGATGCGGAAGACAGGGAGCAATAGAGACGAAAGATCCGCTGTGGCGACCCCTAATCGGGAGCAGCCAGAAGAAGAAGACTGTGATCTTGGGCAGTTTTTTTGGGGAAATGAAACAATTATGAACTTCATTCATATGCAAATTCAACTTCAACTCAGGAAGAGTTGTTAATTAGCTGATTAGTCGAATCACATGTGTTGGGAGCAACGAAATCACTAAAACATACAGGTATTCCAGGACCAGTGCTGTTCATCTCTGCTATATAGTAAATCGTGAGTGAGTGAGGGAGCAATTTCAGACACAGCACTGGTTTATACTTCCTGTGTTTGCGTATTTGTATACAGGATTATATGAAATTGGGTCAAAATAATCAAACAAAACTTCCTAAGTAGCAAACAAAAATAAGAATTTGACTGAAAATAAAACTAACTGAAGCAAAAAATGTCATCTCAAAAGTAAAATTTATGTTTGTAGTTAATTTTGTTTACAGAAAAAATTAGCAATAAAACACCCTTTTTTTTGACAGCATTTTGCTGTAGTTGAGGGGCGGCACGGTGGTGTAGTGGTTAGCACTGTCACCTCACAGCAGGAAGGTCCTGGGTTCGAGCCCAGTGGCCGACGGGGGCCTTTCTGTGTGGAGTTTGCATGTTCTTCCCGTGTCTGCGTGGGTTTCCTCCAAAGACATGCAGGTTAGGCTAATTGGTGGCTCTAAATTGACCGTAGGTGTGAATGTGAATGGTTGATTGTCTCTATGTGTCAGCCCTGCGATAACCTGGCGACTTGTCCACCCATAGTCAGCTGGGATAGGCTCCAGCTTGCCTGCGACCCTGTACAGGATAAGTGGTTACAGATAATGGATGGATGCTAAAAAATAAAAAAATACTGTATCTATAAGACTATAATATGAGTAGAATCTTACATAATTGCCCATATCATGCAATTTTTAGTCGGTCCTTAACCAACTCCTTTGATATAATGTGCTGTGACCTGCATTTCTGAGAGTTCAGCTTCAGTAGGCTTTACCAGGAGAAAATTTAAAAATATATTAATTTACTTGGTGTACTTGGTTCTCTGTCCATTCCAGAGTAAGAAAATATCCATCTTGTCCTTTTTGTGTGTTTATTTCTTGAGAAATAGAAGAGAGAATCTCAAATGTGCAGTGAATGGCCAACATAAACCAACTTTACTGGGCGTTTTGGTGCATTGAACAACGTCCAGGGCAATAAGCGGTCACTCAAAAACTCTATCAGCCAAACCCCTAAAAAAAATTTTTTTTTTTTTAAATGCAGACACGAGGTTTGTGTCAGAATTACAAACAAAAAGTCAGACAGCGCAAACGAGAGAAACGACAGTTGTAACGACAAAGCTGAGGGTGAAAGTCTGATCAGTGACGGATTCACGTTTGTGATTTTTTTTTTTTTGCTTCAGTGAGTTGTATTCTCTTTCAAATTCCTATTTTTGTTTGCTACATAAAAATTTTGTTTAATTATCTAAGCACAAATCTGATTTGTATTCATGTTGCCAGATGTAATGTACAGTACCAGTCAAAAGTTTGTACACCCCTGCTCATTCATAGGTTTTTCTGTATTTGGACTATTTTCTACATTGTAGAACAATACTGAATATATCCAGACTATGAAAGAACGTCTCTGTTTATCTTTATGACGCTTTGCACACTATTAATCTGTGGTTGGTTGAAGAGATCAACTGGACTTGCTTGAAGATTCTTGAAAACGTTTCGCCTCTCATCCTAAAGGCTTCCTCAGTTCTGTCTGACTAATAGGGAGTATCCAGTATTTATCCTCTCATGGATCATCATAGAATCCGAATCAGAATGCTGATGGCTGCATTGTAGGTGGCTGATAAAAGATGTCATAGACACCCACCTCTGTTCAATGATGGTCGTTCCAGGTTGACAAAAATGAACGATCCTCTCTGGCTAAGATGTCTGCCAGTTTTCTGGAAGTCCTCTCATACTCCCGCACCAGTCGAAGGGATCTCATCCCAAAGTGCGTAGAAACATATCTGTGACGAATCTCAGTCATCCAGGTACGTAGTAATCTGTGATTGGTAGAAGAGAGCAACTGGACTTGCTTGAAGATTCTTGAAATTCTTGCACACTATTAGCATTATCTTAACCAGCTCCATGAGGTAGTCACCTGGAATGCTTTTCAATTAACAGGTGCCTCCTCCGGCACGGTGGTGTAGTGGTTAGCGCTGTCGCCTCACAGCAAGAAGGTCCTGGGTTCGAACCCCGGGTCCGGCGAGGGCCTTTCTGTGCGGAGTTTGCATGTTCTCCCCGTGTCCGCGTGGGTTTCCTCCGGGTGCTCCGGTTTCCCCCACAGTCCAAAGACATGCAGGTTAGGTTAACTGGTGACTCTAAATTGACCGTAGGTGTGAATGTGAGTGTGAATGGTTGTCTGTGTCTATGTGTCGGCCCTGTGATGACCTGGCGACTTGTCCAGGGTGTACCCCGCCTTTCGCCCGTAGTCAGCTGGGATAGGCTCCAGCTTGCCTGCGACCCTGTAGAAGGATAAAGCGGCTAGAGATAATGAGATGAGATGAGGTGCCTCCTCAAAAGTTAATGGGTGAAATTTCTTGCCTTCTTAATGCATTTGATCCCGTCAAACAGTAAATAATAAAAATAAATAACCCTGGGGGCAGCGCTCGAAACTAACGGTGTCCCGATGTCCCGGGGACCATAAAAAATGTCATTGGGACACAAAATTATCATATCTGGGACAATCCCGGGACAATGGAAAAAAATAGATCTAGAGACGACAATTCCCCGGGGGAAATCGTGAGAGTGATGCAGTGCGCGTAACAGTCACAGTTGCCGGAGCTGAGCTGGACTGTATTTTTGTCTCTCTCTGCTCAGCGCGCGGGTGGGGGAGGGGCACACAAAAAGGGCAGCTTTCCGTCAGAGCGCTCCCTCCAAACAACGGGGGTTTACACGAAAACAGAAGGAGATATTCACAAACTTATTTCACATTGAGTGCCACAAGGGTCTCCTGAACACACTGATGTACTTTTTTTTGTCTGTAGTGTAAAAATTGAGGACACTAGAGCGAGTTAAAAACGAGTGGCTTTTCTGATTTAACAGTCAAAGCGCAGCCACGTTTATAATGGCAGTCTATGGGGCTGCGCGCCTGTCCTCTCCTCACTTTCAGGCTTCTCATTCAAAAACTGCAAGTCCTATCGTGTAGGTAGACACATTGTGTGAATCAGGACAAGTGTGACTACTACTTTTGAGAAAATTGTGTGTGTAGAGTGAAAATTGGGGCTGAAAACACAGTTTAAATGAGAAAGTTTGAGCTATTTTTCCAAGCTCTCTACACTCTAACTTAACGAGCTCCATTGGTGTGTAACGCAATAAACACCCATTATAAAGCCGGAATTTCTCCAGGAACCCACATGGTGTTTGAGCTCGGACTGATCCAAAAGTATAGAACCTAGCAAAAAGTTGAATGCCAGATCCACAGAGGAGAAGTTTCTCTACGTTTTAAAGTTTGAATCATGTCTCTAGGTGAAAGCATGCCAGAGCAGCGGATGTTTGAAAATGTGTGTAGTTTTTCAAATAATTCCATAGAAATGAATGGGAAATTTATCTAGGTCAAAGAAAATGAAATTAAGCACTGTAAATAATGTAAATGATTTCTATGACTAAAGGTTACAATAAAAAAAACTTGGATTACATTGCTTTGTTTGCACTTGTATGATATGACACTTTTTTATCCAAAGTGACTTTACGGTTTTTTACAGTGTTACAGTCCCTGTAGCAATGTTGGGGTAGGTGCCTTGCTCAAGGGCATTGCATCTATTGATGGTATGGCTGATGGCTTTCAAAACATCTCTGAATGGGGCAACAGGTATATTACATAAAAATGGATAACGGTAATGGTGAAAATGATAAGTTGGGCTTATAAATGCCAACAGATATTCAAGGTACAAGTAGATGAAATGAACATAAAAGGGGTCTTATTTTCAACTAAAGTGTACTGCAGATGTAGTGAGTTGAAACATTTTCTGAATGAGCTAGTTGGCCCCTTTAAATAAACGGGTATCTATTCATACAGTGAGATCACCAAAGTTTAATAAACTGAAAATGCAATAACTGTAATTTTGAAGTAGATGATGTATAGGACATGTGTCACTTGTGTTTTGTGACTTATTGTAAAAATGATATAAAGGGTTCAAAATCGCATAGTTACAAATATAATAGTAACTTCATATGATAATATTAACCACTGGTTATTTCAGAGAGGAAAAAAATGGGGACACTATTGCTTCCATTCGGGACAATACAACACAGAATTCGGGACCACTGGGGGACACAAAGAAAAAAAGTTAATTTCGAGCCCTGCCTGGGGGCGCTGTGGCTCAGTCGACTAAGGCGCCATGCCATAAACCTGGGGACCTGGGTTTGATTCCGACCCGAGGTCATTTCCCAATCCCTCCCCGTCTCTCTCCAGCTCATTTCCTGTCTCTACACTGTCCTATCAAATAAAGGTGAAAAAAGCCCCCCAAAAAATCTTTAAAAAATAAATAAATAAATAACCCTATTCCACAACTGTAGTAATCATGTCAAGAACTGCTCAAATGAGTAAAGAGAAACAACATCCATCATTACTTTCAGACATGAAGTGACTTTTAATTAATTTAAAAAAAAACCCACTGAAGTAGGTGTGTCAAAACTTTTGACTGGTACTGTATAAGATTTTTAAATGACTACACCCTTAAAATGTGGTTTAGAGATCGACAGTCGATGAGGACATCCGCAGCCTATAGAAGACGGAACGTGCACTTTTGCACTGGGCATGATGGCATTCCCTATGCAATAGTGAAAGAATTTTATTTACATTTTATGTAGATTTCAATGACAACAACACACGGGTGGGTGTGGGATTAAAAAAAGTTTCACTCATTTACACTTTCATACATTGTGATTTTTATATAGACAGGCACTGGTCACTTTAATAAGAATGCCTACACTCATTCATGCAATTTTCACATCAGGATCAGGGAAAATCGTCTCATTGCCTTTGACCATGGTATGGTTGTTTATTTATATAGAGATATTATAGCTATCTCTCATGCTTTCTTTTTATATAGTCTCGCTGCCAGTGAGGAACCCCTGTATCCCTGGCCATTCATTCAATTATCCAAACAGCCAATCACGTGGCAGTGCACAAAATTGGGCAGATACAAGTTAAGAGCTTCAGTTAATGTTATAGAAACTGATCGTCTCCTGGGATTTTCACATTCAGCAGTCTCTAGAACTGACACATGGAATGATTCAAAAACATTCACTGAGTGCCAGTGCTGTGGGCAGAAACACCTTGTTTATGAGAGCGTTCAGTAACTCTTTACAACTGTGGTGAGCATAAAAGCATCTCAGAACACACAGCACACTGAATCTTGAGACAGATGCAGATAGGCTACAACAACAGGCCCCTGTGGGCACGGGCTCATCAAAACTGTCCAGTTCAACACTGGAGAAAGACCAATCAGCATTTTTCCCATCTTCAGCTGTATACAAAACAAAGTGAGAGGCACACAGAGGGAGAGTGAGGAGTAGCTATAATAAATAACTCTATAAATAATGAGTGGGCAGCACGGTGGTGTAGTGGTTAGCGCTGTCGCCTCACAGCAAGAAGGTCCGGGTTCGAGCCCCGTGGCCGGCGAGGGCCTCCCCGTGTCTGCGTGGGTTTCCTCCGGGTGCTCCGGTTTCCCCCACAGTCCAAAGACATGCAGGTTAGGTTAACTGGTGACTCTAAATTGACCGTAGGTGTGAATGTGAGTGTGAATGGTTGTCTGTGTCTATGTGTCAGCCCTGTGATGACCTGGCGACTTGTCCAGGGTGTACCCCGCCTTTCGCCCGTAGTCAGCTGGGATAGGCTCCAGCTTGCCTGCGACCCTGTAGAACAGGATAAAGCGGCTACAGATGATGAGATGAGATGAAATAATGAGTGGAGATCTGGACCCCATATCTTGCTGAACATCAGTAGTTTTTGGGTGCTTACAAAAGTGCCGCATAGGCACGATGCCGAGTTTGTGATTAGCTTAAACAATTTTGTTAGCAACTTCTGAAACCAGCAGCATGATGGTGTAGTGGTTAGCACTGTCACTTCACAGCAAGAAGGTCCGGGTTCGAGCCCAGCGGCCGATGGACTCCTTTCTGTGCGGAGTTTGCATGTTCTCCCCGTGTCCGCGTGGGTTTCCTCCGGGTGCTCCGGTTTCCCCCACAGTCCAAAGACATGCAGGTTAGGTTAACTGGTGACTCTAAATTGACCGTAGGTGTGAATGTGAGTGTGAATGGTTGTTTGTCTCTGTGTGTCAGCCCTGCGATGACCTGGCGACTTGTCCAGGGTGTACCCTGCTTCTCGCCCATAGTCAGCTGGGATAGGCTCCAGCTTACCTTATCCCTGTACAGGATAAGCGGGTATGGATAATGGATGGATGAACAGACGGACTTTTGAAACCCTTGACACCACCTACAGAAAATGGCCAGGACATCTCAAGACATTTCCAGGTCAGCAACTGGACACACCTTCCAGCCTCAACTAATCAGTGTTGAGGCAGGTTGATGGACGATAGACATGTATGACTAGGATTTTTGTGAGAAACCTGTCAGTGTGTCTCTGAGCCCGATTTTTAACCTTAAATCCTCTCTCCCTGGGTCTGACAGCAAATACACCAGAACGCAGATGGATAAAGCCACCTGAAACAGGTTTAACACCAGAGAAAGCTATTAACACTCAAAAGCAATTTGGGAAGCCATGGCTGAATGGTTAAAGAAGCAGCTTTGGGACAGAAAGGTCGCCAGTTTGATTCCCTGAACCAGCAAGAATGGCTGAAGTGCCCTTGAGCAAGGCACCGAACCCCTAACTGCTCCCCAGGTCGCTCTGGATAAGAGCATCTGCTAAATGCCTGTAATGTAATGTAGAGGAGGTGATTTAGTATTAGCCCACACGACCCCAATTCATCATGGGGCTTGGAGTGTATAAATATTCAGTTCAACTAAATCAACGCAGTGCTGCGTGTTCAGCTGGGTTATGGAGATTAACATACTCTAACTCTGTGTTCTGAAAACAACTGGTATTTCACATCACTGATGCACTGTGGACTTAATTACCCAACATCTTTGCTCATTTATACGAGCTCATAATTTGATGTCATTTAAACGTAACCTGTAAGCAAAACTGGTCATCACGGCCATCTTTTTATTCAAACAGCCCAGTGTTTGAAAAGTGGCCTCCCAAACAGCAATTATTCAAGTTCAGAAATCATTCAAGATTAATGGTGCAGATTATTTCGTAGGAATCCTCTAAAGTGGCCTTCGATTTTAGTGGAACACATGATATTGCATCATACATCACAGTTTAGAATCACAATCAAAGCACAAGGTCAAAGGTCGATTTTTTTTTTTTTTTTTAATGAAGAACAAAATGTGAACTGTAAAAATGTTAACAACATAAAATGTGACCACTGTAGCATCCTTGCCTTTCCCCGGTTAGTGTTGATTCACTGTATGGTGCATTAACAATGACTGGTAGTCACAAAAAGGTACATTAAAACAGTAGCTATGGTCACATGGTGAGGTTCTACCAATCAATCCATTTCAAAATTACTGTAGTCATTCCTAGTGGGGGTGATTTAGTATCATTACGCAGATTAGCACTGCTGCCTGCCAAGCAGAAACATGAACTCAGATCTTATTACACTTTTTTTTTTGTCTGCCAGACTTCCTGAGCTTCACACGTTAGAATTTTCAAGTTCAGCTGCTTGCAGGCAACATTGCGTTTTGTGGATTTATAACATTAAACACATTTGCTCAAAGGCTCAAGCCTTGACACATAAATCTCCTATATCAAAATACATCTGGATGAAGTTTGTACAAGAGGAAAGGAAAAAAAAAATAGCAGAAATCTGCATATTCAAGATTTTTTTTTAATATCATTGTGTATTTTTCTGCCTTAGAAATATCACTACTTCCTTTAATGATGACAAAACGTCCACTAGTGTAGTACTGATCATTTGCTTTTGCCCCATTAATCACAGAATTACAATATTATACATATAATACAAAGCAGATTTTAATCTGAAACAATATTAAAATAAATGCTCAATAGATACAAAGTTTAATCATTTCATTTCTCCATGTTATACCAGTCTGTGAGTCCTTGCACACAAAATGTAAAGCCATTCTCTTCTAATAAACTATTAAGTGCAAACAATTTTATTTAAAAAAAAAAAAAACCACTTTGATTGCAGCATCCAGCTATTCAGATTCAAATTTTCAAGCCAGAGGATAATAAAGCCAAGTGCATCAAGGCCATCCCCAGATCGTGTTTTTTTTTTTGTCTTTATCCTTTATAGTAGTTACAAAAAAGAGAAATCAAAATAAAATCAGTGCAAAGTTTTTTTTAAGTAGGGGGAGTGATTCCATATGAAAGAAAAGAACAAAGGAAAAGATTTTGGATGGAAGCAAGTCCTTGGATTCTCTTTAGCCCCTGGTTTCCAGCCGATTTATTCACGACAGGTCACACTCGCGACAGGAAGGAGAACTGAAATATGTGGCGTGTGTGTGAGAGAGAGTAAGTGAGTGAGTGAGAGAAAGAAAAACCAAAAATAAATACTTTTCTTTGAAAAAAAGAGAAAAATGGAAGGGGCACACCACCACTACGGCTACAGTCCACCACTGCAGCACACGGTTTCCATTTGTGCACAGTATTAGCATGTCCACAGTGCAGGTAGACCATGTGAAGGAACCACTGACAGATTCAAGAAATGGGGGGGGGGTGAAACAACAGACATAAGGGAGAAAGAGAGAACTAAAAAGACACAATGCTCTAAACGTGACGAGCAGCACAGGGCTCTCTGTATCGACAGCTCGATGTGATGTAGGGTTCTTAGCAGCAGAAATTTTGTGGCTATACTACTGTTCCACTGGGTGAGTTGGCTTGATTTTGGGATGACGACAGTAATCCCTGAAAAGGAAGACAAATATCTATGTTAGAGCAACTCCAAACCTTTGTGATGAAGAAATTTCACTCTCATTCACAGAAATGTGGATTCACTTAAATTCAGGATTTAAAAAAAAAAGGGTGGGGGTGGGGTGGGGGCTCGCGCTAAATACTAGGTAGGGCTGTTATAATACAATTTAATGTATTGCTTCGTTTGATATGAGGCTCTCAATACATCATATCGAACAGAACATTCAACAGACTGCATGATAAAGCACGCTGTGCGTTACGCAAGAGTCTTAAAACAACCGCAAGTCATTCATTGTCTACGGGAGCCAGCGCCTCATGGTGGTGAGCAGCAGCATGGCCGGTGGCGACAGGGGCATCAGAATAAAAGCTGAAGTCCAGACGACTTGCTGTAATAAGCCAAGACATGGTTCACTGGCAACCCATCAAAATTTAGAAGTGGTGCTCCGGTGTAAATAATACGCGTGAACAGAGTCGTATAACTTTGGTTCTGTTCAAACCTTTTCCAAGGACACTGTAGGAGAAGTTCATAATTGCAGTGGCGGGTTTCATCATTATTTATGAATGGTTCCAAACAGGGACGCTATTTATAGGCAACACGGTTTTTGCTCTAGAACACTTGTTTATAATTCATTGGCTGAAAACACAGGTTTGACCAATTACAGTAAATCAGCCACTAAACTTCAACCAGGACCACAGTTACTTCAATGAAGGCTACACACAAAGTAACACGAACGTTAAAGATCAAGGCTAAGTAAACATGTCCTACAGTGGTGCTTGAAAGTTTGTGAACCCTTTAGAATTTTCTATATTTCTGCATAAATATGACCTAAAACATCATCAGATTTTCACACAAGTCTTAAAAGTAGATAAAGAGAACCCAGTTAAACAAATGAGACAAAAATATTATACTTGGTCATTTATTTATTTATTGAGGAACATGATCCAATAGTACATGTCTGCGAGTGGCAAAAGTATGTGAACCTCTAGGATTAACAGTTCATTTGAAGGTGAAATTAGAGTCAGGTGTTTCAGTCAATAGGATGACAATCAGGTGTGAGTGGGCACCCTGTTTTATTTAAAGAACAGGGATCTATCAGAGTCTGATCTTCACAACACATTTGTGGAAGTGTATCATGGCACGAACAAAGGAGATTTCTGAGGACCTCGGAAAAAGCGTTGTTGATGCTCATCAGGCTGGAAAAGGTTACAAAACCATCTCTAAAGAGTTTGGACTCCACCAATCCACAGTCAGACAGACTGTGTACAAATGGAGGAAATTAAAGACCATGGTTACCCTCCCCAGGAGTGGTCAACCAACAAAGATCACTCCAAGAGCAAGGCGGCCAGGTCACAAAGGACCCCAGGGTAACTTCTAAGCAACTGAAGGCCTCTCTCACATTGGCTAATGTAATGTTCATGAATCCACCATCAGAACACTGAACAACAATGGTGTGCATGGCAGGACTGCAAGGAGAAAGCCACTGCTCTCCAAAAAGAACAGTGCTGCTCATCTGCAGTTTGCTAAAGATCACGTGGACAAGCCAGAAGGCTACTGGAAAAATGTTTTGTGGACAGATGAGACCAAAATAGAGCTTTTTGGTTTAAATGAGAAGTGTTATGTTAGGAGAAAGGAAAACCCTGCATTCCAGCATTAGAACCTTATCCCATCTGTGAAACATGGTGGTGGTAGTATCATGGTTTGGGCCTGTTTTGCTGCATCTGGGGCAGGACGGCTTGCCATCATTGATGGAACAATGAATTCTGAATTATACCAGCAAATTCTAAAGGAAAATGTCAGGACATCTGTCCATGAACTGAATCTCAAGAGAAGGTGGGTCATGCAGCAAGACAACGACCCTAAGCACACAAGTCGTTCTACCAAAGAATGGTTAAAGAAGAATAAAGTTAATGTTTCGGGATGGCCAAGCCAAAGTCCTGACCTTAATCCAATCGAAATGTTGTGGAAAGACCTGAAGCGAGCAGTTCATGTGAGGAAACCCACCAACATCCCAGAGTTGAAGCAGTTCTGTATGGAGGAACGGGCTAAAATTCCTCCAAGCCGGTGTGCAGGACTGATCAACAGTTACCGGAAACGTTTAGTTGCAGTTATTGCTGCACAAGGGGGTCACACCAGATACTGAAAGCAAAGGTTCACATACTTTTGCCACTCACAGATATGTAATATTGGATCATTTTCCTCAATAAATAAATGACCAAGTATAATATTTTTGTCTCATTTGTTTAACTGGGTTCTCTTTATCTACTTTTAGGACTTGTATGAAAATCTGATGTTTTAGGTCATATTTATGCAGAAATATAGAAAATTCTAAAGGGTTCACAAACTTTCAAGCACCACTGTATAAACTGCATGTTGAAATCTGACTTCACATCAACACAAAACACCATACAAATGGCTTTCAATTAGTTTGTCTCATTAGTTTATTTTCTTACCAAACATGTACTCATAATTGTTCATTTTCCTGCATAGACTCATTTCCTACCTTCACGCTTAAAAAGATTTTATGAGGTTAACGTATACCCTACTTGTCAGTCGGCACCAAGATACCAGCTGACGTCTGGTTGCTCTGCGGCCCCTTTAAATGAAGTTTTCGAGACCAGATTCTGAATGAACTTACAGCTGCCTGGTTCATCTACATCACAGAGAGTCCATGAACTTCGACAGCATTGGCAGGGCAGGCGGTGCAAATTTTAATGCTATTGTCACGCTTCATCTGAAGGTACAGTACATACGAATCCTCCTTGATGGTCTTGTATTAATTTCTTTTAGCTCACAGATCGCACAGTTTATAGATCAAACCTGTAACATTTTCTGGTTTCTGTAACACTTTGTTAAGGTATGGTTTAGGTCGTCTGCCTAGTTCAGTGATGAGCACAATAACTGGCTATAATCACAGATTCTTCTCACCAAAAATCAGATACATCTTTATCAAGAAAAATGACTGGCTCAATCATTTCTCACATAAGGGGTGTTCACACGGCAACTTTTACTCCGGTGTAGCACCGGGGCTGCCCCGGTAGAGCGTTCACACGGTACAAAGTTATACCGGTGTAGCCCCTGAAAGCTGCTTAAACCGGTGCAAATCTAACCCTGCTCGGGAGGTGGTTTAAGAAATTTACTCCGGAGTAAATGCTAGTTTGCGGGGCAGCACTGATATAAAATGGGACGTCTGAACGCTACAGGGGTAGACTCGCTACGCGTGAGGAGAGTTGATTACATACGGGCATTGCATAATTTGCATCCTGGTATTTTGCACTTCCAAAATGGCGAATATCAACAACAACAGAACTGCGTGTCTTCCAGTGTTGCCAGATTGGGCGGTTTTAAGTGCATTTTGGCGGATTTGAACATATTTTGGGCTGGAAAACGTCAGCAGTATCTGGCAACACTGGTGTCTTCATACACGTTGTTTTCCCGGCACTTGGTGATGCCATGACAACCGGGAAAAGGAAGTACATTTTCACGCATGCGCATATTTCATTTCCGCATTATTACTATCGTATAGCACGGTCGCAAAAACTGCCGTGTGACCACAAGTGGGGCTGCACCGGTGCTAACACGCTTCTCTCTAGTAAGCAGGTTTGTGACGTGTGAACGCTCCACAAAATTTACACCGGTGTAAGATATATCACAACAAAATACATCGGTGCAGCACTGATGCAAATATGTGCCGTGTGAACACCCCATAATCCTGTTCAAGGTTTATCTTTTCTCTTTCAATCAAGATTTGGGACATAAATTTGGTTCATTTTATCTCAAACTTCCAAAAAACTGAGCTCAGCTGCTGATCCACTTGAAAACTAGTATCCACAGAGCACATACTACAACTCCTTATAAAAGACTTCAAATGAATTCAACTCCCAGCTACAACTGTAATATCTATAATATACTGTATATATTATATAAAATTTATTTTACTGCTCCATTATACCCGATATGGACTTTATAAATGTTGAATATTCTGAAATCAAAGGCACATTTTCAAGAAATGCCATTTTTGCAGCATCACCAATGCACCACCACAGCAAAGTGTATTGAATCTGAATTGTGTGTATTACACCCCCAGCAATTAGCTGTATCTAAAACGCAGTGTAAATCAACCCCAGTTAGTTTATTTTTGCTGGCATTTAATGATACTATACACGATACACTATATAACCAAAAGTATATGGACATCCAACATGCGATTAGACCCCTGTTTGCAGGTAGAACAGCCTCCAGGCTCCTGAGTAGGCTTTCTACAAGACTCTGGAGTGTCTGTGTGCCCACAGATGTTCAGTAAGAAGCTCTGCCCTACAAGTAAAGTTCTAGTTCATCCCAGAGGTGTTCAGTGGAGTTGCCGTCACATTACTGCGCAGGCCAATGAAGTTCCATCCCAGCGAACATGGGAAGGGCTTTTTCATAAAGCTCCTGACACCCAGTTGTCACATATACCCCTTTTCCACCAAATCAGTTCCAGGGCTGGTTTGGGGCCAGTGCTGGTGCTGGTTCACAACTCGTTCAGCTTGCGAGCCAGCTGAGAACCAGTTTGCTTTTCCATAGCTCGCGGTGCCATGTCATTACATCGCTGTATACGTCAGTTATGTCGCTACGTTTGCTTAAACCTTGGCGCGAATATCGAAGCAAAAACACGGAAGAAGCAGCAGCTGCAACACCAACAACAATAATAAATGACTTCGCGTTTGTACAGCTGCGGCTTCTCGCCGCTTAAAAATGGCGATCTTTCGCGGTCTTGTTATTGTTGTTGGTCTTAACAACTCCGCCCCCCCGCTGACATAAGCAGTTCTTTCCTCTGGCCCAGCAGAGAGTTGGTGCTAGCCTGGAACCGGTTTTTCTGGCCCCAGAGCCAGTTCTTTGTCAGTGGAAACAGAAAACCCGGTTCCAAACTAAGCACTGGCCCCGAACCAGCCCTGGAACTACTTTGGTGGAAAAGGGGCAATAGAGGCAGATTGTAACTCTGTAGTGAGCGATGCAATAGAGGACAGGCCACTTGTGCACGCTTTAGCATTTAGTGGCTTCACTCTGCAAATTTGCGTTGTCTTTTGCTTCGTGGCCGAGCTGTTGTTGCTTCTCGATGCTTTTATTGGGAAGTCAAAGCAATTACAATCGATCAGGGCAGATCTAATAGGGGGCGGCACGGTGGTGTAGTGGTTAACACTGTCGCCTCACAGCAAGAAGGTCCGGGTTCAAGCCCCGTGGCCGGCGAGGGCCTTTCTGCGCGGAGTTTGCATGTTCTCCCCGTGTCCGCGTGGGTTTCCTCCGGGTGCTCCGGTTTCCCCCACAGTCCAAAGACATGCAGGTTAGGTTAACTGGTGACTCTAAATTGAGCGTGAGTGTGAATGGTTGTCTGTGTCTATGTGTCAGCCCTGTGATGACCTGGCGACTTGTCCAGGGTGTACCCCGCCTTTCGCCCGTAGTCAGCTGGGATAGGCTCCAGCTTGCCTGCGACCCTGTAGAACAGGATAAAGCGGCTACAGATAATGAGATGAGATCTAATAGGACAGATATTTTTAATTGCAGTGCTGCATTCAAAGTCACCGAGCTCTTCAGGATGACCCATTCTACTGCCAGTGTTCGTCTCTGGAGTTTGCATTGTCACGTTCTTGATTTTATGCACCCATTAAGACACCTTAGGAGGGTGTCCGCATACTTTTGGTCACGTAGTGTATCTTGGCCTTCCTGAAGGACTAGAGTGACATTTCTGAATGGTGGTTAATCAGGCAGGAAAGGCTTTCTGTCCCAAGTTCAAATCAATAGGCGTGTTAATTTGGCTGTATGTACCTCTATACTATGTGCAAAAATTCATATGTACTACTTGGAGTGGTTAAAAGCAAGCATAAGGAATTTATTAAATTTAAAAAAAAAATCATGATTTTTTTTCACTCCAGTCCTGAAAGCATTTGAGAAGAGTGAAATATTCAGATTTTGTATGTGGCTTAACCATGCTTGGTCCTTTTTTTTTTTTTTGTCAATTTTGAAGTAAATCTCTTAACTGGGTTTTTTTTTTTACTGCTGCATAATTTATCAGGGAATGATTCATCTTCAGAAAACACATTTGTTTCACTTGATTTCAGGGCCAACAGGCTTGAGATGACTATCGTTATGGTTACCAAGTTGCATAATTTAACTGTCAGAAAATGTGGTGTTTAAGACAGACCTTAGTTTGTGCCATAACAGGGACTTCAATTAAAAAAATTCAAAAGTTTCATTTATCAGGGCTATGTCACCATCCAAGAATTTAATAAGTATTCCCGACTGCTGTTCAACAGAGCACATTCTTCATTTTATATAATTTTGTTTCAATTTTACAATTACCTTAGCCATATAGATCTCGTTGGGTTTATTTATAAAGGTGAATGAAATGAAATCCTTAAAAAAGGTGTGACAAAATTAAACCGAAATCAAAAAATTCTCAAGAGGAATCCAGACACTTGTTAAGCACTGTAATACTTGTATTGAACAAAATGAAGATTATGTAATACACTTTTGTGACACACATTCGCGATAAACAATGGGGGGGAAAGAAAAAAAAAAAGTTTTATTCAGTCAAATTCAGTTTTCGGGCGGCACGGTGGTGTAGTGGTTAGCGCTGTCGCCTCACAGCAAGAGGGTCCAGGTTCGAGCCCCGTGGCCGGCGAGGGCCTTTCTGTGTGGAGTTTGCATGTTCTCCCCGTGTCCGCGTGGGTTTCCTCCGGGTGCTCCGGTTTCCCCCACAGTCCAAAGACATGCAGGTTAGGCTAACTGGTGACTCTAAATTGACCGTAGGTGTGAATGTGAGTGTGAATGGTTGTCTGTGTCTATGTGTCAGCCCTGTGATGACCTGGCGACTTGTCCAGGGTGTACCCCGCCTTTCGCCCGTAGTCAGCTGGGATAGGCTCCAGCTTGCCTGCGACCCTGTAGAACAGGATAAAGCGGCTAGAGATGATATGAGATGAGAAATTCAGTTTTGCAAGCGTGCTTGATATTAATTGGTCATTAATCCAAAAACCTGACTAAATGCTAATGCTAGTGACTCGCAGCTACAGTCAACTTGTAACCAGCTTCCCTTCCAGCCTTTTTATTGTAATGACACACACTAACTATATTTCTGGCCACGCCTCTTCTTCCCCCAATGTCAACAACGCTTTAGTCTACACCTACAAAACCATACGATCATCAAATCAGTAATAGTTGGGGGGCAAAGGTATAAAACAAAAAAAAAAGGTCTTTATGTAAAAACATTCACGCAGATACTTGCTTTCTATTGCTGGTTCGTCTGCCTTATCCTTCCCATGTCTAAAATGTGAATGTGATTTGGATTTACATGGAACTTACCACTTTCCCAGGCCTGGCCCACGTGCAAATAAATCCCTCCTGACATGCAGTGACTATGCAGTCCTCAAGAAAGATAAGTACGGTGAGCCTCTCATGAGCTATTTTCTTGCAAATGAGTGGCTCTAACAGTGGCACATCCTCCATTCGTGGACAGAGTGGTGTGCCCAGCGTCTTGGCTGCGTCTGCTCGGTTTGTCTTAGCGAGCAGATGCAGTTTGTCACTGCTCTTGCTGCTGATGTGGCCCATGCTGTGGTTGCGCTTGTGCTCCTTGTCATGGTGTCGCTCTTTACGCTCGTGCAGTGCCAGCGTAGCGAACTTGGTTACGCTTGAGGCAACTGCGTTGGCGCTGTCCGTCGTGCCACTTTTGCTGTTGCCACTGGAGGCAGCTGAGTGCGGAAGGCTGTTGGAGCGTGGCAGAGGTGCAGGCACAGAGTTGCCTGGCGTATTGGAGCCACTGTTGCTGCTGCTGCTGCTACTTCCTCCGTTGGCACTTGGGTTGTTGATGCTTGTGATTATTGTTCCGCCTCCTCCTCCACTTACTCCTCCTCCACTTCCCGAGACTGGGAGACTTGTGGCGTTCATGACGTTGGTATGGGTTCTGGTTCGGGATAATGGTAGATGTGGGAACAAAATGTCCTCTGTCAAGTCCCATAGGCACAACTGAGTGTCCTGTCCCACAGATCCAAAACGGTAGGTAACGCTGAGTGGACGTCCATCTGTGGAGTTTCGTTTTGAGAGGCGCGAGTGTGTGCTGTTGGCACGCTCACGGCCTGTGAGCGCCTGCTCCTGCAGGTCGTCATCACTGCCACTGAACTCGTTGGGTTCGGTCTCCTCTACACTGGTGGTGTAGTGGTCAAAGGCCACCACACTTACCCAGGATTTGTGACCATGTCCTCGAGCGACCACACGCCGCTCACTGAATGACCACACAGTCACCAGATCATCCTCACCACCCGCTACGACATAGCGGCCATCTGGGCTCCAGCACACACAAAGCAGGCCACCAAAATAGCTGCGCATAGTTCCATGCAGCTCGGCACCATCGAAGTGGAACACGCGCAGGAAGCCATCCTGACTTGCACATGCCACAAACTTGCCATCAGGTGAGAAAGCAAACTCATTCAAAGCACCCTCGCCTACTGTCCACTTCAGCAACGGGTTGCGTGTTGACTTGCTCTTGCATGTGTGCACAGTGTAACTCTCGCCTTGCTTGAGCAGCTGGTAGTGGGGTGCCGCAGTACCGCACGCATGCTCCACGTTGTACAGGTACATGCTCCCACTGGAATGGGCTACAAGGAAGAGGCTCTCGGAGCCGGGCACCCATTTCACACACGTCACTCGAGATTTGTCTATCAGTCTCTGAGAGCGGTTATTGGCAGGAGTCATTGGAGAGCGAGAGTGGGTGATGGGGAGGAAAAGAAAACATTTTGTTAGGAGATCAACAGCACATTGCTCATCTTTTATAGTCACATAAGTACATAATTAGATTTCTGCTAAATGATCACACAACCACAATGCAATTGCTGTTAACCCTTTGGTACCTGCCCCAAATTCCCTTATTTTCACCAAACAAAAACAGCTTGAGGTTGAACTTCAGGATACCCATCATGCTATATACCATTTTAAAGCTTAATAAATAACCTAAACAATTGCACGTTATTTGGTAGTATTTATAGATATTTATTCATTAAAGGGGAACTGAAGGCAAATTTATCATCAAAATTCTATTTCTCTCATTTTATAAAATGTAGGAATGCATTTTTGACAGAGGTTGACCGTAACGAAGTACATTTACTTGAGTGCTGTACTTAAGTGCACTGAGTATCTGTACTTTTTTTTTTTGCAAACTTATGATTTTAACTTCACTACATTTGAAAGACAAATATCGTACTTTTCACTCCACTACATTTCTGTCAAGGTCCTCGTTACTATGAAGCAGCTTTGAAGTGGATGTTTTTTCTTTTCTAAAACACGATTGTTTTTTTCGCAGGTGACACTTGCCCCTTTTCCACCAAAGCAGTTCCAGGGCTGGTTCGGGGCCAGTGCTTAGTTTGGAACCGGGTTTTCTGTTTCCACTGACAAAGTGGCGGCTCTGGGGCCAGAAAAACCGGTTCCAGGCTAGCACCAACTCTCTGCTGGGCCAGAGGAAAGAACCGCTTACGTCAGCGGGGGGGCGGAGTTGTTAAGACCAACAACAATAGCAAGACCGCGAAAGATCGCCATTTTTAAGCGACGAGAAGCAGCAGCTGTACAAACGCGAAATCATCCATTATTATTATTATTATTATTGTTGCTGCTGCTGCTTCTTCCGTGTTGTTTTTGCTTCGATATTCGCGCCAAGGTTTATGCAAACGTAACGACGTAACTGACGTATACAGCGACATAACTGACGTACACAGCGACGTAATGACGTGGCTTCCCTTAGCACCGCGAGCTATGGAAAAGCAAACTGGTTCTCAGCTGGCTCGCAAGTTGAACGAGTTGTGAACCAGCACCAGCACTGGCCCCGAACCAGCCCTGGAACTGATTTGGAGGAAAAGGGGCAACTGAGAGCCGATCAGTAATCACTAGGGTCACGTCACATCCATAGACTGTATAAAATCAAGTTCAATTATTTCTCAGCAGCTTTATTTAACACGATCAGTTGATGGCGGAATGGAAGGAGGCGGTTCTTGTGGAGAATAATGCGCAGACTCATGGCCCATAAACCCATGTTTCAGTTTTCTGAAAGGATTAAAGATGCGTTTCGTTTTAAATGTTTGCGTTGTTAGTCGAAAATGAACCACATCACGGCATTCAAAAACTCACCGTCCGACCTGCGGAAGCATATTGAGGAATGTAAACGTTTTATTCCAAGAGAAAGCTTGTAATGAAGTTGTCTGTGCTTTTAGAGCTAGCGATAACGTTGCAATAGCTGTGCAGTCTGGTTAGTTTAATGACTTTCTGTGGATTTGCCCGCCAAGTTGCCATCGCCTTGTCCGTGGCTAACGCTAACACACAACACCGTCTGGTTATGACTGGCAAGTGTTTCCCAGCTGAGCGTACGACAGTTTCCGCCCCAGCTCCCGGCAGCGCCTCTCGCCGCATACAACAGTTTCCGCCCCAGCTCCAGGCACATGCGCAGTCTCTCTCGCGCACTCCGTCATACAGTTTCCGCCCCAGCTCCTGGTTTATGAAACGAGCAAATGCTCCCGCCAGCCCGAGCGCTGCAACAGCTGATGACGACGTAGACGACCCACAGCCAAGCACCAGTGATGCCAGCGGTCACTAAATTTTGTATTTTGCTATGTTTTACATTTGTATTTTGGTATGTTTCAAACTAAAATGTTTTCTATTTTTCACACCTGTATTTCATATTTTTTGTTTTGCACATCTCATCTCATTATCTGTAGCCGCTTTATCCTGTTCTACAGGGTCGCAGGCAAGCTGGAGCCTATCCCAGCTGACTACGGGCGAAAGGCGGGGTACACCCTGGACAAGTCGCCAGGTCATCACAGGGCTGACACAGACACCCATTCACACTCTCATTCACACCTACGGTCAATTTAGAGTCACCAGTTAACCTAACCTGCATGTCTTTGGACTGTGGGGGAAACCGGAGCACCCGGAGGAAACCCACGCGGACACGGGGAGAACATGCAAACTCCGCACAGAAAGGCCCTCGCCGGCCGCTGGGCTCGAACCCGGACCTTCTTGCTGTGAGGCGACAGCGCTAACCACTACACCACCGTGCCGCCCCTGTTTTGCACATATTAAACGAATTGTACTGTACGCAGTGTAGTATGCAGTGTTTGACTTAAACCAAATAATGAGCCACGGTAATGAAATAAGAAAATGTTGATAAAATAAGATGATTACAACATCATTACACATCACAATATACTTACGTTCATTTAACATAGGCCGACTTATGACCAGATCGGTTTATGACCGGTCAGTCGTAACCAAACGCAGTCGTAAGTCGACAACTACCTGTACTTTAACTTAAGTAAAAAACTGACTGGACAACTTTCACTTGTAACGGAGTAACATTTAACCAGTGGGATCTGTACTTTGAAGTAATGAAGTTGGGTACTTTGTCCACCTCTGATTTTTGATAGTTATTTTCTCACTGCTATAGCAAGTTATGAGTGTTTGAACTATGCTACGTAATATATGTGTCAAGGCAACGGACGTAAATGAGATTCGCCGAGACCTGTGCAGGACTTCGTAGGACGGAAGTAAAACGTACAGTACAGCGGAAATCAAAGTGACCAACATCTGCCAACGTTGTCAAAAGACACGCGCGCCCTCTTTCGAATGCTGACGTAATCAAGCAGGAAGTTTTTTGTGTCCAAAATCGCTCCCTACTCATTATATAGGGCACTGTATAGTGTGGACGCCATTTTGTAGTACTGTCCGAAACCTTAGTGAGGATTATGTGGGAAATGCACTCAGTATAATATGTATTTATCACAAAAATACATGCATGTATTTATTATTATATTAAATCTCAAAATTAATCTAAATTGGAATGATATGGCAACCTGGCCGCTGTGTAAACAGTTTTCAAAATGGTGGCACTGGCAGTTCACGTTTGAAGTCTCACACAAGTCTCGTGAAGATCATGCGGATAAGCGACGCCTGCCGTGGACCAAACGAACTACATTCAACATGGCTAAAAACCAAAAAGGCCGATAAGTGTAATATAATATGCCAACATGAGTCATGATATAAGGTTAATAAAACCAAAAATGTAATTGAATAACACGTTAATTAAGAAATAAATCAAGTTTAAAAAGGACTTCAGTTCCCCTTTAATGCTACCTTGGTCCAAATCAAACTCTTCTCCGCTTGAAAGACTGTCAGTTTCACTATCTATGCTACTTTCATCACCACTACCATCATACATAAGGAGTTTGGCCACTTGTTCTGCTGTAAATCGTGTATGTGGTCGCTTACTCGAAGATGCCATTTTGAATCGGACGGAGGGATTTGCATTACTTACAAATACAAGGCAGTAAAAGGCAACTGATCAAAAGAAAGTTCATTCTTAGCAGAATCTAACTGGCTATGGTACAATAAGAATTTTTGTCTCCAAGGTATTTTTGTCATAGCAACCATTACGCCATCGCTCCTGGAGGAACCATATTTAAAGGGTCCGACACCAAAGGGTTAAACAAGCACTTCATAAAAGTTGCAACGCGTTCTAATAAATCATTAAATGCAGGTAATTAAATAAAGTTATAGATCGTGAGTGAAAAGAACACACTTAAAAAAAAAAAAAATTTTAACTACAACCCCGATTCCAAAAAAGTTGGGACAAAGTACAAATTGTAAATAAAAATGGAATGCAATAATTTACAAATCTCAAAAACTGATATTGTATTCACAATAGAACATAGACAACATATCAAATGTCGAAAGTGAGACATTTTGAAATTTCATGCCAAATATTGGCTCATTTGAAATTTCATGACAGCAACACATCTCAAAAAAGTTGGGACAGGGGCAATAAGAGGCTGGAAAAGTTAAAGGTACAAAAAAAAAAAATCCACTGGAGGACCAAATTGCAACTCATTAGGTCAATTGGCAATAGATCATTAACATGACTGGGTATAAAAAGACCATCTTGGCGTGGCAGCGGCTCTCAGAAGTAAAGATGGGGGGGGGGGCGTCGTGGCTCAGGTGGCTAAGGTGCCGTGCCATGGATCCGGGGACCCGGGTTCGGTTCCGACTCGAGGTCATTTCCCGATCCCTCCCCGTCTCTCTCTCCCGCTCATTTCCTGTCCTGTCTCTACATTGTCCTATCCAATAAAGGTGAAAAAAGCCCAAAAAAATCTTTAAAAAAAAAAAAAAAGAAGTAGTAAAGATGGGAAGAGGATCACCAATCCCCCTAATTCTGCGCCGACAAATAGTGGAGCAATATCAGAAAGGAGTTCGACAGTGTAAAACTGCAAAGAGTTTGAACATATCATCATCTACAGTGCATAATATCATCAAAAGATTCAGAGAATCTGGAAGAATCTCTGTGCGTAAGGGTCAAGGCCGGAAAACCATACTGGGTGCCCGTGATCTTCGGGCCCTTAGACGGCACCGCATCACATACAGGCATGCTTCTGTATTGGAAATCACAAAATGGGCTCAGGAATATTTCCAGAGAACATTATCTGTGAACACAATTCACCGTGCCATCCGCCATTGCCAGCTAAAACTCTGTAGTTCAAAGAAGAAGCCATATCTAAACACGATCCAGAAGCGCAGACGTCTTCTCTGGGCCAAGGCTCGTTTAAAATGGACTGTGGCAAAGTGGAAAACTGTTCTGTGGTCAGACGAATCAAAATTTGAAGTTCTTTATGGAAATCAGGGACGCCGTGTCATTCGGACTAAAGAGGAGAAGGACGACCCGAGTTGTTATCAGCGCTCAGTTCAGAAGCCTGCATCTCTGATGGTGTGGGGTTGCATTAGTGCGTGTGGCATGGGCAGCTTACACATCTGGAAAGACACCATCAATGCTGAAAGGTATATCCAGGTTCTAGAGCAACATATGCTCCCATCCAGACGACGTCTCTTTCAGGGAAGACCTTGCATTTTCCAACATGACAATGCCAAACGACATACTGCATCAATTACAGCATCATGGCTGCGTAGAAGAAGGGTCCGGGTACTGAACTGGCCAGCCTGCAGTCCAGATCTTTCACCCAGAGAAAACATTTGGCGCATCATAAAACGGAAGATACGACAAAAAAGACCTAAGACAGTTGAGCAACTAGAATCCTACATTAGACAAGAATGGGTTAACATTCCTATCCCTAAACTTGAGCAAATTGTCTCCTCAGTCCCCAGACGTTTACAGACTGTTGTAAAGAGAAAAGGGGATGTCTCACAGTGGTAAACATGGCCTTGTCCCAACTTTTTTGAAATGTGTTGTCATGAAATTTAAAATCACCTAATTTTTCTCTTTAAATGATACATTTTCTCAGTTTAAACATTTGATATGTCATCTATGTTCTATTCTGAATAAAAATATGGAATTTTGAAACTTCCACATCATTGCATTCCGTTTTTATTTACAATTTGTACTTTGTCCCAACGTTTTTGGAATCGGGGTTGTAGAACGGAGATTTTTTTTTTCATAAATAAACTAATATTTATACTGGACTGAAATCAGCATGCCAATTTTATTAATACAAATAACAGATTTAAAAGCACAATATGAAAAAACAATACGGATGAATTTGTATCAGAAACGCTACAGTTTATCTTTATACGTTATGGCATTAAAGTGTATATTCTTGACCAATTTCGTGGGTTTTTTTTAATGAAAGTATGTCCCTTTACACACTCATCCAGAAGGGTAATTTTGCACAAGGCCATCTGTCTACAGCAAAAAAAATATAAAATAACAAAACGCGTCTGGAAAAAGCCCAAGGGAGTCTGGAGCCAGATTTGTGGCGTTACCTGCGGAAGCGCCAGCAGGCTGTGCGAGCTTTGCACGGTTTCAGTGCACAGCCTGTGTAGACCAAGCGCTCCCATTTCTCTCTCATTGTCCGGTCTTTTGGGAAACTATGAGTACTAATCCCATCAAGATTGGTGTTGCTACACCCTCCTACGATACATCTGTTAACCATTTTAATAGTTAGGCGATAACGTTGAAGAAATTTGCAGAAAACCACCAGGTCGTTTTCTCATAAACAAACCAGCGCTGACGTAGGATTCAGAGGGAGGCGTCCCGCACGCGACGTCACGAAAATCAATGTTTGCCGGGAAATCCAAATGCCGAGTTTTTTCAGAGGCGGACCAATTCGCCTCAAATGGCTTGAGTTCAACTGAATTTTTCTGGTATTGCACAAGGTAAAAAAATTGCAGAGAATGCAGAAAGTTACAGATATTTGACCAGAGTTTAATATAAAATAGGAGAATTACATTGATCTTGCTCCTGAATTTACCCGTGATACGCACTTTAAAGCATGTTTGGAAAGCGCTTCAGGGTTTTGGGTTTTTTTTGCAAAAACAGAACACATCTGTATAAACAGCAGAAAGGGATTCAAATCCTCAAGCAATCTTTCACATACTTACTTCTTCGTTGAAGAGCTTACTCGTCTCTTTCTTGATCGGGTCAATCAGCTGCACCTGTCCGGCTGAGAATCCCACAAGCAGCGACACGCTCTCAGCCGTGGCAGTGAGATGGTTAAAGTCATGGCAAGTGGGCTGTGTTCCCTTGTATATCCTCTTGTCGATTGGCTTACTGAGGTCAGCAGCCTGCAGACCATGAAACATTTAAAAAAAAACAAAACAAAAAAAAAAAAACATGATTTTGAGAAGAAACTTGAGTTTTATTAAGTAGCAGCATCACTGTAAGTAAGTAATTTATTTGTATAGCACATTTAAAACCAAAGTGCTTCACAGTAAAATAATAAGAAAAATACAATAAAAGAAAATAAAAGAAATAAATACAAAATATACAGGTACCAGTACTGACAGATGAGACAGAGCAAACAAGACAGGAAAGAAACAACAGCACAACAATACATACAGTAATAGGGTCTCCATCCCAGAATCCCACAATTTCAAAGGTCATTGAAGGCAAGTCTAAACAGGTGTGTTTTGAGAGACGTTTTAAACACTGACACCTCAGATGCAGATCTCAGTTCCTGTGGTAGACTATTCCAGAGACGTGGGGCATAGACACTAATGGCCCTTTTCCACTACCCTTTTTCAGCTCACTTCAGCTCGCTTCAGCTCACTTCAGCCCGACACGGCTCGCGTTTCGACTACCAAAAACCAGCACGACTCAGCTCGCTTCAGCCCTGCTTAGCCCCTAAAACTCGCACCGTTTTGGAGTGGGGCTGAAGCGAGCCAAGCCGTGCCGAGTGAGGCTGGGGGCGTGAGCAGACACTCCCCTGTGCACTGATTGGTGAGGAGGAGTGTCCTCACATGCCCACACACGCCCCGCGAGCACGCTGGGATCTGTAAACACCGCAAACCCGGAAGGAGAATAATTACGAATTACGAGAATTTCTGAAGCCTTATGCGCCTCGCCTCATCTATACGCTCTTGCCAGTATCTGTCCGCGTTGTCGGTGACAACAAGCCACAGCACCAAGACCAGCAACACTAACGACTCCATGTCCTCCATGTTTATTGTTTACTATTCGGATCGTGAGACTACCGCTTAAAAGATCACTGATGTCACTGTTTGCGCTGCTTAACGACATCACCTGACGTCCACCCACTTTCGCTAACTCCACCCAATGTGTCCACCCACTTCCAGCCAGCACGGTTCAGCGCGGTTGTAGTCGAAATGCAACTCCAACAGCCCCACTCAGCCCAACTCAGCACAGCACGGCTCAGCTCGACTCAGCCGCGTTTGTAGTGGAAAAGCGGCATAAAGGCCCTGTCCCCTTTCATGGAAAGCCGTGCACGTGGGACCATCAGCTGTCCCTGGGATGCAGATCTCAGTGACCGTAAAGGGACATATGGACTTAACATGTCCACTATATATATTGGAGCACGTCCATGTAATGCTTTAAAAACTGTCAATGCTACTTTGTACTGGATTCTAAACTTCACAGGGAGCCAATGTAGGTCCGCCAATATGGGTGTGATGTGATCTCTTTTCCTGGCCTTTTTTCCTGTCGTCATACTCCCCTTGTTCAAACACCATTTACTCAAATATTAATATCAAATCTATCATGCACTGAGGCGCTCCGGTTGAAATTATGGATTCTCTCTGATGACTGGTATAGTACTATTTTGCGAGAGGTGCAGCCCTGAAGAAAACAGTACTATACCAGTCACCAAAGAGAATCCATAATTTCAACCGGAGCCTCTCAGTGCATGGTATATTTGATTTATATCCACCATCAATAAATTCCAGACTAAAAGTGTTAACTTTTAACTTCTGTCTCCAAGATTGAATCTCACCATAAACTCACTGGAGGCAGCCATGTTTGTTGTTGACGTCAGAGCGACCTTCAACCTGCGTATGTGCAAATGTACCATGCTATCGCCTTTTCCTTTTTTTTTTAAACCCATTCATTCATTCATTCATTCATTCATTCATTCCATGCTACTGTCTGCCTCACTAGGCATGATCATATGTAGCTCTACACATACAGAAATGCTTGTGGACCCACAGCTGTGACTCGTGTCGGTTACTAAACTGTTGTTATTATTGGTATTTGAAAACGAGACCAAGCAGGACATAAAAATAATTACTGACTCATAAAATCAGAAAACTGTTGAAACTATTGACATGTGGTTATTTTAATGTGCTCAGTTGAAAATCCCCTGACTGAAACGTTTGTTTCGACTGTATTAACGATTTCTATTATTGTATGTCTTTTTTGTAGTAAAAAAAAAAAGGGGGGGATTTGAGTTGGCTGTATAGCTTGAAACTGATGATCTCACACCATATCCATTTTTTTTTTTTTATTATTTTTGACGTCACGAGATACATTGCTTATAAAATAGTTCCACCACTGATTGTCACGTGTGCCATTCTTGGGTAATCCCTGCACGGAAATATTTTGATGGGGATATATGCTTATATACTCAACTAGGGCCGCACAATATATCGAAAAAGTATCGATATCGCGATATCATAGTTTGCGATACACGTACCGCAAAAATTACTTAAATTTCGATAAAAGGCGCATTTTTCTGTGCCGTCCAATCACATTTGAATGTCAACAAGCGCCACGGGATAACTCCACCCCCTATTGCAAAACAAGTAAAAGCCTTGTGGTGATGGCGGAAGCGGTAGCAAGTGTGGTGAGAAACTTGTGTGAGGAGGAACTGGTTTCCAAAAAAAAAAAATGCACGTTTGCTATTTGGAAGTACTTTGGATTCAGGAGGGGTGACGTACTGCAAACTCAGGTACTTTGCAAGACATGTAAAACAGTGGTGGAACGGCTCACTGGGACAAACACTGATGTACAGCAGCATAAAAACATAAAACCGCGCTCTCTCTCACACACACACACACACACACACACACACACACACTACCTCTCACCCTCACACACACACTACCGCTCTCTCACCCGCATGTGTTATTAACAGACTGTGTTTGAGTTTATGGTGAATCTGTGTCGCTCACCTTCATCTCCCGGGAGCCGCTGAAATTGCCATTTTGAATGCTTTATGTTAATGTAATGTAGTTTTCAGTTTTTTGTTTATTTCAACTTAAGACATTTTCTGCTGCGCTCTCAAAAATTAAGAGATTTAAAGATGACTGATGGACACCATTGCAGGTGTAGCCATGTTTTTCCAATAAAAAATAATGTTGGAATGGAAGCAATGCATTGGGTGTTTTTTTTAAATGCTAGATACAGGGCAGAACGGCGAGTAGAAGTAAGAAAAACATCATATATTTAATTATCGTGATACATATCGATATCGAGATATTCAGTCATGTTATCGAATATCGCATATTTTTCTGATATCGTGCAGCCCTATACTCAACAGATAAATTTAACCAATACTTTAATTTCTGGAGTTTAAACCAGCTTTATAAAAATGTGTTTGTGCCCTGGAGAAAACTGCAAGGCGATAGAGTGCTGCAAAGAAATTAAAAGCTCATGAGAGCATTATCACGGGCTCCACATTAATAAGCAGTCATTTTAAACCTGGTGTGCAGGAAGTAGCTTCACGCACATTAAGTTTATTTCATCAGGCTAATAAGCTTTCATTCTGTCGAAACAGCATGAACAAGTGGCATGAAATGGGATAGAAAAGCTTGGCCTGCAGAATACGATTATGGCTCCATTTTTTTTTTTTGTTAACATCAACGTGTCTGCAGCAAGTTTGCTTGACAATACTGAAACATGCGAGAGAGAGAGAGAGAACAAAAATCAATTCAGAAACCACAGGCAAATATGCAGCAGCTTTGCAAGAGGTTATGAATTAAGACAAATAAATAAAACCTGTTATTTATTTTAAAAAAAAAAAAAAAAAAGGAGCCCGCCCCCTGCCCCCCCAGATCTCTCATTTATCGCCTAGTGAACTAGATTTGGGGTGATACTGTCCAAGTATATTTGTTTTGGAGTTACTGAAGTTTGAAATGTGATGGCCACTACGAACAAAATATTTTATTATGTCCACATTTACTGGATATGAGCAATCACACACTCTGATTGGCTACTCTAAAACTAGGATATCAGCTCATATACTGTGAGTAGAGAAAAGGGTCAGTCCATGAAATGGGGTTACCAAAATGTGACATACAGGGAGTCACTTAAAACAATTTACAACTGAAAACAACTTTCATTTCCATGAAGCATTGACCATATAAGAAAATATAACATTAGTTGTTAAGATAACTCCTGCTCTACAATGTATGATAAAATCCATAAATATTTACCCGGTTGCTAATGTAACAAGGACACGAACAAGCTTTTAAAAATAAAGGAAAAATATTGATAAAATCAATTTTTTGCTTTTATTTGCTTACTTTAAACATTAACACTGAATAAGAATTCATTAGAAACATTAGTTCAACATCATAAACACTGAAAATATGAAATACCAGTATTTCACAAACTTCATAAAATCTCTTTAAGATTTGAACAATAACAACAGTCATTAACAGGAAACAGTTTCATCCTATATGGGGTAAATGAGATTATTGAATTCATTACTTTACTTAGTCACACTTATATCTGCACTTCTCTAGAGCACGTGTTGTGGTGTGTGAGATCCCGCGAGAAGTTCTCTCGTGTCAGTTCAGCTGACCTAGATTGAGTAAATAGGTCTCGCAGGTTGTGAACGAACCAGGAAGTGAGTGGACGCCAAGTTAGGATGTGAGAAAAAACATCGATAATTTCTTTTATTGCCGTTTGTTTAAATTTCTTTCTACCTACATCGTTTTATAGTATATTCTTCTTTATATTAAAAACATCAATCATGATTTCAACTCGTTTTATCATTTTTTATAAGCCTGGTTTCTAACGTAACACGGTAGGACATCACAATGTTACGTTCACAACCTATTTTTAGTGGATGAATTCGAAGCTAAATAGTTTATAGAACCTTCTTAACTTTATTATGTGTGTAAAACTAAATTGCAAGTACCATGAAACTAATTTTATTGAAATTCTCAGAAAGTAATGAAGGTTTATTTAAGCTCAAAGTCAGCAAATATTCCATGTCACAAAAAACGTGTCCTCCGTGTCCAGTCACAGGGGAAGAAAATGTTTCACATTTCTTTATTTCAAAAGAAAACTTCATTTTTTTATTCATTTTATTTCTTCAAACAATATTTATGGATAATCTGCTAAATATTTCTTTAAATCATGGAAATTAAAGATGAAATGATTATGTAAACCCGGACCAATGAAAAGTAACATCATTTCATGGACTGACCCAAAAACAAAATGGCGGCTTTGTCATCGAGTATTTTCCCCCCAAATATCTCCTGTTCCACACTCCAGCCCAGTCGGAGGCGGTAATGCACCTTTAAATTGGTTTGCCAATGGCCAAAAAAAAAACCTAAAGAGCAGCAGCAAAATGGCAGAGCTTGTTGTTGAACCAACCAAGGACAAAATAAAAACTCTACTTGACACCCCCCCCCAAAAAAAAAGAAGCAACAAAACATGGAATAAAAGTATTTAAATGGTAAGAACGTTTGTTTTTTCAAGAATTATAGCATATTTTTCACAAATTGCTGCTGTCGTCGTTTCGCTGGTTTGTTTACATTCTAAGTAGAAATGATTTTGTCGCATGCTCTGTGTAGCCATTTATCGAATTTGCAAAAAAAAATGCTCCGTTTCTCAAAATCCAGTGAATGTGGATAGAATAAAACAGTTATTCCACTCAATCAATCAATCAATCTCATCATACATGGCTTATAGTCAACTTTGCGCTACGTGCCTCGTCAGCTATCAGCTCATGTACGACTCGATTTTGTGGAATAGCTTAAATATCAGGATACTGAAAGACATTTCTATGATACACAATATGTATGATGATACTGGTGTACAAAAATGAACGACGATCTAACACTAATGCTGTATTTATTGTAAAAAAATAAATAAATAAACAAACCCATACATCTCAATACCAACTAACCCACAAATTACTGGGCATGTGCACGATACATTGGATTTGCATTTGGTGATGCCCACAAAACTCCATAAAAGGTTATTCAAAAGGAATTTCTCAGAGGCAGAAGTATTTTGACTCAGCATTATTTTTTTAGCATAACCACCAGAGTCACAGCACCTGAAAAGGCCAAAATATGGAGGGGAAAAAAAATTCAAGAGTCATCACCGCTGCTGTCTTAGAAAAGCAGGACACAGCGGTGGACACTGCAGCATCTCCAGGAGTTCAAGTTTACAAGGTGAAAAAGCTTGGCATGTAAATTAAACAGACAGCTGAATTTTTCATTTTTATACCAATAACATTCGCTTTACAGACGCACGATGAGGCTCTGACACGCAGTTCCGCATCCTCACTACAGTTTTCATTTAGAGCTCGAGGAGGAAAGCCGGATTACGGCAAACAGCACATGAGGGAGCATTGTAGGTCGTCAGCCAAATTAGTGCTGGTTCTAAAGTGTTGTACATCAACCATGGCAACCAGGACCAATTTATAAACCAGCCTTCATGGTCGTCTCATTCTCATTATCTGTAGCCGCTTTATCCTGTTCTACAGGGTCGCAGGCAAGCTGGAGCCTATCCCAGCTGACTACGGGCGAAAGGCGGGGTACACCCTGGACAAGTCGCCAGGTCATCACAGGGCTGACACACAGACACAGACAACCATTCACACTCACATTCACACCTACGCTCAATTTAGAGTCACCAGTTAACCTAACCTGCATGTCTTTGGACTGTGGGGGAAACCGGAGCACCCGGAGGAAACCCACGCGGACACGGGGAGAACATGCAAACTCCGCACAGAAAGGCCCTCGCCGGCCACGGGGCTCGAACCCGGACCTTCTTGCTGTGAGGCGACAGCGCTAACCACTACACCACCGTGCCGCCCCGCCTTCATGGTCATCCCCCCCCAAAAAATAAAATCACACCAGTGTCTAAATATCTGTTCCATCCAATGCACTGCATCCCAATAACATCAGTTGTGTCATTTGCACTACCTCGGCTTGTGTCTACTGCGTGCAGAGACGAGCCCCCGCTCCTTTTACGCAGCAGCATTTCTTCTTAATTGAATGACGAGTATAATTTGGTTTAAAACAGAATCGAGTTGGCTTGCTGTCTTTATGTAATATTCCTTTAACAACATTTTAAAGGAAACAGGATTTAAAAAAAAAAAAAGTGTTAAATCTGTGTGTGTAACTGAAATAAACAAGCAGTTTAACAGTGAAATCTGGATATTAAACTGCAGTAACTCCTTTGCAAATAATATAACTTGAAGCTCAGTGCTCATTGTTCTTATGCATAAATTTACACACACGGGCGCATGAGTCAGATACAATTTTTTTTCCAGAATTTACTGGATTTTCATGCATATAAACGCCTCTTGCGTAAATGCTCGTGCAAACAATTTACGAATAAATTCATTCATATCGAGACGGAGGGAAGTCCTCCTCAAAAAAAATAAAGTAGCACAACTAGGAGATTTGAGCTTTTCGTCTCCTTTTGTTTTCGTTATATACACAAGGTTGTGCAAACAGATTTTTGTACAAAAATTTTGTACCGTATTTTCCGGACTATACGTCGCTCCGGAGTTTAAGTCGCATCAGCCAAAAAATGCATTATGAAGACGAAAAAACCATATATACGTCGCACCGGACTACAAGTCGCACTTTTTTGAAGGGTTATTCTATCCATAGAATCTGTGATTCTGTCTGATAAGCGGCGCGTGGTTACTGCGCGACTGCATTGTTTATTTAATAAACGAACAGCTGAGCAGTGATAACGCGCCCTTTGCCCTGTAAGTAGCCTCGTCTGATTATTTTAAATATCTACTACTATCTTTAATACTATCACTATCGTTATTACTAATAGCCTATATTATTATTATAACTAATATTAGTAGCCTATTACTAATCGTTACTATCGTTATTACTCACGGTGAAAAAAAAAATATTTTATTTATATATATATATATATATATATATATATATATATATATATATACACACACACATACACACATATATATATATATATATATATATATATATATATATATATATATATATATATATATATATACACACATATACACACACACACACGTCGCACCGGAGTATAAGTCGCATGGCCAGCCGAACCATGAAAAAAAAAAAAAAAGTGCGACTTATAGTCCAAAAAATACGGTAATCAAGTTTTACTTTAATTTTCTCCACAGGCTCGTGCGTTTTTAAATGATTGGTTAATACTGCAATTCAGTGAAACCATGATTTTTTTTTTTTAAGTCTGTTATTATAGTATGACGATTTCAAACCGTAACATCCCTAATGACCATGCGATTCCACTTTCACCATTTATTACTAACCTTGGAGTAAAATGGACACTTTCATATGATGCTCGTATTGCTTACCTGTGCAACCTCCTTTTATCATCTCACACACACACACACACACACACACACCCCGTTTAGGTCTTTCTTAGATTGTAAGAAGTTCATAAATGCAGTTGTAATATCTTGCTTACTGAATACTGCAGGAGAAGCCATGGCCTAATGGTTAGAGAGCAGCTTTGGGACCAAAATTTCACCGGTTCGATTCCCTGGACCAGCAAGAATGGCTAAAATGCCCTTGAGCGAGGCACTTGCTCATTGATAAACGCCTGTAATGTAATGCTCCAACTGACTGCTCTTCCTCACAACAGCATCCAGAAATAATATTTACAAAATTGCGCCATGTGTTTCAACCAAAACAAAATCTCAGTTCTCCAGTTTTAGAATCTTTACACTGAAGTTTAATTTTCAGATTCTTCTGTAAAATCATGCAAAATGTTTAAATGCCACTGCTCCATTATATTTACAAGAATAAAAACTACTATACAGGATAATCAGCATCCATAATTTGTATTTATATTTTGCTTAATTATTTACAGTGGGATTCATAAATATTTGAACACTGATAAAAAGTTAGTTATTTTGCAAGTCTCTCCTTCAAAAATACTGGAATGATGCAGCCAAAATCTCTTGGGGTTGTTCCGCGCCCGCCCCCTCCCTTTTTTTTTTTTTTTTTGCTGTACACTGAAGACATTTAGATTTGAGTCAAAGGATGAATAGTCCTTAGATGACAGAGGATTAGATAAATACATTTGACAGATCAGAATTTCAGCTTTCACTCCCTGACATTTACATCTGGATGTGTTAAACAACTTCGAACATGGTACCTTTTGGTTGTACCTACACATTTTTTAAGCGATCAAAAGTATTGGCTCATATGACGGGCATGTTTCTTGTTGTCCAGGTCTGCCCAGGTAGATTGATTGTTTAAATAATTAATACCTCTGAATGTCTACTCTTCATCTGAGCCCTGAGTTTTGCTTGTGAAGACTGTATTTGTTGTTAAAAAAGGATAAGCCGACATGAAGACCAAAGAGCCGTCTATGGGAGGAAAAAAAAAAAAAAAACACACACACAACAGCCATATTAAAGCTGAGAATGGAGAAAATCAAATCGAAGCCATTGCATAAGCATTCGGCTTAGTCAATACAACAATATGGAATGTCCTGAAAAAGAACAAAACCACTGGTGTACCAAAAAACAGATGTGGAACAGGTCAGCCAAAGAAAACAAACAAACATCGGTAGTTGATGGCAAATATTGTGAGAGCTGTGAAGAAAAACCCGCCAAATCAACAGTGACATCAACAACCTCCAGAGGGCAGGGGTGAAGGCTATTTGAGCAAAAGTTTGAGCAGAAATATAGAGGTCATACCACAAGATGCAAACCACTCATCAGCAGGAAGAATCAGACAGATTGGAATTCACAAAGAAATACAGCAGGCTTTCGTCTAAACGGGGGAACAGGGGTGCTGCGCCCTCTTACTCTCGGCGTGCGCCCCCTTACCGACTCCGTGAAAACATCCCAGCAACACTACGTGACAATGTGTCTGATCATCAAATACGTTATAATTGCTCCAAAAATATTCCAATCATAGTAGATACACCGCCAGACGGTGCAAAAACAATCCGAATTGGCGTTTTCCAGACTGAGGCACCATGTTGTTTAGTTGTTTACTTGTCGCGGCTGCTCTTGCGAGATTTGACATGGGTTACATACAAGGTCAGCTGACTTGTAGCGCGAAATTTCTCGAGACTGAATGACCTTTCACCCACCGGCACGGGAGTTTTTGACAGAAGTAGTTCGCGAGTTGTTTTTGTTGACACTTGGGCATTTAAAGATGTCATCCCGCAGCACGAAGCGGAAGAAAGCCAAAGACTGTCCAGGGCAGAAGAAGATTAGGCCAAATTTAAAAAAAAAAAAAAAAAAAAAGGGGGGGGTGTTTCCGGTAACCCGACCGATCGAGAATTTCCGCGTCGAAATTGCCGACCGTAAAGTTTTTATTACAAATTTCCCTCGATATTTTAGTGTAAGCGGCGTTAGTTTGTCATAATTTTTTGTTTCAACACATTCAAGTTGTGAAAGAAACGATAAAAAGTAAAATGTTTCGCCACTTCTATCAGCCCTCCTCCATAAACTGAGCCGAGCCGCCATTTTGAATCCTCATTCAAGGCTGTAATGCAAATTGCTTCCTTTTCAGTATACAAGTGCACTTCCATGGCAGGGAAAAACACTACATTTTGCCGCCTATGTCGTCCCCTATTTATACAAATAGGAGTCATTCAGGATTCAGCCATGTTTTTGCTCGACCCAAGTTCTACAGTAGGCTCGGCTAGGCCGTCTGCTTTTAATGGAAGTAGCCTAGGACGTTATTTTCACGTTATTTCTTGATAAGGTGTTTTCATGTTATTACATGAAAATATCATGAAATATCGCTTCCGTAGATCATAACTCGAACTCTCGATATTTTTTTTATTCGTTTAAAGATTTAAAACACTTATTTTATTATGATGTGTGGTATAAAGGATTCTGTGCCAAAATACTATTTTGTAAGATGTTTACTTGTGTTAATTTTTTCGAACAAAACTAAAAAAAAAAAAAAAAAAAAAAAAAACCTTTCCTACCTACCGACCTTATTTTAGTATTTCATGTTACCGGAAACACACTTTTTTTTTTTTTGGCCTTACTTTTCTTTTTCAATGTTGACAGACAATTTGTTACAATTTCCCTCTCAGATAGCCTCAGAATGTCCCATTGGAGCATTTTTCAAAGGCTTTGCACGGCGGGGGGGGGTAACCGGCACCATCTCCCCCCCGCTTCGCTCCCTCGCCATGGTGAGCGCCCTCATACTAAATTTTTCTAGAAAAAACCCTGAAATACAGAGATGAGCCACAGAGGTTCTGGAGCCAAGATTAACTGCGACCAAAGTGACGGAAAGGCCAACATGTGGAGAAAGAAATGCTCTGTTCATGATCCAAAACACATGAGCTCATTGGTCAAGTACAGTGGACGTGGTGTCATGACTTGGGCTCATCTGGCTGCTTTTAGAACAGCTTCACTAATGTTTATTGATGTAACTCATGATGGTAGCAGGGGAATTAATTCAGAAGCAGACAAACATTCTGCCAATGTACAGAGAAATGCGTCCAAACTAATTGGGGAGAACTCAATCATGCAGCAAGATGACACAAAATGCACTGCCAACAGAACAAAGGGGAAAAACGTTTGAGATTAGCCAGACCTTAATCCAACGGAGCATGCATTTCACCTTCTAAAGAGGAGAAGGTGTGCAGAATGTGGTTTTGTATTGTCTTGTTGAAATATGCCTAGAAAAGATACTGTCTTAAAGGCAGCATATGTTGCTCCAAAACCTCAGCCTACTTTTCTGCATTAATGCTGCCATCACAGAAGTGTAAGTTACCTTTACCAAGGGCACGGACACAAACCCATCCCATGACAGACCCTGGCTTTCGGACTTATTGCTGGTAACAGTCTGGATGCTCCTTTTCATCTTCGGTCCAGAGCACACAGTGTCCATTTCTTCCAAAAAAAAAAGGTCCGGGATATGGATTCGTTTGACCACAATACACATTTCCACTGTGTGATGGTCCATCCCCAATGCCTCCGAGCCCAGAGAAGTTAATGGCTCTTTTGAACACAGTTAACATAAGGCTTCCTTTTCGCACAGTAAAGTTTTAATTGGTATTTGTGGATGCAACCCTGTACCGTAGAGCTTGACAAAAGGGGTGTTCACAAGGCAACTTTTACTCCGGTGTAGCACCGGGGCTGCCCCAGTAAAGCATTCACACTAGGGCTGTGCGATGTCCCCTTAATTGGCATCGACGATGTTTACAGTGCAAACATCGTGATGGACGATGATATCGTGGGTGGGGGGGATTTTAATACCTTATTATTATTATTATTATTATTATTAAAAGTATTAGATACTCATCCGAGGCTTTGGCACGTAAAGGAAAAAAAAAGCGCTAGGTGATGTGGAATATTTGGCCTTGATAACGGATATGTGGTCCAGCTGCAACATGATGCCCTATATGTCAGCTACCGTACATTATGTGGACCGAGAGTGGGCAATGCAGTCCAAATGCCTGCAGACGAGTTTCATGCCAGAGACACATTCAGCGGACAATTTAGAAGACGCATTGCGCGAGACACTTGCCGAATGGAAAATAGAGGAGAAAAAGATCGCCTGCATAACAACGGGGCGAATATTGTCGCAGCCATCAGGCAATTGAAATGGCCGTGGTTAAGTTGTTTTGGGCACAATTTGAACCTGGCCATAACCAACTCGCTTGCGCAACAGAGGGCCAGTACAGACCGAGCGTTTGGAGTTTGCCGAGCAGTCAACACTGCGTTTGCGCACAGCTGGCTTCGGAGAAATGAGCTGCGCAAAGCACAGGTGGAAATGAACCTCCCCGAGCACTCACTGATCACGGCAAGATATTAATCTGCTCTAACAATGAAAGACTAGTATTCAAACTATGAGAAGAAACTACACTTAAGCTATTACTCATTGTTTATTTACACCATATCAATTGAAGATGCGTTTCGGCCTTTAGTGCGCACTTGAACGCGCTAATTTTTCCAATTTATTAGTGTTTGAATTATTGCACCAGCTTTTAAAATCATAATTTAATGTTGTTTTTTTAAACTGTCTTTACATTTATCAGAATCACCTTCATTCTTCCATTTGGTTTGACATTATGGCTTAGAGTGGACCATTTTGTGTCTGAAAGTAGGCCTATTTACCAGATTAAAGTTATTTGACTTCTGCCGAAGTCTGCGCTTCACTGCCGTTTGATAAGGTGCAATATTTCCCGACTGAAGTCGTTAATAGTGGCTATTTGTTTGAACAACATGACAAATTTTACATTAAAAGTATAGTGTAGGCTAAAAAATGAAGTCGAAATGTATTATTAGTAGCATACTGTATTTGTGTAACCACGTTATGTTCACTAGCACGTCCCTGCACCATAGCCTACGTGAACAAGCGGTAATAGGATATTACTTTATAATGATTTATATAATTATGTATTTATATATGTTATATAATATATTTATATATTAAACAAAACTAACTAACTAAACTAACAAAAAACTAACTTTTTAGGTTAAATAGGCCCAGATGATACCGTATATGCATGTTTATGACAGGAGGGGGCGTGGTATCACGATGGTGGCTCTCCATCGTGATGGATGACCACCATCGTCGATGGACGATGGCATCGTCTATGGACGATGGCATCGTCTATCGGCACAGCCCTAATTCACACGGTACAAAGTTATACCGGTGTAACCCCTGAAAGCTGCTTAAACCGGTGCAAATCTGACCCTGCTCGGGAGGTGGTTTAAGAAATTTACTCCGGAGTAAATGCTAGTTTGCGGGGCAGCACCGATATAAAATGGGCCGTCTGAACGCTACAGGGGTAGACTTGCTATGCATGAGGAGAGTTGATTACATACGGGCATTGCATAATTTGCATCCTGGTATTTTGCGCTTCCAAAATGGCGAATATCAACAACAGAACTGCGTGTCTTCCAGTGTTGCCAGATTGGGCGGTTTTAAGTGCATTTTGGCAGATCTGAACATATTTTGGGCTGGAAAACGTCAGCAGTATCTGGCAACACTGGTGTCTTCATCCACGTTGTTTTCCTGGCGCTTGGTGATGCCATGACAACCGGGAAAAGGAAGTACATTTTCACACATGCGCATATTTCATTTCCGCATTATTACTATCGTATAGCACGGTCGCAAAAACTGCCGTGTGAATGCAAGTGGGGCTGCTTCGGTGCTAACACGCTTCTCTCTAGTAAGCAGGTTTGTGACGTGTGAACGCTCCACAAAATTTACACCGGTGTAAGATACATCGCAACAAAATACATCGGTGCAGCATCGATGCAAATATGTGCCGTGTGAACACCCCTAAAGGTTTGCCGAAATAATCCTGAACCCATGTGGTTATATCAGCCATAGACGAACGAGGGGTTCTTGATGCAGTGCCGTCTGATGGATCAGAGATCACGAGTGTTCAGCTTAGGCTTGCGCCCTTTACACATCAAACTTCGTTCAGGTTCCTTGAATCGTTTAATATGATATTATGCACCATAGAGGGGGAAAATATCCAAATCCCTCCCAATATTTCTTTAAGGAACATTTCAATAATTTTCTCATGCATTCATTGACAAATTGGAGATCCTTGGTCCATCTTTGCTCCTCAAAGACTAGGCCTTTTCTGGATACTGATTTTGTACCAAATCATGATCACAAATCACCTGTTGACATCACATCATTATTTCATCGTTTTCTCATTACTAGCCCTAAATTGTCCCTGTCCCACCTTTTGGTTGCAGGCCTGACACACAGGAATGGATGTGTATTTAAAAAAATGAAATGAAGTTGACCAGACAAAACATAAAATATCTTGGGTTCATTCTGTCTGCAATGAAATACAAGTCAAGGTAAATTTAGAGATCACTGGTTTCTTTCTTTCTTTATTTGCATTTTCCATACCATCTCAACTTCTGACCTGGGGTTGTATTTCATTTACTGACGGCAAAACGCTTCACGAACGTGCAGGAACTGAAGACAGCTGCAATAACAGCTTGGTAGAACATCACCAGGGAAGAAATGCAGTATCTGGTGATATCTGTGGTTTCCAGACTTCAAATCAGTTATTGACTGGAAAGGATTTGCAACCAATTATTAAAAATGACAATTTATGATTTTTAGTTTGTCTGAGTTTTGGTCCCTAAATTTCCTCCACCGTAAAGCTAAATGTCTGCACTTTGAGCTTTTTCCATTTCAACTTCTATGTACTATGCTGCTAAAATAACTGTCAACATCCGAACACTCATGGATTTTATGTCCTGTGAAGCACCATGAGATGCCGGTCATGAAGGTGTATGATACAAGTTATTATTAAATACTACTTGACAGTCATAAGTCTCATCACTATACCACCTGGTGAATTCCGATGCTTTGTTGTGCACTATGGTTATATTCGTGTAACCTTTTGAAGCCAAACACAATGGCCTTCATTTACAAAACGAACATATGGCAGAAACTGGGCAGAAGGTCATTTCCATACAAAGCTTGGCATTTATCAACATGGACATGAGTGGAGGCTACGATCAAATCTCATGTCAAGTCTCATCACGTGTACGCACGTTTTGAGTCATCGTGGACGTGCAGTGCAGTGCAGCACAGTAATTCTGGCTGAGTGGAGAATTGTTATTAGACCATATATTCTGATTGGCATCTAAGCACATATAGCTACATATTCATCACTTAAAAATATGCAGCATAGAGCAAAATATTATATTTTGTAAAGATCAGCATTGACTGTGTGTCATATCCCTAACATAAAAATAGATATTTATTTTCAAGCTGGTTGCAATTAATGGGGTTAACAGGTTTTTTTTGCGCAAGATTAATTTTGAGATGGCCTTCTTGTGACACTTGGCTACTGGTGGCATAATTACAAATAAAATTAAGCAATGGGCAGACTAACTGGTTTGCAGTGTGATAGGCTAGATGTGTATTCAGTCACCAATTTAAACAAGAACTTCGGCGTCATCAAATCTTAGCAATGGCACATCTGGCTCTGTTAGAAGATCTCTACACATCCGTAAGATGCGAGAGAGTTATTCATGAGCACGGGGATCTTTCTATGGAGAACGGCGAGTGGCTATTAAGTCTCATCACCCAAGGCAACCTGGGTCATGGTGTGCCAGCACAGGGGGGCAGAGGATACGCGCTCGCTCGCTCTCAGCTCGCAGTTGCCTGGCTCTGTGGGGCGGCTCCAGGCCTGTTTGTCAAGCCGAAGGCCGAGTACCACTGCTGCCAGGCTCTGACTGATCTGAAACATCATTAAAATGAAGAAATAAAGAAAATCCACAACTGTGTAAGTTGTGGTGGCAAGTTTGAAATCCCCCCTTCACCTACATGAAAGATTTGTGATAAGATACATTAGACTACTACTATATACAGTATAAAAAAAGAAGTTACACACATCATGGATGTAAGCCTATTTAAATATTCAAACATCAGCTGGAGTTCGATTGTTGATGGCAACACTTGACCACAGCAGCAATTTCTTTCCATACTGCATTTTCCTGACTTCTGATGATGCTACTTTTCAGGCTGTCAAATAAAAATAATTAATTCAGTTGGACCCGAGATGTTAGCGCTTCTATTTTGAAGGTGTAGAAGTGTCTCTTCTTGGCTGTATCATCTCTCCATGTCTTAAAGTCTGGGGGCGTGGCCTTTAAACTGAGAACATTTAGGGGTGTGATTATTTAAATGATGGTTTTCAGCTGCCACATTTATCAATATCCAATCATTCTTGCACTGCGATCGGCCAGATATGAATGTTTTGTAAATCACATATGAACCCCGTCATACGATCATTTCTACACTCCGACCTGTGCTGGTTTCTACACCAAATTCATAAATGAGGGCCACTGTGATCACAAAGACCGTAACTCACAAAACAGTAATCAAAGGGATCAGATTCAACATTAAAGTGCATATCAAGTGCATATGTAATTGTCCTGTTTTATATTAAACTTGTCAAATATCTGTCACATTTTGTGCAATATTTTTTTACCTTGCACAATACCAGAAAAATTCAGTTGAAATCAAGCCATTTGAGGCGAATTGGTCCGCCTCTGAAAAAAACTTGCCGTTTGGATTTCCCGGCAAGCACTGATTTTCATGACGTCACGTGCAGGACGCCTCCTGAATCCTACATCAGCGCTGGTTTGTTTATAAGAAAACCTGGTGGTTTTCTGCAAATTTCTTCAACGTTATCACGTAATTATTAAAATGGTTAACAGATGTATCGTAGGAGGGTGTAGCAACACCAATCTTGATGGGATTAGTACTCATCGTTTTCCAAAAGACCGGACAAGGAGAGAGAAATGGGAGCGCTTCGTGCGGGGCACCTGGAAGCCGAGGACCAAAGCAGAGCCGAGAAAAAGACCAAGAAAATTGACGATTCACAAGTTGACTGTTCCCAGGGTAAGAAATAAGAGACCATACTCTCAATTAGGTGTTCCTGTGTTTGTGTGGTACACAGATAATGTTATTTATTAACACACACACAAAAGTAAACACAAAAGCGCTGGGCGATAATACACTTACTTAGATTAGAGAGAACTTTATTGATCCCTTTGGGAGGATTCCCCAAGGGAAATTAAAAAAAAAAAAAAAAAAAAGATACAGTCTGGTAAAAAGCAGCCAAATTAGAGTTCAAAGTAGTGTGTTTAAAGTCCCCAGAAATGATCAGAAATGCCTCAGGGTGCTGTGTCTGCAGCCTTGCTGTGACAGAGTGAATCCCCTCACATGCAGCGGCTGCGTCTGCCCTTGGAGGGATTTAAACACAGATGGTGATGCTAGCAGCTCCAAGTCCGGGCAACATAAGACCGTCTTTACGGAGAAATGTCCCGGGTTACACCAGCGGTTGTTCACGTAAATGATGAGTCCCCTACCTTTGCCTTTCCCGCATGCTTTAGTGTCTCTGTCGGCTCTCACAGCAGTGAATCCCCGCAGGTCCACGTTAGCATCCGGCACAAGGTGTGTTAGCCATGTCTCTGTAAAAATAAATAAGCTGCTCTCCCGGTAAATCTGCTGGTTGTTCAGTGCGGATAGCTCGTCGACCTTATTCGGCAGCGAGTTTACATTCCCCATGATAACGGAGAGAATGAATGGTTTGTAGCGCCGCTGGTTGTCCGTTAGCCTAGCCTTTAGCTTAGCCCCGGCTTTGTAGCCCCTGGGTTTCCTCCTCAGCTCGGCCAGGATGGGGTGTCGTATCCCGGCTCATCCCATTGTTTTCAGGGCCTGCAGCTCCTCTCTCGAATAAGCAAGAAAACTGGCTCCTGGTTGCATGTTAAAGTTAAAAATATCCATGGGATATGAAGAAAAACACACCGTCTTCATAAGAAGAGCAGAAAAGTAAAAAGGTGTGTGTGTGTGTGTGGGGGGGGGGGGGGGGGGGAGGTTTAAAGACCTAAAAACTACAGAGCTACTGGAGAGGCAGCCGTCTCACACAGCGCCCAAGGTCACATTTTCTTTACATTTTACTTCACATGCATCAAGGGATCTGCGTGTCAAGGCTTGAGATCTTGGGACCCGTCAAACACGTTAAATGTATATACAACCCTGTTTAGCCGATTCCATGTGTGTAGCTTATGAAATCTTTCTCCTACAGTAGCCAGTACTCTTCTAAATGAAGAAATATATAAATACATAATAGAGATTAGCAAAAATATGATTTATGTAGCAATAGATAGATGAGCATTGATACATGAATCCATGGGTTTAGAAGCTCAGGCGACAATTCCATATTTCAATGCAAAATCGCTAGCTGCTAAACTTGGTCTACACAGGCTGTGCACTGAATCCATGCAAGCTCGTTCAGCCTGCTGGTGCTTCCGCACGTGACATCACGAATCTGGCTCCAGACTCCCTTGGGATTTTTCCAGACGGGTTTTGTTATTTGATTTTTTTCTGTTGTAGACAGATGGCCTTGTGCAAAATTACCATTCTGGATGAATGTGTAAAGGGACATACTTTTATATAAAAACACTAAATTGGTCTAGGATATGCACTTTAAGCGACCTCCGGCCAGAACACCGTCAAGATGGCAGCATAGAAAGGGCTCTCCTGACCATCCTCAGTTAGTTTGCGATACCCCCCCCCTTAAAAAAAGTAAAATAAAATCTATCAAAATAAAAAAGATTTCTAATATTCACAGCTTTCGAGGTGAACCTCGAAAAAAATTGTGATCCACATCCAATAAACAATTCCAATTAATTGAATTTGACACTTGCGTTTCTGACTTCCTTTTTTTTTTTTTTTTTTAAATCTCATTCTGACCACCAAGATCAATTTTTTTCATCAAAACAACTACAGTTATATTCTAAAATAGTTATTTATTTTCATGAATCAGTTTGATTTGGAAAAATAAGTTGGTAAAGCTATGAAAACTCATTTCAAAGTCTCCCGTGAATCATAACATCAAAACTAGCTGACAGAAAATTTTGAATACTTCTTCAGAAACCGTGAGAGCCAGAGAACATCCCTATAAAAGGTTATCTGATTGATATTCACGAGTAACCCAGTCAGAAACTGACCAGAAGAGAGAGAGAGACTGACCACTTTCCCATGACTCAAAAAGCACCGGCAGTTTCCCGACATCACATGAGCGGAGTTTTTACTCTTGTACCAACTGCAACCTGCCGTTACTCCTAAAGTACTCAACAGATCTTAATGAGATACATTTCTTTGTAAAGCGGTGATGAGCTTTTTAAATGATGGTATTCACGATAGAAAATATTCAAGAGTTAAGTAATGACAGATCTGGAAAGTCAGATTAGTGTCTGCATGCACAGTTTTCACAGCATGGCCAGCGAGCGTCCGATACGCCTACTAAAGACAGCGATGCAGCAGTCTGTCAAACTACAATCTGCTCAGAGTGCAACAGGTCAAAAGCTTCAACTTTAATACTAATGCGATGTAGTACTGTACACCACTGTACTCGTCATCTCGGACTGCTATCGAGCTGAGCCGAGTCTCTGACGTAATTCACGCTGCATTTAAGCTCTTTCAGAAATATTGTACTAACGAAGTGAGCACTCCTGAACACTCCACAATGTCATAATTACAACTAGGGAACTCATTTTTCTAGGAGCTGTATTTGTTTTTATTCGTGTTGAGTGTGCTAATAACAAAAAGCAGACAGTAAAATCTAAGTGGTTTTTAGTAGAGTTTTAGTAATGCATTTTGTACCCCACTATGCACTAATTAACAGTTATAGAATAGAATGCCTTTATTGTCACTATACACATGTACAATGAGATTAAAGCATCTCCAATAACAGCGCAAACAGCGGAGAGAGAGAGAGAGGGAGGAAGGGGGGAGGAAAAAAAAGGGGGGTGTAAGGGGGGTAAGGTGCACAGTCGGAGGCCAAGTTTACATTAGATCGTATCTGTCTCGTTTTCTTCGCGGATGCACTGTCCGTTTACATTAAAACGGCTGGAAACGCCGGGAAACGGGAATCCGCCAGGGTCCACGTATTCAATCCAGATCGTGTCAGCTCCGGTGCTGTGTAAACATTGAGATACGTGGATACGCTGTGCTGAGCTCTAGCTGGCGTCATCATTGGACAACGTCACTGTGACATCCACCTTCCTGATTCGCTGGCGTTGGTCATGTGACGCGACTGCTGAAAAACGGCGCGGACTTCCGCCTTGTATCACCTTTCATTAAAGAGTATAAAAGTATGAAAATACTGCAAATACTGATGCAAATACTGCCCATTGTGTAGTTATGATGGTCTTTAGGCTTGCCATCCTTCCACTTGCAAGTGGTAAGTGACTTGCACACAGCAGCTCAGTCCTGAATCACTGCTCGTGCACCACACTCGCGCGCTCTGTGAGCTGCGCAGGGCCGGAGTGCGCACCCTCCAGAGGGCACTCGCTGTTCAGGGCGGAGTGATTTGGAGCGCAGCCTCTGAGGAGGAAGCGCTGAGCCGCACTGACACATTTCAACTTACATGCCGAATTAGTCATGTGATTAGCGTATCCGTGTATTGGCATTGCTGTGTGCATGCGAATCGTGTATTGGCGTTGCTGTGTGCACGCTAATCGTTTTTAAAAACGTTAATCTGATGATCCGCTGATACGGTCTAATGTAAACCCCACCTGAGGTGTATGTGTTGTGTTACACATTATGGAGTGAGGTATTGCACATATAAAGTATTGCACAGAGACAGTCACATTATAAATTATTGCACGAGAGAGAGTCACATAAGATAAAATATTACACATTTATGAAGTATTGCAAGGTAAGGTACACAGACTTGGTGTATGTGCGGTGTGTAAGGTGCACAGTCCTGAGGTGAATGTGTTGCGTTTCACATTATGGAGTGAGGTATTGCACATTATAAAAGTATTGCACAGAGAGTCACCTTATAAAGTATACTGCACATTATAAGTTAGTAAAATAGTAAAATAAATAGACTATAAAGTCAGAGCATATCCGAGTTCAGGGCGGTTATGGCTTTTGGAAAGAAGCTGTTTTTTAATTGATTTGTCTTTGTCCTGATGCACCTGTAGCGCCTCCCTGAGGGCAACAGGTCGAACAGATCAAAGCCAGGGTGGGAGCTGTCCTTGATAATGTTCTTAGCTCTGCTAAGGCAGCGGGAGGTGTAAATGTCCATCAGGGAGGGGAGAGGGCAGCCAGTGATCTTCCGTGCTGCCTTAACTACCCTCTGGAGCCTCTCCCTGTCTACAGCAGTGCAGCTGCCGTACCATACTGTGATACAGTACGTCAGCATGCTCTCGATGGATGAGCGGTAGAAGGTCAGCAGCAGGTTGGAGCTTAAGTTGTACTTCCTGAGGACTCTCAGGAAGTGTAGCTGCTGCTGAGCCTTCTTAATGACTGCTGTAATGTTTGCTGACCAGGAGATGTCGGCGGAGATGAGGACACCGAGAAACCGGAAGGTGTGGACCCTCTCCACATACACGTTGTTGATGTAGAGGGGGGCTAGGTCGGTGCTGTGCTTCCTGAAGTCAACAATGAGCTCTTTGGTTTTCTTGGTGTTCAGAGCGAGGTTATTTTCTGAACACCAGGCTGCCAACTTCAGGACCTCCTCTCTGTAGGCTGCCTCGTCTCCCTTTGAGATGAGTCCGACCACTGTGGTGTCGTCAGCAAACTTGACGATAAGGTTGTTGTTGTGGGTCGGACTACAGTCGTGGGTGTAGAGGCAGTACAGGAGGGGGCTCAGCACACAGCCCTGTGGAGAACCGGTGCTCAACGTGCGGGTGGAGGAGAAGTGGGGGGCCAAGTCTCACAGTCTGGGGCTTCATCCTTGGTTTATTCCACGAAATCCAGTAGTACATGAGCTGATAGCTGACGAGGCATGTAGCACCGAGGTGTCTAAAAGCCACGTACGATGAGATTGAGTGGAATAACTGTTTTATTCTATCCACATTCACTGGAGGCGGCACGGTGGTGTAGTGGTTAGCGCTGTCGCCTCACAGCAAGAAAGTCCGGGTTCGAGCCCCGTGGCCGGTGAGGGCCTTTCTGTGTGGAGTTTGCATGTTCTCCCCGTGTCCGCGTGGGTTTCCTCCGGGTGCTCCGGTTTCCCCCACAGTCCAAAGACATGCAGGTTAGGTTAACTGGTGACTCTAAATTGAGCGTAGGTGTGAATGCGAGTGTGAATGGTTGTCTATGTGTCAGCCCTGTGATGACCTGGCGACTTGTCCAGGGTGTACCCCGCCTTTCGCCCATAGTTAGCTGGGATAGGCTCCAGCTCGCCTGCGACCCTGTAGAACAGGATAAAGCGGCTAGAGATAATGAGATGAGATGAATGAGAAGAGACATTCACTGGATTTTGAGAAACAGAGCATTTTTTTTTTTTTTGCAAATTCGATTAAGAAAAACTTTATACAGAGCGTCTGACAAAATAATTTTGCTTAGAATGTAAACAAACCGGTGAAATGACCGGAGCAGTTTGTGAAAAATGCTATAATAATAATTCTTAGGAAAAAAAAATATAATGTTCTTACCATCAAATACTTTTACTCCATATCTTGTTGCCTTTTTTGTATTTTTTTTTGGGGGGGGGGTTGTTTTCGAGTAGTTTTTATTTCATCCTTGGTTGGTTCAGCGACACACTCCGCCATTTTGTTTTTCTCTACTCACGGTATATGAGCTGATTGGCTAGTCAGCTACTAAGCTATCAGAGCACACAATTACTCATATCCAGTGAATGTGGACAGAATAATTAACAGAAGGCTCAGTGAATATTGGTGAATAATAACTGAGATGCAGTAGAGGTTATTGTTCACCAATATTTCACTGAGCCTGAGGCAGATAATTGTTTTAGTGTAAATACACAGGTGACTGTTTAAAAACTAGATAGAACTCGATGCCAACGGCGTCGATGGGATGCCTCCGCCCGGTAGACTACACGTCTTATTAAGTTGTGATTTGGGGATGGACATTTGACCTCACAGTAATCTTGACCTGGTGAAATTACTTGCATCAGCCTTGGAGATATTGTGTTCACGAGGTTTTCAGACAGACATTTGACCTCACAGTGACCTTGACCTTAGACCTTTTGATCTCAAAATCTAAATCAGTTCATGTTTGTCCCAAAGCGCACAAATGGTGAAAGTCTGGTGAAATTCCTTTCATTAGCCTTTGAGATATCGCGTTCACAAGGTTTCGGGACAGACGCATGCACGCACGCATGGGCAACCCGAAAACATAATGCCTCCTGCACCTTACAGTGGCGGAGGCATAAAAAAAAAAATTTTTCAAACTTCAAAAGTGGCATGAAAATGTAAGAAAGGCACGACACAGACTTGTCACTTATCTACGCCGAGTCACATAAAATACTTTGTTTCGAAAGAGATAAAATAAAAATCACAATTCCACCTGATCTTTGAATAGTTTTAGACCAAACTTCGTAGCATTTTTAGTGCTTTTAGGAACAGCATTTTCTTTCATTATTTGTAATTCTTCCTCCCTTACGGTGACAAAACGATTGGCCGCCATTTTGCCCAGTTGCTCGAGGTGATTATCGAGAAATAGTCCGAATTTCTTGGCCAATCAATCAGCGTACGTAATTTTCTATAATCTCCTCCGTATTTATAGCGAGGAAGAATATCCTTGTTTGATGAGGAACCTGCTCAGTCATGGTGCCTTGTAAGGGGCAATTTGTAATAACTTTACTTCCCACCTTGGGATATTCAGCAGGTGAAGCAGAAAAAACACTCAGTGCGTTTACATGCACATCCAAATCGAGCTACTGTCGGTAATCGAGCAAAGGGTCCCAGCAGAGGTGCCAGAGAAATCCAATCCTACATGCACACAAGGAAATCGAGCTATTGTGTGAGGTACATTGTGCACCCGAGCCACAGGTGGCGCTGGTTGTCGTCATGAAGGAGTGATTTCCACTTTACATTCACACCACGTCATTGCCACCTGTTGGCTACAAACTGTCCTGCGCAGACCACTGTTTTGTAAGACAACTTATTTTGCACAATTGTGACCCCTCACCGAATCCAGGGACACGTCGGCCGAAACGAATCCGAGATAATCGCAAAAGAAGCTTTTTTTTTCGAAACTTGTGATTTTTGTTTTTTTCCATCATGTGCAAGTTGAGATCTTGAAGAATGCAATCAGTATTTCAGATAATAGATTGTTTTGTTGGAAAAGCATACATTTTTTGTTGCAAATTGTCTCGTTTTTGTCAGGACTGTAGCCTGCTGGGGGGTGTGGGTAAATTATCATATGGGCCATTCACATGATGATTTAAGTCTTTTGTTTGTTTTTTTTTTGCGAATCAGCTGTATGATCCGAGCTGAGCGCATGGCTACTTAAGCTGCATACAGGCGTGTGATTTCACTATGGAATGAGCAAGCTAAACAGAGCGCAGAGGAGCTGAAACACCGCGAAGCAAACAGACACACGGTATTTACATCGGAGATAACCATTTCTAGCAAAAAAAAAAAAACGCAACCTCATTTTCCAGATTGAATGGAATACTTGAATGATCGGATGATACACGGACCGTTCTAGGACTACATTCCATCGGAGGCATTGGTGTGTGCAAGGCGCCGTTTCTCTTTCTGATGGGGTGAGTTTATTAATCTAAGGCTGTGTGGTTATTTTTGCATGTAACGGAGTGTGTTGTGGTTTGGTTAAGCCTAGGTCACAACCGGACGTACGATTTTTTGGCCGTGCGATTTTTGGCGTTTCCCAAATCGCTGCGTTTTTTTTTTTTTGTTCACGGAGAAAGATGCGCGTTGGCCGTAAGTTTGTCTTGCAACCTGAAAAAAACGTAAGCACCCGTAGAGTTTGTTTGACATGACAAAGAACCTCTGCGGCCGGTCTGCGGCTCGAAAATCAGCACATCACACGCGCGCTCTTGTGTGTTTCATGCGCGCTCTCGTGCGTTTCTTGCGTTTTTTGCATGTAGACCGGCTGTAGGAGCACGGTACGGCCGGTTGTGACCGAGGCTTTACATGAAACTAGTGTTGTGTTAGTTGTGTCATCATCATGCTATCTTTCTTTCTTACGGTGTGAGTAATTTTTCAACCACAAAACGTTAAAGTATACTTTAGGACTTATTTTTGTACTTCATAATTGTTTTGGGCATACTTTGCATGGAAGGAAAATTGACGTGGTGATCTTTGTTTACATGAAAGTAGTATCGTGCTAGCTAGTAGGGGGTAGAGCTTTCCTTAATGTCATGCAGATGAGCAGCATTATGTGCCCGCCCTACACCCAGAGTAGCTGAGATGGAAAACTTTGAGGGCGATTTTCTCCCTTTTCTGTTTTAAGAAGTATACACTTTCAAAAGGCCACACATTCTTCAAATATTGTCAGATCTCCACATGGAAGGCATCATTGGAAAGCTTAGAAACTGTACTTTCTGAATCTGTCAATAACTCAAAATGTCCCCGGGCAGACACGTGTCCCTGGATTCTGTTTTCTGACACAATTGTATATTTTTCTAAAGTCCATTTTTTGCTTACAATTTAACTTATGTCTTAATAAACACACAAAAAGTTCAATTGTTTTTTGTCTCCTTGTTCCTCCTGACCTCTTCTGCTGCTTGCTACTACTACTGTTGTCATGCCGACCGAGGCTGTTGTGTTTCCCGCTTGTGGTCTCGTCACTCCCGGAAGGGAAGTAAGTAGCTCGACTACGTAGCTCGATAGGGTTTACATGCACTAAGTAGCTCAGCTACAATCGCATAATCTAGGTTGCGTAGCTCGATTACGAGAAATCCAGTTCGGTTCGGTTCCAGCCGAGCTAAGGTGTATCCATGGCATTTAGAACTTCGATTTCAGTCGAGCTATGGCAGAAATTCGATTTTCTCTATGTGCATGTAAACGCACTCACTGACGCCTTGACAAAAGTGTTTCTTTTGTTTGCTCGCTCAGAGGATATAAAGCTCATAAAAAAGTTACTTTAACAACACTTTTACAGTTATTGGCCCGAGTTGCTTTTACTGTGAACTTCAAACATTAATGCCACATTCTGGACTGAAACTACAGCGCAGCAACAGGCAACAGCTAATGTCAGAGTAAACTCTAATGCGGATGATCACCTTCTCAAAACAGCGTTCAGTACAGTTAGTGTTGTAGATTTAACACTACTTTGTCTGTATATTAACCAGGGCTTTGAACCAGAATTTTTTTCCTATTGGTTCGTTCCGAACAGAAACGGAATTTTAACGTTTCCGGTTTTGGGTTCCACCATTAAATAGACGTTCCCGAACCGGTTAGAACAAAAAAAAATTTGTTCCCGGAACGGTTAATTACGTTCCCTGTCAGCTGTTTAACAAATGGCTATAAAGTTATGTCTCTGTCTCATCCAGCTTAAGCCAAATGTAGGCTAATTCTATTACAACCTTCATTAAATAAGACAAGAAATAATTCAAAACAATTATTATTTCAAATGTTGGCGATTTGGATTCTCAGTATGTCTTCCCATCTACACAAACAGAAAAAGTGCCAAAAATGAAAGAGAATTCGTTTAGTGTGTTACCAAAGGCGAGTCAGGCCCTGTGCATTGATAGGCTAACAGAGGTTAACGTCATTTAATGTTCGCGAGCCTCTCATTAACGTGGACAAATATATTGATATCATGTTTGAAATTGACATTTTTGAATAACGATAGACTGCAATATTCACCTCTTATTTAAGATGTGGAGACGTGATAGTAGTCTACCCTCCCGCTCTCTCCATTCAGTCAGCGAACGTCACACAGGAAGTGAACCCCAGCGGGTCATAGAAACTTGCGCAGGAGAAGAATGACTTTTTTATTTGTAGGCTACGGAAACTTTGAGGAACGAAATAAAAACCGGTATTAACCGGTTACCATTATTTTTAATAAGCGTTTCTGTTCCGGAACATAAAAAATAATAAAGTTTCTGGTTTCGTTTCTGTTCCATGTAAAATAGAAAAAGTTCCCGGTTTTCATTTTCGTTCCTTGAACCGGTTCAAAGCCCTGATATTAACTGACCTAAAGCCAATACTGCTATAAACCAATTTACTTTTACACTGGTCACAGTGTGCACGGCCGTGTTGATTTCACGTCACTCCATAAAGGAACTGGGAGTTGAGAAGACTACTCCAAGTTGACGAGTTGAAGTTATAAGGTGAGGGGTGTTTTCGGTAGTTTTTACGAGTTGTGGGCAGGGAATTATGTTGCAACTTCGCCTCGAACATAAACTACCTACCAAAGTAAACTTCTGGTCATCGATAAAACAAACCACACACACACACAAAATATCTCACGCTGTTCATTTTTTACCCGAACCAACACACACACACAATAATCACAACCCCTGAACCTGAAGGCAGCATCGGCAAAACCGTGCCATATAGAAAATGCTGCATTCTGGAGATTGGAGTCCAGTATTTGCTGCGAGTGAGAAAAGAAACTCTTGCTCTTTTTTTCTGGAGCTACCAGATAAGTGTTATTCCTTATCTCTGAAATTGTTTTTTTTCTCCTAATAAATTTTTTTTTTTTAAAGTCAGTGTAACTGCTTTTGTAATGTCAACTTGTGACACCAGCGTGACAGACAATTGCAAAATTCTCAAGCGAATAATGAAAACACAGCACCAACTAACAAACAAATAAACACCATAAACACTAAGCACATCGCAAATATTCCAATACAGTAGAGCACCGTTATAACACGGTAGTTGGGATCCAAAGAATCCGACAGTGTTATGAGTGAATCCGTGTTATAACGGTATGGAAAAATCTGGCATGGCTCGAGTAGAAAACATTCTACAAGCTTTATTTTTTAGATAAACCAGTCCCCTGAAAATACCCAATGAAGAAACTGCAAGAACTGTTACCATGCTGATAACCATTTTTTTTTTTTAATTGTTGAATGTCAATGTAAGAAATAACATGTACCGTATTTTCCGGACTATACGTCGCTCCGGAGTTTAAGTCGCATCAGCCAAAAAATGCATTATGAAGACGAAAAAAACATATATACGTCGCACCGGACTATAAGTCGCACTTTTTTGAAGGGTTATTCTATCCATAGAATCTGTGATTGTATCTGATAAGCGGCGCGTGGTTACTGCGCGACTGCATTGTTTATTTAATAAACGAACAGCTGAGCAGTGATAACGCGCCCTTTGCCCTGCAAGTAGCCTAGTCTGATTATTTTAAATATCTACTACTATCTTTAATACTATCACTATCGTTATTACTAATAGCCTATATTATTATTATAACTAATATTAGTAACCTATTACTGATGCATTAATCAGTTTGCTTTTAGAATATTTTTACCGGTAGGGCTTATTATCGCCCCATGGCTCTTTCATCTGTGTTATTAAAGCTGTAGTCATCATCGAGGAGTGTCATTCTTCATTTTTGTCGAATTTTATTTCATCAAATCAGAGGTCAAGTAGGCTATAGGTATATCATCTCCAAAGACAGGTACGGTAGTAAAAACAACCGTCTAGTGAAAAAAAAAACAACAACAACAACCGCTTTTAAATCCCCTACTTAAATCCTTAAAATGAGTCATTTAACTCATGTCTTGTGTGATCTGATCTCCAATGGTGAAATAAACCGGTTGTGATGAGTACAGTCTGTTATTTTAGAAGATAAATGTAATATATAATTTAATATATAGACTAATAAAAATTAATATTTTATAATATAATATCACGACATATTACTGTCTGTAACTGTGTCACTAAAGCGTTTTCTAAGATCATAATGTCTGATATTATTATTATTTTACACACACAATAAGCGCATGTGCGTAAAGTTATAGTAAACCATCCCCCGCCTTTTTTTTTTTTTTGAGTCGCCGGACCCACCCACCTCCTGCGTTCCGGGACCTCCCACTTCACAAATTAAGCACTGCCTAAAATCACTACATAACTTATTTAAATAACTATAGGCCTATCATTAATAATAAAACACAGGTCAATCAAGTTTATCAAGCTGATGATTTCACTCCAAATCAGCAAATCCATTGAATTCCTCATCCTCGGTGTCGCTTCTGAACAACTCTGCCAACTCCAGCGGCAGATGAAGCGCCGTTTCCTCTTCTTCTGCGTGGCTGTCGTCAGACTCAGCATCAGCTCCAGTTATTCCGCGGTGAAAAAAAAAAAAAAACATATATACGTCGCACTGGAGTATAAGTCGCATTGCCAGCCGAACCATGAAAAAAAGTGCGACTTATAGTCCGAAAAATACGGTAATAAAATATCTTGCTGCCCGTCACATTCGCACTGATTCCATGCACCTGTCCTGGATTAGAGCAATGGATGCTTATGTATGTTATTTAAATACATTTTTTACATGCATAATATACATTTACTCTTTACCACACACATTTTTTCTAAAGCGACATCCCATGCTTGCATTGCAAAGTATCAAAAATACTAGTTTTGGCCTGCTCTGAACAATTGTAAGTGTAATTCTATCTAGCGTAATAGCACCACCGAGGTAATTACAAGTCATTATAAAATTACAATAGCAGTGAGAATATGGACAATTGTGTAATAATTAACTGCATGTAATAAGTACATGAGAAGTGTTCAAAGAATAGAACAATAATCATCATGCAGCAAGTGTAGTTCAGGCATAGTGCATAAAACAGCACATTTTATTCCTCGGTTTTACTGAAAAAGTCTGCAACTTTCATTCGTTAATCTGGTGCAGGCCTGTAGTCGGATGAAACGAAGCATGTTTATTAGATGCGCGACATTCACTGCAGACGTATCGTTGCATTCAGACCATCTTGATGCATTTTCAATAGGGCTGTAACAATATGCGTATCGAGATCGAAATCGCGATACGCAGAGCCACGATCCGTGTCGCGATACAAGAAGGCAGAATCGTGGTACACCCTTTCAAACTTCTCCTCAGCCCAAAAACAGAGGCGCTTCCAAACTTCAATTTATGAATACTTTACTTTTTATTTAAATTACATTTTAAACTTAATTAAATTACTTTTATTTTTTTATATCTATTAGTAAGTCGTTTTTTCGCCGACCTGCGACAATCTTCTGCGAGTCACGCAACGTCCACACTCGCCACTGGCAGAGCATTCATTTCTTTTAAGCGGTCGCCATTCTGGTTGCGACGCGGGGAGCGAATCTGTAAACAAGCAGCTCATTGGCTGGCTAGGTGTGCCACAAGCCAATCACAATCACTTGACCGGAAAGGCATGCAGTGTTGCCAGATTGGGCGGGTTTAGGTGCTTTTTGGCTGGTTTTGAACATATTTTGGGGTGGAAAACGTTAGCAATATCTGGCAACACCGAAGGCATGTCTGCTTGGGCGGAAGCCTTCTGCGGTAGTTACATTTTGACACGCGAGCAATGTTTCACCATAAAAATTCCGTAATTTCCATCTGTTTTCCGCGATCACAGAAAATCATTGGCCCTATGAGAGTGAGACAGTGAGAGAGCCACCCCCCAAAAAAAAATCTTAACGGATTTGCACGATTTGGAAAAATGACATTTTCAGAACCGAAAAAAACAGAGCTTCCGGCTCAACAGTATTATTTTGAGAAATAAAACAATCTTTGGATATACATTTGTTCATTTTTGTATACATATTACTCATTCTCTGCAGTGGTCTGAATTATTTGTTATTAAATAGTTAATGTAAGTAAGTAAATGTTAATAAGTCAAATTTACTACTTTAAAAAAAACATTTTTAAAAAAATCGTGGGTGTATCGAATCGTGGGTCAAAAATTGCGATACGAATTGAATCGTGAGTTGGGTGTATCGTTACAGCCCTAATTTTCAAGTAACTCTTCTTCTGAGTCTGAGACTGTTGAGTTCTTGAATGCAGCGGCATAAAGTTAAGTTCTGAGAGCCATGAGCTGACCATGTTACAATGGTTTTCGGGTAATCAGCCCTCCTTCGAAATACATGAACACGCACTGCCTGACTACTGCCTGAAAATGCAGCCATGAGAGAGAGAGAGAGAGAGAGAGAGAGAGAGAGAGAGAGAGAGAGAGAGAAAGCACATTGGGGGAGCATCACAATTATATCCAACTACCTCATTCACATGTCAGAACACGGCCAACTTTATCATATTGAATGTAAACAACAAACATGGCTATCGTTATTACTCACAGCTGTTGATTAGCTCGCTAGCTGTAGCGATATGTCTGCCTAGCCTCGTGGAAGACTTCGGTCACGCACACGTGCAGGTGCGAAATGACTGGATGGGCTTGTCACAGCCCTGTGACATTTTTTTTTTCCTTTTTTCGTCAGAGCATTTGATTTATTCGTTGCTTTCAGGATGTAAAAAGAATTTCAAGAAATATTAAACAAAAACGCTTCTGAAATAAAATCACCTCCCCTAGCTTTACGAGTTTCACAGGAGAGTTTTCCTTTAAAAGATGCAGAACACTGGAAACTGCATGCACAGTAGACCTCCTCGGACTCAAGATCTGAACTGAAATGGGTAAACACAAATATAAAATGGTGGTCACTAGTATCGCTACCAGTGCGGCCAGTAATACAATTTGGACCAAAATAGATAAATAAATATATCCCTCCTTGATAAAAGGGCAAGTGTCCATGATTACTCTCGCAAATCATCTTTCAAAGTTTGGTAAATGAAGGTTTCAATGCTACAGCGCACACAACTACCAAACAATGTGAATTTGTTTGTAAATTTAATAATTCTTGCTTCCTGAAGTCTGGGAAAAGAATGAAATGATAGTAGTCTATCAGTTGAATTGTTATTGCAGCCATAAGCTGCGCAATAATGTCCCATTTTGAGCTACATCTCAGAGTCTGTAGTTCATGAATACAGATAATCCATACAAACATATGAGGCGTACGGAAGCCGCGAGAGGCCCTTCATATAATCTTTTTTTATTCACCTTGTTATCCCGAGATAACGACATAATTAATTCAGGATCTCGAGAAAACAACACAATTCGAGATCTCGAGAAAACAAAACAATTATTCCGTGATCTCGAGAAAACAACACAATTCGAGATCTCAAGACAATTATTCCGTGATCTCGAGAAAACAGCTGAGATTTCTAGCAGAGCTGCGCCCCCTGTGGGTCAGACAACGAAGACTTAGAAATTGGCGGACATGGAACAGAGCAGAAATGGCTTTTGCCTGGGGGGGGGGGGGGGGTCTTCTGCGGAGGTGCCACGGACTAATTTTGAAATCTACTTAGCTGTTCTGCATACCATAACAGAGTGTAGCGGTAGGCTAGCTAGCTAGCTATATAGCAAACGTGCTATAATGTTTAAAAAAAACAAGAACAATTAAAACATATAATCTTTATAAACGTCGACCTATGTTAAAACTTGCTTTACTGTGTTTGTCAGTGAACAGAGTCTCTGGAGGAAAATAGCGAAGCGAGTGCGTCGTGTTTACCTTCCTGACGCCTTTGTAGATGTAGAAGTAGAGCTCCCGGCCCACATTGAAGCAGATTCTGTCGCCGTTGCCCGACTGGTCATTAACGTTCACGAAAGAGACTTTGACAGGATTTGAGCCTTGAGAATTAAAAGGCACCCGGTTGGGGCGGCTATATTCGGAGTGTGTGAGGAGTTTGTACGCGCCTTCTCGGGTAGTGAACTGAGTTTTAATTTCGTTCATCTCCTTCCCTCCTCCCTCCGCCGCCATCTTTGAAATTTGCATTCATCCTTCTCCAGGCCCGGATCTTACGCGTTGCGCATGCGCAATACCGTTAAACCGACACTGCACAGCGGATACGGAATTTTTTCTGTCACTAGCAGGTGTCGGAGGAGAGCGGAGGCTTTCTCAGACTGGATAATGTTGTGGTTTCATGGTGTTTGTGAATTTTTGAAGTGCCTTTTTTCCAGACAGAGAATCTATAAAACATCTCATCCTTCGACTTTCTTCAGTACTGAAAGCCTAAGTTTATCAAGCACGCGCACGCCTGCTGTTTTCACTGTACAGTAAATGACCAGGACAGAAGAAGCCCAGTTCCAGACATGTCAACCTTTAGTTCCCCATGCCCTTACAAAATCTCTACTTTTCCCTTACATACAGCCCTTATACACGAGAAAAAATTCCAATATATACAGTGCCTTGTGGGCGGCACGGTGGTGTAGTGGTTAGCGCTGTCGCCTCACAGCAAGAAGGTCCTGGGTTCGAGCCTCAGGGCCGGCGAGGGCCTTTCTGTGCGGAGTTTGCATGTTCTCCCCGTGTCTGCATGGGTTTCCTCCGGGTGCTCCGGTTTCCCCCACAGTCCAAAGACATGCAGGTTAGGTTAACTGGTGACTCTAAATTGACCGTAGGTGTGAATGGTTGTCTGTGTCTATGTGTCAGCCCTGTGATGACCTGGCGACTTGTCCAGGGTGTACCCCGCCTTTCACCCGTAGTCAGCTGGGATAGGCTCCAGCTTGCCTGCGACCCTGTAGAACAGGGTAAAGTGGCTAGAGATGATGAGACAAGACAGTGCCTTGCAAAAGTATTCATACCCCTTGAACTTTTTCACATTTTTCCACCTTACAACCACGAACTTAAAAGTTTTGAGATTTTATGTGATAGACCAACACAGTAGCACATAATTGTGAAGTGAAACGAAAATGATAAATGGTCTTCAAAAATTTAAACAAATAAAAATCTGAAAAGGGCGGCACGGTGGTGTAGTGGTTAGCGCTGTCGCCTCACAGCAAGAAGGTCCAGGTTCGAGCCCCGTGGCCGGCGAGGGCCTTTCTGTGTGGAGTTTGCATGTTCTCCCCGTGTCCGCGTGGGTTTCCTCCAGGTGCTCCGGTTTCCCCCACAGTCCAAAGACATGTAGGTTAGGTTAACTGGTGACTCTAAATTGACCGTAGGTGTGAATGTGAGTGTGAATGGTTGTTTGTGTGTCAGCCCTGTGATGACCTGGCGACTTGTCCAGGGTGTACCCCGCCTTTCGCCCGTAGTCAGCTGGGATAGGCTCCAGCTTGCCTGTGACCCTGTAGAACAGGATAAAGCGGCTAGAGATAATGAGATGAGAAAAATGTGATGTGCATTAGTATTCAGCCCCCCTGCGTCAATACTTTGTAGAGCCACCTTTTGCTGCAATTACAGCTGCAAGTCTTTTGTGGTATGTCTCTACCAGCTTTGCACATCCAGACACTGAAATTTTTTGCCCATTCTTCTTTGCAAAATAGCTCAAGCTCAGCCAGATTGGATGGAGAGCGTCTGTGAACAGCAATTTTCAAGTCTTGCCACAGATGCTCAATGGGATTTAGGTCTGGACTTTGACTGGGCCATTCTAACACATGAATATTCTTTGATCTAAACCATTCCATTGTAGCTCTGGCTGTATGTTTAGGGTCATTGTCTTGCTGGAAGGTGAATCTCCTTTCCAGTCTCAAGTCTTTTGCAGCCTCCAACAGGTTTTCTTCCAGGATTGCCCTGTATTTAGCTCCATCCATCTTCCCATCAACTCTGGCCAGCTTCCCTGTCCCTGCTGAAGAAAAGCATCCCCATAGCATGATGCTGCCACCACCATGTTTTACAGTGGGGATGGTGTGTGCAGGGTGATGAGCAGTGCTAGTTTTCCGCCACACACAGCACTTTGCATTTAGGCCAAAAAGTTCAACTTTGGTCTCATCTGACCAAAGCACCTTCTTCCACATGTTTGCTGTGTCCCCTACATGGCTTCTTATGCCTGTCTTTCAACAATGGCTTTCTTCTTGCCACTCTTCCAAAAAGGCCAGATTTGTGGAGTGTACGACTTATAGTTGTCCTGTGCACAGATTCTCCCACCTGAGCTGTGGATTTCTGCAGCTCCTCCAGAGTGATCATGGGCCACTTGGCTGCTTCTCTGACCAGTGCTCTCCTTGCTCGCTCTGTCAGTTTAGGTGGACGGCCATGTTTTGGTAGGTTTGCAGTTGTGCCATACTTTTTCCATTTTTGAATGATGGATTGAACAGTGCTTCTTGAGATGTTCAGAGCTTGGGATATTTTTTTATAACCTAACCCGGCTTTAAACTTCTCCAGAACTTTATCCCTGACCTGTCTGGTGAGTTCTTTGGTCTTCATGATGCTGTTTGTTCTTCAGTGTTCTCTAACAAACCACTGAGGCCTTCACAGAACAAGTGTATTTATGCTGAGAGTAAATTACACACAGTAGTGTTAGGACTAGGACTGTTTTGGCCTCTAGAGGCCACTGTTATTTCCTTTTCGTGTCATGTTTATTTTGGCCTCTAGAGGCCGCCACTGTTCCTGTGTTTTGTGTTTGTGTTAATTGCCTGTTTAGTCCTGATTATCTTCACCTGTGTTCAATTTAGTTTGTGTATTTATACCCCCTGAGTTCAGTCCTCTTGTCACGGAGTCTTTGTGCTGTTATGTTTATCTCCAGTTTCCTCTGTACTGTGTGCTTTGTTTTGCACTTTGCTTTGCTTTTGGATTTAGTAGTGACTGTGTTTTTGGATCTTCTGAGCTTTTGCATTTTTGCCTTTTCCTTTTTGGACTTTGAACTTTTGGATATTTTATTTTTCCCTTTGTCTTCCCAGTGTTGGATTATACTCTTTTTTTTGTTTGTTTTTTGTTTTGCCCTGGATTGTATATAGTGTATATAGTATAAATAAACCTTTTGATACTTTTTCTACTTCCGCCTCACGCCTCTGCATTTGAGTCATCCTAGTGGGGGTTTGCTGGATTATCACACCAATGAACCAGGTTCGAATCCCAGCAAAACCCTAACAGAAAGACTCTGTCATGACCGACTCAGCAGAGGCTGCTTCAACTGTCTACCCGGCCAACCTTCAGGGAATTACGGCAGCTTTGACACGCTTCGGAGCGACCATGGACGCTCATGGACATATGCTCACCAGCCAACATGAGGCCCTTGCTCGCCATGAGGAACTGCTTCAGCAAATTGGGAAAACCCTGGCACAGCTGACATCTCTGCCTGCATCTCCTGATCCAGCTCCTGCTCCTGTGCCTCCTGCCATGCTGCCTTCTTCACCTCGCGAACCCAGCCTTCCTGCACCACAGAGGTACGACGGCAAGCACAGTGAGTGCCGAGAGTTCCTTACCCAGTGTCAACTCACCTTTGAGCTTCAGCCTACCACCTACACTACGGATCACCGCAAGATTGCCTTTGTGATCACCTTATTAGCTGGTAAGGCGCGAGCTATCTGGCAAAGACAGGGACCTGAGTGCCTTGATTTCCAGCTGTTTTCTGAAGAGAGGCTTCGGGTCTTCGATCAGGCGGACATCAGTACCGACGCAGCCCAAAAGCTCATGTCCATCCGGCAAGGAGGAAGCGTCGCAGATTACGCCGTCTCGTTCCGAACGCTCGCAGCAGTAAGTGGATGGAATGAGACTGCCCTGGTGTCAGCCTTCCACCATGGTCTGTCTGACCCCATCAAGGACGGTCTGGCCTCTATTGGATGCCCAAGTGACCTTGAAACCCTCATCTCACATACTATTCGTCTGGACAACAGGATGAGAGAACGCCACCAAGCCTTGAGCCCCCCCAGCCTCCCTACCTCTACCTGGAAACCGTCTACCTCCTTCAGTGACTGTCCAGAACCCATGCAAGTGGGTCGTACTCGCCTCTCCGCATCTGAGAGGGAGCGCAGAAGGAGGGACAAGTGCTGCATCTACTGTGGCAAGGCTGGTCACTTCCAAGCATCATGTCCCGAACTCTTGGGAAAAGGACCGCCCCGTCCAGCCGAGGGAGGGTTGTGACGGGGCCTACCCTCTCTCCCGGACTCCCTGGCCAAGGAATCTACATCCCGGTCTCCATTTCCTGGGGTGAGTCTGTCCACTCTTGTCAAGCTTTGTTAGACTCAGGGGCGGCTGGGAACTTTATGGATATTCACTTCGCCCAAAGCATCAATATTCCGACTGCACCTCTTGAAGTCCCACTGTCTGTGTCTGCCCTCGATGGCCAAGCGTTAGGTGATGGAAGAGTCACCCAAGTTACTTCTCCAGTCTTCCTCCAGTCTCAAGGTCACAAGGAAGAAATATTCCTGCACCTGATTCCTTCACCTGAGTTCCCAGTTATTCTAGGCCTTCCTTGGCTTACTCACCACAACCCTTGCATAGACTGGGTAACAAGCCAGGTTGTGGAATGGGGCCCTGCATGCCATGCCTCTTGTCTGCTCTCTAGCTCTCCTGTGTCTCCTGCCGAGCCCCCTGATCTCACTGAGTTATCTCAAGTTCCCACAGAGTACTGGGATCTCAAGGAGGTATTCAGCAAGAGCAGGGCCGCCGTTCTTCCGCCGCACCGGGCCTACGACTGTGCCATCGACTTGCTCCCTGGGACTACCCCTCCTCGTGGCAGACTGTTTTCCCTCTCTCAGCCAGAACGCAAGGCCATGGAGGAATACCTCAAAGATGCCCTGGTCTCTGGGTTCATTCGACCCTCCACCTCACCTGCTGGTGCCGGCTTCTTCTTTGTCGGCAAGAAGGATGGGGGGCTCCGACCATGTATTGACTACAGGGGCCTGAACAAGATCACTGTGCGCAACCGATATCCCCTTCCGCTGATGTCCACTGCTTTCGACCTGCTCCAAGGCGCCACCGTCTTCACCAAGTTGGACCTACGGAACGCATACCACCTCATCCGTATCCGACAGGGAGACGAGTGGAAGACTGCCTTTAACACCCCGTCTGGGCACTACGAATACCAGGTGATGCCCTTCGGACTCACCAACGCACCAGCTGTTTTTCAGGCCCTAATCAACGACGTCTTAAGGGACATGATTAACCTGTACGTTTTTGTCTACCTCGACGACATCCTTATCTTTTCCAAGACCATGCAGGAGCACCGCCACCATGTCCGCCAGGTTCTCCAGAGGCTGCTACAGAACAATCTGTTCGCCAAGGCCCAGAAATGCGAATTTCATGTTCCCGAGGTCTCCTTTCTGGGATTTATTGTACGGACAGGCCAACTCCAAATGGACCCTGCCAAGACCCTGGCCGTCCGGGACTGGCCTACTCCCAAGTCCGTTAAGGAGGTTCAGCGGTTCTTAGGATTCGCTAACTTCTACCGCAAGTTCATCAGGAACTTCAGTTCTGTAGCAGCACCCATGTCAGACCTCACCAAAGGGACAAGTGGATCTTATGGCTGGTCTCCTCAGGCGGAAAAGGCGTTCAAAGACCTCAAGGACCGCTTCTGCACGGCACCCATTCTGGTCCTCCCGGACACCTCCCAACCATTCATCGTGGAGGTGGACGCCTCAGACAGTGGTGTCGGCGCGGTGCTCTCTCAACGTTCGGAAGGAAAGCTGCACCCCTGCGCTTACTTCTCCCACCGCCTGAGTCCTGCGGAGTCCCGGTACGATGTGGGGGATCGAGAACTGCTAGCGGTCAAACTGGCCCTTGAGGAGTGGAGGCACTGGCTGGAGGGAGCGCAACATCCATTCCTGGTTTGGACTGACCACAAGAACCTGGAGTACTCCAGCAAGCCAAGAGACTGAACCCTCGACAGGCTAGGTGGGCCCTGTTTTTCAGTCGGTTTGACTTCACCCTCTCGTACCGCCCCGGCTCCAAGAACACCAAACCTGACGCACTGTCCAGGCTGTTCTCTGCCACTAACAGGGAGAATGAAGTTGGGCCTATTATCCCTGTGTCCCGGATTGTGGCCCCTGTCCGCTGGGGTATTGAGGAGGCTGTCCGACGAGCCCAACGCCAGGACCCCGGTCCTGGGACGGGGCCACCGGGCCTCTTGTACGTCCCACATCAAGCCCGGGCCAAGGTTCTCCAGTGGGGTCACTCTTCCCCTCTCACCGCCCACCCGGGAGCTCGGAGGACCCTGGACTTCCTGAAAAGACGCTTCTGGTGGCCTAACATGGAGAAGGAAGTAAGGTCATTTGTCCTGTCCTGTGAGGTTTGCACCAGAACCAAGAACCCACGACAGCGTCCCCAGGGTCTTCTGCATCCTCTGACCATTCCTCGGCATCCCTGGTCCCACGTGGCAGTCGACTTCATCACGGGTCTCCCTGAGTCACAAGGTAACACGGTCATTTTGGTCATAGTTGACAGATTCTCCAAGGCCTGCCGCTTCATACCACTGTGCAAACTCCCCTCTGCTCTTGAAACAGCGAAACTTATGTTTAATCATGTCTTCCGAGTCTTTGGTCTTCCACAGGACATCGTCTCAGACCGAGGGCCCCAGTTCTCCTCCCGAGTGTGGCACGGGTTCTGCAAGGTCATCGGAGCCACTGCCAGCCTCTCCTCTGGGTTTCACCCACAGTCCAATGGTCAGATGGAGAGGCTCAACCAGGACCTGGAAACCACCCTGCGAGGCCTGGCTATGGATAACCCGACATCGTGGAGCACCTGGCTGCCATGGGCGGAGTACGCCCACAACACCCTGCAGTCATCGGCCACCAAGCTGTCACCATTCCAGTGCCAATTCGGGTTCCAGCCACCTCTGTTCCCGACCAGGAGGAGGATGCGGGGGTACCCTCGGTCAACCAATATGTGAGACGGTGTCGCAAGACCTGGAGCAAGGTCAGGAAGACCCTCATACAGACCTCCAGAACCAACCAGACTCAGGCCAACCGCCATAGAAGACCTGCACACGCTTTCCGCCCTGGGCAGCGGGTTTGGCTGTCCACTAAGGACCTTCTGCTGCGGGTGGAGAACCGCAAGCTTGCTCCTCACTACATTGGCCCCTTCAAGGTGGTGCGCAGGGTGAACCCTGTCTCCTACCGGCTCCAGTTGCCCCGGACTCTGAGGATCAACCCCACTTTCCATGTTTCCCTGTTGCGGCCCGTACTGATGTCTACGTATGCCCCTGCCCCTAGGAACCCCCCACCCCCCCCCCGCATCTTCCAGGGGCAGACTGTGTTCACTGTGCATCGCCTGCTTGACTCCCGCCGGGTCTGCGGCGGGTTGCAATATCTGGTGGACTGGGAGGGCTATGGTCCTGAGGAGCGCTGCTGGGTTCCTGCTCGGGATGTCCTAGATAAAGAACTGTGTCGGGACTTCCATTCGGCCCATCCGGATCGCCCTGGGAACGTCAGGAGACGCTCCTAGAGGGGGGGGTCCTGTTAGGACTAGGACTGTTTTGGCCTCTAGAGGCCGCTGTTATTTCCTTTTCATGTCATGTTTATTTTGGCCTTTAGAGGCCGCCACTGTTCCTGTGTTTTGTGTTTGTGTTAATTGCCTGTTTAGTCCTGGTTATCTTCACCTGTGTTCAATTTAGTTTGTGTATTTATACCCCCTGAGTTCAGTCCTCTTGTCACGGAGTCTTTGTGCTGTTATGTTTATCTCCAGTTTCCTCTGTACTGTGTGCTTTGTTTTGCACTTTGCTTTGCTTTTGGATTTAGTAGTGACTGTGTTTTTGGATCTTCTGAGCTTTTGCATTTTTGCCTTTTCCTTTTTGGACTTTGAACTTTTGGATATTTTATTTTTCCCTTTGTCTTCCCAGTGTTGGATTATACTCTTTGGTTTGTTTGTTTTTTGCCCTGGATTGTATATAGTGTATATAGTATAAATAAACCTTTTGATACTTTTTCTACTTCCGCCTCACGCCTCTGCATTTGAGTCATCCTAGTGGGGGTTTGCTGGATTATCACACCAATGAACCAGGTTTGAATCCCAGCAAAACCCTAACAAGTAGGACTCTATTAACTAATTAGATGACTTCTGAAGGCAACTGATTGCACTGGATTGTATTTAGAGGTATCAGAGTACAGGGGGCTGAATACTAATGCACACCACATTTTTCAGATTTTTATTTGTTTAAAATTTTGAAGACCATTTATCATTTTCATTTCACTTCACAATTATGTGCTACTCTGTGTTGGTCTATCACATAAAATCTCAATAAAAAACTTTTAAGTTCATGGTTGTAAGGTGGAAAAATGTGAAAAAGTTCAAGAGGTATGAATACTTTTGCAAGGCACTGTAACCCAAAGCACCGATTGTTTTATTCCACATTATACACTCCTATTGTAATAGGCATATTTATCACACTGCATCAAGTTAAAGGGATCAAATAAGCATGGACTGAATAAAAAGAAATTTAGATGCCAGAGAAAATAACTGAATTAAAAAGGACTATATGTACTGTCAAGTAAACAATTATCTACTAAAGAGAATGACTGAACTATAAACTTAATTATTTAATATACGTTGTATCAGTAATACCAGAATTATTCATGTAAATTTTGCAAATAAAATGTATTAATATTAAATAGTTCATAAAAATGACACAAAATTCTATTTGACAAGTGTTGACATCACCTACAATATTATACTCCACCAAAGAAAATTACTTGAAATATAACAGCAGTACTAAGTAGGTATGTTAATTAAAATAGTAGGTGGTGTACGGTGGTGTAGTGGTTAGCACTGTCGCCTCACAGCAAGAAGGTCCGGGTTTGAGCCCCATGGCCGGCGAGGGCCTTTCTGTGCGGAGTTTGCATGTTCTCCCCGTGTCCGCGTGGGTTTCCTCCGGGTGCTCCGGTTTCCCCCACAGTCCAAAGACATGCAGGTTAGGCTAACTGGTGACTCTAAATTGACCGTAGGTGTGAATGGTTGTCTGTGTCTGTGATGACCTGGCGACTTGTCCAGGGTGTACCCCACCTTTCGCCCGTAGTCAGCTGGGATAGGCTCCAGCTTGCCCGCGACCCTGTAGAATAGGATAAAGCGGCTAGAGATAATGAGATGAGATGTCAAACAGTAAATGAAGGTTAGTAAAAGTTCCATTTGAGACCACAAGCAGTGTTAGCTCCAACTAAAGATGACTGAACCACATCAAGTATATTACATAAACAAGGATAAGTGAAAATATTAATAAATTATGAAGTTAAATTGAAAATCTTACCAGTAATTTATAACAAGAATTTAAATCTTATTCCTTTTTGGAGTGTTCTTTGTTGTACAAAGATGTTGCAGATTTGGCACTGTAGCTATAATAGCACTGCTTGGGTAGCAGTTGTAGCTCCTCATCACAGTTCATTTTAATATGCAGATATGCAGTTAATGTGTCTGCAGCCAGATTTTTTCTGTCCTCAGGATGAATTTTCCTAACCAGTGAAAAAGCCCTCTCACTAACTGCATTGCTATGTGGGAGGCACAGCAAAGCAGTAAAAAGTTGTTTCAGCATTGGAAACCTGGCAACACCCAGAGCAGTTTTTACATCGAAGACCTTTCCCCAATATACAGTGCTGAGCGTAAATGAGTCCACCCCCTTTGAAAAGTAACATTTTAAACAATATCTTAATGAACACAATTTCCAAAATGTTGAAGAGACAAAGTTTCATATATCATCTGTTTAACTTATAACGTGAAAGTAAGGTTAATAATATAAACTTAGATTACACATTTTTCAGTTTTACTCAAATTAGGGTGGTGCAAAAATGAGTACACCCCACAACAAAAACTACTACATCTTGTATGGCCTCCATGATTTTTAATGACAGAACCAAGTCTTCTAGGCATGGAATGAACAAGTTGGCGACATTTTGCAACATCAATCTTTTTCCATTCTTCAACAATGACTTCTTTTAGTGACTGGATGCTGGATGGAGAGTGATGCTCAACTTGTCTCTTCAGAATTCCCCATAGGTGTTTGACTGGGTTCAGATCAGGAGACATACTTGGCCACTGAATCACTTTCACCCTGTTCTTCTTCAGAAATCCAACAGTGGCCTTAGATGTGTGTTTAGGATCATTGTCATGTTGGAAAAGTGCACGACGACCAAGGGTACGGAGTGATGGTAGCATCTTCTCTTTCAGTATACAGCAATACGTCTGTGAATTCATGATGCCATCAATGAAATGCAGCTCCCCGACACCAGCAGCACTCATGCAGCCCCACATAAAGACACTGCCACCACCATGTTTCACTGTAGGCACCATGTATTTTTCTTTGTATTCCTCACCTTTGTGACCCCATACAGTTTTGAAGCCATCAGTTCCAAAAACATTTATCTTGGTCTCATCACTCCAGAGTATAGAGTCCCAGTAGTCTTCATCTTTGTCAGCATGGGCCCTGGCAAACTCTAGGCGGGCTTTTTTGTGCCTGGGCTTTAGGAGAGGCTTCTTTCGTGGACGGCATCCACGCATGCCATTCCTCTGCAGTGCACGCCATATTGTGTCACGGGAAATAGTCACCACAGTCTGGCTTTCTACTTCTTTAGATAACTGCAGTGAACTTGCATGATGATTTTCTTCAACCCTTCTCATCAGAAGACGCCCCTGTCAAGGTGTTAACTTCCGTGGACGACCTGGACGTCTCTGTGAGATGGTTGCAGTTCCATCTTTCTTAAATTTTTGTACCACTTTTTCTACAGTATTCTGACTGATAAGTAAAGCTTTGCTGATCTTCTTGTAGCCTTCACCATTGTGATGTAAAGAAATTATTTTCTTTGGGGAATTCTGAAGAGACAAGCTGAGCATCCCTCTCCATCCAGCATCCAGTCACTAAAAGAGGTCATTGTTGAAGAATGGAAAAAGATTGATGTTGCAAAATGTCGCCAACTTGTTCATTCCATGCCTAGAAGACTTGGTGCTGTCATTAAAAATCATGGAGGCCATACAAAGTACTAGATGTAGTAGTTTTTGTTGTGGAGTGTACTCATTTTTGCACCACCCTAATTTGAGTAAAACTGAAAAATATGTAATCTAAGTTTATATTATTAACCTTACTTTCACGTTATAAGTTAAACAGATGTTATAATAAACTTTGTCTTGTCAACATTTTGGAAATTGTTTGTGTTCATTGAGATATTGTTTAAAATGTTACTTTTCAAAGGGGGTGTACTCATTTACGCTGAGCACTGTACATCTATTATTTTCCTGGTCAATAAAAGAAAATCAGAGCACAGCAAACATGTAGATGGTGTTAAATTGTTTTCATTCCCTACTACACATTTTAGAGACAGGTTACCAGCGGTCGTTACCACCATTACTCTTCATTCAATACTTTTCCAGTTTACTGACGACTGATGGTAGTAACGAGTGTTGGTTATCTGTGTCTACATATAATGTCTATCAGCAATTAAAATGTTTAGGGAAGCGAAACCAGAAATCGCCGGGTAACTACAGTTGCTGTTGTATAAATGGCGACTCCCAGAATCGCCTCCCGAAATTATCATGATAATGGAGGAAGCTTTCCTGCATGCAAACAGTAAAAACTTTTTTTTTAAATGCTTACCTGTGCAGTCTTTGTATTGGGAAAATTTATTTCACTAGCTGCGAAAAATGGTCTGCCACAGTTGGGGCGATGTTGTGTTCGATGAGAAATTGGCAGAACCTAACTTCTGCAGCCCGGCGGCACGGTGGTGTAGTGGTTAGCGCTGTTGCCTCACAGCAAGAAGGTCCGGGTTCGAGCCCCGTGGCCGGCGAGGGCCTTTCTGTGTGGAGTTTGCATGTTCTCGCCGTGTCTGTGTGGGTTTCCTCCAGGTGCTCCGGTTTCCCCCACAGTCCAAAGACATGCAGGTTAGGTTAACTGGTGACTCTAAATAGAACAGGATAAAGCGGCTAGAGATAATGAGAGAGAGCTGTCACAGAAGTCTTTGCAGTCCAAGCCGATGGACTTAAATGACCGAGAAAACCACGTGCAACTATAAAACCACATAAATCGAAAATAGTTCTGTTTCATTGGGCATGCGTGTTTGAAAAATAAATGGTGGATGTTAAGAAAATTTTCTCGGAGTAACGGAAAAAATCTTTGATACAAACCGTAATTTTCCCATACAAAATACGGGGAAACCGTATAACTTGACATGCATGCAGTTCACTTCCAGATCAGAGTCCTGAATACCTGTCTCTAATTAAGTCACAATAAGATAAGATAAGATAGCCTTTTATTATCCCACAAGGGGAAATGTACATTGTAACAGCAGCAAAATATAGAAAGAGAAAAAGAAGGAGTATGTAAATGAAGGAGTAGTGTAAAATACTAAGTATACAAAAAAGGTTTTATATATATATATATAAAGAATGATCCTGGGTTCGAGCCCAGCGGCCGGCGAGGGCCGTTCTGTGCGGAGTTTGCATGTTCTCCCCGTGTCCATGTGGGTTTCCTCTGGGTGCTCTGGTTTCCCCCAAAGACATGCAGGTTAGGTTAACTGGTGACTCTAAATTGACCGTAGGGGTGAATGTGAGTGTGAATGGTTGTTTGTCTCTATGTGTCAGCCCTGCAATAACCTAGCGACTTGTTCAGGGTGTACCCCGCCTCTCGCCCATAGTCAGCTGGGATAGGCTCCAGCTTGCCTGCGACCCTGGAGGACAGGATAAGCGGCTACAGATAATGGATGGATGGATGATCCACAAACAGGTGTTAATTTATCTGAAGAAGCCCACTGTAGTCCAGGTGTAAGAAAATAATACAAAACAATTACCACAACATGCAACTATAACAGGTATACGACCTATATCATGACTGAAAGGGCAATTATTTATCTGGCAAGGAATATTCATGTTGGGCAGGGGTTCACAAACTTTTAGTTACATAAACGCCTTCAGTCTAAATATAAAGAAAAACAATAGTAAATATATTCAAACTTGGAGGCACGGTGGCGCTTACAGCAAGAAGGTTCTGGGTTCGAGCCCAGTGGCCGACAGGGGCCTTTCTGTGTGGAGTTTGCATGTTCTTTCCATGTCTGCATGGGTTTCCTCCGGGTGCTTCAGTTTCCCACTCTTCTGGGAAGGCTTTCCACTACATTTTGGAATGTGGTTGTATGGATTTGCCCATTCAACCACAAGAGCATTAGTCAGGCCGGGCAGTGACGAAAGCCTGACATGGAGTCTGTGTTACAATTCAAACCTCTTCAAGTGAGGTTGAGGTCAAGGCTCTGTGCAGGCCACTCAGGTTCTTCCACTCCAACCTTGGCAAACCATGTCTTTATGGACCTTGCTTTGTGCACAGGGACACTGTTGTGCTGGAACAAGTTGGGCGAGTGATGGGAAATCATAATTCTACAGCATACAAAGACATTCAGGGTGGCAGAGTGGTGTAGCACTTAACACCGTCGCCTCACAGCAAGATGGTTGTGGGTTCGATCCCAGTGGCCGACAGGGACCTTTCTGTGTGGAGTTTGAATGTTCTCCCCGTGTCTGCGTGGGCTTCCTCTGGGTGCTCTGGTTTCCTCCACAGTCCAAAGACATGCAGGTTAGGCTAATTGGTGGCTCTAAATTGACCGTAGGTGTGAATGTGAGTGTGAATGGTTATTTGTCTCTATGTGTCAGCCCTGTGATGACCTGGTGACTTGTCCAGGGTGTACCCCACCTCTCGCCCATAGTTAGCTGGGATAGGCTCCAGCTTGCCTGTAACTTTGCACAGGATAAGTGGCTACAGATAATGGATGGATAATCAAACCCTACAGAGCCTCTAAAGTCGGGGAAGCGTGACATGTTTTATCTTGTAGTAACAAGTTATTATTTTGTGTGTACACATTATCTTGTAGTAAAAAGTTATTACCTTGTAGGAACAAGTTATTATCTTGTGGTAATGTGATCGCCACAGTCACACAGGGTATTAATATACCACCTTCTACCTTTGCACCTTATTAGTTTGTTGCACAGTTTATCATTTACAGTCATCGATACGATCATACTCAAATAATTGACACAACACAGTTTGTTTGATTTACAGTTTATTTGCTTTAACCTTATATTGTTTTCTATGAAGTGCACGTTTTAACACTGTAGGGTCGCAAAAGCAATGTTTGTTTGTCACTGATCATGTGTTTCTTTGCATGAGTTTTCTTTGAGTTGCCTTGAGCGTTGGGGGCGGTCCCTTCCTGGTTGGGCAAAAGGCGTGGCTGAGGGGTGAGGAGACCTAAATCTTGGAGCCTGCTCATCAAGCCGTACCACATCTCACAATGTGCCCGAGGGGGATTTTGGCTTTAGTTAGTTTTGCTTTGTACAGTGGTGCTTGAAAGTTTGTGAACCCTTTAGAATTTTCTATATTTCTGCATAAATATGACCTAAAACATCATCAGATTTTCACACAAGTCCTAAAAGTAGATAAAGAGAACCCACTTAAACAAATGAGACAAAAATATTATACTTGGTCATTTATTTATTGAAGAAAATGATCCAATATTACATATCTGTGAGTGGCAAAAGTATGTGAACCTTTGCTTTCAGTATCTGGTGTGACCCCCTTGTGCAGCAATAACTGCAACTAAATGTTTCTGGTAACTGTTGATCAATCCTGCACACCGGCTTGGAGGAATTTTAGCCCATTCCTCCATACAGAACAGCTTCAACTCTGGGATGTTGGTGGGCTTCCTCACATGAACTGCTCGCTTCAGGTCCTTCCACAACATTTCGATTGGATTAAGGTCAGGACTTTGACTTGGCCATTCCAAAACATTAACTTTATTCTTCTTTAACCATTCTTTGGTAGAATGACTTGTGTGCTTAGGGTCGTTGTCTTGCTGCATGACCTACCTTCTCTTGAGATTCAGTTCATGGACAGATGTCCTGACATTTTCCTTTAGAATTGGCTGGTATAATTCAGAATTCATTGTTCCATCAATGATGGCAAGCCGTCCTGGCCCAGATGCAGCAAAACAGCCCCAAACCATGATACTACCACCACCATGTTTCACAGATGGGAAAAGGTTCTTATGCTGGAATGCAGTGTTTTCCTTTCTCCAAACATAACGCTTCTCATTTAAACCAAAAAGTTCTATTTTGGTCTCATCCGTCCACAAAACATTTTTCCAATAGCCTTCTGGCTTGTCCACGTGATCTTTAGCAAACTGCAGACGAGCAGCAATGTTCTTTTTGGCGAGCAGTGGCTTTCTCCTTGCAACCCTGCCATGTACACCACTGTTGTTCAGTGTTCTCCTGATGGTGGACTCGTGAACATTAACATTAGCCAATGTGAGAGAGGCCTTCAGTTGTTTAGAAGTTACCCTGGGGTCCTTTGTGACTGGAGACCAGAGCAAAGGTCTGGAGACCAGAGGTTTAAGCTGAGATAGATGAAAGGTAGGGTGAACACATTGTATGGTGAGTGGTAATGCCAGTCTAACAGAACATGGGTTGATTACCTTCTTGATGAGGAAGGGTCCAAGGAACCTGCATGCTAGCTTGTGAGAGATGGTCCTAAGTGGCAGGTGGCGCGTGGAGAGCATAACTCGTTGACCTACTCGGTAGGTGGGTGCCTTGGAGCGATGTTTGTCAGCCTGCCTCTTGGATGTGAGTGCGGAGCGAATGAGTCTTCTCCGGGCCAATGCCCATGTCCTCCTGCAGTGGCGTATAAAGAGCTGGGCTGAGGGTATGGCGACCTCCTCCACTTGGCTGGGGAACAGTGGTGGTTGGTAACCTAGTGAGCATTGGAATGGAGAGAGACCTGTGGCAGAGGAAGGGAGAGTGTTATGTGCATACTCGATCCAGGGTAAGTACTTACTCCAAGAACTGGCATCCCTGGATGCCATGCACCTGAGTGTAACCTCCAAAGCCTGGTTCACCCATTCTGCCTGGCTGTTGGTCTGTGGGTGGAAGCCTGAGGTGAGACTACAGGTGGCCCCGATGAGTTTGCAGAAGGCCCTCCAGAACTGTGCAGTGAACTGAGGACCCCAGTCGGAAACGATGTCAGTGGGTAGTCCATATAGGCGGAAAATGTGGTGGACGAGCAATTCTGTGGTTTCTTTGGCTGAGGGGAGCTTGGGCAGAGGAGTGAAATAGACAGTCTTGGAGAAACGGTCAATGACAGTGAGGATGCATGTGTTGCCGCCTGAGTTGGGGAGTCCTGTGACAAAGTCCAGGGCGATGTGAGACCAAGGTCAATGTGGAGTCGGGAGGGGTCTTAGCAAGCTGGCAGGGGGTCGATTGGCTGGCTTGTTCCGGGAGCATGTTGCAGGCTGCCACAAACTCCTGGATGTCCTCCTTGATGGATGGCCACCAAAAGCGCTGCTGGATGAGTGCCAGGGTTTGGGCGACTCCCGGATGACAGGCCAGCTTGGAGCCGTGACCCCACTGCAGCACCTGGGTTTGCACATGACAGGGAACAAACAGATGGTTAGGAGGAATGTTGTTGGGGTTACCTTCACCGGGGTCCTGCTCCAGGGCCTTCTGCACGAGCGTCTCAACCTCTAGAATGGTGGCTCCCACCAGGCAGCGTGGAGGAAGGATGGTCTCGGGCGGCTTGGACTCCTCTTGGTGGGAAGAGAACATCCTGGACAGGGCGTCAGGTTTGCCGTTCTTGGAGCCTGGGCAGAAGGAGAGTGTGAAGTTGAACCGGGAGAAGAAGAAAGACCAACGGGCTTGATGGGGATTAAGGCGTTTGGCAGACTTGAGGTACTCCAGATTCTTATGGTCAGTCCAGACTAGGAAGGGGCGCTCCGACTCCTCGAGCCAGTGCCTCCACTCCTCCAAGGCTAGTTTAACAGCCAGTAGTTCTCAGTCGCTGATGTCGTAATTCTGTTCAGCTGGGGATAGCCGGTGGGAGAAGGAGTAGCATGGGTGGACCTTGTCGTCACTGGCCCTCTGGGATAGTATAGCTCCGACCCCTGACTCAGAAGCGTCGACCTCGACAATAAACTGCTTGGTTGGATCGGGTATGGTGAGAATGGATGCTGTGGTAAACCTGTGCTTGAGCGTGGAAGAGGCTTTCTCTGCTTCCTCCCCCCACTTGAATTGGGTCTTGGTTGAGGTCACGGCTGAGAGAGGTCCGGCCACTGTGCTGAAGTTGCGCATGAAGCGCCTGTAGAAGTTGGCAAATCCTAAGAAGCGCTCGAAGATGGGGTGGGCCAGTCCGCGACTGCCTCCAGCTTGAGGGGGTCCATTTGGATCTTCGCTGGAGCGATGATGAACTCCAGGAACGAGACAGAGCTTTGATGAAACTCGCTTTTCTCCGCCTTAATGAACAGTTTATTTTCTAGCAGGCGTTGGAGGACCTGCTGGACGTGACCCCGATGTTCCTCCAGGGAGCGAGAGAAAATCAAGATGTCATCCAGGTATACAAAGACAAAGGTGTTAATGAAGTCCCTTAAGACGTCGTTAACTAGTGCCTGGAATACTGCGGGCATGTTGGTCAGGCCGAGAGGGACTACGAGGTACTCATAGTGGCCTGTGGTGGTGTTGAAGGCTGTCTTCCACTCGTCCCCTTCCCTGATCCTAACTAGGTGATAGGCATTGCATAAGTCCAGTTTAGTAAACACCTTAGCTCCCTGGAGTAGTTCGAAGGCTGTGGTCATGAGTGGTAGTGGGTAGTGGTTCTTGACCGTGATGGTGTTGAGACCTCAATAGTCAATCCAGGGATGGAGTGACTTGTCCTTCTTTTTGACAAAGAAGAACCCTGCCCCTGCTGGAGAGGAGGAAGGGCAGATTATCCCAGCTGCCAGTGACTCCGTGATGTATTTCTCCATGGCCTGTCATTCGGCGGGTGAGAGAGAATAGAGACGTCCCTTCGGTGGCACTGTCCCGGGCAGGAGGTCGATCTCGCAATCGTAAGGCCTGTGAGGAGGGAGGGACACTGCTCGGGTTTTACTGAAAACTGGCTTGAGGTCCAGATATTCTGGAGGCATGTGAGAGAGGTCAGGAAACTCACTGGCTGAGGGCTGTGGTGGTTTGGCGGGAGGCAGAGCGGAGTTCAGGCAGGAGGCCAGGCAGGAAGGACTCCAGCCTAAGATGGTATGATCAGTCCAGTTTAAGTGGGAGTTGTGCTGCATCAATCAGGGTAGTCCAAGAATAAGGGGAACGTGAGGGTTGTTCATGAAGTGAAGTTGTATCGTTTCAGAGTGATTGCCTGAAATCCTTAGGGTGAGTGGGGTGGTGAGGTGAGTGATGGTGGTCAAGCCAGTGCTATTGAGTGTCAGGATGGTGAGAGGGACCTCGAGGGCGAGTAATGGGATTCAGAGATCCTTGGTGGTGGTGGAACAGATCAGGTTCCTGTCCACCCCCAAGTCGACGAGTGCCTGAAGATGGTGATGCTGGTTGTTGTGCGCGATGATAATGGGGAGTAACGGTCGGTCAGCAGGGGACTGGTTCTGAGCATTGCCCACCAGGGCCCTTTGATTCACTGGTGGGCTCATCCTTTTTAGCGGGCAGGCTTGGCAGATGTGTCCTTACTGACCGCAGTAGAAGCAGGCCCCCGTGTTCTGCCAGCGCAGTCATTCCTCCGCTGACACCCGTACCCGATCTACCTGCATGGGTTCGACGGACGAGGTGGGAGGTAGAGAGGAGTTGAAGCTGAGGCGGCTCTTCTCTCTCCTCCGTTGTAGGACCAGAGCGTCGATACGATTGGTGAGGTCCATGAGAGTGGCGAGGTCCGATGGCAGTTCCTGAGATTCCATTTCGTCCATGATGATGTTGAACAAACCATGTAGGAATGCATCGACCTGGGCACTCTCGTAGGAACGCGTCGACCTGGGCATGACGCCGCCAACGTCCGGAACTCGATGGCATAGTCCGAGGTAGATCGGGGCCCCTGCTGCAGCTCTATGAGCTCCCTAGCTGCTTCCCAACCGGACAGAGAGCAGTCGAATGTTCGCCTCATTTCCTCAGAGAACTCCTTGAAGCTGGAACAAAAGGACATGTTGGCGTGCCAGACTGCTGTTCCCCATTCCCTGGCCTTGCTGGTGAGGAGATGATGACATAAGCAACCCGGGAGCGTTCTGTGGGGAAAGCCATAGACTGTAGCTCCAAGATCAGTGAACACTGAGACAGAAAAGATCTGCAGGTACCTGGTTCCCCGCTGTAGGGTTGAGGCAAAGGAAGTCTCGGTTCGTGGCGAGTGGCGGTGGCGAGAGGTGAAGAAAGAGGCGGCTGGGTGGGGCAGACATGGCTTGGGAGTGCTGGAGTTGTGTGGCTAGAAGGTTGAGTGAGTTGGACAGGGTGGCCAGGTTCTGGGTGATCTGCTTGAGTTCCTGTTGGTGGGTTCCGAGGAGGGCTCCTTGCTGCTGCATAGCCATTCTCAGATGGTTCAGTTCCTCTGGATCCATGTTGGCCAGAACGTACTGTTATGGGAGGTGAGATGTGGTGAGTAGGATCCAAGAGCAGAACACAGACCAGTAAATCCAATAATAAAAAAGATTTAATAGGAGTAAAAATAAACCAAAAATAATCCAGAAAAAACTTGGGACAAAAAACGAGGCAGGCAAAGACAAAAAACACTAGCATAAAAAATAGTCCAGACAAAAAAACTTGAGACAAAAACGTAGCACAACAAACATGAAAAAAGACCAAAAAATGTAGTGCAAAAGACTGTGACAAGAAACAGACAAAACAGAGAGCAAAAATCCAAGAAGCAATAAGGGCACAGAGACATCGTGAAAAACCAATGAGACATTCTGGCAAGGTCCCTGTGTGAGAATGGCCTTTTTTTTTTAACTTTAATTTTTTTATTAAACAACACAGTACAGAACATGAAATTCCTTGACAAGACTATATAATAAGCCTAGCAGTGTAATCTGTGGTTGGTAGAAGAGAGCAACTGGACTTGCTTGAAAAGTCTTGAAGACGTTTCGCCTCTCGTCCGAAAGGCATCCTCAGTTCTGTCTGTCTAATAGGGAGTATCAAGTATTTATCCTCTCATGGATCATCATAGAATCTGAATCAGAATGCTGATGGCTGCATTGTAGGTGGCTGATAGATGTCATAGACACCCACCTCTGTTCAGTGATGGTCGTTCCAGGTTGACAAAAATGAACGATCCTCTCTGGCTAAGATGTCTGCCAGTTTTCTGGAAGTCCTCTCATACTCTCGCACCAGTCGAAGGGAACTCATCCCAAAGTGCATAGAAACATATCTGTGAAGATACTCAGTCATCCAGGTACATAGTAATCTGTGGTTGGTAGAAGAGAGCAACTGGACTTGCTTGAAAAGTCTTGAAGACTTTTCAAGCAAGTCCAGTTGCTCTCTTCTACCAACCACAGATTACTATGTACCTGGATGACTGAGTATCTTCACAGATACCTAGCAGTGTAAATAACAGATATATTTGACCCTGCAGCACTCAGAGAGCAAAAAAAAAAAAAACATCAAGGCACATAGTTTGGGTTTTCTCTCAAGTAAAGAGGTAACCTGCTACAGGTGACCATCTCAAAAAGACATCAGACCTCAATTGTAGTTGAGCAGACAAAGCCTCCATTTCATACACCTCCCTCAGCTTCTGTTTCCACTGAGTCACTGTAGGTGGCTGTGGTTTCCTCCAGTTTAATGTCACTATTTTTCTTGCTGTCATCAATAGTATATGCAACAAATACTGTTGGTCTTTAGTGTACATGTTTTCAGGAGTCCGATCGAGTAGGAATTGACTTGGGTTAAATGATAAGTCAATGTCCAAAATTTTATCTATCTCATTCTTTATGCCCTGCCAGAAAAAAATGATCTCTGGGCAATCCCAGAATATATGTGAATGGTCTCCGACCTTTCCACACTCCCTCCAACAGTTCATTACATCAGGATCATTTATAAATGTTGAAACCTTAAAGAATCTTGTCTTCATCTTCCAATCAAACTCCTTCCACATGTTACTATTAATGCCCTTGTGACATCTCATACATATTTTTTCCCAGTGTTAGGACTGGGACTGTTTTGGCCTCTAGAGGCCGCTGTTATTTCCTTTTCTTGTCATGTTTGTTTTGGCCTCTAGAGGCCGCCACTGTTTCTGTGTTTTATGTTTGTTGTTTTCCATGTGTCTTGTGCCCCGCCTAGTCCTCATTAGTGTCACCTGTGTCCTATTTTAGTTTGTGTATTTATACCCCTGAGTTCAGTCCTCTTGTCACGGAATCTTTGTGCTGTTATGTTTAGCTCCAGTTACCTTTGTACCGTGTTCCTTGCCTTTGTCTTTTTGGTTTTGCACTTTGCTTTTCTTTTTGGACTTTTGGACTTAGTATTTACTGTTTTTTGGATCTTCTGAGCATTGGTATTTTTGCCTTTTCTTTTCTGGTTTTTTGGCTTTTGTATTTACTTTGGACTTTTGGATATTTGTTATTTTTCCCTTCATCTTCTGAGCATTTTGGATTATTTCTTTTGGACTGTAAATATTGTAAATAAACCTTTTGATACTTTTCTACTTCCACCTCATGCCTCTGCACTTGAGTCATTCCCCTGGTGGCTTAGTGGAGGTTTGCTGGATTATCACACTAGTGACCCAGGTTCAAATCCCAGCAAAACCCTAACACCCAGTCATCATCCTCAATCACGATGTTTAGTTCTAGCTCCCATTTCCTTTTAATGTAAAAAGTATTACCTGGTATGTCCAACATCAAGTTTCGATAAATATGAGAACGGCCTTTTAATACACAGCAGAGCAAACCAGGAAGTGAATGCCGGCAAGATGAAAGTCCTGTCCCGGATCCGGATTAGCGCTGAACTGGTAGATAATAAATCTCTGGAGTGGAAGTCCGGGGCGGAGCAGGACATCTCCTTTGTTCGTGCCATGATACATTTCCACAAATGTGTGTTGTGAAGATCAGACTTTGATAGATCCCTGTTCTTTAAATAAAACAGGGTGCCCACCGACACCTGATTGTCATCCCATTGATTGAAAACACCTGACTCTAATTTCACCTTCAAATAAGTGAATTGCGAATCTCGGCCCGCGCAGCGCATTATGGGATTGCTAATTTTTTTGACTACCAAACAGCACTTCAAAATGGCGGAAAGCAGTATTGACAACTATGATTTAGATCAGTTTAAACTTTGGAAAGTTGACGATTTGAAACGGTTTTGCAGTTGTCGTGGACTGCCTGTGACAACCAAGACCACGACTGGCACTAGGGCAAAACGTAACGAAATGACTACAAGGAAGGTGAGTTGTTTTGATATTTTGATATATAACGCGTATAACGTTAGGGCCTATGAGGCTAGGTAATGGGGACCCAAGATGTATGAGATAAAAGTGCATATTTTTGCCCTATAATGTCCTTAATTAGCGTAACAACTATGCTGACGTAACGTTACACACGTAGATTTATTCGCGTAAATTTAATAATTGATCACAAGTTGACATTAGGCCTATAGGCCTACATATAGATGCCTAACAATAACAGAGCTGTCAAATCTGATCAAGATTAGTAAACCTGTAGGCCTTTTCTGCATAATAACTATGTAATATTTTGTTAGAATTGCCAAAAATAAATCTCATCTCATTATCTCTAGCTGCTTTATCCTGTTCAACAGGGTTGCGGGCAAGCTGGAGCCTATCCCAGCTGACTACGGGCGAAAGGCGGGGTACACCCTGGACAAGTCACCAGGTCATCACAGGGCTGACACATAGACACAGACAACCATTCACACTCACACCTACGGTCAATTTAGAGTCATCAGTTAACCTAACCTGCATGTCTTTGGACTGTGGGGGAAATCAGAGCACCCAGAGGAAACCCATGCGGACACGGGGAAAACATGCAAACTCCGCACAGAAAGGCCCTCGCCGGCCATGGGGCTCGAACCCGGACCTTCTTGCTGTGAGGTAACAGTGCTAACCACTACACCACCGGGCCACCCGCCAAAAATAAATGACAAACTAAATATCTGAACAAACTTACAAATTTTTGCCATCTTTTATGTCCTTCTGGGTCTTTTTTCGGTTGGAAATGTAATCAAAACAAACAGAGGTTCACATTTACATGACCCGTCTTCAGATGTAGGCCCAGTACAATTGTGTGTTTTCTTCCACCGCTTAAGTTTATAACTTCCATTAGTACATTGGTAAAAAGCACAGTGTGCACCTGTCATAGTTTTACAATTCACTTAAGGCTTAAGGTCTTTAAGCCAATCGCTATAAAGCTTTAAAGTTCACGGTCCGCTACCTGTCTTCCTATAGTAACTTCAGCGCCTCGGTAGTTCGTTTGGTAGCCGAAATAGTTGACCTAGAAAAGCCGTGCATGCGTACAAGTGTTGCACACTTCACTTATTAACTGCTAATCCTAGAGGTTCACATACTTTTGCCACTCACAGATATGTACTATTGGATCATTTTCCTCAATAAATAAATAAATGACCAAGTATAATTGTAGCGCGTATCGAGTGTGGGTGGAGCACAGAGGACGGCAGGACAGCGTTTGGAGGCAGACAGGCGATTTATTTTTACAACTTTTCAGTATGATACCGTTCATTCATTCACACGCACACACTTGTCTGGTCCCGGGTTGCGCTCCCTCTCCTCTCTCTCTGCCTCCTTAAATAGGGAGCGGTTACTGGGAAAACACACACACAAACACAGGTTAATTATCCTCAGGTGTCGCGATTCTGCCACTCACCTTCCCCGGCTCCACCCTCCTGTCACAGACCGGCGCTTGACCACGCCCCCGCTGCCACATACCCCCACCGCCCGACTCAGGCCGGGCGCTCGTCCGGCCCGCAGCCGACTCCCCCCCCCTTGACGGGAGAGGAAGTCCGCCACGACCATCTGCGCCCCCGGCCTGTGGACCACCTTGAAGTTGAAGGGTTGGAGTGCCAGATACCAACGGGTGATCCGCGCGTTGGCATCCTTCATGCGGTGGAGCCACTGGAGGGGCGCGTGGTCCGAACAGAGAGTGAAAGAGCGCCCCAGCAGGTAGTAACGGAGGGCGAGGACCACCCACTTAATCGCCAGGCACTCTTTTTCAATGGTGCTGTAGCGCCCCTCACGCACCGACAGCTTCCGGCTGATATACAGGACCGGGCGGTCCTCCCCCTCCACCTGCTGGGACAAAACGGCCCCCAGCCCTCTGTCCGACGCATCGGTCTGCAACACAAAAGGGAGAGAGAAGTCAGGGGAGTGTAAAAGTGGCCCCCCACACAGTGCAGCCATTACCTCAGAGAAAGCCCGCTGGCACTGCTCCGTCCACTGGACCGGATCTGGCGCCCCCTTTTTAGTGAGGTCAGTCAGCGGGCTGGTGACGTCCGAATAATTAGGTATAAACCTACGATAGTAGCCAGCCAGCCCCAGGAACTGCCTCACCCCCTTTTTGGTCTTGGGCCTCGGGCAGGCCGCAATCGCTGCCGTCTTATTAATTTGGGGACGCACCTGCCCGTTGCCCAAGTGGAAGCCCAGATACCGTACTTCCACCCGCCCAATCGCACACTTCTTCGGGTTGGCAGTGAGTCCCGCCCGCCTCAGCGACCTAAGGACGGCCCTCAGGTGTTGTAGGTGCCGCTGCCAATCATTACTATAAATGATGATATCATCTAGGTAAGCGGCGGCATAGGTGGCGTGGGGCCGGAGGACCCTGTCCATCAGCCGCTGAAACGTAGCGGGCGCCCCAAACAGCCCAAAAGGAAGTGTGACGAACTGGTGTAAGCCGAACAGTGTGGAAAAGGCCGTTTTTTCCCGAGATAATGGAGTCAAGGGGATCTGCCAATATCCCTTCGTCAAATCCAGTGTCGAGTAAAAGCGAGCCGTGCCTAGTCGATCGAGCAGCTCATCAATACGAGGCATTGGGTACGCATCAAATTTAGACACCGCGTTGACTTTTCTATAGTCCACACAGAACCGGACCGAGCCGTCGGCCTTGGGAACCAAGACCACCGGGCTGCTCCAGTCACTGTGGGACTCCTCGACGATGCCCATTTCGAGCATGGCCTGAAGTTCTTCCCGAACCACCTTTTTTTTGTGTTCGGGTAATCTATAAGGACGGCTCCGCACTACCACCCCCGGGGGCGTCTCTATGTGGTGTTCTATGAGGTTAGTGCGACCGGGCAGGGGCGAGAACACATCCGAAAACTCGGCCTGCAACTGGGCGACCTCCGTGAGTTGGGTCGGGGAGAGGTGGTCTCCCCAGGGGACCGGAGAGGTACGCGATGCCAATGACCCTTTTTGGACCTCCGGCCCCAGCTCCGCCTTCTCCGGAACTACCGACACCAACGCCACGGGGACCTCCTCGTTCCATAGTTTCAGCAGATTGAGGTGGTAGATCTGTAGCGCCCCCTCCCTGTCCGTTCGCCTAACCTCATAGTCGACGTCCCCGACTCGCCGTGTGACCTCAAAGGGTCCTTGCCACTTGGCGATTAATTTGGAGCTCGACGTGGGCAACAGGACGAGTACCTTATCTCCCGGAGTGAACTCTCTAAGGCGCGTGCCCTTGTTGTACAGGCGGGCTTGCCGTTCCTGGGCCTGCCGCAAATTCTCCTGAGTTAGGTGGGTGAGCGTGTGGAGTTTTGCGCGCAGATCCATAACGTACTGAATTTCGTTTTTGCTCAGTGAAGGTCCCTCCTCCCAATTTTCCCGCAGTACATCTAAGATGCCACGCGGCTTACGCCCATATAATAATTCAAACGGGGAGAACCCCGTGGAGGCTTGGGGGACCTCTCGCACTGCAAACAACAAGGGTTCGAGCCACTTATCCCAGTTACGTGCGTCCTCACTTACGAATTTTTTGATAATATTCTTGAGGGTGCGGTTGAACCGTTCAACTAAACCGTCCGTCTGTGGGTGATAAACGCTGGTGCGGATCGGCTTAATACCCAGTAGCCCATACAGTTCGCTCAGTGTTCGTGACATAAACGAGGTGCCTTGGTCAGTCAGAATCTCTTTCGGGATTCCAACCCGGGAGATGACGTGGAAGAGGGCCTCCGCAATACTGCGTGCTGAGATATTGCGAAGAGGCACTGCTTCCGGGTATCGCGTTGCATAGTCCACCAGAACCAATATAAAGCGGTACCCTCGTGTTGACTGATCTAATGGCCCGACGAGATCCATCCCAATCCTTTCGAACGGGGTCTCGATTAATGGTAGGGGGCGCAAGGGCGCTTTTGGAATGGCCGCTGGATTTACTAACTGGCATTCGCGGCATGCCGTACACCACTTACGGACATCGCCGCGAATCCCCGGCCAATAGAATCGGGCCATTATCCGGGCGAGTGTCTTATCCTGCCCGAGGTGTCCAGCCATGGGATTAAAGTGAGCCGCCTGAAATACCAATTCCCGGCGGCTCTTTGGAATTAGCAATTGGGTGACTCGCTCTTTCGTCTGAGTGTCCTGCGTCACTCGGTATAACCTATCCTTCAAAATGGAAAAATAGGGGAAGGACGGGGTGGCGCCCGGCGGGAGCGTCTGACCATCGATTACTCTCACTTGGTCAAACGCGTGTCGCAGAGTCTCGTCTCGCGATTGTTCCAGTGGGAAATCCGCGAGGGATTCCCCAATAGAAAGAGGAGGGGCCGGTGGCTCCTCACTCTGTCGCGGAGATGACGTAGACGGCTCTGCGACCGCAGCTCCAGCCAAAGCGACACCGGGACCCTCCCCTGTTAACCGGCAGGACCCACTCTTTACTAGGCGTGCCATTAAACCCCGAAATCCCGGCCAATCAGTCCCCAAAATCAAAGAGTGGGTAAGGCGAGGATTAACCGCCGCCTTCACTATCGATTTCTCCCCTCTGAAATGTATGTGGACCGACACCAACGGGTAGCTGTGGATATCCCCGTGCACACACAACACCTTCACCCCTTGTGCTCCCCCCAATGCCTCGCCTTGCACCAGGCTTTGGCGGATTGAGGTCTGATTGCAACCTGAATCCACCAACGCCTGATATGTAGCCCCTTGTACACTTACCGGTATGCGATACGCTCCGGCCCGATCGAGGGCAGCCTCTGGCGCGTCGGGGATCCGCACCACCGCCCCCACTTCCATCGCTACACACTGTTGCTGCAGGTGGCCCGGTTCCCCGCAGCGCCAGCAAACCAGCCCGGGCCTTCCCTCTGCAGCTGTGCTCTGGGGCTCACTCACCTGAGGGGGGGGAGAGACAGACACAGAAGGGAGAAACGGGAGGACACCACGGGTGCGGCGGGCAGGCTGGGGTGGAGCCGGCCCCCGCCTCCGCGGTGGGGGAATGGGGCGAGGACGGGACACGGGAGGAGGGGGGGGAGAAAGAGAGAGAGGAGAGGAGAAAAAAGATGCTGCCGTCCGCTGTCCTGCTGCCGGAACAGCCGCCAGATGATCCTCTGCCAGTCCCACGGCCTGATCCAGCGACGCCGGGCGGTGGCACTGGACCCACTCCGCGGTTCCAGCTGGTAAGCGGGCGATGAACTGTTCCAGCGCCACCTGGTCGATGATTCCCTCGGCGTCGCGATCTTCGGCCCTCAGCCACCGCCAGCAGGCGTCCCGGAGCTGCTGGCCGAACGCGAACGGGCTGCCGACTTCCTCCATCCGCAGCGCGCGGAAGCGCTGGCGCTGCTGCTCCGGCGTGCGCCCCACGCGCTGGAGGACAGCCCGGCGAAGGTCGGCGTAGGCCAGCCTGCGGTCGGCGGGGAGCTGTAGTGCGGCCAGCTGCGCCTCTCCCGTCAGGAGGGGGAGGAGGCGCGCCGCACGCTGCTCCATCGGCCACCCCGAGGCTTCGGCGACCTGCTCGAACAATGTGATGAAGGCCTCGGGGTCGTCCTGCGGGCCCATCTTGGTCATGGTGAGGGGAGACGGGCCCGCGGCCGGGGCGCTGGTGGACCCCGCCGACGCGAGGAGACGCCGGAACGCCTCTCGATCTTCCTGCTGGGCCAGCACCAGGGCTTCAAAGCGGCGCTCCTGCTCCTTTCGGAGCGTGATGAGTGCCTGGTGCTGGCTCTGCTGAGCTGTGGCGAGGGCGTGGACCAAGTCCGCGAACGGGGAGGATTCCATGGGGCTGCTGGGTTGGTGCTCCACCTTGTCCCGGGTTTCAGCACCACTGTAGCGCGTATCGAGTGTGGGTGGAGCACAGAGGACGGCAGGACAGCGTTTGGAGGCAGACAGGCGATTTATTTTTACAACTTTTCAGTATGATACCGTTCATTCATTCACACGCACACACTTGTCTGGTCCCGGGTTGCGCTCCCTCTCCTCTCTCTCTGCCTCCTTAAATAGGGAGCGGTTACTGGGAAAACACACACACAAACACAGGTTAATTATCCTCAGGTGTCGTGATTCTGCCACTCACCTTCCCCGGCTCCACCCTCCTGTCACAGACCGGCGCTTGACCACGCCCCCGCTGCCACAATAATATTTTTGTCTCATTTGTTTAACTGGGTTCTCTTTATCTACTTTTAGGACTTGTGTGAAAATCTGATGATGTTTTAGGTCATATTTATGCAGAAATATAGAAAATGCTAAAGGGTTCGCAAACTTTCAAGCACCACTGTATCTGGTTGTAGTCATTGTTCATTTTTGTTTACCCCTTTTGTGTTATTTGGTTTGGCCAAGCCAATATACATGTTCCCTTTTGTCTCATGTCAGTTTTGTTCAGTTAATGTCATGTCAGATGTCTGTCTCAAGTCAAGTTATATTTTGTTGACCTATTTGCAGGCTTGTTGTACTCGAGTCCAACTCATCTCATCTCATTATCTCTAGCCGCTTTATCCTTCTACAGGGTCGCAGGCAAGCTGGAGCCTATCCCAGCTGACTACGGGCGAAAGGCGGGGTACACCCTGGACAAGTCGCCAGGTCATCACAGGGCTGACACATAGACACAGACAACCATTCACACTCACGGTCAATTTAGAGTCACCAGTTAACCTAACCTGCATGTCTTTGAACTGTGGGGGAAACCGGAGCACCCGGAGGAAACCCACGCGGACATGGGGAGAACATGCAAACTCCACACAGAAAGGCCCTCGCCGGCCCCGGGGCTCGAACCCAGGACCTTCTTGCTGTGAGGCGACAGCGCTAACCACTACACCACCGTGCCGCCCCAAGTCCAACTCGTGCCCTAATTTTAAGGACTTGTGACTTGACTTGGACTTGAGCACTGATGACTCGGACTCATGCATTAACTGCATTCGGACTCATAAATTGGAGATGAGGACTTGGATTTTTTCTTTTTTTTGTAACATGCCATAATAACTTGGCATAAGATATTTATATCTATATTAATTTTTATACTAATTTTGTGCAAGAGAATGCACATTCACCTGTTCATACATCATGTTCAGGAACAAACTAACGTTAACGGCACTAAAATGCCTGGAGAGAAGCCCCTAGGATTGTCTGCTTTGCTTATACAGACTTCTCGTGCAGTGGGAAAAAATGCACTGCTATGTGTTCCATATGTAGAAGAACTATCAAGGAGACGATGGGGACAACCTCGAACTTCAATCGTCATTTTGCAAGACTCCATCCAGAGAAGGAAGTGACACGCTATGTTCATTGCCCTGTTGATAGCGGGGCTTGCTGAGCAATGAACTAGCTGGTGTTTACCCTCTCTCATGTTATTTGCCCTGTTGATAGTGGGCGGGGCTTGCTGAGGGATGAACAAGCTTTTTCTCTGTAGCCTATTAACTAAAATGGGGCAGTCGAGCAGAAATGTTACTCCAACACAGTAGCAGAGATGGTTTCACATAAAGGCAGCAACAGCCACCGTCATATGGTGTGGTTGGAGTCTTGTTCTCGGACTCGATTCAGCTCAATAGTGGACTCTAAATTTTCTTTAATGACTTGGACTTGACTCAGACTTGAACACTGGGGACTCGAGACTGGACTTGGACTCGAGGTTCAGTGATTTGACTACAACACCGCCTCTTTTGTAGGCCTAGTTATTATTAACTTTGGTCTTTGTAAACATTTTTAATATTTTTGGGTAAATAAAACCCTGCCTTTTGAACCAAAACTCCTGCGTCCTCTTGCCTCGCTGTTTGGTCCCTTCCAGGGAACAGGTTATTATCTTGTAGGAACAAGTTATTACCTTGTGTGCATACATTATCTTGTGGGAAGAAGTTATTATCTTGTAGAAATAAGTCAGCTTGTGGTAACAAGTTATTATCTTGTGTGCACACAACCTATTGCTGGGTTTCAGTCACGTGACTTCTTAGCGGTTTTACCGGAAGTGAAATAGCTGGTGGTCTAAACGGCTGCCGTAGTGCAAACAACTAGCAATAACTTATCAGAGTATGCTCATAATCTAGAAGCCACTGCTCGCTTTAGATATATTCAGAAGATTGCTATGTGCAATGGAATAGACCCCGACAGTCTGGGAAAGAAGGATTTGTCATACGATCTCAAAAATTACCCTTCAGTCGAGTTCCCCGACATCTCGAACTATCTGGTGTTGCAGACGTCCTTCTACACCTCAAAGCAGATGAAAGCGTGGAAGAGTATGGAGGCTTACAACTTTTGTGTATGTGGCTGGGTAAAGGACCTCGGTATCAAGTCGCTTCCGAATGAATCCTGTATTGTTTTTGCCCGTGTAAGTATGTTTTTTTTTAAAAGCTTTTCATTCACGTCTTTACAACGAAGCACTGCAAGTTGAAGTGTAAACAAACAACAGTTTGCTTGATTCTCACTTGTGTTGGCTCTTATCTCTCAGGTAAATCATTCACAAAGATCATCAGAAACTCCTTTAAAGACCTGGATCTTAGTTAAACAGGACGGAGAAGTGATCAAGGCACATTGTAACTGTACGGCTGAGTGAGAATTTTGTCGCAACCTTCATGCATATGGACTTTGTGAGGGATGAGGAGTAAACAAAGAAACAGCTGGGAACTTTAGCGCTTTGTGACTAAAAAAAGTACCGTAAAATAATGACACACAGCAAGAAAAGTACTTGGAAAACACTAAGGCCATAGCTGAGAGGGAGATACAAACCTTTCATGAAGTGATCACTACAAACTCAAGCATGCTTCGACTCGGCTCCCTTCGATTTTAGTGACAGGTTCAAAAGCCACCTTTCTCGATGTCTTTTTGTGAAATCCTTTGTTCGTTCACCCTTTTTTATTAGTTCATGGGGAACACTGAGGAAACTTTTATCAGTTTCATGGTTTGATCGATTCGAACAACCTAAAACAATGCAAATGTAAGGCATTTTTCATGCGAGCAATGTACCTTCTCCATACAAACGCTTTGTCAACTGAGCTTTGGTAGACCACCAGCTAAAGTTTTGAATAACTAATGAGGCATATGTGACATCACGTGAAACCCAGCAATTATCTTGTAGGAACAAGTTATTATCTTATAGAAATAAGTTAGCTTGTGGGAACAAGTTACTATCTTTGGGAACAAGTAGTTTTCTTGTGCATACATTAGGGCCAATGTAAAAACCAGTTTCACGAAAAGTAGCAGAGAAGTTCAAATCAGTGATACGGGGAAGAAAATTACAAACATGCACTGTGAGATTTGCACATCAGCGTCATCTTTGCCTGAGTTACAGAGACGAAGTCGTGCAGTTCCTAAAGTTCCTCCGTAAAACCTTAGAGTCTGTCAAGGTCCAGGTCTGAGTGTGAGATGGGATATGGGGTCAGTTCTGACCCTTCGAATGAATACAAGGCAAACTGTACAGTTTACCATGGAGCTTTTTCAGTCACCCACTGTGGACTGACTGACCTGAAACAGCTTGCGGCATGTGATAACCATGTCTGAGCAGCTAAAGAGCACAAGACAGAGTAGAATCACTTAACTTCTTCGACCTTTGACTCCCCTAGATTCAGGCGTGGTGTGTAGTAGTTGTTGTTGTTTACTAAATTGTTATGTATTGCAGGTACTGTTCTTTTTAGATGTCTGATTGAATGAAGAGGGTTTTCCTGAATATCATTAACTGAAAAAAGCTATAAAATAATTAAGCTACTAACTATTATATTAGACGATCTAAATAGGCCTTATCAGTTCAGTGCAAATGAGCCTACTCATGCTGATAATACCCCACCTATTCTGTAGGTCATATTTTATAGTTCATTATAGTTTATAGTCCATAAATGTGCTAGTTTACATTCTATAAATATGTTAATTTACAGCCTGAGTCTTAAGTCTGAATAAATAGCCCTATCGATTTATTTTATATATGTTCATTCATATATATGAGATGTTTAAAAGGGTCAACTTATCCTTTAGTAACATCCATCCATTATCTGTAGCTGCTTATCCTGTCCTACAGGGTTGCAGGCAAGCTGGAGCCCATCCCAGCTGACTACGGGCGAAAGGCGGGGTACACCCTGGACAAGTCACCAGGTCATCACAGGGCTGACACATAGAGACAAACAACCATTCACACTCACCCCTACGGTCAATTTAGAGACACCAGTTAACCTAACCTGCATGTCTTTGGGGGAAACCAGAGCACCCAGAGGAAACCCACATGGACACGGGGAGAACATGCAAACTCCGCACAGAAAGGCCCTCGCCGGCCACTGGGCTCGAACCCAAGACCTTCTTGCTGTGAGGTGACAGTGCTAACCACTACACCACTTCAGGAATAATCTGGCCAAGAGAGCAGCAAACATTGATATCAATAAAACCCCAACACCACAAACAAATCCAGCTGTCACACAATACAAACAAGTGCACATGCTGTAATATCCAGTTTCTGTACAATAAAAGATCACACACAAATCATGTACAACTTTAAAATTATTCCAGAGAAATTTTGGAGCAATCACATTGACCCAGACTTCTCTTTTCTCGATCCTTTAAAGTTGACTTAAATTCCCCCAAAGTAACCAGCTCTGTCAATTTCAGTTCTTTCTGTACATTATTCCAGGAGAAAGGAGCAGGGTATTTATTTATTAAGATATTTTTTGGGGCTTTTTTTCACCTTTATTGGATAGGACAGTGTAGAGACAGGAAATGAGCAGGAGCGAGACATGGAAGGATCGGGAAATGACCTTGGGTCAGAATCAAACCCGGGTCCCCAGATTTATGGTATGATGCCTTATCCACCTGAGCCACGACAAATGGTAAACAGTATCCAGTTTTTGTAGGTACAGGTCAGGGGCATTCATAAAGAGCAAATCACTATAATCTAATCCATCCATCCTGTAACGCTTCTATCGAAGGGCGGAGCACAGAGGACGGCAGGACAGAGATCCCCACATACCACATGTGGGGACACATGTGCCACATACCCCCACCGCCCGACTCAGGCCGGGCGGCCGTCCGGCCTGCAGCCGACTCCCTCCCCCTTGACGGGAGAGGAAGTCCGCCACGACCATCTGCGCCCCCGGCCTGTGGACCACCTTGAAATTAAAGGGTTGGAGTGCCAGATACCAACGGGTGATCCGCGCGTTGGCATCCTTCATGCGGTGGAGCCACGGGAGGGGCGCGTGGTCCGAACAGAGGGTGAAAGGGCGCCCCAGCAGGTAGTAACGGAGGGCGAGGACCGCCCACTTGATTGCCAGACACTCTTTTTCTATTGTGCTGTAGCGCCCCTCACGCACCGACAGCTTCCTACTGATGTATAGGACTGGGCGGTCCTCCCCCTCCACCTCCTGGGACAAAACAGCCCCCAGCCCTCTGTCCAACGCATCCGTCTGCAACATAAAGGGGAGAGAAAAGTCAGGGGAGTGTAAAAGTGGCCCCCACACAGTGCGGCCTTTACCTCAGAAAAAGCCCGCTGGCATTGTTCCATCCACTGGACCAGATCTGGTGCCCCCTTTTTAGTGAGATCAGTCAGCGGGCTGGTGATGTCCGAATAATTAGGTATAAACCTCCGATAATAGCCAGCCAGCCCCAGGAACTGTCTCACCCCCTTTTTGGTCTTGGGCCTCGGGCAGGCCGCAATTGCTGCGGTCTTGTTAATTTGGGGACGCACCTGTCCGTTGCCCAAGTGGAAGCCCAGATACCGTACTTCCACCCACCCAATCGAACACTTCTTCGGGTTGGCTGTGAGACCCACTCGCCTCAGCGACCAAAGGATGGCCCTCAGATGTTCGAGATGCCTCGGCCAGTCATTACTATAGATGATTATGTCGTCGAGGTAGGCGGCCGCATAGGTGGCGTGGGGGCGGAGAACCCTGTCCATCAGCCGCTGAAACGTAGCGGGCGCCCTGAACAGCCTGAACGGAAGTGTGACGAATTGATGTAAACCGAACGGTGTGGAAAAGGCCGTTTTTTTCTCGGGATAGTGGAGTCAAGGGGATCTGCCAGTATCCCCTCGTTAAATCCAGTGTCGAATAAAAGCGAGCAGTGCCTAGCCGATCGAGCAACTCATCAATACGAGGCATTGGGTACGCGTTGAATTTAGACACCGCGTTGACTTTTCTATAGTCCACACAGAACCGGACCGACCCGTCGGCCTTGGGTACCAAGACCACCGGGCTGCTCCAGTCACTGTGGGACTCCTCGACGATGCCCATTTCGAGCATGGCCTCGAGTTCTTCCCGAACCACTTTTTTCTTGTGTTCGGGTAGCCTGTAAGGGCGGCTACACACTACCACAACCCAGGGGCATCTCAATGTGGTGCTCTATGAGGTTGGTGCGGCCGGGCAGGGGCGAGAACACATCCGAAAACTCGGTCTGCAACTGGGCGACCTCCACGAGTTGGGTCGGGGAGAGGTGGTCTCCACAGGGGACCGGAGAGGTATGCGATGTCAATGTGCCTTTTTGAACCTCCGGCCCCATCTCTGCCTTCTTCGGAACCACCGACACAACGCTACCCTTGTCGTACAGGCGGGTTTGCCGTTCTTGGGCCTGCCGCAAATTCTCCTGGGTTAGGTGAGTGAGTGTGTGGAGTTTTGCGTGCAGGTCAATAACGTATTGAATTTCGTTTTTACTTGTTGAAGGTTCCTCCTCCCAATTTTCTTGCAACACATCTAAAATGCAGCGCGGCTTACGCCCATATAATAATTCAAACGGGGAGAACCCCGTGGAGGCTTGGGGGACCTCTCGCACTGCAAATAACAAGGGTTCTAGCCATTTATCCCAGTTATGTGCGTCCTCACTTACGAATTTTTAAATTATGTTCTTGAGGGTGCGATTAAACCGTTCAACTAAACCGTCTGTTTGTGGGTGATACACGCTGGTGCGGATCGGCTTAATACCCAATAACCCATACAGTTCGTTTAGTGTTTGTGACATAAATGAGGTGCCTTGATCAGTCAGAATCTCTTTTGGGATTCCAACTCGGGAGATGACGCGGAAGAGTGCCTCCGCAATACTGCGTGCTGAGATATTGCGAAGAGGCACGGCTTCCGGGTATCGCGTTGCATAGTCCACCAGAACTAATATAAAGCAGTACCCCTGTGTTGACCGATCTAATGGCCCAACGAGATCCATCCCAATTCTTTCGAACAGGGTCTCGATTAATGGTAGAGGGCGCAAAGGCGCTTTTGGAATGGCCGCTGGATTTACTAACTGGCATTCGCGGCACGCCGTACACCACCTATGGACATCACCGCAAATCCCCGGCCAATAGAATTGGGCCATTATTCGGGCTAGTGTCTTATCCTGCCCTAGGTGTCCAGCCATGGGATTAAAGTGAGCCGCCTGGAATACCAATTCCCGGTGGCTCTTCGGAATTAAAAGCTGTATGACTCGCTCTTTAGTTTGAGTGTCCTGCGTCACTCGGTATAATCTATCCTTCATAATCGCGAAGTAGGGGAAGGACGGGATGAGGTTCGGCTGGAGCGTTTGACCATCGATTACTCTCACTTGGTCAAACGCATGCCTCAGAGTCTCGTCTCGTGACTGCTCTAATGGGAAATCCGTGAGGGATTCCCCAACAGAGAGAGGAGGGGCCAGCGGCTCCTCACTCTGATGCGGAGATGACGTAGACGGCTCTGTGATAGCTGCTCCCGCCAAAGCGACACCGGGACCTCCCCCTGTTAAATGGCAGGACCCACTCTTCACTAAGTGTGTCATTAAATCCCGAAATCCAGGCCAATCAGTCCCCAAAATTATAGAGTGGGTAAGGCGAGGATTAACCGCCGCCTTCACTATAAATTTTTCCCCTCAGAAAATAATGTGGACCGACACCAAAAGGTAGCTGTGAACGTCCCCGTGCACACACAACACCTTCAACCCCTGTGCTCCCCCCAATGCCTCATTTTGCACCAGGCTTTGGTGAATTGAGGTCTGATTACAACCAGAATCCACCAACGCCTGATATGTATCCCCTTGACCGGTATGCGATATGCTCCGGCCCGATCGAGGGCGGCTCCTGGTGTGTCAGGGATCCGAACCACCGCGCCCACCTCCATTACCATGCACTGTTGTTGGAGGTGGCCCGGCTCCCCGCAGCGCCAGCAAACCGGCCCGGGCTTCCTCTCCGCACCGGTGTTCTGGGGCTCACTCACCTGAGGGGGGGAGAGACAGACACAGAAGGGAGAAACGGGAGGGCACCGCGGGTGTGGCGGGCCGGCACCGGTGGCACTGGCCACCGCCTCCGCGGTGGGGGAATGGGGCGAGGACGAGACACAGGAGGAGAGGGAGAGAGAGAGATAGAAGAGGAGAGGAGAGAAGAGGCTGTCTGCTGTCCTGCCACCGGGACAGCCGCCATATGGTCCTCCGCCAGCTCGATGGCCTGATCCAGCGACGCCGGGCGGTGGCCCTGGACCCACTCTGCGGTTCCTGCTGGCAAGCGTGCGACGAATTGCTCCAGTACCACCTGGTCGATGATCCCCTCGGCATCGCGGTTGTTGGCCCTCAACCACCGCCAGCAGGCGTCCCGGAGTTGCTGGCCAAACGCGAATGGCCGGCCGACTTCCTCCAAGCGCAAAGCGCGGAAGCGCTGATGCTGCTGCTCCGGGGTGCGCCCCACACGCTGGAGGACGGCCCGGCGAAGGTCCGCGTAGGCCAGCCGGCAGTAGGCGGGGAGCTGTAGCGCAGCCAGCTGCACCTCTCCCTTTAGCAGGGGGAGGAGGCGCGCCGTGCGCTGCTCCATTGGCCACCCCGAGGTCTCCGTGACTTGCTTGAAGAGCGTGATGAATGCCTCAGGGTCATCCTGCGGGCCCATCTTTGTTAGGGTGAGGGGGGACGGGCCCGCGGTGGGAGCGTTGGTGGACCCCGCCGACGCGAGGAGGTGCCGGAACGCCTGACGATCTTCTTGCTGGGCCAACACCAGGGCCTCGAACCGCTGTTCCTGCTCCTTTCAGAGGATGACTAGCGCCTGGTGCTGGCTTTGCTGGGCCATGGCGAGGGCGTGGACCAGTTCGGCGAACGGGGAGGACTCCATGGGGCTGTTCGGCTGCTGCGCTCCAGTCCCGGGTTTCGGCACCACTGTAACACTTCTATCGAAGTGCGGAGCACAGAGGACGGCAGGACAGAGATCAAGTTTGGAAACAGGGGTTTTATTGCCACACTTTTCAGTGAACAACTCGTACTTTACACAGACAGACACACACACACACACACGACCGGCGTCTGGTTCGGGGATGAGCTCCTCTGCTCTACGCTCCCCCTCCTTAAGTAGGGCGCAGTCACTGGGAAGACACACACAAACACAGGTTAATTGACATCAGGTGTAGTGATTCTGCCACTTACCTTCCCTCACTCCGCCCTCCTGTCACAGACCGGCGCTTGACCACGCCCCCGCTGCCACACATCCATATCACTACAGTGACGTTGCCGCTCTGATGTCTTCAGCCATCAAAGTGTCTAGGGAACATTACAGTAGTGGTTTCCTGTTGCCTTCTACTGGATTATTATAGAAGTTTTCTCCTCTCAACCATTCACACTCACACCTATAGACAATTTAGAGCCACCAATTAGTCTAACCTGGATGTCTTTGGACTGTGGGGAGAAACCGGAACACCTGGAGGAAACCCACACAGAGACGGGGAGAACATGCAAACTCCACACAGAAAGGCCCCTGTCGACCGCTGGGCTCGAACCCAGAACCTTCTTGCTGTGAGGTGACAGTGCTAACCGCTGTGCCGCCGTCCTATAATCTAATAATGGTTATAAATAAATAAATTGATTGATTTGCCTAAATCAAGCATTTCCTTGCCTGGAAGGAGATACAGAATTTATTCAGAAAAAGGAAACTTAAGTTAAATTTCAGCTTGGAAACAAGTTTTTCAATGTGTGGTTTAAATGACAGATTCTGATTGATAATAATACCTAATTACAACCCCAAATCAGAAAAAGTTGGGACGGTATGAAAAATGCAAATAACAAACATGCACTGATTTCTAAATTTATGTTGATTTGTATTTCATTGCAGACAGAATGAACCCAAGATATTTCATGTTTTGTCTGGTCAATTTCATTTCATTTGTTAATGTACATCCATTCCTGTGTTTCAGAGCTGCAACCCATTCTACAACCCCGATTCCAAAAAAGTTGGGATGCTGTGTAAACTGTAAATAAAAACAGAATGCAATAATTTGCAAATCATGGAAAGCCTATATTTCATTGAAAATAGTACAAAGACAACATATCAGATGTTGAAACTGAGAAATTTTATTGTTTTTTGAAAAATATATTCTCATTTTGAATTTGATGTCAGCATCACATTTCAAAAAAATTGGGACAGGGGCATGTTTACCACTGTGTTGCATCACCTCTACTTTTAACAATATTCTGCAAATGTTTGGGAACTGAGGAGACTGATTGCTGTAGTTTTGAAAGAGAAATGTTGTCACATTCTTGCCTGATATACAATTTCAGTTGCTCAACACTTTGGGGTCTGCTTTGTTGTATTTTGCACTTCATAATGCGCCAAATGTTTTAAATGCAAGACAGGTCTGGACTGCAGGCAGGCCAGTTTAGCACCCAGACTCTTTTACTACAGAGCTATGCAGTTTTAATATGTGCAGAAAGTGGTTTGGCATTGTCTTGCTGAAAGAAGGAAGGCCTTCCCTGAAAAAGATTTTATCTGGATGGCAGCATATTGCTCTGAAACATGTATATACGTATCATTCAGCATTAATGATGCCTTCCCAGATGTACAAGCTACCCATGTCATGTGCACTAATGCACCCTCATACCATAACAGATGCTGGCTTTGGAACTGTGCACTGATAACAAGCCGGATGATCCCTCTCCTCTTTAGCCTGGAGGACGTGATGTCCATAATTTCTAAAAAAAAAAAAAAAAATTCTACTTTTGATTTGTCAGACCTCAGGACAATTTTCCACTTTGCCTCAGTCCATCGTACAAGAGCTGGGGCCCAGAGAAGGTGGTGGTGTTTCTGGATATTGTTTTTATCTGGGTTTAACTTGCATTTCTGGATGCAGTAATGAACTGTTTTCACAGGCGATGGTTTTCTGAAGTGTTCCTGAGCCCATAGAGTGAGTTCCACTACAGACACGTGTCTGCTTTTAATGTAGTGTCTCCTGAGGGCCTGAAGATCACAGGCATCCAATGTCAGTTTTCAGCCTTGTCTCTTGCATACAGAGATTTCTCCAGATTCTCTGAATCTTTTAAAGATATTATCTACCATAGATGACATGATCCCCAAATTCTTTGCAATTTTACATTGAGGAACGTTATTCTTAAATTGTTGCACTGTTTGCCCACGCAGTCTTTCACAGAGCGGTGAACCCCTCCCCATCTTTACTTCTGAGAGACTCCGCCTCTCCAGGATGCTCTTTTTATACCCAATCATGTTACTGACCTGTTGCCAATTAACCAAATTAGATTTTTTTTAGCATTACACAACTTTATCAGTCTTTTGTTGCCCCGTCCCAACTTTTTTGAAATGTATTGCTGACATGAAATTCAAAATGAGCATATATTTTTCAAAAAATAATACAATTTCTCAGTTTCAACATTTGATACGTTTTCTTTGTACTATTTTCAATGAAATATAGGGCTTCTATGATTTGCAAATCTTCACATTCTGTTTTTATTTATGTTTTACACAATGTCCCAACTTTTTTGGAATTGGGGTTGTATAAAAGGTGGGACAGGGACAATTTAGGGCTAGTCATGAGATAAAACAATTAAATAATGATGTGATTTGAAACAGGTGATGTCAACAGGCAATTGTAATCATGATTTGATACAAAATCAATATCCAGAAAAGATCTAGTCTTTGAGGAGCAAAGATGGACCAAGGGTCTCCAGTTTGTCAATGAATGCATGAGAAAATTATTGAAATGTTCCTCAACAATGTTCCTCAAAGAGCGATATGAAGGGATTTCGATATTTCCCCCACTATGGTGCATAATATCATTAAACGATTCAAGGAATCTGAACGAAGTTTGATGTGTAAAGGGCGCAAGCCTAAGCTGAACACCCATTGATCTCTGATTCCTCAGAAGGCACTGCCCCAAGAACCATCATTCATCTATAGCTGATATAACCACATGGATTCAGGATTACTTTGGCAAACCTTTGTCAAAACAATACAGGAAGGAGTTACATCCAAAAAATGCCAGTTAGATTTTACTGTGCAAAAAGGAAGCCTTAAGTTAACTGCGTCCAGAAGCACTGTCAACTTCTCTGGGCTCGGCGGTATCTGGGATTGATCATCACACAGTAGAAATGTGTACTGTGGTCAAACGAATCAGTATTCCAGGTCTTTTTTGGAAGAAATGATACTGTGTGCTCTGGCCCAACGACAAAAAGGTACCATCCAGACTGTTACCAGCAACAGGTCCAAAAGCCAGGGTCTGTCATGGTATGGTGTTGTGTCAGGGCCCTTGGCAAGGGTAACTTAGACTTCTGTGATGGCAGCATTAATGCAGAAAAGTACATTGAGATTTTGGAGCAACATATGATGCCTTCAAGACGACAACTTTTCCAGAGATATTTTAAAAAGACAGTGCAAAACCACATTCGGCATACATTACAAAGGCATGGCTGTGGAAGAAGAGGGTGTCTGTCCAGTCTGTCCTCAATAGAGAATGTGTGGAGAATTTTGAAATGACAGTAACGACCCAGTATGGTTGCACACCTTAACATCTGTTTTGTGGAAGAATGGGACTAAAATTACACCTGAAACACTTCGTCACCTGGTGTCTTCAGTCCCTCAACATCTTTTAAGTGTTGTGAGAAGGAAAGGCAACATTACGAAGTGGCAAATGCTTTACCATCCCAAGTTTTTTTTTTTTAGAAATGTGTTGCAAGAATCAAAATTGAAACGTGTTTATTTTATAAAATTCATGAGGTTGTATAGGTTTGAGTCCAAGACAGGTAAAAGATTATTTACAAATCATTGTGTTCAGTTGTAATTTCAATTTCAATATACCATCCCAACTTTTCTGATCTAGGGTTGTAATAAAACAATCATAAAATAATTGTAATTTTAAAAACTTTACCAAATCCTTGGACCAGATGGATTCTTGATGACACAGCTTGTGGGTCCATGTAGATCAGCATGGATGTAGATCTCCCCTGGGGGGAAAATAAAATAAAAAAAAAAACAAAAACAAGAAACACTTTTTTTTTAAACTAATGTAAATCTTGAGTGACTGATATTAAGTAATATTATTTGTAAAGGAGTTCCTGCATTTTAAAATACAGATTATACTGTCAAGTTTAAACTGTTTATGTAATTTACATTACACACAAGTTTGATCATTTTAAATCCTGCTGTTTCATAATCATGGCATTAAAATCACATTTTTAAAAATAGATACAGCAAGACAACCCAAATCCATTTCAAGGCAAATCAGACTCGTTCAATGAAGAAGAAACACCGCTGTGTAAAAGGAGGGTGGGCTGCTCTGCGTATATAGTAACCATAAAGCCAGTTCTGTTTGCCATGGCATCATCTTTTAATGCTGTGAAATTCTTTGGAGCCAGCACGAATTCAGCCAACAAAAAGATCCTGTGCCATTTCTGTACATGTCCAAGTTTTGTCCATCCTTAGATTTCTTGATACGAGCACATTTCAGAGAGATACAAGTGACTGATCTGATATGTCTCAATCTACAAAGCTGTATAACTCTTTGTGTGCTGTGTGCCATAATCCGGCGTGTTCCTGAATATACCAGAGCCCATTTTTTCTTTTTCAGCCCTAACATGGCACAGTTACTGCATGTTACAGCCTCATCATGCATCTGGAAAGCAAATGGTACTTGCATAAATGAGAGAAATTCAGCCATCTGTTTAATTTAAAATGAAGTTTTATTTTCACACTGCAAAAAATGGCCTTCCAAAAATAAGAAATAAAAGATTAAAACAAAGCATATTTGCTTGAATCAGGTGAAAAAAATCTGCCAATGGAACTAGTCAAATTTGACTTGGTAAGATTTCTTAAAGTAAGATGAAAAATCTAACCTGTTTTTAGATGAAATAATTCCAAAATAAGATTGGGGAACTTATTATGCGAGATCTGATTAACTCAAAATAATCAAAATAGTTCTTATAACAAGATCGTACTTCTTACATTTAGCCATTCAAGTCATTTTTATATATTTCATTTTAAGGGTATTTCACTTAAATTCATGACAAAGTCTTAGCAGTAAAAACTGAATTTAAGATAAATATACTAATATTAGGATTGTTAAATTCTACAACTAAGCATTGCTAGCTTAAAAGAGTCTCCTTTTGTGACCAGTAATTAGTAAAATACTCTAGATATGAGACCAGAGACTATCTTGAATCAAGTTGACGACACGTGTAGCATTGCAACAAGTTTATTTTTTTCCCATTTCAACATTCAAACATTAAAACATCTCTTAAGATTCCACTTCCCCAGGACCTCAGGCACAAAAATAAAAAAATAAAAAAATAAAAAGTCTACGCATTTTGACTTACAGTGCTTACATAACGCCAAAGCAACAGTGCATTTTGGGGGCACTGACTATTCATGTGTACGAGGGGTTTACAAGATCAGGCACAACAAACAAACAAACAAACAAACAAAAGCACTGAACTTAACTCACAGCATTCCAAAAAGACCTCACTAAAATGCCGTCCACTCACTCAGCCTTTTTGAAGGCACTTGTCTGGTCTAGAGAATGTACAGCATCTAGAAGGAACTCACTCTGAATGACTGAGAAAACAGTCGCAGTAAACTTAGGATCTGTAAGGTGGAGTTGAATTGTAATGAAAGATTCAAAGATTTCAGTAAAGTTCATTTATTCCCAAAACAAGCATACTTTGGGTTTTTTTCCTTGAAACAAGATGAACCGCATTTGACAAATGTCCAAAATGTACTGACTTGTTTTTTAAAAAACTTGTTTTATTTTCAAAGGTGCTCCAAATAAGACTTTTTCAAGACGTTTTGTCTCTACAAGATTTTCAAGATGGACTGTCTAAAAACTAGCCTTTCTAGCTAAATGAGGTTTTGCTTGTTGGGCAATTATGTCTTATAATAAGGGTGGCTAGATGTTTTGACTTGAAAATAGACAAATAAACTTCCTAAGATTTTTATTTTTTGCAGTGCACACTTACACATTTTGCAGTGACTGGCATATATGCTTTAAACTTGAACTCATGTCTCTTAAGAGTTGCTGCAGTGTCCTCCACTGTTTTGGACATAGCATCCAGCTTTTCTAAGACAGCATCTGGTGAGGACGCTTGGTTTCTCTCCATATTTTGGCCTTTTCAGGTGCTATGACTCCACTGGTTATGCTTTTTTTGCTGTAAATAATCATTAGTCATTTTGTGCTTTCTCTCTATAAGCTTTGCATTTTATGCAGTTTTGTGGGCATCACTGAATGCAAATCAGCTGTGCCATGTGCCATTATGAGTGACTGCTATATATCAGCATACAGCACCAGTCAAAAGTTGGGACACACCTCCTCATTCACAGGTTTTTCTGTATTTTGACTCTTTTCTATTCTACAACTGTAGTAATCCATATCATGTCAAGAACCGCTCAACTAAGTAAAGAGAAATTACAGCCATCATTACTTTAAGACATGAAGTGTCTTTTAATTAATAAAAATAAAGAAAAAACATTGAATTAGAAGGTGTGTCCAAACTTTTGAATGGTACCGTGATTACACACACACACACACACACATATATATATATATATATATATATATATATATATATATATATATATATATATATATATGTGTGTGTGTGTGTGTGTATATATATATATATATATATATATATATATATATATATATATATATATATAAATGCATCTCAAAAAATTAGAATACCATGAAAAAGTTCCTTTTTTTCATAATTTAATTCAAAACTTTCATATATTCTATATTCATTACATGTAAAGTGAAATATTTAAAGCCTTTTTTGTTTCAATTTTGATGATTATGGCTTATAGCTCATGAAAATCAGAAATCCAGTATCTCAAATTATTAGAATATTCCCTAAGATCAATCAAAAAAAGGATTTACAATACAGAAATGTCCAACTTCTGAAAAGTATATTCATTTATACACTCAATACTTGGTTGGGGCTCCTTTACCACGAATTACTGTATCAATGCGGTGTGGCGTGGAGGTGATCAGTCTGTGGCACTGCTGAGGTGTTATTGAAGCCCAGGTTGCTTTGATAGTGGCCTTCAGCGTATCTGTATTTTTGGGTCGGGTGTTTCTCATCTTCCTCTTGACAATACCCCAAAGATTCTCTATGGGGTTCAGGTCAGGCAAGTTGGCTGGCCAATCAAACACAGTAATATCATGGTCAGCAAACCATTTGGTAGTAGTTTTGGCACTGTGGGTAGGTGCTAAGTCCTGCTGGAAAAGGAAATCAGCATCTCCAAAAAGCTCGTCAGCAGATGGAAGCATGAAGTGCTCTAAAATCTCCTGGTAGATGGCTGTGTTGACTTTGGACTTGATAAAATACAGTGGACCAACACCAGCAGATGACATGGCACCCCAAATCATCACAGACTGTGGAAACTTCACACTGGGCTTCAAACACCTTGGATTCTGTGCCTCTCCACTCTTCCTCCAGACTCTAGAACTGTGATTTCCAAATTAAATGCAAAATGTACTTTCATCTGAAAAGAGGACTTTGGACCACTGAGCAACAGTCCATTTCTTTCTCTCCTTAGCCCAGATAAGACACTTCTGACATTGTCTCTGGCTCAGGAGTAGCTTGATATTAGGAATGCGAAAGTTGTATCCCCTTTCTTGACGATGTCTGTTCGTGATGGGTCTTGATACACTGACACCAGCCTCAGTCCACTCCTTGTGAAGCTCTCCCAAGTTCTTGAATCAACTTTTCTTGACAATCCTCCCAAGACTGCGGCCATCCCTGCTGCTTGTGCACCTTTTCCAGCCACCCTTTTCAGCAATGACCTTTTGTGGCTTACCCTCCTTGTGGAGGGCATCAGTGATCATCTTCTGGACAACAGTCAAGTCAGCAGTCTTCCCCATGATTGTGGTTGTGTGTACTGAACTAGACCGAGAGATACACTGTGTTCATACTGTTTTACTCAAACTCGAAATGAAATATTCTAATATTTTGAGATGGTTTTTTTTATGTTTTTGTACTGTATGCCATACTGATTAAAATTAAAATAGAAAAATGCTTGAAACATTTTAGTTTATGTGTAATGAGTCTATAATATATAACATTTTCACTTTCTTAAATAACTGATGGAAAATATTGAACTTTTTCACAATATTCAAATTTTTTGAGATGCACTAGTGTATATATATATATATCTCATCTCATTATCTCTAGCCGCTTTATCCTTCTACAGGGTTGCAGGCAAGCTGGAGCCTATCCCAGCTGACTACAGGTGAAGGGCGGGGTACACCCTGGACAAGTCGCCAGGTCATCACAGGGCTGACACATAGACACAGACAACCATTCACACTCACATTCACACCTACGGTCAATTTAGAGTCACCAGTTAACCTAACCTGCATGTCTTTGGACTGTGGGGGAAACTGGAGCACCCGGAGGAAACACACGGGGAGAACATGCAAACTCCACACAGAAAGGCCCTCGCCAGCCCCGGGGCTCGAACCCAGGACCTTCTTGCTGTGAGGCGACAGCGCTAACCACTACACCACCGTGCCGCCCATATATATATATATATATATATATATACAGAGAGAGATGGTTTAGTTTTGAATCAAGAAAAATGATTTTGGGAAAGAAGAAAAAAAAGTTTTTAAAATAAAATGTAGTTTGATGTGTTTCCACAATTATATGGGTCCGTCTCAGAAACTGGTCTCTCATTTGGGACATTATGGTCAAAAAATAAATTTTCTAATTTTACTATTTTTTTGCATTTACTTAACACTCAGTGTTTCTTTTGTCATGTTTAATAAGAATAAAGATAGTATCTTGCTTTATCTGGCCTCCACTGTGGAACATTTTTTTTAATTACAATTCAAATGCTTTTGTAAAATTGATTTTCATATAAAATAACTACATCATGAAGAATTAAAGCCCCTCCTTCACAGAGGAGTGAAAATATTGAATAAATTTCCTTTTTGATTGCTCGGGTTAAAAATGCCAAGTTATGATGACTGAATTGATTATTCACTTAAATATGAATAATATGATACATTTTGGGGGCGGCACGGTGGTGTAGTGGTTAGCGCTGTTGCCTCACATCAAGAAGGTCCTGGGTTCGAGCCCCGGGGCCAGCGAGGGCCTTTCTGTGTGGAGTTTGCATGTTCTCCCCGTGTCTGCGTGGGTTTCCTCCGGGTGCTCCGGTTTCCCCCACAGTCCAAAGACATGCAGGTTAGGTTAACTGGTGGCTCTAAATTGACCGTAGGTGTGAATGTGAGTGTGAATGGTTGTCTGTGTCTATGTGTCAGCCCTGTGATGACCTGGCGACTTCTCCAGGGTGTACCCCGCCTTTCGCCCATAGTCAGCTGGGATAGGCTCCAGCTTGCCTGCGACCCTGTAGAAGGATAAAGCGGCTACAGATAATGAGATGAGATGATACATTTTGGGTACTTAATATGGCGAAATAGGACACAATGGAAAAATCAAGAACACACCGGAAAGATGAGAATAATGGCGGTGGTAAAAGAACAGCGACTGTACCGGCTGAAGGTCGCGCGGGTCTCTGCTGCGGTGCGAGAGCAACGGGACATCACTACTGCACCGGGCGGAGTGGGGGCGGGGCAAAATGACTGCACTGCAAAAAATAAAAATCTTAGGAAGTTTATTTGTCTATTTTCAAGTCAAAACATCTAGCCACCCTTATTATAAGACATAATTGCCCAACAAGCAAAACCTCATTTAGCTAGAAAGGCTAGTTTTTAGACAGTCCGTCTTGAAAATCTTGTAGAGACAAAACGTCTTGAAAAAGTCTTATTTGGAGCACCTTTGAAAATAAAACAAGTTTTTTTTTTTTAAACAAGTCAGTACATTTTGGACATTTGTCAAATGCGGTTCATCTTGTTTCAAGAAAAAAAAACAAAGTATGCTTGTTTTGGGAATAAATGAACTTTACTGAAATGTTTGAATCTTTCATTACAATTCAACTCCACCTTACAGATCCTAAGTTTACTGCGACTGTTTTCTCAGTCATTCAGAGTGAGGGTCTTCTAGATGCTGTACAGACTCTAGACCAGACAAGTGCCTTCAAAAAGGCTATGAGTGAGTGGAGGGCATTTTAGTGAGGTCTTTTTGGAATGCTGTGAGTTAAGTTCAGTGCTTTTGTTTGTTTGTTTGTTTGTTGTGCCTGATCTTGTAAACCCCTCGTACACATGAATAGTCAGTGCCCCCAAAATGCACTGTTGCTTTGGCGTTGTGTAAGCACTGTAAGTCAAAATGCGTAGACTTTTTTTTTTGTGCCTGAGGTCCTGGGGAGGTGGAATCTTAAGAGATGTTTTAATGTTTGAATGTTGAAATGGGAAAAAAATAAACTTGTTGCAATGCTACACGTGTCGTCAACTTGATTCAAGATAGTCTCTGGTCTCATATCTAGAGTATTTTACTAATTACTGGTCACAAAAGGAGACTCTTTTAAGCTAGCAATGCTTAGTTGTAGAATTTAACAATCCTAATATTAGTATATTTATCTTAAATTCAGTTTTTACTGCTAAGACTTTGTCATGAATTTAAGTGAAATACCCTTAAAATGAAATATATAAAAATGACTTGAATGGCTAAATGTAAGAAGTACGATCTTGTTATAAGAACTATTTTGATTATTTTGAGTTAATCAGATCTCGCATAATAAGTTCCCCAATCTCATCTCATCTCATTATCTCTAGCCGCTTTATCCTTCTACAGGGTCGCAGGCAAGCTGGAGCCTATCCCAGCTGACTACGGGCGAAAGGCGGGGTACACCCTGGACAAGTCGCCAGGTCATCACAGGGCTGACACATAGACACAGACAACCATTCACATTCACACCTACGGTCAATTTAGAGTCACCAGTTAACCTAACCTGCATGTCTTTGGACTGTGGGGGAAACCGGAGCACCCAGAGGAAACCCACGCAGACACGGGGAGAACATGCAAACTCCGCACAGAAAGGCCCTCGCCGGCCCCGGGGCTCGAACCCAGGACCTTCTTGCTGTGAGGCGACAGCGCTAACCACTACACCACCGTGCCACCCTTCCCCAATCTTATTTTGGAATTATTTCATCTAAAAACAGGTTAGATTTTTCATCTTACTTTAAGAAATCTTACCAAGTCAAATTTGACTAGTTCCATTGGCAGATTTTTCACCTGATTCAAGCAAATATGCTTTGTTTTAATCTTTTATTTCTTATTTTTGAAAGGCCATTTTTTGCAGTGTGGCCGTAGATTCTATCAAAAGTTCGATCTAAATTGACCATGGTTGCAAAATATTGGCCAAAAATACGCAAACACTACGAAATATGAAAGTAAGATGAAAAAGAAACATTCTATTGCCTTATACTGCAAGACTAAAACAAAATAAACCTGTCAAAACTCACCTTTTCAGTGATAACATCCGAACAGATCACCCGCGTAACAGAAAGACCGCAAATGGAAGCACAATCACCTTCTAACTGTTGGAGTGGAAAATTCCATTCTACACATGCAGATTGTTAATGTGTGCCCTTCCCTGCACACAAATAACACGCTACGGTAAAAAATAGACCACGACTCATTTTATAGCTCAGAAATTCATACAAGACCAGCTACCATCATAACATATTCTGTAAGAAACATATTCTATACCTAACTTTCAGCTTTCATTTTAAAAAACAAAATCACAGATTTATAACTAAATTTTTATATGGCGTAGTGATTTTAAGTTACTACTTTTGGTGAGGTAGTGACCGTGACCCTGAGGCTTTCCGTTTAGATCAAAACACACGATCGTATTGGTTTTGGGTTTGCGGAAAATGGAGTTACAACGGTGATCAAATATTTTGCATGATGTTTATCACGGTTATGATTATTCTGTGAGCGCACCAATCCTTAGGTGTATAAAGTTACAACTTAAGATACAATTCGTGATAACTGTAGACTTTTCAGTGGACGACAACCTTTTTAAGGGAACGTGATGTAGTCAACCATTTATCATGTCCCAGATCAAGCCGCCATTTTTCCACAAATTTGCAGAATTTTTGCCAAAATCTGAATAGAGTATTCACATCAAAGATTTAGTTTTATCTGTATTATTTCTTTCATCACTTTATTTCAAATTAAAACCAACATCACCATTCAAAACCGTATAGTTTATTGACTGAGTATATTTAGTGGGGTACCCCCACAGTACCCAATTTCTGAGACAGACATATATATATATATATATATATATATATATATATATATATATGGCGGCACGGTGGTGTAGTGGTTAGCGCTGTCACCTCACAGCAAGAAGGTCCGGGTTCGAGTCCCGTGGCCGGCGAGGGCCTTTCTGTGCGGAGTTTGCATGTTCTCCCCGTGTCCGCGTGGGTTTCCTCCGGGTGCTCCGGTTTCCCCCACAGTCCAAAGACATGCAGGTTAGGTTAACTGGTGACTCTAAATTGACCGTAGGTGTGAGTGTGAATGGTTGTCTGTGTCTATGTGTCAGCCCTGTGATGACCTGGCGACTTGTCCAGGGTGTACCCTGCCTTTCGCCCGTACTCAGCTGGGATAGGCTCCAGCTTGCCTGCGACCCTGTAGAACAGGATAAAGCGGCTAGAGATAATGAGATATATATATATATATATATATATACAACCCCGATTCCAAAAAAGTTGGGACAAAGTATAAATTGTAAATAAAAATGGAATGCAATAATTTACAAATCTCAAAAACTGATATTGTATTCACAATAGAACATAGACAACATATCAAATGTCGAAAGTGAGACATTTTGAAATTTCATGCCAAATATTGGCTCATTTGAAATTTCATGACAGCAACACATCTCAAAAAAGTTGGGACAGGGGCAATAAGAGGCTGGAAAAGTTAAAGGTACAAAAAAGGAACAGCTGGAGGACCAAATTGCAACTCATTAGGTCAATTGGCAATAGGTCATTAACATGACTGGGTATAAAAAGAGCATCTTGGAGTGGCAGCGGCTCTCAGAAGTAAAGATGGGAAGAGGATCACCAATCCCCCTAATTCTGCACCGACAAATAGTGGAGCAATATCAGAAAGGAGTTCGACAGTGTAAAATTGCAAAGAGTTTGAACATATCATCATCATCTACAGTGCATAATATCATCAAAAGATTCAGAGAATCTGGAAGAATCTCTGTGCGTAAGGGTCAAGGCCGGAAAACCATACTGGGTGCCCGTGATCTTCGGGCCCTTAGACGGCACTGCATCACATACAGGCATGCTTCTGTATTGGAAATCACAAAATGGGCTCAGGAATATTTCCAGAGAACATTATCTGTGAACACAATTCACCGTGCCATCCGCCGTTGCCAGCTAAAACTCTATAGTTCAAAGAAGAAGCCGTATCTAAACACGATCCAGAAGCGCAGATGTCTTCTCTGGGCCAAGGCTCATTTAAAATGGACTGTGGCAAAGTGGAAAACTGTTCTGTGGTCAGACAAATCAAAATTTGAAGCTCTTTATGGAAATCAGGGACGCCGTGTCATTCGGACTAAAGAGGAGAAGGACGACCCAAGTTGTTATCAGTGCTCAGTTCAGAAGCCTGCATCTCTGATGGTATGGGGTTGCATTAGTGTGTGTGGCATGGGCAGCTTACACATCTGGAAAGACATCATCAATGCTGAAAGGTATATCCAGGTTCTAGAGCAACATATGTTCCCATCCAGACAACGTCTCTTTCAGGGAAGACCTTGCATTTTCCAACATGACAATGCCAAACCACATACTGCATCAATTACAGCATCATGGCTGCGTAGAAGAAGGGTCCGGGTACTGAACTGGCCAGCTTGCAGTTCAGATCTTTCACCCACAGAAAACATTTGGCGCATCATTAAACGGAAGATACGACAAAAAAGACCTAAGACAGTTGAGCAACTAGAATCCTACATTAGACAAGAATGGGTTAACATTCCTATCCCTAAACTTGAGCAACTTGTCTCTTCAGTCCCCAGACGTTTACAGACTGTTGTAAAGAGAAAAGGGGATGTCTCACAGTGGTAAACATGGCCTTGTCCCAACTTTTTTGAGATGTGTTGTCATGAAATTTAAAATCACCTAATTTTTCTCTTTAAATGATACATTTTCTCAGTTTAAACATTTGATATGTCATCTATGTTCTATTCTGAATAAAATATGGAATTTTGAAACTTCCACATCATTGCATTCCGTTTTTATTTACAATTTGTACTTTGTCCCAACTTTTTTGGAACCGGGGTTGTATATATATACACTTGTGTTCAAAATAATAGCAGTCCAACACGACTAACCAGATCAGTCACTGTTTTTGGTGGAAATTATATTACTACATGGCAAATAATTTACCAGTAGGTGTAGTAGAGTCATAGAAAACCAACAGACCCAACATTCATGATATGCATGCTCCTGAGTCTGTGTAATCGAATAATTAAGTGAAAGGGACGTGTTCAAAATAATAGCAGTGTGGAGTTTAATTAGTGAGATCATTCATTCTGTGAAAAAACAGATGTCAATCAGGTGGCCCTAATTTAAGGATGAAGCCAGCACATGTTGTACATCCATTTCTCTCTGAAAACCTGAGAAACATGGGTCGTTCCAGACATTGTTCAGAACAGCATGCTTTGATTAAAACGTTGATTGGAGAGGTAAAATGTATACTGTAAAGAAGTGCACACTGTAAAAAAAAATCTTGTCAAATTTACAGTGAAAAACTGGCAGCTGTGGTTGCCATTTTTTCACCGTAAAAAATACAGTGACAGTGTATATGGCTTTACGGTAAGGTATATCAACACTTGTAAAAACAACGGTTTGAAAATGTTCAATTTTACAGGTATTCAATGTACAATAATCAATACATAACTGTTAATTTTATGGATATTCATTGTACAATAAACAATGATTCAAAACAATGGTTACAAGCAATGATCTACTAGACAGATATATTTTTTTTTTTAGAATTTTTTTACCTTTATTGGATAGGACAGTGCAGAGACAGGAAATGAGCTGGAGAGAGAGACGGGGAGGGATCTGGAAATGACCTCAGGTCAGAATTGAACCCAGGTCCCCGGATTCATGGCATGACACCTTAGTCGACTGAGCCATGACGGTGGGCATGTTTTTATTTTTTTAACAGGGCAATGATGTAATTTTAACTATCACATTCTGTTTTAGTATTACAGTTTGTCTGTGTTTAAACTACAACAATTTGTAAATTCTACAAAAAAATATGATCAATTCAACATATTCTTACTGTTAAATTAACAGTGGTGTTTGGTGAGGAGTTTTACAGTATATTGATGTAAATTACACACTGCTTCATTGTTTTTGTATTTACAGTTTTTTTATGTCATGATTTTACATAAATTCACTGTTAATTCTACGGACATTTTTTACAGTGCAGAAAATGATGGGCTGCTCATCTAAAATGATCTCCAGTGCTTTAAAATGGATAGCAAAGCCAGAGAGACGTGGAAGAAAACAGAAGACTACCATTTGAATGGATCGAAGAATAGCCAGAATGGTAAAGACTCAGCCAATGATCAGCTCCAGGGTGATCAAAGACGGTCTGAAGTTACCTGTGAGTACTGTGACAATTAGAAGATGCCTGTGTGAAGTTAATCTATCAGCAAGAAGCTCCCGCAAAGTTCCACTGTTAAAAAAAAGACGTGCTGAAGAGGATACAATTTGCCAAAGAACACATCGACTGGCCTAAAGAGAAATGGAAAAACATTTTGTGGACTGATGAAAGTAAGATTGTTCTTTGTGGGTCCTAGGGCCATAGACAGTTTGTCAGACGACCCCCAAACACTGAATTCAAGCCACAGTACACTCTGAAGACAGTGAAGCATGGTGGTGCAAGCATCATGATATGGGAATGTTTCTCTTACTGTGGTGTTGGGCCCATTTATCACATACCAGGGATCATGGATCAGTTTGCATATATCAAAATACTTGAAGAGGTCATGTTGCCTTATGCTGAAGAGGAAATGCCCTTGAAATGGGTGTTTCAACAAGACAACGACCCCAAACACACCAGTAAGCGAGCAGCATCTTGGTTCCAGACCAACAAAATTAAAGTCATGGAGTGGCCAGCCCAATCCCCGGCTGTGACCAGCATCCAGACTGTGACCAGCAACAGGTCCAAAAGCCAGGGTCTGTCATGGTATGGGGTTGTCAGTGCCTTTGGCAAAGGTAACTTAAAGTGCTGATGACACGTTTTTGACTTCTTTGGCGATGTTTTATAACATAAAAAGTAATTCCCGATGATCCATATATTAATTCACGAAGCCACCTATTTTACAAGTTATGATGATAAATGCGGCTATTTGGGCAAATTTGACGGGGCTGCAGCACCCAGGAGACGAATGAGGAGGAGGAGCTATATGACATCAGCGAAAGAACCTTCCTCCTAACTTACCAGTTTGTTGTTGATGCGACAGGTGTTCAGTTTATCATTATTAGTATTTTTATTCGACATTATTATACATTATTATATATATAGTTATTATGCCTTCGTGTTGTGTTGCCGGCTTTTGCTCCAAAACCCACAAGGATGGGGTAAGTTTATTCAAGTTTCCCAGAGATCCCGAGCTGCATGCGAAGTGGGTGAAGCAAGTCAGGCGCACTCGTGACAAGTGGGAGCCCTCACCAACATCCGTCCTGTGCTCTGAACACTTCGATTTGGATTGTTTTGACACCCTTCCCAGCTTAAAAGAATCTCTTGGGTGTTCAGTTCAGCACAAACGTGTGTTACTACCATCAGCAGTGCCTACACAGTGTTGCCAGATTGGGAGGTTTCCCGCCCAGTTGGGCGGTTTCAAGTGCATTTTGGTGGGTTTTGAACATATTTTGGGCTGGAAAACGTCAGCAGTATCTGTTGCCAGATACTGCTGAAGTTTTATCTTATCGTTTACCTTCATCTTATGTCATTTCACAACACATGTTCTGACAGGAGGACTGTCTTTGGATCCGGCATAGCTACTAGTAGACCCCTTCCGGAATACTGGCAGATACTGTTGCCAGATACTGCTGAAGTTTTCCAGCCCAAAATATGTTCAAAACCCACCAAAATGCACTTGAAACCGCCCAACTGGGCGGGAAACCTCCCAATCTGGCAACACTGCCAGTATTCCGGAAGGGGTCTACTAGTAGCTATGCCGGATCCAAAGACAGTCCTCCTGTCAGAACATGTGTTGTGAAATGACATAAGATAAAGGTGCGTAGAGCTATAGATTCTACATGATAATCAAATGTAATCATAAAGTCGGCATGATATGTGTCATGTATTTGCTTGTGAAAGCTTGTGGCTTTCATGTAACTGCCGCCTAGCAACGAGAGGCAAAGGGTAAAGAGGGTAGGCTATCATAGATTCTATTCGGAAGAGATCAACACAATTCTAGACTCCCAGAAGAGGAAGAGCTAGCACTAGAGAGTTCACCGGCGTTTTCATGCGCCATTTCCATTGAGTAGAACCAGAGTAGAACAGCCAGTGAACCGCAGCATGTTCTTCTGCTGACGTCACAACATGGCCGCGAGCCACGGACCCAGTTTTCTTGCGCTGTGCAATTAAAAGTTGGATATTTGCGTAACAACAGCTTCTTTTCACGTAATTATAACAGAAATCTAACATGTTTGCCATGTTGTATAGTTTATTTAAGAAATTGCATAGAGTCATGTTCGTGTCATCAGCCCTTTAAACTCCTGTGATGGCAGCGTTAATGCAGAAAAGTACAGTGAGATTTTGGAGAAACATATGCTGCCTTTAAGACAACATCTTTTCCAGGGATGTTTCAAGAAGACAATGCAAAACCACATTCTGCACACATTACAAAGGCATGGCTGTGGAAGAAGGTGGCGTCGGTCACCTCAGTCCCCAGTAGAAAATGTGTGGAGAATTTTGAAATGAAAAATGCAACGACACCAATGACCCGGTACTGTTGCACACCTTAAAGGGCTGATGACACGAACATGACTCTATGCAATTTCTTAAATAAACTATAAAACATGGCAAACGTTAGATTTCTGTTATAATTACGTGAAAAGAAGCTGTTATGCGAATATCCAACTTTTAATTGCACAGCGCAAGAAAACTGGGTCCGTGGCTCGCGGCCATGTTGTGACGTCAGCGGGAGAACACGCTGCGGTTCACTGGCTGTTCTACTCTGGTTCTACTCAATGGAAATGGCGCATGAAAACGCCGGTGAACTCTCTAGTGCTAGCTCTTCCTCTTCTGGGAGTCTAGAATTGTGTTGCTCTCTTCCGAATAGAATCTATGATAGCCTACCCTCTTTACCCTTTGCCTCTCGTTGCTAGGCGGCAGTTACATGAAAGCCGCAAGCTTTCACAAGCAAATACATGACTGATATCACGCCGACTTTATGATTACATTTATGATTATCATGTAGAATCTATAGCTCTACGTACCTTTATCTTATGTCATTTCACAATACATGTTCTGACAGGATGACTGTCTTTGGATCCGGCATAGCTACTAGTAGACCCCCTCCGGAATACTGGCAGTGTTGCCAGATTGGGAGGTTTCCCGCCCAGTTGGGCGGTTTCAAGTGCATTTTGGTGGGTTTTGAACATATTTTGGGCTGGAAAACGTCAGCAGTATCTGTTGCCAGATACTGCTGAAGTTTTATCTTATCGTTTACCTTCATCTTATGTCATTTCACAACACATGTTCTGACAGGAGGACTGTCTTTGGATCCGGCATAGCTACTAGTAGACCCCTTCCGGAATACTGGCAGATACTGTTGCCAGATACTGCTGAAGTTTTCCAGCCCAAAATATGTTCAAAACCCACCAAAATGCACTTGAAACCGCCCAACTGGGCGGGAAACCTCCCAATCTGGCAACACTGCCAGTATTCCGGAAGGGGTCTACTAGTAGCTATGCCGGATCCAAAGACAGTCCTCCTGTCAGAACATGTGTTGTGAAATGACATAAGATAAAGGTGCGTAGAGCTATAGATTCTACATGATAATCAAATGTAATCATAAAGTCGGCATGATATGTGTCATGTATTTGCTTGTGAAAGCTTGTGGCTTTCATGTAACTGCCGCCTAGCAACGAGAGGCAAAGGGTAAAGAGGGTAGGCTATCATAGATTCTATTCGGAAGAGATCAACACAATTCTAGACTCCCAGAAGAGGAAGAGCTAGCACTAGAGAGTTCACCGGCGTTTTCATGCGCCATTTCCATTGAGTAGAACCAGAGTAGAACAGCCAGTGAACCGCAGCGTGTTCTTCTGCTGACGTCACAACATGGCCGCGAGCCACGGACCCAGTTTTCTTGCGCTGTGCAATTAAAAGTTGGATATTTGCGTAACAACAGCTTCTTTTCACGTAATTATAACAGAAATCTAACATGTTTGCCATGTTGTATAGTTTATTTAAGAAATTGCATAGAGTCATGTTCGTGTCATCAGCCCTTTAAACTCCTGTGATGGCAGCGTTAATGCAGAAAAGTACAGTGAGATTTTGGAGAAACATATGCTGCCTTTAAGACAACATCTTTTCCAGGGATGTTTCAAGAAGACAATGCAAAACCACATTCTGCACACATTACAAAGGCATGGCTGTGGAAGAAGGTGGCGTCGGTCACCTCAGTCCCCAGTAGAAAATGTGTGGAGAATTTTGAAATGAAAAATGCAACGACACCAATGACCCGGTACTGTTGCACACCTTAAAGGGCTGATGACACGAACATGACTCTATGCAATTTCTTAAATAAACTATAAAACATGGCAAACATGTTAGATTTCTGTTATAATTACGTGAAAAGAAGCTGTTATGCGAATATCCAACTTTTAATTGCACAGCGCAAGAAAACTGGGTCCGTGGCTCGCGGCCATGTTGTGACGTCAGCGGGAGAACACGCTGCGGTTCACTGGCTGTTCTACTCTGGTTCTACTCAATGGAAATGGCGCATGAAAACGCCGGTGAACTCTCTAGTGCTAGCTCTTCCTCTTCTGGGAGTCTAGAATTGTGTTGCTCTCTTCCGAATAGAATCTATGATAGCCTACCCTCTTTACCCTTTGCCTCTCGTTGCTAGGCGGCAGTTACATGAAAGCCGCAAGCTTTCACAAGCAAATACATGACTGATATCACGCCGACTTTATGATTACATTTATGATTATCATGTAGAATCTATAGCTCTACGTACCTTTATCTTATGTCATTTCACAATACATGTTCTGACAGGATGACTGTCTTTGGATCCGGCATAGCTACTAGTAGACCCCCTCCGGAATACTGGCAGTGTTGCCAGATTGGGAGGTTTCCCGCCCAGTTGGGCGGTTTCAAGTGCATTTTGGTGGGTTTTGAACATATTTTGGGCTGGAAAACGTCAGCAGTATCTGGCAACAGATACTGCTGACGTTTTCCAGCCCAAAATATGTTCAAAACCCACCAAAATGCACTTGAAACCGCCCAACTGGGCGGGAAACCTCCCAATCTGGCAACACTGTGTAGGCACTGCTGATGGTAGTAACACACGTTTGTGCTGAACTGAACACCCAAGAGATTCTTTTAAGCTGGGAAGGGTGTCAAAACAATCCAAATCGAAGTGTTCAGAGCACAGGACGGATGTTGGTGAGGGCTCCCACTTGTCACAAGTGCGCCTGACTTGCTTCACCCACTTCGCATGCAGCTCGGGATCTCTAGGAAACTTGAATAAACTTACCCCATCCTTGTGGGTTTTGGAGCAAAAGCCGGCAACACAACGCGAAGGCATAATAACTATATACTGGGTGCGATTTGCTGGGGGGGATGGTGGGGATCATCCCCCCCTCTGGTTTTTATCTCTGCTGAAAAAAAATCCTCTGGGACAACCTCGTCAATAAAACAAACAAACCAAAAAAAAGTTGACATGACAGGCATGTTGTGAGACAGTTTTCTATGGTCTACATTGCACTCACTTTCAAAATGACCCGAAGTGGCAGCTTTGATGTTCACGAACGTCCCCAGCAAATAGATACATTGTAGATAATAACAATATCCAGAGTGTGAATGTGGATTTAGCGCCATGAATCACATCCTTACTGATGAGCGCAACAGAATGAATGTATCCACACTGACAGCCTTCTTTTCCTCGCTGTCAATGGGCCAGACGTGCGTTCCTTCCCTGCTGAGAAATTCGCAGAAATGTGGATTAAAGAAGGGCGAAACACGGCGGATAGCGCACCGACGGGAAAGCAGAAAAGACCACATGAACTGCGCCATCAGAGCAAACTGTTCATTTAGTATTCATGTATTTTAGTGATTTTCGAGTCACTGTCCATTTAATCCGGAAGGAGAGAAACATCACAGCAACGCGACAAGCAATGCGAACTTTGTTGTGTGTTAGTGTATTTAGTCAGAGAGATAGGAAGATGAATTTACTATCTCTGGTTTAGTGTTCATTTTCATTTAGTGTTTGTGGCAGCGGGGGTGTGGTCAAGCATCGGTCTGTGACAGAAGGACGGCAGGACAGAACTGATTTCACACAACTCGCTTTTATTCAGCTTTTCAGCTTCTATCTGCACTCACACACACATCAGTCGTCTAGTTGTGGAGAGAGCTCCCGCTGCTCTCTCTCTCCCTCCTTAAATAGGGCGCGGTCACTGGGAAGACACACAAACACATGAATTAACGACAGGTGTAGTGATTCTGCCACTTACCTTCCCTGACTCCGCCCTCCTGTCACAGACCGATGCTTGACCACGCCCCCGCTGCCACAGTGTTATTCATTTGATATCATCGGATGTTATTGAGCTGTTAGCCTATTGTTACCTTAGTTTTGTGACGTTTCATGATTAAAAAAAAACATCCCCCCCTTCTGGTTTTTTGACAAATCGCACCCTGACTATATATATAATAATGTCTAATAAAAATACTAATAATGATAAACTGAACACCTGTCGCATCAACAACAAACTGGTAAGTTAGGAGGAAGGTTCTTTCACTGACGTCATATAGCTCCTCATTCATCTCCTGGGTGCTGCAGCCCCGTCAAATTTGCCCAAATAGCCGCATTTATCATCATAACTTGTAAAATAGGCGCCTTCGTGAATTAATATATGGATCATTGGGAATTACTTTTTATGTTATAAAACATCGCCAAAGATGTCAAAAATGTGTAATCAGCACTTTAAGTTACCTTTGCCAAAGGCACTGACAACCCCATACCATGACAGGCCCTGGCTTTTGGACCTGTTGCTGGTCACAGTCTGGATGCTCCTTTGTGCCTTTGGTCCGGAGCACATGGCATCCATTTCTTCCAAAAAAGACCTGGAATACTGATTCATCTGACCACAATGCACATTTCCATAGATGAATGACAGTTCCTGATGCAGTGCTGTCTGAGGGATCAGAGATCACAGGCATTTAGCAGACGCTGCTATCCAAACTGACATACAACATACCCAGAGCAGCCTGGGGAGCAGTTGGGGGTTAGGTGCCTTGCTCAAGGGCACATCAGTCATTCCTGCTGGTCCAGGGAATCAAACCAGCAACCTTTTGGTCCCAAAGCTGCTTCTCTAACCATTAGTCCATGGCTAATTTGGTCACTGGTGTTCAGCTTAAGCTTGGGCCCTTTACGCAATGAAATTCCTCCAGAGTCCTTGAATAGTTTAATGATAAACTGTAGATGCACTGTAAAGAGTGAAATATCCAAATTCCTTCGTATCTTTCTCTGAGGAACAGTGTTTTTAAACGTTTCAATAATTTTCTTGTGGATTTGTTAAAAAACTGGAGATCCTCGGCCCATCTTTGCTCCTTAAAGACTAGCCATTTCCCAGCCAATTTCCCATTAAGTATTTCTTTATAAGTCTCAGTTTCTGCATACACACATTCCAGACCCATTATTTTGGGTAATAACATGCCACTGAAGTTTTGATATACTGGCGAAATGGCATAACTGTAGCTGATCGTCAGTACCCAGGAGGTCCTATTTTTGTTCCTATATTACAATTCTCATTAATTTCCAGTAAGCCCTTTCAGGGTCAGAGTGAAGGTGGTTCCATTGTACATCCTGGTAACACGAAGCACAAGGTGGGAGAATAAACTCAAGATGGGACGTCAGTGCACCATGCACATTCACACCTAGTTGCATATTTTTGGACAGTGGGAGGAATATATATTATTTTTCTGTCCACATTCACTGGATATGAGCAATCACATATTCTGATTGGCTACTCTACTACTCAGACATTGGCTCATATACTGTGAGTAGAGAAAAACAAAAATGGTGGCGCATGTTGCTGAACCAACCGAGGATGAAAAAAACTACTCGAAAACACCCCCCCCCCAAAAAAAAAAAAAAAATTTAAATGGAAAGAATGTATTTGATGGTAAAAACGTCTTATTTTTCAAGAATTATTGCATTTCAATCTCATCATACATGGCTTATAGCCAACTCAGCGCTACGCACCTCATCGGCTATCAGCTCATGTACGACTTGATTTTGTGGAATAACTAGGGGGGGGGGGGGGGGGGGGGACAAACAAACCACACAACACACGAAAGTTTGTGAACCCTTTAGAATTTTCTATATTTCTGCATAAATATGACCTAAAACATCAGATTTTCACACAAGTCCTAAAAATAGATAAAAAGAACCCAGTTAAACAAAGACAAATATTATACCTGGTCATTTATTTATTGAGCATAATGATCCAATATTACATATCTAAGTGGCAAAAGTATGTGAACCTCTAGGATTAGCAGTTAATTTGAAGGTGAAATTAGAGTCAGGTGTTTTACTTTACTCATTATTTAGCAGAGAGTAAATAAAAACAGGAGTACAATAGACAGGTTATGCATTTTATTTTTGAGTTTGATGCACATTTGTACGAGTACACACACATTAAACAAGGAGTACATGTTCAAGAGCATTCAAAAAAAACCCTCCCTTCCTTACATGACCGAATTCTGAAACCCTGCAAACTGTTCTGACCTGAAATCCTCTCCAACAATGACTCTTTTCAATTGTAAAAAAAAGAACCAAACATGCAAAACTCCGATCAACATTCATTTTTCCGTCCTAAACACCTACAGCTTCCTTTCGTTTTAAAACACCCATCAGGAGTCCAACACTCCATCAGTGGTTAATCCATTTATCAACATTTCCTTGACATTCTAATCTACCGAGTGAAATGGTTACATTTTCAACACAAGGTTATGCATTCAAAGAAATTACCCACCAAACTATGAAGAACTACAACGAACAGGAGACAATTAGGAGTTACTTTTAACACTTAAGCCAAGCAATAATCTACTCTGTGCAGAGGATGGCCACGCCACGCTCGTAGAAGTTGTGTGGGTCTTCCTTTGTGGCAATGTCGAAGTCCACTGTAAAGATAAGATCTGTACGAGTGAAGTTCAGGTACACTGGCAGGGTGACCTGAAGACAAAGAATAAAGGTGGCCGTTTTACAACGTGGTAAGAGGTTCAAGGTAATATTACAAATGCACACAGGCTAAACACAAATGAAAAATGAATTATTGATCCTTTACCATGTTCCTCTTTTCCACATTGCTTTGCTTCACCCATCGCAGCTGTGTGAGAGGCAGCTCAGTGGAGATAGCAGTGGATAGAGAGAGCTTGTTGTTGGTGCAAGTGGCTCCCTGCAGCTTCAGGCCTTTACAGAAATGGAAATCAAAACTCACTTAAGTGACAAGCACACATCAGATGAAGCTGCACAGTAGAAGATATTCCCCACTGAAAATACTCTAGCCATCTAGGAAGCTAGTATTGTTTCACTCACCCTTGATACCAAAGCTACAGGCATCAAGTGCTGCTCCCTGTGCTGTGGTGACGTTGACCTCCAGAGCAAGTTCTTCCAAAGACCAGCTGTTGGCTTGAGCCACATACTGACGAGTTGCAGTGATGTAGGCCTCTGGCACGAACAGGCTGCCCAGGTTCACATGGATATTCTTAAAAAAAAAAAAAAAAAAAATTGTTCAACACCATTCGCCTCAAACTACTTGTGCAAGGTTTTTCTCCCCCGCCACCAACAAGAGAAACCGTAATACTTCGTATTTGAGTTCAATTACACTACAGTGTATATTGAACAGTCCATTTGGTCCACCTTTAATGCCACTTGGTGCTACAGAAGCTTAACACCTATAGAGAAATTCTAAAAAGCATGTGAATGGACAAGTTACAGAAGTGTCTTCCAGGAAATTATCAATATTGACCTTCACTTTTTCATTTACACACACCGATTTATGCATGTTGACAAAAAGCTCCAAAATGCCAATTCTGATTTCCTGAACATGTTTAATTAGGTCTATAGTTTTAGGATCGATGCTGCTGTGAAATCTGAGAAATGATTCTAAGCCCTCAAAGAATCCAGATCTCTGTAAAGCAGCTTTGCCTAGATACTGCTGAAAGCACTGTGTAAATAAAACTGGATTAATTTAATGGATGTTGGTTCACACTGCTCTAGAACGATAGTGAAAGTAGCAGTAAATTAAGCCAACAACCTCAGTCAAAATCAGGTCATAAAAGCCGTATTCGAAACATTTATACAAGTTGTCTGTTGCCGTTTGGGGGACCTCAAAGACCACAATCGGAACTTGTGATCCATCTTTCTCACCAGGAAGAAAACAAAACATCCATATAGCACAGAAAGCCAGCACCACGATTCAACCTGCTAATGTCTTTACAAGTTGAACTGAACTCCTGCTGATAGGAGATCTAGTGGATCTTTCACAATTGCCTGGAAAAATCACATTACATGTGTGTGTGTGTGGGGGTGGGGTGGGGGGGGCACCTCCCACAAATTTCAAACTTTCACGAAATGAATTTTTAAGCACTCATTGGAATTCATAAAGGTACTTTTTGAAAACTCATTGTTTGGAAGTAGTTTCATGACTAGGACTGACAGTTGTTTGGGTTTACCTTTAGCTCTTTAGCGCCCCCGCTGGCTGCTCCCTGTGAGATCTGCTGCAGCTGTTTGATACGCTCACTGAAGTCAGCCACCCACTGGATCACAGTCATAGACCCAGGGACAGTGTAACGGCACCAGCTATGGGGCAGAATGCCTAAGGAAACCAAAGAATTCATTCAAAATTTTATTTATTTATATGAGTGATTCCACGCTTATGGGTACTGAAATGGGGACATGAACTTATTTTTAAAAATTCACCTAAAACCATTTCCTTTTTTACCATCAGGTCACAAAACATGTAATCTTTAATGAATGATATGTTAAAAGATAACTTTAATTTTCTGAGATGTAATAAAAGCATATTTATATGCCAAAGTCAAGCCTATGAGTTCCAAAATGATGTCTGTTACATTACTTCTGTTAGATTGTCCATCTCGCGCCTGTTACAAATTAATTACAATCTAGCTCTATACCATGTTAATCTTATTGAAAGAATGTGTATGTTTATTCTACTACACATGTTTATTAATTATATTTGCTAAAACATCACCTTCCTAGGTTTCAAAAAGTAATTCTACATTGTTAAAATTGAGAATATATATGTCCACAACACTTCTGTTACGTTCTGACTTTGGCATATAAATGTGTTTTTATTACATCTCAGAAAATTAAAGTTATCTTTTAACATATCATTCATTAAAGATTACATGTTTTGTGACCTGATGGTAAAAAAAAGAAATGGTTTTAGGTGAATTTTTAAAAATAAGTTCATGTCCCCATTTCAGTACCCATAAGCGTGGAATCACTCTCACTCACTCAATATATATATATATATATATATATATATATATATATATATATATATATATATATATATATATATATATATACACACACACACACACACACACACACACACACACACAGGGGTGATAGCGTTCCGGCGCCGCGCCGGATTTCCGGCGTACCGCGGAGCCGGGAAAAAAAAAAAAAACCTAGTTCGCCCATTATCCTCTGTCATTCTGAGATGCGCAGATAGACAGTAAAGGGAATTCCCTTTACTGTCTATCTGCGCATCTCAGAATGACACAGGATAATGGGCGAACTAGATTTTTTTTTTCCGGCGCCGCGGTACGCCGGAAATCCGGCGCGGCGCCGGAACGCTATCACCCCTGCATATATATATATATATATATATATATATATATATATATATATATATATATATATATATATATATATCATAAGGTTGTCAAAACAATGCCACAGTGAATGCATGCCATAATCAATAGGTAAAGGCAGTTCAAGGAAATATTAGTGAGAGAGACTTTTTGGCCGAACAGCATTTTGCTTATTGCATGAGACCCGCATCAGTGTACATCACGTGTCACAAATTAGTAAAGCAAGCTCTTGCAGCACCGAGAGTGCCGAAAGAAAAAGAAATTCATTTTTCCACGCTTGTTTATTTGCTGTCTGAATCTGGGGTAACAGTGTTGCACAAATTAAACAGCAACAGAAGTGTTGACATTCAATTAGCAGCCTAATATTTACAAGGTGCCTACAGAAATGACAATTCCTTAATTGCAATTATTTGTACGACACTCAGTGAAGCTCTCAGTTTAAAATGAATTTAAATAACAGATTTGTGAGGATCTATTATAAAAAGGTAATTTAAAATTTTTTTAACTTTTTACATTTCGACAATCTTTTTAATAAGATTTGCTCCAGCACAAGTAACCCACCTTTGACAAGGTCGTTGATTAGTGTTCGGAGCACGTTGGTCTGCTTCTTTTTGCCCACGCACACCTGAACAACATCAGTGAGGTCCTGACGCACATCTTGCAACATCCGAGAGCCCATCTTTACCTCTCGCTCGAAGAAACGGAATAGAGGATCCTATAGTTGGAAAGGCAATGGGAATAACGTAGGTGTCCAATTTAACCACAGACAGCACAGGCAAGTTATAATCCTTTATACCGCTGCACAGCTCTGACAGTACATCCTGTTCCAACCTGAATAGGTTTACAGTAATGTGTGTTCTAATACGTTATCCTTCTTGTAGTAACAGGTCCTAGAAAACTACTTGTATGGCAGACACTCCAGATAAACCAAGACCGATAACGAGGGATTTAAAAAAAAGTAACAGTCATGGTGCTTTGCTAGGTTTCCCAAAATCTTCTGGACAGAGGCGTAAACAAACTAAACTTGTCTCTTGGGCGCTTCACAACACTTAATCCAACTAAAAACAATTAAAATACATGGCACGTCATTCATTGTAAATCAGTGTTTTGTTGAATCTTTCAATTCACACGACCCAGGCGTTTTCTTCATACAACCATGCAGTATGTTACTCCTTACATGAAAATCTATTGTAAATCATATACTTGCACTATTTATATAAAAAAAAAAAAAAAAAAAAAACCACCACACAGCATTGAACTTTACTCTACCGTTCATGATCAGATCTGTTTTTATGAAGGCAAACGGAACCACAGCTACATTTAAATCAAGGCCATAGTTTCCATTTTAGTCTTTTCCCTGTCCATAAACCTCCACAAAACAAACTAGCGTCGTGTCTCAAGTCGCCAACTCGGGTTTTCCCATTTAGATTTACCACTGAATTTTAAAAACCTCTCATTTAGCAATCAAACCTACTGAAATAATTTTCTAGCTTAGTAAATATTTTTGAATACAAGATCAGAGTTTTTGACTCAAGATGCAGCAATCACAAGGACGACAAATCTTTAAAGAGAAACAGAGCTGGTCAGTCTGCTTATTGTGACTGTGCATGAAATCCCTCAACATTTTGCAGTTTGACTTGGAACCCTGAGGGACAGGAATGTTTTAGCTCTGATGTGCCATCTAGTGAATGTCGCACTCAATCCTCCACATGTACATAAGGTACACAGAAGAGTATATGAAGAATGTTTGCACTGCCGCCACTTCTGTACGTCATGCGTCAAGTATAAGCCGGACTCATCTGCTTCACGTGGGGCTGTATCAGTTAACGTCTGAAAACTCTACCTTGAGTTACATCAACTGCAAATTACAGAAGATACTCGAGCTGCAACGGAAGCTCTGCAACAGAAAGTGAAATGGTTCATGTTTGAAGAAACCCATGTCTCTGAACTTTGTCATGCATTGACTGATTCTGCTACATTTTTTTCATGCTCTCAGGTTAGCCTGCTGGATATACAGTACTGCGCAAAACGTCTTAGGCACCCTGTTTTTAGTAAAAACGGTTATAGATTTTTATTTTATGACTTCTACATTATCGAGTCAGTACAACACTATTTCCAAATATTAGTTTTCCAGCATAAAATTTAATACTATAGAAATCTGTGCGTCAGTATAGAAAGCAGCATATTCTGCAAAAACAAGTAGCCAGTGTGAAAGTCTCCAGAAGAACTGTGGCAGGTTCAAGATGTTTTAGCTGGTAAAACTTACCAGCTAAATTTCCTCATAAAATTGCAAAACGTGTACCTGAATTTTTTTTTTTAAAAGCAAAAGGGTTGCCACACCAAATATTGACTTTGTTTCATTTAGATCAGCATTTTATGAAATACTCCGGCCATCCCTTCATTCTGAAGCCCTTGACGTGTATCTGTTTTCTGCATTGTGATGCCGTCACATTGGCTGATTAGATAATTGCAAAAACATGCAGGTGTATCTAATAAAGTGGACTGCCAGAGTCTATGCTATACAATAAGATCACAGAGACCATGACAATGGAGCATTTATAGGCTAATAAATAAATAAAATAAATCTGGCAACCCATTAACTGTTCTGTCCACTGCTCCTCTCTTGCTCATAGGGCAGCGTGATTCTTGCACTAATGGGCCTCTATTGGCACTTCTTGTACGGTAGGTTCCATTTTTGATGACTAGGTGCAATAAGAACTTTATGGAAGCTAAGTGGGAGGTAGGGTAGTACTTAAGACCAGTCTCAAAACCACTTTTTGAAGGTCTTCATCTCGTCTCGGAATCGAGCAAGACATAACCTTCCGGGTGAGGTACAAAATGTGTTTATGGAAAGGCAGGGTGGGTATAACCTGAGAGGGGAAATGAATTTTAAGAGAGTAAATGTTAGAACAACTCTGAAAAGTATGTGCATAACAGTCTGTGGGGTGCAACTGTGGAATGGTCTGGATAATGAGCTCAAAAATAGCACCAACATAAAACTGTTTAAAAAATTATATAAAAACATGTTACTAAAAATATATGAGAATGAGGACAGGCAGACTATATAGGTGATGAAACTGAGCGCAAGTCTGTGACTGGTCTTCTTGCATTTTGTCTATAGTTATACAGTAGGTATGTGTATATGTATGTACTGTATATATGTATTGTATATATGCATAACAAGTATCTGTATATATGATTTGGTCGATATTATACCATGTTGGTATGTCTTGGCACGTTTTATTTTTTGTTTGTTACTTTTGTTTTCTTTTGTGTATATAGTTCATTATGGCGGAAAGTGACGTTTGAGTAGCGGTGGTATAGAGGGTTAGGATTTGATAAGTTATTTACTTCTTCCTAATCCTTTCTGAACATTATTATGTTACTGCCTTGTGGCTACGCTATTCTGTTTGTTTATGATGATGTTTTGATTATTGTATTTTTAATTTTTTTAATCCTCCTTTACTGTTCGGAATAAAGCAATCAATCAAAAGCTCATTTATACTCCGTCTTGTTTTGGTCTCGGACATAGAGAACTGTTATTTCAAGACTAGTCAAGACCACAACTGTGGGGATTTCACCAAATTGTCTGATTTATTTAACATTACTGCGACTGGATGTAAAACTTCCTGTTTCAACTGCAACCACGAATGTGACTCATTGGCAATTCAAAATTTTCATTACTGTTAATGGCTGTCACCCCTCCCTGTACACCCACTGGTCTGGTCCTGCTCTTGACTCTGTCTCGCCCTGCTTTGGTATTGTTCTCAACTCCTCAAAGTCTTGGTCTCATCTGTACAGCTCATCAAATGAATGGAAGGCATATTATATTTTTTTATATATAAAAATGAGGACTTTAATACCACTTGTTGAATGCGGAGAGCCTTGGTTTCCCAATGGAAAAGCCACCATTGGATGCACTTGTGATGGTTACAATTCAAAGACAGTGTTTCAGAACCCACCTTGATGTTCTCCACAGTACGTTTAAGTGGATTGACAGACAGTGGAATAAGCTGGAGCCAGTTGCATGCAGTACTGTGCAGCGTCCTCATCCATGCCGGTTGGGCATCTGAGGATGACGCTGTGCGTTGTTTCTTCTCAGTCTCGTAGGCAAGGTCGTCCTCATCCTCCAACATCTGCATTTTCAGCAGTTTACCCATCATGTCTGTGCCTGGGGAGAGCAGGGAAGGGAGGCAGGACACCATGGCAGAGGGAGGTGGAGGAGGACAGGAACGAAAACAGGCGGAACCAGAATTGCCCCATTGGGAATTATTGAGGGGGGAGGGGAAGAAAAAAAAAATGGTGGTTGACAAACTTGCAGGGATAATTTGCTTTTACTGAAACTCAGTTAATAAGAACTTATAAGCAAAAAGCAGAAAGCCACTTGTCGCCAACAGGCAAATGGGACATCACACATTGCATATTTCAGGGATTTCATGCATAGTGGGTGATAACTAAGCAGCTTTGACTAAATAAAGAGGTTGGACGCTAGACTGTGTTGACATGATGGCAGTGAAATACAGCTGCTGGAGGGTCAGGACGCAGCCCAGCCCTCAGGAGGGGGGACACGCACACACACAGTGTGTATGGCACCTCTTGCTATTGTGGGACAAAGAGCTCATATCCATATTTCCACTGAATGGATTAAAATGGAAAAAGATGGATTATATGGCCAAAGGTTTGTGGACACCTGACCATCACACCCATGTGAGCCTTCCCTAAACTGTTGTCAAAAGTTGGAAGCACACTTTCTATGCTTTAGCATTACAGTTTTCCCTTCACTGATACAAAGGTGCCTCGTCCAAACTGGTTCCAGCAGGACAATGCCACTGTGCACAAAGCAAGATCCGTGAAGGCATGGTCTGCCAAGACGGGAGTGGAACAACTCGAGCAGCCTTTACAGATGCCTGACCTCAACCCCAATGAGCACTTTTGGGATGAACTGGAACCAGGTCTTCTCACCTGACCTCACTAATGCTTTTATGCTTGAATGGGAAAAATCCCCACAGCCATGCTCCAAAATATAGTGGAAAGCCTTCCCAGAATAGTGAAGCGTGAAGGTTATAAATGTAAAGGGGACACTAAATATGGAATAGGCTGTTCAAAAGCACATGGGTGTAATGGTCAGACATCTCCAAACTTGAGCCATATAGTTTACAAATGGTGTGAGTAAGTCAATATGAGCTGCTGGAGATCACACAACTGTGGGATTGCACATTCAGCTCAGGGCACACCATGGAAACAAGTCCTATGTAAAACGTGGTCTGTTCAAGGTCTGGTGGATGCTGACAATCTGTTAGAGAAAGCACTCTGAAGAGGAGAATCATTAATAGGGGAAACATGAAAAGACAGAAACATGACAGACAGAGGGGACGAATAACCGCACCCTGTGTGGTGAGAAGAACCTTCTCAGCGTTGCTTGGCAAACCCAACCAAGATGGAGTCTGAGTATCTGGGAGCATCTCCACCCAGTGCATGAACTCTTCACGTCTATAAAACAAAAACATGTTAATTCTGAACATTATAATAAAAGTAATAGAAAGGGGCCAACCCCTTAAAGTGTTCTAATCCTATGTTGCAGATCTCATTTTTTCACTAACCGAATACCATCTGGCATTTTAATATCCTTGTGGCCATCCACTTTGAGTGCTAGCTTGAATTCACTGTCAAAGCTGCCAGTGGTAAAGATGCGCTCCAGGAAAGTGTTCAGAAGGCGCTGGTCAAATTCATTATCAATACGGCCTCCATATATAGACTGGGCCATCAGGGTCTTCAGTGCTGCCCATGGTATCTTGTCAGGAGAGATGTTTTGTCGACCCTGTTATAGACAAAATGGGGGAAAATCATGCTCAGAAGTTCTTTAATGTGCATTTTCTAAGAACTTTATATACAAACAAACACTCTTATACAATGGCTTCAGGCTTATGAATAACCAGCAACATGGATGGATTTATCTGAAAAATCCTTGATGTATTAGTGCTGTATTTACCCAACTCCAATAAACATATGAATCCTCATGTAAAGAAGATTTAAATGACTTCAGACCTTGGCAGTGTCGTCCAGCCAGGTATCGACTGTGTCACAGGCTGAGCGCAGGTCAGACTCTCCAAACTCGTACTTCTTGGACCAGCCAAGTGGCGCATAGCGGAGACGCTCCTGGATGACCGCGTGGAACCAGGCCAGGAGAAAGTACAGCCGTGCACGCTCATTAGGAGCCTGAAACAGAATATACAGTTGCTTAGAAACTAGAAATATTTATACCCAAGACAATAATAGAAACTATTTATATTAAAAAAAAAAGGGCAAGAGATGGGGGGGGGGGGGGGGGGGATTCAAGCTTTGTTACAGGAAGCCGTGTTTGAGCTCCGTCTTCACCTTGCACATGCGAGCCACTGGAATACTACTGAAAGTTCTCAGCATGTTGGCCTTCACACCAGGAGGTGGCTCAAAGACAAAGATACGACCAGCACGTAGCAGGTTCACAGGAACCTTCAGAAGAAATCAACTGTCAAAAATCTGTATCAAGTAACAGTCAAATATCTCCAAGCTTTGATCATCCAGTTCTGCTTGATTTTTTATTTATTTATTTTTTTAAACGCAAGCTGTACACAGAATCAAAGGAGGTTAAATAATTCAAGTAACCAGACCATCATAGTTCGTATGATCCTTGGCTTATTTTAAACCATCAAACTAACCAATGACATGGAGTTCTAAGAGCAACAGCCATTTTTAACCTAATTAAATACAAAATAGTAGGTGGACATTGACAGTAGAGACACACTGAGTGCGGCTGACCTTAGGGTTGATCTCCATGGTGAGGAAGAGGCGGAAGCTGGCGTGAGGCTGCATGGAGTGCAGCTTCTTCTCCAGCTGCATGAGCCAACCAGGAGCCAGGTGTACATTCTCCAACATCACCCATCTATTTGACAATGCAAGAGTACATGTTTAAGCCTACAGAGATAAACAGCTCTCTGTAATTATACTCACTGCAGGCCAGGTATCTTAAAGGAACAGTCCACCGTACTTCCATAATGAAATATGCTCTTATCTGAATTGAGACGAGCTGCTCCGTACCTCTCCGAGCTTTGCGCGACCTCCCAGTCAGTCAGACGCGCTGTCACTCCTGTTAGCAATGTAGCTAGGCTCAGTATGGCCAATGGTATTTTTTGGGGCTGTAGTTAGATGCGACCAAACTCTTCCGCGTTTTTCCTGTTTACATAGGTTTATATGACCAGTGATATGAAACAAGTTCAGTTACACAAATTGAAACGTAGCGATTTTTTATGCTATGGAAAGTCCACACTATAATGACAGGCGTACTAACACCTTCTGCGCGCTTCGGCAGCGCACTGATACGGAGCTCAGATATCAATGCGCTGCCGAAGCGCGCAGAAGGTGTTAGTACGCCTGTCATTATAGTGCGGACTTTCCATAGCATAGAAAATCGCTACGTTTCAATTTGTGTAACTGAACTTTGTTTCATATCACTGGTCATATAAACCTATGTAAACAGGAAAAACGCGGAAGAGTTTGGTCGCATCTAACTACAGCCCCAAAAAATACCATTGGCCATGCTGAGCCTAGCTACATTGCTAACAGGAGTGACAGCACGTCTGACTGCGTCTGACTGACTGGGAGGTTGCGCAAAGCTCGGAGAGGTACGGAGCAGCTCGTCTCAATTCAGATAAGAGCATATTTCATTATGGAAGTACGGTGGACTGTTCCTTTAACACCCCAAAATTTCAGAGAAGTCTGACCACAAGAGGTCTTGCCCACCTTCCAGATTTGACTGCGGTGTTAATGTCTCTGTCAGCCTTGTTGAAGCCCTCAGCAGAACCTGTACAGAAAAATAAAGTTAACAGTCTGTTCATCTTTGTAAGGCTAATGTGAATATAGGTAGGAGACTGATTTCTTACCAATGGAGATGGAGGTAATGTGCTTGTTTTGCTCAGCAGCCAAGTCTCTAACCAGGCCACTGGCATCATAACCAGGCACCGAGCACATAAGCACCGGAGTTCCTGGCTTCACCTAGAAAAGGGTTAATTATGCAGATCAAAAAGGTATGGTGACTCATTTCATCAGAATTAAATACTGAAATGCTGCAAACATTTTCAAAATACAGAATCATTTTGGCACGTAGCATTTAATTAAAAAACATAATTAAAAAAAAAAAATCCTCAAAAGCAAGTCTCTACCTCACTGTCCACAATGTTGGCCAAGTCCAGTGGCTGTTCAATAATGGACATGAAGTTCTCTCCCAAGACCTTGGACACAAAGATGGAGGACATTGCGAGCATACGATCTGGTCGGAATGCCTGGATTAGAAGCAGCTGGTGCACAGCTTGGCCAATGGGAGCTAAAGGACAAAAAGCATAAGCATAAAATCTCTAAGGTTTATCTGAAACTCGTTCACAAAAATGCCACTACAACTTACTGGTTGTTTTGTCCTCTGCCCAGAGGTATGGCACAGAGAGCTCAGGAGAGTTACTCTCTACCCACATGAAGAATTGCTGAAAACACAAATAAAAACTTTATTACAACCCATTCTCCCTCACCTCCATGCATTACTCTCTAATACAGTCAGGTACATAAACTGGATATTGACAAAGTTATTTCGGCTGCCACTTGGTTATTGGAGCTGAAATTAAATAACGTACATAAACTACAGACGTTCAGTTCAATTTAAAATGGCCCGTACATCAACATCAGGTGAACGTTGTAGGAATTACAGCACTTTGTGTGGCCCCCTGTGAAGCAGCATTCAATGAGTTTTGAAGCATTTGGATAAATACAGAAATGATCCTGCTGCTTTTGCCAGCAGTCACATCAATAAACACAAGGGAATCAGTTCCAGTGCCAACCATAAATGCCCACAAATATAAAATGAGTTGGTATGCTTCAGATCATGAACAGTTCTTGCCCTTCTTCATACTCTTCTCACAATCATTCTATTACTAATTGATTTTTTTTTTTTTTAGTGACGCCCCTTTGGACTTCATATTGAAAGTTGAGAACAACAGATTCCGAATGCAAGTGTCACACTCAAAAATCAACTCTCCACTTTTGATCTCTGCTTACTTGTAAGGGAAATAACACATGGGCATGGAACAGTTAGCCAGCCAACTGTCCAGTTACTTTTGGTCCCTTAATAAGCCATATATAAAAAGTGCTGCAAATCCTGCTCTGTTCACCTGGTTTGGATGTAAATATACTGCAAAGTCACCATAAACTCTATGAACTTTCACATAAAACACACCAAGTTTGTGTCTCCCACCTTTAGTGAAGTTAGAGTTATTTTAAACAAACAAACCCCACCCACCCAACACCCCCATCCCGTGTCTTGTCCACACAGTGCCATAAGGACTAACTACCATGCACCTGTTCCAGATTAGAGCACACTCTAAAAACACACAGACTTGGCCAAGTGTGTGCGCGCTGTAGCGTCTCACATTACCAAGCCATGCATATGTGTACTGCTTTTCTGGTTTTGACTTTGTTTTATGTATTTGGACTCGGCCTTTGCCTCCACCACTCAGTTTGTGCCTCACTTGATCATTGCCCATTTCAAGACCCTGCCTTTGTCTCGCGCTTTTGAACTGTTTGCAAATAAACACTCTCCCTGCAATTACATTCATCATTCACCTACTTGCATGACACTAACCCATGTGCTCCTCTTCTCACCAGAGAAGTCGTCGTCTTTATCACATGCACAGTGAAATCTGTCCTCTGCATTTAACCCATCTGAAGCAGTGAAGAGTGCACACAGAGCCACAGAGCAGTGGGCAGCTAGGCTACAGTGACCAAGTGATCAGTTGGGGGTTGGGTGCCTTTGCTCAAGGGCACTTCAGCCCATGGCTGCCCCATGTTAACCTAACCGCACGTCTTTGAACTGTGTGGGGGGGGAGGGGCACATGGAAGAAACCCATGCAGACACGGGGAGAACATGCAAATTCCACATAGGAAGGCTCCTGTCGGCCGCTGGGCTTGAACCCAGAACCTTCTTGCTGTGAGGTGACACTACACCACCGTGCAGCCCCTTTAATAATAAGTAATCAAGTCCACAGTCAAGTTAACACGTTAGTGGCATTTAAAAAAAAAAAAAAACCACACAAAAAAAAAAAACCCCAAAACGGTTTAACTAACTTAGCTTGGGTGTCCATTATTAAGAATTATTGAGAAAGGTGATCAAAGGGCTGATAAAAGGACAAAATGACTGCTGATACCACCAAGCTAGTTTAGCACCTAGTTAAAGCATTCTAGCTGCGATTTTATACCCCATAGCACAACAAAACGACAACGATTTGCAACACATGAACGGTGAAGATTTAGAAAAACACAGCGAGTCAGTGGGTGGACACTGACAACCGCCTCATATCCATAAAATACGAAGAAAATCACTGCCGTCATTCAGGATCCTTTAACTAGACTTAAAGCTGAAAGTCTGCATGATTTAATTTCCTGTATACTGTGGTAGACAGCTAAAATAACAGTCAATGTTCTCTCATATTCAGATGTATATGTATGCATGTATGTGACTGTACAAACACTGAAAGTTTGTGTCCTTCATTACTCCTTAAATCTGCCTCACCTCATCAGCCTGTACTTTAGCCACCAGGTCTCTGAAGGCAGGCAGGCGGCTGAGACGCACCATGGCCTCGCTCTGCTCGGTGCTCAGGCCCTTCACCTTAGGCACAGCTATGCCTGTCAGGACAATCTCCTTCTCACGTAGGAAGTGTTGGAACTCTGGGTCGTATGATGGTTCACTGAAATGCAACAGGAAATTTGTGAGGAAGTAAGTGGTAAGCAAGTTTGTCATTACAATACAGCAGAGGCCTTCTACGCTGAGCACCCACTGTCCTGCACATAGTTCAGCTCACATTCTCCAACAGACAAACGAACAAACCAGTAATACCCAAGAGCAGGAGTTCCTTAGCTTACATTTCTTCCTTGTTTTATCTGACAAGACAATAGCATGGCTTACAACACAGATGTTGAATTTTTTTTTTTTTAGGCACACGTGATCTAGAACTGGTTTGGATTTTATATAAAACGGACATGACCCAATCAACAGAGTACTGATAAAGGAAGTACAGGACTAGAAAAAAAACAAAGTAGTACACCTTAATATTTTAAATTATGGAACCCACTATTTAACCCAAAAATCAGGCGTGTTGATCTCTCTCACACATACACCAAAAAAAAAAAAAAATGCAGAACAAGGGGTACTGCAGGATTGGGATCCCATTTATTAGAGTGTTACTTTATGTTACCCTTATAGCAACAGACAGGCATCCAAGTGACATTTGAATATAAATCAAATCACAAACAAAAGCATCATATGTCCAATACGTTGGTTACCTGGTTATGCCCTTCAGGTTGATCCTGGCCAGCAGCATGGCAAAAGTGATGTGGTCCTGATGGAGCATGCCTCGAGCCACTCTGTTAAAAGCAACCTGAGAAAAAGCAGATACTACTAGCTCACATATTGCATTGAGAATAAAATGCAAATTGTAGACCAATGCTCCCAATTACTAGGCTAAGTATCATAACGAAGTGTTTTACCTGGAACAAGTCCTTGGTGATGAGGGACAGACGCTGCATGTGATCACTCACACTCTTCAAGTTAGCATTCTCATACAGCACAGTGTGGTAGATGTCCAGGAAGAAGTGGAGGGAGTACTGATAAAGGAAGTGCATCTGCAAAAGGGAAAAGAAGTTTACATCTTTAATTTCTCATGACTATTTAAGCCAAAAGTGACCTTGACTATTAGTCAGGCTGTGAGTATACTGATCACCCACAAACATGTCTGGACCACCCCGATCACTAAAGTCTCCTTTCATATCCTTGAAACATTTATGATCAACAGCATTCCGCTGAAGCTACCGGAAATCTTTCAACAATAAACAATTTATACTACAGGACTTCAATCTAAAGTAGCACTGTCCTCTCTTGTTTGGATTCTGCACTACACAAACTAGTCAGTGGAGATCTGCAGTCAGACCTGGTTGAGAGCCTCCATGGTGAAGTAGATGCTGCTGCAAGCAGAGGACAGCGACAGATACTGCTGCGACACAGTTTCCACTTCCTGCATGATTATGTCAGTCTCTTCGACTTTCCTGGTCACCTCTGCTGCCTCCTTCTTCAGGTTCTCCAGTGTAGTGATGATCGTGTCATCGTCCAATATTCGACCCTTGACCTCGTTTAATGCCTGCAAGAGCGACTTCTCCAACTGACGCAAACGCAGCTGGAACTCGCCTGAAAATGACCAGATTCAAATGCCGAAATTCTCTTACAAAATGTCTGGAAATTCACTCCCCAGTTAGAACGCTGCTCTTAAGAGTACAACCATATACAAAAAATACAATTTTAAAAACAAAAACGTTCATAAAAGATTTGCAGGTGGTGCAGAAAGAAGGAGGAGGGGGGAAGTGCCAAATACTTTTAATATTTGCATTCACATTGTTTATTAGGGATCTCAAAAAAAAAAAAGTGCTGGAACCTTATTTTTGTTCAGCTGACTTGGGCAAGTACGACCAACATTAAAATCAATTTAAAAAAAAAAGGTCACAGCAACATAATCTTCAGATTTGTAGATGTCCAAATGCATAAAGGGTTCTTTACATCCTTAATTAACGACAGAATTGAGAGATTCCAAGGTCTCCCTGGTCATATTTCTTACCTTGCAGTTTGAGAAGGTCAGAGCGCTTCTCATCCACATCTGGTCGCTCAGCCTTCAGCACCTCATTGAGGCACTGACTTTGCAGACTGCTTCTGGTCACCGTGAAGTTTACAAATGTAACACGTGAGCAAAGATCTGGTGGGAACTCCACCTGTTAGAAACATGATTATTTGAAATCATTATACAAGCTGTACACAAAAGTTGCTGCACATACAGTAACGTGCGCCATGGAGATAAAGTGAAGGAGGGGAGGGTGCACTTGCCGTTGGATCTCGGGTGGAAAGGAAGATGACAAAGGAAGGAGACAAGTCAATATCCTGGTCTCCTAGGGTGATGAGGACTCTTCCACCAGTTCTGCGAACCTCTCTGTTGAGCACAGGGTTGAGGATGGGGTCGTAGCTCTCCACATCCTGACAGGTACGGAGAAGCCATTAAGATCATTCAACAGTTTGACAACAGCTGGAAGGCATCATATATCCAGGAATTGTATGGAACACCAATTTTAATGAAGCTGAACCGATAACCGATCCATAAGAAACGTATACAATAGTTAAAGTGTACAGTGGATTCAGAAAGTATTCAGAACCCTTTACTTGTTGCACAACACTTTGTTGAATGGATATAAAAATCAACATTAACACCGTAAGCTACACTTAATCACCTATAATGAAGTGAAATGTTTTTCCAAGACCCACAGACACTTTGCTACTGCAATCCAATTTGTGGTCAGGTACATCCCATTGTCTAATAAATAAGGATCTAAAACAATTTAAGGCTTTGAGGTGTTCCCAGAACCACAGCGGCATCAATCGTTTTGAAATGGTTGAAGCAGATCGAGTCTTCCTGCAGTTGGCTGTCCAACAAAATGGGGACTCTGGGGAAAGAAGGGCCTTGGTCAGGGAAGTAAGCAACAGCAGCCACTCAAAGAGCTCCAAAAGTCAAGTGCAGAAATGGGAGATCCTGTTGGATGGACGACTATCTCTGCAGCCTTCATGGCAGAGTGGCAAGACATAGATCCACTGCTGAGTAAAATGCTTGGAATTTGCCAAATATGTAGACAAGTTCTCTGGTCTGAGGAGACGAAAATTTAACTCTTTAGGCAGAACAGCAAGCACTATGTCTGGCAAAAAGAGGCATGGCACATCACTTGGCTAATGATGGTGAAACCTGGTGGTGGCAGCAGCATCACGTTATAGGGTGCTTCTCAGTAGCAGGGACAGGTAACAACAAATGGACATGGCTAAATACAAGAACATCCCTGAACAAAACCTCTTTCAGAGCACACAGGAGTGTAGTTGTTCATGTTGATGCCTTGGCAATGTACATCTGTGGAATTTTTTTTTTTTTTTTGGGGGGGGGGGGGGGGGGGACTTCTGAAGGAGCACTGAAGGGAGGCGTGCATGTGTTTGGCTGTTGAGTTCAAATACCAACAACCTTTCTCCAGAAATCGATGACCCCTCCTTTGTGTGTAGATTGAGGAGTGAAAATGACAATTATACCCATTCAAAATCAAATCCACACCACAAAAATGTGCAAGTGAAGAGGTCTGAATACTTTCTGAATCCACTGTTAAATGTTAACTTTAGGCAAAATTACAATTTCAAGCAACAAGATGGGTTTAAGTGGGACTGTCGAGTACCAGGAGTCCAACAGACAGGTGTGAGCTAGAAAGTGCCAAGAAATGTACGAATGCAACAGTCAGCGCGTTTACATGCACATAGAGAAAATCGAATTTCTGCCGTAGCTCGACTGAAATCGAAGTCCTAAATGCCATGGAAACACCTTAGCTCGGCTGAAATCGAACCGAACTTGATTTCTCGTAATCGAGCTACGCGACCTAGATTATGCGATTTTTGCTGAGCTACTTAGTGCATGTAAACCCTATCGAGCTACGCAGTCGAGCTACTTACTTCAGCACTGCCCCTTCCGGAAGTGACGAGTGACGAGACCACAAGCGGGAAACACAACAGCCTCGGTCGGCATGACAACAGTAGTAGTAGCAAGCAGCGAGCAGCGTCCATCTTCTGTCTCTCGATGTTGCGGTCCTCGTCGTCGTTCTTCTTGTGAACACGGAACTGATAACTTCGTTTATACTCTTGAATAGCTCTTCATGACGACAACCGGAAGTGTACCAACACAATGGGGCATGTAGCGCCACCTGTGGCTCGGGTGCACAATGTACCTCACACAATAGCTCGATTTCCTTGTGTGCATGTAGGATTGGATTTCTCTGGCACCCCTGCTGGGACCCTTAGCTCGATTACCGACAGTAGCTCGATTTGGATGTGCATGTAAACGCACTGACTGTGCAAGTGAAAGACCCTCTATTGCCTGCCCCCATACTCAATCTCCTTAGACCACTACCCAAGTACATTTAAAATCCGTTGGACCGTATTTTAATTAAATTGCTTCGATTATCCCAGTATGCAAATAAATTATTGTACCTGGAAAGGTGCCATACATCACATTATTATTAATACTAAACACACCCAGAATGGTGGTGGTGATGGCAGGGGAAACCCAACCTCATACTGTACACCTAGCATATATTCAATTTTCCCCAGACTAAAAGCGGTCAATGTCTGTCTGCTTGGTTCAAAACATAAGAGAATGTGTGCTGTAGGCATTTTAACAAGAAACATACCTGCACAAGTAGAGGGTTACCAAATCTCAGCGCGCTCTCCAAGTTCTTCCTGAAGGCATCATCCAAGAAGCTTGTGCGTGTAATCTTGCGGTCCTTGTACTCATTCATTATGAACTCCGTGGCCTGTCCGGATGGATCGATGATCAATGGATATCTAGAAGAGACAGGGTAAATATATTCAAGTGCTCCTTCGTTGCCTCTAGATAGTAAGCACATGGGCTGAATTCCCTGCCACTTGCCTGTTGAACCTCTTGAGCATGATGGCATTTTCAGTGCAGAGATCATCAGCAGGCAGAGAGTTGGCCTGCCAGCGCAGCCTCTCATCAGCATTTGACAAATATTCTGTCCTGGCTATGTCTGTGCGGAACTGGCATTCATGAAAACATTAAAACGTGTCAGCATTAAAGGGTACAATCCAACCCAAAGTCATTGGGTACAATAAATAGATTTAAACAAAATGCCAAGAGAAAGCTCATCTCAAACTGAGGGCCAAGTACCTGAACGTTAGCCTGTTGGAGGTGGTGAGACCAAGTGGTGAACAGGTTCTGCCTCATCTGCTGGTCAAAGTAGCCAGCATAGGCAATGAAGGCAGCGGAGAGCAGACAGTCACCAGCAATGGTGGACATCTGGTTCTTGAAAGTCTCACTAGTCTTCTCCCAGCGCTCTCGCTCAGCAGACAAGCTCTTCAATAGCGCCGTGCTACGATTCACCTGCATTTACCAACAAAGTTTAAGGGCCAGAATGATTAATGGTGTTGCACTCCTGACATTTTTTAAAATGTCTATTTACAAAAGGAGCAACTGACAATAAAATAAAGTAAATGAAGTGCCTCACCTTGGCCTCCACTGCTGCCAGATCAGCTTTGATGGCCTGAGCCTCAGAGATGAGCACAGCGTACTCCTCCTTATAACGGGCAATGCTGGCCTCTAGGTCCCGGATCATCTGCTCTACTTCTTCTGCTTTGGTCTTGTTGTCCTTGGCATCATCTTCAAGTTTCTGCAGTTCATTCCTTAGAGGCTCCACACGTTTCAACATGTCTGCATAATTCAACTACACATAGGCAAGCAGAGCTTCTTAACACCACTGGAAGAGTTTTACAACTATCTAAAATTATTCATTTATATCACTCAGATAGCAACCCGAAGGCCAGATGTGCCCCTTGTAAATTAAAAAAACAAACAAACAAAAAAAAAACCCAACCACGGTCATTAATTTAACCAAATTCTAAATGACTTTGTATCCGGTCAAATTAAAGTATAGGTACATTTTCTACAGGAGAAAATATTGTTTTTAATAAAACAATTCAAAGTAGCTAATTAAAAAGAACAAGATTATGATTTCACAGCTGTGAAATAGCAACACATGGCCACAAAGTTGTGTAGACAGCATATAATTAAAAATAATTTAATATAAAAAAAAAAAAAAAAACCCACACACCATGGCCTGACAAGTCACTTGCTTAAAGGTCATAGGCAACGGTTTTAATTTTATGCACATTTGAAACGTTATACATGTTTAAAAAAAACAAAACAAAAAACAAAAAACTAATTTTCTTCTGGTCCCAAGAAGTATTGTTAATAAGTAATAATTAAAATAAGTTAACGCGGACCGTGGCGAATTTCTGTTTGGCTATTTTCGTGACCACTTGGCGCGTGACGTCATTTAAGACAAACAAACCGCTTGAGTTGAGTCCACTTCCGTTTACTTACATTGCCGTTCGGCTTGAGTGCAGATGTGCATTCGGGAATTTCCAAAGAAAAACCCCATGCCTTATTGCTGTGCAGTGAACTCTAACAACGGGACCGGTTCAGGAAGAAGTTTTTACCTTTTTCCGAGAGAGGAGAAGAAGCAGAGAGAGTGGGTTGGCTTTTTCCGAAAGAGGTGGAGCGAGTGGATTGGCTTTTTCTGAAAAAGATGACGACGTGGAGAGAGTGGATTGTGCGTGTGAAGCCAGAGGGTTGGGGTTTTTTTTTTCCGGAAGAGAAGAGGCGGAGAGAGTGGATTGTGCGCGTGAAACAAAATCAAGCAATCAAAGAAGAAACGGAGCAGCAACGCTCAAGCAAAAAGGAGAAGATTGGAGGGAAACATTTTTACTTTTGCTTGCAATTGACAAGTCAAGAATCCTGAGGGATCCTGTACAGTCATTGTGGAAATGAGACAAAGGGATATTTCCTCGCTTAGAGTCGGCTATAAATAGTATAATGCCGCAGATGGCAGGCTAATGTGGCCTACCGGCACACTGTCCAGTAATCGTTCCCTATATCCACTAGGGAGGGCGGTTTAATTATTCTTCAAAAGGGCTCTTATTTAGCATTACAACGAAAGTAAGAATTTATCATAACTACTAGGATAAATCGTTTGGGTGCGAGTCTTGTTGAGGTCCAGGGTTACCGTGATCAGAGTCGGCCGAGTCGCTGTCCGATTCCGAGGCCGCATGGTCAAACCAGTGAGCCACGTTCACCGATTGCTTCGCAACGGCCATAGGTTCATACATGTATGGTTTCACGTCTCGATATTTAATTTGGAGAGTTCCTACTTCAAAATCGCCATCAGACATTTTACACAACCTCTCAAGACCAAAGTCCGTACATGTGTGCTCGGTTCACAAGTAAACACAGAACCGCTCCCAGTCTGTTTGGCTTAAATGACGTCACGACGACGGTCCCCTGGCGGTGAAAGTGCGCATAAGTGAGATGTAAACAAACCTTCGGAAATTGGGCAAAAGAGTACATTTTAACCGTTTTATTCAATTTAAGGGTGCAAATTAGACACTAGGAAGATTGAATTCGCTTTTTGGGTCGTTCTTCTAGACAATAAAAGTTGATATTCTACGTTTCATCTCCGACCGTTGCCTATGACCTTTAACTCCCAGTAGTAGGTTTTCACCTGCATAAGGTGCTGCTTTGTACCACAATAAGGATAACATGCGCCAATGTGTTATGCTTACTGTCGACTTGAATAAGAACACCTGTGCATCTGCTCATTTAAACAGGTATCAAATCAGCCAATCATGTGGCGGCAGCACAAGGCATAAAAATCATACAGATACAGGTTAAGAGCTTCAGTTACTGTTCACAAACTTCCATCATAGCATGATTTTTGGTGCCACTTGGGCTAGTTTGAATATTTCAGAAACTTTGTGACCTCCTGAAATTTTCTCCCTCACACAAATCTCTAGAGTTTACACAGAATGATGAAAAAACAAACAAAAAAAAAACCCCCCACAAACGTGAGCAGATGGTCTGCAGACCAACACTGATGAGAAAGATCAGAGAATGACTAGACTGGTCTGAATTCACAGGAAGTCCAGTAACTCAAATGAGCACTTTTTATGACCATGGTGTGTGTGTCTCCCCCCCAGAATCACCCGGTCTGTACCCATGACAGCCTCAGATTCTTGTCCTTGGCTGACAGGAGTGGAACCTGATGTGTTCTGCTGTTGTAGCTCATTCACCTGAAGGTTTGATGTACTGTGCATACAGAGATTTTTTTTTCCTGCTCACCACAGATGTCAAGAGTGCAGATTTGAGTTACTATATATTGTCAGTTCAGACCAGTCTGGTCATTCTCCTCTGATCCCTCTCAAGGTGTTTCAGTCTGCAGATCCTCTGCCCACAGGACATTTGTTTTTCCACACCATTCTGTGTAAACCCTAGAGACTGTTGTGTGTGAAATTCCCAGAACCGCAACAGTTTCTGAAATACTCAAACTAGCCCATCTGGCACCAACAACTATGCCACGATTAAAGGTCTCACAGAGAACAGCTTTTCCAATTCTGATGTTTGATGAAAATTAACTGAAGCTCTTAACCTGTAGCTGAAGGATGATGACAACAACGACAGGTGTTCCTATGAAGGAAGGCAATAAGTGGGCTTAAATTAAAAAAAAAAAAAAAAAAAAAAAAAAATGATCAGTTACACTCCGTTCACACTGCAAGGCTTAATGCTCAATTCCGATTTTTTTGTGAAATCCGATTTTTTTGTGAGGTCGTTCACATTAACAAATATATGCGACTTGTATGTGATCCTCAGTATGAACGAAAAGCGACCCAAGAGTGTTCCGCATGCGCATTGCAGGATACGACGACGTCACACGCAGTGAGCATGGCCAGTGTTTACGGAAGTAACCTAAAGTTTCCTGTGTATGACAGTAGCCAGCATGGAGTACCTGGCGATGATGCAGTTGTTGTTGCGACGGAGCCAGAACATGCACAATAGCCTGATGTTAAGAAGGAGGTTGAGAAGGAAGAGGGCAAGGGTTTTGGCTCAGGCGTTCTGCGGGGTAGTGACTGCAACCTCCGTTCAAAGGAACGTGTGGGTGCGGAGTCGCATTGATGTCATGCGCCATGTTGTTGTAACTTTTTTTGAGAGACCTGCCGCCTACTTCAGCGCAGAATAGTGACGTTTGTGGCTTGTTGATGACGTGCAAGTCGGATGAATGCGACCTGGCGGTTCAGACTGAAGTCACATATGAAAAGATCGGATAGGAATTGGAATTAGGACCACATATCCAAACGGCCTGGGTCGGATTTGAAAAAAAAAATCGGATCTGTGTCGTTCATATTGTCAATAAAAGATCGGATACAGGTCACATATGGGCGAAAAAATCGGATTTGAGTCACTTCAGCCTGCAGTGTGAACGTAGTGTTAGTTACACCCTTCTGTTCCATGTTTTAAAAAAAAAAAAAAAACCCTAATTTTTTGAAAAACTAGAATTGCTTTAAATGTTTCTTCCAAGTGCTATAGCCCGTTATGTTCATTAACAAACGCTTGTAGATATCAGTTCAACAAAACCGGCTTGTACTGACCTGAGCAATGGCCCATTTGACCATAGGCCCACATGCCAGTGAGGCCCTGTTGACCTGCTCGTAGTTGTAACTCGGGTTGGACATGTAGTTCTTTTTCATCTTCTCACGGATAGCATCACTGTGTCCCAAAACACAAGTCAAAAGTCAGGCTTCAATTTTGCCTGAATTACTGGCAAACCAAAAGGGTGGGATATTAAGGGATGTAAGTGGGGAAGGAATGATGATTTTACAGGGACTTATAAGCTACATTACCACCATCTGATGTTCGTAAACTCTTTATATCTGCTTGGTCTATGTAATTACAGTATTAAGTATTTGCTTGACCATTCTATGGGCTCTTAAACATTAATTTATCAAACCTGTCTCACCAAATGTGCTAGCTTTAATTGATTATTTAGCACACAAGTTAAATTGTTGATCTTTTAAAGATGAGTCCAGAGACCAATAGATCTTTTTCAAAGCAAAGTTACATATGAATGGAAACAATACCTCATGTCCTCAGAGACAAAGTTGACTATGCTTGAGATGAAATTGTCTCTGATAATAACTTGTCTGATCTTTTTCCAGTCATTAGTCTCCTCCCCCAGCAGGAGGCAGATAGACTCTAGTGCCAGTTTAACAGCAGCAGGTGGGTTGGCCATGGCACGGACTTCAACAAGATGCTGCTTCTTTATAGAGCTGACAGCTGGGGAGGTAAGGGGGGGTGGAATGGGGGAAGGACAAGAAGGGAGAGGGGGGATGGAGAAAGGGCGGGCAGGTTTTAAAACCATGCAGGACTGATGGAGCGGGGGGGTGGCAGGAGCCAAACAGCCGTAGTGCAAGAGAAAGTGGACTGCATTTGTTTAAGCATGGACTAAGAGCTGAGAGATATCAAGGCCAATCCAAAACCTCTAAACCCAATTTGGACCATGTAGGGCCCTTCATGTAAACTGATGTTAGATACGTGCACAAATGCAACAAGCACCTCTCTCTCATACACAGGCCAACTGTGGCTCCATGCCACACACACTACAGTCACCTGATCTCTTCAGCAGAAAAGTTAACGATAGTGGGGATGAAGTTCTCGCGCATTATGATGGAGCGGATCTGCTTCCAATCAGTGGTGCTCTCGCCCAGCAGCAGGCAGATGGACTCCAAAGCCAGTTTGACCGCTGCCGGCGGGTTGGCCATGGACCTCACCTCCACCAAATGCTGCTTCTTAATGGATTTAACAGCTAAAAACCAACCAGGCAAGGAAGGGGAATATTGGAGCGACAGGGTGCAGAGAAATAAAGAAAGGGTGAAAAGAAGAAGAAGACCACAGGTGTTAGCATAGACCGAGGATATTAAGAACAAATTTGCAAAGAGTAGGAGAGGACCGTGATGAAAACAGGAAAAAATTTTTTTTTTGAAAGTGCTGTAACAAGACAGAGTTCCACAGCATTTACAGAAGGCAGAAGATTATGACTGCAGAGCATAGAAATTTTATTTCACTTAGTCTTCGATCAGTGTCGAATTCTTGTAGATTGAAGATAAATAACGTTTAAAAAACTCAGACTTCAATTAAGCAGAAAGTAAAAGGCTAACCATACCATTCTGAGCCTCAATGACAGCAGGCTCCACCTGGTCCAAGTCTTGCTTCACTCTTAACTGTTTGTCCTTGATAACTTCCTGTTGCTTGTAGACTGCTTCTTGGATCTCCTGACTCATAACCTGCCAAAGAAAATGCCCACTTGTGTTACAGCACCATACCAAAGACAACCAAAAACTGCCAGACTGCTGTCAAGTAAGGAGTCTCATCTTGCCTTCTTCTTTTCAGCCTCTTGCTGGTCTTTGACCATCTTCTTTAGCTTGTCATTGGCAGCAGCATTCTTTACCTCCAGCTCCTGGCTCTTAATCCTCAGATCCCGGCGCAGTTCCTCAACCTGGCAAAATGGCCCCAATATTAATCATACATCAGTGTTTCAAAACTATTAGCTGGTCAGCTTTTAAAAAGAGCTGAGAATAATGAAGGTTCTAGCTTGTGAAGATAAAACAATTAGAACTGACATGCAGCAGCAGAACAAAAGTTTGCAGCTGTGACCACCTGCAAAACTAATATGGTAGGAGTCGATGACCGTGTCAAAGTTAAAAAAAAAAAAAAAAAAAAAAAAAAACTTACAGTTCAGTTGATTAGCCTAATATTAGTTGGCAGACATACATCAGAAAATCAGCCACTGGAAAATTCCTAATTTTTAGTACATGAATGCTGGGTTACCTGATCCACAGTCTCTTTGATTTTGCGCAGACCAACGTTAAGATGCATTTGCTGCTCTTCAAGCTCACTGCGTTTCTCATTGAACAGGTTGGCATAGTGGTTGATAAAGTCCAGGTAGTGACGTGGAGTGATTGCCATGGTGCGGCCACCTCGCTTTGCCAGGCGATTATTAGCCTTATGACGTGGAAGGGGGGGAAGAGAGGGAGATTAAAGCTCGGATACTTAAAACCTTCACCGAAACAAAATACATGCTATGATGCACAAAGAAAAATTCCGTCAACTCAAACCTGGTGTAAGGTCTGGTGAACAAACACACAGCCATTGACAATCGCCTCACGATGGGTGGGAGGCTGGGGCAGCTTGTCATACACAATGGGCATGTAGTCTGGTACTTTGTAATTGGGCTTTTCCAGGTCCATCTTACTGGTGAACTCTTTGCCCACCTGGTACAGAGCCTCAGTAGACCAGTCACCAAACCAGTTCAGCACACACCTATACAAAAAGGAAAATCACATAATGAACAAACCAGTGCATAAAAAGTGAGGGTTATCACTTTAGTTATAATGCAAAAAATAAATTATATAAAACGGTGCAGCTGTTGAGGCCATCATTTCTTTCTCTTAATATAGAGTCCAAAAAGCAAGTCTCACTCATGTTATACATCCATGAACTGGAAGGTAAATAAAAGAACCTGTTAAATAGCGCAGGAGAGGTGGCAGCTCGGTCCTTCAAGCCCTCCGATGACGGGTTCATAGTGAACACCACATGCAGGTTCCTGATCACCTGGCTAGTGAACCACTTGTACAATTCCTCATGAGTGTCCAGCATCAGACCCTCCTTCTGGGCGCCTTCCTTACACTGGGTCATCAGTGTGGCATATTCATCACCTTCAAACAAACCAGGCACCTGCAAAAGAGCAATTATGATTAAAAAAAAAAAAAAAAAAAGTATTTAACTAAAGAACTAAAAAAGGGCAAATTAATGTCTAATCTATTTTATGTTTTTCTGTTCCCCCCCCCCGAGCCTCACTTCTCCATTGGCCAGCAGTGTGTTCATGCGCTCCAGGAAGCCCGAGTCTAGCACATTCGATTCATCCATAATAAATGCAATCTTCTCATTTTTGCATCCAGACCTACGAAGGACAGTTCGCAGGTCCTCATCAAAGTCTTCGCCTGTGTACTTCCTATGGACCTGCATAAAGTATTAAAGTTATTATTTAAAAAAGGTTGGTACAAATCTATTTAAAATTAAGTGGTTAAGACTTATTTTTGGTCTTTGCTTATGCTAACCTTGATCTGATAGACACTGAGACCATTCATCCAAGCCACAAACCGTGAAAGTGTGGTCTTTCCTGCACCACTGACACCAATCAGAAGTAGATGGCCCTGTGGCTGACGGAATATTCTGAAAAACGTGTCCAAAAAAAAAAAAAGTCAGGAATTTTTAATCAGTATGTCAGAGAACATTACAGCAGTCATTAAGAAGGCTCAGCAGCGGCTCCACTTCCTGAGAGTCCTCAGGAAACACAACCTTGACTCCAACCTGTTGCTGACCTTCTACCGCTCATCCATCGAGAGCCTACTGACATACTTATCACAGTATGGTACAGCAGCTGCACTGCTGCAGACAAGGAGAGGCTCCAGAGAGTAGTAAAGGCAGCACAGAAGATCGGCTGCCCTCTCCCCTCCCTGATGGACATTTACACCTCCCGCTGCCTTAGCAGAGCTTAGAATATTATCAAGGACAGCTCCCACCCTGGCTTTGATCTGTTTGACCTGTTGCCCTCAGGGAGGCGCTACAGGTGCATCAGGACAAAAACTAAGATTCAAAAACAGCTTCTTTCCAAAAGCCATAACTGCCCTGAACTCGAATATGCTCTGACTTTATAGCCTAAGCCCCCTGTGAAATACTTCATAATGTGAAATACTTTATTTTATAATGTGAGACTCTTCATGCAATGATTTATAATGCGCAATACCTTATAATATGACTCTGTGCAATACCTCACTCCATAATGTGGAACACAACACGTATGCCTCAGGACTGTGCACCTTACCCCCCCACCTTTTTTTTTTTCCCCTTCTCTACACACTGTTTGCACTGTTATTGGAGTTGCTTTTAATCTCATTGTACATGGGTATAGTGACAATAAAGGCATTCTATTCTATAGGACTCAATACATCTGATAAATAACTAAATAACTACCAGGAAGCTCACCTGTCAATTCTCAACACATGATCCAGAACCTCGTTGAAGAGCACCAGAGGAACATCCAACTCCTCCTCATAGAAAACCTTTAGACGGGCCTTAACATAGTCACGTAGCTCCTCCTGCTCAACTGGGATGTAGTCCTACAAAATAATTCACATATTCAACTTAACTGAATGTGAAAAAGATCAGCAGCTCAATTTCTTGGGGCTCTAGTATAATGGCTGTAGTGTGAAATTCCTCAAAATCACCTTTGAGAGCCAGTTGCTGTACAGGATGGGTCGGTTTAGGGCTTTCTCTCTATTTACATTGGGGAAGTGCTTCAGAGCCACACTGTCAATGTTCTCATCAGTCCAGCGTCTCTCCTCATCTTCCACTAGCCTGTAAACATGAAATAAGTATTCCAATGAATCTTCAAGCTTAAGAAAAAACAGGAGTCCTGTAATTTGTATGCCTGGATGTGTGTGCACTGTGGTTTTAAACTGCAGGGGTAAACAAAACACAATACTCATTCAATACCAGTTTCATATGGTGAGGTCTCAATACAATACATATGATAAAGCAAAAATAACATTGCCTAAATGCGTCAGATTTCCATTTTCAATTCATAAAAATTTTACATTACAAAAAGGTACAATAAACTTTATAGACAGCGTTCATGTGATCTGTTCAGACTCTTAGCAGCAGTCCATCAGAATGTAACAAAAATACAACATGGCTAGCTTTTCAGTGTCTAATCATGTGTTTGCAATGCTAGTGTAATAGTGCTAGGGATGGCGAAAACTAAAAAAATCTTGACCGACCACCGAGCCTCATTAGCCGGTTAAAGTTGGTTAACTGGCGCGCCTTTTGGCGGATGCCGCCTTTTTCACAGTCAAATCATACAGATCCAATTTTGTTTTGTTTTTTTTGTTTTTTTTTTTTTTTGGGGGGGGGGGGGGGGGGGGGAGTGTCTGAATAATTTCATCAGAGTAAATTCTGTATTAAAATTATTAAATGAGCAAATGCCGTTACAGTCCATGAAACAGGAAGTATGAGAAGAAAATAGTAAATCAGAAAGCTGCGCACAATGTGTTCTCATACTTCCTGTTTCATGGACTGTAACGGCATTTGCTCATTTAGTAATTTTAATACAGAATTTACTCTGATTAAATTATTCAGACACTCCAACGCCCCCCCTAAAAAAAAAAAAATTGGATCTGCACGATTCAGCCGTGAAAAAGGCGGCATATGCGCCTTTAGTTTGTGTGGAGAGATATGATCTGCAATAACATGCATTGTTGGCTACAGACCGAAACATACTTTCAGAATGCACTGGCCAAGGCAGGACTAAACTCAATGTGCCTTCTAATAATAATTTAAAAAAAAAACAGAATAGTAATTTGTAAGCTAAAAAGCCTGTGTCTACACTTTTCTTTCGCCGAGTGGCAGCGGGAGGGCGGGACATGACTGAATGGGTGTTTCTGATTTGTCAGCTGTCGTCCTCACACCGCATGGCATGCCCCAAGCGTTTACAACACAGAATTCCAGGTTCTCCGCTCCAAAACGATTGATTTTTTTTTTTTAACCGACAGCCAAAAAAAATTAACCGGTTGACGTTGATTCGGTCAACCACCGGTCAAACGGTCATCGGTTAACATCCCTAAATAGTGCACTGTACACACTTGTGAATTTGCTACATTACAATTTTCAGTTGACTTCTTATTGGCCATCAGTCCCAAAAATTATCAGGAAGTCAAAGTACTCTTTTAGACCAGACCATGATGCTCTGGGGGAATCTTTCAGATCCTGCTTGCTACTCAACACAGGCTCTATTATGATAGTATTCTAACAGCAAGTTTTAGTGACGCATGTTTTTTGGAAAAAAGTAATAAAATGATATGTAAATGAAGTGATGCATTGTATCGTGACAGCCCTAAGAACAAGGTCAATCATCTGGCCCACCTATCCTGGAAGAGGCGCAATGCCTCATGGGCCCAGACACGGATCAGTCCCTCAACAGGCAGTGTCTCAAGGGGCCGTAATGCCTCGAAGATACCCCTCACCCAGCGGGTCATCTCTCTTGGGGAATAGATATAGTGAGGTTGGGTGTCCTGTGTGAAACGCTCCTGTGGTTGTAAAAAGAAAGTAGCTTGGTGAAAATTAGGACTTGCTGAAAGTATAAATCTGAACCTACATTCAAGTCAGCTGCATGTGAACCCAGCCCAACCTGAGACATTGTGTAGAACTCCACCATGGCAGCGGTGAGAGGTTCAGCATAGGTACGGAGTGAAGGAATAAGACGGAGCATGGCCCTGTTGAAGGTGCCGTAGATCTGAGTGAGGGAGGCAGGGCCTGGATAGTCCACATACACAACTGGAACATGGCGTAGGAACCTGAAATGGAAGAAAATGGTGCAAGTAAGCCTTGAAACAAATTACTCAACTATTATACCCCCCTCCATAGTGTCTGGTTAACAAAGGTATTTTATTTATTTTTTTTTTAATTTCGCCTTAACTAAAATCGGTGAGACAAACCTATGAGAAAGAGGTTTTCTGCCAGGGTCTGTCGGAGGGTTACAGGCACCCACAAACTGGATCCTCTCCAGTTTTACCCAGGTCTGATCAGAGGTGCGATAGAAGCCACCATGTTCCACCATCTGCAAAGTACATGTGGAAAATAAGAACAAGACCTATGGTGAAGCCCAAAATACTGATGAACAAAACTGCGTGTGCAACTCAATCACATACCTGTCTAATGAAGGAGATGACTCTCTGCGTGCTGTATTTGTCCATATCAGGCAGATTGATTTCATCACAGAAGAGCACCAGCCATTTGCCCAGCTGCACCGGGGCCAACACAACACCATTGGGTGTGCGGCGATATTCACAGTAGTGATCAAAAGTCTTCAGCAGCAGTTCTGGGGTGGTGGCACTGGAGAAGTTCAAACCCACAACCTGTGGAAATTAAATTCATGAAAAAGCAGTGAGAGGTCTGAATTCCAGCACAGAGACTTACACTTGTTTTAACATCACTCTTAAATGTTTAAGTTTCAGAGTACAGTATTTCCGCTCCTCCCTAGATTCCTTTTAAATTTAGCATAAGGCTACTGTTATCAAATTATCATCTTGCTCATGTTCCCCAAACCTCTAGCCATAGCAATGACATAGAAGCGACCCAAATCAGTCCTGTTTTGCATGTGGGACCTTGTTTACATTTTATGTCATATCACAATTAACAGGATGGCACACATTTCTGCTATACAGAGAGCAATCATTTATTAAAAAAAAATAAATAAAATAATATATATATATATATATATATATATATATATATATATATATATATATAGCCATCATCAATCCATGCCAGTTTACATGTCGTCAGGATACTAAAGTAGCACCCACCTCCATGTCAGGAAGGGCACGGAGAGCACTAAACAGGGTCATGGTTTTTCCTGACCCAGGCGGGCCACACAGTACCAGAGGCTTGTGCTCAGCCAGCCAGGTATAGAGCAGAGCCTCATGCCGCACAGTGTCCAGAGTAGGTACCACCACATCAGGCGCAGCCACCTTGTGAGTTTCCACCTCAATCTGAGGCACCTTGCCTTGCCATGACTGCCATTCACCAGTGATGGACACCTGGGAGAAGAAAAAAGTTATCACAGAGAGGCAAGTCTGCTGAATTTCTAACATCACGTTCATTTCAGGTGAGAGAACAGATGACAAATTCAGGCCCAGCTATTCGGGGTTGGCTAATATCTACCAACACTAAGGATCCACACACACCCCAGCATCAGTGGACATTAATGAAAATAAAGGACTCAAATGGATAGTTTGTCATAGTGGTGTAACTATGTGCTTTTGGATGGTTGTGGTATTCTCTTAAGACAATATTAGTTGTTTGACTAAGAAACCAGACAGCATACACGCAAGAATCCATGTCATTACTTGTTTGAAAAGTTGTGCGTTTAATTTTATATTTATGACTGGTGTTCAAGGCTGTATTGGTAAAAGCTCTGCTTACCTAAAAAGCCATTGGTGTCTGATTAAATCGACCATATTAACAAACAAAAGTAAGGAGTTACCAGCCACAATGAACTGTTATACTTGGGGCCAAAAAGATTGCAAAAAAATTTTCAGGCATATTTCATTTGCATCAAGGTTATAATGCAGCTGACATAACCTTGTTAATGTGCCAGGGAGGATTCTTAATATCTTCACCTCATAATCGATGATCGGCACATTCGGTGCAGATGGAAGAGCCACAGTGGTGATGCGACGAATGTATTCTCCAAGCTCTGCCCTCATCTTCAACTTGCCATCACCAGAGAAGGACCACAGGACGGCGTAGATCAGATATTTCTATTTGGCATTAGAAAGAGGGGGAAAGAAAAAGTGTCACATGACTTCAACTTGGGCTCAGCTCCTCTCTGGTAAAGCTGGAACTCTGGCTACAATCTAGCCACTTCTGTACTGTAACCTTGATCCAGCTCATGCAATAAACAATCTCCAAATGCACTACTAAATCAGACTTGTAAATACTGACCTGTATGTACTTTTCCAGCTGGTCAACAGGCATGGGAAAGTCAGGATGGTTGTTGTTGTAGAGAGCGACATTGCGGCAGGCTTGATGCAACATGGAGAAAAGTGAGCCCAGACAGCGCAAGCGTGTAAAGTCCATTATGTGCTCCATTTTAGAGGCATGTTCAAGGGCCTTGATCACAAGCCCTGTGGAAGTGAAGTAGGGCTGAAGGATGGCTGCCACATCCCTCTGGATCTGTGGGTTTAATAAAAAGGTCAATCAGAGGCGTAAAAGTGGTCAAACTCCAATGTATACTTAATGCAAAAGAGGTGGCTCCGGCTTACAGCTGGAAAACCGAGTCCGGTAAACCATTTTCTAAAGAAATCACTAAAAGTGCCTCTGCACTTGTAAACACATTAAAGTGCGTATCACAGGTAAATTCAGGAGCAAGATCAATGTAATTCTCCCATTTTATATTAAACTTTGGTCAAATATCTGTCACATTTTGCACAATACCAGAAAAATTCAGTTGAAATCAAGCCATTTGAGGCGAATTGGTCCACCTCTGAAAAAACTCGGCATTTGGATTTCCCGGCAAACATTGATTTTCGTGACGTTGCGTGCGGGACGCCGCCCTCTGAATCCTACGTCAGCGCTGGTTTGTTTATAAGAAAACGACCTGGTGGTTTTCTGCAAATTTCTTCAACGTTATCACGTAAATTATTAAAATGGTGAACAGATGTATCGTCGGAGGGTGTAGAAACACCAATCTTGATGGGATTAGTACTCATTGTTTCCCAAAAGATCGGGCAATGAGAGAGAAATGGGAGCGCTTGGTCTACACAGGCTGTGCACAAACTGTGCAAGCTCGCGCAGCCTGCTGGCGCTTCCGCAGGTAATGTCACGAATCTGGCTCCAGACTCCCTTGGGATTTTTCCAGACGCGTTTTATTTTATTTTTTTCTGCTGTAGACAGATGGCCTTGTGCAAAATTACCCTTCTGGATGACTGTGTAAAGGGACATACTTTCATATTTAAAAAAAAAAGAAATTGGTCCAGAATATGCACTTTAAAAGCATAACAATAAATCAGTTGCTAAGAAACTGCCTAAATGAAGAAATGTTCAGTTACCTGTAGCATGGGGGAGGCAGCCTCCTCTCCTTCATCCTCAGTACCTTTGCGCATGCGCTGAGCCTCGTCCTCACCTTCATCCAAGGCGATGCTGCGCAGGCGTGACAAGAAGTTGTTGAAGATCATGTCAGTGCTGAGAACATCCTCACTGAACCACACCATGCCACAACGGGACACAGTGGCTAGTGTGGCATACTTCAGGTCCTGGACTTCAAACATGACACGCACCTACACAAACAAAATCAACACTCCACCTGAAACATCACTGTTCAACAGACTGTAAAGCAGATCGTTTAGATTAAGAATTGCTAGTCTAGGTAAATCAACTAGTATTTCCAATTTTTTTTTTTTTATTTTACTGTAGATAAAGCAGAGTTTTGTACATTGGGAGGCAGGCTGAGACGTTCTCCATTGGGCAGTGTCAGTAGCTTGTTGTCATCCAGCACAGAGTTCAGGTTCTCTACCCACTCAGGATCTACATCACCATCGAAAATGATCCATTGCCTTTTCTGCAGTTCCCCACGCACATTATCGATGATTCTGAAACGAGACAAAAGTCGACTGTATTAACATCAAATTGTTAAGCATTACATAGTATTCCTCATAAAAACACTTAATATACCAGCTTCTCCAAAGCAACATTCAATCCATGATTCGAAGCGGGTTTAGATGGCTGCTGGACTTCATAAACTTACTTTCTGAGCACGTGTGTGAAGAGCCCATCTGTCCATTCACGGGTGTTGGGGTCCAGTGTTCCGTAGAGGTGGTCTTTGCTTATGGCTTTGGGATCGATGATGTGTGCCACACCTTCAACACCCTCCAATCGCTCCAATGCTTTGAGCAGCACACGCCAAGCCATAGTCTTCCCACTGCCTGATGGACCCACCATCATCAGGCCATGATTGATCTGGGTGATTTGGTATAGCTGAAGAACCTGGAAACAAAATGTTTAAAAAAAAAAAAAAAAATGCGAGACTGCTGTTATTCAACTGATAGATATAAATCTTTAGACTCTACAGGAATGAAACTCATTAAAAAGATGGAGAGGTTCTTTAAATCACAGATAAAGCCCAATTAAGAACATAGAAAAACTTCATAGAAGGAAAAGAATTACAAGATTTGGGGGGGGGGGGGGGGGGGGTGAAACTCAACATGGTTATCAGATTAAGTACACTGTAAAAATGCTTAAAATACTGGGAGATCATTTACCTTTTCCACCCACATGCTGCCAACATCATCACCATCTCCATATGTAAGATACATCTCAGCGCAGACCTTCTTGAGCTCCTCCCTGAGAGCAGTCATCTCTCCACGCATGTACTGCACACCCGGAAAGACATCCGAGAGCAGGCTAAAGAGCAGAGGGATGTCTTCCGCTACCAGCTTGGGCACCATAGTCTCACACACGCTCTGTATCAGGATCTGGCCAGGAGGGTAACAGACTCCGGTTTAGGCACCCAAAACTCAATTAACATGCCTTCAAAGAAGTCCAAAGTTCTCTGTGTGACTGAGTCGCACATTGCTTCAGTTTCATTTCCCAGTCACAGGGCGTTTTTGCACTAAATACTGTACATTTTTATAAATCTGAGATAATTGGAAGCGCAACTTCTGCCCTAATGAGTGGTCCAACAATCCCCTCATTACCTCCTGCTCAGGAAGGTTCTCCGCGATCTCATTCTCATCCACATCCTCACCACGCTCGCACTTTTCCCGCTTGATCTTCTGGATGCGCTCTCTCTTCACATTTCCAGCACTGATCAGCACACTCTTCAGAGCTCGTAAGCCAAAGTCATAGTGTGACTGAGAGGAAAGCTGCTCATCACACAGCCTGTAAAATATACAAGCTTTACATGAGATGAAAGGCAAAAAGTATGACATTAAAGCACAATTTTGCAGCTGAACATCAGAATGCAAAAAATAAACAGCTTTATCATTACTAAAAACAGTTTAGTTTCAACATTTACTTCAGAAACATAAGACCTGGTTAGCAGGTAAACAACTACATCACACTGAATATCAAGGTTTGAGTTAATCAAACATCAGAACATGGACTAATACAGTACTTGAAAAAGGGGACGATCTTCTTGGCAAGGGTCTCAGCAGTGCGGAAGCCTTGTGAGTAGAGCATGACCTGGGCAATGAGCTGTCGGTCAGGTTTGGTCATAGCCAGACTGCGGAAGAGCTTCTTCAGGTTGTCAGGCAGATTTGAGCGGCCAGCATAGCCAGGGTTCATGGTGATAAAGATGGCCATTTCAGGGCTCACCTTCACTTGTTTGTTCAGAAGCTCAGTGGTGACTGGTGTGCCTGAAACAAAAACAAATAACTAGATATTTGTACTTTCTGCAGAAACCACATGTGTGTTGCAATGCAGATCTTCCTAGATGGCCAGTTGTTTCACACAACACACCATAATACTTCAGCAACAAACTAACAAAATTCAGAGAACAAAATCAGACTAGGCTAGGGTGCGTTTGAAACAAAAATATGTACACTATTTTTATGAAGTTCAGCAAGTAAGATCTAGGATACATACTGTGGTCACGATTGGGGTTGCTGTGCTCCCTCAGAGCGACCTGGATGTACTGAACCTGCTGAGAAACAGCCGACAGCATCCTCTCCTCCAGTCGGTTAAACTCGTCAAAGCAGCCCCAGGCACCGACTTGACACAGACCGACAAAGATGCGGCCCATGGCCTGACAGGACAGACAAGCAGACATTATCCAACACTGAAAGACCAAAATCAAAGATCAGGGAATAGAGAAGTGGTACTGAAAAGTGGAGTTACAGCTCTACCTGTACTTCAGTTTTCAAATGATCTCCACCTCAGTTACAAGTTTTGTGCACCCCACCCCCCACAAAAACCCTAGCAACACTATAGAGAGCGTGCACGTGACGTCACGAGGTCACGTGATATTTGTTTATCTGCCATCTTGGACGGCATGGCTGCGCATAGAACTTAGACGAACCCGTTCTAATTATCAAGTGTGTGGGAGTAGATCTTTCGAGAATGGTTATATCTTGTTCAGCATTTGGTTGTACCAATAGACAGGGCCAAAAGGAGGGCCTGTCATTTTATAGATTCCCCGCAGACGAGGAGAGACGCGCAAAATGGGCGTCCGCTGTGCGAAGAGAAAACTGGAACCCCAGTTCTTTTTTTTTTTTTAAAGATATTTTTTGGCTTTTTGCACCTTTATTGGATAGGACAGTGTAGAGACAGGAAATGAGCGGGAGAGAGAGAGACGGGGAGGGATCGGGAAATGACCTCGGGCCGGAATCGAACCCGGGTCGCCCGGATTTATGGTATGGCGCCTTATCCACCTGAGCCACGACGCCCCCGGAACCCCAGTTCTACCAGCCGAATTTGCACCGCCTATCACCAAGTTCTGATCAAAAAAATATAACTGGTTTTCACATGGACGTGTAATGTTCTTAATAAAATATGTATACAAATGCATAACTTGTTTATAAAGTTCTTCCTATCAGATTGTGTAAAGTACTGAAAAAGAATATGCATGTTATTTTAGGCACAAAGAGGTGCAAGAAATTTTTTTTTAAATTTGTTTGAATATAGAAGCTGGACATATCTGTGACCCCTATACATTTATATCTGATATTGAATAATAATTCTGCACAGATAAAGATAGCGGTGATTTGTGATTTTTTTTTTCAGACAAAAACATACATATTTACAACCCTGTCATTATCTGGAACTGAGTTTAGATTTCGAACATTATTACGATAAAACGTCCTGCATAGTCTCTTTATGATAAACGTCTTAATGCCACTTACCCGTGAGGTTATCAAGTAGGCATTCTTCTTCGGAACCTTCCAGAGGTATAGTTGGGATACCCATCCCGCAACAAAATATTTATAAGCTTCCAGGCTCTTGTAAGCTTTGAGGGCTTTGCCAGTGTAACACAATTCACAAGAAAATTGTAAACGTCGTGGTAGGCCAGATTGGGCAAATCGCCGGCACCGCAGCTCCGAATTTCCCTGAACAAGGATTGCGGCAAGTTGTACGGATCTGCAATCCCCAACCTGGAACACTTTTCCACGTAACGCTGCCTCACGTCACCTTCAAGATGCTGAACAAACTTGGACAAGTTATCGCGCGATATAGATGGGGTATTTTCCGAATTTTCTTGGGGATTACTCCCTGGATCCATTACGCTCGCACAAGGTAAACAATCCTGAAGCCGTCCAATATGGCGGAGTAAACACGGACGGGTCACGTGACTGCACATCCTCTATACTGTGTCACTTTTTTCTGCCATTTTAATTACCATTGTTAATGTGCATGTAACGTGAAGCAGTTAGTAAGGAGCGTTACGAGTATGAATGGAGGGAGTGCAGGGCTTGAAATTCTTATATTTTTTCACCAGCCAGCCAGACTAGTTACCTTCCAAAGTAACTAGCCAAACAGAAAATCGTCTCGTCGTCTTCCGCTTATCCGGGGCCAGGTCGCGGAGGCAGCAGTCTGAGCATGGAAGCCCAAACTTCCCTTTCCCCAGACACCTCGGCCAGCTCCTCGGGAAGAACACCGAGGCGTTCCCAGGCCAGCCGAGAGACACAGTCCCTCCAGCGTGTCCTGGGTCTTCCCCGGGGCCTCCTCCTGGGGGGACATGCCTGGAACACCTCCCCAGGGAGGCGTCCAGGAGGCATCCGAAAGAGATGCCCGAGCCACCTCAGCTGATTCCTCTCGATGTGGAGGAGCAGCAGCTCTACTCCGAGCTCCTCCTGAGTGGCTGTGCTCCTCACCCTAAGGGAGCACCCAGCCACCCTGCGAAGGAAACTCATTTCAGCCGCTTGTATCTGCGATCTTGTTCTTTCGGTCATTACCCAAAGCTCATGACCATAGGTGAGAGTCTGAACGTAGATCGACTGGTAAATCAAGAGCTTCGCCTTTTGGCTCAGCTCCTTCACCACGACAGACCAGTAAAGCGACCGCATCACCGCGGAGGCTGCACCGATCCACCTGTCGATCTCACGCTCTATCCTTCCCTCACTCGTGAACAAGATCCCGAGATACTTAAACTCCTCCACTTGAGGCAGGACTTCTCCACCAAGTGAAGACAAGACAGAAATGGGTAAAGGAAATAAAATAAGCTTTCCTCAGGTCCGTATTACAGGGAAACTCCAATTCGGCCAAGGACGGGAAAAAAACAAAAAACAAACAGAAAATCAACTCGCCAAAATTTGTTCATGTATGAATTTTACTTCTGTCAAAAATAACACAAAAGAGAGTAGTTACCATTGTTCATGACCAATGTGCATTTATTTCAAGACCCAGAGTATTTTGATCAGGGGTGAAAGTAACTTATTTCTTGCCGGTACTATTATTTTGAGTCAGTGCGCACGCCGAAAAATACACCCAATTATTTATTATTGTCTAACAGGCACACACGCAGTCGCTCTCTCGCGCACTCATATGCGCGATGCAGACATTAATGTTTCACGTGCACGCTCTTGCTCGCTTGCTCTAGATTCCAGGAGATATTCTCCAATTGCGAGCATCAGGGAGCCACTATCAATATGCAGGAGACTCCCGGAACTTCCGGGAGACTTGGGATGTCTGTTACCCATATATGCATGCGCAGTAGTGAAAAAAAACGACAGCCTGACCATCCTGCCGATAAACACAGACATGGCACACGCTTAACATGTGGCAGCTTTAGTTGATGGTGTGCCTGAATCTTCGCTTCATATATATATTTTTTATTTTCAACTAGCCATCCAGGCTGGCTAGTGACAGGAATTACTCGCCAAATGACAAATTAAGTCGCCTCGGGCGACCGGACCACCGCGAATTTCAAGCCCTGGAGTGTGTTTTAGTGTGTGAGGTGAGGTTGGTGAGCTGGCCAGGCCCCGACAATGAGAATCTGGTCTCAGATCATATGACTGATGACTCCGGTCATGACATTCTTTATGCCACTCATTATTGGCGGAACCTTGTTTAACTTTTAGACATTAGGCTTTGTATTTCTCTTAACAGACATAAATCCTGTAATGGCCTAGTTTTAGCACGATTTAGGACAGCCAGTTTGACCACACTAGAGCCTAGTGAACTAATAAGTGAATTGTACACGTTTTGATTTTTTGGTTCTAGCCATTTTAACTAGAATCAAAAAAGTACATACCTGGAAATCGAAGGTCTCGTCACAGTTGAAGACAAGGACAAAGCGTCCAAGTTGGTGGCCAAGAGCTTTGACGGACTCCGTCTTTCCTGTCCCTGCAGGACCTGATTGGCAGCAGAGAAAACGTTAAGAGGCAAGTCCAAAAATGTTTATCAATGCATTTCACTTCATCAGGAATGAGAAATACTACTGTATTAAGCTACACCTGCACAATAAGTTAAATTTCATTTATTTGGGGGGGGTGGGGTGGTGCTTATCTGTTGGACTAACCAAAAGGAGATCCTCCCAAACGAGCCTCCAGAGCTTGAGTCATGGTGAGATAACACCTGTCTGTGAGCGGGGTCTGCACCAGCTTCTCCTGCACACCCAGGTACTCAAAGCCATAGTTGAACTTGGCATTCGCCATCTGAATAGAGAGCTGCTGCAGCACGTCAGTCTGCTTGGGGTCGAAGTAGAAGCGCATCTGACTCAGCCACTCAAAGGACTTGGAGTTGTCGACCTTGTTCTTGATGAGGGTTCTCGTCACGTCCCTTTGGTGCACAAGCTCTGTGATCTAAACATAGAAAGTAAACTTCAAGTAGCCTTAAAGCAAGGTGCATTATTGTCATGCAAGGGGAAATGGCGCAAGACTTCAAACATTCTCACCAGATGCTCCAGCTTCTTCCTGCGAATTGGAGGCTGCTCCATCAGGACTGTGTCAGCCAGCAGATTCAGTGTGGCTTCGACATTCGTCAACACAGCCTGCAGAGGAGCCATGTCGTTGCCACCAGCAATGGTAGTCAGAGCTGTTTCCACATTCTCAGACCAGTCAATCTGGGTGGACAAAACTACCAACTGGGCCTGAAGAGTAGAAGGAGCAAGTGATTATCACGGTTAGTTTTAGTTAAACAAGGCTTCCTTGATACGATTCTGCAGTTTATTCTATTTTGAGAAATTAAGAAACCCATTTTAAAAATCCACAGGTCACAATAACAAATGCCTCAAAGTTAAGCAGTGATTTTTATGCATAGTCACTTGATTTTGGGGTGCTCACACAAAAAGTGTTTAAATTGCCAAGCTGGGTTTGGATGCAAAATAAAAAATCAATTAAAGTTCTCTCACACTGATGCATAGAATGCATCACAACAGATAAAATGTGCACACTCACATTAGCATTCTGTATTAAATGTCCAGTACAGACAGCAGCGCATGGTGGAAATGCTCATTTTCCTGTCTTTTTCAGGCTAATGGTTCTGGATAGTTAAACCGTTTATCATATTTCAAATCCGAACAACTCACTCAGGCAGTAATACTTTAAACCAGGGGTCACCAAACTTTTTTCTCTGGGGGCCACATTGTCGTTCCTGACTGTGATGGGGAGCCGGGGTCGGGTCAGCTATATATAACATAGAATTGTATGACCCAGACAAATATGACCACCAGCAGGCCTCATTGTGTAGTAGAGATTACTAGCCTGGCACAGCCATCCCCACTACTATATCCACACTACTATATCCCACACTTGATTCCTGGCACATATTTGTTTATCTTTACTAGTGGTTTGCAAAAGTAGTAATCGAGTCTTCACACTTTGTTTTAATTTGAAATACCACTGATATTCCATTTATTTATTTACTAATAAAAATAACATCAGAGCTGTCAAGGTAAGAAACATCTGCCTAGTTGAGGTGATTGGCAAAGGGGAGTGGAAAATTATAAATTGTAGGTAGGCCTGTTGATATTATTAATAATAATTGTGTGCAGCACTTAATAAAAGGTCAAATAAATAGGCCTATAAAATAAATAAATTTTAAAAAAAAAAGTGAAATAATATGAGCAACAGATCAATAGATCACAGCAGTTGTGCTGTGTCCTGCACGTCATTGCTCTCATCCATGGCCAAAGCAAAAACTCGAATTCTGACACTCTCTCATTCAGCTGGTCATACACGTTGTCCCCCAAATCTTCGGTTCGCCTGGTCATAGTAGGTGCGGAGAGACTCACCGCGTTGAGCGCATCCTTCTTGTCGGGACACACCTCCTCGGCCACAGCAAGCATGCATACTTTAACAAAGTCCCCATCAGTAAACGGCTTTCCATGGGTAGCTAGTAGGTGAGCTACCTTATAGCTAGCTCGGACAGCAGCCTGGTTGATCTGGGTTTGGCGAAGGAATACATTCTGTTGTGCAGCCAGTCCGCATTTCATCCTCCGAATCCTGCCTTCTCTTGTTTGCCCTCGCAAACTAGCATACTCTTTGTGGCGGGTTTCGTAGTGACGACGCAAATTATATTCTTTGAAAACCGACACACTTTCTTTACATACAAGACAAACTGCACGGTCCTTACACTGAACGAAAAATAATCGGTGGTCCACTGTTCTTTAAAAACTCTGCACTCTGTCAGCTTTTCGCTTACCGCTAGCCATTTTGCTGTCCTGAACACTGACAGTTCTCTGCACGTGCGCTGCCTGTCACTGCTTGATCGCGAGCATATGACAAAAATTCGGAAAACATGAATAGATCATTTTATAACTAAATATCAATTTTAATTGATAAAATCAACAAAATACAAGATGCAGACATGTTATTATTTGCCAAAAAGCAATTTAAAAAAAATAGGCCATGACCACTTTTGGGGATCGCCTCATAGGGCCGGTTCAAGTGGTGGGGGGCTGGTCAAAGGGGGGTGGCGGGCCGTAGTTGGCCCGTGGGCCGTAGTTTGATGACCCCTGCTTTAAACGAAAAAGCTGATGCTGCAGAACGACTAAATAAGTAGCTTTATTATCCTGGAGTTACCTGATATCTGTCAATCCAGTTGATGTAGGTGCCAAGGTCAATGGCAGTGCCTTTGTTAAAGGCCCCCACCTCAGTAACAGCTTCAGCCAGCAATTTAGCCAGAGTGACCCGCATCTCCTTCTCCACCAGCGTCAGCCACTCATTGATCTTTGGGTGCTCTGTGATGGACACAGGAGTCTTGTAGAGCACCTACATAGTTTTGTTGGAGAGAGAGGGAAAAAAAGGGGGGGATAAATAAAGTTTAATGCCTGGTTCTTTGCTGGTTAGATGTGAATTTCTGAAAATTATGCAATCATGCAACCCCCCAAAAGAAGAGTTAACAATTAAATTTTGCCCCCCCCTTACCTCCTCTCCCTCTCGAGAGGAGATACCAAGGACCTCAGTGTTATCTTCATTCAGCAGAATGCTGGCCACTCCAGCAAACATTTTTTTGAAGTGCTTTTGCAGTTTGGCCACATTCTTGCTGTTGCCAATAATCTCCAGTAGGTCTTCATCACCAACAAAGTAGAACCTAAAAGGGAGGAGAGGGAAAAAACACCTCTAGTTAGTTATTTTAAGGGTTTCCAGTCAGCAAAACCCAAATCTAAGGCCACCCAACCTGGGGAAAGATGAGCGCTCCCTTTCAAGATATTCTCCTAGTGCCTTTTGGATCTTTCCTAGGAGGTCTGCCAGCCTTTCCAGTGACCTTTGAACACCCTGGATGTTCAGAACATCCATGACCAGAGGAGACTTTGTCACTTTCTTCATCAGAGCCAGGAACTCTGTGCTAATGCTACAAAAAAAACAACCAAAAACAACAAAGCACATTCAGTTAAGTCACTTTATTATTTAAAAAAAAAAAAGGGGGGGGGGGGGGGGGGGCACCACAAGATCACCAATTTATCCACCTGCTCACCTCTGAAATCGCTGTGTCTCTACAGGAAGGAGATGTTTGATGTCTGCGCTGCCAGTGAAAATGCCCTCCAGGTAGACCCAACGTCTCTGCACGTCTATCCAGACGTCAAACAGAGCCATGATGCGGTTTAGTTTATCTTCCCAGCTCAGGGCATCTTCTTCAAACACCTACAGAAAGCATAGTGGTTGTTTTCCTACAACTTATTTGGGATGGCAGGCTGTTTCTAAATTGCATATTCAAAGTTTTATGTTTATAGATCCTAGAATTTGTGAAAATAGAGATGAAGTGTTCCAAAAACATTAATTTAATGTAATTTTCAGGTATTTATAAGCTTAAAACAAAACCTCTTTAAAATGATTCAAAATGAGGTATTCTGGAATACTTCTTTGCTTTGGAGATCATGCCTGTACTCTGGTGCAAGTTATGTTTTTTTTTTTAATAAAAATAAATGGACTCCATGAATGTTTCTTGGCAGTATCCTTCAAATCTAAAATGTGCCTACAGCAGCAGGTGGTAAGCAGGGTTCAAAGTCTGCAGTGTCTATTATGGACAGCCAAAACATGCCACTCTAAATATTGCTTTTATATACATCTAAAAAATAAAAATCTACCTTGTAGTAGGGAGACAGCTTCATGGCAGACACGCTGTTTATATGTTCCTTGACTTTGTTGAACAGGTCATCCCATCCCCGGATCAGACGACACTTGTTTTGATAGTTGACCAAGTCAAGCTCATAGGAGTTCCAGACTTCTCGAATCTGAGGTGTGCAAAGAAAGGTTAAATAATTCTGACCACAAGCATAAATAGTTGCCGTTATGCTTATCAAACCACAAAAACAAAAAAAAGTAAGGGATTCAAGACCTGTTTGAGGAATTCTTCAAGGGCCATTTCTCCCTGTGCCACCAGCAGTACATCCTTCACCACCATTTCATTCTTCTGCAGGTCCACATCCCAAATTTGTCCAAGTGTCAGCTCAGACAGCACCCAGTTGACGTGCAGGCGCTTCATCAATTGCTTCCAGTGACGGTCTTTGAGAGCCTCTGATTTCAGCTCAATCACCAACATGTTCACCTGTGGATCCAAACATTTAATAGAGCTTGTAGGAGGTTTCAGTGGGGGTAAAAACACTTGACATACATGTTTGATCCTTTCTCTGTGAATGACTCAATAGTTGCAAACCTTCATGTAGCCTTTGAGAAGTCTCTGTACATATTCATAGGAGGCATACTGTCTCAGGCGTGCTGGGAAGTTCTTTAGTTGGTTGAGAAGAGCATCCAAGCTTTGACGCAGCTACAGATATAAAGAAAGAATATTAGAAAGTCACAAGAACCTTTGACCTATTGATACAAGAAGGCAAACATTATTCAAGTTTACCTTGCGCGGTTGCACCGACACCCAAGGTTGTTCCTTCATTTGATCAATTTGCTCCCAGACTTTGGATAGCTCGGACCATACACCCTTCAGGTCTTGCAGTTCTTCCAACGCAACCTACAAAACCATACAAACTTTAAAATAAGCTCACTGGAACTATGCAGAACCAAAGACCACAGATCAAGCAGTATTTGGCTGTTAAGATACCTGTACTCTCTCCTCACTGCCACTTAACAGACCAGTGTCCGTCAACTCTAAAGCTTCCTTAGCTTTCGCACACTTTTCTCGGTCATCCTTCAGTCGCCCGAACTTGCCTTCATAGATGGTGAGGGACTGTAAGGCTTCCTCTGGACGAAGGTTACCCTAAAAGTTAAAGAAAAATGTTAAACAAGGTTTTAAAATGGACAAAAATCATGTAAATGATCGCCACAAAATTCCTTAACTTACAGCAACTGGTTTGGTCTTCTCCCAGTCTGTGAGTAGATCCGAGGTGCGGTTCTCTACAGCACGGTCTTCCTGGACGATCTTCATCTGCAAGTTAGCCACTTGCTGCTGGATGGCAGTATCCTTGCGTTTCATAATGTCGCTGAAAGCTCCCCATTCTCCTTCTATGTTGTCGATGTACAGCCAAGAGGGAGGGAACTGGAAGCGCTGTTTCTCCAAGAGACGCTGCCCATTGCGGAAGAGCTAGAGGGCACAACACAGAAGTCAAGTCATGCTGAAGACAAAAACAGAAATATAATGAGCGAAATCTATGGGGATGCTCACATCAACTTGCTTTTCAAACTGCTTGATCTTCCGCTTGAGCGCTTGCACATATGTAATGAAGGTTACAGCATCAGAAGTGCTGGCTGTATCCACAGAATGCTGCTCCAGCTCTTGGCGTGACTGAAAAGTTAAAAATAAATGCATAAAAATGTATTTTAAAAAATCATAAGTGCAACTAAAGTAAGTATTCAGAATTGGCACAACTTCTTATACCTTGGAAATCTGGGAGTGGAAGTCCTGCATGTTCTGGCCTAGCATTTGCCCAAACTTGCTGAGTACTTCCTTATGCCAGGAGTCATACTTTAGGTTCACCTTAGACTGGACCTAAATCGTGGGAGGTAACAGTTAACAATTCAGTAAGTGTATTCTTGATGACAACATATTGCATATTGTTGATTTGCATGGGTTTACCTTGCCATAGTCAATGATCACTGGACCAAATTCCTTTCTAGTTTCGGCATTGTCAAAGGTTCCTCTTGCTTTGCGGATCTGCACCAACAGCGCTTGCCACTTATTCAGGTCTTCCCCTAGGCGATTATAGATGTTCTCCGGTTGCATATCCCACAAACACTGGTATTGCAGCCAAACCTGAAATGAAGAATCAGAAGATGGATTGGGGATTTCTGTGCCGAGATATACGTAACTATAGAGATCTTGCAGTCACGTGACCGGAAAGTACACAACCGCCATCTTGTCGGTCAAAAACACCGCTGAATACTGCTGCACTCGTGTACATAATGGATCAATTTCAACCGACGGACTACACGGCTCATTTTTCTAATGAACAGATAACTAGATGTGTCTAAAATAAACGATCTACAGATTTGTGACCCTTATGGCTTTCCGGATGGAGTTTTCACGACCGGATTTTGAACTGCCAGCGGAATACCCGGACGTGTATGATTACCTCATTAACTTTCCCTCGCTGTTCAGTGGTGAAGCACTGCGTGCTTATAAATCTCTGGACAGTTATCTTTACAGAAATTCAGGATTTGTCAGCGACTCAGATGTGGCATCTTGTAAACAAGAAAATAATCCTCACTGGATGGGTAAGTCACTTAAGTATTACTAGCACTGCACTGACCAGCCGATTATAGAATAGAATAAGGTAATTCCAAATCGTCCGTTTTGTTTACATGGATCTGGCGTTGGAGAGGTAGAGGCTTGGCAGTGGAGATTTGAGTGGTTGTTTTCTGAGCTTAGTCAACAGGCCGGCTCTGCCTGCAGCCTCGCTTTTGCTTCGGCTCCCGGCGCCACCTCCTTCGCTTTGCTTCCGATAATCCACGGAGACTCCTGGTCTCGCTATCTGGTCTCGTCCGGAATGTTTTTTTTTTTTTTTTTTCTCGTCCGGAATGTTGTGCATGCGATGGAAATCGCTACAAACCGTCATTTTCTGCTGGAAACCAATGTCCAGTAAGTCCATACGGTTGTAGTGGATATTGAAGTCCGGTACAGACGAACAACACGCAAAAATACACACAAAAAACATAAAAAACGTGCACAGGTAGGGAGAGCTTGTAGCCGCAGCCGTTGTAGTAGAATTGTATATAGTAGGGTTTTCCAGAAGAAAAGGTAGAAGTAAAAGCAGAAGTAGAACCAGAAGTAGAAGGCGGAATATGGCGTTTGACCGACACGATGGCGTCTGTCACAATCTGGATCGGCTGTGACGTCACATGCAAGTGCTCCATAGATAAGTGAACAGAGAGCTGAATAGAAGGATGTGCCATACCTTGACATACTGCTCCACCTCAGAGACATTTTCCTTGACAGCATTGTAGGCCTCTTCAAGGGCTGCTGGACCATCAGGCATTCTAGTTAGAGCATTCCTGTAGAACTTCTCCTCCTCGGACAACTCAAAGTGGACACCAACCTGTTCACAAAGTCAGTCATTTTGTACTGTACCCAAGACAGGAAGGCTAAACCCCTTACACTAACGAATTTCACATGTGGCTCAGGTTTAAAAAACACCCCACAAGCAAACAAAAAAACAGCATAGATAAGTTCATTCCCACTCAGTCTTCCCCAACAGGTGGCATAAATTCCCACCTGACAGTAATGGGATGCTACAGAGCATGAACGTTCGCAAGACGTAAAACATGAGACTGGATACGACATTCATTCCAATTTCCAGCCATATCTGCCAATGTTTTCTCTCCTTTGAATTTGCTACCAGTTACTCTTCAATGAGGCAGCAGGAGTGTATTCGGATTATGTACCGTATTTTCTGGACTATAGAGCGCACCTGTATATAAGCCGCATCCGCTCTATTTTAAAAAATAAAAATAAAAAAAAAAAAAGATATACAAGCCGCACCGGGCTATAAGCCGCAGATATCTATGTTGAAAAATTAGATATTTACTGCATGTACAGAACGATTTTGTACTGTAAATGTACATGTATGTACCTGAACAGATTCTTTCCGAACAGTGCCTTTTAACACGGCAGCAACTTTGCTGATTAAAACGGAACAGAACCAAGAGAAAATAACCGGTATTTATTTACCTTCATTTCTCCTGTGTTTGAAACCACAAGTCACTTTAATCATCTTCGCTGGATTTGAAAATAATTACCAGTTAGTAATTTGTCATGCGTGTTCTATCTGCTAAAGATCTGCTAATTCTTCTTTGCATTGATTTTTCGTCTATCTTATTTTTGATTCTACTTCCGGTTAGAGCGCCCCTAGCTCGCTCTCTCTTTTTTTTTTTAGTCACCCAGGTTAGTTGTTGAATAGGCTCTTGAACCATACCCCAGTCCAGCAGGTGGCGGTAATGCACCTCATACGTTAAGTTGCCAACCGCCATAAAAATCCAAGAAGAAGAGCGCCCCTAGCGGTGGAAGAAAAATCCACAGAATAGCCGCACCTTTGTATAAGCCGCATGGTTCAAAACCTAGGAAAAAAGTAGCTGCTTATAGTCCAGAAAATACGGTACTAGATGTCAGAGGCTCCGTTGCAACATCACGACCAATCAACACGTTAATCCAATGGTTCCAATTTCCACTGGAGCCATGGCAAAAGACTGTTAACGCTACTAGGTCACCAAGGGATAGATTAATGTTTCGACTTTAACATTTGGCTCCCATTTCCACACAACACCATTAGAGCAATAAACAGTTTCCGGTATGAACGGGGTATTACTTTATTATACCAACCTGGTATCTTTGACTTTGTATCCTTGGTAGAGATAGAATTACCATCTTCCAGGCAAACATTTCCTGGTAGAGTTTATAACGGCAGTCTTCAATAGGAGGATTCAGGTATATAACCTGGTTTGTAATCCTGAGCTCATGGACCACATTCTGTATAGAGAGAAGACATATTATTAACATTTTAAAATGCAGCTTTCTTAACATGTTACAAACATTATTACAGCAGCCTTCCTGCTTCCTCCACATTCTTGACTCAAAGTGTCCCACCTTGATCTTTGGTTCTCCTCCAGGCTTGTGACTAACTTGTGGCGCTTCAGTGTCCATGTCCACATCAGCTTTGTCTTCCATTTGTCCTCTAAGCACCTGTGTCCATGCCCTTAGGCCAGCCTGCAGACGTACTCCCAAGATCCTTTCGATCTACAGGACAATGGTCATAATTTAGAAGAGGAGGAGAGTCACCAGTTTAGGAAAATGCTACATATGACAAAGCGTACCTCAATGTCCAGTTTGTTGACCCAAATAGGCAAATTAGAGTAGGAGTGCAGATTCAGGTCATCAACAGCCTTCTGGACACGACTAAGGATCTCTGAGAAGGTCTTATGGTCATACATGCAAGTTTCAAGAGAGCGGACTTCCAAGTCAATTTTCTCTTCAATCAACAGGAGGTCATCCACCTACAGGTAAAACAGAAAAGCACAATTACCACATTTTTGTTTCCTCCTCTTCATGCAAGGGCAGCGTTCTTATCAAAAGAAAGAAAGGAACAAACCTTCTCTTGGAAATTGAAGACAGTTTCTGCTAGGCGCTGAACATAGGGGTCAAGTTTATAGGACTCCCATACTAAAGCAATACCCTCAGTAATCAGGGCTTGAACCTCCCTCTTCAAACCAGCCACCAAGGGTGAAATGGAAATCCGCTCTTCAACCTTTTCACAAGTGCGCTCATATGTACGCACACTTTCAATAAGTGAGATGGCAAACGGGTAGAGCTGGTTAGCTTGATGTGCTTTGTTAACAATGGCCAGCGGCACACGGAAGCTAAGCCACTTCAGGTTACGAACCTCCTTAGACAGAGTGATGATCTCTGGCAAAAAGTTAACCTTCAGTTTCAGAATGGTCCCGGTGCGCCCACGGGCACGACTGCTTTCAATGGTGAAGATGCGGCCTGAAACGCCAAGGTTGCGCTGCTGTACTTTGCGTGCCCAATCATCAAAGATCTCCTGGGTGTTGAGTTTAGCACGGAAGCTGTCCCCATCCTGCTTCAGCTTCAGACCCTCCACGTGATTCTCCCAACCTTTGCCCAGAACATCCTCTACACGTTTCATGTAGGCAGTCAGCTGCCGATCAATCTGCTTGGCCCAGATGATGGACCCCGAGACTGGAGGCAGGTCACGCACATGACTCATCTTACAAGACTGGCTTTGTGGGTACTGCACTTTAAACTTGTCATGCAAGGACTCTATGTCATCCTTCACACGCTGAATGAGTTGGGTCTGATACTCGCGTATGGCTCCACGGATGTGTGGACGCACAAATAGAGCATTGAAGCGGGAGAAGATCCGGAACATCTCATTGGCATTCTTTGCAGTGCCCAGTTGGTCACGAAGACGGGCTGTGATGCGGGTCTCGACACGGTCGATGCGCTCGTCGTAACGCTTCATTGCAGCTTCCCATGCCTCCATCCCCTCCTTAGAGACATCCAAGCCATCTACTTCCTTTACATTTTCATAAGCCAAGTTAACTTCTTCAATAGCATTAGCATCTGCAGCATCAAAGAGGACTTCAGCCACTTTCAAGTCAGGGGGTTCTACTGCTTCACTCTGGCCATGCTGTGGGACAGCAGACACCTAGAAACAAACCAACAATAGATAAAATTGAGAATGACTGACAAGCCAAAAATACAGGGGAAAAAGGGGGGGGGGACGACCCACTAACTGGATCTCTCTTTATGAATCTAAACATTAGTAATTTATCAGTACCTGAGGTCTCAGTACACGGACAATTACAGCTCTCAGCTGCTCATGCTGTCTCCTGAAGCGCCTCATGTGATCCAGGCGGGACTGCAGTTTTCGATGTGCAGGGCTGAGGCGCCACACCATCTTGAGATTCTCCTCCCTCTTCCTCTTCACAATATCTCGAAGAAGAACCTGAAGTTTTTCATATTCATCTTCCCAGGTCTGGAACACTTCAAAACAAGCTACCATCACCTAAGGAATGAATGAGAAGCGTTATCTATTTGTATAACACCAGAACAACAAGAATAACTTCAAGACTAGTCATATTGATAATTAGCACCTTCTCAAATTCTTCATACGCCACGTGCATGAGTTTCCGTGTGCCCAGAACTTTGAGGAGCTGTGCACTGAGGTCACGGGAGATGGCCTCGACCAAGCGCAGTGCACGCTGGATGGGATACTTTGTGTTTCGGATCTTGCGAAGATGTGTAAAAATGGCCACCAATGCCTGACGAATTTTGTCTAGTTCAGTGGCTGACAGCAGATCATTAAGTGGGAAGTCCTTCATCAGAGGGTTGTAGTCGTTCACCGTCTCCACGGCCTGCTTCAGACCTGAGAAGAGACCATGAATGCATTACATCCCACAGCCACCAAAGCGTCAGCGACGCAGTAGCTCACATGGCCATACTATAAGAAACCAGTGCCAAGTTTCCCAAAATCATCGCAGCACAAAGATCGTTAAATGGTAGAGCAAGCAACACAATGAACATGCTCTCTCCTAATTAAGCTGCTCCTAGCTTTAAGAGGCTTTTGGAAAACTCACTGCAGACTCGTTTATAACTAGCTCAGTTGTTCATGAGAACAATTTGATCTTCCAGATAAAATGATCAGAATCAAAATCCATTGAAAACTCAGAGAGGAGTTAGCAATTTTTGTGAATTGTGGACGGACACCACGTGATGGCAATATCTCACCACCTTACAGCCGGTGAGCTAATAATAAACATAAGTCAAGTGTAACAGCAAAAGTAATCCAACACGATGAAGCCTCACCAGTATCTGTGTCAAAGCTAACAGTGGCATGAAATCGTTTGCCATGTTTAAGAATGTCCAAGGTGAGCAGCACTTCTGGACTCTCCCTCTTCTCCTGAATACGATTGAGGGCACGCTCAAGATTAAGCCAAAAGCTGATTTCCTGCAGGGCTGTCCCAGAAGCAGGGTCTCTGTCCAGTTTAGTCACCTACACAAGAAAGGGGGGGGGGGGGGGGGGGGGGGGGGGGACAGAAATTATCATTAATTCCTGCAAAGCAAATGCATTTTTTTTGGGGGGGGGCTTGCAGCAAATAAATAAATAAATAAATCCATCCGCACCTTCTGAATCTCCCTAATCCAGCGATTAACCCCTGACTGCAGCTGGTTAAGGAAAGTGGGATCCTCTACTTTGTCGCCAAAGTCAGTAACCTTGGGCTTTTCTCCACGCTCATAGCACTGCTTTGCAATGTTCGAGATGGTGGGATGGATCAGAAGGCTGATCTCAGGTATCTCTATGTTTTGCTGTAGGTGTAACAGACCCATTTCCAGCTCTGCAATCTTCTTCTCCACAGAAGGAGCCATCTTGTCTCCATCCCTAAATCATCATGAGAAAGAAAAGAAAAAAAAAAAAAGCCAGACCTCAGTGCAAGTCATACTGAAACACTGGCACGTCCTTAAACACTATGACCATGACAACTCGCATACTAGTGTTTGATGTGCATCTTTCACCAAGCTTACCCAGTGCAATGTTATGGCCTTACTAGGGATGGCGAAAACTAAAAAAAAAATCTTGACCGACCACCGAGCCTCATTAGCCGGTTAACGAGTTTAAACAGGGATGCAAACGGCGCGCCTTTTTCACGGCTCGTGCAGATCCGATTTTTTTTTTAGGGGGGGTTGGAGTGTCTGAATAATTTCATCAGAGTAAATTCTGTATTAAAATTATTACATAAGTAAATGCCGTTACAGTCCATGAAAAAGCCGTGAAAAAGTTTGTGTGGAGAGATATGATCTGCAATAACATGCATTGTTGGCTACAGACCGAAACATACTTTCAGAATGCACTGGCCAAGGCAGGACTAAACTCAATGTGCCTTCTAATAATAATTTAAAAAAAAAACAGAATAGTAATTTGTAAGCTAAAAAGCCTGTGTCTACACTTTTTTCTTTCGCCGAGTGGCAGCTATGTTCAACTGGGGCGGGACATGACTGAATGGGTGTTTCTGATTTGTCAGCTGTCTTTAACTGGGGCGGGACATGACTGAATGGGTGTTTCTGATTTGTCAGCTGTCTTTAACTGGGGCGGGAGGGCGGGACATGACTGAATGGATGTTTCTGATTTGTCAGCTGTCGTCCTTACACCGCATGGCATGCCCCAAGCATTTACAACACAGAATTCCAGGTTCTCTGCTCCAAAATCGGCAGCTTCAAAACGATTGATTTTTTTTTTTCACCGACAACCAAAAAAAAATTAACCGGTTGACGTTGATTCGGTCAACCACCGGTCAAACGGTCATCGGTTAACATCCCTAGGCCTTACCTGTCGGCTTTACCTGACTCGCGGATGTAAGACTTAAAGAAGGGCGCAACAGCGTTACTGATGAAAGAGTGCAATGTCTCGTATGGTGAATCTTCACTGAGAGTCAGAACTCGGACTTGGGTCGAAATGGGCTTGTCAGCATCAATGACTCCAGTCCTCTTGATAAAAGCCAGGCTAAAGGAAAAGAATAATATGAAGTTAGTGTGTATATGAACAGACATTTTTTACTCAACACTGTATACTGATATTATAATACCTTCAAATAGTGAATCATTCAAGGCCATTTTACCTGTTGGACTTAATCCCATAATGGATATCAATATTAATGTTGTAGGAAATGCATTCCTTTTCCTCCTCTCCTTCATCTCCGACATCCTCTGGGAAAAAAAAAAAAAAAAGCCAAAACGGTTACTTCAATAAGGGAATAACTATGATGACACTCTTGATTGCCTGATTAACTCATTTTTATTCCTTCCAATTCAATTACTTCAAATCCCACAATAATTAAAAGAAAAATCAAACATGTGCCTGCAACACTTGCTTCAGATACCAAATATGAAGAGAGTAAAATATGAACACCACTGTTTACTGAAGTACAAGACCTTCTGTACTGGACCCTGACCCTACCAGCCTAGGAGAAGTACCTTGGCTCACTGCCTGGCTGATAGTGGATCCGATCACTATAACACGAGTCACTTTAGGACAATGGGGTGGATGATCAGTGCACCATGACTGTCTCTACAATAGATTGAAGTATACACCTAACATTGTACAAGGACTGCTTTAAAACCCTTCCCAACCTTCCTCCTCAGGCCATCCTTAAAAAAAAAAAATCCGCTTCCTGTCCACCGGGTGAGCAAAAAAATGTTCAGTCGGGAGGGAGGGATTTATTTATTTTTTTAATAATATATGGATGGATAAGAAATCGCAATGCTGTGTTTGCTTTTTCTTTCAGTACTTTATTACAAAAGCAGACACATTTGGGTGGCACGGTGGTGTAGTGGTTAGCGCTGTTGCCTCACAGCAAGAAGGTCCGGGTTCGAGCCCCGTGGCCGGCGAGGGCCTTTCTGTGCGGAGTTTGCATGTTCTCCCCGTGTCCGCGTGGGTTTCCTCCGGGTGCTCCGGTTTCCCCCACAGTCCAAAGACATGCAGGTTAGGTTAACTGGTGACTCTAAATTGACTGTAGGTGTGAATGTGAGTGTGAATGGTTGTCTGTGTCTATGTGTCAGCCCTGTGATGACCTGGCGACTTGTCCAGGGTGTACCCCGCCTTTCGCCCGTAGTCAGCTGGGATAGGCTCCAGCTTGCCTGCGACCCTGTAGAAGGATAAAGTGGCTACAGATAATGAGATGAGATGAGTTTAAATTAACTGAAACTTGTACAAAAACTTTAAGTTAGCATTTTATTTTAAGATATTTTTTTGGGCCTTTTTCACCTCCATTGGATAGGACAGTGCAGAGACAGGAAACGAGCGGGAGAGAGAGATGGGGAGGGATCGGGAAACGACCCCGGGCCGGAACCGAACCCGGGTCCCCGGATCCACGGTATGGCGCCCCATCCACCCGAGCCGCGACGCCCCCAAAGTTAGCATTTTAAATGCTGACTGCAAATTTGCAAAACTTTTACAAAAGGCACTTAAAATGTCCGACACACGGACTTTTTGTAGTTCTAAATCGACCGTTAGGCCTAGTTCGGATGAAATTACACTATTAAAATGATCACTGAATGATTTGTTTTTCTGAATCTTTACTATTTTGTTGTTCGCTAGAATACCATTTTGCAATTTCACACTTAAGCAAATGTTTGAAAACTCCGGATCTCCTTCCTTCATGGTGGCTGCCATTTTTTTGTGTTGCACAGCACATGTGCAGAGCTGATTCAATTCTATATTCTGCGCGGAATGCAGGGCTTTCCACAAGCGCCGGCTGCCGGCCATACAGCCGACTACACAATTAAGTCCAGCCGGCTACTTTAATGACTTATTTTTGTAGCCCACAGGCTCTAAATATTAATTTTCGATTTTAATAAAATTAAATGTTTATCTAACGGACTGACAATGATGTCAAACTGAAGCGCACTCATTTAAGTTGTGATTCGCGCTGTTTGTACCGATAATAACCACAAATTCCCCGCCGACTTCATTGATCAAGGGAGAGTAACTCATCCACGGCCCCGACATGCGGTGTGTGCGCGCGCACTCGGCGGAGGCAGTAGTGTGTCGGGGCTGTCAGAGGGAACAGAAGCAGAGATAACGCTTATTTTGTCTCCGGTAAACCAGTCTTCTCTCATTCAAGTACGTGCTGGCATCAAAAGACACCGTTAATGAAACCAGACTGAGTCGTTGGAGTGTATTTTCATGAAGAAATGTTTGCTGAGCGTTTGTGTAGCCACCACTGCAGACCGTTGTTGTTAATTCATAGCATGCTCAGTTGCGTGAATGTGTCATGCACCGAAAATAAGAGATTTACAAGCCAGGAACGCCTCATGATGCAATACGTAAGAAAAGATTTACTGCCATTTTACTTTGTATTTGAGTAAAGTGAATAAATAAATGGTCTGTGGAAAATGCATTTAATCCTGGGAACTGCGTGCACGGGAGTTTATTTTGTGTTTACTCCCCCCGGCTGGCTACTTATTTGTCATGGCTGGCTAGTATGAGCCTTAGTGGAAAGCCCTGGGAATGCGGAAATGTCAAGTTCGATTTTAGATTTACGAACCTGAAAAAAATGTCGAAAAACTGGCATTTAAAAAAAAAAAATTCAACCGCACAAACGGCACTCACCCGGCCGGTGGACCGGAAACAGAACATTTTTTAATAATGGCCTCATGGCAGGAGGTCTCTTTCCCGCATTGTTTATACTTGCCTCCAGACATTTATGAGCACATGAGGCCACGTGAAGGCAGCCACATGGGTATCTGCCTTCATACTCTTCAAAAAAGTCCATGATGAGGCAAAAAATGGGTGGGGGGTGGTGGGGGGGGACACGACTAAACAAAAGTCTCCCAGCACAACGAAATGAGAAGGATCAGATTAATGCTGAGTGGAGGTTGCAACTTGTAATTCCCCACCTCCAACCAGTAAAACACAAGACGCCCTAAACTTGAAATGTCACCTAACCAACTTGGATTACGCTGCATTTGTGGTGCCTTTAAAGTGGCAATTTGCGAGCTGTATTAAATGTCATTTACCACCTTGATGCACTCAATGTGAGGGGGGGAGGAACCCACACACACACACTGATGCATCCCAGTATGTTTGCACTGTCAGACTACATAAAGCTCAAAATACCAATTTAACCACAATTTTACACTTACAGAACTGAGTGCTATTGGTACTGTGGCAAATTTCAAACATTTATGCAACATTCTGGTTAGGATAGCTTTTTATGAGCTTTACATGCTTTGTCAGAAAACAAGACACACTCCCTGCTCACCATATTGTGGAATATATAGTGAATTCGCCATTTTATAGTGCTGTCCGAATGTATAGGAGAATTATTATACCCTATATAGTGGACTCATAGTATCCCGCAATGCACCGTGAATAGTAGTGTACAACTGATGGTCACTAACCAAGCAACATATTGAGGTTTTTCACCCACGTGACCAAGTCATGTGAGGCTGCCATTTTGGACGTCACGGCTCGAATCAGTTTGAATGCGAGGAAGGCGACAAACGAAAAACAAAAGAAAAAGGAGCGAGATGCAGAAAATACCTTCACTATCCAGCGACGTAGGGCATTTACAGGGCAAGCAGAGGGAGAGGTATTTGCAAAAATTGAGGTTAGCAGGCTTAGAGAACGACGTTTACCTGCTTCCACCAGGATTGTTCACTGACAGCTAAGGTTTGTTCACATTTTCATTTACTTTCGGTCCTCAGGATAGACAAAATGTTATTAAAATGTCATTGAAATAACTTCTTAGTCTGTTGAGACATGGCCCGGTATAAGTTTTTCCTTTACTGTATTTACTAGTTTACTGAGCTAGCGCGCGCCGGGGCAGGCTGGCGCTAGCTAGCGCGCGCCGGGGCAGGCTGGCGCTAGCTAGCGCGCTCCGGGGCAGGCTGGCGCTAGCTAGCGCGCTCCGGGGCAGGCTGGCGCTAGCTAGCGCGCTCCGGGGCAGGCTGGCGCTAGCTAGCGCGCTCCGGGGCAGGCTGGCGCTAGCTAGCGCGCTCCGGGGCAGGCTGGCGCTAGCTAGCGCGCTCCGGGGCAGGCTGGCGCTAGCTAGCGCGCTCCGGGGCAGGCTGGCGCTAGCTAGCGCGCTCCGGGGCAGGCTGGCGCTAGCTAGCGCGCTCCGGGGCAGGCTGGCGCTAGCTAGCGCGCTCCGGGGCAGGCTGGCGCTAGCTAGCGCGCTCCGGGGCAGGCTGGCGCTAGCTAGCGCGCTCCGGGGCAGGCTGGCGCTAGCTAGCGCGCTCCGGGGCAGGCTGGCGCTAGCTAGCGCGCTCCGGGGCAGGCTGGCGCTAGCTAGCGCGCTCCGGGGCAGGCTGGCGCTAGCTAGCGCGCTCCGGGGCAGGCTGGCGCTAGCTAGCGCGCTCCGGGGCAGGCTGGCGCTAGCTAGCGCGCTCCGGGGCAGGCTGGCGCTAGCTCAGTAAACTAGTAAATACAGTAAAGGAAAAACTTGAGACTGAAAGGTTTTAACAGTCATCCAAATGACTGAATGTAAACGTTGCTACAGTAACATACTAGGTACTATGTTGACATTAGCTAGCTTGACGTTCAAAATGGCGGACACCGGGGCGTCACGTGACCCTGTGACGTCAGGTGAAAAACCTCAATACCATCATGCACTGTGGTCACGCTGGAAGGGGGTGGGAGGTGAATGGACAGGGGAAGAAATGTATAAACAAACAGACATTCAAGTACAATTTAAAATAGTAAGATAATAGAAGAAACGCTAAACTAGAATAAAGACATAAAACAAGAATAAAAGGTTACAGTGCAGAGTGAGGAATTAATCAAAAGCAAATTTGATTTACTAAGGCAGCAGCAAAGAAGAAAGCATTCAGCCTTGATTTAAAAGAACTGAAAGATGCAGCAGACACAAAGCATTGTATTTATTAATGTGGGAAATACGCCCAGTATATCATCACAAAAACACACGCATGTATTTATTTTGAAAACCCACCAGCCGACTGATCTGGCACATTTTAATTGTGTGACAGTAATGACGTAAATAACGGCGCAGCAGAGTAGTGTCCAAAAGTGTTTTTTCATTTTACCAATGAGCTCACTATACAGTTGGCTGAGTGGTTAGTGTGTCCGCCTCTCGATCATGAGTTCTATTCGTGATCGGGTCATACCAAAGACCATCATAAAAATGGTGCCTACTGCCATCTGGCAAGGCACGCTGCAATATAGATGTGAGTAGGGCGTCAAACTCTCGCAATTACCAGAGGACTAGCACCCCCACTGTAACCCTAGCTATGTAATAGGCGAGAGGCCGAGGGCTACAGAAACGGAGATTGGCACTGCCCTATGCGCCATATGGCATGGAAAAGGACTTTAGACCCACTATATAGAATTCCCTAGAGACTGAGTAGTGAATGAGTGAGTGATTTCAGACACAGCCACTTTCATGAAGGCCTCCATATTTTTTTCTCCACTTCAAACATGCCCAGGTGGGAAATGAGGTCATTACAACTTGCAAATTACCACTTACAACCACCATGAACGCATTAATTTCAGGTAAGGAACAGTTTAAGGTTTTTCACCAAAAAAAAAAAAAACCTCCCACCCACAACAAATAATCGATCAGATGTTTCTGATTAATTAGATTAATATGTTAAATGACAATCTTATTGAAGAAATATTTACAGCATTATCAACCAATACTACTACAGCGCTCTTAACTATACTTAATTACAAGTTACTAACATTTATCAGCATTTATTAAACAATCTGTCACAGCATAAGAATATCAAGCGCTTATATCAACCAAATGAGACACGTACAGTGTACAATGTACAGTGATGACATTTTGCACATATTTTACTGGTTCACTGATATGAATATGCATTATCGCCAATTCAAGCCCTAATTTGTTCAATTTCTGCCCTGTGCACACAAGCAAATCATTTTCAACGTGTGGAATCGACTCCAAAGCTTTAGGGTTGACTCGGTTCACTTGGAATCAGTGAATCAACCCCCTCTGGATTGCAGTAAAAGGTACAAGTACAAATCCTCCTTCTCAGTGATGAACAACAAAGATATATGCAACATCACGAATGCAGCTCGGGTAAACAGGGCAATATCCAAGTCTTGCATCATTAGAGTTTCTGCCTCGTCACTGCTGTAACCGGGTGCAGCTGCGTCATATAGCTGCATCACATATTCTGGACCTTTAACCCTTTCTGTTCACGCAGTCAACTATTTGGGCAGTCATTCCAGCACAATACAGATCGTGATGTACATTATGGCTGGTTTTTTTTTTTAATCGGTTTTCATAATTATTTGGTAAAATAGGTGCCTGACTATAAACAATACTGGACAATGTGAAATACCTCTTCTGTTGGACTCCCCCCTTCCTCTTCCCCATATCCTCTCATCTCATCATCTCTAGCCGCTTTATCCTGTTCTACAGGGTCGCAGGCAAGCTGGAGCCTATCCCAGCTGACTACGGGCGAAAGGCGGGGTACACCCTGGACAAGTCGTCAGGTCATCACAGGGCTGACACATAGACACAGACAACCATTCACACTCACATTCACACCTACGGTCAATTTAGAGTCACCAGTTAACCTAACCTGCATGTCTTTGGACTGTGGGGAAACCGGAGCACCCGGAGGAAACCCACACGGACACCATGCAAACTCCACACAGAAAGGCCCTTGCCGGCCACAGGGCTCGAACCCAGACCTTCTTGCTGTGAGGCGACAGCACTAACCACTACACCACCGTGCCGCCCCGCCCCTCCCCATATCTTATTCTTTTTTTATATATAAAATGTATCTAGAAGTTTTCTTCTATTTCTATTCTCTGTTTATCCTGTAATGATGCTACTGGAATTTTAATTTCCCTGAGGGAACCCGCCCAAAGGGATCAATAAAGTCCCATCTAATCTACTCTATCCCAGTAAAGTGTCCATGATGAGGAAATTTAATACAAGTAAGATGTTTAAATAACATTTTTCCCTTCTGGTAATTAAAAAAAGTCATTAAAAGGATTGAGGATATTATCGGAAATAAACATTTTATCGTGATAAATTTCATATCGCCCAGCCCTACGCTGATCATGTTTTTTTTAGTCAGTCAGTCATCACTACTTCTCCCATTGTTACTGCACACAACCTAAAGAAGAAACCTTTATTCGTCACATGCACACTTCAAGCACAGTGAAATTCATCCTCTGCATTTAACCCATCTGAAGCAGTGAACACGCGCACACACTCAGGGCAGTGGGCAGCCACACCAGAGCACCTGGGGAGCAGTCAGGGGTCAGGTACCTTGCTCAAGGGCACCTCAGCCCAAGGCGTCAACCTTTAGGCCAAGTTTACATTAGACCGTATCTGTCTCGTTTTCTTCGCGGATGCACTGTCCGTTTACATTAAACCGCCTGGAAACGCCAGGAAACGGGAATCTGCCAGGGTCCACGTATTCAATCTAGATCGTGTCTGATCCGGTGCTGTGTAAACATTGAGAATACGCGGATACACTGTGCTGAGCTCTAGCTGGCGTCGTCATTGGACAACGTCACTGTGACATCCACCTTCCTGATTCGCTGGCGTTGGTCATGTGACGCGACTGCTGAAAAACGGCACGGACTTCCGCCTTGTAACACCTTTCATTAAAGAGTATAAAAGTATGAAAATACTGCAAATACTGATGCAAATACTGCCCATTGTGTAGTTATGATGGTCTTTAGGCTTGCCATCCTTCCACTTGCAACTGGTAAGTGATATGCGCTGGGATCACACACACAGCGGCTCAGTCCCGAATCACTGCTTGTGCACTTCACTCGCATGCTCTGTGAGCTGCGCAAGGCCGGAGTGCGCACCCTCCAGAGGGCACTCGCTGTTCAGGGCGGAGTGATTTGGAGCGCAGGATGCCTGCGGAGCCGAGCGTATCCGTGTATTGGTGTTGCTGTGTGCACGCGAATCGTGTATTGGTGTTGCTGTGTGCACACTAGTCGTTTTAAAAACGTTAATCTGATGATCCGCTGATACGGTCTAATGTAAACCCCACCTTAGATTGTGGAGGAAACCCACACAGACACGGGGAGAACATGCAAACTCCACACAGAAAGGCCCTCGCCGGCCGCTGGGTTTGAACCCGGAACCTTCTTGCTGTGAGGCGACGGCGCCAACCACTACACCACCATGTCGCCCATCTCACACAGCACCACCCATCAACATCTGTGCATTCACACCAGAAACACTATACACATCAGACATGTCATTACACACACGTTTCAGTATGGAGTATTTTTTAGATTAAAGAGAGTCTGGTAATGCTGTTGAGCAGTATGCTGAACAGACACGCCTTGCCTGTTATGGACTCATCACATGAGGAGCCAACACAAAGCACTGGAGTCCTGGATTACTCTCTTTCCCATGTTGATGTTCGAGCACAAATAACTGATTAAATGAACCCCATACACAAAGTTTAAAGCCCAGTGTTGAGTTTCTCGAGCAGTTCTGGAACTCAAAGCCACTGTTTACAGTGAATGAATGAGCTACCTAATGCAACTGCATAAATGTCTCCAATTCAGTTATGATTTAGCTGTGAATTCAACACTCTGGAGCAACATGAAGAGTTAAAGCTAGCTAGGCTGAAAGCTTATGTGCATAAAATGGCTCCCTGTACCAGACGCTTAAACATCTTTATATAGCGACTTCTACGTTCAAATGGTGTTTATTTCAATTATATTTGGTCTAAACACGGCATATTGTGTAAAGAGTTTAAAAAAAAGACCTTTTAGACAGCTCCTTTCAACCAGAATGGTGTGAACTTGAGGGTCAGAGAGAAATTTCTTCATCTGCTCCACAGAGCTCTTCTCCTCCAGGGCGGTTTCCAGGGCGGCCGGTACTTCGCCGCCATCTTCCAGCAGCAGAGGAACCAGTTTGCGGATGTGTTTCTGCAGAACTGAGGTATCAGCGACCGTCTGCACGGCAGCAGAAACCTCCATGGTGCCGCCACTGTCGTCTCCTCCACCGTCTGACATGTTTAGGACACAATAAACTCCGACAGACTGTTAGTTTAACGACTAAATCTGTGAGAGAAAAGACTTCGCCACATCACCGGTGAAGAAAATGAGGCAGCCTGTCCTTCCTGGCCCGGCCCATCAGGTTTCCACAGTGCATTCTGGGATATGTAGTACTACAATAGGTGTAAAACACGACTGTGAATACTAGTTCTACTACATCACCCACAAGGCATTTCAAATTAGAACACACCCACCCTGTTTTACTGCAGTGCCCAGAGACTGCAGCTGAAGAGAAGAGTCGAATTTAGTCTGCATTATTCAAGATTCAAGAGGTTTATTTGTCATATACACAATAACAGACACAGCGGTTTATTATTGGGTAATGAAATTCTTATTTTGCAACTGCCCGACCAAACTATGCTTACCAATATAAAAAGAAATATATATATATATATATATATATATATATATATATATATATATATATATAATATGAAATATAAAATATAAAGTGCATATGGAATGCAAAATATAAAAGTAGAATGAAAAAATGAAGATCTCATCTCATTATCTCTAGCCGCTTTATCCTGTTCTACAGGGTCGCAGGCAAGCTGGAGCCTATCCCAGCTGACTACGGGTGAAAGGCGGGGTACACCCTGGACAAGTCGCCAGGTCATCACAGGGCCGACACATAGACACAGACAACCATTCACACTCACATTCACACCTACGGTCAATTTAGAGTCACCAGTTAACCTAACCTGCATGTCTTTGGACTGTGGGGGAAACCGGAGCACCCGGAGGAAACCCACGCGGACACGGGGAGAATATGCAAACCCCACACAGAAAGGCCCTCGCCGGCCACGGGGCTCAAACCCGGACTTTCTTGCTGTGAGGCGACAGCGCTAACCACTACACCACCGTGCCACCTGAAGATAACATTTAAAAAAAAAAAAAGGAGAGGCAAACAAACAATGTGCAAACATAGAGGTAGATATACTGTGCAATGTCTTGTGCAAAATTGCTAATATAATCTGTGGTTCAAAGCCTGACGGAAATATAGAGGTAGATGGTGATTATAATCCGTGGTTCAAAAGCCTGATGGCCTCGGGGTAAAAACTGTTTGTCAGTCGAGTGGTCTTTGCTTTCACACTCCTGTAGCGTCTGCCAGATGGTAGGAGTGTGAATAGTCTGTGTTGTGGGTGTGTTTGGTCCCTCATGATGCTCTGTGCCCTTTTTGTGACCCGGGTGTTGTAAATGTCCTGTAGTGGGGGGAGGACAGCTCCACAGATGAACTGTGCCATTTTAATGACATGCTGGAGAGCCTTTCTGTCCTGAGTTGTGCAGTTCCCATACCACACAGTGATGGAATTTGTCAGGACGCTCTCCACTGTGCACCTGTAGAAGTTGCTGAGGAGTTTGGTGGACAGTCCAAATTTCCTCAGCTTCCTCAGGAAGAAGAGTCTCTGTTGAGCCTTCTTGATGGTCTGCTGTGTGTTGTGTGTCCAGGTGAGATCCTCACTGATGTGAGTTCCGAGGAATTTAAACGTTTTCACCTATATAACAACAAATGCACTTTGTTTGATACACTGGACTCATTTGAGATGGTGGTCCATGTTGACATGATTGCATCATGTAGATGTTTCAGATGCACTTTCATGCTTTCACATCCCAAAAGTCTTCTACTGGATTCAGATCCAATGACTGAGAAGGCCCTTCCCGTGCCTGAACCTGATCTTCCAAGGCAGTCTCCCGTCCCAGTACTAACCAGGCAGCGCCGATCTCCGTTTCTTTAACACTCAGCCTCTCGCCTATTACATAGCTAGGGTTACGGCGGGGCGTTGGTCCTCTGGTAACCACAAGAGTTTGACTTCCTATTCACATCTGTATTGTGGCGTGCCTCACGAGATGACAGTAGGTACCATTTTTATGATGGTCTTTGGTATGACCCGACCATGAGTCTTCTTCTTTTGGCTGCTCCCGATTAGGGGTCACCACAGCGGATCTTTCGTCTCCATCGCTCCCTGTCTTCTGCATCCTTCTCTACCACACTTGCCACTTTCATGTCCTCTCTCACCACATCCATGTATCTCCTCTTTGGCCTTCCTCATTTTCGTGTGCCTGGCAGCTCCATCCTCAATGTTCTCCTTCCAACATGCTCTGCATCTCTTCTCAGGATGTGCCCATACCATCTCAGTCTCATCTCTCTTAGCTTAATTCCCAAGCTCTCCACGTGCTGTCCCTCTGATGTGCTCGTTCCTTATCCTGTCCAACCTTGTCACTCCCATCGCAAACCTTAACATCCTCAACTCTGCCACCTCCAACTTTGCCTCCTGTCTCTTCGTTAAGGGTATGGTCTCCAATCCATACATCACAGCTGGTCTCACTACTGTCTTATACATCTTACCTTTCACTTTTGCTGGGACTTTCCTATCACAAATGACTCCCGAAATCCTTCTCCAACTGCTCCACCCTGCCTGCACTCTCTTTCTCACCTCACTATCACAGCCCCCATTTTCCTGCACAGTTGACCCCAGGTACTTGAATTCACAATGACCCGACCATGAGTAGAACTCACAATCTTCCGGTCAAGAGGCGGACACGCTAATCACTAGGCCAACTCACAGTAAGGCTTCAGAAGAACACTGTCATGGTCATGAAACCAGTTTGAGACAACTTTCGCTTTGTAACCTGGTGCATTATCATGCTGGAAGTAACCATTAGAAGATTGGCAAATTGTAGCTATGCACAATTTGGGATGCACATGGTCAGCACCAATGCACAAACAGGCTGTAGCATTTAAGCAATGCTTGATTGATTGATTGATTGATTGATTGATTGATTGATTGATTGATAGATATTAATTGGCCTAGAGCATGCCAAGAAAACATTCCTCACACCACTACACCACCTCCACCAGTCTGGACTGTTGACACAAGGCAGGTTGGGCCCATGAATTCATGCTGTTGGTGCCAAATTTCTATGACCCTACCATCTGTCAGAAGAAATCAAGATTCATTAGACCAGGTTACGTTTTTCCAGTCTTCAATCATGCAGTTTTGGTGAACATGTGCACACCACAGCCTCAGCTTTCTGTTATTGGCTGACAGAAGTAGAATCCGATGTTGTTTTCTGCTGTTGTAGCTCAATCTTGTAGCCTTAAGGTTTCACATCTGCTCACTGCAATTGTACAGAGTGTCAGAGAGTCTGGCAATTCCCCGTTGACCTCTCTCATCAAGAGATGTTTCTCTCGACAGAACAAACACCACAGCACAGATAACTAGTGCAGACAATACACTAATACAGATGCACTTCCTCTGACTGAAGAAACAGTTCCAGCCACAGGAATGGATGGCATATGATTTTCACTCACAAGGACTGACACACTTCCTCTGGCCATTGGTCTTGGTACACTACATACCCATGTGTGGCAAGGCTGGTAATCTTTTGGGAATGGACATTTTAACTGACATTGCTGAATTACAGTTCAGAAGTGTGGAAACAGAAGCTCCTTTATTCCATGATCATCTAATCTGGACTAAATCCAAGAATATCACATGGCTCTCACACAGAAAGACAGATAGCCATTTACACTCATATTCACACCTATCGGCAATTTAGATTAGCAAGTTGACCTAAAGGCGGCACAGTGGTGTAGTGGTTAGCGCTGTCGCCTCACAGCAAGAAGGTTCTGGGTTCGAGCCCCGTGGCTGGCGAGGGCCTTTCTGTGCGGAGTTTGCATGTTCTCCCCGTGTCCGTGTGGGTTTCCTCCGGGTGCTCCGGTTTCCCCCACAGTCCAAAGACATGCAGGTTAGGTTAACTGGTGACTCTAAATTGACCGTAGGTGTGAATGTGAGTGTGAATGGTTGTCTGTGTCTATGTGTCAGCCCTGTGATGACCTGGCAACTTGTCCAGGGTGTACCCCACCTTTCGCCCATAGTTAGCTGGGATAGGCTCCAGCTTGCCTGCGACCCTGTAGAACAGGATAAAGCGGCTAGAGATAATGAGATGAGAATGAGTTGACCTAAACCGCATGTCTTTGGACTGTAGAAGGAAACCAGAGCACCTGGTAGAAACCCACACAGACTTAGAAATCGTATTCACCTTGCAGAAGTCCACACAAACACCAACTGCCCCATTGGCCTTGTGTATGAGCACAATGGGGCTGTTCCCATCACTGTGGGACTCCTTGATCACTTCCATCTCCAAGATTTTCCCTAATTTGTCTTGGACCACCATTTTTTTTAAATTTGTTTTCAGGTAAGTAATATGGGAGGCTGTGCACAACCTTACCAGGAGGGGTGTCTATGTGCTGTTCGATAAGGTCTCTGTGACCAGGCAGTTCTTGCATACCTTATCTAAAAACTCAAATTGCAACCTGGTAATCTCTGCCCTTTGGAATGGTGAGAGATGGTCTTCAACTGGGACTGGAGTGTCCCAAAATCAACTGTTTTTGGACATTCTTGGCCCCATCACATCTGTATATTTATATATTGTTTATACGCTCACCGGCCACTTTAATAGGAACTTGTTCTTGATTCTAAGGTTCCTGTTCTTGGCTGGCAGGAGTGGAACCCAATGTGGTTTTGTACTGTTGCATGCTGAGATGCTTTTCTGCTCACCACAGTTGTAAAGAGTTGCTATGAGTTACTACAGGGGGTTGTAAAAGTAGGTATACAGTAAGGATTATATGCGAACAACAGCAGCAGGATGACTTCTACTTTCAGCAGGATGGGGTGCCACCGCACTTTGCACTCAATGTGCGTGTGCTACTTGACAAAGAATTTCCCAACAGGTGGATTGGACATCGGGGAGCCGTTGACTGGCCACCACATTCGCTAGATCTCACCCCTATGGACTTCTTTTTCTGAGGATGTGCAAAAGATAGGGTTTTTGCATGCAAGCCACGTTCTGTTGATGCCATGATTCAGTTCATACAGGAGGCTTGCCAGGAAATTGATGCTGATAAAGACCTTTGTGCCAGAATGTGCATGGGTGTCCGCACTCGACTAGTGGAGTGTATGAATGTCGCACTTGGAAGAAGCTTTGGACACTTACAGTAATGCTTTTATGGCTGAGGACTACAGTTGACTTGCTAACTTTAGGACTGCAGTTGTCATGAACGGTTTTGCACTCAAGTTTCCATTAATGAAGAGTTACAACATCAAGAAAACTGACTTCATGTTAAAACTGTTAATGTTATAGTCATGTGGTTTGTTGTTTTCCAGGTGAGGATGGGTTCCCTTTTGAGTCTGGTTCCTCTCAAGGTTTCTTCCTCGTGTCGTCTGAGGGCGTTTTTCCTTGCCACCGTTGCCACAGGCTTGCTCATTGGGGATAGATTAGGGATAAAACTGGCTCATGTCTTGGGTCATTCAGATTCTGTAAAGCTGCTTTGGGACAATGTCTATTGTTAAAAGTGCTATACAAACAAACTTGACTTGACTTGAATGCCGAGCACAAACAGTTTGAACATTTGAGGGATTAATATATTTATTATTGATATGTTATTATTGATATGTTTGTATAATCAGTAAAATAACATTTTGTGCAAACATTTTGTTTTTCATTACTGTATACCTACTTTTGCAGCCCCCTGTATATCCTTCCTGGCAGCTCAAACCAATCTGGCCATTTTCCTCTGACCTCTCTTATCAACAAGGTGTTTGTTTCCACCCACAGAACTGTCGTTCACTCAATGTTTTTTGTTTTTCACATCATTCTGTGTAAACTCTAGAGACTGTTGTGTGTGAAAACCCCAGGAGCTCAGCAGTTTCTGAAACACTTAAACCAGTCCATCTGGCACCAACACACAGTGAAAGTCACAGAGATCACAATTTTTCCCATTCTGATGTTTGAAGTGAACATTAACTGAAGCTCTTGATTTGTATCTGCATGATTTGATGTATTGTGCTGCTGTCGAGGGATTGGCTGATTAGATAACTGCATAAAACAGCAGGTGGATGGGTGTTCCTAATAAAGTGGCTGGTGAGTGTACAGTATATGTATATTTCATCTCATCTCATATCATCTCTAGCCGCTTTATCCTGTTCTACAGGGTCGCAGGCAAGCTGGAGCCTATCCCAGCTGACTACGGGCGAAAGGCGGGGTACACCCTGGACAAGTCGCCAGGTCATCACAGGGCTGACACATAGACACAGACAACCATTCACACTCACATTCACACCTACGGTCAATTTAGAGTCACCAGTTAACCTAACCTGCATGTCTTTGGACTGTGGGGGAAACCGGAGCACCCGGAGGAAACCCACGCGGACACGGGGAGAACATGCAAACTCCACACAGAAAGGCCCTCGCCGGCCACGGGGCTCGAACCCGGACCTTCTTGCTGTGAGGCGACAGCGCTAACCACTACACCACCGTGCCGCCCCACTGAAAAATATAATATGCTTTATTTAATAAGTTACAGTCTCAGATTTGTGAATCATAAAGAATACTTTTTAGTTAAACAATTTTTTCCTGAATTTTTATTCGATATATGATAACAAGAAGGTAATCTACTTGCCAAAAGCAGAGGCCCAGGGATCAAGAAGTATTCGATTACTGTACTTCTTTTACCACAAACAAAATAAACATTTTTACTACAGAAGGTATTCTGAATGCACTGTCAGGCAATGTTGTATATTATTATATTGTGTTGTAAATGTTGAATTGTTAATTGCTAGTTCTATCACTGCTTATGAAATCTAAATTTCTAAATCTAAATTACAGTCTACTGCTATTTTAGAGATCTAATTATCCTTCATCCAAAAGTACAACTGATAATATCTAAGATAGTTTAGTACGGCTTTGCTCAAAATAATGTAACAGCAGTATTAATACAGTATCATCATAGACTAACTAAACAAATGAACAGTGGCCATGCAGACAAGTGAATCCTCCTTTTCCTTTTTTAACCAATGGTATTCGAATTTCACATGCACTCTGATGACAACATCCTTCCTCTTTACAGTCGACCAATCATCTCGTGGTTCCCTGCTGATATCACTAGCCCATCCAGTTCCCACAAGCAGTCGGGAGCTTCATTTTCTGCTTGGCTTTGGTGCTAAAATGGAGGCTGCTTCGTCCTTGCTCTAAGCTGATTGATTTTGTGCACGAGTATACATGTTGACATGCAATAAAGCAGAAAGCATTATGGTTGTGGACACGCCTAAAACCAATGGGCCTTTTCAGCCAGTTGTCCTTCTGCACTTCAGAGGTAGGTAAAACTCATCCTGTTTTATTTCTCCCTTATTCTGGAAAAGAAATAAGAATGTTTGTTTGTTCATGTCAGTGTTCTGAATTGTATAGATCCTTTTCTGCTGCTTTGCTGAAGGAACTCTGTTTAGGTTTGATTTGTTTGGTATTGAATGGGTGATTTATAAAAACTGATCAAGCCTTACAGGCAAAACACTGAGAGTCATTAGATGCATAAAGGAGAGAGAGAGAGAGAGAGAGAGAGAGTGAGTGTTTCACTACCCTGTGTCCAACCCCCAAAACACACAACTCTGTGACATCAGAGGAAGTGAGCTATAAATTCTAGGAAGTGTGTGCATGTGGAAAGGATTGCATTGATTGTTTCTCAGGGAGCAGACATTTGTGTTTTTTCTATCGTCCATTGTTATTAATTATTTTGCATACCATTGCTTTGGGGGCGGCATAGTGGTGTAGTGGTTAGCACTGTCGCCTCACAGCAAGAAGGTCCGGGTTCGACCCCGTGGCCGGCGAGGGCCTTTCTGTGTGGAGTTTGCATGTTCTCCCCGTGTCCGCGTGGGTTTCCTCCGGGTGCTCCGGTTTCCCCCACAGTCCAAAGACATGCAGGTTAGGTTAGCTGGTGACTCTAAATTGACCGTAGGTGTGAGTGTGAATGGTTGTCTGTGTCTATGTGTCAGCCCTGTGATGACCTGGCGACTTGTCCAGGGTGTACCCCGCCTTTCGCCCATAGTCAGCTGGGATGGGCTCCAGCTTGCCTGTGACCCTGTAGAACAGGATAAAGCGGCTAGAGATGATGAGATGAGATGAGACCATTGCTTTGTATTCGACATTGTGTGAGGTAAAACTAAGCTGTCACTCATGCTCTTTCATTGACTGATGTATTGAATGTGATGACCTCAGTGCAGGGTGGCACAGTGGTGTAGTGGTTAGCATTGTTGCCTCACAGCAAGAAGGTCCTGGGTTTGAGCCCAGCGGCCGACGAGGGCCTTTCTGTGTGGAGTTTGCATGTTGTCCACGTGGGTTTCCTCCGGGTGCTCCAGTTTCCCCCACAGTCCAAAAACTTGCAGGTTAGGCTAATTGGTGGCTCTAAATTGACCGTGAGTGTGAATGGTTGTTTGTTTATGTGTCAGCCCTGTGATAACCTACTAGTGGCCTAGTGGTAGCGTGTCCGCCTCTCGATCGGGAGATCGTGAGTTCTATTCACGGTCGGGTCATACCAAAGATCATCATAAAAATGGTACCTACTACCATCTGGCAAGGCACGCTGCAATACAGATGTGCATGGGGAGTTAAACTCTCGTGGTTACCAGAGGACTAGCCCCCCACTGTAACCCTAGCTATGTAATAGGCGAGAGGCCGAGGGCTATGGAAACGGAGATCGGCGCCGCCCGATGCGCCACTGGGCCTGGCTAGTACTTGGACGGGAGACCGCCTGGGAATACCAGGTGTAATGGCGTGGGAAGGACTTTGACTTTTTTTTTTTTGACCTGTGATAACCTGGTGACTTGTCCAGGGTGTACCCCGCCTCTCGCCCATAGTCAGCTGGGATAGGCTCCAGCTTGCCTGTGACCCTGTAGAACAGGATAAACGGCTACAGATAATGGACGGATGGACCTCAGTGCAGCATCAATTTTAAATGGTAGGCATTTGTGTCTGTAATTTTGTGTGTGCCAGTGCATATAGTGATGTAATGAATCTGGGCTGAACTAAAGCCTACATGTCCAGCAGTCCAGTTCTGTGATTATAAATGTATGTCTTGATCTTCTTCAAACAAATTGGTCTTAGGGTTGATTTTTAGTGAGGCATAAAATGTTGGTGCGTGCATGTGTATTTCATATGCTGACATATGAGCCTTTAACTTGGTATGACACCTTATAAGCAATTTAAACACGGGTGACAAATGAAAGGAGGGCCAAAAATTTTTTTTTTTTGTAGTACAGTATGGTGTTGGACCACCATGAGCTGCCATAACAGCTTCACTGTGCCTTGGCATAGATTTGACAAGTCTTTGGAGCTACGCTTTCTTTCAAAAGGCGTTCTCTTACTTGGTATTTTGATGATTATGGTGGAGAATGCTGTCTAATACGTCAGTTCAAAATTTTCCATAGGTGTTCAGTTCTGTTCAAATCATGGAACCGCAACATCCGTAGCATCTGTCCATCCATTATCTGTAACTGCTTATCGTGTACAGGGTTGCAGGTAAGCTGGAGCCTATCCCAGCTGACTATGGGCAAGAGGCAGGGTACACCCTGGACAAGTCGCCAGGTCATCACGGGGCTGACACATAGATACAAACAACCATTCACACCCGTGGTCAATTTAGAGCCACCAATTAGCCTAACCTGCATGTCTTTGGACTGTGGGGGAAACCGGAGCACCCAGAGGAGACACAGGGAGAACATGCAAACTCCATACAGAAAGGCCTTCGTCAGCCACTGGGCTCGAACCCAGGACCTTCTTGCTCTGAGTGCTAACCACTACACCACCATGCCGCCCTCCGTAGCATGTTTTACATTACTTTCCTGCAAATTTGCAAATTAAGTCAGTGACTGTTCATGTCCTGTGGATGAGGCTATTGTCATTCTAGAAGCGAGCACACCCATCAGTATAGAAATGCTTTATCAAGATACAAAATCAAGGGATAAGGGAACAAGTAGACCTAATCCATGGCAGCAAAATACCCCAAGACCTTTTTAATAAAGCTCGAAAAACCTAACAGCAAAAATGAGCAAACTGAACAACTGCATTTGTTTGATCACCAATCGTGTGCAATGTGCATTTTGTTTTGAATTGTCATATCTACACCTGTCCTGTCACTGGTTTATCTTCCTATTGTGTCACGATCATTCTCGCCTCTTTTCAGCTCCTCCATTGATTGGTTTGTGTATTTAAGCCCCGGTGTTTCAGTGTCTCAGTATGCTTTCCAAACCTAAGATAAAAATCCTAAACTGACTTGAACAAAATTTATGTTCTTCCATCTTGGTGAAATAATGAGAGAACACACCTGGTTACGGAACAGCTGAGGAGCCAAATGTCCAAGTTAAATCCATTAAAAAGGGGGAGCACATGTAAAAAGTGGTGTAATTCCTGCTACGTTCACCTGATGCATGGAAATGAATCAAGCAGAAAGTCTGCTCTTTGAGCTTGTATTATTTATTTAATTTCAATTCTAATATATTGTGGTAGGCAGCCTGTATTTAATATCAGATGGTATTAAAGTAATTGATATTTAATATTTGGCTGCAAATCCCTTGCCTACAAGAACTGCATCATGCCATCAAACAACTGACATCATCAAACTGTGGTGTTCTTCTTTTCTGATGGTTTTCCAGGCTTGTACTGCAGCTTCTTACAGTTGCTGTTTGTTCTCCCTTTATTCTCCTCTTCATGAAGTGAAATGCATGCTCTGTTGGGTTAAGGTCTGATGGTCTGACATGGCCATTCTAAAGTCTTTTTTTTCTTGAGGAAGTTCTTTGTGGGCAGCACAGTGGTGTAGTGCTTAGCGCTGTCACCTCACAGCAAGAAGGTCTGGGTTCAAGCCCCGTGGCCGGCGAGGGCCTTTCTGTGTGGAGTTTGTATGTTCTCTCCGTGTCCGCGTGGGTTTCCTCCGGGTGCTCCGGTTTCCCCCACAGTCCAAAGACATGCAGGTTAGGTTAACTGGTGACTCTAAATTGACCGTAGGTGTGAATGTGAATGGTTGTCTGTGTCTATGTGTCAGCCCTGTGATGACCTGGCGACTTGTCCAGGGTGTACCCCGCCTTTCGCCCGTAGTCAGCTGGGATAGGCTCCAGCTTGCCTGCGACCCTGTAGAACAGGATAAAGCGGCTAGAGATAATGAGATGAGATGAAGTTCTTTGTTCTATGTGCAGTGTGTTTGTGTCATCGTCTTGCTGCATGATTGAGTTCTCCCCAATTAGTTTGGACGCATTTCTCTGTACATTGGCAGAATGTTTCTGTTGGCTTCTGAATTCATTCCCCTGCTACCATCATGAGTTACATCATCAATAAACATTAGTGAGCCTGTTCCAAAGGTGAGCCCGAGTCATGACACTACCTCTGGGCTTGTATGTTTTGGATCATGAGCAGATCCTTTCTTTCTCCACACGTTGGCCTTTCTATCACTTTGGTAGAGGTTAATCTTGGTTCCAGAACCTCTGTGGCTCATCTCTGTATTTCTTTGTGAATTCCCATCTGATTCTTCCTGCTAATGTGTGGCTTGCATCCCCCCCCAATCTGTCCCTCTGAGTTACATTTCAATCCTGAGATTGAGATGCTGATCTCTTCTGCTCCTCGGACCTGCCTGATCCATCCTGATGCCCTACGTCTGGTTGGAGTCTCATCACATCACTCCTGTGGAGGACGGCCCCATATGGACGGTTGAAAGTCACACTTAGAAGATGCTCCGGACACTTACAGTAATGCTTTTATGGCTGAGGACTACAGTTGACTTGCTAACTTTAGGACTGCAGTTGTCATGAACAGTTTTGCACTCAAGTTTCCATCAATGAAGAATTACAACATCAACGAAACTGACTTCATGTTAAAACTGTTAATGTTATAGTCATGTTGTCTGTTGCTGCCCAAATGAGGATGGGTTCCCTTTTGAGTCTGGTTCCTCTCGAGGTTTCTTCCTCATGTCGTCTGAGGGAATTTTTCCTTGCCACCGTCGCCACAGGCTTGCTCATTGGGGATGGATTAGGGATAAAATTAGCTCATGTTTTAAGTCGTTCAATTTCTGTAAAGCTGCTTTGCGACAATGTCTATTGTTAAAAGCGCTATACAAATAAACTTGGTACAGCATCTATTTTTTTTTCTCTCTCTCTCAGCCCTCTTCACCTGGTGGACTATGAAACCTTTATTTCTGTCCTGTGAAGATTTTTGGGTTTTCTTCACAGTTCTTACAATATTTGTCAACTGTTCTTGTTTTCCTTGGCCAGCCTATCTGGCTGATGGTTTCTTTCTTTTTCAGGTCATTCCAATTTGTTGTATTGGCTCTGTCCAGTGCTTATGTAGTAACTCTGTTTTCCCCCCTCCTCTTTTCTCAGCTTAACAATGGCTTGGTTTTCTCATAGACAGCTCTCCTATCTTCATGTTTTGTCTTGTTTTTTAAATAAACAGAAAATGCAGTCTTCTCAAGTGAAACCCAGGGCTGGATCCAAGAGTAGACATTCAGAGCTGTTTAAATAATTCATAAGCAATCTAACACTGCACACCTGTCACACTAAAAAGGTCACATGTTCCAATATTTTTAAAAATCTCTTAAATGCATGGGTTCAAATAAAAGTTGCCATGTTATAACCTGTTTAACACATCTGCAGTTGCGGTCAGAAGTTTACATACACGGACATGAATGTCATGGCAATACTGGCCTCTCACGGATTTCTTTGAAACTGTTCTTTTTCTGTAGCAGAATGATTGTACAACGTACATCTTAAAGAGGAAAAAAACCAACAAACAAGAATTTGGTGCACAAGTTTTTTTAATTTATTTGGCATTTTCTGAAATCAACAAGAGGTCAAAATTATACATACAGCACACCTGATGTACTCTTAGCAAGTTTCACCTTGACCAGATGCTTTTGGTAGCAATCAACAAGCTTCTGGCAGACTTCCGGTTGGATATCTGACCAGTCTTCTTGGCAGAATTTGTAGAGTTTGATAAACCGAAATACTTAATTTCCCCTCAGGATTATTAGAGGATATCTGCACACTCAAGTAGAGAAAAGAAATTACAATATTAAACAGGTATGTAAAAATATGTCAAATGTAAACATATATATTGCACATAAATAGCTGTGTGAAAGGAAATAAATAGCCATGCGGATGGAATAGTTATTAGACAGTTATTGTTACTATTATTGCACATAAGTAGTAAATAATGGCTATGGTGTATAGAAGTTATTACACTAGTATTGCATGTTGAGTGAGGTATTGAATAGTTATATTATGTAATTATTGAACCTTGGTACAGGATGGGTGGATGGAGTACATATATGCTATTTACCAGCTGGGAGGTCCGTATCGTGAAATACCGTGACCGAGGTCTTGAAAGTACTGAGTGAGGCCCTCTGGGCCGAGGTCAGTATTCAAGGCCGAGGTCACGGTATTTCACCATACGGACCGACCTTAAGCTGGTAAATAATATATATTTTTTTTCTTTACCAAATTCAAACAGAAAACGAGAGCGCCCGGAAGGGAAAACCGAACCAAGCCGCCATTTTGAATCCTCATTCACGGCTGTAATGCAAATTGCTTCCTCCTTGGTATACAAGTGCACTTCCATGGCAGGAAAAAAACTACATTTTGCCACCTATGTAATCCCCTATTTATACAAAATTGAGTCATTCAGGATTCAGCCATGTTTTTGCTTGCCGTTAGCAAGTTAGAGGTTTTTAGCTTTCTCCCGAAATGTTTTCTTTTATTTTGTCTTCCTCAGGGTAGTAAAACTCGCTTTCGCTGTGAACACTGTCGTTATCACTATCCATGATGTAAAAATTAATGCTGTTTTGAATCCTCATTCACGGCTGTAATGCAAATGGCTTCCTCCTCAGTATACAAGTGCACTTCCATGGCAGGAAAAAAAAACAAAAAACAAAACACATTTTGACACCTATACAGTCCCCTATTTATACAAATAGGAGTCATTCAGGATTCAGCCATGTTTTTGCTCGGCGTTAGCAACAGTTACAGGTTTTTGGCTTTCTCCTGAAATGTTTTATTTTATTTCTTCTTCCTCAGGGTAGTAAAACTCGCTTTCGCTGTGAACACTGTCATTATCGCTATCCATGATATAAAATTAATGTTATTCTCCTGAGAAATGCTGGCAAAAATTTATTAGATTTTTGATAATCTTATAAATATTAAAAAAAAGATTAATGTTGATAAATTCTACTATGTTTGTTGTTGTGAACGAGCGAGTTGCCAGAGGTCCATAACTGGGGTCCGTACCGGAGGATACGGACCCGCTTGTCAGCCAATCAGAGTGCAGGATTTGATGGAAACCGCACCGCGAAAAAAATAAAATGGAATTATTACACAGGTGTAGAATTGAGTAGTCCATTGTCTACTGAATAGTTATATTATGTAATTATTGAACCTTGGTACAGGATAAATAAATCACGGAGGGGTCCCATGTCCCTTCTGTCACCAGTGTTCTGAGCATGCCAGCCTGGTTGACAGTAAAATATGGAGGTACCTAGCGCCTGGGCGGAGGAGCTTCAGCACGCAAAGGCTACAACACCTATGCCTAAGCCAATGGCCAGCTAGGAAAAGGTGATGGGCAGGCTACCATACATAGGATGGATGAGGGTCCCTCAACTCCTCAGAGAGACACCCAATGACCACCTGCCTAGGTTAGTCCCTGCTTGGGTCAGCCCACTGACCTTACATTTGACCGCCCCTCCGGCATGGGGTGTGGATGATTTGCGTCTCTTAGGAGTCCACGCTGCACCATTTGCCACTGGGGGATGCAAGTACAGAAGAAGGCAATCTACTTACCCACAGCCTGAGACCAGCAACCTTTGGTTGTGGAACTTCATACTCGCCACAGACCTGAGACAACTCATGACAGTGAATATATGAGCCTCTGAGGGACAGTTTGAAAAGTCTGATGGCCACAGGCAGGAATACTGTACTGTGGTGCTCTGGAAAGACTGGAGCAACTGTAGTAAAAGACTGTCTCTGTCAACGCCTACGCACAAACTCACTAATGTGATAAAATGTGTGTGTTTACTGGCACAGACCAACCTTTTATGCACAGCCCACATATTTTCAATAGGGCTGAGGTCAGGACTTGCTTTTAGTGTAATGTTAGCCTGATTTATCCATTTCACAACCAGTACTGATGTGTGTTTGGGGCCATATTGTCCTGCTGGAATGCCCAATTGTGTCCAAGTTTCTGATGGTTTAAAGTTATACTGAAGAATTCTGAAGTAGTCTTTCTTCTTCATTATTCCATCCACTTTGTGCAATGCACCAGTTCCAGTAGCAGCAAAATAGCCCTAGAACATGATGCTACCACCACCATGCTTAAAATTAGTACAGTGTTCCTCTGTACCTCGGGTCATTGTGGCTAAAGAACTCAATCTTTCTCATCTGTCCATAAAACCTTTCTCTGAAAGGCTTTTTCTTTGTCTATGTGGTCAGCTGAAAACTTCAGTCGAGATTGAAGGTGTCAATTTTGGAGCAGGGGCTTCTTTCTTGGATGCTAGCCTCTCAGTTCATGGTGATGTAAACCTTGAATGTAGACAGTTTTCCAGCAGCTTCCAGCTGGAACATGGCAGACCTATGCCTTGGTGGTTCCTGCTTTCTTCCTGACCATCCAAATCAACTTGCTCTCAGCTGAGGGTTTAAAGTTATACTGAAGAATTCTGAAGTAGTCTTTCTTCTTCATTATTCCATCCACTTTGTGCAATGCACCAGTTCCAGTAGCAGCAAAATAGCCCTAGAACATGATGCTACCACCACCATGCTTAAATTAGTACAGTTTGGGTAGTTTCTTCTAGCAAAGGGGCAGAAAATTGTTTGTACATTTGTTTATTCAGCACCACTTCCTTAAACAATTGTACATAAATACAAGTTATTGGTATTAAGAGTCAGCCCAAACATCCCCATGTTCCATTGTTGTATGAGCAAGTGAAAAATGCTATTACCTTCTTCTTGCTGGTACTGGTCATGGTAATGAATCGGACACAGAAAAAAAAACATATAGGCTATTTTTGTCCTGTCTATAACATGGTCTGGTTAATCAATAAATCCACATTATTGTATTGATGCCATAATTAGAGATAAGTAGATCCTTCTGATTTCTGAATGTACCAAAGTATTTTTTTTGTGAATCACAACATCTAGTTTCCTTTTCCCACACATATTAGTTCTATCTATTTATGCCCAAAGGTTTAGATGATGGTGAGATCAAAGAGTGGAAAGATTGCCACTTTGCACAACTGTGCATATTGATTGTTCCTTGCTATTTCCTAGAAATTTCCACTGAATTGAATTTAACGATTGGTTATCCAATTCTTTTTTCCCCCCTCTTCAGATGTAGCTCCAGCTGAGCAAGAAAATTTGTTCATACAGAAGCTGCGGCAGTGTTGTGTCCTTTTTGACTTTGTCTCTGATCCCCTAAGTGACCTGAAATGGAAGGAGGTGAAGCGGGCAACGCTGAGTGAAATGGTGGAGTACATTACCCACAACCACAATGTTATCACGGAGCCCATCTACCCAGAGGTGGTCCACATGGTGAGTCATAACAGCTTGAAGGTAGAAAGGATGGAACCCTTTCGTCTGCTTCTTTTGGTCTTCTAGCTAGGGCTAAAGAAACCTTGTCTGGAGTGGGTCACATTTAAGTTGGCCTGAAATGAGATAAAGAAGAAGCACTTTATAGTCTCAGATTGATGCAATAGCACTTACGTTTCTGATTTCTTGTTTGTACAGTATACAGCCTTATTTGTCTAATTGGTGGGTGTTTGTTCAATCTTGTGGTGCATCAGCTGTGTCTTTGCTTGACTGTGTGTGTGTGTAGAATATAAAAGAGAGCTGAATGAATGTTGAAGACTCTGATATTGAACCTTCTAAATTTTTATTACTGTACATGCTGCATTACCCAGGGTTGACCTTTGGTCAGTTAGGTTAACACAGGCAGTAAGTGTTAATAGTTCAAGACCGAAGACCATCCCCCCCAAGAAATGTGATCTCTGTACGCCTATAACATTATTAAACTTGGGCGTCGTTAATATCTTAATATCTATACATCTCTGTATTCCAAGAACTTTACTCCTTTTAACTGAACCTTGAAACTGACCTTCAGAAATGGTATACTACATCTACTTTCCCTCAAGTTCAGAAGCAGGTGTGTTGTTCTGCAACATAAATGTTCTATCTTCCATCCAAATTACCTTCAGCAGTTGACATAATAAAGGCATTTCTAAATTCAGTGGCTGCCCTTTTCCTACCAATTATATTGTACCACCCTCTTTTATCAATACCTTATCTGATGTCTCCATATCTAATCTGTAATTTTATTAATTCACACTGCCCATCTGGGATTCTTTATCATGTAGTGGATAAACGTTGTGATCGCTCGTACGCTGCTGAGGCAGATCGAGCACAATATTCGGCACTGTTTGAGTTTTGGCATACGGATAATAAATAGTCAGCAGTATTTACTTGGTCTATGAGCTTCAAGCATCGCTACTGGCAGTGTGTTGCAGTTAGGCCACGGCTCTGTAAATGCTTGTTGAAGATGCTCCAGTGCCAAACAATTTAGGCATTGATCATTGTCCTTTATCCAACTTCATCAGGGCTGGGCGGAACTGCTCACAATCCTGCCATGAGACACAACAAGATTGGGAATACATAAACTCCTAAAAGTATCTAAATAGTTACAAACAATAGGTTGTTTGTCTGTTCTAAAGCACAGTTAACAACGGTGGGAAGAAATGCATGGATTAGTCACCCACACTGTGTCATGAGTGTGCTATTGGTTCACAGCAAGGAAATGAGCAAAGGTGAATACTCCACTAGTTCTGAAGAAAATTACCCTGCTGACCTGGAATTAAAGGAAGTAAAATGGGTATAGGTGCCTGAGCAATGGAACAAGTGCACTCCCACTTTTACTAGAGAGAGAGAGAGAGAGAGAGAGAGAGAGAGCAATAAACAAAACTGACTTCCAGTGTAATTATGAGTTTGACTAAGCAGTATGTTTTAATGTAATTTAATGAACAAAACTTTAACTTTAGAAGGAAAATGGTGAAAATGCCATGCTCTTTGCCACAAATCTGATCTGATTCTGTGCTATCGGAAGCTAACTATGGAAAAAGGATTTAAAAAACAAACAAACAAAAAAAAAAACATAAGGTTGCTTGGAAAGAATTCAACCCTTTCAGACTAGTACTTGGTAGAACCACCATTTGCTGTGATGGGTAGATATAGATGGTTAGATAGAAACTTTATTGATCCTGAGGGAAACTGCAGTATTATAGTAACGGCAAAAAGACATTCACAGATGATCATAAATACAGTAAAGACACAACAGTGCAACGTGCAAAGAAAGGAAATCGAGCATAGCTTTAAAGCTAGATGGCCTTTTGATTTCATAAAATCGGTGAAATTTAGTTTCCTCTGAAATTTGGTCATTGCGATACAAGTTTATTTCTGCAATATTAAAAAAACAAACAAAACAACAAAAACCCAAACAGGTCATTCTGTGGCTGGGAAGTTATTTAATTTGAGGGGATTCCCTAGCAAATAATGTGCATGAAATCGCTCACGTCACACAATCAAGCAGACAGAGGAAATCCATGTGTGCATATGCAGATTTACCTACTTCTTCTTCTTCTTTTGGGTTTTACGGCAGCTGGCATCCACAGTGTTGCATTACTGCCATCTACAGGTTTACCTTTGACCGTGCACTGACAGTTACATCATTCTGTCATTAAATGAACAGCTGATCACACCTAGGCGCTTGCTGACCACAGATATTTATAAGTTTGGTCCTGCGTTTCCTTTCCTTCATAACATATCTTTTCTTCTCGCTTTCCATTACTGTAGTCAGTCTTTCACGTTTCATTCGCCTCCTCCATTTTCCTCTCCTGTTTCAAATTTATATCCCACAATGCCTTGTGTGAACAGGGAAAGGCTACTACGTGATGCATGATGTAGTCTATACATCAGGGGTCTTCAATCCTATCCACCTATCCACAAAGGGCCAGTGTGGCTGCAGGCTTTCATTCCAACCAAGCAGGAGCTACACCTGATTTCACTTGTTTAATCATTTCACCCTCGTCTCCAGTCAACAATCAAGTGAGCCTCCAATTTGGCTGTAATGAAAGCCTGCAGCTACACCGGCCCTTTGCGGATAGGATTGAAGACCCCTGCTATACATAGTTTTCACATGACATCACAGAGTCGGGGATTCCCTAGTGGCGGCCATCTTGTGGGTCAGGCTTATCGTACGGGTCACTGAGCACACGTTGTAACGCGCGAGTACAAAGTCTTCAAAAGAACCCAAGCAGACTATTTAAAGCTAGCAATGGTGCACACCTGTTGTATTCACGGCTGTCGTAATAGGTCAGATGATGACGTCAAGCGGAGCTTTTATGGAATTCCCACTGTACGGGAGCACGAAGGCGAGCAAACAAAGAAACTCAGCATTCAAAGGAGAAATCTATGGCTTGCGAGAATCAACCGCAAGGATTATCAGCCTTCCAAACACAGCAAAGTCTGCTCTGATCATTTTATAAGTGGTAAGTTGTTTAAATAAACAATCAATTGTGTTTAAGTTTGTTTTTGGAAACCAAAACATCGTGTAAACAATCTCTGGAGAATGCTTAACTGGAACCACTGAGTGTACGTTTACATTGTAATGTACACTTAATATCGCTCGGTACAAGGCTGCAAACATATGATTATTACTGGCCTATAAATTGTCATTTATCATAACAAACACAAAATGTAACAAGCCTGCATACCAGTTAATTATATTACAAAGTTTATACTGACATGGTACTGTAATACCACTAATGGATGTAAAATTTGTCTTAAATTAACTCGATATTATACACACACACACACACATATGCAGTGTTGATAGCTCTAAAATTCCAATGTTTACATACCTTGGCTGTAATTAGGACACGACTGTCACTTGTTTTTATATGGTGGACTTCACAGACCCAGCCACAGACAAAATAATTGTATGACTCCAGCGACTTGTATGCTTTGAGGTCGTCAAATGTGTAGGCACTTTTACTATTCACGAAATAGTTCACAATATCAGGGTATGATATGGATGGCAGCCCTGCATAGTCACTTGAAAATGCATCTTTGTCCACTTCGTAGGGGTCAATTCCCCCAATCAAAGCCAGTTTGGCTGCATACCGTTGTCGTGAGATGTCGTCCAATGTATCTATATACTTCCGTTTGCTTGGTTTTGCCGACATCGATCTTTATTTTAGAAAACTGACTATATAACTTAATAAATTCGTCCGAGATAACGTAGCCGGTAATGGCGATGGTCCGTTTTGTTTGCCCTACAAGATGGCGGCTGGAGGGCGTTCCCCGGAATGCCATGACGTCAGTGAAAACTATCTATTGAATGGTTGTTTGTCCCCAGACAAACAACCATTCACACACACATTCAAGTAACCAGTTAACCTAACTGCATGGTTTTGGACTGTGGGAGGAAACCAGTACACCTAGAGGAAACCCACACAGGCATGGGGAGAACATACAAACTCTACACATAAAGGCCTCTGTCGACCATGAGGTTCGAACCTGGAACCTTCTTGCTGTGAGGTGACAGTGCTAACCACTGCACCACCATGCCACTCAAACACACACCATGTTATTTTGAAGAATGTTACAAATTCTTTTTCAGCTGTAGTTTGAGTTGAGTTATTGACTTTTGAATTAACTTGCCATGTTGGTGTAGCTTAGCTTGCTACATTTCTTTTTTCGCTGTACTGAAGCTTCATTTAAATGTTGAGTATCTGGTAGCTTAGCTCACTACATTTTCCAAGTAGCTTACCCAACACTGATTACTATATATTAGCAAGATGTGAATTTAGATAATATGCTAAACAGATTATTAACAAAATGTTTATTGTCCATTGCTGCAACTTTGTGTAATTGGTATAACTGTATAACAGTTGAGTTATTGGTCATGGTCAGCTTATAGATTGCTACTAATGCAGGTCATAATGAATAAAGCTTCTAATGATAATGATACTAATGATTATGATACTTCCCCCCCTTTAGTTTGCTGTGAATATGTTTAGGACATTACCTCCTTCATCTAATCCTACTGGAGCAGAGTTCGATCCTGAGGAAGATGAGCCTACATTAGAAGCAGCTTGGCCACATCTTCAGGTATTTCTACAAATCACATATATATTGCACAAGTAGCTCCAATACCTTAGTATACATTTAGAAGGCTAGCTCTTGTAAGGCCAATATTAGAAACGTGTATTTGAAAAAATGAGAATATGCTCAAAAATGGTGGCTAGGGCCTGGGACTTTCACAATCCACAGCAGATACTGAGGAACATCTTGGGGCCATAAGAAACTTTTCCAATATTCGTTTGTAATGTTTAGGATGGAGAAGAAATCCACAGGAATTAGCTGAAAGTCTTCATCCTTGTCTAAATTTATGATTTTGTGCACATTTTTCACATCTTATTTGGTCTGGTTTTATTGTGGATGATGGGAGTATATGGAGAGAGCTTGGCAGGAAATTTTACACAAAATTGTGGAATTGGTGTGTAAGGCATCAATTATGCAATCTACAATCTAATCGGAGCCCTGTGATGACCTGGCGACTTGTCCAGGGTGTACCCCGCCTTTCGCCCGTAGTCAGCTGGGATAGGCTCCAGCTTGCCTGCGACCCTGTAGGACAGGATAAAGCAGCTAGAGATGATGAGATGAGATGAGACAATCTAATCGGACTTTGAATCTTAAACTCAGAGTGAACATGACAACACACAGGTTGTAAAATCAGGCACATGTTGCCACAAAGAATAAAAATCCTGAAGACCGCTGCAAAAAAAAAAAAAAAAAAGTTGTTGAAGGTGTCGGTTTAGAAAAGGTTTCAAAGCTATTTCTAAAGGTACATTTGGAACAAACATGGCGAGAACATCATTCCCTTTGGTAGCTCTGCCAAGGAGGCTGTCAAATTTTGTGGATGCTCTGTGATGTAGATAAAATAGAAATCATCATAAATAATGGGAAACCCACCACCACAATTGTTCATTTTTCCTCCTTTGTACTTGGGAGTTAGTTTTTTTGAATGGAACCAAAATTTACACTGTTGTGTTCTCTGGTATTCTCTAGAGTACAACACCTTCTAAATTCTGATTGGTTGCCACTGAGCTACATCATAGCTCATTACCATAAAGATGCCCGGACTTTATTCTCATGCCCCCACTACCCAAGATATGCCACCAACGCTGCTCCTTGCTGAGAGATGATGGCTCGCATGGAAAATGAAAGACTTCTTGTCGCTTTGACATTCTCCCTGCATTTGGTCTTAACGTGCCGTAAGGCTCTGGGCAACAACCAACCACGAGCAGAGCCATACTATTCAAAATGAAGAAAGTCTGGAATAGTCATCAGTCTTTCCAAGGCTGTCCTTCCATATTTTCTCCCAGAGCAAGGAGGAAAATCATTCTGGAAGTCCAAAAGAAAACTAGAGCAGCAACTAGAGTTTCAGACCTCTCTTCTTTGGCTTATGTCACTGTTCAAGACTCTACTATCGGAAAGGTACTAGGCAAATTAGGATCCAGGACAGAGTAGCAAGATAAAACCATTCTTCACTTAGAAGAACATGAATCAAGTTTGACAAAAAGCATCTGGATGATCCTCAAGAGTTTTGGAACAATGTTTTATGGACAGATGAATCAAGTGGAACCTTTTGGATGACATGGGTCCCTTTATGTCTGGTGGAAACTAAGCACTGCATTTCACAGTAGGAACTTCATACCAACGAACAAACATGGTGGTGGATGTGTGATGGATTGGGAGTGTTTTGGTGCAATAGGACCTGGATGCCTTGCCATTATTGAAGGAACCATGAGTTCTGCTCAACATTAGAGAATTCAATAAGAGAAAGTCAGGCTGTCTGTCCATAAACCAAAGCTGAAGCACAGTTGGGTCTTGTAGAAAGACAATGATCCAAAGCACATGCAAATCATGAAATTTATGTGAAACTTTAAAGGAGTACGCCACCCCCAGGTGAAATTGAGTCAGTCCCTGCAGTCCCTAGAGTTGGATGAGTGAGCCAAAGCGTTTTGTAGCCGACCCAGCCATTGTCCTGATCTAGAAACGCCCAGGTTAGCTTTAGCTTAGCGTAGTCGCTGTAATCCGGCGTGTCCAGCTAGCATGTCGTTGCAAAAGTGAATCAAATAACTCAAGATTTTCTATAATTATTTCTCATGACCTGTACATTCACATCGAGTACACATATCAATGCAAATTAACACGAAGGGATTTACTAGACCAATTTATATCTGGAACTATTTTCGGCCACAGCACAGGCAAAGCACTGCTGCAGGCGCAAAGACACCACGCAGCACCTGAAAACCCTGGTTTCCCTGGTAACACTGGTGTATTGATGGAAGTTGTGGTGCTGCGTGGTGTCTTTGCGCCTGCAGCGGTGCTTTGCCTGTGCTGTGGCCGAAAATAGTTCCAGATATAAATTGGTCTAGTAAATCCCTTCGTGTTAATTTGCATTGATATGTGTACTCGATGTGAATGTACAGGTCATGAGAAATAATTATAGAAAATCTTGAGTTATTTGATTCACTTTTGCAACGACATGCTAGCTGGACACGCCGGATTACAGCGACTACGCTAAGCTAAAGCTAACCGGGGCGTTTCTAGATCAGGACAATGGCTGGGTCGGCTACAAAACGCTTTGGCTCACTCATCCAACTCTAGGGACTGCAGGGACTGACTCAATTTCACCTGGGGGTGGCGTACTCCTTTAAGTTTTCGTATCACATAATCAATGTCCAGACCTAAATCCAATTGAGATTTTGTGGCAGGTCCTCTTATCCTTGAAATAAATGTCACTGAGCTAAAGCAATTCTGCAAAGAGGAGTGGACCACAATTCCTCCATTTAGTCAATACAGGAAGCATTTGTTTGTAGTTATTGCTGCTTATCAGGGGGTTAAACCAGTTACTGAGTAAAAGGAGGCAATCACTTTTTCCACATGGGGTGTTGCATAACTTTCTTTAATAAATACATGAAATATATAATACGTTGTGTTCTGCGTTCCCTCAGGGCTCATTTATGCATAATTAGGTTTTGGTTGAAGATCTGATGACTATTCGTGGGGAAAATATGCAAAAATGTGCAAAAATGCAGAAAATCACAACACTGTAGAGAGGTTTTTCAAGGATCCTGAAATTGTCCTTTATGGTTTAGGTATTGCAATGATAATGCTGTGCAACTCTCATTAAGTGCCAACAATTTTCTTTCAACTGGTCCATTAGCTTAAGCAGCTCGAGTGTTGTCATTGGGTGAAATTGAGCCTGAAATTTACCAGTTCTCACAAGATCCTAACTTGTTAGGCCCTGTCCACATGGCAACGGATTCAGGTGAATCTGATAAAATTGTTTATCATTTCGGCCTGGCGTCCACACGGCACCGGCGTTTTGGGTGCCCCAAAACGAAATTTTTTGAGAACGGGTTCCAGAGTGGAAAAATCTGGCAACGGCGGCGTTGCGAAGTCGTCTGGATGAGTAGAACGGATTTGTTTACGATGACGTCACAACCACATGACTAGAACAAGCAGCACTCTCGCTGTTTTGTATGAACCACTGCATTGCATTCACTTTTGTATACAGCTTTTCTTTTAAATAAACAAGTAACTGAACCATTTCTTGAATTTCTTTTTTTTTATTGGATAAGACTGCTTTTCAAAATGTTCACACACAGTATAAAAGGTTATGTAAATTATATAAAAATGCTTTTCAAAATGTTCACACACAATAAGAAAATTAAGTTATATAAAACTATGCACACTAATAAAACTAATTTGTACACACAGAAGGCACGATTTCCTCACATAGTCGCAGCCATCTTCTTGTTGTTGTGTGTTTGTTCCCGAGTGCTTCACGCCGGGTAGAAGAAGGGGTTTATGCGCATGCGTCCTACTTCTATTGTTCTGGTGTCTCCGATGGGACCGTCTTACAGCGCACATAGAGGTGTGGCATGTGTATTGCATCGTTTTCAGCAAGCGTTGCGTTGTCATATGTACCTGATATTTTACTGATCCGTTGCCCATGTGGACGCGATATTTTTTTAAATAAAATCTCGTTGCCGTTGTCGTGTGGATGTAGCCTTAGTTTGTGAGACTAGACAGCATGGCCATAAGCTAAATCAACATCTTTAGCAAATTTATATGGTACACAGGTTTGTCCAGGAAAATTGGTTTGGATCTGTGGGCTTCTCTTGAGTGTAATGGTAGGAAGGTAGAAATTATGATTATAGGTAGATTTGACAGTCATATCAGGCAGCTGGAAAATACAGTGAAGGAAGAGATGAAGTAATTCCATAATTCACTTAGCTACTTAATCACTCCATTTATCAGCCTTGAGTAGGAGCAGTTAAGCTCTGTAGGTGCCTTTTAGCTCTACAGCTTGCTCACCCCTTCCTGTATTTTCATTCTGGATTGATGTCTCCAAAAATCAGTACTGCAGCCAGACAGGCCACTCTCCATTGTCCTAACCGGCATGAAGTTATGCTTTGACTGTTGGACATGGAAGAGCTACCATTTCCACAATTGTTTGGTATCACTGGGGTTTTGACGACAAACCTGAAATAGCTGAGTTGGTATTGAAAAAAAAAATCAAACAGCCAGAAAACTAATGAAAGCGAACAGCTTGTACTATCAAAAGTCAGAGCAATAATGGTCTCTATTAAATGTCTTGTAATTGGACAATAGAATTAGACGTGCTTCTGGACAGAACACTGAAACCATGCCAACAATCTTTAAACGTATTTGACAGTATTATTTTCTCTCTCTTTCTCTTGCTCTCTCTTCTCCTTAGCTTGTCTATGAATTCTTCCTAAGATTTTTAGAATCACCAGATTTCCAGCCAAATATTGCAAAGAAATACATTGACCAGAAATTTGTCTTGCAGGTAAGATAAATGTAAAGGTACCTATATAAAACATGACCTTGATTGTAATATCAGATAATTTATTGTGTTTGAACTAAATTACAGCTTCTGGAGCTGTTTGACAGTGAAGACCCACGAGAGAGAGACTTCCTAAAGACAACTCTGCACCGTATATATGGGAAGTTTTTAGGACTTAGAGCATACATTAGGAAACAAGTCAATAACATATTTTATGGGTTAGTAGGTATCTTGGGCTACCTTTTGTGGTGTAATATCCAGTCCCCAAATGTATTAGAATGGCAAGGCCAATTCTTTTGTTAAACATGGAAGACAGTTAGGTTTGAGATCAAAAGACAAATGAGATGGTAGATAAGAACTTCACCTTTCATTTCCTGATATTTACATTACATGTGTTTTAACAACTGAGAACATGGCACCTTTTGTATGAACCTATGCATTAGATCCAAAATATTGGAACACATACTTGCACGTTTCTTATTGCCCATGTGGGCCCTGTTAGATTGTTGAAACAAGTAATAGCTCAGAATATCTACTGTTGGTTTGAGCCCTGAAGTTCCCTATGAAGGCAGTATCTGTTGTTATAAAGGATAGACCAACATAAAGTCTGGAGAGCTGTCTATGGGAGAAAAGCAAGTCATTTTGAAGCTGATAAGAGTGAAAATCAATCAGAACCATTGCACAAGAACTGGGCATAGTAAATACAACAATTTGGAACGTCCTGAAAAAGAAAAACCACTGGTGTACTAGTAAAAACCAGCCACAGAACAGGTCAGCCAAGGAACACAATAGCAGTTGATGACAAACATTGTCAGAGCTGTGAAGAAAAACCCAAAAACAACAGTCAGTGAGATCACCAACAACCTCCACAGGGGAGGGGTGAAGGTATCACAATCCAATGATCAAAGAAGATTTTGAGAGCAGAAATATAGAGGCCATACCACAACATGCAAACCACTCCTCAGCAGTAAGAATCAGAAGGCTATATTGGAATTCACAAAGAAATACAGTAGGGCTGTAACGATATGCGTATCGAAATCGAAATTGCGATACGCAGAGCCACGATCCGTATCGCGATACAAGAAGGCAGAATCGCGGTACACCCTTTCAAACTTCTCCTCAGCCCAAAAACATTGGCGCTTCCAAACTTCAATTTATGAATACTTTACTTTTTATTTAAATTACATTTTAAACTTACTTAAATTACTTTTATTTTTTTATATCTATTACTAAGTCGTTTTTTCGCCGACCTGCGACAATCTTCTGCGAGTCACGCAACGTCCACACTCGCCACTGGCAGAGCATTCATTTCTTTTAAGCGGTCGCCATTCTGGTTGCGACGCGGGGAGCGAATCTGTAAACAAGCAGCTCATTGGCTGGCTAGGTGTGCCACAAGCCAATCACAGTCACTTGAACGGAAAGGCATGCAGTGTTGCCAGATTGGGCGGGTTTAGGTGCTTTTTGGCTGGTTTTGAACATATTTTGGGGTGGAAAACGTTAGCAATATCTGGCAACACTGAAGGCATGTCTGCTTGGGCGGAAGCCTTCTGCGGCAGTTACATTTTGACACGCGAGCAATGTTTCACCATAAAAATTCCCTAATTTCCATCTGTTTTCCGCGATCACAGAAAATCATTGGCCCTATGAGAGTGAGACAGTGAGAGAGCCACCCCCCCCAAAAAAAATCTTAACGGATTTACACGATTTGGAAAAATGACTTTTTCAGAACCGAAAAAACCAGAGCTTCCGGCTCAACAGTATTCACACATCACATTATCTCTAGCCGCTTTATCCTTCTACAGGGTCGCAGGCAAGCTGGAGCCTATCCCAGCTGACTACGGGCGAAAGGCGGGGTACACCCTGGACAAGTCGCCAGGTCATCACAGGGCTGACACATAGACACAGACAACCATTCACACTCACATTCACACCTACGGTCAATTTAGAGTCACCAGTTAACCTAACCTGCATGTCTTTGGACTGTGGGGGAAACCGGAGCACCCGGAGGAAACCCACGCGGACACGGGGAGAACATGCAAACTCCACACAGAAAGGCCCTCGCCGGCCCCGGGGCTCGAACCCAGGACCTTCTTGCTGTGAGGCGACAGCGCTAACCACTACACCACCGTGCCGCCCCTCAACAGTATTATTTTGAGAAATAAAACAATCTTTGGATATACATTTGTTCATTTTTGCATACATATTACTCATTCTCTGCAGTGGTCTGAATTATTTGTTATTAAATAGTTAATGTAAATAAGTGTTAATAAGTCAAATTTACTACTTTAAAAAAACATTTTAAAATAATCGTGGGCGTATCGAATCGTGGGTCAAAAAAAGCGATACGAATCGAATCGTGAGTTGGGTGTATCGTTACAGCCCTAAAATACAGAGATGAACCACAGAGGTTCACAACAAACACCATCATCGGGGGGAAAGTTGGAAGGTTTTAGACTGGCCAAGTCAACAACCACACCAAACACTGGCTTGATGCATTTATTGAAAGCAAGGAATATGCAACCAAATATTAAGTTTTATTAACCTGAGTCTACCCTAAAACTATCTGTCCCAATACTTTTGCTCACCAGACATCAAAGGTTCGTGTTCCAAGTTGTGTAACTTACATTTACATGTGTATTATTGAATAAAAGGGGAAATTCTGATCTATTGTTTCATATTCATCTTTTGATCTAAAACCTAAATGTCTTCAATGTACAGCAAAAACAAGAGACTTAGCCTTGCTTTTAATATTTTGGGGGGAATGTGTGTATATATACACCATCATGGGAAAAAAAGTACACCTTTCTTAATTTCTTTGTTTCTTGGTACCTAAATAACAATTGTGTGGTCCTCACCAACTTTGATAACCAAACAAATAATCTTAGGTGACAAGAAAAGCACAACCGTACACAATGTGTACTCATTTTTTCCCCAAAAGTAAACCAACATTCCGAAACCAAGTTGGGGGAAAAATAAGTACACCCTATAATTCAGTAATATGTAGAACCACTTCACTTGCATTGCTTCAGTTCAATGATGTTTGAGGGAATTTATGTTTATTAATTAACTAATTTATGAATTAGTTTATGCACAGCTCTGTTAAGATCCCACTACGGCATCTCTATGGGATTGAGGTCTAGATTTTAGCCATTCAGATGCCGATTTGCTGGTGTGCTCGGCGTCATTGTTCTGTTTCATGACCCAATTTTGGCCCAGCTGAAGCTGCTGGACAGATGTCCCCGTTTGTCTCAAGTATATTCTGGTATAATGTGGAGTTCATTATTGTCTCATTGGCTACAAGTTTCCCAGGCCCTCTGGCTGCAAAACAAGCCCAAATCCTCACCCCTCCACCACCATGCTCGACAGTTCATATGAGGTGTTTGTGGTGATGTGGTGTGTATGGTTTTCGCCAAACATTGTGCATGATGACCAAACATTTCAGCTTTGGTCTCATCCATCCTCTAGTCTAAATTATATTTTTCCAGCACTTTTGTGGTTTGTTCAGATGCAATGTTGCAAATCTAAGTCATGTTGCCATATTCTTTTTGAGGAGAAGAGGCTTTTTCCTAGCCACTCTTTCATGAAAACCATACTTGTTCAATCTTTTTTTTTTTGCTGTCATGAATATAAATATTTAATCTGCTTACAGAGACCTGCATGTCACATGATGTAGCTCGTGGGTTTTTATTAATATGTTTGAGTATTAAAGGGTCTTACCTTGGACTGAATTTGCGAGAACACCCACTCCTGGGAGGATTGGCAATGGTCTTATAGGCTCTCCATTTGTAAAGAATCCTTCTCACTGGCCTTATAACCTTTCTCCAGATTGATGAGCAGCAACATTTGCTTCTCTGTGGTCATAGCTGATGTCCTTTCTTCTTGGCATGATGTAGACACACACCCAAGTGCTCCAGAACACCAAACTGCCAAAATTTCTTCTTTTATAGAGGTAGTAACACTTCTTGATGATTAACTAATCTTGTTCATTTCATTACTAACATCCATCCATCCATCCATCCATCTGTAGCCGCTTATCCTGTGCAGGGTCGCAGGCAAGCTGGAGCCTATCCCAGCTGACTATGGGCGAGAGGCGGGATACACTCTGGACAAGTCACCGTGTCATCGCAGGGCTGATACACAGACAACCTATGGTCAATTTAGAGCCATTAATTAGCCTAACCTGCATGTCTTTGGACTGTGGGGGGAAACCGGAGCACCCGGAGGAAACCCATGCAGACACAGGGAGAACATGCAAACTGCACACAAAAAGGCTCTTGTCAGCCGCTGGGCTTGAACCCAGGACCTTCTTGCTGTGAGCTGACAGAGCTAACCAGTACACCACTGTGCTGCCCTTCATTACTAACATCTGGCTACTAATTACTCTCTTAAAGGGGCCGGCTCACCCTTCCCAGAAGCCTCTATGCTAAGTAGTGAGTTGTGATTTTCGCATACATTAAATTGTTTGAAAAACAATCAACAACAATCTGGCGTCATCCTCAGCTATAGATCATAAATTGCAATGTGAAATTGAAGATATTTTTTCAAAGTAGTCATATTTCAAATCCATTCCTTTTTGTATGGATGTTCTGTTGTAGTGGACCAGAACAGGCCTTGGCCATCTCACAGGTGGCCACAAAGGAAAGAAAACAAGAAGACCGAGTCCTCTATACCCCCGCCCTATATACCAACTATATCCCAAGTTTCAAGATATTATTTGTCACATTTTTCAAGTTCTGCTGCAGGAAACCAACCCTACCTCTTTACACTGACCTCAGCAGCCCATGACATAAGCCCACTGGACCTTTGGTCCAGGTGAGCTAAAAATTAAAATTTCTCACATTTATTAGTATCAAAAGGCACATATACATTACTTAACCAACACATATACCAACTTTCAAGACTATACCACTCATAATTTTCAAGTTCTGCTCCAAAAACAAAACCTACCCCTAAGACTAACCTGAGAGACTAAGTCTGAAATTGTTTCCATGGAAACATGAAAAATTAAAATTTCTCAAATTTCTTAGTATGAAAAGGCACATCTACATCACCTTGTTAGTATGTATACCAAGTTTCAAATCTGTGTCATGAATAGTTTTGGATATATGCTCCGGATACAAACATTGCTCTTAGAAACTAAGTCAAAATCTATTTTTGACGTAAAAATTTGAAAATTGCTTTTTTTTTCTTTAAAAATCCAAAATAGCAAAAGGCACCAGTTCACATGGTGCTTGATATATATATATATATATATATATATATATATATATATATATATATATATATACACACACACACACGCATACAAAGTTTCATGAAGATATCTTCAGTAATTTTAAAGATATGGTCTGGAAACAAAAACGCGGACGGACAGACGGAACCCGTTTCTATATCCCCCGCCCAAACTTTGTTTGGGCGGGGATAATATCAGACTGTAATGTTTCCCTGATAGTGATGGATGCTGAAGAACAGGCAGGCGGGATCAGGTTCACTTTTTGGTTTTATTTAACCACAACTCAACCAAAACAAACACGCTTTTCAGCGGACTTTAAATAAAAATGTCATATACCAATGCACAGGCATGATCTCAGACAGGAGAAGACCAACTTTGCTCCTCTCCCCCCTTTTATCTTCTCCCCGTCACTGCACACAAACACAGCACATTAATTCACCACAGGTACTTCTTGCCACTCTACTACTCTACTTTGCCACTCACCTTCCCGGGCTTCGCTCTCCATTCACAGACCAGCCCTTGGCCACGCCCCTCCTGCCACACAGACATACATATTCTACTCAAAACTTCCATGCATGACACACCAATGAAGAAAAAGTTTGAGATGGATTTTGACGTGATCAATAACAGTGACTTTGCAGAGGTTTTGCTACACAGAAAGTTAGCAGAGTATCAGGCACATGATTTCAAAACAAAAATAACGAACTGGATTCTGGGAAGGCCGAGCTGGTTGCTTTAATTAGGAAGCGTGTATTTATTTTTTCCCACTTGGTTTCTGAATATTTGTTTACTTTTTGGGGAAAAAATTACTACATTTTGAAATCTTTAGTGGGTTTTTTTTTTGTGTTGCCATCTGAGGTTATTGTTTTGTTTATTGAAGTTGGTGAGGACTACAGAATTGTTATTTAGGCCCCGAAAAAAAAGAATTGAAGTAGGGTGTACTTTCTTTTTCCCCATGACTGACTGACTATACTCTGTGTGTGTGTATGTGAATATAATCAGTCAAAAGTTTGGACACATCTTCTAATTCAATGCTTTTTCTTTATTTTTATTAATTAAAAGTCATTTCATGTCTTAAAGTAATGATGGATGTCGTTTCTCTTTACTTGACTGAGCGGCTCTTGGCGTAATATGGATTACTCCAGTTGTGGAATAGGGCTATTTACTGTATTTATATTATTTACTATTTACTGTTTGATCTCAGATGCATTAAGAAGGCAAGAAATTGCAATAATTACCTTTTGACGAGGCACCTGTTAATTGAAAAGCATTCCAGGTGACTACCTCATGAAGCTGGTTAAGACAATGCCAATAGTGTGCAAAGCAGCATCAAGATAAATTGTGGCTACGCTGAATAATCTAAAATATGGAAAGTATTTTTTAACACTTGTTTTTGTTTACCACATAATTCCATATGTTATTTCATAGTTTTGATGTCTTCAGTATTGTTCTACAATGTAGAAAATCCTATGAAGGAGTGGGGGTGTCCAAATATTTTGACTGGTACTGTCTGTATACATGTTGTATAATACTAATATTAAGGCGCATTCTTAAATACTGTGCGTCTTTTACAGGTTCATTTATGAAACTGAGCGCCACAATGGAATAGCTGAATTACTGGAAATTCTAGGAAGGTAAAGTATAAGATGTTATACAACAGTTAGTTCTGGTCCATTAATTTTGATTTAATTAGAAAAGCAGTGTATTTACTATAACAGCACTGGAACATTTCACCGCTTGTACCTTTCCGCTTGTCTGTATTGGCTCCATAAAATTCCAATTCTAGCTATCGTCCTTTATGTTCAAAACATTAATACACTCCCGGCTGTCAGTCAGTCTGTGCTTTGCTTGGCAACACGCAATGCTCTATCCAGCTGGGATTTCTTTGAGAACTGTTTTCATTTACTACTTTCTTTGGAGCAAAATAGACAACCTTTGCATCTGAAATACTTAATTTCTTGTTTGTAGAACAGTTAAATAGCAATATCACACTGCAGTCATTCTGTTGTACTGAATCTCAGCATGGCCCATATGCTCAAGGCTGTAGGCTTAATGCCAGACGTAATCCCACTATGCTGCTTGTCCAACATTGCCTAAATAATGCTTAAAAAATACTGTCAGAAGCATTCTTTTTAAACGTGTCAACATCTGGCAAAATCAACATCTGTCTCTGTTTTCTTTGCTTCAACAGCATAATCAATGGTTTTGCATTACCATTAAAAGAAGAGCACAAGATTTTCCTCCTTAAAGTTTTACTGCCTTTACATAAAGTAAAGTCACTTAGTGTTTACCACCCACAGGTGGGTATTCTGCATTCCTCCTTATAGCATACAGCATTGATAATGAATTCATTTATACACACATTATGACATTAGGTGTAGATTTAATATCATGGCTTCAAGAATGTGTGACAACCAGTGGTCGAGTTGTAAAATCAAACCGGGGGGATGGTGAAATTTTTAGTCGCGTGTCGACCCATCGGTCGGTCCGTCGGTGGGAAACTGGTTTGCTTTTAGGAGGGTTTGCACACAACGTAGGTCTGTGGACCTTGTTCATTTACCAGACATACAGTATTTTGTGCTGATAAAGTGTGTAGTACACACTGTGTACCCTTTTTATTGTTGTAAAAAACATAATACACTGGTATTTTACTGTAAAACATGCACAGTGTGGATGTCATGTGTCATATTTAGTCAGTCTCCTGGCTGACGTACCTACCACATTCTCCATATTAGGGTGAAATGCAGATGATAAATTTGAAGTGTAACTTCATAGTCATGGTAGGCTCCTTTTAAATCGTTTGGTAAATAATTTATTAAAACCTCAGCAGGCAATGTAAATGAACAACTGAATCTTTTCATATCAAGTCAATAGAATTTTTATTCAAAGCTGAACATTGGAACATTGAGTTAAATACAGAGGTAGGTAGGGAACCAATAAGCTAAAACAAGCAACAGTAAATTGTAAATCAGCCTTACATGTTGTGACCGGCTCTCTAATGAGGCAATGAAGCCTTCAAAACTGCTAGCGTCATTTATTTTAGCCTTCCTGTCTTGAATAACACTTTTTGTTGCCTGAAGAATAACAAACGAACGTCCAGGCTGATTAAATTAATGGCCTTACACAAGAAATCAAAGCTAACATGAACCTGAGTGAGCTATCGATAGCTGGCTAGACTCCAAACTAACATTCATTATGATAGCTGTGTTGTTATCCGCTGCCCACAAATTAGGCTACATATCAGTAACTTTACAGCATGATAGCGGGCTCACAGAAAGTGGGACTGATATTTGTAACTCTTGACTTACCCCCTGAAATGTTTTTTCGTGCGATCTTAAATCCGAACTTGCTTAGGTCTTGCTGTCCACTCCGCTTGGCCATGATGCTGCAATCCGCTGCTGTCACTGACGCCGAATGAAATAAAAAATAACGGAACCCCAACTGAATGTCACCTCCTCAAACGCTTCGCTTGCGCGTGCCCTCTCTCGCGGTAGCTTATTGTATGATCAGTTTCAGCAAAGCTACGTGGAATGGCATTTCTAATTCCAATGTTAAATAGAAGTAATTTCCACATTTATTGATAAAATTGCTCAAGGGAAGGGAGGGGGGATGCCTGTTTTAGAGGGGGGATGATTTTGACCATTTTTTTATTCCAGGGGGGATGGCATCCCCCCCATCCCCCCTCAACTCGAGTACAGGTGACAACACACAGTACTGTGCAAAGTCTTAAATACATGTAAAGAAATGCTGTAGACCAAAAATGGTTTAAAAATAATGAAATGAAGTGTTTCAACATTTAAAAAAAAAAAATACTATAAACAGCAGTAAGCCATGATAAATGAAACGAAGTCAATATTTGGTGTGAGACGACCCTTTGCTTTAAAAAAAAAATGGTAGTCTTGGGTACAGTGAGTGCAGTTTGATGGGGAAATGAGCTGTAGGTTTTACTGAGCATCTTACAGAACCAGACAGTTCATCTGGACACTTTGACTGTCACACTCGCTTCTTCATTTTGCACCAAAACCCAGCAGCCTTCATTATGTTTTCTTTTTTCATCTGAAAAGTGCTCTCTTATATAATATGCTGCTCAGATACAAACTTTTTCCCTGTAACATTTAATTTAGTGCTGGAAAACGAACATTTGGACTCTAAAATGTTTTTGTACCGACTCGATAATGTAGAAGTCACAAAATAGAAATCTATAGCAAAGTTTGTATAAAAATAATAGGGTGCCTAAGACTTTTGCATAGTACTGTATATGCAGAAACCTTGACGCATTTGTTATAGTATAAAAATATCACATGTTGCATGTTTGCGAGCATTCTAGTGTAAGTATCGGGTTTACTTATTTGGCTCTGTTAACAATATCACCTTTATTTTTGCCCACTGTTTCTAGCTGGCATACTGTGTGGTGCAGTTCCTGGAGAAGGACAGTACACTCACTGAACCGGTAAGTGTTGTGATAACGAGCTAATCATAAAATATTAACCAGAGACTCACCTTATATTGTGTAATTATCAAGTTTGGTAACATATACGGTATATATACAGAATCTTTTTTTTTTCCATGTTGCAAATGTATCTATATTAGAATGAGATTTTTTTTCCTGCTCCTTTTAAAGTGACTCTCTACAGAAATAATAATTAAATGGATTTAGATGTCCTCAGAATTATTTGAAAATAAAAAATATCTAAACATGAAAAAAAATCAAAATTTAATTGAGAACTATTCAGTCCCCAGAGTCAGTACTTGGTGCATTGTCCTTGCAGCAGTTACAGCTTTGAGTTCTCCCATATACAGTGCTCAGCGTAAATGAGTACACCCCCTTTGAAAAGTAACATTTTAAACAATATCTCAATGAACACAAACAATTTCCAAAATGTTGACAAGACAAAGTTTATTATAACATCTGTTTAACTTATAACGTGAAAGTAAGGTTCATAATATAACTTAAACTACACAATTTTTCAGTTTTACTCAAATTAGGGTGGTGCAAAAATGAGTCCACCCCACAACAAAAACTACTACATCTAGTACTTTGTATGGCCTCCATGATTTTTAATGACGGCACCAAGTCTTCTAGGCATGGAATGAACAAGTTGGCGACATTTTGCAACATCAATCTTTTTCCATTCTTCAACAATGACCTCTTTTAGTGACTGGATGCTGGATGGAGAGTGATGCTCAACTTGTCTCTTCAGAATTCCCCAAAGAAAATAATTTCTTTACACCACAAAGGTGAAGGCTACAAGAAGATCAGCAAAGCTTTACTTACCGGTCAGAATACTGTAGCAAAAGTGGTACAAAAATTTAAGAAAGATGGAACTGCAACCATCTCACAGAGACGTCCAGGTTGTCCACGGAAGTTAACACCTCGACAGGAGCGTCTTCTGATGAGAAGGGTTGAAGAAAATCGGCATGCAAGTTCACTGCAGTTATCTAAAGAAGGTGACTATTTCCCGTGACACAATACGGCGTGCACTGCAGAGGAATGGCATGCATGGATGCCGTCCACGAAAGAAGCCTCTCCTAAAGCCCAGGCACAAAAAAGCCCACCTAGAGTTTGCCAGGGCCCATGCTGACAAAGATGAAGACTACTGGGACTCTATACTCTGGAGTGATGAGACCAAGATAAATGTTTTTGGAACTGATGGCTTCAAAACTGTATGGCGTCGCAAAGGTGAGGAATACAAAGAAAAATGCATGGTGCCTACAGTGAAACATGGTGGTGGCAGTGTCCTTATGTGGGGCTGCATGAGTGCTGCTGGTGTCGGGGAGCTGCATTTCACTGATGGCATCATGAATTCACAGATGTATTGCTCTATACTGAAAGAGAAGATGCTACCATCACTCCGTGCCCTTGGTCGTCATACATTTTTCCAACATGACTAAACACACATCTAAGGCCACTGTTGGATTTCTGAAGAAGAACAGGGTGAAAGTGATTCAGTGGCCAAGTATGTCTCCTGATCTGAACCCAGTCGAACACCTATGGAGAATTCTGAAGAGACAAGTTGAGCATCACTCTCCATCCAGCATCCAGTCACTAAAAGAGGTCTGGTGAAAGACCTGGTGAAATTACTAGACCTGGTGAAATTACTTGTATTAGCCTTGGAGATATTGTGTTCACAAGGTTTTCGGACAGACATTTGACCTCACAGTGACCTTTACCTTAGACCTTTTGATCTCAAAATCTAATCAGTTTATCTTTGTCTCCAAATGCACAAATGGTGAAAGGTCGGTGAAATTCCTTTGATTAGCCTTGGAGATATTGTGTTCACAAGGTTCCCGGACAGACATTTGACCTCACAGTGACCTTGACCTTAGACCTTTTGATCTCAAAATCTAATCAGTTCATGTTTGTCCCAAAGCGCACAAATGGTGAAAGTTTGGTGAAATTCCTTTCATTAGCCTTTAGATATTAGATATCGCGTTCACAAGGTTTCGGGATGGACGCATGCACGGACGCACGGACAGACGGATGGACGCACGGACAGACGGACAACCCGAAAATATAATGCCTCCTGCACCTTACGGTGGCGGAGGCATAAAAAAAAAAAAGATTCCGTTGGCCCATCAAGTTTATTTTGGTGAAAGATGCATGCATCTCGAGCTCATATTAACCAGTTCACAGGACACACATTTATCATTGTGGAGGATTTTCTCCACCAAAAACCATAAAATCTAGCCATACTGACTGCCATGTAAGTGGTCCAGTACGTCAACTGTGTCACAGTGCTCATCGAATTACAAATGAAAATTTGGCAAAAAGAATTCAGTCAGATCTCTAAAAAGAACAGTACACAACAATCATTTATTAAACAACAACAACATACCATATCCTCCTCAGAGGAAGTCTGAGGTAAATGATTACACTACCGTTCAAAAGTTTGGGGTCACCCAGACAATTTTGTGTTTTCCATGAAAAGTCACATTTTTATTTACCACCATAAGTTGTAAAATGAATAGAAAATATAGTCGAGACATTTTTCTGGCCATTTTGAGCATTTAATCGACCCCACAAATGTGATGCTCCAGAAAGTCAATCTGCTCAAAGGAAGGTCAGTTTTATAGCTTCTCTAAAGAGCTCAACTGTTTTCAGCTGTGCTAACATGATTGTACAAGGGTTTTCTAATCATCCATTAGCCTTCTGAGGCAATGAGCAAACACATTGTACCATTAGAAGAGTTGCTGGAAATGGGCCTCTATACACCTATGGAGATATTGCACCAAAAACCAGACATTTGCAGCTAGAATAGTCATTTACCACATTAGCAATGTATAGAGTGGATTTCTGATTAGTTTAAAGTGATCTTCATTGAAAAGAACAGTGCTTTTCTTTCAAAAATAAGGACATTTCAAAGTGACCCCAAACTTTTGAACGGTAGTGTATCTTCTCTCCTTTGGACACTGACATGGTTATCACCTGCCATATGCTGCATGGTAAACTGTACAGTTTGCCTTTTATTCATTGCCAGGGACAGGACTGACCCCGTATCCCGTCTCACATTCAGACCTGTACCTCGGCAGGCTCTTGGGTTTCACAGGCCAACTTGTGTTGGGAGATATTTCTTTAATAACTGCGTGAGTCTCCATAACCAGGACAATAATAACATGAATGTGCATCCTAACATAGCCTGTGAAACTGCTTAGATTTTATTTACTATTATGTTTTTCTCACCACTGTGAATGAAACAACGTGTATGGAAATATAGGACAAAATCACGTCCCTTAGTATCTTGATAAAGGACGCAGCCTGATATTTTTCAATATGAGACGATTCTGTATTATAATTCTGTATCAGTTACAATGGGTGACTGAATGGTTTAATGAGTATTAAAATCATGTGATCTGGCCTTAGTTACAGGATCTGAACCCCAAAGCAGGCTTGTAGTATTAGAGTCCAGGACTTGTGCCCTATTTTTAAGGACTCATGACTCGACTTGGACTTGAGCACTGATGACTAGGACTCGTGCATTAACTGCATTCGGACTCGTAAATTGGAGACGAGGACTCTGATTTTTTTCTTATTTTTTTTGTAACATGCCATAATAATTTAGCATAAGATATTTATATCTACATTAATTTTGTACTAATTTCATGCAAGAGTGTCACACCTGTACGCTTTGGCGCGTGCTTCAGATAGACTCTCGGGTGCACTCCGAACAGCGCGCGGACTCTCGTGCGCATGCCGTAAACTACTCACACCTGCACAGGATTAAGGTGCAATCAGCACGCCGATATAAAAACTGTGAAAACACACTTGCTTTGCGAAGTATTGAGTTGCTGAGCCTTATTTCCTTGTTTGGGTTCCTGACCCCTGATTTCCTGTTTCTCGTCTTTGATTCTGCTGAGTCTACGATAGCCTGTTTGTGCCTCGCTCGACCTATTGCCTGTTCCACTGTTTTATGATTTTGCCTGCCGTTCTGGATTGTTTATCTGTCTTTGATTGTATTAATAAACACACCTTCTGCACTTCCAACCATCTCCCAACCATCTCTGACTGAATACTTCACACTCCCTGATAAAGGGAATGCACATTCACCTGTTCATACATCATGTTCAGGAACAAACTAACGTTAATGGTGCTAAAACCGCCACCATCAAATGGTGCAGTTGGAGTCTTGTTCTCGGACTCGACTCGGATCAAATAGTGAACTTGACTTGAAATTTTTTTTAATGACTTGGACTTGACCACTGGGGACTCGAGACTGGACTCGGACTCGAGGTTTAGTGACTCGACTACAACACTGCCCCAAAGCAACTGAACACATTCGGGAGATTTTGGACCAACATGTTAAACAGTGCTCTCCACCACCATAATTAAAATAGCAATTGAGGGAATATCTTTGTGAAGAATAATATTCATCACTCAGTACATTTCTTGTATAATCTCTGCCCAAAGAGCACTAAAGCTGTAAAGGTGGCATGTGGTTGCCCAAAATACTTTGTTGTTTTTTCCTTTAACTATATTGTCACCCTTTTGTATCTTAGAGTAGTCCATACCCTTTACACTAGGGCCTAGTGTATGAAAATACTCTAATCTGTGTGTGTGTGTGTGTGTGTGTGTGTGTGTGTGTAATATATACACATATGTAGGTATTACAACCCCAATTCCAAAAAAGTTCGGACACTGTGTGAAACATAAATAAAAACAGAATGTGAAGATTTGCAGAACCCTAGATTTCATTGAAAATGGTACAAAGACAACATATTAATTGTTGAAACTGATAAATTTTATTGTTTTTTGAAAAATATATACTCATTTTGAATTTGATGTCAGCAACACATTTCAATAAAGTTGAGACAGGGGCAACAAAAGACTGTAAAAGTTGTGTAATGAAAAAAAAAAACGAATTTGGTAAATTGGCAGCAGGTCAGGAACATGATTGGGTATAAAAAGAGCATCCCAGAGAAGCGGAGTCTCTCAGAAGTAAAGATGGGGAGGGGTTCACCGCTCTGTGAAAGACTGCATGGGCAAATAGTGCAACAATTTAAGAATAACGTTCCTCAATGTAAAATTGCACAGAATTTGTGGATCACATCATCTATGGTACATAATATCTTTAAAAGGTTCAGAGAATCTGGAGAAATCTCTGTATGCAAGAGACAAGGCTGAAAACTGACATTGGATGCCTGTGAGCTTCAGGCCCTCAGGTGACACTGCATTAAAAGCAGATACATGTCTGTAGTGGAAATCACTGCATGTAGTGTTTCCGCTATGTACAATTGGCTGCGGCGGGCCGCCGCACCTTGATTTTTGCCGCCGCACCTTCAGGAATTCCTGAAGGGGGGCCGTGGCCCGGGTAACTTTTTGAAAATTATTTTTGAAAATTATTTTAAAAAATAGGCTAAACCAATATTTTTTTGACGTTGAGCAGACTCGAGCTTGGCATGAACCGCTCCGACGCGCTATAATGACACCAATCTATCACCAGCCAATCAGGAGACTTAATCAAATGCATCCCCCGCCCACCAATCTATCACCAGCCAATCAGAAGACTTAATCAAACGCATCTCCCGCCCACTTGTGTCCGTGTCTGAGACGTTGAATTTTCACAGAAGGAGGGAAGAAGTTGACTGAGGTAAGACTGTGTGATAAATTAACGAACGAATAAGACAGGAATTTCAACATATAGGGCTTAAGTTTGTTACCGTTAAATAAGCATTGCTTGTACAGTAGCGTTATATCGTTACAACGTTGACCCACTTTTAACGTGCCGAGTACCGACTGTAGCCGCTAACAGCTTGCTGTCAAAAGTGCAAAGACCTTAAATTGCTCTGTGTAAATTAGAAAATGGCGCAACTTCCTCTGTAGCCGTCAACTCAACTTGTCTTGAGTTTTGAGCCAATCACAACAGGGCAGCACTGTGGCCTGAGATAAAACATGATAGTTTTAGTTTGTTTAAATTACAAAAATGAGTGCACCCAATGACTGTCTCATATACTCTTCATATACTCATATTGTTTAAGTAATGCAATAAAACTAATCTTTAAAAGTGGTATTTACTCAAACTGTTTGCATAGAATGAACTTTGGGGTTAACAGTGTAATAGTGTTGCAGTGTTCTGCAAATTTGCAATTTAATATTTCAGATCTTGAGACATGAAAGTGCTATTTTAAAAAATAAAAGGTCAGAAATGTTTTCTTTGTCGTCTATTTAGTTCATTTTATTTCCTCAATAATTTTCCTTGATTGAGAAATCGGTCTGGGCTCTTATGGGTTAATCAGTAGCCTGCATGCTAGTACATGTTCCATTTACAGTCAAACATTTTGATGAACTCCAGGCTCAGTTTTGATTAATCAAAAATCTGCGTAGTAGTACAGTCTGAAGATGCTCTTGCACATTCGGTGTCAATTGAACAAAAATTATGGGAGGATATAGGTTTAAGTTTTACAGTTTTTGAAGTGAGTGATGGATTGATAAGTTTAGATGTGTTCAATATTTTCTTATCTTCAGACATAATATTGTAGATGTTTCTTTACCTGCTTGATAGTTTTGACCGGGACTCCAATCTTCCTCAGAAGAGTCATTAGTCCTTAAATTAAATTCATTATAGACATGAACTTAAAATCATTGTTTTATTTTATGGCCTCGGTGCCCTAGCCTGGCTAACGCGACTTCAAAGCTCTCCGAGCATTTGGTCTGGCCAAGCTATTAAGCCAAACCGTTTCCCAGAGCCCGTGGTTGACCCGCCTCCCTGAAATGCCTCAGTTTGCTACTGGTCGAAGCCAGAAAAGGCTGTGACGAAGCTTAAACCAAGCACATCACTCTTTCCTCTGACGTATGTGACGCGACGGAAACTGCTTGAGTAACTGGTAGATTAAACTCTTACCGAAGCCGGTCGGGAGCAAGGCGAAAACGTCCTTCCTTTCAATAAATACCTCCAGGGCTGCTCTTTGCTCTGTTTTCAATGAGAACTTCCCGTTGAATGCTTTCAATACAGCATCTACCGCTGTAAACAATCTATGGCTTCCGGTCGCAGTTCTACTACGTCAGTGCCTTGAACACGCCTCTACCCAGGGCCGTTGGAGATACTCAAAGTTGATTGGTTCCCGATTTTTCGGGAGCTTGGAAATGCTGTAGATAGCCTGCCTGGCCAGACTAAGCTCGGAACAGGCCCTCGTGTTGCGTCACGCTTAGGATGGGCGGGCCCAGGCTATCGGTGCCCTGGCTTTTGGCCTTCGTGCCCTCGGCATCAGCAGAGCGTTTGTTTTCCACACTTCGTCGACTGAAATCATACCTCCGATCCACAATGACACAAGAGACTGAATGACTTGATGAACTGCCATATTCACTGTGACATTCTGGAACAAACTGACATGACAGCCATCGCAAAGGAGTTCATGCAGGCCAATGACAGACGCAGGCAGGCCTTTGGGAAGTTTTAAGCGCAAGTCATTGGTTACTTCTATTAGCACCGCCGAGTGCACTGCTTCCTCTGTTTTCAATGTTTCTGTACTGCATTGGTACTGATACAAGTAAGTTGTTTAAGTTGAGTTAGCCTACTACCGAGGTGCTTTTGTTGTGTACTGTTGGCTGTTTTAGCATTTTATTCTGGACAGTTATGTGCTGGCATGTTGTGGGCTAAAGTCATGACCGATGGATTAATCTATGTATAGCCTTCTGTGCTGTTGGCTGTTTTTATCCTCATACTGGGGTGGGACATCTGAGCGCAGGTCTTGCCACCGCACCTTCAAACATTTTCTAGGGGAAACACTGGCATGGGCTCAGGGACACTTCAGAAAACCATCGTGCGTGAAAACAGTTCATTACTGCATCCACAAATGCAAGTTAAAACCAAATATAAACAATATCCAGAAACACCGCCACCTTCTCTGGGTCCGAGCTCATTTATGATGGACTGAGGCGAAGTGGAAAATTGTCCCGAGGTCTGATGAATCAAAAGTAGAAATTCTTTTTAGAAATCACAGACACCACGTCCTCCAGGCTAAAGAGGAGAGGGACCATCCAGCTTGTTATCGGTGCACAGTTCAAAAGCCAGCATCTGTGATAGTATGAGGGCGCATTAGTGCATATGACATGGGTAGCTTGTACATCTGGGAAGGCATCATTAATGCTGAATGATATATACACGTTTCAGAGCAACATGCTGCCATCCAGACAAAATCTTTTTCAGAGAAGGCCTTCCTTCTTTCAGCAAGACAATGCCAAACTGATTTCTACGCATATTAAAACTGCATGGCTCCGTAGTAAAAGAGTCCGGGTGCTAAACTGGCCTGCCTGCAGTTCAGACCTGTCTCCCATTGAAAACATTAGGCACATTATGAAGCGCAAAATATGACAAAGGGGACCCCGAACTGTTGAGCAACTGAAATTGTATATCGGATAAGAATGGGACAACCTTTCACTTTCAAAAGAATAGCAAATCAGTCTCCTCAATTCCCGAACGTTTACAGAGGTGTTGTTAAAAGTAGAGGTGATGCAGCACAGTGGTAAATATGGCCCTGCCCCAACTTTTCTGAAACGTGTTGCTGACATCAAATTCAAAATGAGCGCATATTTTTTAAAAAACAATAAAATTTCAGTTTCAACATTTGATATGTTGTCTTTTGTACAATTCGCACGGGATAAGTATTACCTATGGACCTCTGGTAATTCGCAATTACCCCCGCACCTCTGTGTTATTGTGTGGCGCATTCGGACGGGATAAGCAAAAGTCTGTAATTCACTGAATTTACAGACATTGTGACCGGATTGTGACAATCAATACAGTTGTAGCATGTTGGAAGTGCCAACATATTACTGTAGTACATTAATGGTGCATTAATAAGGCAGGATGAAAACACAGTAGGCATAAGAATAGCACTGTATCCAAATTAAGAGAGGGGAAACGCATATGATAGGGATGCAGTATGTTTGCTCCACGCTCTCAAAATGAGAAGGCGGGGTCACTGCAAATGAAAACAGTCTCGAGATGACAATGTAAGTGAACAGGCAGTTTATGGCGCTGTTTACACATAGCCAGGTATTTTGCTAAACGAACGTTTGTCTTCCCTCCGTTAACCAAAATATCTTCGTATTGCTGTGTCATGGGGGTTAGCGTGGCTCCTTACCATATGCTGCCACACAAGCCATCCAGTTGAAGATTCTTCGTGCTTTCTTCTTGGAGTTCTTCTTGGAGCTGTTTCTGCTTATCTGGTTCAAATACGGGATAGGCCTACTACCACTTGCCCCTGAAATGCTGTTTATCAAAATTTCGCCCGTATCCTCCATTATTCACTCCAGAAAAGTACAAGAGACGCGCGTTTAATAATTACAAACACAGACGTGCGCATTCACACGGGACTTGTATTACCACTGGACGTCTGTGTTTTGCCGAAACACGGTAGGTAATTCGCGGCGGAATTATTACTTGGCAAATTACGGACATGGCGCATTCGCACGGGACTAAGAACTCCGACATTCTCTGTAATTATTCCGAATTACCAGAGGTCCACAGGTAATTCTTATCCCGTGCGAATAGGGCTTTTGTAATATTTTCAATGAAATATAGGGGTTCCATGATTTGCAAGTAATTGCATTATGTTTTTATTTACAGTTTACACAGCGTACTAACTTTTTTGGAATTGGGGTTGTATATATGATGTGATATATAGAGGCTATTATCCAGTTGCGCAAAGATATGAAGTTTATCTTCGAGTGGTGAACATATTCACAAGTAAGCGATGTGAACAAGTGAAAATATTTTTCAACACAAGAAGATAAACTTCATATCTTCGTGTCACTGTGAAATGTTCTTTATATTATATGGACACATCCACACACAAAAAAACTAAACACAAGTTAATCAAAAGAATTTTAATTTTGAACCGGTTCGCCATTTTGACAACGCACGTCAAGTCAGCGGGAAAACACTGAGAGTGACGTCATCAGAGTGAAATATCGGGAAATATGCCACTCAGATCTGCGATGTATTTCATATGAAAAAAGCGAGAAGATAAATTCATATCTTCAAGCCAACGTGTGATTTTCTTTTTATTATATAGACACAGTCACAAACAAAAAGTACCCATATTTATCAATACAATTCATCAATTTCGTCACGAGTGACATATAGAGATTTATGTCACGGTTTTGGTTCCCCATGTCCTGGATGTAGCACTTATGAAAAATACGAGTGGCGTATTTCCCAGTAAAACTCTCGTGTCCATATAATATATGTACATATATAATCTGAAACTATGCCAAAGCTTTAAACTAAGTTTTGTAACAAAGATGCATAGTTTATATGTCACACGTAATAATATTCAGTGTAGTTCATATACTTATGGTACTTATGATCAAAACCAGGACCTTATCCTAAATTCTGTATTAACAGGTAGTGATGGCCCTTTTAAAGTACTGGCCAAAGACACACAGCCCAAAGGAAGTAATGTTTCTTAACGAGCTGGAGGAAATCCTGGATGTCATTGAACCGTCTGAGTTTGTTAAAGTGATGGAGCCTCTTTTTCGACAGCTGGCAACGTGTGTCTCCAGCCCACACTTTCAGGTGCAACAGAGACTGGTGTCAGGGCCCATATTCACATAATCACATCATATTAATGAGCATACAAGATGTGTTGTGATGAGAACAGACAACAGGCAGACTGGGAGTGAATTATTTAGAAATTTCCATCCATCCATCTGTTATCCGTAACCACTTATCCTGTGCAGGGTTGCGGGCGAGCTGGAGCCTATCCCAGCTGACTATGGGCGAGAGGTGGGGTACACCCTGGACTAGTTGCCAGATCACAGGGCTGACACATAGGCTACATCCACACGACAACGGCAACGAGATTTAAAAAAAAAAAAAAAAATATATATATATATATATATATATATATATATATATATATATATATATATATATATATATATATATAAAATATTTATATATATATATATATATATCGCGTCCACATGGGCAACGGATCAGTAAAATATCAGGTACATATGGCAACGCAACGCTTGCTGAAAACAATGCAATACACATGCCACACCTCTAGGTGCGCTGTAAGATGGTCCCATCGGAGACACCAGAGCAATAGAAGTAGTAAGGACGCATGCGCATAAACTATTATGCGCGAGACTTCATATTAGCCACAAAGTCAGAAAAATCTGTTAGTAAAATTACGTTATAATGACCAAATACAATGAAAAGTATTTTTCCAGTCTCACCTGTGAAAGGTAATCCCATGTGATCTCGTTTGGACGGCAAACCTGTTGGTACAGTTAAACGCAGCACATGAATGAGGCATCTTTATTCTCCGCTTTGCCCCATCCAATATGGCGGCGAGGATGACGTATGATTCTACGCGGAAGGCGGCGTCTTTAATGGTCCAGAATAAATTGAATGCTACACGTTGATGGATTAATTTGTTCTTCTACGCCCTTTTTGAGGAATGCATTGTAGGACTTAAACCAACATCTGAAGAGGTGAGATCGCTCCTTTTTTTTCCCTATTTTTGCTGGCGGGATTGACTCTGCCCTAAGGGCTATTCTCTCTCTCTCTCACTTTGCACCATTACGCATTAAATATTCACAGTGAAAATATTTTGTAAGCGCGTTTCATGAACCAAGTTATAGGATTTGTTGACAACTCGCATCGAGTTCGTTACACTTCTATCCGGCGTGAAGCACATGTGGTTGTGACGTCATCGTAAACAAATCCGTTCTACTCATCCAGACGACTTCACAATGGCGCCGTTGCCAGATCTTTCCACTCTGGAACCCGTTCTCAAAATATTTCGTTTTGGGGCACCCAAAACGCCGGTGCCGTGTGGACGCCAGGCCGAAACGATAAACAATTTTATCAGATTCACCTGAATCCGTTGCCGTGTGGACAGGGCCATAGAGACAAACAACCATTCACACCTACGGTTAATTTAGAGCCATTAATTAGCCTAACATGCATGTCTTTGGACTGTGGGGGAAACCGGAGCACCCGGAGGAAACCCACACAGACACGGGGAGAACATGCAAACTCCACACAGAAAGGCCCTTGTCAACCACTGAGCTCGAACCCAGGGTCTTCTTGCTGTGAGGTGACAGTGCTAACCACTACACCATCGTTCCGCCTATTTAGAAATTTCACCAACGTAAAATATTGCTAAGATATTAAGTTGTTATTCTGTTCTTCCTGAATATACTCATATGTATGTCATACTGAGTCAGTTGCGTTCCAACACACCATAACAATCTAAACAGATTCATACATCTGCTGAGAATTTTTAATGCCTTTGTGTTTGAGGAAGTGAGTCTAATGGGTGTTCCTGTGCTGCAGGTGGCAGAAAGAGCTCTTTACTACTGGAACAATGAGTACATAATGAGCCTCATCAGTGACAATGCAGCCAAAATCTTACCCATCATGTTCCCATCACTGTACCGCAATTCAAAGACTCACTGGAACAAGTAAGACTGTCACCACTTAGGCCAAGTTTACATTAGATCGTATCTGTCTTGTTTTCTTCGCGGATGCACTGTCCGTTTACATTAAAACGCCTGGAAATGCCGGGAAACGGGAATCCACCAGGGTCCACGTATTCAATCTAGATCGTGTCTGGTCCGGTGTTGTGTAAACATTGAGAATACGCGGATACGCTGTGCTGAGCTCTAGCTGGTGTCATCATTGGACAACGTCACTATGACATCCACCTTCCTGAGTCGCTGGCGTTGGTCATGTGACGCGACTGCTGAAAAACGGCGCAGACTTCCGCCTTGTATCACCTTTCATTAAAGAGTATAAAAGTATGAAAATACTGCAAATACTGATGCAAATACTGCCCATTGTGTAGTTATGATTGTCTTTAGGCTTGCCATCCTTCCACTTGCAAGTGGTAAGTGATATGCGCTGAGATCACACACACAGCGGCTCAGTCCCAAATCACAGCTTGTTCACTTCACTCGCGCGCTCTGTGAGCTGCGCAGGGCCGGAGTGCGCACCCTCCAGAGGGCACTCGCTGTTCAGGGCGGAGTGATTTGGAGCGCAGGATGCCTGCGGAGCCGAGCGTATCCGTGTATTGGTGTTGCTGTGTGCACGCAAATCGTGTATTGGTGTTGCTGTGTGCACACTAACCATTTTAAAAACGTTAATCTGATGATCCGCTGATACGGTCTAATGTAAACCCCACCTTAGTTGCAACAACAGCAGAAATCATAGCACAAATGTTACTGAAGACCATGAAAGCACCAGACCATCAAGTCATAATTTGACTAAAATAACTTTGGGTGCAAACCATCATGATACAGTTATGTATGTATTATTGTACAGTATGTAAACGTATGGAATACATGGTGCATCTATTTTAATTACTGAAACAGAAGCAGAACCACCCTAAAATATTAATGCCACTTTCATTTATTCAAGTACTGTTCTTAAAAAGAGTTCTGGATTCGCTATGAATGCATGCAATCTTCTACAAAAGCAGATGCATCTGTTGAAACACTGTACCTTCAATAAGTTCAGTCCTGTTCCTTTTGCAGGACCATTCATGGCTTGATCTACAATGCTCTGAAGCTCTTCATGGAGATGAACCAGAAACTGTTTGATGACTGCACACAGCAATTCAGAGCAGAAAAGAATAAGTACAGACTCTGATCACATTACACACAGCAATTTTAAGTTGATTTTTGCAACAGTCCTCTGAAACCTGAAATCATTAAATGAATAATGAAAATACGGTACGCTTTAAATACTGCACTTTTTGTCCCCCAGAGAGAGAGCAAAGCTCAAAGAACGGGAAGAGGCCTGGATTAAGATTGAGAATCTTGCAAAATCAAACCCACAGGTGTGGCTCTGTTCAAATGAGAACGTTTGTCCTTTAGCTGAATATTAGTTTGAGGCATCATTATATCACAGATTATTATACATACAGGACACTTTTTCGACGGAATAAAAACATGGATTCTATTCCCTTCTAGCGGGTTTCATTCTTTTGGTTTGATAGCATGCAATGTTGTTCGCATATCGCTTATCCTACGTGTATTACGCCACTCTATCCAACGGAGAATGAGTGTTGAATATGGTTTACGATATTGCATGGTTGTCAAGACAACATGATGTCATACGTCGGAGATGTAAAACTTCTGCGCTAGCGAGCGACTGTGACAATTTGTAAACGAACATGGCCGCCAGGTTTGCTTTGTTAAATGGGGAAGATTTTGAGAGAATTTTGAAAGAGAAAGAAGTATTGAACACCTGAAAGGAATGTATAATAATAATAATAATAATAATGATGGCTTTTTTGTGGTATAGACGACTTGCAACCATGTGATCAAAATGTGCTATGTGATGAGCGTTTGCCATGATGGTGGATATACAAAGCGACAAGGATGGGAGCCGCTGAAAGTGTGTCTGTAAACAATGCTGAATTTTCTCATTATTACCACGATTTGAACAGTCCAGCGAAGATTCGATACAAAGAGAAGATACAGCACCCTCCACAATTATTGGCACCCCTCGTTAAGATGTGTTCTTAGGCTTCTAATAAATTCATTTTTTTAAAATAATATAGGACAACAATGCAAAAAAAGAGAAAAATCCAACCTTTAATTCAAGTGCATTTAATCAGTGGGAAAAAAAAATCCCACATTAAGAAATAATTATTTGGGGGCGTCATGGCTCAGGTGGATAAGGCGCCATACCATAAATCTGGGGACCCAGGTTTGATTCCGGCCCGAGGTCATTTCCCGATCCCTCCCCGTCTCTCTCTCCCGCTCATTTCCTGTCTCTACACTGTCCTATCCAATAAAGGTGAAAAAAGCCCAAAAAATATCTTAAGAAATAATTATTTTACATGAAATCATCTCATCTCATCTCATTATCTCTAGCCGCTTTATCCTTCTACAGGGTCGCAGGCAAGCTGGAGCCTATCCCAGCTGACTATGGGCGAAAGGCGGGGTACACCCTGGACAAGTCGCCAGGTCATCACAGGGCTGACACATATGCCGCTTTTCCACTACAAACGCGGCTGAGTCGGGCTGAGCGGGGCTGTTGGAGTTGCATTTCGACTACAACCGCGCTGAACCGTGCTGGCTGGAAGTGGGTGGACACATTGGGTGGAGTTAGCGAAAATGGGTGGACGTCAGGTGATGTCGTTAAGCAGCACAAACAGTGACATCAGTGAGCTTTTAAGCGGTAGTCTCACGACCCAAATAGTAAACAATAAACATGGTGGACATGGAGTCGTTAGTGTTGCTGGTCTTGGTGCTGTGGCTTGTTGTCACCGACAACGCGGACAGATACTGGCAAGAGCGTATAGATGAGGCGAGGCGCATAAGGCTTCAGAAATTCTCGTAATTCGTAATTCTTCTTCCGGGTTTACGGTGTTTACAGATCCCAGCGTGCTCGCGGGGCGTGTGTGGGCATGTGAGGACACTCCTCCTCACCAATCAGTGCACAGGGGAGTGTCTGCTCACGCCCCCAGCCTCACTCGGCTCGCTTTGGCTCGCTTCAGCCCCACTCCAAAACCGTGCGAGTTTTAGGGGCTAAGCAGGGCTGAAGCGAGCTGAGTCGTGCTGGTTTTTGGTAGTCGAAACGCGAGCCGTGTCGGGCTGAAGTGAGCTGAAAAAGGGTAGTGGAAAAGGGCCAATAGACACAGACAACCATTCACACTCACATTCACACCTACGGTCAATTTAGAGTCACTAGTTAACCTAACCTGCATGTCTTTGGACTGTGGGGGAAACCGGAGCACCCAGAGGAAACCCACGCGGACACGGGGAGAACATGCAAACTCCGCACAGAAAGGCCCTCGCCGGCCCCGGGGCTCGAACCCAGGACCTTCTTGCTGTGAGGCGACAGCGCTAACCACTACACCACCGTGCCGCCCACATGAAATCATGTGTGCAACAATTATTCGCACCCCTGATGTTAATACATTGTACAACTCCCTTTTGCCAACAAGACAGCACTTAAACTTCTCCTATAACATTTCACAAGATGGGAGAATACAGAGAGAGGGATCTTCGACCATTTCTCTTTGCACAATCTCTCGAAATCGTCCAGAGTCCTGGGTCCTCTCCTATTCACTCTCCTCTTCAGCTCATCCCCACAGGTTTTCAATTGGGTTGAGGTCTGGGGACTGAGATGGCCATGGGAGAAGCTTGATTTTGTGTCTGGTGAACCATTTTTGTGTAGATTTGGCCACATGTTTAGGGTCATTATCTTGCTGAAAGACCCAGTGACGACCCATCTTCAGCTTTCGGGCAGAGGCCACCAGATTTTGATTTAAAATGTCCTGGTATTTCAAAGAGTTCATGATGCCATACACCCTAACAAGGTTCCCGGGGCCTTTGGAAGAGAAACAGGCCCACAGCATCACCGATCCTCCTCCATACTTCACAGTGGGCATGAGGTGCTTTTCCGCATACTCATCTTTTGTGATGTATTAGAGTGTTTGTTGCCAAAAAGCTCTATCTTGGTCTCATCTGACCAAAGCACATGGTCCCAGTTGAAGTCCTAGTACTGCTTAGTGAACTCCAGACGTTTACATTTATGCTTGTGAGAAAAGGCTTTTTCCGTGCATGCCTCCCAAACAGCTTGTTGGCATGTAGATAGCGCCTGATGGTTGTTGTGGAGACTTTGTGACCCCAAGATGCTACTCTTTGATGCAATTCTCTAACAGTGAGCTTTGGAGAACTTTTTACTTCTCTTACCATCCTCCTCACTGTGCGTGGTGGCAAGATAAACTTGCATCCTCGTCCAGGCTTGTTTGCCACTGTTCCAGTTGTTTTAAACTCCTTGATGATTCCTCTGACTGTAGATATGGGCAGGTGTAGGCGAGTGGCTATTTTCTTGTAGCCATTGCCTGACTTATGAAGGTCGACACACATCTGCCTTACTTGAATGGTGTGTTCTCTTGTCTTTCCCATGTTGAAGAGTGGATAAGAGAAATAGGCCTCTGTGTCACATCATATTTATACCCCAGGGAAACAGGATGTGATGAATTACTAATTAAAGGTTCCTAGATACTCTGATCAACTTTATAAACTACAGTAGAAATGACAAACGCTTCAATTACATTTATTTTCTAGGAATTGTTATGGGTGCCAATAATTGTGGAACAGGTGATTTTATGAAAAATAATTATTTCTTTGTCAGGGATTTTTTTTTTTATTCCCTTGAGTTAAGGGTTACATTTTTCTCCAATTTTCAGTGTGAGATTATGCTTCTGCAATAAAAATTGAATTTATTTTAAGGCTTTTAACACATCTTCACCAGGGGTGCCAATAATTGTGGAGGGCGCTGTAGATATGTGTGGCTTTGACCCATATTATTTTAAAAAGTCAGACTTTTCTGCAGCTAAGACGCTTCTACCGACCATCAAGTATCTATCTGGTTTGGCTGCCAAAGAATCAAGTCCGACCTTGGACGAAACATGGCCCATTTTCTGAGTGGGTGCCCAGTCTGGATTGTTTCTATCGTATAATTCTGCTGGTGCTTCAAGAAGTGAAATGGTAATACACGTAATAAAATTATAAAAACGACCGAGTGAACCACGACAAGAGAACGCTCATTTTATAGCAAAATTCTAGCAACACGAAATAAAATTCTTCCATGATATTATTGAGAAAGCTTTTGAATCTCACCTGAGATAAAACGATTACTGCAAACACGAGCTGTTTTGGTTTTTAGCCTCTGTTAGATCAGCCTTGCCGATGTTGTTCAGCCGTGCTTGTCTCCTCTCTCTATTAAGCCTCAGAATTTCCTCGCCCTCTTTCCAAATCACGGATGGAATTCTAAAAAATCAGAACGTGCCACGGTCACGAGTACTGTTGTGACCACAACCATATCCAGCAGAAAGATATGGCATAGCTGAAAGAATGCTTAAAGTGCGTATCACGGGTAAACTCAGGAGCAAGATCAATGTAATTCTCCTATTTTATATTAAACTTTGGTCAAATATCTGTCACATTCTGCATTCTCTGCAATTTTTTACCTTGCGCAATACCAGAAAAATTCAGTTGAAATCAAGCCATTTGAGGCGAATTGGTCCGCCTCGGAAAAAACTTGGCATTTGGATTTCCCGGCAAACATTGATTTTCATGATGTCACGTGCGGGACGCCTCCCTCTGAATCCTACGTCAGCGCTGGTTTGTTTATGACAAAACGACCTGGTGGTTTTCTGCAAATTACTTCAACGTTATCGCGTAATTATTAAAATGGTGAACAGATGTATCGTAGGAGGGTGTAGCAACACCAATCATGATGGGATTAGTACTCATCATTTCCCAAAAGACCGGACAATGAGAGAGAAATGGGAGCGCTTGGTCTACACAGGCTGTGCACTGAAACCGTGCAAAGCTCGCGCAGCCTGCTGGCGCTTCCGCAGGTGACGTCACGAATCTGGCTCCAGACTCCCTTGGGATTTTTCCAGATGCGTTTTGTTATTTTATTTTTTTCTGCTGGAGACAGATGGCCTTGTGCAAAATTACCCTTCTGGATGAGTGTGTAAAGGGACATACTTTCATATAAAAAAAAAAAAAAAAAAAAAAAAACACGAAATTGGTCCAGAATATGCACTTTAAAGCAGTGGAAAAACAGAGTTCCGCATGCGTGATTATGTTTTGTATGGAATGTCGCTTGACCCCGCATTTGTATATTCACCAACATGGCCAACATCCGGGTTTCTATTTTGCTTTGACGTCACTTGCAAGTCAAGGATATCAGATATATTCCATTCAGCTAGCGTGATATTGAATTCATCTTCGACTCGTTCAGTATCATGCTAGCTGAATGGAATATATCTGATATACCACGAAAAAAAAGCCAGCCAATATTATTTAATTGTCAAAGGCATGATGTTTGGAGGCAATAAATAATAATTGGGATCCGAACTGTATGAAATATTTCTATGTATTTCATTGTTACCTAATGAATCCTTCAGGACTTACATTTTTACAGTCTACAAGCATGAGCCTTGGTTATACCTCTGTAAAGGACTAGACGAGGCTATCAAAGACTTCCTTAAGGATTTTAATTGTTATTTTATTTTTGTCCGTCCTCTAAACCAAAGCATAACCTGCTATGAAATATACATTATACTTTATACCTTTTTTAAACCTGATTAGCAAAAGTTTATACTTTATTTAATTACTTTTAGTTAGTTTTCACATCTTTTTCCATCCTCCTATTTTTAATATTCATTCTCTTGTTTTTATTTTTTTTCTTCTTGTCTTTTGTTTTGCACCAGTTCCTTTTGTATGTCGACTCCTCTGGCCTAAATGGTCTTGTCGAAATGGACACTGATGGGCCATTAATAGAAGATATTCAAATGTTAAAAAAGACTGTAGTGGACGAAGACATTCAGGTAAATCTAACTCTACATTAGCTACTTCTCACACAAGGTAACCCATACAGAAGTACAGTACTATATAGACCCCTTTCACATGACGTCACCGCGCCGCGAGATTTTGTTAGGCGCCATATTGGAAGACTAAGTACATGCACTCACAATATAAAACAAACTACGAGCGAGAGTGAAGTGACACGATGGATGATAATTCTGGTTATGTGAGTACATTACCAGCTGCAGAAAGGGCACGGTATGTGGAGAAACTGGCTGTGATTGATGGGTTTGACCCATATGATAAGACTCGGGGCAAGGGAGAATGGAAACATAAGGAGGACCTGACACCAATTCTGCCATCTGTTTGCTACCCAGACATTGTAAACTATTTGTTGTTTACACCCAGTGCCTACACTCAGTGTTCGAACTATGCCGATATTTTCGGGGGGCCCCTTTTTTTCCCTTGGGGTGGGGGTGCTTGCGCTTGTCTCGGAGCGCGGATCTCCAAACACATGAGAAGCCTATCTTACGCACATATCACGCGGACTCCACACCTCCACACACGCATCGCGTCTGAAATCATAACTCATCAGGGGAAATCGTGTCCGCATTGGCATGTTCAAAAAACAACCTCGCGTCAACAATGATACCACACGCAAGAAAAAAAAAAACAGTCAGGCTACTCAACAACCAACCTGGCAGCAGCGAGCAAGCCCCAAACCATCCTAAATTATTATTATTATTAAATTGTAGAAGTCTGGGAGGCTTGCTCCTCATACAGTTATCAACTTGAGGCCACTTTAGCATGTTTTAAATCTGAATTTCTTGCGTTTGCTTACCTCAAAGTGTCCGCAGATCATGCACAGACATCCATTATATCCACAGTTTTTTGCCAAGTCTCACACAGGTTTCTTTCAAGTCTACTGTTGGGCCAATAAATCATAAATAAAACAGCTCAGATTTGTTTAAGTCGTTTGCCACTCCACTTTATTCTCGTGGGTTCACATACCACTGCCGTTATCACGAGTTTGTTGGTCTTCCAAAATGGTGCAGGGTCTGTTTACTTCCGGTTTCGGGTGACATCAGTGAAAGGGGTCTATACTGTCAGAAATAGGGGTACAGTAGGAGTCCATTTCTGTCCTCCAAGGTACAATCTACACTAATGTACCCCTAGGGCTCATTATTGGACCTCAAGGCACCCCTTTTTTTTAGTGCCAAAAAAGTATATACAGTACTGTGCAAGTCTTAGGCACCCTATTTTTTTCATACAGACTTTGTTATAGATTTCTATTTTATGACTCTCATTATCGAGTCAGTACAGAAACATTTTACAGTTCCAAACATTTGTTTTTTATAGCACTAAATTAAATGTTACAGAAAAAAAAAAAGTTTGTATCTGAGCAGCATATCACATAAGAGAGCACTTTTCAGATTAAAAAAAAAACATAATGAAGGCTGCTGGGTTTTGGTACAAAATGAAGAAGCGAGTGTGACAGTCAAAGTGTCCAGAAGAACTGCGGCTGGTTCTGTAAGATGCTCAGTAAAACCTACAGCTCATTTCCTTATAGAACTGCACTCACTGTACCGGAGACTACTATTTTTTTTTTTAAAGCAAAGGGTCGTCTCACACCAAATATTGACTTTGTTTCATTTATCATGGCTTACTGCTGTTTGTAGTATTTTTTTTTTAATATTGAAACATTTCATTTCATTATTTTTAAGCTATTTTTTGATCTACAGCATTTCTTTACATGTGCCTAAGACTTTCGCACAGTACTGTATGTTCCCAAGCAGTATATAAAGGGTACAAATAAGTACCTTAGAGGGCACTGCCTCAGTGACAAGCCGCTGTACCCCTAAAGGTACAATAATGCCGCTTTTCCACTACAAACGCGGCTGAGTCGGGCTGAGCCGTGCCGTGCTGAGTCGGGCTGAGCGGGGCTGTTGGAATTGCATTTCGACTACAACCGCGCTGAACCGTGCTGGCTGGAAGTGGGTGGACACATTGGGTGGAGTTAGCGAAAGTGGGTGGACGTCAGGTGATGTCGTTAAGCAGCGCAAACAATGACATCAGTGAGTTTTTAAGCGGTAGTCTCACGACCTGAATAGTAAACAATAAACATGGAGGACATGGAGTCGTTAGTGTTGCTGGTCTTGGTTCTGTGGCTTGTTGTCACCGACAACGCGGACAGATACTGGCAAGAGCGTATAGATGAGGCGAGGCGCATAAGGCTTCAGAAATTCTCGTAATTCGTAATTCTTCTTCTTCCGGGTTTACGGTGTTTACAGATCCCAGCGCGCTCGCGGGGCGTGTGTGGGCATGTGAGGACACTCCTCCTCACCAATCAGTGCACAGGGGAGTGTCTGCTCACGCCCCCAACCTCACTCGGCTCGCTTTGGCTCGCTTCAGCCCCACTCCAAAACGGTGCAAGTTTTAGGGGCTAAGCAGGGCTGAAGCGAGCTGAGTCGTGCTGGTTTTTGGTAGTCGAAACGCGAGCCGTGTCGGGCTGAAGTGAGCTGAAGCGAGCTGAAGTGAGCTGAAAAAGGGTAGTGGAAAAGGGCCATAATGTCCTTTGTTTTCTTATAGCCCTTTTCCACCAAAGCAGTTCCAGGGCTGGTTCGCGGCCAGTGCTTAGTTTGGAACCAGGCTTTCTGTTTCCACTGACAAAGAACTGGCTCTGGGCCAGAAAAACCGGTTCCAGGGTAGCACCAGCTCTTTGCTGGACTGCTTACGTCAGTGGGGGGGCAGAGTTGTTAAGACCAACAACAATAGCAAGACCGCGAGAGGGTGCCATTTTTAAATAAGCGACGAGATATCATGGATGCAGTAAAGCAGCAGTCATCCATTATTGTTGTTGTTGCTGCTTCTTCTCCGTGTTGTTGTTGCTTCGATGTTTGCGCCAAGGTTTATGCAAACGCAGCAACGTAACTGACGTATACAGCGACGTAATGACGTGGCTCCCCTTAGCACCCCGAGCTATGGAAAAGCAAACTGGTTCTCAGCTGGTTCGCAAGTTGAACGAGTTGTGAACGAGCACCAGCACTGGCCTCGAACCAGCCCTGGAACAGATTTGGTGGAAAAAGGGTATTAAAGAGTACATTTGAATAGGTTTTTTTCTGTTATATAATTTGAATGCATTTTCCTTTAAAAAGTATTATGCCGCTTTTCCACTACCAACGCGGCTGAGTCGGGCTGAGCCGTGCCGTGCTGAGTTGGGCAGAGTCGGGCTGAGCGGGGCTGTTGGAGTTGCATTTCGACTACAACCGCGCTGAACCGTGCTGGCTGGAAGTGGGTGGACACATTGGGTGGAGTTAGCGAAAGTGGGTGGACGTCACGTGATGTCGTTAAGCAGCGCAAACAGTGACATCAGTGAGCTTTTAAGCGGTAGTCTCACGACCCGAATAGTAAACAATAAACATGGAGGACATGGAGTCGTTAGTGTTGCTGGTCTTGGTTCTGTGGCTTGTTGTCACCGACAACGCGGACAGATACTGGCAAGAGCGTATAGATGAGGCGAGGCGCATAAGGCTTCAGAAATTCTCGTAATTCGTAATTCTTCTTCCGGGTTTGCGGTGTTTACAGATCCCAGCGTGCTCGCGGGGCGTGTGTGGGCATGTGAGGACACTCCTCCTCACCAATCAGTGCACAGGGGAGTGTCTGCTCACGCCCCCAGCCTCACTCGGCTCGCTTCAGCCCCACTCCAAAACGGTGCGAGTTTTAGGGGCTAAGCAGGGCTGAAGCGAGCTGAGTCGTGCTGGTTTTTGGTAGTCGAAACGCGAGCCGTGTCGGGCTGAAGTGAGCTGAAGTGAGCTGAAAAAGGGTAGTGGAAAAGGGCCATTAGTTTTCATCTGTGAAAATAGCCTTGCCAGCTGAGCACTGCATTACTTGTCTAGATTGCCTTCAAAGTATAATTTTAAAAAGAGAACTGAACAGAAAGCAGGAACAAGTAAAGCCAACCGCACAACTTCCCGATTCGCTTACGATTTTGTCGGGCCAATTAAATTGCTTGTGAATTGTAAATGTGTGCGGGCTATGAAACCTCGTAGCCGGTTTCATTGGTTCTCGGTTCAGATCAAACTGGTCTTGATATTTTCGGACGCGATCTCCTCGTACGTAACACAATCGGTAGTGTGTGCGTTGTTACTACGATCTTATCGGTTACGATAATTTTAAACAGCCAATTGGAGCGCCAGGATTGATCACACGTGGACTGCAGACTGGGAAGCACAACTTGTGTCACTTTGGGAAGCGTCCACCTGTCTTTATGACATTAGTTCACCTGATTACAGCAAACGCGAAAAGAGGAACGAAGCTATGGCTGTAATCGTGTCAGCTTTGAAAATGCCTGGTAAAGTATTATAGCATTGTCAGTGGTACAGAAATTGCTTGTCCGGAATCCTGGAACAAGTTGAATTTTAAGAACAACTGAACAAATTCAAATCAATTCTTATTATTGATTTGTCTAGTTGGGATTATTATCCCTTTTTGATTCTAATATTCAAAATGTAATACTTCTCTCTCTTTTATATATATATATATATATATATATATATATACACACACACACACACACACACACACACACACACACGTATATACATATACACACACTACCGTTCAAAAGTTTGGGGTCACTTTGAAATTTCCTTATTTTTGAAAGAAAAGCACTGTTCTTTTCGATGAAGATCACTTAAACTAATCAGAAATACACTCTATACATTGCTAATGTGGTAAATGACTATTCTAGCTAAATTCTACTAAATGTCTGTTTTTTGGTGCAATATCTACATACGTCTATAGAGATCTTGCAGTCACCTGACCGGAAAGTACACAGCCGCCATTTTGTCGGTAAAAAACACCGCTGAATACTGCTGCACTCGTGTACAAAATGGATAAATTTCAACCGACGGACTACACGGCTCATTTTTCTAATGAACAGATAATTAGATATATGTCTAAAATAAACGACCTACGGATTAGTGACCCTTATGGCTTACCGGACGGAGTTTTCACGACCGTGTCAGTGGATATGGAACTCTTCTTCCCTGAAAGACAGAAATATACTGACTAGTGGCAATTGAGCACGAGGAATTTATGATTTGATACTTATGAAGTTATCCATCTCTACATGTGACCCCTAAAAGTATAAAATTATTATTCATCTAGAGACTACATTGATTGTCACACCACTAAAGACCCAATCCCCCCCGCCGCAACCCTTTTCTCAGGTTCCCACTTCCCGGAATTTATTAGAGCAAGTCATAAACTTATGTTGCAAATAACCACATGGATATACTGGAATACCGGTAAATACATGGCGAACCTGAGATGAAATGGTCACTGCACAGGTGCCAGTGATTGTTCCTTCCAGTCGGTACCCATGCCTTGTTCTTGTTGTTTGGATCGGCCTGGCTGATAGCAGCAATCCATTTTGCACGCCTGTCAGGGTCCCGTGGCAGCCTATGAAACTTTCTTCCCGGTTTCTGACCTCTCCTGTTGTGGCATTTATATGCCATACAACTCTCCGGCATTGTGGCACGGTAATATTTGAAGATTTGGGCGAGAAAAAAAAACAACAAAGTCAGTGTTGGAAAGACGGCGGAAATATGGCGTTTGACCGACAAAATGGCGACTGCTTACAATCTGGAGTGGATGTGACGTCACGTGCAAGATCTCTCACTCCAGTGTTCTAATGGTACAATGTGTTTGCTCATTGCCTCAGAAGGCTAATGGATGATTAGAAAACTCTTGTACAATCATGTTAGCACAGCTGAAAACAGTTGAGCTCTTTAGAGAAGCTATAAAACTGACCTTCCTTTGAGCAGATTGAGTTTCTGGAGCATCACATTTGTGGGGTCGATTAAATGCTCAAAATGGCCAGAAAAATGTCTCGACTATATTTTCTATTCATTTTACAACTTATGGTGGGAAATAAAAGTGTGACTTTTCATGGAAAACACAAAATTGTCTGGGTGACCCCAAACTTTTGAACGGTAGTGTATATATACACACACAGTACCAGTCAAAAGTTTGGAAACACCTTCAAATTCGATGTTTTTATTTATTTTATTTTCCCTACATTGTAGAACAATACTGAACTCATCAAAACTATGAAATAACATATGGAATGATATGGTAAACAAAAAAAAAGTGTTAAAAAAACCCAATATTTCATCTTTACCTTGATAACAGCTTTGCACACTATTGGCATTATCTGAACCGGCTTCATGAGGTAGTCACCTGGAATGCGTCTCAATTAACAGGTGTGTCTTGTCAAAAATGGAATTTCTTGCTTTCTTAATGCATTTGACGCCATCAACCAGTAAAGAGTAAATAATAAAAATACAGTAAATAGCCCTGTTCGACAACTGTAGTATATACATATATTATGTCAAGAACCACTCAACTAAGTAAAGAGAAATAACAGTCATTACTTTAAGACACGAAGTGTCTTTTAGTTAATTAAAATAAAGAAAAAACATCGAATTTGAAGTTGTTGTGTGTGTGTGTGTGTATATATCGGGAAGGTGTGCGCTGGGCTTAAGATCTTGCAAGCACGATGTGCTGAAATTAAACACTGAAATGTCGATGTAATTTTGAAGTATAAAATGTACATCTGCTTAAAAATATTGCACAAAACGTGGACCCTCAGTCAGTTATGTAATGCTTGTAACATCATTTTCTTACACATGTAAGGGTTTAAAAGAAACAAAATTAGTTGCAAAATGTGGGCTGGCCTAGGGAAAGTCCTGAAGTGAACCCATTAATGCCGCTTTTCCACTACCAACGCGGCTGAGTCGAGCTGAGCGGGGCTGTTGGAGTTGCATTTCGACTACAACCGCGCTGAACCGTGCTGGCTGGAAGTGGGTGGACACATTGGGTGGAGTTAGCGAAAGTGGGTGGACGTCACATGATGTCGTTAGGCGGCGCAAACAGTGACATCAGTGATCTTTTAAGCGGTAGTCTCACGACCCGGATAGTAAACAATAAACATGGAGGACATGGAGTCGTTAGTGTTGCTGGTCTTGGTGCTGTGGCTTGTTGTCACCGACAACGCGGACAGATACTGGCAAGAGCGTATAGATGAGGCGAAGCGCATAAGGCTTCAGAAATTCTCGTAATCCGTAATTCTCCTTCTTCCGGGTTTGCGGTGTTTACAGATCCCAGCGTGCTCGCGGGGCGTGTGGGCGTGTAAGGACACTCCTCCTCCTCACCAATCAGTGCACAGGGGAGTGTCTCCTCACGCCCCTAGCCTCACTCAGCTCGGTTTGGCTCGCTTCAGCCCCACTCCAAAACCGTGCAAGTTTTGGGGGCTGAGCAGGGCTGAAGCGAGCGGAGTCGTGCTGTTCTTCGGTAGTCGAAACGCGAGCCGTGTCGGGCTGAAGTGAGCTGAAGCGAGCTGAAGTGAGCTGAAAAAGGGTAGTGGAAAAGGGCCATAAGATGTGGTCTCAGAACCTTAAACAGACAGTTCATGCTCAAAAGCTCTCCAGTGGCTGAATTGAAGCAATTGTGCAAAGAAGAGTGGGGCAAAAAGTCTCCTCAGCAACGTGAAAGACTTTTGTTTGATTGTAGTTGTTGCCGCTAAAAGTGGCACAATCGGTTATTAATTTTAAGGAGCGATTGCATTTTCATATGGATTTTTCCTCCAATAAATGAAATGATCATTTAAAAACTTTCATTTCCTCGTGCTTCTCTTTCTTATTAGAGTTTGTATGCAGATCTGACAATCTCGTATATCTAAATAATTTCGATATTTTTCTGCAAACAAGTATATAAAAAGGACAAAAAGGTATGATGTAAAATGACATCTGTTCTGATAATTAAGAAGCTTTTATTGTTAGAACAGGCATGGATATTATCACCATTAATATACCATACTAATATTTCAGATTGCCTAAGTTTATTGTTTGTGGCTTTTTGTTGTGTAGATGCAAAAGGAGCTGTGGAGGGACCGGGCACTGGTGAGACGTACGTCTGAATTGCCTCGGCACATGTACACCACAAAAGCCTTGGAGTCACACTATCGAGCTGAAGACATGATCACCAACCACCATGGCCATTAGCTACATCTGTCTCCTCTTCACCATCTCTAACAAACCAAGGTTGATCAGCACTCTCCCAACCCCAACTAAAAGTCGAGATTGCTCAGGTTTTTATTTGGGAGATGCAGGACCAGCATTTTAGTCTCACCTGTCTGTTTTTCTTTTTCACAACAAGTCTGTATGATGATCTTTAACCAGCCCCTGAAACCATGACAGACAGAGATGAGGGCTGCTGTAGAAACAATGTCAGGAGATGTTATTTAAATTTTGCTTTTGTATTTCTATTTTGGGGGCAGCACGGTGGTGTAGTGGTTAGCGCTGTCGCCTCACAGCAAGAAGGTCCTGGGTTCGAGCCCCGGGGCCGGCGAGGGCCTTTCTGTGTGGAGTTTGCATGTTCTCCCCGTGTCCGCGTGGGTTTCCTCCGGGTGCTCCGGTTTCCCCCACAGTCCAAAGACATGCAGGTTAGGTTAACTGGTGACTCTAAAATTGAGCGTAGGTGTGAATGTGAGTGTGAATGGTTGTCTGTGTCTATGTGTCAGCCCTGTGATGACCTGGCGACTTGTCCAGGGTGTACCCCGCCTTTCGCCCGTAGTCAGCTGGGATAGGCTCCAGCTTGCCTGCGACCCTGTAGAAGGATAAAGCGGCTAGAGATAATGTGATGTGATGTGTGATTTCTATTTTGGTTAAAGGGAACAACGTGGGCCTCGAGATGGTTGGTAAAGATAGTAGCATCTTGTCATCTTTTCCATCCATGGCATGTTTTGTTTTTCTTGGAAATCCAGGGACATTTGCCAAGTCCTTCAAGCTCTGTTACTTTTATCTGCATTGTCCTTCTTATTTGTGTCCATTTTCTTCCTTGCATTGTGAGTGCATTATTGTGCCATAACAGACACTTAACACTCCCCCCTCCCCCCCAATATATCTATAAACCACACGCATTGGTATATTTATGGCTCAAACTGTGGTCGAACTTTTTCCCAAGTAGCAAAGTGTTTGTGAGACATTTCCATCAGGACATTTCACAATCAAAAGTCAACATAATTAACAGTTATTCCATAATATTGAGTCGTACATGAGCTGATAGCTAATGGGGCAAGTAGCACCAAGTTGGCTCGAAGCCATGTACGACAAGATTGAGTGGAATAAATGTTTTATTCTACCCACATTCACTGGATTTTGAGAAACAGAGCATTTTTTTCATTTTTTGGAAATTCGATAAATAAAAACTTTATACAAAACGTCCGACAAAATTGTTTTGGCTTAGAATGTAAACAAACCAGTGAAATGACAGTGGCAATTTGTGAAAAATGCGATCATAATTCTTGAAAAATAAAAAAAATGTTCTTACCATCAGATACTTTTATTCCATATTTTATTGTGGTTTTTTTTTTTGTAATTTTTGGGGTTTTGTTTTCGAGTAGTTTATATTTTGTCCTTGGTTGTTTCAGCAACACGCGCCGCCATTTTGTTTTTCTCTACTCACAGTATATGAGCTGACAGCCTAGTAGTAGAGTAGCCAATCAGAGGACGCAATTACTCATATCCAGTGAATGTGGATAGAATAATATCTTACACCAGACTGTGATGTGTGGACGAATACTTTCATTTCGACTCCCGTCTATTTGTAGTGTCATTTAGTTGCTATTGTTTGTCTCGTCATTGTTTTGTCTTATCTGTAATCCACCAGAGAAGTAGTGATGTGGCTTGTTTTCATGTTCGTGGTATAACAGTGCTGCTTTTCTTTACATTGTGATAGATTACATTTTGAAGATATTGCAACTCTTAGCCATCACAGGATGCCAGGGCTTGTTATTGGTTATTCATACAGATAAATGTTGAGAGGGCGGTACGGTGGTGTAGTGGTTAGCGCTGTCGCCTCACAGCAAGAAGGTCCGGGTTCGAGCCCCGTGGCCGGCGAGGGCCTTTCTGTGTGGAGTTTGCATGTTCTCCCCATGTCCGCGTGGGTTTCCTCCGGGTGCTCCGGTTTCCCCCACAGTCCAAAGACATGCAGGTTAGGTTAACTGGTGACTCTAAATTGACCGTAGGTGTGAATGTGAATGGTTGTCTGTGTGTCAGCCCTGTGATGACCTGGCGACTTGTCCAGGGTGTACCCCGCCTTTCGCCCGTAGTCAGCTGGGATAGGCTCCAGCTTGCCTGCGACCCTGTAGAACAGGATAAAGCGGCTAGAGATGATGAGATGAGAAGAGATAAATGTTGAGAGGCAAATTTGGGACATGGACCCAAAAGAGTGCATTAACTGATTTTTCAAAGGCATTTTTTTTTTTTGAAAGAGCAACAGCATTATCCAAAACAAGTGCTTTCTGAAGGCTGCTTCTAAACGTTATATCAATAGGGCATGCATATAGACCTATAAAGTACATTTGCTCTGTATTTCACTGTACAGAACAGCCATACTTGTTATTTTCAAACACACACACTTATCCACCCTCTTTTTCATCAACATCCAAGTGCCTTTATGACTGGAATGTAGGAGACGTGTGATTTTTTTTTTATAGATCTGATGAAACGCAGTGCTGACTGAGTGACCCGTTGTTCTGAAAGTGACCCGCTTGGACGAATACATTCTTCTGCAAATAGTAATAAACACCCAAGCACTGTTCATAGAGGAACATACCGTACCGGTATGAGGTCGACATATTGATTGTTACTCATTTTGATCTTTTTTGAGAAGCAAATGAATTTCTGTTATTTTGTTGATTTTATTTAACTACCTATGACTTCCTGAAAACTTGAACACTTTTAATTATTGTGTGATGTGTGAATGTGATCACAGCATGCTTATAAATATGTATTATTGGGGTGGTCTTTACATTTTCTAATTGTCTTTGTGTATCACTATTTGGACCTTAGTGTTATTTTTCTTGATTGCTTTAATATTTCTATTGATATATGTTTGAATACTGTAGAAAATATATAAAACCAAATCCTAAAACACAACCAGTTTTCAGCTAAAGACTGAAAATGTCTGTTTAATTTTGTGTTATTGTAGTGGTGTACTGCGTGTTACTCTTTGTGTGACACAGACTTTGACGTATAAATGTATTTTAATTTTATTAATCTCTTCTGTTCTATTTACTGTACTATTATAAATATCGTAGATAATCAGAATATTTATTTTAACATGATACGTGTCCTTTAATATATTATCTATACTATACTACTTCAGTTAATACTGTACATATGTTTTCCTTTTATTTTTCTGTGTATATTTAAATTAATTTGCTTAAAAATAGTCTTCTGTACTAAAAAAAAATATATACCAACTGCTGAACTTTGGAATGTGTGTGTGTGGGGGGGAACCCTACACACACACACACACACACACACAATTTTCAGTATTGAATAATTGAAAAATGTTCCATCAGTTATAATCTCTGAAGGTTTTATTGGGCCATTCCTACACTGATACTGGTGATGAAGATTATTTGAGTGTTATAAAGTGTTACCTAATTTAAGTAGAGTATATCTATATATAATGAATAAAGAGATTATCCGAGTTACTGTGTGTATATATGTGCAAAGCCATTATGGTGGAGTCAAGATGATGACTACATTTCCATCAAATTAATTAAATAAAGAAATTTAAAAACCCCAACGTTCCATGTATTTTACCGCAAAACATTAATAATTTTAAAGGCTGATATTGGATGTTATCTATTTTTTTTTTAGAGACGTGCTTGCCGTTGATCCATATACCACACAACCATAATCTAATACTGATCTAATTAATCCAGTGTAAATGGCTTTCAGAGCAGATCTATCTGCCCCCATTTACTACCCACCAAACATCTCATTACAGTTAGTATTTTCTTACATTTGTCCACTATTTTCTGAATATGTATAACCATGTTATTCTTTCATAAAATATTAGTGTTTCAATCTCTCCAATTCCTGATTTATATATATAAATAAATAATCATCTCTAGCCGCTTTATCCCGTTCTACAGGGTCGCAGGCAAGCTGGAGCCTATCCCAGCTGACTACGGGCGAGAGGCGGGGTACACCCTGGACAAGTCGCCAGGTCATCACAGGGCTGACACATAGACACAGACAACCATTCACACTCACATTCACACCTACGGTCAATTTAGAGTCACCAGTTAACCTAACCTGCATGTCTTTGGACTGGGGGGGAAACCGGAGCACCCGGAGGAAACCCACGCGGACACGAGGAGAACATGCAAACTCCGCACAGAAAGGCCCTCGGCGGCCACGGGGCTTGAACCTCGACCTTCTTGCTGTGAGGCGACAGCGCTAACCACTACACCACCGTGCCGCCATATACACTTGTGTTCAAAATAATAGCAGTCCAACACGACTAACCAGATCAGTCACTGCTTTTGGTAGAAATTATATTACTACATGGCAAATAATTTACCAGTAGGTGTAGTAGAGTCATAGAAAACCAACAGACCCAACATTCATGATATGCATGCTCCTGAGTCTGTGTAATCGAATAATTAAGTGAAAGGGACGTGTTCAAAATAATAGCAGTGTGGAGTTTAATTAGTGAGATCATTCATTCTGTGAAAAAACAGATGTCAGTCAGGTGGCCCTAATTTAAGGATGAAGCCAGCACATGTTGTACGTCCATTTCTCTCTGAAAACCTGAGAAACATGGGTCGTTCCAGACATTGTTCAGAAGAACAGCGTGCTTTGATTAAAACGTTGATTGGAGAGGTAAAACGTATACTGTAAAGAAGTGCAGAAAATGATGGGCTGCTCAGCTAAAATGATCTCCAGTGCTTTAAAATGGACAGCAAAGCCAGAGAGACGTGGAAGAAAACAGAAGACTACCATTCGAATGGATCGAAGAATAGCCAGAATGGCAAAGACTCAGCCAATGATCAGCTCCAGGGTGATCAAAGACGGTCTGAAGTTACCTGTGAGTACTGTAACAATTAGAAGATGCCTGTGTGAAGTTAATCTATCGGCAAGAAGCCCCCGCAAAGTTCCACTGTTAAAAAAAAAAAGACGTGCTGAAGAGGATACGGTTTGCCAAAGAACACATCGACTGGCCTAAAGAGAAATGGAAAAACATTTTGTGGACTGATGAAAGTAAAATTGTTCTTTTTGGGTCCAAGGGCCGCAGACAGTTTTTCAGACGACCCCCAAACACTGAATTCAAGCCACAGTACACTCTGAAGACAGTGAAGCATGGTGGTGCAAGCATCATGATATGGGAATGTTTCTCTTACTGTGGTGTTGGGCCCATTTATTGCATACCAGGGATCATGGATCAGTTTGCATATATCAAAATACTTGAGGAGGTCATGTTGCCTTATGCTGAAGAGGAAATGCCCTTGAAATGGGTGTTTCAACAAGACAACGACCCCAAACACACCAGTAAGCGAGCAGCATCAGGGTTCAAGACCAACAAAATGAAAGTTATGGAGTGGCCAGCCCAATCCCCGGACCTTAATCTGATAGAAAACTTGTGGGGTGACATCAAAAATGCTGTTTCTGAGGCAAAACCAAGAAATGCAAGGCAAGGCAAGTTTATTTATATAGCACATTTCATACACAATGGCAGTTCAATGTGCTTTACAGAAGTAAAAACAAAAACAGTAAACAATAGAGAAATAAAATTACATAAAATAATTTTATTTTTATTCTAAAACAATTAATTAAAAGAATTAAAAGAAAATAATAAGAATTAAACAATAGTAGAAATAAAATAATAAAATGAAGTACTAGTTCAAATAGGAGGAGAAAAAAGAAAACAGCAGAATAGAATAAAGAATAAAATAGAATAAAATTAAAGTAAATATAAAACATGCAGAGAAAGTAAAGATTATAAAAAATGTAAAGAAGACAATATTAATTATTTAACAGAAAGCATCTGAAAACAGCTTGGTCTTTAACCTAGATGTGAAGCTGCCAACAGCAGGAGCATTTTTAATGTCCTCTGGCAGTTGGTTCCATAGCTGTACTGCACAGTAGCTAAAAGCTGCTTCACCATACTTAGTTTTAACAACTGGTTTTAATAGTAAATTTTTCTGTTTTGATCTGGTAGATCTGATTGGGTTAGGTCGCTGCAACATATCAGAGAGGTAATTGGGCCCTGTACCATTTAGAGATTTGTACACCCAGCAGCAATGCTTTAAAGTCAATTCTGTAGCTTACTGGAAGCCAGTGAAGGGACCTTAGAATTGGAGTAATGTGCTCTGTTCTTTTTGTTCGTGTGAGAACCCTCGCCGCTGCATTCTGAACCAGCTGAAGTCATTTGATGGTCTTTTTTGGCAGGCCTGTGAAAAGGCCATTGCAGTAATCAACCCTACTAGAGATGAAGGCATGTATCAGTTTTTCCAGATCATTTTTTGACACAAGTCCTCTTAGTTTGGAAATGTTTTTTAGGTGATAAAATGCCGTTTTAGTGATTGCTTTCATGTGACTGTCAAAGTTTAGCTCGCTGTCAATGAAAACACCAAGATTTTTAACCATTTCTTTAGTTTTAATCCCTTTTGTGTCAAGAATAGTGGTAATCCTGAGTCTTTCATCTTTTTTTCCCAAATAGAATTACTTCTGTTTTATCTGTGTTCAGCTGAAGAAAATTTTGTGACATCCAGCTATTGATTTGATCGATACACTGGTAGAGACATTCAAGGGGGGCATAATCATTAGGTGATAGAGCAAAATAAATTTGGGTGTCATCTGCATAGCAGTGATACAAAATTGAATTTTTATTGATAGTTTGCCCAAGTGGGAGCATATAAAGGTTGAAAAGTAATGGTCCAAGAATCGACCCCTGGGGGACACCACAGGTCAAGGACATTGACGTTGAGGAACAATTTCCCAGGGTAACAAAGAAGCTTCTAAGTATGAATTTAACCAATTGATAACTTTACCAGTCAATCCAACCCAGTGTTCAAGTCGATATAGCAGTATGTTGTGATCAACAGTATCAAAAGCTGCACTGAGGTCCAGTAATACCAGGACCGATGTTTTGCCTGCATCAGTATTAAGACGCATGTCATTTATAACTTTAATCAGCGCTGTTTCAGTGCTATGATTGGCACGAAATCCTGACTGAAAATTATCAAAACGGCTGTTTGATATCAAGAAGGCAGTTAATTGATTGAAGACAATTTTTCCAAGGATTTTCCCGATGAATGGTAAATTTGATATTGGCCTGTAGTTATTTAATACTGAAGGATCCAGATTATTTTTTTTAAGAAGGGGCTTTACAACGGCTTTTTTTAGGGACACAGGAACAACACCAGTCTCCAGGGATGTATTTATAATTTGAAGCACATCTGTAATTATAAGATGAAGAACAGACTTAAAAAAAAGTTGGTGGGCAGAATGTCCAATTCAGATGTTGAGGAACTGAGATTTTGTACAGTTTTTTCAAGAGTCTCATAATCAATTAAACAAAATTCTGACATTGGGTTGAAGTTATCTATCTGTGTCATTGGTGATTGCAGTTTTCAATTTTTTGCAACTGAGATATATTATGAGGAATATTCTGCCGTATTTTATCAATTTTACCTTTGAAAAAGGATGCAAACTCATTGCATTTATTAACTGAGAGAAGTTCAGGTGCTAATTGTGGTGGGGGATTAGTTAGCTTCTCTACTGTTGAAAATAGCACACGGGCATTGTTCATATTCCTGCTGATGATGTTGGAGAAGAAAGACTGTCTTGCTTTATGAATTTCATAATTATAATTACAAAGCATCTCTTTATGGATTTGATAATGGATGTGAAGTTTAGATTTGCGCCATTTTCTTTCAGTCTTTCTACATTCTCTCTTTAGCAGTTTAACAGCCGGGTACTGCTTCCATGGTGCTTTCTGCTTATCATTGACTCTTTTGATTTTGAATGGAGCAATATCATCCATAATTTGGGTCATATTTAAATTAAAAAATTCCAGTAAATCATCTACAGAGTCTGACATTTTGGTTGAGTTCTGAGAGAGAGCTTGCTCAAAGAGAGCACATGTGTTGTCTTTTATGACTCTCCTACCTATAGTCGTTGAGCTATTCTGAATGTGAGGAGACATAGAAACATCAAAGAAAACACAGAAATGATCGGATAAGGCCAGGTCAACAACAGTATTAGAAACAGTAAGACCCTTTGTGATGACAAGGTCAAGAGTATGACCACGAGAGTGGGTCGGCCCCTGTACATGTTGTACTAGGTTGAAGTTGTCAATAATTGCAAGTAGTTCTTTGGCATAAATGTTATTAGTATTATCTACATGCAAGTTAAAATCCCCAGATATAATAAGACAATCAAACTCTAAGCAAATGACTGATAACAGTTCACCAAACTCTTCAAGAAAGACTTTGGCTGAATGTCTCGGAGGCCTATAAATAGTTAATAATAATAATAATAATAATAATAATAATAATGTTAGGAGAGCACATAACAAGTGCACATAAGTGTTCAAAGGACGTAAAATCACCAAGTGAGGATTGTTTACATTGAAAAGAGACTTTGAATATATTTGCGATCCCTCCACCTTTCCCTTGTCGGGTAACATTCAAAAAATTAAAATTTGGGGGAGCTGCTTCAATAAGGGTGGTAGCACTATTTGCTTGATCCAGCCAGGTTTCAGTTAGAAGCAAAAAAATCAAGATTGTGTTTGCAAATAAGATCATTAATTAAAAATGATTTGTTTAAAAGTGATCTAACGTTCAGAAGAGCTAGCTTTACAGAAAGTCTAGAAGTAATATCTGCTTGTGCACTCTGATGCTGTTTTAAAACAGGAAGGAGATTAGATTGGTTTACCCCCAGGGTTAAATGTGCTCTATGTTTTCTGTTTCTTATCAACACAGGAATAGAGAATGGCATAGGCACATTGGGTCCCAGCTGGTTTTCAACACTAGACCCATTTGCAGGGACCCAGAGTACATCAAACAAGACTTTCTAAATGTTCCATTTGGTTTGAGGGTGAAAGGATTGGAGATGACATGCATCTTTTGGATGGTGAAAAAGATTTGTAGCCAGTTGAAAGTCCTGGGCGAACACAATTTTGATGAACTGGGTACACTGCTTGTCGTGACAGATGCAGAGGAATTGTGGAATGTTGTCAAATCATCCTGGGCTGGAATACCTGTTCACAGGTGCCAGAAGTTCTCAGAAACCGTGGTTATACAACTAAATATTAGTTTAGTGATTCACAGGAATACTAAATCCTTAAGATTTTTTCAGTTTATACAGTAAATATTTGGAGTTTGTAATGAAAAATGCAGACACTGCTATTTTTTTTTGAACAGCCCAATGTTCATTTTTCTTCATTTTCTGTAAAGCAATTAAAATATTCATACATTTTTCTTCATGTTTTGATGTAGAATATAATGTGCAGTGTTCCCAATGCATGGAAATAAAAACTATTATAAGGATTTTGAGCTTTACTCACGTTTTTAAACACACTGCTATTATTTTGAACACAACTGTATATATATGGTCATGGGTGTCAAAGGTTCATTGATTTGAATGGGGCACGAAGGCTTGCCCACATGGTCTAATCCCACAGAAGAGCTACTGTAGCACAAACTGCTGAAAAAGTTAAAGTTAATGCGGACACCTTTCTGTTTTAGCCAGCATTAACTTTTTAAGCAGTTTGTACTATGGGCCATATGGGTTAGCCTTTGACACCCATGACCCTGTCACTGGTTCACCGGTTGTCCTTCCTTGGACCACTTTTGGTAGGTACTAACCACTGCATACTGGGAACACCCCACAAGATGTGCCATTTTGGAGATGCTCAGACCCAGTCACTTAGCCATCATAATTTGGCCCTTGTCAAAGTCGCTCAGATCCTTACGCTTGCCCATTTTTCCTGCTTGCAACACGTCAATTTCAAGAAGTGACTGTTCTCTTGCTGCCTAATATATCCCACCCACTGACAGGTGCCATTGTAATGAGATAATCAACCACTTCACCTATCAGTGGTCATAATGTTATGGCTGATCGGCGCAGTAATAAACCTTTATTACTCCTGAAGGAAATTCAGTTATGTCCAGATGTACACAGATGCATCAAAGAGTTTGGCCAATAAAGTAGGAATAGCATACATTATTCCTGAGTTTCATATCAAAGTAAGCAAAAGAGTGAACAATGAAATGTCAGTTTTCACAAGAGAAATGCTCGCAATACTGTTAGCAATACAGTGGATAGAGGACACAAGGCCACCGAGAGCAATAATCTGTTCAGATTCAAGTTCAGTATTATCCAGTTTACAGCTCAGCCATTGAGACAGCAGAGCAGATATCATGATGGAGACGCAGCAAACACTACAGGGTTCAGAGGATGGGGCTGGCAGTAGTATTCTTATGGGTACGATCACATGTTGGGATCACAGGGAATGAAATGGCTGATAAGGAAACCACAAATAAAAACAGTACTGAGTTTGCAGTAAACTATAAGCAAAAGAGAAATTAAAGAGCATCATCAAACAAAGAATGAGGGAGAGAGGAAGGGGAGATGGTTTTATAAAATTCAAAGGAAAGTGGGAGAAAGTAGATATACAGTTGTGTTCAAAATAATAGCAGTGTGTTTAAAAACGTGAGTAAAGCTCAAAATCCTTATAATAGTTTTTATTTCCATGCATTGGGAACACTGCACATTATATTCTACATCAAAACATGAAGAAAAATGTATGAATATTTTAATTACTTTACAGAAAATGAAGAAAAATGAACATTGGGCTGTTCAAAAAAATAGCAGTGTCTGCATTTTTCATTACAAACTCCAAATATTTACTGTATGAACTGAAAAAATCTGAAGGATTTAGTATTCCTGTGAATCACTAAACTAATATTTAGTTGTATAACCACGGTTTCTGAGAACTTCTGGCACCTGTGAACAGGTATTCCAGCCCAGGATGATTTGACAACATTCCACAATTCCTCTGCATTTCTTGGTTTTGCCTCAGAAACAGCATTTTTGATGTCACCCCACAAGTTTTCTATCGGATTAAGGTCCGGTGATTGGGCTGGCCACTCCATAACTTTCATTTTGTTGGTCTTGAACCCTGATGCTGCTCGCTTACTGGTGTGTTTGGGGTCGTTGTCTTGTTGAAACACCCATTTCAAGGGCATTTCCTCTTCAGCATAAGGCAACATGACCTCCTCAAGTATTTTGATATATGCAAACTGATCCATGATCCCTGGTATGCGATAAATGGGCCCAACACCACAGTAAGAGAAACATTCCCATATCATGATGCTTGCACCACCATGCTTCACTGTCTTCAGAGTGTACCGTGGCTTGAATTCAGTGTTTGGGGGTCGTCTGAAAAACTGTCTGCGGCTCTTGGACCCAAAAAGAACAATTTTACTTTCATCAGTCCACAAAATGTTTTTCCATTTCTCTTTAGGCCAGTCGATGTGTTCTTTGGCAAACTGTATCCTCTTCAGCACGTCTTTTTTTTTTTTTAACAGTGGAACTTTGCGGGGGCTTCTTGCTGATAGATTAGCTTCACACAGGCATCTTCTAATTGTCACAGTACTCACAGGTAACTTCAGACCGTCTTTGATCACCCTGGAGCTGATCATTGGCTGAGTCTTTGCCATTCTGGCTATTCTTCGATCCATTCGAATGGTAGTCTTCTGTTTTCTTCCACGTCTCTCTGGCTTTGCTGTCCATTTTAAAGCACTGGAGATCATTTTAGCCGAGCAGCCCATCATTTTCTGCACTTCTTTACAGTATACGTTTTACCTCTCCAATCAACGTTTTAATCAAAGCACGCTGTTCTTCTGAACAATGTCTGGAACGACCCATGTTTCTCAGGTTTTCAGAGAGAAATGGATGTACAACATGTGCTGGCTTCATCCTTAAATTAGGGCCACCTGATTGACATCTGTTTTTTCACAGAATGAATGATCTCACTAATTAAACTCCACACTGCTATTATTTTGAACACGTCCCTTTCACTTAATTATTCGATTACACAGACTCAGGAGCATGCATATCATGAATGTTGGGTCTGTTGGTTTTCTATGACTCTACTACACCTACTGGTAAATTATTTGCCATGTAGTAATATAATTTCCACCAAAAACAGTGATTGATCTGGTTAGTCATGTTGGACTGCTATTATTTTGAACACAAGTGTATACACTACTGTTCAAAAGTTTGGGGTCACTTTGAAATTTCCTTATTTTTGAAAGAAAAGCACTGTTCTTTTCAATGAAGATCACTTTAAACTAATCAGAAATCCACTCTATACATTGCTAATGTGGTAAATGACTATTCTAGCTGCAAATGTCTGGTTTTCGGTGCAATATCTCCATAGGTGTATAGAGGCCCATTTCCAGCAACTCTCACTCCAGTGTTCTAATGGTACAATGTGTTTGCTCATTGCCTCAGAAGGCTAATGGATGATTAGAAAACCCTTGTACAATCATGTTAGCACAGCTGAAAACAGTTGAGCTCTTTAGAGAAGCTATAAAACTGACCTTCCTTTGAGCAGATTGAGTTTCTGGAGCATCACATTTGTGGGGTCGATTAAATGCTCAGAATGGCCAGAAAAATGTCTCGACTATATTTTCTATTCATTTTACAACTTATGGTGGTATAGTCCGGGAGCCAAAGGCCCAAATTTGGCTGAACCTGGCTTCGTCGGTTAAAGTTTTTTTTTTTTGCTGTTTGTTGTTGTCCAAGGTCTACTCATTAAGATAAGAGAGGGTGCCCGGTGATATCCCTTGGGCAATTCCGGATATTGGCCCTTTATTGTTGGATGTGCTGCAGTCATAGCCTAAATTCTGACATTTTGACATTCTTCACTTTATGTTCACCAAAGTCTATATATCATTACTTATTTTTGTGTTTGTTAACATAATAGGATGAGTTTAAGGCCTGAGGGTGGGGTTCCAGACATGGTTGGGGGTGTGGCCATGCAATTGGGGGCGGGGCTTATACCAAAAAGCCCTTTATTACTCTATTACTTTGGTTGTTAATGCGAGCCTTAAATTATTAGGCATACACTCCATTGTCATCCTTGTGTTTACTTCTGCAGGGGCATATGAGGGACACAATTAGCTAATTCAAGCCAACTTGTGTAGCTATCTTGCTAACTCTGTCAATCACACTGCCCCCAAAAGATCACAGCACGCATAAGCTAAGCAGAGAAACTATTTGACTGTAATCATGAAAGAGCAGTGACATGTACTCACTGCTCACCAGTGAACTAGACCCATAGTTTCACAACACTGGCTAGCACACCCAACTCTCACCTAGTAAATGCTAGTCACTGATTTTTTTAAGCTAATACATTAAGCTAATAGATTGCTTATTTTAACGATATTGACTGTTGAAATAGTAATGTCCCTGGTTCCCTAGTAAAACTCAGGGCATTGTCCCCGATTATCATCTCAAAAGTCTGTTAACCTTACCCTCACCCCCACTCCAAACCACACTGCTTGTGGACTGAGGCTACGTTTACATTACGTCGAATCAGCGGATCATCAGATTAACGTTCTTAAAACGATTCGCGTTGACACTAAAACTGTTAGCCGTGCACACAGCAACACCAATACGCGGATACGCTCGGCTCCGCAGGCATCCTGCGCTCCAAATCACTCCGCCCTGAACAGCGAGTGCCCTCTGGAGGGTGCGCACTCCGGCCCTGCGCAGCTCACAGAGCGCGCGAGTGAAGTGCACAAGCCACGATTCGGGACTGAGCCGCTGTGTGTGAGATCCCAGCGCATATCACTTATTACTTGCAAGTGGAAGGATGGCAAGCCTAAAGACAATCATAACTACACAATGGGCAGTATTTGCATCAGTATTTGCAGTATTTTCATACTTTTATACTCTTTAATGAAAGGTGATACAAGGCGGAAGTCTGCGCCGTTTTTCAGCAGTCGCGTCACATGACCAACGCCAGCGAATCAGGAAGGTGGATGTCACAGTGACGTTGTCCAATGAGACGCCAGCTAGAGCTCAGCACAGCGTATTCGCGTATTCTCAATGTTTACACAGCACCGGAGCTGATACGATCTAGATTGAATACGTGGACGCTGGCGGATTCCCGTTTCCCCGCTTTTTCAGGGGGGTTAATGTAAACGGACAGTGCGTCCGCGAAGAAAACGAGACAGATACGGTCTAGTGTAAACGTAGCCTGAGAGTCATGTGCACTAGCCAGTCCACTGACTAGCACGACTTTTAAAACGTTGGGCAGTAAGGTTTCCTTAAGCTAATACATTAAGCTAATAGATTGCTTATTTTTACGATATTGACTGTTGAAATAGTAATGTTCCTGGTTCCCTAGTAAAATTCAGGGCATTGTCCCCGATTCACCCCCACTCCAAACCACACTGCTCTTCCACTGACTAGCACGACTTTTAAAACGTTGGGGAGTAAGGTTTACTTAACATTCTCCTCTGTACTAGCTGGCATCCAGTACATAAGCATATTTTTACAGACACTAAGCAATGGCAAAGGGTTTAGAGGGGTTTTTTTTCATCTGAACTCTTAGTTCTTTCCTTAAATAGTTTTTGTGTTTTGTGTGTATGTTTGCATACTGTATGTAATTATTTTACATAATTATTGCTCATTAGTGTGTGTGCATGTGTGTGTGCGTGTGCGTGCATGCATGCACGTACATGCTTTATGTACTGTAGTTCTTGTATCAAAATTGTTAATTTTGCAAATTTATGAAAGGGTCAATTACACGTTTGACTAATTTGAATGACAGTAAAGCGTGAATACTGTACAGCCAATTTGGTTAATTGAAAATCAGTATCTTTTGCTATTCTTGTGTGTGTGTGCGCATGCTGTATATGCCATTTTGCATGCTTGATATATTGCATACTGTAGTTTTACATAGTGGATCACTGGTGTGAGTGTATATGCATGCTGTATATAGTTCTATTGCATGCTGTATATAGTTCTTTTACATAGTGGATCACTGGTGTGAATGTATATGCATGCTGTATATAGTTCTATTTCATGCTGTATATACAGTAGTTCTTTTACATAGTGGATCACTGGTGTGAGTGTATGCATGCTGTATATAGTTCTATTGCATGCTGTAGTTCTTTTACATAGTGGATCACTGGTGTGAGTGTATACATGCTGTATATAGTTCGTTTACATAGTGGATCATTGGTGTGAGTGTATGCATGCTGTATATAGTTCTATTGCATGCTGTAGTTCTTTTACATAGTGGATCACTGGTGTGTGTATACATGCTGTATATAGTTCGTTTACATAGTGGATCACTGGTGTGAGTGTATGCATGCTGTATATAGTTCTATTGCATGCTGTAGTTCTTTTACATAGTGGATCACTGGTGTGAGTGTATACATGCTGTATATAGTTCGTTTACATAGTGGATCATTGGTGTGAGTGTATGCATGCTGTATATAGTTCTTTTACATAGTTATTGGTCATTAGTGTGTGTGTGTGCATGCTGTATATAGTTCTTTTGCATGCTGTATAGTTCTTACATAGATATTGATCATTATTTTGTATTAACTGTAGAGTTTATGTAATACTTGTATAAAAATCACTAATTTGGAAAAGTTATGAAAGGGTTAATTAATCCACATTTGATGTATTTGAATGACAAATATAGAGAAAAATGTGAATACCTATCAGATACAGCCAACTTGGTGCATTTAATATCAGTATTTACACTGATTTTTTTTTTTATTTTCTTCCATTATTTGGGCATATAGGGCATTAAAGGGTTAATATATTAAATTGCCCAAGGGATATCACCGGGCACCCTCTTAAATCTTGAAGAGCTACCTCAAATCTATAAGACAAAGCAAAAAAAAAAAACTTTAACCAAAAATTCCGGGTCCGACCCCATGGCTCCCGGACTAATAAATAAAAGTGTGACTTTTCATGGAAAACACAAAATTGTCTGGGTGACCCCAAACTTTTGAACGGTAGTGTATATTACACTGTCAGAAATATGGATCAGAAAGAAGGCAGTTCACCAGAAAACTCAGGAAAAGGAAAATACAAATTAATATAAAATATATCCTGCAAAGAAACTTGAGAGGAATGAGTCCACATGAATAACTAATTTGATTGTGTGTGTGTGTGTGTGTGTGTGTGTGTGTGTGTGTGTGTGTGTGTGTGTGTGTGGTTTAAAGGAATAATCCAGAGTGATGTGCTTTCTAGGTCTATTTTCGCATTATTGGGAGTGCACAGACAGAGTGTGTAGGGAAAGTCCGTAAAAGTTGAGTGCAGAGCCCATCCCGCTGGAAATGCACAATTTCGGAGCATTTTACGGAAACACAGTCTATTTTTCAGGTCGAAATTGAAAGGAAATTGCGTGCAAGCCGGTTGGAACAGACATATAAACATAGATGCCGCCTTCTGTGTAGACTCATACATCATCCTCGCCGCCATATTGGATGTGGCAAGTGGAGATTCTTCAACCGTCTTTGGTAAAAAAGAAAAAAAGAAGAAAGTATTATACAAATAAAAATACTTTCTGTAAAAGTAGCTGCTCAGACATCATGTATAAATAAAATGAGGGTTTCAAATAAGGACAAAATTCACTTTATTTTTCACTCAAAAAGAATCATGGGGTCAGACAGGTTCGTCAATGCACAGCAGATAGGTACTATTTTGTCCAAAGATGTTATTCCATTATCTTTTGAATGTACAGGAGATATGGGCACAGTATTGCTCAGTATTGTGTATTTCTGACGAACCATTCCAATAACCCTCTCAACATGGATTCTGGCTGACGCGAGCGCCCTTGTGCCCTCCACATCCAACGCGCTCATTTGAGACGTTCCCCGAGTAAACGCAGAAATGTTTACATTTGCAGAAGGCAATCCAGCAGCGTCACCTCCATCAAACCCTCTGTCTGCTAGGATCAGATCCCCTGGCAAAAGTTCATCCAGAAATCCGCAATGTTCTGTTATGTGTTTGTCGCTGCAGTGACCATCCCACCCCTGAGAAACGAAACAAACCGCGCCTTGTGGGGCAATACCTATCAGATATTTTGAAGAGTTGTGGCTTTTATTCTGCAAACAGGTTTTTCTCGGTGTTTCCACATCACTCGGTTTTTCCTGAAATATTTCAAAACAGTCAATTATACAGCAACATTTCTCAAAGTTTTGTTGAAATGAAACTGGCAGACTTTGCCGTAAATGTTTCCTATCTGGCCAGATCACCAGCGCCGGAACGAGGCGACAGAACATAACATCACACGTGTTACTAAATACTCTGGATGCAGTTTCCAAAGAAATGGAAAATAAGTAGGCTAAAAACTGTAAGTTTAAGTTCAGTCGAAGATGCATACATGTCAGCAGGAACTGCCGGAAAGGTGAAAACTTCCTGTTTAAATTTAAATAAGGCCGTATAAACTGGAACGTCGCCATCATAATCCCATATGTTGGAAGACCTGTAAATTGTTCCACTTTGTCATTGTCCTCTGAAAAAGACTCCTGACAAAGAGAGTATTTTTTCAGTTGTCCCTTCAAAGTACGATTTTCCTTCCTCAGGATTCTGCATTGGCGCTCAAAGGACAACGTTTCATTTTCATCTAAAGCTTCTGCACTTCCTTCATCTTCAAGATAATCCGTGGAGCATTCAGAAGGAGTGGTTACATCAGTGTTTCGAAGGCCAAGCACTGCACATTCTGCTGTAACTTGTTTTCTACTTCCACGTTTCCTTTTCTTCAGGTTTTGTCGCTTTTCAGACTTCTGCAATGCTTTTGCGTTTTTTTGTTTTGCAGACGACTGTGTGTGTGTGAAAACGCTCGGCACATAATCAGGTGACCGGGGGTTATCACTTTTCTTCCCTGTAAATCACAACAAAATATTAATTAGTTCATTTACAGGTTATTATTTTCATTAAACTGATTATTACAGTAGTTTCAAGCATGCTGGGAAAAATTAGATGCAAACAATGTAGAGCTATAAGTAGTAATATTTTCATTGTTTGCTAAAAGCATGAACAGCTCCGTTTCATTTACGCAGAGTCTATTTATGATCATGAATATACTTAATAGCAGTTATCCCTAATTTACACAATTGCAACTAATGATTGTTGGGCTTCAAGGAACATTATTTAAGCTTACTCAAACTTACCTTTCAGAATGGGATTTTAAGTAAAGGAGGAAAGGATTATGGATGGACCCAATAGCTAATATTAATAAATAAACTGATGTTTAATAACGTTTAATAGGCCTACAGCTTGTAGAGACTCAAAACTAGGCAAACCCCCATCATAGATTATTTTTACACCAAATACGAACCTGCTGACCCCCCTCACTGATCTAATATAGATGATGATGCATCTAATAATACCAGGAACAACATGCACTATAATATTTATCCTATTCATTTCCTTGCTCCTGTAACTTGCTTTTTTATAAATAACCTTTTAACTACACATCACTACAGATGCAGGCCAACACACCGGGGAAGCTTTACTATTTCGGCTAAAGTTCTGTTCATGTTACACCAACTTACAGACTTACTGAACGTGAACTTCAGTATCCTGGCGTAACCAGTCCTCGATAGCGTAACGCGTTCTGTCGAACTAATAATAAAATACTGACAACTTGTGTGTTTATATTTGGACACAATATAATAATGTTTACATGGGTCAACTGACCAAATTTCTGTAAACTCTGACTGTATTCGAAAGTGATATTGCCATCTATACACACGCTATCTTTAATGTAGTGAAGAAAACGGCATACAGACTTCTGGATAGTTACAAAATGACGCCATAGCGGAGGAGATTTTCTGAGAAATGGGATTTCCCCACATATTAGAGTTTTCTGTTCTGTTACACTATGACGTACATCTACACAGGAACAAGTAGTACCACCCAGATTTTTTTTTTTAAATACTGAATGTAGGCGACATTTTATGGTATTTTTTCATGTGATTAAGCCTATTTTTTTTTTTCCTTTTTTGGGGGGCGGGGGTTTAATATGAAGTGTGGATTCTTTTTCAATGTAATGAAGTTTATCAATAAATGTTTGGGTGAAATTTTTTTTCTGAAATCATTTCATTTTCCATCTTCAATCACTTCCGCTGGTAATCAGATTCCAGATTCAATTCAAAAACACACAAGTTCAGTAGAAGAGAAATTGAAGAGTCAAAAATGTGACTGACTTCAACGGAATCTTTCCACGTCCTGCAAGATTACAGAGCTCAGTTCCCGGTCCTATTAAAACCGATGGACAGTCATTTCATTACAGAGGTGCTGAGCTAACTTGATCTTTCTCAAGTTATGGTGTTTTTTTTTCTTTTTTAAGGATATTTCCCTACTACTAAAACTGCAGTTGGATACACATTCTTCTCTACTGACTTCATCTGTTAACCAAAATTTTGAAAGATTACCTTTGATTTGGGGATTTAAGAAAAGGGGGGAAAAGGGACACCATTTTTGCTTAAGTTTACACTGAAAATTTATCACCAATAATGTTACCTGTTCAAGTGCGAGTGACGCTTAGCACTTCTGCATATATAGCTACTTGTTTCTATATTCAGTAAGTTTTCCACTTTTCATAGTATTTCATTGTCTATTGTTTCCCTAAACGCCAGGGGTTTGAGAAATAGTATAAAACGTAAAGCTTTATTTTTGTTTACCAAACAGCTTAATACAGATTTTTGTTTTTGTCAGGAGTCTCACTCAACTTCAAGTGATGTGAATTTTTGGAGATCCCAGTGGGGCAATGACCTATGGTTTTCTCACTGTACAGAAAGATCAGCTGGTGTTCGGACCATGAAAAATAGATACAATAATGACATCTTACACATGGATACTGATCCGAAAGGTCACTTTATCTGTCAAGTTATTGACTTCAATACGTTAATCTTGATTACAGTTAGTTAATGTGTATGGGTCCAACTCTCATCCAGAAAACACTCAGGTGGTGTTTACATTAGACCGTATCCGTCTCGTTTTCGTCGCGGATGCACTGTCCGTTCACATTAAAACGCCGGGAAACGACTCCACAGGCGGAACAACTTGAATCCGCCAGGGCCCACATACTCAATCCATTACGTATCTGATTCGGTGCTGTGTAAACATTGAGGAACGAGGAAACGCAGTGCTGAGCTCTAGCTGACGTCGTCATTGGACAACGTCACTGTGACATCCACCTTCCTGATTTGCTGGCGTTGGTCATGCCAAGTTGGTCATGTGACACGACTGCTGAAAAACGGCGCGGACTTTCACTTCTTGCTATTTGTCTGCTCGTGCGCTTCACTCACGCGCTGTGTGAGCTGCGCAGGGCCAGAGTGCGCACCCTCCAGAGGGCACTCGCTGTTCAGGGCGGAGTGATTTGGAGCGCAGGATGCCTGCGGAGCCGAACGTATCCGTGTATTGGCGTTGCTGTGTGCATGCGAATCGTGTATTGGCGTTGCTGTGTGCACGCGAATCGTTTTAAAAACGTTAATCTGATGATCCGCTGATACGGTCTAATGTAAACCCCACCTCAATTATTTAACGACATAGAATACAGACTAAAACATTGGCAAACCAAATTTCCAAACTCACACATTATAATTGGTGGGGACTTTAATGTAACATTAGATTCATCAATAGATAGATGGCCACCTACAAGAAATAAATTCTTTCTTCAAATCTTTTATGGACAGACTTGATTTGATGGATATATGGAGAGTAAAGTTCCCAGATGCAGTAACGTTCACTTGGAGCAATAAAGAAAACACAAGGCTCTCTCGTTTAGACTTTTGGTTAATTTCCAAAAATATTAATGTACAAGATGTTGCGATAAACATTACTCCCTGTCCATTGAGTGATCATAAAGCTATCCATATTTCAATTAACCTTTTCCCCTCTGTTAAAAACTGCAAAGCGATACATTGGAAACTCAATAATACTCTTCTTAAATACGATAAAGTTCAAATGAAAAATCGCTCAGCTCATAAAATTCTACTTTAATAAGGCAAAAATAGACAACTCATTTGGTTCAAACTGGGAATTATTTAAATATGAATCAGGGAAATATTTGAGAGTTTTTGGGAGCAATCTAGCTAAAATCAGGAAGCGAGAGGAACAAAACATTATCTCTGATATCTCATTACTTTCTCAACCTTTACCAGACACCTTAACAGAAGAAGAAGACAAAATAAAACTGTATAATTTACAGGAAAAACTTGGTGTGATCTACAGGAGAAGGGCAGAAGGAGCTTTTATAAGATCTCGGAAACAACGGTTAGAAAAAGGAGAGCAAAACTCCACATATTTCTTTAATCTGGAGAAATATCAACTGAAATTAAACACCATTAATGAACTAATTATTAATAATAATAAAACAGATGACCCGAAAATCATATCCGACTTTTGTTCCACTTTTTACAAAGAATTATATACATCTGAATATTCTGAAAATGACACTAACATTTTTGAACTCATTACAACACATCTCTCATCTAGAGGAGTCAGATATTGATTCTTGCGATCTTCCGTTATCTCAAATAGAAATCAGTGAATGTATCAACCTTCTAAAAGATAACAAATCCCCCGGAACAGATGGATTATCTTCTGAATTCTATAAACTATTTTCCCAGCAGTTAGCGCCCTCTCTCTTACAAGTATTTAATGAAAGTTTACTCTCCAGTACCTTACCTGCAAGTATGACCCAAGGTTTGATTAACTTAATTCCTAAACCACGCAAAGACCCCCTCTACATTGACAACTGGCGTCCTATCTGCCTTCTAAATAATGACTATAAAATTCTAGCTTTAACTCTTGCTAAGAGAATCAAAAAAAGTACTCGGTACTCTAATACCCCTTTTCCACCAAATCAGTTCCAGGGCTGGTTCGGGGCCAGTGCTGGTGCTGGTTCACAACTTGTTCAACTTGCGAGCCAGCTGAGAACCAGTTTGCTTTTCCACAGCTCGCGGTGCTAAGCGAAGCCACGTCATTACGTCGCTGTATACGTCAGTTACGTCGCTACGTTTGCATAAACCTTGGCGCGAATATCGAAGCAAAAACAACACGGAAGAAGCAGCAGAAACAACAATAATAATAACAATGGATGACGTCGCGTTTGTACAGCTGCTGCTTCTCGTCACTTAAAAATGGCGACCTTTCGCGGTCTTGTTATTGTTGTTGGTCTTAACAACTCCGCCCCCCCCGCTGACGTAAGCGGTTCTTTCCTCTGGCCCAGCAGAGAGTTGGTGCTAGCCTGGAACCGGTTTTTCTGGCCCCAGAGCCACTTCTTTGTCAGTGGAAACAGAAAACCTGGTTCCAAACTAAGCACTGGCCCCGAACCAGCCCTGGAACTGCTTTGGTGGAAAAGGGGCATAATTGATGAAACGCAGTCAGGTTTTATGCCCAACAGACACATTGCCAACAACATCAGACTTGTCTTAGACATTCTTGATTACTCACACCTTATTTCTGATAACAGTTTCATGCTATTTTTAGACTTTTTTAAAGCCTTTGATACTGTGGAGCATAGTTTTATATTTCATTCACTAAGAAAATTTGGCTTTGGAGATTTCTTTTGTAATGCCATCAAAACTCTATACAATAATGCCAACTGTTCAATCAAACTCAAATATGGGTCGTCATCTAGGTTTGCCGTGAAACGTGGTGTTCGGCAGGGTTGCCCAATATCTCCATACTTATTTCTATTAGCTGCCCAACTCTTGTGTGATCATATCAAGTATAGTAATCTGCAAGGTATTTCTATAGCTGATGGAAAATGTCTTAATTAGTCAACTGGCAGACGACACGACCCTGTTTTTAAAAAAACGGCCCTCAAGTACCTTTATCTATAGAGATCATAAAACAATTTTCCAAAGCATCTGGTCTTCATTTAGATCTAAAAAAAAAATGTGAATTATTAGCTATAAAAGATTGTTGTGTTGATTCAATCTGTAATATCCCAATAAAGAGCACTGTTACTTATTTAAGTATCACTATTGATAAAAATGAATCCCAAAGGTGTCATAATAACTTCACTTTAATAATTGATCAAACCAAAAAGAAATTTAATCAGTGGCTTTTACGTGACTCGTCCTTAAGAGGTCGAATACTCCTTTCAAAGGCTGAAGGTATCTCAAGGTTAACGTATGCTGCTTTATCACTAGGAGTTGAAAGCCATGTGTGTAAAGCAATAGACAAAATTTTATTCGACTTGGTTTGGAAAAACCGCACTCACTATCTTAAAAAAAAATCTGTGTTAATGAATGAATACAGTAAAGGCGGCCTTAATCTCTTGGACTTCACCTCGCTAAATTACATCTTCAAGATAAATTGGATTAAGCGTTACCTTAAGTGTCCAACCTCCATATGGAACTTTATTCCTCATTATGTCTTCTCTTCAGTTGGTGGGCTCCAATTTCTGTTACTATGTACTTATAATGCTGACAAACTTCCACTTAAACTTTCTTCATTCCACAAACAAATGCTTCTAGCATGGGGTCTAATTTACAAACACAACTTCACTCCCCATAGGTTCTTTATCTGGAACAATAGATATATCTCATCTCATTATCTCTAGCCGCTTTATCCTGTTCTACAAGGTCACAGGCAAGCTGGAGCCTATCCCAGCTGACTACGGGCGAGAGGCGGGGTACACCCTGGACAAGTCGCCAGGTCATCACAGGGCTGACACATAGACACAGACAACCATTCACACTTACATTCACACCTACGGTCAATTTAGAGTCACCAGTTAACCTAATCTGCATGTCTTTGGACTGTGGGGGAAACCGGAGCACCTGGAGGAAACCCACGCGGACACGAGGAGAACATGCAAACTCTGCACAGAAAGGCCCTCGTAAGCCACGGGGCTCGAACCCGGACCTTCTTGCTGTGAGGCGACAGCGCTAACCACTACACCACCGTGAAGTTATATAGTCAGTTTTCTAAAATAAAGATCAATGTCGGCAAAATCAAGCAAACAGAAGTATATAGATACATTAGACGACATCTCACGACAACGGTATGCAGCCAAACTGGCCTTGATTGGGGGAATTGACCCCTACGAAGTGGACAAAGATGCATTTTCAAGTGACTATGCAGCGCTGCCATCCATATCGTACCCTGATATTGTGAACCATTTCGTGAATAGTAAAAGTGCCTACACACTTGACGACCTCAAAGCATACAAGTCGCTGGAGTCGTACAATAATTTTGTCTGTGGCTGAGTCCATGACAAACGAGCGATATTAAGTGTACATTACAATGTAAACGTACACTCAGCAGCTCCAGTTAGGCATTCTCCAGAGATTGTTTACACGATGCTTTGGTTTCCAAAAACAAACTTAAACACAATTGATTGTTTATTTAAACAACTTACCACTTATAAAATGATCGGAGCAGACTTTGCTGTGTTTGGAAGGCTGAAAATCCTTGCGGCTGATTCTCGCAAGCCATAGATTTCTCCTTTGTATGGTGAGTTTCTTTGTTTGCTTGCCTTCGTGCTCCCGTACAGTGGGAATTACATAAAAGCTCTGCTTGACGTCATCATCTGACCTATTACAACAGCCGTGAATACAACAGGTGTGCACCATTGCTAGCTTTAAATAGCCCGCTTGGGTTCTTTTGAAGACTTTGTACTCGCGCGTTACAACGTGTGCTCAGTGACCCATACGGTAAGCTTGGCCCACAAGATGGCCGCCACTAGGGAATCCCCGACTCTGTGACGTCATGTGCAAACTATGTTGAATGGGAGGTCATGTGATGTCTCGCGAGACCTGTTGTTGCCGGATGTTCTGCTGTGCACGTGAAAGTGGAGTGAACGCTGAAGAAGAGGTGTGTAGAGAAGTTTTTGAACAGCGGAGCAAACTTTTAAAAACAATGGTGCGTGTTTGTGCTTTTCCCGGCTATTACTAAAGCAATTACTAAAACATCATTTTATCACCTAAAAACATTTCCAAACTAAGAGGACTTATGTCAAAAAATGATCTGGAAAAACTGATACATGCCTTCATCTCTAGTAGGGTTGATTACTGCAATGGCCTTTTCACAGGCCTGCCAAAAAAAGACCATCAAACGACTTCAGCTGGTTCAAAATGCAGCGGCGAGGGTTCTCACACGAACAAAAAGAACAGAGCACATTACTCCAATTCTAAGGTCCCTTCACTGGCTTCCAGTAAGCTACAGAATTGACTTTAAAGCATTGCTGCTGGTGTACAAATCTCTAAATGGTACAGGGCCCAATTACCTCTCTGATATGTTGCAGCGGCCTAACCCGATCAGATCTACCAGATCGCAGCAGAAAAATTTACTGGTAAAACCTGTCGTTAAAACAAAGTGTGGTGAAGCAGCTTTTAGCTACTGTGCAGTGCAGCTATGGAACCAACTGCCAGAGGACATTAAAAATGCTCCTGCTGTTGGCAGCTTCAAATCTAGACTAAAGACCAAGCTGTTCTCAGATGCTTTCTGCTAAATTATTAATAGTGTCATCTTTACATGTTTTAAACTTTCTTAACTTTTATAGTCTCTGCATGTTTTAAACTTGACTTAAATTTTATTCTATTTTATTCTGCTGTTTTTTTTACTCAACTTTTACTTCATTTTATTATTTTATTTCTACTATTGTTTAATTCTTATTATTTTTCTTCCCCATTTATTTTATGTAATTTTATTTTCTATTGTTTACTGTTTTGCTTTTACTTCTGTAAAGCACATTCAGGCTTTTGTCTAAACGGGGGAACAGGGGCGCTGCGCCCTCTTACTCTCGGCGTGCGCCCCCTTACCGACTCCGTGAAAACATCCCAGCAACACTACGTGACCATGTGTCTGATCATCAAATACGTTATAATTGCTCCAAAAATATTCCAATCATAGTAGATACACCGCCAGACGGTGCAAAAACAATCCGAATTGGCGTTTTCCAGACTGAGGCGCCATGTTGTTTAGTTGTTTACTTGTCGCGGCTGCTCTCGCGAGATTTGACATGGGTTACATACAAGGTCAGCTGACTTGTAGAGCGAGATTTCTCAAGACTGAATGACCTTTCACCCACCGGCGCGGGAGCTTTTGACAGAAGTAGTTCGCGAGTTGTTTTTGTTGACACTTGGGCATTTAAAGATGTCATCCCGCGGCATGAAACGGAAGAAAGCCAAAGACTGTCCGGGGCAGAAGAAGATTACTTCTTTCTTTTTCAATGTTGACAGACAATTTGTTCCAATTTCCCTCTCCGATACTCAGAATGTCCCATTGGAGCATTTTTCAAAGGCTTTGCGCGGGGGGGGGGGGGACCGGCACCATCCCCCCCTTAGCTCCCTCGCCATGGTGAGCGCCCTCATACTAAATTTTTCTAGAAAAAACCCCGACATTGAATTGCCACTGTGTATGAAATGTACTATATAAATAAACTTGCCTTGCCTTTTCCCGGCTGTGGCACGAAGATGAAGTGGTACAATCCTGTAAGTTTCCACAGACTGCCAATTCATGACACGCAAACATTGAAGCAGTGGCTGCTGATTTTACAAATGGACGTGGAAACGCCGGTAGAGACCCTGAGGGAGAAGGACTACCGCGTTTGCAGTGCCCACTTTGACGCCGATGACTTGACCCAGGAAAGAAGAGATTTCATGACCAGACACAACGCATGCGTTTGAAGAGAAATGCTATTCCAAAAGCGGCCAAATCTTTGCAGGTAATGTATGAGAATTTGCTTTATTGGCCTGTCTGTTTAGTAGTAATGCACGATAGAGCCTACATTTGGTGGGGGCTAAACCTGTTTGTTGTACTTTTGCTAACGAGTCATATATTTATCTACTTGATTTGTTGTGTGAACCAAGCATGACATAATTTTGACTGACACACATAAAATAGACCGTGTTTCCGTAAAATGCTCCGAAATTGTGCATTTCCAGCGGGATGGGCTCTGCACTCAGCACTCGACTTTTACGGACTTTCCCCTCAACATGGCGTCTGGAGAACAACTACTTCAGGTAAGGTACTGGCTTTGTATTTACTCTTCTACACACTCTGTCGGTGCACTTGCAGAGCTAGGGACACTTCGTTTTGTTTGTAGGAACCCTCTACTCACTTCCACAGAACTGTCATGTTGCTTTGAGCTTTGCAATGGTTTTAAAACTAGCGTTTTGTATCGGCAAAAAGACACGCCCCGCGCACTGCCGTGTTAGCGCTTTCTGGTTGAAATCGCAAAAAAACCGAACTGTCCCAAAACACACATCTGATTGACGTGATTGTGGTAGCAACTCAACGTATGCACGTCCAATAATGCAAAAATGGACCTAGAAAGCACATCATCATCTTCTGTCGATTTATTGACGGTTAACAATCGATGTATATTACCGCCATCTGCCGGGCTGAGGCGTGATCTCAAGGAATATTAAATTGCAGACTGATAAAAAAGAAAGAAAACTAAATTCTGTTTGCTAGTTGAGTGTCCTTTAAATACTATGTTAGAGCTGTTACTGCCGATTGTGTGAATGGCTGACTTAATAAGTTTAGCACCTAGTTAAAGCATTCTAGCTGCGATTTTATACCCCTATTGAGGTATTTCACCTGACGTCACAGGGTCACGTGACGCCCCGGTGTCCACCATTTTGAACGTCAAGCTAGCTAATGTCAACAACAGTAGCTGGTATGTTACTGTAGCAATGTTTACGTTCAGTCATTTGGATGACTGTTAAAACCTTTCAGTCTCAAGTTTTTCCTTTACTGGATTTACTAGTTTACTGAGCTAGCGCGCTCGGGCAAGCCGGCGGCCGGCTAGCGCGCGCTAGCTCCCAGCTTGCCCGAGCGTGCTAGCTCAGTAAACTAGTAAATCCAGTAAAGGAAAAACTTGAGACTGAAAGGTTTTAACAGTCATCCAAATGACTGAACGTAAACATTGCTACAGTAACATACCAGCTATGATGTTGTTGACATTAGCTAGTGCTAACAGCTAGTTGCTAATACACTACTACAACTACACCAACCCTAATAATACAGTTCTTGGTCATTGCCTGGTAACAGCAAATTTATAACGGGCCATGTCTCAACAGACTAAGAAGTTATTTCAATGACATTTAATAACATTTTGTTTATCCTGAGGACCGAAAGTAAATGAAAATGTGAACAAACCTTAGCTGTAATAAGATAGCGACCACCGGCTCCAGGGACGACCCGCTGATGTAGGCATGTTACCCAGCCTGACACAAAATATTTGTAGGCATCCAAACTCTTATACGCGTTCAGATCAATACCTGTGTATGGCGATGGGTTTTTAACGACATAGGTATACAGATCATGTGGGCCGAAGTCAGGTAAAGACGAGGGCTTCGTGTACTTCCGTACGTCAGTGAACAATCCTGGTGGAAGCAGGTAAACGTCGTTCTCTCAGCCTGCTAACCTCAATTTTTGCAAATACCTCTCTCTCTGCTCGCCCTGTAAATGCCCTACGTCGCTGGATAGTGAAGGTGTTTTCTGCATCTCGCTCCTTTTTCTTTTATGTTTTTCGTTTGTCGCCTTCCTCGCATTCAAACTGATTCGAGCCGTGACGTCCAAAATGGCAGCGTCACATGACTTGGTCACGTGAGTGAAATACCTCAATAGTTACAGGTTTTCTCAATGTTCTCCCCATCTTCTCTCTTTCACTGGAATACTGTGTACAGTGTATAAGAACATGCTCAACCTTTTCTATTTCCCCACAGTATGCACAGGCCCCAGACTGATGTTTCCCTATTGTATACAACCCACTATTTAGACTTGTGTGCCCTATCCTCAGCCTCGTCAACCAAACCTCAGAATCAGAAACACTTTAATTGCCAGGTATGTGGACACAGACGAGGAATTTGACTCCGGTTCACTTAGCTCTCATAGTAAAAAACAGATAAAAAGTGTATACACAAAACAAGCAAACAACAACAACAAAAATAGGTGCATAGTGCAAAGTAATCCAGGTAAGTCAAGTATGGAATAGTTAAATATAAAGTATACAGTGTGCGCAGAATGACGGTATAAGTGTTCAGATATTTTACAAGTGATATTACTGATATATGAATCTGGATTTTAGCTGTTCATCACAGAAAGGATTTCCCTTTTGGTGCAATATGGTGCATAGTGCAAAGATGAATAGTAAATTTAAATAAGTGAACTGTCGTTTCAGTTCACCACCCCTTCGAATCACCACCTTTTGTAAATTATATAGATGCCTTCCTTTCTCCTCTGTATCCCATTTCTCCTGCCACATTTTGTTGATGTTGTCTTTAATTATTACTTTAATTTCTGCCTTGCATAGCCCATGTTTACATTAGACCGTATCAGCGGATCATCAGATTAGCGTTTTTAAAACGATTAGTGTGCACACAGCAACACCAATACACGATTTGCGTGCACACAGCAACACCAATACACGGATACGCTCGGCTCCGCAGGCATCCTGCGCTCCAAATCACTCCGCCCTGAACAGCGAGTGCCCTCTGGAGGGTGCGCACTCCGGCCTTGCGCAGCTCACAGAGCACACGAGTGAAGTGCACAAGCTGTGATTCGGGACTGAGCCGCTGTGTGTGTGATCCCAGCGCATATCACTTACCACTTGCAAATGGAAGGATGGCAAGCCTAAAGACCATCATAACTACACAATGGGCAGTATTTGCATCAGTATTTGCAGTATTTTCATACTTTTATACTCTTTAATGAAAGGTGATACAAGGCGGAAGTCCGCGCCGTTTTTCAGCAGTCGCGTCACATGACCAACGCCAGCGAATCAGGAAGGTGGATGTCATAGTGACGTTGTCCAATGACGACGCCAGCTAGAGCTCAGCACAGCGTATTCGCGTCTCTCAATGTTTACACAGCACCGGAGCTGACACGATCTGGATTGAATACGTGGACCCTGGCGGATTCCCGTTTCCCGGCGTTTCCAGGTGGTTTAATGTAAACGGACAGTGCATCCGCGAAGAAAACGAGACAGATACGGTCTAATGTAAACTTGGCCTTAATGGGACTTCTAACTCAACCTCATTTGCCTTGATGGCCTCTTTGGCCATTTTATCCACTCTCTCATCACCCTCAACCCCCTTATGAGCTAGAAAGCACATCACTCTGGATAGACCTCATGCAGTCACGTGACCGGAATGTAAACAGCCGCCATCTTGTCGGTCAACAACACAGCTGAATATTGCTGCACTCGTGTACAAAATGGATCAATTTCAACCAGTGATGGGAATAACGGTGTTAGAAATAAACGGCGTTACTTTTTTTTTTAGTAACGAGTAATCTAACTAATTACTTTTTACATTGTTATAACGCCGTTCCCGTTACTTACAATAAAATACTATGCGTTACTTTATTAAAGCTGTTCTCATCTGGCACGCTGCTCATTCAGCCTTTCTTTCCTCTGCTTTAGTGTGGGGCGGGGAGACGCGAGACAACGGCACAGTAAGCCAATCAGAGTAGATCTGGACAGCATACGTGGGTAGGCCCCGCCTACTGCACTACTGCGCACTCTTTCAATCAGAAGACCCAGCGATGGCGAGCGGTCAGCCCAGCACTGCGCTTTCACACTGGAAATACAGCCATTACTTTTCATTACTTGAAATAAAAGGCAAAAATGTCTACGTGCAATGCACATTATGTCGAGGAACAAAGCGTTTGTCCTCGTCAGTGGCCAGTAATTAGTAACAATTTTAATAACTACAAAAATATTAAATTTGATAGATGTCTTCTCACATTATCCCACAAAAATATTAATATATAGTGTAGATAACGTTATTAATTGGTTCTGTTAAGTGTCAATTTCAGTCATTAAACACATTTATTCACTTTTATTATGATTACACTAATTGAATTTGATTTTGTAACGAAATGTAACGGAATAATTACTTTCCCTGGCAATTAGTTACTTTTATGACAAAGTAACTCCGTTACTAACTCAGTTACTTTTTGGGAAAAGTAACTAGTAACTATAACTAATTACTTTTTGAAAGTAACGTGCCCAACACTGATTTCAACCGATGGACTACACGGCTCATTTTTCTAATGAACAGATAACTAGACATGTGTCTACGTTCCCATTTTTCTCTTTCGTTTTCTCTTCAGTGGAGAGGAAGTGTGAGCAAAAATGGACGGTACATAAATCTGGAGAGGTCAGGTCATTGCTTTTCTTCCCTGAAAGTCAGAAATATACTGACTAGTGGCAATTGAGCACGAGGAATTTATGATTTGATACTTATGAAGTTATCTATCTCTACATGTGACCCCTAAAAAGTATAAAATTATTATTCATCTAGAGACTACATAGAATATCACACCACTAAAGACCCAATCCCCCCCCCAACCCTTTTCTCAGGTTCCCACTTCCCGGAATTTATTAGAGCAAGTCATAAACTTATGTTGCAAATAACCACATGGATATACTGGAATAAATACATGGCGAACCTGAGATGAAATGGTCACTGCACAGGCGCCAGTGATCGTTCGTTCCAGTCGGTACCCATGCCTTGTTCTTGTTGTTTGGATCGGCCTGGCTGATAGCAGCAATCCATTTTGCGCGCCTGTCAGGGTCCCGTGGCAGCCTATGAAACTTTCTTCCCGGTTTCTGACCTCTCCTGTTGTGGCATTTATATGCCATACAATTCTCCGGCATTGTGGCACAGTAATATTTGAAGATTTGGGCGAAAAACAACGAAAATCAGTATCGGTTAGACGGCGGAAATGTGGCGTCTGTTTACAAGCTTCTTCTTCTTCTTTAGGTTTTATGGCGGTTGGCAAACTAACGTTAATGGTGCATTACCGCCACCAGCTGGACTGGGGTAGGAATCTGAAGTCTAATCCTAACAAGGAAATACAAAATAATATGAGGAAAAAGAAAAAAAAAATGTTCTTCTAAATTCTATGAAACAGTCCTGTGTTCTTCAGGAATCTAAAAACAAAATTTAAACAAACCTCTCCAGTACTCCTTTGTAAAATATCTTGCAAATTAAATTGAATCTTTTCTCTCTCTAACTGTTCTATTAAACTTTGCCTGTTTTCCTGGTACCTTGGGCATTGTATAAAAACATGATCTACAGTTTCTGGATAACCACAGTAAACACAGTTACCATCAGCATGTTTCTGTATTCGATGTAGATTACTATTCAAACTGGTATGTCCAAATCTCATCCTTGAAAATACATTCTCCTCTCTCCTGCTCGTAGGCCTAAGTACTCCTACTTTCTGTTTACAAGCTGGATCGGATGTGACGTCACATGCAAGTGCTCCATAAGTGGCGCACTTGAATATGACGTCACATCCGGGCTGGAAGGAAGGCGGCGCGAGGTTTAAGCTTGTTTTCAACAAGTGGGACAGGAGGGCGGTTGAATACTGAATCTTTTACGGAAGAGGAGAAGCAGTGTAAAGTACTAGCCTGGCTAACGCGACTTCAAGCTATTCAGCCCGACCGTTTCCCAGAGCCCGTGGTTGACCCGCCTCCCTGAAATGCCTCAGTTTGCTACTGGTCGAAGCCAGAAAAGGCTGTGACGAAGCTTAAACCAATCACATCACTCTTTCCTCTGACGTATGTGACGCGACGGGGCTAACTGGTAGATTAAACCATAGACATTCTATTATTAAACTCTTACCGAAGCCGGTCGGGAGCAAGGCGAAAACGTCCTTCCTTTCAATAAATACCTCCAGGGCTGCTCTTTGCTCCGTTTTCAATGAAAACTTCCCGTTGAATGCTTTCAATACAGCATCTATGCGTAATAGAGGGCTCCGAGATGATGCTAAAAATAGTAACGCCGCGCGTGCGCGGCCATCTTGGAAGTCACTAGCTCCAGAGCGCTCAGAGTACACATCACACATTCACCGATTCGTTTCCGCGTTAGAGGGCTTAAAAGCTTGGATTTTTTTTTAAAGAATTTAGACATCTGAAGTGATGGAACACTACTGTGAAAGTTTGGATAAGCAGGCACGGGAGCGTTATGCTGAGAAGTTACGTTTCATTGGGAATGTAGATCCATACACTGTTAGTGAGAAGGAATGGAAAGCTGACCCCAGCTTGTTGCCGCATTTAACATGCATAGATCTTGTGAACTATCTAGTGTTTCACCCAAGTCCATTTTGTGAACTAAAGGATTTCCAGAACTACAAGAGTATGGAAGCATACGATAGATGTGTGTCCGGTTGGGTCCGCGATGTGTCGGTGTTTACTGCTGAAGACGGAGAGACAAAAGTGATCAGAGGGAAAGTGTTACACTCGCAGAGTCTATCCCAGCCTAGTCTACACCCCTGGATAATAGTTGACAAGAGACATGCTATTTTGTGTGCACATTGCAACTGCATTGCTGGACTTGGGGAATGTTGCTCCCATGTTGTTTTATGTTGAAGCGGCCACGAGACTGAGGGAAAGAATGACGGTCACGCAACAGCCGGCATACTGGATGCTACCGGTAACTATGAAATTAAAATAACTATTTTAGTAACTATGAAATTCAAGACAATATTAACCTACCTGTCACAAAGTGATCAGAACAAATCCGGATACAGTCCAGTTGTCCTAAATTTGATCGGTTGATGGCAGCCAGCCACTGTCGTCTCCTCCGCTCGCTTTTCTCCTGTGCTGCAATTCCCTGGTTAGTCACGACTTTAGGGAGTCTGTAGAAGCTTTTGCCACCCTTTTCCCCCCGGCTACTACAGCCAACAACGACACACGTATTCGGCATTGTCACCCCTTTTTGCTTCACTGGACAACAACAATGCACTGACACAGCGCGCTTTGACTTCCAATATGGCCGCCGCCGGGTGCGCGCTGACCTCGCTTCCGGCATAGATTCTGTAAACAATCTATGGCTTCCGGTCGCAGTTCTACTACGTCAGTGCCTTCACTGGCATAACGCAAGTACTTGGGGCCCCCCTGCAGCTACTAAAAGTGTGCCCCCCCCCCAAAGGCCACCCTGCCACGGCCTCCTCTCTCTCTCTCCCTCCCTCTCTGTATATCTCTCTTTTGATTGCTGAAAAGTGTGAAAAAAGTGGCAGGGCTCAGCCCCTGCCAGCCCAGGCCCATTTAAACACGTATAGGACTGCATAACCCATAGGCCTAGATGTTTTGTTAATTCATTCATATTCAGTACACCAGCAGAGTAGGCTATCCATTTATTACAAATAAATCCAACAATAAAAATGGTGTATGACGTGACAAAGCTCACAGTTCATACAGCTCAGTAAGCAGTAACGATAACAGTAACATTAATAATGATAATTACATAAGGTTCAATAAGGTTTAGGAAAATAAAAATGAAACTGTTTTAAAAGCCAGAGTATGGTTAAATAAAATACATCATAAGTTTAAGTAAAAGTTTGCATAAAGAATCAAACACAGGGGTGCAAGCAACTAACATTTACTCACGTTACTGTTATGAGAAGTTTTATGAGTAATATAAAAATGAGTAATTTTAATTTTACTCAAGTAAATTTTGACCTAGGTATCTTATTCAATTACAATGGAACCAGGCCTGAAAAGGCCTACTGAGTAAAAATGAAATGCAGCACAATAATAAAGCAATCTGGCGGAAATTAAAGAAAATTACGCTACCTTGTGTGCAGTTGTTTTTTTTTTTACTATTTTACATAACCAACCTATCTTGGATCAATGTGTTGGATGATGGCTGGTGGTCATGGAGAATATTCAAGAAAAAGAAACATTGAATTATTGAGAAGAAAGATAATAAAAAGTAACTTTTATTCAAATCCCATTTTAAATCAGGTACTTTTTCACTCATTAGCCTCGTTTTAACTGCACTAGTCCTCCCCCATGGCCCTACCTGTTAGCGCATCATGAACTGGAGGATAAGGCCTAACTCTCCCAAAAATGGATGAAATTTTGGGCAGTGTGGATGTAAATTCTTCTTTCTTTTTGATTTGCCGCTTTTGAGCACCACTTTTTTCTCTGGTACGGTTCATTGTTGTGTTTATTATTTTCATGTTTCATCAGACTTTTTCGTGCATTGAATCACATCGGGTGACGGCCCCCCACAGCGGTCGGCCCCCCCGCCTGGCAGGGGTATACTTTACGCCAGTGAGTGCCTTGAACACGCCTCTACCCAGGGCCGTTGGAGATGGTCAAAGTTGATTGGCTCCCGATTTTTCGGGAGCTTGGAAAAGCTGTAGATAGCTTGCCTTGCCAGACTAAGTTCACAACAGGTCCTCGTGTTGCATCACACTTAGGATGGGCGGGCCCAGGCTAGTAAAGTACGGGATAGGCAGAGTGCGAATTACCCCACCATAATTGGGGGGTACCATCATGGTCCACTATCATATCAATCGCCCCCCCAGTCCTGTCTCGTCTATGGAAGTCGGTGTCAGTAACTCAACACAACTCTGAACAATAATTTTTAATGTCATTAAGAAGCATGACAAACCATACAGTACTACCACAGAAGAAAAACAGCAGTACAATCTGATAACCTCCTTTGTCAGAACAAACTGGGTATCAACACTACAAATGAGTCACATACAGTATACACACACGTGCAGAACAGTCCTGCTGAATGTCTTGCTCTCTTTCGTCCTGCTGTGCCTCTCCTGTCTGCTGGGAACCCATTTTCTTTATTCACATGAACAGTGTATAAAACCTAACTGCACCTACACTTGTACTGTAATTGTCTGTAGATCTTAGTGCTAATATTTACTACTTACTCTTTTAGCACCAAAAAAATGCCTGATGTCTGGCCCTTTTCTTTTCCTCATGTTTGGCCTACTGTCTCTGTGAATAAAATCAAACAGGGTATTCAGACAAAACTATGAATATCTTAAAAATAATACAAAAGGAATGTAACTAAAAACAATAGAAAACATCCATGTACTAGGCTATTTTGCCTAGGCTAGCCTACTACCTGGCTCTTTTTATGTTGCCCCCAGTCCCCAGAGGTTCTGATTGTAATTTTACATAGGCTTAGCTAGGCCTACATCAGAACTTCTTGTGCCTAATCACACACACAGGATGGGCCTACCGTATGTGCCAAATGAAATTCAGAAGGGCACAATTTATTCATGATAAAATGAGAATGGAAACATATGGAGTTCTTCTCCTTTGAAATGAGAATCGTTTCTATACCACACTGTAATAAGCTTGATTTAAATAGAGACTTAGCTTATCTTGCTAACTAACGTTGGTAACTAAGGTTAACGTCCGTCCACTGTAGCCTACTGGCCTCAGTGGGTAAGTAATTCAACGTATAAAGACGTGACATGAGCTGAAAGAAGAGCAAATCACTTTAATAAATGAAAGTTGTAAAATAACACATTTTCAACAGACTAAAAGTTTGTTAGCAACTAACATTACCAATGCACATTTTCTGCTGCAAACCACAGACTGTATAAATTGCTGCAAACCCATGGACTGTATTAGTCCGGGAGCCAAAGGCCCAAATTTGGCTGAACCTGGCTTCGTCGGTTAAAGTTTTTTTTTTTTTGCTGTTTGTTGTTGTCCAAGGTCTACTCATTAAGATAAGAGAGAGTGCCCGGTGATATCCCTTGGGCAATTCCGGATATTGGCCCTTTATTGTTGGATGTGCTGCAGTCATAGCCTAAATTCTGACATTTTGACATTCTTCACTTTATGTTCACCAAAGTCTATATATCATACTTATTTTTGTGTTTGTTAACATAATAGGATGAGTTTAAGGCCTGGGGGTGGGGTTCCAGCCATGGTTGAGGGTGTGGCCATGCAATTGGGGGCGGGGCTTATACCAAAAAGCCCTTTATTACTCTATTACTTTGGTTGTTAATGCGAGCCTTAAATTATTAGGCATACACTCCATTGTCATCCTTGTGTTTACTTCTGCAGGGGCATATGAGGGACACAATTAGCTAATTCAAGCCAACTTGTGTAGCTATCTTGCTAACTCTGTCAATCAAACTGCCCCCAAAAGATCACAGCACGCATAAGCTAAGCAGAGAAACTATTTGACTGTAATCATGAAAGAGCAGTGACGTACTCACTGCTCACCAGTGAACTAGACCCATAGTTTCACAACACTGGCTAGCACACCCAACTCTCACCTAGTAAATGCTAGTCACTGATTTTTTTAAGCTAATACATTAAGCTAATAGATTGCTTATTTTAACGATATTGACTGTTGAAATAGTAATGTCCCTGGTTCCCTAGTAAAACTCAGGGCATTGTCCCCGATTATCATCTCAAAAGTCTGTTAACCTTACCCTCACCCCCACTCCAAACCACACTGCTTGTGGACTGAGAGTTATGTGCACTAGCCAGTCCACTGACTAGCACGACTTTTAAAACGTTGGGCAGTAAGGTTTCCTTAAGCTAATACATTAAACTAATAGATTGCTTATTTTTACGATATTGACTGTTGAAATAGTAATGTTCCTGGTTCCCTAGTAAAATTCAGGGCATTGTCCCTGATTCACCCCCACTCCAAACCACACTGCTCTTCCACTGACTAGCACGACTTTTAAAACGTTGGGGAGTAAGGTTTACTTAACATTCTCCTCTGTACTAGCTGGCATCCAGTACATAAGCATATTTTTACAGACACTAAGCAATGGCAAAGGGTTTAGAGGTTTTTTTTTTCATCTGAACTCTTAGTTCTTTCCTTAAATAGTTTTTGTGTTTTGTGTGCGTGTTTGCATACTGTATGTAATTATTTTACATAATTATTGCTCATTAGTGTGTGTGCATGTGTATGTGTGTGCGTGCATGCATGCACGTACATGCTTTATGTACTGTAGTTCTTGTATCAAAATTGTTAATTTTGCAAATTTATGAAAGGGTCAATTACACGTTTGACTAATTTGAATGACAGTAAAGCGTGAATACTGTACAGCCAATTTGGTTAATTGAAAATCAGTATCTTTTGCTATTCTTGTGTGTGTGCGCGCATGCTGTATATGCCATTTTGCATGCTTGATATATTGCATACTGTAGTTTTACATAGTGGATCACTGGTGTGAGTGTATATGCATGCTGTATATAGTTCTATTGCATGCTGTATATTGAGGTATTTCACCTGACGTCACAGGGTCACGTGACGCCCCGGTGTCCACCATTTTGGACGGCAAGCTAGCTAATGTCAACAACAGTAGCTAGTATGTTACTGTAGCAATATTTACGTTCAGTCATTTGGATGACTGTTAAAACCTTTCAGTCTCAAGTTTTTCCTTTACTGGATTTACTAGTTTACTGAGCTAGCGCGCGATGGCTCCCGGCCCGGCCGGCGAGCGCGCGATGGCTCCCGGCCCGGCCGGCGAGCGCGCGATGGCTCCCGGCACGGCCGGAGAGCGCGCGATGGCTCCCGGTTTGGCCGAGCGCGCTAGCTCAGTAAACTAGTAAATCCAGTAAAGGAAAAACTTGAGACTGAAAGGTTTTAACAGTCATCCAAATGACTGAACGTAAATATTGCTACAGTAACATACCAGCTACGATGTTGTTGACATTAGCTAGTGCTAACAGCTAGCTGCTAGTACACTGCTACAACACAGACACCGACCCTAATAATACAGTTCTTGGTCATTGCCTGGTAACAGCAAATTTATAACGGGCCATGTCTCAACAGACTAAGAAGTTATTTCAATGACATTTAATAACATTTTGTTTATCCTGAGGACCGAAAGTAAATGAAAATGTGAACAAACCTTAGCTGTAATAAGATGGCGACCACCGGCTCCAGGGACGACCCGCTGATGTAGGCATGTTACCCAGCCTGACAAAATATTTGTAGGCATCCAAACTCTTATACGCTTTCAGATCAATACCTGTGTATAGCGATGGGTTTTTAACGACATAGGTATACAGATCCTGTGGGCCGAAGTCAGGTAAAGACGAGGGCTTCGTGTACTTCCGTACGTCAGTGAACAATCCTGGTGGAAGCAGGTAAACGTCGTTCTCTAAGCCTGCTAACCTCAATTTTTGCAAATACCTCTCCCTCTGCTCGCCCTGTAAATGCCCTACGTCGCTGGATAGTGAAGGTGTTTTCTGCATCTCGTTCCTTTTTCTTTTATGTTTTTCGTTTGTCGCCTTCCTCGCATTCAAACCGATTCGAGCCGTGCCGTCCAAAATGGCAGCATCACATGACTTGGTCACGTGAGTGAAATACCTCAATAGTTCTTTTACATAGTGGATCACTGGTGTGAATGTATATGCATGCTGTATATATTTCTATTTCATGCTGTATATACAGTAGTTCTTTTACATAGTGGATCACTGGTGTGAGTGTACGCATGCTGTATATAGTTCTATTGCATGCTGTAGTTCTTTTACATAGTGGATCATTGGTGTGAGTGTATGCATGCTGTATATAGTTCGTTTACATAGTTATTGGTCATTAGTGTGTGTGTGTGCGCATGCTGTATATAGTTCTTTTGCATGCTGTATAGTTCTTACATAGATATTGATCATTATTTTGTATTAACTGTAGAGTTTATGTAATACTTGTATAAAAATCGCTAATTTGGAAAAGTTATGAAAGGGTTAATTAATCCACATTTGATGTATTTGAATGACAAATATAGAGAAAAATGTGAATACCTATCAGATACAGCCAACTTGGTGCATTTAATATCAGTATTTACACTGATTTTTTTTGTATTTTCTTCCATTATTTGGGCATATAGGGCATTAAAGGGTTAATATATTAAATTGCCCAAGGGATATCACCGGGCACCCTCTTAAATCTTGAAGAGCTACCTCAAATCTATAAGATAAAGCAAAAAAAAAAAAACTTTAACCAAAAATTCCGGGTCCGACCCCATGGCTCCCGGACTATACTCCAAAACCGTGCGAGTTTTGGGGGCTAAGCAGGGCTGAAGCGAGCTGAGTCGTGCTGCTCTAATGCCGCTTTTCCACTACCAACGCGGCTGAGTTGGGCTGAGCCGTGCCATGCTGAGTTGGGCTGAGTCGAGCTGAGCGGGGCTGTTGAAGTTGCATTTCGACTACAACTGCGCTGAACCATGCTGGCTGGAAGTGGGTGGACACATTGGGCGGAGTTAGCGAAAGTGGGTGGGCGTCATGTGATGTCGTTAGGCGGCGCAAACAGTGACATCAGTGACCTTTTAAGCGGTAGTCTCACGACCCGGATAGTAAACAATAAACATGGAGGACATGGAGTCGTTAGTGTTGCTGGTCTTGGTGCTGTGGCTTGTTGTCACCGACAACGCCAACAGATACTGGCAAGAGCGTATAGATGAGGCGAGGCGCATAAGGCTTCAGAAATTCTCGTAATCCGTAATTATTCTTCTTCCGGATTTACGGTGTTTACAGATCCCAGCGTGCTCGCGGGGCGTGTGTGGGCATGTGAGGACACTCCTCCTCACCAATCAGTGCACAGGGGAGTGTCTGCTCACGCCCCTAGCCCCACTCGGCTCGGTTTGGCTCGCTTCAGCCCTACTCCAAAACCGTGCGAGTTTTGGGGGCTGAGCAGGGCTGAAGCGAGCTGAGTCGCGCCGTTCTGAGGTAGTGGAAACGCGAGCCGTGTTGGGCTGAAGTGAGCTGAAGCGAGCTGAAAAAGGGTAGTGGAAAAGGGCCACAAGGTAGTCGAAACGCAAGCCGTGTCGGGCTGAAGTGAACTGAAAAAGGGTAGTGGAAAAGGGCCATCTGTCTGCAGCGTTAGTATGTAGCTTGACCTCCAAAATGGTGGACACCGGGGCATCACGTGACCCTGTGACGTCAGGTTAAAAACCTCAATTGCTTCTAGCGCAAGGCTTTTCAAAGTGTGGGGCGCCAGAGTTCTTCGGGGGGCGGGGTGCAACGTGAGGAAAAATAAACCAGAAAAAGTTACTATTGCAGACATTTAGCGAACTTCAGCTAGCCTTTGCCAAAGGCAAAATGGATCGATTTTTGGCACCTAAAGCTACAGTGAGTGAGGAGACAGAGTCTGGGCCAAGCAAACAAAGAAGGAAGTATGACCACAATTATTTAAAGTTTGGATTTTCATGGACTGGATCTGAAGATGCTCCACTGCCACAGTGTGTTGTCTGCCAAGAGGTGCTAGCTAACGATGCTATGAGATGTTTAAAACGTGTAAAACAAGATGTTTAAAAAAAAGCACAGATGTTTAAAACGTGTAAAAAAAGAGGTTTTCAAAAAGCACAGATGTTTAAAATGTGTAAAAAAAGATGTTTTAATAAAGCTCATATGTTTTAAATGTGTAAAAAATTATGTTTTCAAAAAGCACAATGTTTAAAATGTGTAAAAGAAAAAAAAATGTGTACAACAACCATTTTTTAAAAATACGAATGGAACATTAAGTATAGCAACAACAAACATTGGGGGGCGCTGTTGTTTATTTGCTCTCTGCAGGGGGGGGGCTGACTCTCCCACACTTTGAAAACCCCTGTTCTAGCGCGTTCTAGCGTTGCGGTGACTAAAAATGGTACGGTCCACAATAGGGGTGTCTGTCTGAAATCGATTTACATTAAAATGTTCCTACAATAAGAATGCCGAATGGGAGTTGGTTTGAATTATATATTCCTTTTCACAATATCAGAAAAAATATCGGACCCCCCCCCCCAAACGTTTGTGTGAAGTTGGCACCCCATATATTGAAAATTTGAATAAAAACCTTTTCATTCGTTTGTGCATCGTTTGTGCACGATTGTGCAGGCAAAATGAGCGTTTGTGCACAAACCGTCTTTAAGATATTTCACTTTTAAGAGGTTGGTGACCTTAGGTCACTCAGCACCCCATTAACATCCAAATGACTCGAAAATGGTCTGAATCGTTTGTGCATCGTTTGTGCACGTTTGTGCAGGCAAAATGAGCGTTTGTGCACAAACCGTCTAAGATATTTCATTTTTAAGAGGTTGGTGACCTTAGGTCACTCAGCACCCCATTAACATCCAAATGACTCGAAAATGGTCTGAATCGTTTGTGCACATTTGTGCAGGCAAAATTAACATTTGTGCACAAACCGTTTTGATGTTATTTAACTTTTAATTTTTTTGAAAGTAGGTCACTCAGCATCCCATTAACATCCAAATGACTTGAAAATGGTCTGAATCATTTGTGCACGTTTGTGCAGGCAAAACTAATGTTTGTGCACAAACCGTTTTTATGTAATTTAACTTTTAATTTTTTGAAATTAGGTCACGCAGCACCCCATTAACGTCCAAATGACTCGAAAATGGTCTGAATCGTTTGTGCATCGTTTGTGCACGTTTGTGCAGGCAAAATTAACGTTTGTGCATAAACCGTTTTGATGTTATTTAACTTTTAATTTTTTGAAAGTGGGTCACGCAGCACCCCATTAACCTGGAGGGTTCATGACTTAAAAAATGTTAAAATATTTTCCATTCTGTAATCAGAGGACAGTTAAGTCTTCTTTTTTCATTTTGAATGATCTTTGCCACACACAACAATGTTAAATGTCTGCATCATGTGCATTAATCAAGCATTGTGAATCCTCAATTTGTCATTGTTGAAGTGTCATAGTGGGCTTATTGACAATGGGTATTTCATGATATCATAACTCATACAATGACTTCACAGAACTACATCACAGAAATAGGCCTTATATGCCAGCCATTTTGATAGTTCAATCTTTCTGTGTAATAAATGAGTAATTAGTCCATCAACATCTTTGCTTCTGAGTCAGGCCCGGCGCCGGGAACAGTTTACTAAGGGGGCAATTAGAAATCACAAGGGGGCAAATATTTTTCATATAGTGTGTAGTAGTGATGGTGGTCTGACAACGTGTTTCAAACAATTAACTGCGCCAACCACAAAACCACGGCCCCGAAGGTTGCTTTAGTCCGGGAAAATCATGTGGCATATTACCAGGGCAGTTGCGCTTTATCAACACCCGTGCCCACCTGTTACCCCTCCCCTCCAGTTTTCTCACAGACACGCGGTACAACCGGAAAGATGCCAAACATAAAACAACACACACAAACCTACAGGCAAGTCCTTTACATTTAAAATACATACAAATAGCTCCGCGGCATGAAAACAAAACGTCAATGCAAGTCTAAGGTACTTGGCTCGGCGGCCAAAATCATACTAATTTAAAAAAATCAACAGACCCCGCGGCTGCACCAGTAATAGCCTTCCTGACTCGCACCGAGTCAACGCTAACCACTTAATCCGCGATCCCAGTTTAGGCGTGTAGGGGACTAAACACTCTGAAGTGATGAATTTTCACCCCCGCTGCATGGGGGGTGACGTCAACGACACATATTCTTACGCTATTTGCGCACAAAGCGGACCATATATGAACACATACACCAACATAAACGGAGATAAACTTAGCCTACAAAGAAAGAAAATGGATTCACAATGTTGTGATTGAATTCGTTTAATTCGGAAGGGGAAAGACTACTCCCGTAAACTGACTGCATATTACAGGATATTGCAGAGACAGTGCACTTGTAAGTGTACATGTAAAACCCCCGCCCGCCCGCACGACCCCTCCCCTTGTCCTTATCACAGGTCTGTGTGTGCGCGGCTGTGTCAGCATTTCACACACACACACCCACAATAACTAGTCCCCAGTAGTTAGGATTGATACATATGTCTAAAACAGGGTTAATATTAAATTCAGGCTTTTTGAAATAATCCTACCTTAATACAGTTGAATTCTACGATTGCAACGTAAGAATCATAACAACCAATCAGATTTGTCCTACCGTGCCAGTTTTAGTAGTGATTTACGTGAAATGTATTTTTGTGCAATGCGCAACCACTTAATATTTCGTATTTGAAAATGCAAATTATTAATACGTCTATAATACATTATATTTTCATAAGAAAACAATTAAGTGATCTGAGTCTCCGTTGAGGGGGCGGGGCTGTAGCCACGAGGGGGCGATGCCCCCTTTCGCCCCCCCATGGCGCCGGGCCTGTTCTGAGTGACACAGCCTCTCTGTGACAGCCTTTTATTTGTGCATTCATGTTGGCAGTCAATATACTTCATTTTAAAATGCTCTTACTTGTGTTATTTTTTTAGGATTTTCCAACTATTATATGTTTTGGTTAGACTTTAGACTAAAATTAAAGCATTTTCACAACCTTGAAAACACACAATTGAAATTCAAGCATTTACCACGATTTCAAGCACCCGTGGGAACCCTGGGACTAGCCCGGGAAAATTCTGAAATGTATCAATTTTTTCAGAGGGTGAGAGGGCCTTTGGGCAATAAGACTCTGCTTATGTTTAATACAAAAACATTTCTGCTGCACCCGCCACGGGCACAGCCATCTGGCCAAGGTAACTGCATACTTCTTTTATACTTCATACACTTTTGTCTTCACCTATTTATGACAGATTTAATTAAGTTACAAATCCAATTCCTAAAAGTTTTGCACACTTGGTAAGATGCAAATATAATTTTGTGCAAAGAGAGTTGTGTTAAGACACATCAGTGTGAAAAATATCCAGCCAAAATTACAATTTTGTGGGAAATGTATTGCAAGGTGTTCTATTTGTCACATGCATAGAAATCAGTGTTGAAAAAAAAAGCCCAAAAGTTGCTATTGGCTCTGTGAAAAATCACTATATGAGGTCATGATGGTTGAGGCAGTTTTCAAATGATCTTGGCCACATAAGACACCTCTATAATATATGTGTTTGGTCATATATTAACCATGTATAAAATGAAAGTGTGTGTTTTCCGAAATAATAATTATCTTTATTTTATTTTAACACCTAGTATGTTGCCTATTTATTCATAATTACCAAGTCTCCCAGCTTTTTTGGTACGAGTTGGTACACCCTGGCAATGACACTCTACTTTCCTTTGCACCAGATGCCAAGGCCACCTCAGTATGACAGGGAGGAAGTCATACAGGTCTTCACCACTGCCCGAGACAGGATCATATATGACGAGAAAATTGTTGGTCCCATAGACCCAGTGTGGGCTGATCTCAGCAAGCAGCTTGGAGGGACAGTAAAACCCAAAACTCTGTACACAATTGTTAAGTTAAACAGACACGATAGCTGGAAAATCCTAGGGATACATTCAGAAAATAATGGCAGTGATGAAAGCACTGATGAAGTACAGGAGATTCAGTCAAATGAAAATGTGGAGAATGACTTGGAGGCCGAATCTGTTGACAGCTCTGATGAAAAGAAACACACTGGAATCAGAAATGAAATTGACATTAAGCTAGAAATTACACATCAGGAGTGGAATGATGACTGGGTGGAACATGTGATGTACAACGACTCATTTCAGTCCTCACAAAAAAGAGAACACCTAGTGTTGAATCGAGGAGTTTGGACACATTCTCTAAATAAGAAAATCTGGGAGGCCAGTAAATGTCCTTGCACAATTGCTTTTAAAAGGGGAAAGATATACCCAAATGGCATCCTGAAGTGCCTTGACATAATTGGAGTTTGCACAGAATATAACGCACAAATAAGCATTTACAGCCAAAACTTGCCAAAAGACAGTGCGTCTATGGTGTTACACTGTGAAATAAAAAAGATTGCGCAGCACAACCAAAAGAGAAAGAAGAGGAAGTTATCGGGCACATACAGAAACCAGGTGTCAGAGGAGCTGTGGGATGGCAGAAAAGTGTCCCATGTCTGGCGTACTGCAGCTGCCAATGAAATGATGGATTTGAATGACCCAGAACCCAGCCATCTCCCAAGCCTAACTGTGCTGAGAAAAGCCAAACATGAAAAGGGACTTAAGGAGCTTGGCCATGCGCATCCAGTAATCTCTCTTCAGACCATGAAGTACAGTGTGCCTTACAATGGTAGCATATTTGACATAGGACTTGACAAGTTTTTCTGCCATTATCACACCCCCTCTCAGCTGCAGGTCTACAAGACAATGTCCAAGACTAAAGGATCTACTGTCAGTTTTGATGCAACAGGCACAGTTGTCAGAAAACTTCAGAGAGAAACAGGGCCTTCTGGGCATATCTTTTTATATCAAGGCGTCCTCTCCTCACCAGGTATGCACATTCCAATTGTACAGATGCTCTCAGAACGCCATGACATCGGGGCAATTGCAACTTGGTTGACTGACTGGAAACGAAGTGGTGCAGCCGTGCCATCAGAAGCAGTGAGCGACTTCTCTCTTGCATTGCTGGGAGGACTTGTCAAGGGATTCACGACCTTCCCTGATCTGAAGTCCTACATCAATCAGTGCTTTGGAGTGCTGCAGGGAAAAGAGTCCAACACACTTCCCCCATGTTACATTAGAATGGATGTTGCCCACTGTGTGAAATTGATCAGCCGATGGGAGTGCCTCCACAAAAAGAGTAACCGTGTGAGGGAGTTCTACTTGAGGGCTATGGGCCAGCTCGTCCAGATCACATCTCTTGATGAGGCTAGACAGCTGATTAGTCAAATTGCTGTTGTTGCACTCAGTGAATCTGAGGGAATGGATGAGCAAGGTATGCCTGTCAGTTCAGAAACCTGTAAGCTGGCCATCAAAGATCTCATTGCCAAAGGTTCATCGGCTGAGGAGAAGGAGACCAAGGATCCAATGGCAAGTGGAGAGGATGAGAAGATGAGTCAAATGAAGGAGTGCCAAACTGATGCTCAGAGGTGGGCATCGGAAATATGTGAGGAAAGCCGGTGTTTGGCATCGAGTGATGGTGACCGGGACAACTTGCACTTTCTCCCTGACCTTGTTCCTCACCTGATCCGAATGGCAGCTTATCTGCTACTTTGGACTGCAGTCATGGTTCCACACTTTAAAAGTGTCCACATAACAGCCAGTTCAGCAAATGTTGAGGCTGAATTTAAAAACTTGAAGAAAGGCCTCTTCAAGCATGACAACATGCCTCTTCGTGTGGACCGCTTTGTGCGACGCCATCTGGATCACATTGAAGGTCAGATGAAGTTGTCTTCGGCCAACATGAAGATAGAGCTGTCAGACGAGGACTCTGAGGAGACGGAAGAGCAGGAGGAACCAGTGGAGAACTGGAGAGGTCTGGTTGCCTCAACAAAAAAAAAGAACATCATACTTAACACCATGTCCTGAATGGCAACATATGGATCTCACCACGAAACAAAAGAAAACACAAATTGGGCTTTTGAGAAATGGCAACCACTTTGCCAGTCATGCAATTAACACTGGAAAGGCACAGCTGTCTGTGGTCAACACTTGTGCTTTTGACTCCTTTTTACAGTGCCTCTGCTGTGCCTACTGTGACAGTCCAAGATTCAGCAGATATGTACAGGGGACCAATCACCCTGTACTGGATCTTGTTGAATCCATTGTGACCGGTGGCATTAACAGCACCACTTACAAGCAGAGAGCACTGATCTTGGCAAAGATGTTCTCTCATGATTCACTGAAGTCTGGGGCACACCAAATTAATGCAGCATGTAATGTGTCTCGAATCGTAACAGACACAATGAAAGATGTTGACACGCTGACCTTCACCACTAGCTGCTCTTCTACCTGCCCGCGCAATGATTCAAGGAGCTTACCGCTCGTTCCTGTGAATTTCAAAACTTTGGGCAGAAGGGGAATAAAAGCTCTCCAGGCAGCAATTGAAGATGGCCTCCATCTCCACCCCGTAGAGTGCCATCAGCCAGTCGATAATGATGAAGCCGACTCCTTATCTGATGTGCAAAGGTGTGATGGTGTGGTCACACACACCTATGCCAGTGGAGAAATCCTTTTTGTGGAGTTGGGAACAACGCAGCACATTATGCTAAATCAATTCCCAGTAAACATCATGCTGCAACAGGATCAGTTCACACTCAGGGGCATTGTTGCTTTTCAGCCAGGGACAAGAAAAAAAGGTCTTGGACATTATGTGGCCCTCTGTCGCCGTTCCTCTCGTAACTGGGAGGAATATGATGACCTGGCCAAAGGGGTCACAATGGCCAGAGAAAAGTCTACTATCCTTCCGCATGTCGTCATCTTTACCAAAGATTGAAAATATTTTTTATTGAGGAAAATATTTTTGCCTGGCTTGTTTATTTAGTACCGCAAGCATTGAAGGTCCATCACAAAAGGACAGCAAATGCATCCTCCACTCACAACACAAGGCCCCCCGTTTGAATTGTTGGGTTGGTTAGTTAGCCACTGTTGGGGTGGGAACTGAAGTCACTGTTGCATTTTTCGGTCATGGCATTCAGAGGCAGTTTGAATGGCCCACCCACAGCCTGCAGCTTTCTGAACGTTGCACTGCCAGACTAAACGTTTTACATGTTATAGTCTGTCTTGTTTATACCAGACTTGATACAGTCTGATCATTTCAGCCATTTTTATTGTACGTTCATGTGCCATGTGTTCACACCATGAATAAACAACACAGTTGCCAGACATTTGGCCTTATTTATTAGTTCAGACAAAGTGGTGTTTTCCTTGACAGCTTGTTTTCCAGCTTAGATCATTTCTATCAAGTGTCCTGAACAACAAATGGCACTACAACGCCATAAAATCACAAAGCACAACATATTGTGCACAATAAAATGACACAAATATATCCATACATACATGAATAAAGCAATTCACTGAACATTCTATGACAAGAACAAGGTGACCTGCTAAACCCAAACAACTGCCAACCTCTAAACCAGTGGTTCTCAACCTTTTTTTAATAAACGCCCCCTGAACCTTGCAACGCCCCCTTGACCCCTGCCAATGCTGCGTGACCCACTTTCAAAAAATTAAAAGTTAAAAAACATCAAAACGGTTTGTGCACAAACGTTAATTTTGCCCGCACAAACGATGCACAAACGATTCAGACCATTTTCGAGTCATTTGGATGTTAATGGGGTGCTGCGTGACCTACTTTCAAAAAATTAAAAGTTAAATAACATCAAAACGGTTTGTGCACAAACGTTAATTTTGCCTGCACAAACGATGCACAAACGATTCAGACCATTTTCGAGTCATTTGGATGTTAATGGGGTGCTGAGTGACCTAAGGTCACAAACCCTTAAAAGTGAAATATCTTAAAGACGGTTTGTGCACAAACGCTCATTTTGCCTGCACAAACGATGCACAAACGATTCAGACCATTTTCGAGTCATTTGGATGTTAATGGGGTGCTGCGTGACCTACTTTCAAAAAATTAAAAGTTAAATGACATCAAACGGTTTGTGCACAAACGTTAATTTTGCCTGCACAAACGTGCACAAACGATGCACAAACGATTCAGACCATTTTCGAGTCATTTTGATGTTAATGGGGTGCTGAGTGACCTAAGGTCACCAACCTCTTAAAAGTGAAATATCTTAGACGGTTTGTGCACAAACGCTCATTTTGCCTGCACAATCGTGTACAAACGAATGAAAAGGTTTTTATTCAAATTTTCACCATATGGGGTGCCAACTTCACACAGGTCCCCCAAACTTATATTTTTGTCTCTTTGGGGGGTACTGGGTCTTCATTGGGGGGTATAGTACCCCCCAGTACCCCCCGTAATTCGAACTATGGGGATAGGCTGTGTGTGGAGAAGTCTGTGAATATATCGGCTGACGACCTGTATAGGTCCGGTATACGATATCCTTGCAAATTCTCCGCCATGGCGGGGAGTCAAGGGGGGGAGGAGAGTATTAGTATGGATGGCATTAAAGATGATAATAGTTGGCAGTTAAGGAAAAGGCTTAAAACTACGTTGACAGGAGAAGGGGAAGAGACAGAGAGAAGTGCTCTTTTGTGGTTGTAAGGTTTGAAAGTGGTGGCATCAAGAATATGGATCCTATAAAACTGACGAACGTGCTTAAGAATCAGGTTGGGGCTATAAATAACGCCAGAGTGTTGGATGATGGTAATTTGTTGATTGGGTGTGTATCTGAAGAACAGGTGGCGAAGGCTGAAAGGTTGCAAGTTGTTGGGAAGGCAAAGGTTGTGAAAGTGATGAGGGTTGGTAATGAAGGGAGTAGAAGGGTGATATATGGAATTCCTGTTTCGATGCAAATGGGTGAGTTGGTTAAGAATCTGAAAGAAAAATGTGGAGCCGTTCAGAGTGCAACGCGGTTGACCAGGGGAGTTGAGAAAAAGGAGACTGAGTCGATTCTGATTAAGTTCAGTACCAGAGACATACCCTCCGAACTTTATTTAGGATATTTGAGGTATCGAGTGAGAGTTCGTGCATAAGCCTTTGAGATGCTTTAAATGTCAAAAATTCGGCCATACAGCCAAGGTGTGTAAAGGGGTACAAACATGTGCGAAGTGTGGGGGAGCTCATGACTATGGGAAGTGTGATGTTGGAGCGAGACCTAAATGCTGTAATTGCGGAGGAGCGCACAGTGCAGCGTACTGGGGTTGTGAAGTTATGAGAAGAGAGACTAAAATCCATAATGTGAAGTTGAAAAACAAAGTAACTTATGCAGAAGCTGTTAAAAGTGTGGACCAGTCTAGGAATAGTGGAAGAACTGTAAGAGGAGACTTAGCTGCAGTCACAGACAGGGAAGCGGGATGTGCATCTGTTAAAGTGAAGGAATATGGTTGGAGGGAGAAAAGAGACCTTGTAATATTTATTGCAGGGGTAATAAATGCCACAGCGGAAATGAAATCGAAGACAGACAGGATCCAAATTATTACAAAGGCAGCAGTCCAGCATCTGGGTATGGTGGGATTAAAGTGGGAAGAGGTGAGGGATGGGCTCTGTGTGATGCAGCCAAGCCAGGATAGTGTAGGATGATTATTCTGTTTATGATCATTTTACAATGGAATGCAAGGAGTCTGCTGGCAAATGGACAAGAATTTAAAAAGTTTGTGGATGATATGACCGTGAAACCGGATATAATATGTATTCAAGAAACATGGCTCCAACCTAGGTTTGATTTCTCATCTCATCTCATTATCTGTAGCCGCTTTATCCTGTTCTACAGGGTCGCAGGCAAGCTGGAGCCTATCCCAGCTGACTACGGGCGAAAGGCGGGGTACACCCTGGACAAGTCGCCAGGTCATCACAGGGCCGACACAGACACAGACAACCATTCACACTCACATTCACACCTACGGTCAATTTAGAGTCACCAGTTAACCTAACCTGCATGTCTTTGGACTGTGGGGGAAACCGGAGCACCCGGAGGAAACCCACGCGGACACGGGGAGAACATGCAAACTCCGCACAGAAAGGCCCTCGCCGGCCACGGGGCTCGAACCCAGGACCTTCTTGCTGTGAGGTGACAGCGCTAACCACTACACCACCGTGCCACCAGGTTTGATTTTGTTTTGATTAATTATATAGTTGTTAGGAGGGACCGAGTGGGAGGAAGTGGAGGGGGTTGTGCTACCTTTGTTAGACAGGGGATACCATATAGAGTACTGGGTATGGGGACGGAGCAGGAATATGTGGTGGTGGAAATATGGGTGGGTTCAAGGAAAATAGTTGTTATAAATTATTATAACCTTTGCAAACGGTTAGAATTAACTGATCTAGAGAAGATAGAAGGACAGGATAGAGGAAATGTGGTGTGGACTGGAGATTTCAGTGCTCACAGTTCATTGTGGGGTGGGGATAGGATTGATAGCAATGGTCAGGTGGTTGAGGACTTGAGTGAGAGGGACTTGGTTTGCTTGAATGATGGGAGGGGAACTAGATTTGATGGTAGGACGGGGCGTGAGTCAGTGTTAGATCTGACACTCTCATCAACTAGGTTGGCCCCAAGGTGTGAGTGGGAAGTACATGGAGTCAGTGTAGGGAGTGATCATTACCCTATTATTTGTACTGTGGATATTGATGTCAGACTTAGATCAGGAGTGAGGCCTGGGAGGTGGGTCTTTGAAAAGGCAGATTGGGAGAGGTTTAGGGAATTCAGTGACCTGTTTCTTAGGTCAGTTCCAAACACAGATAGTGTTGAAAGGCATGAAATAGAGTTGCGCCAGAGGATTTATATGGCTGCAATGGAAGCAATCCCGAAAAGCTCAGGGAAGCTGGTTAGGAATGCAGTCCCGTGGTGGAATGAGGAGTGTGAGATGGCTGTGAAAGTCAGGAATAGGGCTTTTAGAAAGGTTGAGACAATCACATAACTTTCAACGCTTTATTGAATATAAGCAGGCGCAGGCGGTTGTCAGGAGGGTCATTAGACAAAGGAAAAGGACTTACTGGAGAGAATACTGTAGCTCAATAGGTAGTAGTGTGGGGCATGATTTAAGAAAATGGAGGGTAACAGAAGAGAGTGGGGTTATCCTATTCTTTCAGATGGAGACCAGCTGGCTGTGTCTGACATGGAAAAAGCGGAAATGATGGTGAAAACTTTGAGCAAGGTCCATAGCTCTGATAATCTGTCAGAAGAGGAAAGACGCGGGAGAGAAGAGACAATGGGTATATTTGGTGGGGTTGTTCAAAAGAAAGAAAAATCAGAGGATAAATATAATGTTCCTTTCACATTGTTGGAGCTTAAAAATGCTTTGGAGAGGTGTAGGAATTCAGCCCCTGGGCAGGACGGAATCTGCTATCGAATGTTCTCATTTGAGTGATACGAGTTTGCTGACAGTTTTGAATCTGTACAATAGGGTGTGGGAGGAGGGACATATTCCAGCAGGATGGAAAGAGGCTGTCATTGTGCCTATAAAAAAAACCAGGGAAGGATGCTAGTAACCCTGTCAATTACCGGCCTATAGCTTTGACCTCACAGTTAGGTAAGTTGATGGAAAAACTGGTCAATGGAGGTTAAGGCACTTTGTTGAGGAAAAGGGGTTGTTGACAAGGTATCAAAGTGGTTTCAGGAAGGGGCGGAACACAAGTGACTCTATTATATATGTCTTGAAGATGAAATCAGAAAAGCTCAGACAAATAGAGAAACTGTAGTGGCAGTGTTTTTGGATGTTGAAAAAGCGTATGATATGCTTTGGGTGGAGGGTCTTTTGATTAAGTTGCACCTGTTGGGTATTGGGGGGAATATTTTTAACTGGGTGATGGATTTTTTGAGAAATAGAAGCATTCAGGTCAAGATAGGGACGGACATATCAAGTCGATGTTTGGTTGAGAATGGAACTCCACAAGGAAGTGTGATCAGTCCTCTATTGTTTAATATAATGATCAATGATATTTTTTCTGATGTTCAGCTTGATATTGGACAGTCCGTTTGCAGATGATGGTGGGTTGTGGAAGAGGGGGAAAAATGTGCGACATACTTTCAAGAAGGTCCAGGAGTCTCTGACTCTTGTAGAGGACTGGGGTAGGAAGTGGGGTTTTAGATTCTCAGTTGAGAAAACAAAAACAATGTTTTTTACAAGGAAGAGGGTCTGTGACAGCCTAAAACTATATCTTTACAACCGTCCTGTGGAAAGGGTTTATTGTTTTAAATTTCTAGGAGTGTTCTTTGACACTAGACTTACTTGGAGAGTACATATATCAAGAGTGGTGGATAAATGTAAAAATGTATTGAACCTGATGAGATGTCTTGCTGGAAGGAACTGGGGAGCAGATTTGGCCTCTTTAAAACTGATTTATGTTTACCTGATCAGAGCAAGGATTGATTATGGGCGCTTGGTTTATGCATCTGCAGCGGCATCTGTACTGGCTAGGCTGGATGTAATCCAAGCTGCTGCGTTGAGATTATGTACTGGAGCGGTGCGATCTTCCCCAGTTTGTTCTCTACAGGTTGTGACAGGAGAAATGCCTCTTGGTCTGAGGAGAAAACAGCTGCAGGCCAATTATTGGGTTAATTTGATGGGACAGAGTCCCGATCACCCTGTTAGAAGAGTGATTGAGCCAAGCTGGGAGAGGGAGGTGGCGAATCTGCCCAGTTTTGGGTGGACTGTAGAATCTGTTGCCCAGGAATTGAATATTCTTCAGAGGACCTTTTGCCCAGGAGTATTGTGGCCGTTGATCCCTATGTGGCAGCTGGAGGTCCCAGACATTGACCTAATATTGCTTAAAATTAAGGAGCGAGATCCTGAAGCAGAGTTGGTTTATAGCTTTCATTGCCATGTAGAAGACAAGTATCGTGATTATGTATTAATATTTACTGATGGATTAAAGGATCAGGATACAGGAGTTACTGGGGCAGCTTTTGTAGTCCAAGAAATGAATGTGCAGGCCTCAAAGAGGACTTCTGATCTGCTGAGTGTGTTTACAGTGGAGTTGTATGCCATCCTGATGGCTGTGCAGTGGGCTGGAAAACTTCAGAATAGGAAGGTGCTGATATGCAGCGACTCTGTGTCGGCTATCAGGAGTCTTGGGAAGGGAATGTCCAAGGGGCGACAAGATATAGTACATGACATCCTTTTGGCAATTAGAGATGTGGGAAGATATGGAGTGACAGTGGCATTTTTATGGATACCTGCCCATGTGGGAATCAAGTTTAATGAAAAGATGGATAAGCTGGCTAAGGAGGCGACTCGACGGGAAACCGTAGATGTTAATCTGTCCTTGTCAAAGTCCGAAGGCAAATCTATTGTGTGGCAGCAATCTCTTTTGAGATGGCAACATCTTTGGGAGCGAGATATAAAGGGCAGGCATCTATTCTCAATAACTAGTAGTGTTGCTGATTCAGTTAATGTTTGCGGAAGTGGTAAACGTAAGGAAGATGTCATTATTACTAGATTGAGAATAGGTCATACGTGACTGAATGGCTCATTATTTATTTTAGGGAAACATCTGGATGGGTTATGTTCTTGCCAGCAGATGGAGACAGTTCACCATGTTTTATTGTCTTGCAGGAAACATGACTGCCATAGAAAAGTATTGATCGCAGAATGGCATGAAAGAGGTATCATTGAAAAGTGTGCTGGACATAGGGACAAGTGTGAAGGGCAAACGTCACATATTGGATGCCAGCTGCCGTAAAACTCCAACGAAGAAGAAGATGTCACATCCGATCCAGATTGTAAACAGACAAAAACAAATGGAGGAGTTAACTGTCAGCACCAAGATCGGTTTAGAGCGGGTTTCTGTATCTGATGAGGACATACGATTCTACACCAGGTAAACACAAATATCCACTGTGTATGAGTTAGAACCATAGAGCAGTGGGCCTGTAACATTAAAAGCAGGAAAAATAACTTATTTTTTTCACGGTGCGGTTCCCATCAAATCCTGCGCTCTGATTGGCTGGCGAGCGGGTCCATATCCTACGACAGTGTTTCCCAACCTTTCTTGAGCCACGGCACATATTTTACATTTGAAAAATCCCACGGCACACCAACAAACAAAAATGTATACACACGTACCAAAGCCAACCGGGGGGGTCTGGGAGGGATACTCCCCCAGGAAAATTTTGAAAAATAAGGCCTTACAAACCACTTTTCCTGCAATCTGAGCTGTAGTAGATAAAAATATCTGTTGTCTTTTTTATATATTTACATGAAAATATGTTTCAAATGAATAGGAGTATTGTTTGTTTGAATTCAAAATAAAAATCACATTCTACATTCAAGGGTATGGTTCTAATTTGATTAACAAAAATGACAAACTAAATTCACATTAAACTTAAGTTCTATTAATTATCAAAAAGCTAATATATTAAATAAAATTTCTTAGGGTGACTGACCTTTTCTCCCTATGTCCTCATTAGTTGCATATGATTTCTTCAAGAAGTCTTTTGAAATATTTAAGTTTTCAAAACTGCCAGCATTAATTCAGATTTACTGACTATCATATACATGTTCAATGGATTAAATCAAACGAATGCTAATTTTATGGGATAATGTCTATGTACACTTTATACAATTATTTATAGTTCAGTCACTTCTCATTTGATCATTTCGACGACTTCAGCTTTTTGGCCAAAGACAAAAGCTTGTCAGTCCTCTCTTTTGTAAGAACTGTTGTGATTGGCTATCATGCTCTCGCCATCGACGTTTTGGCCAATTACATTGTAGATAACACGTATTCTACCACGAGACTTGGCGAGACTAAAGATGGCAAAAATGTAAACATGTAACATCATTGTAGGAATGAATTACGCCTGAGTATCACGAAGGAACATACCCCAACCCCCCTCAATAAACGGAAAAAAAATCTCAACGGATTTGGCATAATATAAAAAGGTTGGTTTATTTATTTATTTTTTAAACTCAGAAAAAGCGGAAATCCGCCGAAAAGCGGAAAATTCTCATCCCTGCTATCGCCATCACCGCTGTCACACCTGAAGCATTACTAATTCTATTGTTTGAATGGCAACAGGTAGATACACAGGTTAATTAGCTACCTGCTGCCATCTATTGGAAGAGTATTTAATTGTTCTGCCGGTCACTATACGTCGCTGGCATAGACGAACAAAGACAAATTATTTGCAGTAAATAAATAATTTTTGGAACAATTAAGTGAAATTGGATAATGTCCCACGGTACACCTGATGATCTCTCACGGCACACTAATGTGCCGCGGCACAGTGGTTGGGAAACACTGTCCTACGATACGGACCCCAGTTATGGACCTCTGGCGACTCGCTCGTTCACAACAACAAACATATTAGTAGAATTTTTTCGTCAACATTTAAAAAAAAAAATAAGATTATCATCTCATCTCATCTCATCTCCTCTAGCCGCTTTATCCTTCTACAGGGTCGCAGGCAAGCTGGAGCCTATCCCAGCTGACTACGGGCGAAAGGCGGGGTACACCCTGGACAAGTCGCCAGGTCATCACAGGGCCGACACATAGACACAGACAACCATTCACACTCACATTCACACCTACAGTCAATTTAGAGTCACCAGTTAACCTAACCTGCATGTCTTTGGACTGTGGGGGAAACCGGAGCACCCGGAGGAAACCCACGCGGACATGGGGAGAACATGCAAACTCCACACAGAAAGGCCCTTGCCGGCCCCGGGGCTCGAACCCAGGACCTTCTTGCTGTGAGGCGACAGCGCTAACCACTACACCACCGTGCCGCCCAGAAGATTATCAGAAATCTTATAAATTTTTGCCAGCATTTCTCAGCATAATAGCATTAATTTTACAGTATGGACAGCGATAATGACAGTGTGTACAGCGAAAGCGAGTTTTACTACCCCAAGGAAGATAAAATAAAACATTTCAGGAGAAAGCTAAAAACCTCTAACTTGCTAACAGTTTGAGCTCATTAGTTAATGAGGCCCATTTTGGACCATGTTATCCTAATACATAATATTACGTTAGGTAAAAACTTTTTAAACCAGTACAATCTCTTCTTCAAAGTTTCACCAAATGGCTTTATTTATGCAATATAAAAGGTCATAATACTGTATAACTTTGATCGAGCAAAAACATGGCTGAATCCTGAATGACTCAGTTTTGTATAAATAGGGGACTACATAGGCGGCAAAATGTAGTTTGTTTTTTTTTTCCCCTGCCATGGAAGTGCACTTGTATACCAAGGAGGAAGTAATTTGCATTACAGCCGTGAATGAGGATTCAAAATGGTGGCTCGGCTCTGTTTTCCCTTCCGGGCGCTCTCGTTTTCTGTTAGAATTTGGGAAAGAAAAAAATAAATATATTATTTACCAGCTTAAGGTCGGTCCGTATGGTGAAATACCGTGACCTCGGCCTTGAATACTGACCTCGGCCCAGAGGGCCTGCTCAGTACTGTACTTTCAAGACCTCGGTCACGGTATTTCACGATACGGACCTCCCAGCTGGTAAATAACACGTATATCGGGGTGGTATTTGTGTGTGGTCCAGGTACTAACCATAGTTCTTAAATGTCCCAGAGTTGTATTATAGAGATGACAATTTAGATCAATGGACTACATATTTGCAATTCAATGCTGAGTATTGCTGGCAATTATGTAAAGCTTGTTTTGGTTATCAGAGATGATCTGAGTGATGACTGGCAAGGGACAGTAATTTCAACCAGGCAAGCTAGAAGAGGCTGAGACAGCTCATGTCCTCTGTCTGACAATGCAAGGGGTGTGCAGTACAGCCCAGTGACAGTAATCAAGTAGTGCAATACAGTAGATGAGAAGCACAGGACAGTGGCAGGAGACAGTATACAAGTATTGGATGGGCCTTCTCTGGTGTCTGAAATAAAGATGTGAATGAATTAGCCTGATCAATATAACTCTGCGGCGTTGTACTTGATGCTCTGACGATACGACGCACATCGTTAACAGTAAACTTCGGTAACTCCAAGAGGCACCTTGTGAACTTCATGGACTCAGCCATAACACCGGCACTTCTGCATACTGACCGGAAATATCGTACCATCCTTACACCAAACAAGGAAGTGCTGCATACACCGAGGCCATTTGGCCCTTGTCAAAGTTGCTCAGATCCTTACGCTTGCCCATTTTTCCTGCTTGCAACATGTCAATTTCAAGAAGTGACTGTGTATATATGTGCAAAGCTATTATGGTGGAGTCAAGATGATGACTACATTTCCATCAAATGAATTAAAGAAATAAAAAAAAAAACCCCAACGTTCCATATATTTTACCGCAAAACATTAATAATCTTAAAGGCTGATACTGGATGTTGTCTTTTATTTATTTATTTATTTAAGAGATGTTCTTGCCGTTGATCCATATACCACACAACCATAATCTAATACTGATCTAATTAATCCAGTGTAAATGGCTTTCAGAGCAGGTCTATCTGCCCCCATTTACTACCCACCAAACATCTCATTACAGTTAGTATTTTCTTACATTTGTCCACCATTTTCTGAATATGTATAACCATGTTGTTCTTTCATCAAACAACATCCTTAAAATATTACTGTTTCAATCTCTCCAAGTCCTGATTTATATTTATATATATATATATATATATATATATATATATATATATATAGCTTTGGCTGCGCTATAGAGATGACATAGTCAACATCTGGGTGCACGGTCAGGATAAATTACATGAATTTACGGAATACATTAACGGGTTGTACCCTACCATCAAATCTGAGTTGTTTTTTTTTTCTGAGCAAAAGCTCAACATATTAGACCCGACCCTGCACCTAGTTGATGGTTTCATTCAGACAGATGTCTATTCGAAACCTACCGACAGTCACCTCTATCTTCCCCCCCACTAGTTGTCACCCTGAGCATTGCAAGCACGCCATCCCCTATAGCGTTGCGTCTCAAACGCAACTGTTCTAATGAGGGCTTTCTTAACCGCAGTAATTCGGAATACAATAAGTATTTAGTAGATCAAGGCTATGACCCTAACCTGGTCTCCGGTAAATTTGGTTAAGTAGCTTCTCTTCCTAGGAGTGAGTTACTTAAGCCTAGGGCAATTAAGCCTGAGCGTAAGGTTACACCCTTGGTTGTTGACTTTAACCCTAACCTTCTGGATATCAGTAAGATTTTGCGGAACAATCCTAGCTTTTTGCATTCCTCTGCTTTCATGCAAGAGGTATTTCCGGAGTGTAGTAGTATTTCAGCTTTTAGAAGGCCTAAAAATCTTAAGGATATTCTGGCGCCTTCTAAACTCAAGCGTGGTGACACGGAAGTCAATAATCAAGGGCGTGAACAAGGTTGCTTTAGGTGTAGCAAAAAATGCGATTTATGCAATAACTTTTTCGCAGAGTCAAATTTTTTTTGTCAGCTCCGTAACCGGAAGGAAATACAAAATTCAACAACATCTTTCTTGTACTTTCCGCAATACAATATATTTAGCAACTTGCCGTAAATGTAATCTCCAATATGTTGGCTCTTGTACTACAGAGTTTAAAGTACGTTTTCGTAACCATTAATCTTGTATGAAAAACAAAAAAACATGCGAAGTAGCCAAACATTTTAATCAGTCTCCCCATAATTTGAATGATTGATTTTTGAGTTCATTTGTATAGAAACAATAGTTAACACTGCTCAAGATTGTCTAAACTATGTGCTTCTAAATAGGGAAACGTACTGGGTGTCGCAATTGTTTACTTTAGCCCCTTATGGGTTAAATAAGCGAAAAGATATAAATCTAAAAATCGCATTCTTTTTAATAATATTTAATTATTAAATTTTGTAATCAAGTTTATTTTTGTCTGTCTTTTATTTTGAAGTGTATAGAATTCACAATTTTGTATATATAAGACCACGCCCATAGCATTATGTAGTTTATGACACTGAAGAAGGCCAAAATGTTTGTCGAGAATAAATTTTTAATAATGTTCAAAAGTTGGGTGTCGGAGTGAAATTTTTCTATTCTACATTATCTATATCTACACTGCTGGGACCCGTGGTATCCTTGTGGACAGACTGGTTGTTGGCTGACAGAGACTTTTTACTCATATATGGGTGTCAAAGGTTCATTGATTCGAATGGGGCACGAAGGCTTGCCCATATGGTGTAATCCCACAGAAGAGCTACTGTAGCACAAACTGCTGAAAAAAAGTTAATGCAGACACCTTTTCTGTTTCAGCCAGCATTAACTTTTTCAGCAGTTTGTACTACAGTAGCTCTTCTGTGGGATTGGACCATATGGGTTAGCCTTTGACACCCATGACCCTGTCACTGGTTCACCAATTGTCCTTCCTTGGACCACTTTTGGTAGGTACTAACTACTGCATACTGGGAACACCCCACAAGATGTGCCATTTTGGAGATGCTCAGGCCCAGTCATCTAGCCATCATAATTTGGCCCTTGTCAAAGTTGCTCAGATCCTTACGCTTGCCCATTTCTCCTGCTTGCAACACGTCAATTTCAAGAAGTGACTGTTCTCTTGCTGCCTAATATATCCCACCCACTGACAGGTGCCATTGTAATGAGATAATCAACCACTTCACCTATCAGTGGTCATAATGTTATGGCTGATCGGCGCATATTGATAAGATAAACCTTTATTACTCCCGAAGGAAATTCAGTTATGTCCAGATATACACAGATGCATCACAGATGCATCAAAGAGTTTGGCCAATAAAGTAGGAATAGCATACATTATTCCTGAGTTTCATATCAAAGTAAGCAAAAGAGTGAACAATGAAATGTCAGTTTTCACAGGAGAAATGCTCGCAATACTGTTAGCAGTACAGTGGATAGAGGACACAAGGCCACCGAGAGCAATAATCTGTTCAGATTCAAGTTCAGTATTATCCAGTTTACAGCTCAGCCATTCAGACAGCAGAGCAGATATCATGATGGAGACGCAGCAAACACTACAGGGTTCAGAGGATGGGGCTGGCAGTAGTATTCTTATGGGTACGATCACATGTTGGGATCACAGGGAATGAAATGGCTGATAAGGAAACCACAAATAAAAACAGTACTGATTTTGCAGTAAAATATAAACAAAAGAGAAATTAAGAGCATCCTCAAACAAATAATGAGGGAGAGAGGAAGGGGAGATGGTTTTATAAAATTCAAAGGAAAGTGGGAGAAAGTAGATATATAATAAGGCAGGGCTTTTCAAAGTGTGGGGCGCACCTCCCCTGGGGGGGCGCCAGAGTTCTTCGGGGGGGGGGGCAACGTGAGAAAAAATAAACCAGAATAAGTTACTATTGTGGACATTTAGCAAACTTCAGCTAGCCTCTACTAGAGACAAAATAGATCGATTTTTAGTACCTAAAGCTACAGTGAGTGAGGAGACAGAGTCTGGGCCAAGCAAAAAAACAGTGTGTGGCAGCGGGGGCGTGGTCAAGTGCCGGTCTGTGACAGGAGGGCGGAGTCAGGGAAGGTAAGTGGCAGAATCACTACACCTGATGTCAATTAACCTGTGTTTGTGTGTGTCTTCCCAGTGACCGTGCCCTACTTAAGGAGGGAGAGCATAGAGCAGAGGAGCTCATCCCCGAACCAGACGCCGATTGTGTGTGTGTGTGTGTGTGTGTGTGTGTGTGTGTGTGTGTGTGTGTGTGAGATTTTGTGTGTGTGTGTGTGTGTCTGTCGTATTGACTATGTTCACTGAAAATTGTAGCAGTAAAAACCTGAGCTTTACGAACCTGATCTCTGTCCTGCCGTCCTCTGTGCTCCGCCCCTTGGTAGAACTGTTACAGTGGTGACGAAACCTGGGTCATCTGGACCGCCGAAGCCTAACAGCCCCATGGAGTCCTCCCTGTTCACCGAACTGGTCCACGCCCTCGCCACGGCCCAGCAAAGCCAGCACCAGGCGCTAGTCACCCTCCGAAAGGAGCAGGAACAGCGGTTCGAGGCCCTAGTGTTGGCCCAGCAAGAAGATGGTCAGGCGTTACGGCACCTCCTCGCGTCAGCAGGATCCACCAACGCTCCCACCGCGGGCCCATCCCCCGTCACCCTAACAAAAGATGGGCCCGCAGGACGACCCCAAGGCATTCATCACGCTCTTCGAGCAAGTCGCGGAGACCTCGGGGTGGCTGATGGAGCAGCGCGCGGCGCGCCTCCTCCACCTGCTAACAGGAGAGGCGCAGCTGGCCACACTACAGCTCCCCGCCAACCGCCGGCTGGCCTACGCGGACCTTCGCCGAGCCGTCCTCCAGTGTGTGGGGCACACCCCTGAGCGCCAGCGCTTCCGCGCTTTGCACTTGGAGGAAGTCAGCCGGCCGTTCGTGTTTGGCCAGCAACTCCGGGATGCCTGCTGGCGGTGGTTGAGGGCCAACAACCGCGAGGCTGAGGGGATCATTGACCAGGTGGTATTGGAGCAATTCGTCGCATGCTTGCCAGCAGGAACCGCGGAGTGGGTCCAGTGCCACCGCTCAGCGTCGCTGGATCAGGCAATCGAGCTGGCGGAGGACCATATGGCGGCTGTTCCAGCGGCAGGACAGCAGACAGCCTCTTCTCTCCTCTCCTCTCTCCCCCTCTCCTCCTGTGTCTCGTCCTCGCCCCATTCCCCCACCACGGAGGCGGGGGCCGGCGCCACCTGTGCCAGCCCGCACCCGCGGTGCCCTCCCGTTTTCTCCCTTCTGTGTCTGTCTCTCCCCCCCTCAGGTGAGTGAGCCCCAGAACACTGGTGCAGAGAGGAAGCCCGGGCCGGTTTGCTGGCGCTGCGGGGAGCCGGGCTACCTCCAACAACAGTGCACGGTAATGGAGGCGGGCGCGGTGGTTCGGATCCCCTATGCGCTAGGAGCCGCCCTCAATCGGGCCGGAGCGTATCGCATACCGGTGAGTATTCAAGGGGATACATATCAGGCGTTGGTGGATTCTGGTTGTAATCAGACCTCAATTCACCAAAGCCTGGTGCAAAACAAGGCATTGGGGGGAGCACAGGAGGTGAAGGTGTTGTGTGTGCACGGGGACGTTCACAGCAACCCTTTGGTGTCGGTCCACATTTTTTTCCGAGGGGAAAAATCTATAGTGAAGGCGGCGGTTGATCCTCGCCTTACCCACTCTATAATTTTGGGGACTGATTGGCCGGGATTTAATGACATACCTAGTAAAGAGTGGGTCCTGCCATTTAACAGGGGGAGGTCCCGGTGTCGCTTTGGCGGGAGCAGCTGTCACAGAGCCGTCTACGTCATCTCCGCGTCAGAGTGAGGAGCCGCCGGCCCCTCCTCTCTCTGTTGGGGAATCCCTCGCGGATTTCCCATTAGAGCAGTCGCGAGACGAGACTCTGCGACATGCATTTGACCAAGTGAGAGTAATCGATGGTCAAACGCTCCAGCCGAACGCCACTCCGTCCTTCCCCTACTTCGCGATTATGAAGGATAGATTATACCGAGTGACGCAGGACACTCAAACTAAAGAGCGAGTCACGCAGCTTTTAATACAGAAGAGCCGCTGGGAATTGGTATTCCAGGCAGCTCACTTTAATCCCATGGCTGGACACTTAGGGCAGGATAAAACACTAGCCCGAATAATGGCCCGATTCTATTGGCCGGGGATTCGCGGCGATGTCCGTAGGTGGTGTACGGCGTGCCGCGAATGCCAGTTAGTAAATCCAGCAGCCATTCCAAAAGCGCCTTTGCGCCCTCTACCGTTAATCGAGACCCCATTCGAAAGAATTGGGATGGATCTCGTCGGGCCATTAGATCGGTCAACACGAGGGTACCGCTTTATATTAGTTCTGGTGGACTATGCAACGCGATACTCGGAAGCAGTGCCTCTTCACAATATCTCAGCATGCAGTATTGCGGAGGCACTCTTCCGCGTCATCTCCCGAGTTGGAATCCCGAAAGAGATTCTGACTGACCAAGGCACCTCGTTTATGTCACGAACACTGAACGAACTGTATGGGTTATTAGGTATTAAGCTGATCCGCACCAGCGTGCATCACCCACAAACCGACAGTTTAGTTGAACGGTTTAATCGCACTCTCAAGAACATAATTAAAAAATTTGTAAGTGAGGACGCACGTAACTGGGATAAATGGCTTGAACCCTTGTTATTTGCAGTGCGAGAGGTCCCCCAAGCCTCCATGGGGTTCTCCCCGTTTTAATTATTATATGGGCGTAAGCCGCACGGCATTTTAGATGTGCTGCGAGAAAATTGGGAGGAGAGACCTTCACCAAGTAAAAACGAAATTCAATACGTTATTGACCTGTGCGCAAAACTCCACACACTCGCGCACCTAACCCAGGAGAATTTGCGGCAGGCCCAAGAGTGGCAAACCCGCCTGTACGACAAGGGTACACGCCTTAGAGAGTTTGCACCGGGAGATAAAGTACTCGTACTGTTGTCCACATCGAGCTCTAAATTAGTCGCCAAGTGGCAAGGACCCTTTGAGGTCACACGGCGAGTCGGGGACGTCGACTATGAGGTGAGGCGAACGGATAGGTGTGGGGCGCTACAGATTTACCACCTCAATCTTCTCAAACTCTGGAACGAGGAGGTCCCCGTAGTGTTGGTGTCGGTGGTTCCGGAGAAGGCGGAGCTGGGGCCGGAGGTTCAAAAAGGCACATTGACATCGCATACTTCTCCGGTCCCCTGTGGAGACCACCTCTCCCCGACCCAACTCACGGAGGTTGCCCAGTTGCAGACCGAATTTTCGGACGTGTTCTCGCCCCTGCCCGGCCCCACCAACCTCATAGAGCACCACATTGAGATGCCCCCGGGGGTGGTAGTGTGTAGCCGCCCTTACAGGCTACCCGAACACAAGAAAAAAGTGGTTCGGGAAGAACTCGAGGCCATGCTCAAAATGGGCATCGTCGAGGAGTCCCACAGTGACTGGAGTAGCCCGGTGGTCTTGGTACCCAAGGCCGACGGGTCGGTCCGGTTCTGTGTGGACTATAGAAAAGTCAATGCGGTGTCTAAATTTGATGCGTACCCAATGCCTCGTGTTGATGAGTTGCTCGATCGACTAGGCACGGCTCGCTTTTATTCGACACTGGATTTAACGAAGGGATATTGGCAGATCCCCTTGACTCCACTATCCCGAGAAAAAACGGCCTTTTCCACACCGTTCGGTTTACACCAATTCGTCACACTTCCGTTTGGGCTGTTTGGGGCGCCCGCTACGTTTCAGCAGCTGATGGACAGGGTCCTCCGCCCCCACGCCACCTACCTCGATGATATTATCATCTATAGTCATGACTGGCCGAGGCATCTCGAACATCTGAGGGCCGTCCTTAGGTCGCGGAGGCGAGCGGGTCTCACAGCCAACCCGAAGAAGTGTGCGATTGGGCGGGTGGAAGTACGGTATCTGGGCTTCCACTTGGGCAACGGGCAGGTGCGTCCCCAAATTAACAAGACCGCAGCAATTGCGGCCTGCCCGAGGCCCAAGACCAAAAAGGAGGTGAGACAGTTCCTGGGGCTGGGTGGCTATTATCGTAGGTTTATACCTAATTATTCGGATGTCACCAGCCCGCTGACTGATCTCACTAAAATGGGGGCACCAGATCTGGTCCAGTGGACGGAGCAATGCCAGCAGGCTTTTTCTGAGGTAAAGGCCGCACTGTGTGGGGGGGCCACTTTTACACTCCCCTGACTTTTCTCTCCCCTTTATGTTACAGACGGATGCGTCGGACAGAGGGCTGGGGGTGGTTTTGTCCCAGGAGGTGGAGGGGGAGGACCGCCCAGTCTTGTACATCAGCAGGAAACTGTCGGTGCGTGAGGGGCGCTACAGCACAATCGAAAAAGAGTGCCTGGCAATCAAGTGGGCGGTCCTCGCCCTCCGTTACTACCTGCTGGGGCGCCCTTTCACCCTCTGTTCGGACCACGTGCCCCTCCAGTGGCTCCACCGCATGAAGGATGCCAACGCGCGGATCACCCGTTGGTATCTGGCACTCCAACCCTTTAATTTCAAGGTGGTCCACAGGCCGGGGGCGCAGATGGTCGTGGCGGACTTCCTCTCCTGTCAAGGGGGGGGGGGAGTCGGCTGCAGGCTGGACGGCCGCCCGGCCTGAGTTGGGCGGTGGGGGGTATGTGGCAGCGGGGGCGTGGTCAAGCACCGGTCTGTGACAGGAGGACAGAGTCAGGGAAGGTAAGTGGCAGAATCACTACATCTGATGTCAATTAACCTGTGTTTGTGTGTGTCTTCCCAGTGACCGCGCCCTACTTAAGGAGGGAGAGCATAGAGCAGAGGAGCTCATCCCTGAACCAGACGCCGATTATGTGTGTGTGTCTGTCGTATTGACTTTATGTTCACTGAAAAGTGTAGCAATAAAAACCCGAGCTTTACGAACCTGATCTCTGTCCTGCCGTCCTCTGTGCTCCGCCCCTTGGTAGAACTGTTACACAGAGCCTCCAGGATGTTGCGATTTGCAGCTTCAACGCAAATTCAACCAATCCCCACGAATTCAGGGCAGTGTTGCAATTATATCCAATCACCGCAACTTTCCCGCAAATTTGACCAATTGTTGGCGTCGTCTTGAGGTGACGTCGACAAACTACCTTCCCCCTTACTTCCGTTCAAGAGAAGCAGCATGTGCGCAGTGTTGCCAGATTGGGCGGTTTCAAGTGCATTTTGGTGGGTTTTGAATATATTTTGGGCTGGAAAACGTCAGCAGTATCTGGCAACACTGCATGATGTGCGAGTCAGTGTTTATGTAGGCTTAAATTCTGTTACTGAAAGTGTGTTATGTTTACAGTGAAGGACTGTGTGCACTTTACATTATTTTTTTACTTAATACAAGAAATTAATGGATGCCAACATTTTTGCCAAAATGGTATTTCATTTTCCATTGTTTAGGCAGCTTCAGCATCATACTGTGAGATTCTGTTCAAATTGTTTTTTTCTTCTATGAAGCCTGAGCCATTTATTTTATTAGTTTATAATTATTGTTTAATTTAGTCTTCAGGAGAGACTGCCTGCACACAGTACTAGTATTAATAGTTTTTTTTTCTTACATGAAAGCTGAGGCATTTATATTATATTTTAAGGTAACTTCATGTTGTGCTGTGAGGTTCTATGCACTTTAACTTTTGAACCAACAGGTGCATTTGGATAAGTAAAGCCTATTTTTCTGCATTTTTGTCGTCCTGGTAATCTTTTATATTGGTAAAGTTGTTTATAGGACCATTTCTCAGTGTCTGTTTTTTTAATCAATAGTTTTTCAGTAATAACTTAATATTTAACATATCACTCAATTTTAGTCACAAAAAGAGAAAATCGCAACAATTTCTCGCAACTTTCACTTCCTCCCGCAGTGTAATCGCAACAAAAACCTAAAAAACACCGCAACTTTCATTGCAATTTTTTGGAAACCCCCCGCAACAATCACAAAAAAGGCCCGCGGAATCCTGGGGGGGCTGAAAAAAGAAGGAAGTATGACCACGATTATTTAAAGTTTGGATTTTCATGGACTGGATCTGAAGATGCTCCACTGCCACAGTGTGTTGTCTGCCAAGAGGTGCTAGCTAACGATGCTATGAGATGTTTAAAATGTGTAAAACAAGATGTTTTAAAAAGCACAGATGTTTAAAATGTGAAAAAGAAAAAAGTGTGTACAACAACCATTTTTTAAAAATACGAATGGAACATTAAGTATAGCAACAACAAAAATTGTAAGGGGGGGGGGGGGGCGCTGTTGTTTATTTGCTCTCCGAGGGGGGGCTGACTCTCCCACACTTTGAAAACCCCTTTTCAGTCACGTGACCTTTGTAAACGCGACCGCCATTTTGGACATGTAGTGGACTTCGGCTCGAATCGGGTTGAATACGAGGAAGGCGACAAACGAAAAACATAAAAGAAAAAGGAGCGAGATGCAGAAAACACCTTCACTATCCAGCGACGTAGGGCATTTACAGGGCGAGCAGAGGGAGAGGTATTTGCAAAAATTGAGGTTAGCAGGCTTAGAGAACGACGTTTACCTGCTTCCACCAGGATTGTTCACTGACGTACGGAAGTACACGAAGCCCTCGTCTTTACCTGACTTCGGCCCACATGATCTGTATACCTATGTTGTTAAAAACCCATCGCCATACACAGGTATTGATCTGAAAGCGTATAAGAGTTTGGATGCCTACAAATATTTTGTGTCAGGCTGGGTAACATGCCTACATCAGCGGGTCGTCCCTGGAGCCGGTGGTCGCCATCTTATTACAGCTAAGGTTTGTTCACATTTTCATTTACTTTCGGTCCTCAGGATAAACAAAATGTTATTAAATGTCATTGAAATAACTTCTTAGTCTGTTGAGACGTGGCCCGTTATAAATTTGCTGTTACCAGGCAATGACCAAGAACTGTATTATTAGGGTCAGTGTCTGTGTTGTAGCAGTGTACTAGCAGCTAGCTGTTAGCACTAGCTAATGTCAACAACATAGTAGCTAGTATGTTACTGTAGCAATGTTTATGTTCAGTCCAGTGGTGTAGTGGAGATTTTTAAAGTGGGGGTACGCGATTCGTGAGGTCATCGATTTGATATCATGTCAGAAGCGGTAGCCTTTGTTTGGTCGCCTATGTTTGGTATGAATGATTTGTATAAATGTTATGTTCTTTTAACAACACAAGAGGGCACAAGAAGACACTTTTTTTCAGAAATTTTTGTGTGTGCAATTTTCATTCGTGTTTGTCAGTACAGCCCAACTGTTATGGCGAAAAGCCGCGGTTTATTTTGTCTCCAATAAATATGCCGAAATGGCTAAAGAGGAACAAATTCGCCTTCTCCTTCCGAATGCATGGTCGTAGACAGCACCACTCTGCTGCTGGAACTCAACATAAACCTTGCATAGGTTTAACATGGACTATCAGGCGTGAAGCCAAAATATTGGAAATTATGATACACAAACAGCCTGCAGTGAAAGGAACTTCAGTGCGAGTGTGACTGGTTATGATTGGTGATGGTGGCTCACTCAAGGTCGCTGGATTTGGTGTCGCCGGTGTCGGAATGCTTTTTCTGAAATAAAAATCGATGTTTTTCTGCCGATCTTTCCTGTCGAGTCATTTTCCCCTTGATCTGCCATTCTGTCGAAGCTCTCTAGTTGGTCGAAGCAGTGGTTACGTTAGACTTTTTCATGTCCGTCATTTTGACGGACAGGGTCATAAAAATTCCGTCATTGTCCATTATTATCTGTCATTTTATTTTAACTTTTAAATGACAATGTATATAGGCTATAAATGCTATATATTTAATAACTTGTGTTTTCATGAACTCATTTTCATTTAAAAATTAATTCACAGAACAAGCTTGTATTATTTAATCATTTATTTATGTATTTATGATGCAAAAAAGATGAACAGAGATTCCAGGGGCGCAGATAGGATTTTTGAACTGGGGGGGACTGAGCTGTCAGCAAATGATTCCATTTTGTGTGTATATATATATATATATATATATATATATATATATATATATATATATATGTATGTATGTATGTATGTGTGTGTGTGTGTGTGTGTGTGTGTGTATATACACACACACACACATATATATACACACTACCGTTCAAAAGTTTGGGGTCACTTTGAAATGTCCTTATTTTTGAAAGAAAGGACTGTTCTTTTCAATGAAGATCACTTTAAACTAATCAGAAATCCACTCTATACATTGCTAATGTGGTAAATGACTATTCTAGCTGCAAATGTCTGGTTTTTGGTGCAATATCTCCATAGGTGTATAGAGGCCCATTTCCAGCAACTCTCACTCCAGTGTTCTAATGGTACAATGTGTTTGCTCATTGCCTCAGAAGGCTAATGGATGATTAGAAAACCCTTGTACAATCATGTTAGCACAGCTGAAAACAGTTGAGCTCTTTAGAGAAGCTATAAAACTGACCTTCCTTTGAGCAGATTGAGTTTCTGGAGCATCACATTTGTGGGGTCGATTAAATGCTCAAAATGGCCAGAAAAATGTCTTGACTATATTTTCTATTCATTTTACAACTTATGGTGGTAAATAAAAGTGTGACTTTTCATGGAAAACACAAAATTGTCTGGGTGACCCCAAACTTTTGAACGGTAGTGTGTATACATGTTATTTCACCTCCCTCGCTGCCATCACCAGGAACTACCTGCAGGCCAGGACAATGATAACATTTTAACATAGCCTATGGAAATCCAAAGTTTACACATTATCATCACGCACAGAAACTGCAAAACTGCAAAACTAGTTTTAAAACCGCTAAGTTCCAACTGTTAAACATAGCGAGAGGCTGGGCTACGTGTGTGTGTGTAAAGTGTAAACCAGTGCATCCTGACTTTCTAACTATGCCTGTGTGTTGCGTGAGCGGCAGTCAGTCAACAACTCTTCGCAAAGTTTCCTTATGAAACAATATGCTCGCTGAAATTATGGCAGGGAACGCCAGATTAAACATTAAAACTGCCTTCTGAGCACTGTATCTACAGGCTGCCACCGAAAGAAGGAGGCTACCAGAAAGGCATCTCTACTCCGTACGATTTTACTTTCACTACGACATTACTTTGAACAGACTATCAAAAAATTGCAAAGTGATATGATAAAGTAAGGCACAGTTTACTTACAGTCGTTTTTTTTTTTTTTTTTTTTTTAAACGATGCAATCGTTCTCTGCCTTTTGGCACCCTTCATCATGCCGTGTTGGGGTCCTGAACTAGGAGGCGCTGTCCCCGATATGCCTGTCAAACTTGTTGTGGGTAACCATAGCAACCAAGCCGAGCTCGCAACCTGTGCAGTCTGCGCAGTTGCAGCTATGTCTGTACTGCCGTGCACCTCAATAAACCGAATGGTAATTAGTCCTTTGATTTTTCCGTGAGGTTTGCCTTATGCAAAGAAAGACAGCACAGATGTTTTTTCCTCCCTATAAGTGGGGGGGACCGAACGAGGTGAATTTAAATCTGGGTGGGACGAATCCCCCCCGTCCCCCCCTCTATCTGCGCCCGTGAGAGATTCTGACGTTCGGTCACTTGTGAACCCATTTTCCCTCCGCTAAAAACATTGCGGCTGTTGTGCCTTAACGGGCATATGAACAATGTTATTTTACAACGTAGCAAGACAATTGCAGTTAAAATATGAACAGTCCACTACAACGATTTAAGTGACAATCTAATTTGACCTGTTTGCGTGAGCTCAAACCTTCCTTCTGGCCCGCATGGATTTAAATTGGGAGCTCGCTTGTGCATAATCAAAAAGTCGTCAATGGAGACTGCTGCCGAGGCAATTGTCATTAAATTTTGCGTCTTTGCCTTGGACAGACGACTTCTCATTGACGTTTTAATTTTATTCTGAAGGCTGAACCTGCGCTCTGCTGCGACACTGGAGACTGGAATAACCAGCGCCACTTCAGCCAAAGTTCTGAAGTCGGGAAACATTTCTCCCAGGGAAGTGATCAGAAGCCGGCAAGAGCCTCTGAAAGTTGAATTTCCCGACCCTGCTAGTACTCTCTTCATAGGGAGGAAATCCTGCAGCATGCGGTCTTTCTGCACCAGTGGTGCAGCTGCACCCCGCGGTGACCCGTAGTGGTCACAGACGCGTTCCAACGCATCCAGTCCATGCCTCTTCCATGAACTACCGGCTACTTAAATTGATCATCATCTGTCAAAATCACGCACGGCCTTCAAATTCTTCCGTAGGCTACTTAAATTTGTCATAGTGGGGGTCGGCTCGGCTCGGCGGAGCCTGGAACCTGACACGGAAGGTCTTAAATAAAACGAAGTTATGTTTAAATGTTAGTTTGTCTACCCGTGCTCTCATTAAAATGATAGTTTAGCAGATATTCGAGCAGTGATGTTCCTAATGGTGCGTTCATGTGCTATGGGAATTATGGTAAATACCAAACGCCGACATGGAAAGCACACATGAACGCTCCCTCTCGTGGTATTTTCCACTGGGCAACTCGTAGAAAATTTTGATACGAGTTGCCGAGATGAGATGAACTTTAACCTTTTCAGCATAGCGGCGAGCGGTACAAGACTAGCTTATGAACCAAGAAAGAAGTGGTTTTCACCGACGGAAAGCTGACTCTCACCTTTTAAACGAGTCATGTTATGTATATTATATTATTATTATATGTATATTATAGCCTAATACAAAATATTCTGTGGCTGTCCAAAGAATGCCAACAATGATCTAGATACTGGCTACTCTCATTGTGGCTACAGCCAAATTTCCAAAAACTGCGTGGCATTCAATGTGTTAAGAAAATCTCTACTTGTCATGATCAGGAAATATTCAGCATTATTTACCTTTTGACTTTTGATAACTCATATTCCTGCTGCAGCTGATGAACAAGGCAATCTATAATTGTTTTAGCCAAATAACAGGCCTGATTCTGAATCTGGTCCACCATCTTTAATTTGTCAACAACAACAAAAGCATGTGAACACAACACACTGGTAAATACCACTTCCCAACTGGAAAATATCATCTTCCCATAGCACATGAACGCAGCATAAGCTTCTGCTGGGGAAGAATACAATAAATCGACATTTGTTTCATTTTAAAAACAAGAAACCAACTAGCCTAAATGAGCGCTATTGTACAGGCAGGGAAACGACACAAACAACCCAATGCATCTCTTTTTTTAATAGCAAAAATGACGTGTCTTCTGCAGAGAAGGGAAACATTAATCCATCTCACTGTGCTAGTGGTTAGAAAAGTCAGAGCGCGGTCAGGAGCGCGATGGGGGGAACAGCCTTGCGCAGTGCCTACATCAAGACTGCCGCAACGTCGGCTCAGATTGAAAGTGACGGCAGTGAAGACTGTATATACTGTATGTAAGAAAACTCTGCCACAACTTGCCAATAATTTCAATTGTGTGTGTTTCATCATGTTATATTATTATTATGCTATTATTGTTATTGGTAACGGTAAACATCCGTCAAAATGACCGACGGCCTTCAGATTTTTCCGTCATAACTAAAAAAAATCCGTAATGACGGACAACTGTCGGTTAACGCGACCTATGGGTCGAAGCAACATTAAAAAGTCAACCGTTTACATAATTCTAATATCTCGGCTGCGTTTAGAATGCATTCTACTTTGCGTCGCTACGTTTTACGTAACGTTCGATTGGGGGGGGGGCATTGATGATGAGCACAAAGGCACGTGTCACTTACTGTAGAGCGGATAAACTCAGGCCATTGAATGACAGTTTTTTTTTTTGAATCTCACCTCGGGAGAAGTGGGTGGACGGCGTACCCCCGCGTACCACGCCCACTACACCCCTGGTTCAGTCATTTGGATGACTGTTAAAACCTTTCAGTCTCAAGTTTTTCCTTTACTGTATTTACTAGTTTACTGTAATTATGATCCGGCAGCTATTTACACCGGATCCAGTGTAAATAGCTGCCGGAGCCAACGCCCGAGGTTCCGGAGCGCGCTCCGGCTTGCTCCCCCTCAAATTAAGCGCTATTTGTAGGCCATTACCTCTGATCTGTCCTACAGTCTACCAACAGCAAAGGAACACAACATTAGCTAATGTCGTTAGCTAATTGAGGTATTTCACTCACGTGACCAAGTCATGTGACGCTGCCATTTTGGACGGCACGGCTCGAATCAGTTTGAATGCGAGGAAGGCGACAAACGAAAAACATAAAAGAAAAAGGAGCGAGATGCAGAAAACACCTTCACTATCCAGCGACGTAGGGCATTTACAGGGCGAGCAGAGGGAGAGGTATTTGCAAAAATTGAGGTTAGCAGACTTAGAGAACAACGTTTACCTGCTTCCACCAGGATTGTTCACTGACGTACGGAAGTACACGAAGCCCTCGTCTTTACCTGACTTCGGCCCACATGATCTGTATACCTATGTCGTTAAAAACCCATCGCCATACACAGGTATTGATCTGAAAGCGTACAAGAGTTTGGATGCCTACAAATATTTTGTGTCAGGCTGGGTAACATGCCTACATCAGCGGGTCGTCCCTGGAGCCGGTGGTCGCCATCTTATTACAGCTAAGGTTTGTTCACATTTTCATTTACTTTCGGTCCTCAGGATAAACAAAATGTTATTAAATGTCATTGAAATAACTTCTTAGTCTGTTGAGACATGGCCCGTTATAAATTTGCTGTTACCAGGCAATGACCAAGAACTGTATTATTAGGGTCGGTGTAGTTGTAGCAGTGTATTAGCAACTAGCTGTTAGCACTAGCTAATGTCAACAACAGTAACTAGTATGTTACTGTAGCAATATTTACGTTCAGTCATTTGGATGACTGTTAAAACCTTTCAGTCTCAAGTTTTTCCTTTACTGGATTTACTAGTTTACTGAGCTAGCGCGCTCGGCGGCCCAGCCGGGAGCCATCGCGCGCTCGGCGGCCCAGCCGGGAGCCATCGCGCGCTCGGCGGCCCAGCCGGGAGCCATCGCGCGCTCGGCGGCCCAGCCGGGAGCCATCGCGCGCTCGGCGGCCCAGCCGGGAGCCATCGCGCGCTAGCTCAGTAAACTAGTAAATCCAGTAAAGGAAAAACTTGAGACTGAAAGGTTTTAAGTCATCCAAATGACTGAACGTAAATATTGCTACAGTAACATACTAGCTACTGTTGTTGACATTAGCTAGCTTGCCGTCCAAAATGGTGGACACCGGGGCGTCACGTGACCCTGTGACGTCAGGTGAAATACCTCAATAGCTACTACAGAAGAACAAAGAGGTTACAATGGGTTATTTTAACCTATTTGGTTACACACTCGCCGCCACAGAATGTTAACAGCAATGTAATGCCTTTTCTGGCTAATTTTATTCGTCTTACCTCCAACAAAGTGGTCACTGCACAAGCGCTGGTATGCCGAGGGCTGCCAATCTTTCCTGTTTATGGCCGCTATCCATCTTCTCCGTCGGTCAGCATCTGTCGGGATCCGATAAAATGATAACCCTTGCCTTGTTTTTTGATGGTTACTACATCCAGGTGCACAACAATATAGTGGCATGATGGAAGTCTTGCTGAAAGTAAAAACTTTCTTTGCTGCCGTTCCTCAATGCTGGCTGTGGTAAACTACTGGTAGTACACGTCCAAAATGGCGGCCGCGTTTGTCGTGACGTCACGTGAAAAGGGTCTGTAATAAGGAATAGAGGGATATTACTGACGTCACCCGAAACCGGAAGTAAACAGACCCTGCGCCATATTGGAAGACCAACAAACTCGTGATTAGGGGGAAATAACGGCAGCGGTATGTGAACCCACGAGAATAAAGTGGAGTGGCAAACGACTTAAACAAACAAATCTGAGCTGTTTTATTTATGATTTATTGGCCCAACAGTAGACTTGAAAGAAACCTGTGTGAGACTTGGCAAAAAACTGTGGATATAATGGATAAGTCTGTGCATGATCTGTGGACATGGCAGATTATTTCAAAACCCTGAAGCCTGCTGAAAGGAAGCGATATGTTGAGAAACTTTCATATGTCAATAACTGTAAATATTGCAATATTGTGAAATACAAATTTAATACATGTACTTGGAAAACACTTTGAGGTAAGCAAACGCAAGAAATTCAGATTTAAAACAGGCTAAATTGGCCCCAAGTTGATAACTGTATGAGGAGCAAGCCTCCCAGACTTCTACAATTTAATAATAATAATAATAATAATAATAATTTAGGATGGTTTGGGGCTTGCTCTCCCTCCTATTATATAAATAAAGCATAGTTGTTGTGTAGGCATATATCATAAATACATATGTATAATTTGGATAAATTAACCTAAATTATGGATACCTTAATAGTAACAAAGTATTAATTTTTCAACTGAAAAGATAAATATCAACAAGATTACCTTGGCCATAACTATGTGTAGGTTATTCTTAATAACAGCTGTAATATCACGAACCAAGCCACTAACAACATAATTGTAAGCCTGTAGCCCTTTGTAAGCTTTCAAGTCATCAGCAGTGTAGGCACTGGGTGTAAACAACAAATAGTTTACAATGTCTGGGTAGCAAACAGATGGCAGAATTGGTGTCAGGTCCTCCTTATGTTTCCATTCTCCCTTGCCCCGAGTCTTATCATATGGGTCAAACCATCAATCACAGCCAGTTTCTCCACATACCGTGCCCTTTCTGCAGCTGGTAATGTACTCACATAACCAGAATTATCAGCCATCGTGTCACTTCACTCTCGCTCGTAGTTTGTTTTATATTGTATGTACGTACTTGAGGTCTTCCAATATGACGCCCTAACAAAATCTCGCGGTACGGTGACGTCACGCGATAGCCCTCATAGGAGAGAGGAGATAATACTGTCAGTGCTCAGAGTTGGACACACAGGATGAAACAATGCTTTATATAAAACAGGGAAATATAATACTGGCGACTGTGACTGTAGATGAGCAGAGACTGTTGAGCAAGTTATATTACACTGTCAGAAATATGGATCAGAAAAGTATGGAATCAATTTTGTGCCAAAATGTTCATACAATACTTTTGAAATATCAAACAAAAACGACAAATCAAAATACAAAAAAAAGTCAATTTTTTTAGACTGGCAAACAAATTATTCGTGTAATCTTGCAAAATATCAGTCTATTACTCTTCAGAAACCTTTTATTTTTGTTCCGCGTATTTCTCAGTTTTGTTTGACGTAAATTTATTTTGGTTGCGATTCCAGCTTTCTCGTTTGCTTTTTGCTTGCAGTTTTGGCACAAACTTGACGTGTGGGTGGGCTGTCCAGGAATGCATTCCCATTGGCTAACTTGTGTTTGACTGACAGCTACGCTCAGCGATTCCCCCGGAGGCTGTTGCGGCCATTCCCTACTCGGATTCTGGCGGACTGTTTGACGAGTGACCGATCCACTGACGGTAAATAAGGATCGAGTGGACTTCAGTGGCGACTATGATATTGAATTAATTATCATAGTCGCCACGTAAGTCCACTCGATCCTTGTTTACCGTCAATGGATCGGTCACTCGTCAAACAGTCCGCCAGAATCCGAGTAGGGAATGGCTGAGCGTAGCTGTCAGTCAAACACAAGTTAGCCAATGGGAATGCATTCCTGGACAGCCCGCCCACACGTGAAGTTTGTGCCAAAACTGCAAGCAAAAAGTCAGGGAGCGCAAACGAGAAAGCTGGAATCGCAACCAAAATAAATTACGTCAAACAAAACTGAGAAAGACGCGGAACAAAAATAAAAGGTTTCTGAAGAGTAATAGACTGATATTCTGCACGATTACACGAATAATTTGTTTGCCAGTCTAAAAAAATTGACTTTTTGTATTTTGATTTGTCGTTTTTGTTTGATATTTCAAAAGTATTGTATGAACATTTTGGCACAAAATTGATTCCATAAGAAAGGCAGTTCACCGGAAAACTCAGGAAAAGGAAAATACAAATTAATATAAAAGATATCCTGCAAAGAAACTCGAGAGAGGAATGAGTCCACATTATATTTAAGAATAACAAATGTGATTGAGAGGGGTTTTTTTTTTTAGCCTGGCTAACGCGACTTCAAAGCTCTCCGAGCATTTGGTCTGGCCAAGATATTCAGCCCAACCGTTTCCCAAAGCGCGTGGTTGACCCGCCTCCCGGAAATGCCTCAGTTTGCTACTGGTCGAAGCCAGAAAAGGCTGTGACGAAGCTTAAACCAATCACATCACTCTTTCCTCTGACGTATGTGACGCGACGGGGCTAACTGGTAGATTAAACTCTTACCGAAGCCGGTCGGGAGCAAGGCGAAAACGTCCTTCCTTTCAATAAATACCTCCAGGGCTGCTCTTTGCTCCGTTTTCAATGAGAACTTCCCGTTGAATGCTTTCAATACAGCATCTATGCGTAATAGATGCGGAAACGTGAATGAAGCGCTTCCGGCATAGATTCTGTAAACAATCTATGGCTTCCGGTCGCAGTTCTACTACGTCAGTGCCTTGAACACGCCTCTACCCAGGGCCGTTGGAGATGCTCAAAGTTGATTGGTTCCCGATTTTTCGGGCGCTTGGAAGAGCTGGAGCCATAGACGGAGCATCCAATGTAAATTCTAAAAGCGCTGACGAGACGCGGGGCCGCCATCTTGGAGTGGTGATCCGCTGCACTCAGTGTAATACTAAATACATTAGATATAAACAGCTTAACGTTTTTCTATCGGCTACAACCACCAATCTGTTGCAAATAAAATGCGGTTTTAACAATCTAAATCCATTATAGTGATAAAAATGTATGTTTTCTTTAAATAGATTGTTAAGAACATATAAAAGGGGAAATTAATCTTGTCAGTGAATTTATAAGAGCCTTTTACATCCTTCAACACAATCTGACCCCCCTTCAGCAAAGCTGATGTATTCAGGTTGAGTGGGGCACTTTGTTTGGTATGTAGGACAATGTGTGATGACCATATATTGACCACAAACATTTTTTTGTCTTGTTTTAAAGCATATCAAAACATTTATTTATAACAAATTAATGTCAAACATAAAAAATATAACAATGTAGTAAATAAACAAACTAGTAAATAAATAAAAAAGGTAGTATATGAATAAACATTTAATAACAATATATATAATACTAGACCGGACAATTCCCCGGGGGAAATTGTGAGAGGATGCAGTGCGCGAAGCAATTCGCTCACGCATGTTCGCTGGCCGTGAATGTGTGACCCGCAATGATGTTTCAATGCAATGATCGTGTGTGTGCTCGAGACAGCAGCCATCATGAAGAAGACCTATTCAAGAGTATGACCAAAGTGACTACAGGCGGAAATTAGCATGTACTGCTATAACCTGGGACAGACATCTGTCCTTAACACAAGGATAATGTTTAATTTGTGCACTGTCCCTTTTAAAAATAAAATAAACTCTAAACTCTAAGAAGAGTGTTTGTAGTTTGTATGTACGAACAGAAGTGTTCCTAATAAAGTGGGCGGCTAAGGTGAGGCTGACACACAAGGGCTGGAGTTTTCTACTGTTTTTTTTATGAAGGACCAGGCCTCGAACAATGACAAATAACTCGACAACGGAAGCAGCTATTCACAAAATTCTTTCACAGTGAGCGCTAGAAGGGTCTCCTGAATAAAATGATGTATTTTTTTGTTTGTATTGTTAAAAATGAGGACGCTACAGGGAGTTAAAAACGAGTGAATTTTCAGCAACGTTTATACTGGGAGTCAATGAGGCCGCTCACCTGTGCTCTCCTCACTTTGAGGCTTGTCATTCAAAAACCGTAAATCCTATCGTTTAGGTAGACACATTGTGTGAATCAGGACAAGTTTTCCTACTACTTTTGAGAAAATCATGTCTGTAGAGTGAAATTTGTGGCTGAAAACACGGTTTAAGCGAGAAAGTTTGAGCTTTTTTTTGAAGCCGCCTACACTCTAAGCTTAACGACCCTCACTGGTGTGTAACGCAATAGACACCCATTCAAAAGCCGGATTTTCTCCCAGAAACCACATGGCGTTTGAACCGGGCCTGATCCGAAAGTGTAAAACCTAGCAGAAAAGTTGAATGCCAGATCCACAGAGGAGAAGTTTTCCTACGTTTTAGAGTTTGAATCATGTCTCTAGGTGAAAACATGCCAGAGCAGCGGATGTTTGAAAAACATTGAAAAAGTGCTTTTTTTTCAATTAATTCCATAGAAATGAATGGGGTTTTTTGGGGCGATTTTTTCGCGACTACGTCGCGAAAAAATCGTATTCTATAGAGTAAAGTAATAGCACAGCGAGTCCGATCGAGCCGCACGTTTTGATATATTGTTTGTCTGTGTGCGACGTACGGTTATTGAGTTATTCGAAATCAAAATTTGCGTAGGAATAATAATAAGAAGAAGAAACACGTAGAAGAACAATAGTTGCAGTGCTTTGCACTGCAACCTATGGGCTCCCCTAGGGGAGCCCATAGGTTGCTGTGCTGCAGCACTGCATCCTAATTAGCATACAACATTAAAACATCACTCGTGAAACCACTACCTGATGACGATTTAAGTCTCTTAGCTCCTTCTCAGCTCTGGTAATATACTATTAAAAAAACAACAACAAATAGTACGGTAATGTTAAATCTTACTTGTGAAAAGTAATCCCCCTGCTTCTGTTTGAAACGGTTCGCTCGTTTGAGCAGGAGTACGCTGAGCACCAGCCTGGCAGCTTGTCTCTTGTCTTCTTCAGTCGTGCAGTAATAGACGGTACTTTTATTATTATTATTATTATTATTATTATTTCCCAAAACATTCAAAATACAAACAAAGAGCACCATATATATACAGATCCAAAACATCAAAATAGTAAAACACACACATAGCAATAAAGTAAAAAAATATGAACAAGAAAGGGGTTACTTAACTATCTTTACGTATGTTAATCGAGTAAATCAAAGTCATCCAAAAAAGATATAAAATAACCAACATCCTTATTTTCAACTAACTTTAAAGATTTGGCAAAAAGCTTGAGGTCATTCTTCCAGTGTGTAACATAAGGTTTAGTTTTAAAAAAACGACTCTTGTGAATAAAATGTTTACCTAAAAGTAGTAAATTATTAATACCATATTCAATTTTGTTATTATTTAAAAACACTCCAAATTTAATTTCTTTAATGGATAAAGGGGCAAACTGAATCCCCCTAGACTAATAGACGGTACCTTGATATCTCGCGCTTTCTCACCACTCCAAGATGGCGACCGTATTTCTCGCGTCAGAACAGCCAACTCTCCGTCTATGTATTAGGATGTCTATGGCTGTAGCTAGCTTGCCTGGCCTTTGATTTCAAATGCACCTCTTTCAGATCATTGTTTTATAGAGCTGAATTTTGAACCTGAAATAAGGAAAGTCAATAAGAAGAGTTATTGGAAGTTTAATGCTAAACTTTTACAAAATGGAGACTATTGTAATATAGTTAGAAGGATTATTAAAGATATTTTGGCTAATATTTCGATTGTAGGGTATATCAATAAATGGGAATTTATAAAATTTAAAATTAGAGAATTTAGTATTCAGTTTAGTAAAGACCAAATTCGAAAACAAAAAGAAGATGAAAGTAAGTTACTGCAAGAAATAAGTGAATGCTGCAGTCAAAGCAATCTGACTATGCAAGAAAAAAGTAGACTTATGGAATTGCAAACTCAATTAGATCAACATTATCTGAATAAAGCCCAGGGAGCTTTTGTAAGATCCCGTGCTAAATGGATTGAAGCTGGAGAAAAAAATTCCTCATATTTTTCCAACCTGGAGAAAAGTAGACAAAAAAGAAACTTTATATCGAGCCTATTAATTGATGATAAAGAATGTAAGGATCCCAAAGTCTTAGAAAATGAGATTTATACATTCTATTCTAAATTGTACTCTTCTCACTTTTCCCAAATAGATTGTGATGCTTTTTTTGATAAAATTGGTCATTTGATTCCACAGATTGATAGTTCATTTAAAGAATTCTGTGAATCAGACCTTAAAATTGAAGAATTAGATGCAGTTATCAGAAAAATGACATCAAATAAGTCCCCAGGGTCAGACGGGCTCACAGTTAATTTTTTCAAATTCTTTTGGGAGGATGTGAGAGAAATCTTATTTAAAGCATTATTAGATTGTATGGAAAATAGAGAACTAGTGACAAGTATGAAATAAGGGATAATCACCTTAATTACTAAGCCAGGAAAAGATAAACAGCAATTAGATAACTTAAGACCCATAACACTATTAAATACAGACTACAAAATCTTCTCTAGCTCACTTGCAGCAAGAATTAAACATGGGGTGTCAGATATAATCAGTGAGACACAATCAGGTTTTTTAAAAGAAAGGAATATTCATAATAACATTAGACTTGTCTTAGATTTAATTGATTATAGTGATTTAATTGAGAATGACAGTTTTATTCTTTTCTTAGATTTTTATAAGGCATTTGACTCTGTAGAGCATCCTTTTATTTTAGAAACTCTCATACGATTTGGATTTAGAAAAAAATTTAGAAATACAATTAGTATGCTCTATAACGATATAAATAGCTCAGTGTCTTTAGGCCACGGAACATGCAAAAGATTCAGCATCAAAAGGGGCATTCGTCAAGGTTGTGGAAGCTCTCCTTTGCTGTTTATAATGGTTGCAGAGATGCTCGCCATTTTAATTAAAAACCGTAATATTGCTGGTATTGAGGTCATGGGTAAATCATTAATAATTAGTCAGTTAGCTGATGACACAGCCCTTTTTTTAAAGAATAAACATCAAATTCCCTTGGCTCAACAAATTATTGTTAAATTTTCTAAAGCCTCAGGCCTGCAACTAAACTTGAATAAATGTGAACTATTTGCTTTAAAAGACCATCCCTTGCAATCGTTGTACAATATAAAGGTGAAGAAAGAGATGAAATACTTAGGTATAGTCATTACAAAAGATAGTAATATTCGGGATAAAGCAAATATATCTGATAATGTTGACAAATGTAAACTAATCTTAAATAGATGGTTAAAGCGAGATGTCACTGTCTTTGGCAGGATATTACTGACCAAAATGGAGAGTCTCTCTAGATTAATTTATCCTGCGTATTCCCTCCCTGTTTCAAAAAGAATGATAAAAACATGTAATAGATTAAACTTTAACTTCATTTGGAAGAACAAATGTCATTATATAGGTAAAGATGATCTAATCAAACCCTATGGTGAGGGAGGGGGAAATGCAATAGATTTTGACATCATGAACGGTGTACTAAAACTTAAATGGCTAAAGTCTTTTCTAAATAATAGTCACTCTATCTGGTATTACATACCCAACCTCATTTTCAATAAGCTCGGTGGAATCGACTTCCTATTAAAATGTGATTTTGAGTTAAATAAACTTGCTCAGACACTTTCTGACTTTCATCAACAGGTCCTCCTTTATTGGAAAATAATATTTAAGCATAATTTTACCCCTCATAATAGCCCAGTGTGGAATAATAGGTATATATTGGTTAATAGAAAATCTATTTTTATTGAGGAATGGTTTTCCAAAGGTGTGTGGGCTATTGCTCACTTTATGAATGATGGACAGATTTTACAACATGGTTATTTCTGTCAGAAATTTCAGATTCAATGTACAAAAAGAAAATACAACCAAATCGTAAAGGCTATTCCTGTACCAATCCGAACTATGGTGGAACAGGATATGGTGTACTCTGACATCTCTCCTAGACTGAGACAACTTTGGATTGAAGGTGTCGAATTTTGTAATAAAAAGTGTGATAACAAATTTTTAAGACGTTCCTTACAAAATAATTGCTTTCCTAATTCTGTCAAAAGAGATTACATATTAAAAGATTTTGAAACAGTAGAAATTAAAAAGATTAGAACTAAATATCTCTCCTTTCTAATTCCCTTCAAAGCGAAAGAAATACAGTTCAAAATTTTGAATAGAATTTACCCAACCAAAGAATTTCTTAAGAAGAAATTTAAATTTGAAACTGGTAAATGTGTGTTTTGTGAAACAGAGGAGGAGGATTTGGAACATCTTTTCTTTCTATGTGATTTAATACAAAGATTTTGGATTGATTTTCAGGCTTGGCTACAGTCTAGGGATTCAGTTTGCCCCTTTATCCATTAAAGAAATTAAATTTGGAGTGTTTTTAAATAATAACAAAATTGAATATGGTATTAATAATTTACTACTTTTAGGTAAACATTTTATTCACAAATGTCGTTTTTTTAAAACTAAACCTTATGTTACACACTGGAAGAATGACCTCAAGCTTTTTGCCAAATCCTTAAAGTTAGTTGAAAATAAGGATGTTGGTTATTTTATATCCTTTTTGGATGACTTTGATTTACTCGATTAACATATGTAAAGATAGTTCAGTAGCCCCTTTCTTGTTCATATTTTTTACTTTATTGCTATGTGTGTGTTTTACTACTTTGATGTTTTTGGATCTGTATATATGGTGCTCTATTTGTTTGTATTTTGAATGTTTTGGGAAATAAAAGGAAAAAAAAAAAAAGCTTGCCTGGCCAGACTAAGCTCGCAACAGTCACCAGTGTGGTGACCACTTTATATCTGGTAAGAGTTCACTGCTAATTAAAGCTGTTTTCTGCTGATTAAATTGAAATTTTGAGCTTGAGCGCGAACACTCTGCTTCTCACCTTGCAGGAGCGCCGGCAAACCTACGCAATAAAACAAATCCAGATTGGGCACCGACACTCAAATTAGGACACGATAAGATCAAGACGAAAACTCATCTCGCAGTATCAAGAAGCAACAAGATAAATGAAAGACGTGCCAAGAAAGCCAGATTAGAAGCAGCGCAGACTTTAGCGAGTTTGGATACACAAGGAGAACGACGTGGGTCAACTTTGCCAGGTGAGATATTAGCGGTGCCGTTCCACTAACTAAGGTTTACTTGTACGCCTTTTGTTATTATTATTATTTTTAATAGAACGAGATAGTTCACAATATCGGCGGCACGGTGGTGTAGTGGTTAGCGCTGTCGCCTCACAGCAAGAAGGTCCTGGGTTCGAGCCCCGGGGCCGGCGAGGGCCTTTCTGTGTGGAGTTTGCATGTTCTCCCCGTGTCCGCATGGGTTTCCTCTGGGTGCTCCGGTTTCCCCCACAGTCCAAAGACATGCAGGTTAGGTTAACTGGTGACTCTAAATTGACCGTAGGTGTGAATGTGAGTGTGAATGGTTGTCTGTGTCTATGTGTCAGCCCTGTGATGACCTGGCGACTTGTCCAGGGTGTACCCCGCCTTTCACCCGTAGTCAGCTGGGATAGGCTCCAGCTTGCCTGCGACCCTGTAGAAGGATAAAGCGGCTAGAGATAATGAGATGAGATGAGTTCACAATATCCGGGTCTTCAATCGGTGGTCATGATGCTAAATCAGTCCTCTGTATAATCTGACGCCTTTAAAGGGGAACAGAGGGCAATATAGAGAGTAAATATAACAATAAAACACACATTAACGAACCTTATTCAAGACTTGCAAAAGTTTTTTGTTCTAAGGTTGGAAAGTTCTAGTGTTTTGAAAGTAGCTCGAGCAAACTATTTCCGCAGTTTGAACAGCCCGCCGTGATATTAATTTTATCCAATCAGAATGCACGTTCATTTTCTCTGCGTATCACTCATGACGTATGTATGTGCCCAGTTGTGTTGGCTCATTGAGGTTGGGACTAGCACGTGTGAATCGGAAAGTAGGATGAATTGTAAGTGATCGGCTACACAATGCCACAGTGTGTTGCTTTCGGGTGTAATAACAGGACAGATGGAAAGCATAACGATCCTCCAGGCGTGTCTTTTCACTCGTTTCCGCTGAAAAACACCAAGCGAGTTCGAGCATGGCTACGTATGATCGGCAGAAGCGATTTCAAGCCATCACGCGCTTCAAGGCTGTGTTCAAAACATTTCCTGCCCTCGGCATATGAGGAGGACTTATTTACCAAATACGTTGGACTACAACCAGGGAAGAAGCCCAGGCGAATTCTGAAGGCTGATGCCGTACCGACGGAATTTTGTCATAGGCCAAGTGCAAGTGAGACGGCGGCGAGCGAGTTCTCTGCACGTTCTGTGAGGTTGAAAAAGCGTCCAAAGGAAGCGAAAATGAAAGAGGTAGGACTCGTCTCGCATTGAAAAGTTGTAATATGCAAGAATAGGAATAGTATTGTAAGTGTTGTGTATTTGATTGATTTTGCAGATGAAAGAGATGCTTGTATCTTCTACTTCGCCTGGCTGTGCTCTGAAGAAGGTAAATATATGGTATTCTATGATTATTTAATTCATCAGTTAGCAAATAAAGCTAACCAAAATAGAAACTTTACTTTCGCTTGTGTTTTGAGTTATGATTGCAGCTTTAGATGATCATGTATACAAGATGTAGTAATACATTCTTTTTCAAATGGTTGCTCATGTACAGGTTTTTGTAAATACTAGTGCTGTCAAGCGATTAAAATATTTAATCGCGATTAATGTCGCGACTGACATAGTTAACTCGCGATTAATCGCAATTTAATCGCACATTTTTGTCACATGAAAAACCATTTGTAATTCTCTTATCAGCATAAAAAAGTGAATGGGCTTGCTTTGTACCAATGTTTTTTTTTTTTAATTGCAGAGCATAACATGTCTTGTCATAGCCACTGACATCCATAACTTCCATCTTAGATGAGAAAACCAAAGGATGAAAAATAAAGTGCATATCACTGTGAAAATAAAAAAAATGTTTTATTTTACTCTTCATTAGTTTCTTTTGAAGAGAAGTATTTGCCATAAAAGAAGAAAAAAACATAACAAAAATAAAAACATTCATCATACGTTCAAAAACGTTCATCATAGTGTGGCACTGTATTATCTAATGCTCACTGCTTATAACTCTACACCTACCCGGTGGAGATGAGCTGGGAAACTGCAGACTGAAGGAACAGTATTGAAAAGTATTTTTCCAGTCTCACCTGTGAAAGGTAATCCCATGTGATCTCGTTTGGACGGTAAACCTGTTGGTACAGTTAAACGCAGCGTGTGACAAGCCTCAGCAGGAACTACGGGTGACTCGCAGGGCCAAATTAGAATTTGCGTTAACGGCACTATTTTTTTAAATCGCGTTAAATTGAGATCGCGTTAACTCGTTATTATCGCGTTAACTTTGACAGCACTAGTAAATACATATTTTCTTTTATATATGTTAGAACCAAAAGTAATTTACGATACATTTTTTTTATTGAAAAGTAAACTTGAAGTTAAAATAAATGATGTTATTATTCCTTAATGTCAGACAAACTCAAAATTGAAAGGTATAGATCATGATAGATTGTAGATGCATCAGCAAATTTTAACATAAATTTTGATATGTAAAGTCTGTATGACTTGAATATAGGAAAAGCATGTTTTAACTTGATACAACTAGGTTGCTGAACCACCAGTGAAAAAGCGAAAAACTGAGACAGTAACTCTGGCTTCTCTGCAGCAGCAGCATGAAGATGTGGTGTCAATACACACTGACAAGCCTCCACTGCATTCATCTTCACAACAGGTATATATTAGTATTCTCTTTATTGCCATCTGTGGTTCAATATTTTATAGTATATTTTTATTCATAATCAATTAGAAAAAGAATGTTTCTAAATATAATTTTTAATTTGCTTATCTCTGTTTTGCAGTTTCATATGTATATTTATGTTCTTTTTAAAAAGGCTGTACAAAGAAATAGATATTGTCTTCATATTTCAAGTCACAAAATGATTTATCAATCTTGTTTAGAAATAAAAGTGAATATGGTATATCATATGATGTTATTATGCCTTTAATAATGTAAATGTTGTCAAACATATGGGAAAAGTAAAGGTATAGATTAGAGATGCATCAGTATTTCACTCTACAGACATGATTTTCTCAAAAGTAGTAGTCACACTTCTCCTGATTCACACAATGTGTCTACCTAACCGATAGGATTTACAGTTTTTGAATGAGAAGCCTCAAACACTACGTTCACACTGCAGGCTGAAGTGACTCAAATCCGATTTTTTCGCCCATATGTGACCTGTATCCGATCTTTTATTGACAATATGAACGACACAGATCCGATTTTTTCAAATCCGACCCAGGCCGTTTGGATATGTGGTCCTAATTCCGATTCCTATCCGATCTTTTCATATGCGACTTCAGTCTGAACCGCCAGGTCGCATTAATCCGACTTGCACGTCATCAGCAAGCCACAAACGTCACTATTCTGCGCTGAAGTAGGCGGCGGGTCTCTCAAAGTTACAACAACATGGCTTTGATGTTCCTTTGAACGGAGGTTGCAGTCACTACCCCGCAGAACGCCTGAGCCAAAACCCTTGCCCTCTTCCTTCTCAACCTCCTCCTTAAAGGAACAGTCCACCGTACTTCCATAATGAAATATGCTCTTATCTGAATTGAGACGAGCTGCTCCGTACCTCTCCGAGCTTTGCGTGACCTCCCAGTCAGTCAGACGCAGTCAGACACGCTGTCACTCCTGTTAGCAATGTAGCTAGGCTCAGTATGGCCAATGGTATTTTTTGGGGCTGTAGTTAGATGCGACCAAACTCTTCCACGTTTTTCCTGTTTACATAGGTTTATATGACCAGTGATATGAAACATGTTCAGTTACACAAATTGAAACGTAGCGATTTTCTATGCTATGGAAAGTCCGCACTATAATGACAGGCGTACTAACACCTTCTGCGCGCTTCGGCAGCGCATTGATATCTGAGCCTCGTATCAATGTGCTGCCGAAGCGCGCAGAAGGTGTTAGTACGCCTGTCATTATAGTGCGGACTTTCCATAGCATAGAAAATCGCTACGTTTCAATTTGTGTAACTGAACTTGTTTCATATCACTGCTCATATAAACCTATGTAAACAGGAAAAACGCGGAAGAGTTTGGTCGCATCTAACTACAGCCCCAAAAAATACCGTTGGCCATGCTGAGCCTAGCTACATTGCTAACAGGAGTGACTGCGTCTGACTGACTGGGAGGTCGCGCAAAGCTCGGAGAGGTACGGAGCAGCTCGTCTCAATTCAGATAAGAGCATATTTCATTATGGAAATACGGTGGACTGTTCCTTTAAGCCGAGGTGAAAATGCGAAATTATTAAAGTAATACAGACACCTGAATTCATTCGCTCTTCCCTATTACTCCGTGAAAATATAGTTATGATCATTTTCACCCACAATGCGATTGCGAATAATGAGCCTTTGATAATTTAAAAAAGAAAAAAAGTGTGTGGGGGGGACACCAAAGCGGCACGATGAAAGAGACGGGAACTGCGGTGCCTTGTTGTGACGTAGTTCGGGGAAGCTCCAGAAACCGGAAGTGCGCGCATAGCGTCTGAAGCCAGGGCTGTCTGCTTGACACTGTCTAGCAGTGAAATGCCAAAACGTTGCGTTCTTGGGGGCTGTAGCAACACCCACAAAAATAACGTTTCGCTCTATGAATTCCTATCTGATCCAGTTCAGCGGGAAAAGTGGGTGAAATTTGTGCGAAGAACCAGGAAGGATTGGGCATGGCCAGGGCCACATGATGTCATGTGTTCTGCCCATTTCAAGTAAGAATGTTGTCTGTCATTCTTTTATAGTTCTGTTATAACTTCCACACAGGAATAGTCTAGACTCCAGTAAAACCGTGTGTTTCGACCTTGAAAACAAAATTTATCTCCCTATATTTTCCCATCAGTGGCTTTTTCCCTTTATGCCCCCATTATCGCCTAGTCATACAGTGGGTGTCTTATGCCAGTAGTGTAGGGGTGGACCAGATGATGTGGGGGAGGAGATGGTTTTCTTCTGCAAACTTTTTTTTTCCTCCCACTGCAAACTAAAAACAAACTTTTTCTTCTCAGGTAGATGAACAAACTTTTTTTTTTTTCCCCAAGCACATGGCCAAACAGACATTTTTAATACTCTACTTCAGTGTTTCCCAACAACTGTGCCGCGGCACATTAGTGTGCCTTGAGAGATCATCAGGTGTACCGTGGGACATTATCCAATTTCACTTAATTGTTCCGAAAATTATTTATTTACTGCAAATAATTTGTCTTCGTTCGTCTATGCCAGCGACGTATAGTGACCGGCAGAACAATTAAATACTCTTCCAATAGATGGCAGCAGGTAGCTAATTAACCTGTGTATCTACCTGTTGCCATCCAAACAATAGAATTAGTAATGCTTCAGGTGTGACAGCGGTGATAGCAGGGATGAGAATTTTCCGCTTTTCGGCGGATTTCCGCTTTTTCTGAGTTTAATAAATAAATAAAAAACCCAACCTCTTTATATTATGCCAAATCCGTTGAGATTTTTTTTTCGTTTATTGAGGGGGGTTGGGGTATGTTCCTTCATGATACTCAGGCGTAATTCCATAGCTGCCAACTACTACGAATAAATCGTATTTATTACGATTTGTCGTTTTGATTACGAAAATACGAATTTACTACAATAAAATACGATTTTGTCAATTTTCATGGGTCATTTTCAAAGTCTATCACTGGTGGGATTCGTATTTGATAAAACACTGCTTCGTTCCAAGTGGCAGATACTACGCCAAATTTCATTGGCTATTGCTTGTTCTCTCAGCCAATCAATGATGCTGTTATATCATCCATGGTACGCTATCGTCTGGCCTTTGTTCACGAAGTTTCTGAACAAGGCATGGCGTTTCAAGCTTTTGTTATGAAGATGTAGCATAGTACTAATCTCTAAAGAAAGCATAGCTAAGGGGAAGGGCCAGCGCTTTAAGGACTCGTACCAAGAGGAGTTTCCCTTCATTTCTAAGTCAAGTAAGGGCGATCACTACCAGAGTTGCCTACTAGTACGGATTGGCTGTATTTTGTACGGAAAAGTTACGTAAATATGATGTTACGGCAAACAGTTTTATTCTGTACGGAATTATTTTAAGTCTTAAAAAATTCCAGTGAGTTGTTTTTAAATGTCCAAGCGACTTTTTCAATCCATGCGCAATTCACGGCCATTTATTTTTACGACAAACACACGTGCTGTGTGTGACATGCGCAGATTCCGCACATTTGTTCGCGCTATTTTCGATACGGTAGAATGGCCGTGCATTACACCCAGTCAAAAGGGCAATGGATACGCGCACTGCAAACTGTGTAGAACTGACATTAACATCACTCATGGTGGTCGCGATGACTGCACGCAGCATGTCAACTACCAAAAAAAAAAAACGTGGAGTATGCTGAAATGGTGAGTCAGGTGGAAAGTAAATCTGGGGGTATCCAGCAGTTTTTTACGAAATCTGTGGATGAAAAGACACGGAACGTGACCCGTGCTGAAGCGGTGATGGTTGACCTGTGCTTGGAGTTGAACTTGCCAATTAGTGCCATGAAATGTGAGTTAAACTTATTCAGTTTCTTTTTACATGTCTGATTTTTATTCACTGAAATATCAAACACTGGCTGTACTTCTTTAATTCAAAGTCTTTTCAGTGTTGCAAGTGCAAATGTCCATGTAGTCTGATCAAAAACAGAATTTTATGATTAGTGTTGTTGGGATTGTGGCAAAAAATTGATCATTCCACTGTTTTAAATACAATTATAAATGTCATTTTATTCATTGTCTCTTCTGAAGCATTATGCTGAAGTATTTATATATTGGGACGTTAAGATAACAATGTCGGACTCTCTTTGGCATGAAATAAGAATTTTTTTATTTTTATTTTATTAGAATCCGTTAACAGGTAGAACATTTTGTCAGGCAATATAATATAATACTTTTGAGGAGTTACATTCAATACCAGTGATTGGTAGTCAACCGTAATGTCTGCAAACAGGGAACACTATTGTATTTATAAAAATGTGATGTATTGTATGCTCTAGAAATTTGTTGAGTGGAAATTCAGTTGAGATGGCTGCTCGTGTTTTGTTTATTCAATTCACACAAAACAGTACTTTTTAAGAATTTAAATGTTAAACATATTGGTATATACACCTCTTTATAATGGAAATGTGCATAAATTAATGTTACTGAAAGTCATTCCAAAATACTGAAAAATGTTTTCAAGAATACTGAAATTCAAAATTTGGGGTAGGCATCTCTGCTACGCGTTTTGTGCTCCATGTCGGCGAGACATTTCTATCAGTCATTGCGGGCGTTCTGATATCGTAATACGTGAAAAATTTTGTTTTTTTATCTTTGAAGTGCCATATTCATTGCCAATTTTCACATTTTTGTTGTATATTTAATTTTGATAAAGTTCATAATATTTTTTGTATCAACTTTCATTGATGTAATATATTCTTAATTCATTTTTGTTTGTGACTAATGAATGAATGGTTTTAGATATTGCCAAGTTTATGTGGTGCAATAACATCAACTGTTGACTGAGTAAGCTCTAGTCTATTTCTCTAATGTGTACTTTGTCAAAAGTTATATGTGCCAATTGCATTGTTTGAAGTTTTTGCCTGATTCACTGACTATTTTCATACATTGTTGAAAAGAACTTTGCAAATTAATGTAAGATGATAGTTTGTAGAATAAATTTTGTCAAACTATTTTGTTTTAGTGTGATTTTTCAGGGTAGTTTTGCTAGAAAGCTTTGGCAGCGGGGGGGGCCCCCCCCGACCCCCCACCAAGACTCAGTACCCAACCTTGTATTACTATTTACAATGTCGGAATGTTGGCAGCTATGTAATTCATTCCTACGACGATGTTACATGTTTACATTTTTGCCATCTTTAGTCTTGCCAAGTCTCGTGGTAGAATACGTGTTATCTACAATGTAATTGGCCAAAACGTTGATGGCGAGAGCATGATAGCCAATCACAACAGTTCTTACAAAAGAGAGGACTGACAAGCTTTTGTCTTTGGCCAAAAAGCTGAAGTCGTTGAAATGATCAAATGAAAATGAGAAGTGACTGAACTATAAATAATTGTATAAAGTGTACATAGACATTATCCCATAAACTTAGCATTCGTTTGATTTAATACATTGAACATGTATATGATAGTCAGTAAATCTGAATTAATACTGACAGTTTTGAAAACTTAAATATTTCAAAAGACTTCTTGAAGAAATCATATGCAACTAATGAGGACGTAGGGAGAAAAGGTCAGTCACCCTAAGAAATTTTTATTTAATATATGAGCATTTTGATAATTGATAGAACTTAAGTTTAATGTGAATTTAGTTTGTCATTTTTGTTAATCATAAATTATAACCATACCCTTGAATGTAATTTTATTTTGAATTCAAACAAACAATACTCCTATTGATTTGAAACATATTTTCATGTAAATATATAAAAAAAAAAGACAACAGATTTTTATCTACTACAGCTCAGATTGCAGGAAAAGTGGTTTGTAAGGCCTTATTTTTCAAAATTTTCCTGGGGGAAAAATTTATAATAAGATAATATAATATTGTAATAAGATAAATAATAAGAGTCTCACAAAGATACTAACTCAACAAACAGGCTCTCAGTGTGCACAGTGTAGATGTGGAAGTACTGGTAGATTTTGAACATGATCTTCTCAAGGTCAGCATCTATAGATTGTGTCTGCCCCATGATGAGCACAATTATTCAATGTGTGTGCTGGGCAACCCACACCGATCAGAGTCTTGTTCTGCAGCAACCTCTTCAAATTTGCAAACGCGTTCTTTCCCGCTTCATCACGTCGGATTCCTCCAAAATTTGTGCTGCAGTTGTCGCCAGTTAGGGATCGACCGATATGTTTTTGTTTTTTTCAGGACCGATACCGATTATTCTGGAATTGGGATGCCGATAACCGATATGTGCAACCGATAAATGTAAACATTATAATTCACATGAAATTAAACATAGTACACACTGACACAGACCTTCATATCCATGAAATGTATGTTTAATTGTAAAATTGAACATGAAATTTTGTGCAGGGAGATGCCAGCAGCATTTGTACAATAAAGTCAAACATTAGTTAGAATAAAATGAGAAAATAATAATAAAATATTCACCAATAAAAAAATAAATCACTCCCTACTATATTACAGCTCACCATTTTCAGTGGAAAATAAATGAAAATACACTTGATTCTTTTACACTAAGAACTAAGTAAGACTTACCAACTTCAAGTAGTTTTTAAATAACAAATCAAGTATAGGGAGCTGCCTGCAGCATTTTTTAAAAAGTAAAATCAAACATAAAGTCGGCTATCACTCCCTATTATGTAACAACTTAACAAGTAACCATCTACATTCTAATGCTTTTAATGCCCAAGCCTAATATTCCCAATTTAGGAGGATTATATTGTAGTGAAGGAAGCACAGTTGCTCTGCATGTTGTCCACTGAGGCGGTTTCTGTTTTTTGTATAAATTGCCACGGCTCTGCTCCTTTAAGAGTATATCGCTTTCCGAATCAGAAGCGCTAGCGAGGAGAATCACTTGCGCAAAAATTATAAATACTAGTGGAGTACATTACAGCGCAATGTGAAGTAGCATAAGAACATTTAAGTCAAGAGTTTAATTGATGTATTTCGTTCATTAGCATTTATCCAAGCAAGTGTGCATCCACGACACAATTAATTACTGAGCCCACAACAAGCGTCCTGACAAACTCCCTACAGTATTACACAGCCTACTAGCACCATATCACACCTCATCTCATCTCATTATTTCTAGCCGCTTTATCCTGTTCTACAGGGTCGCAGGCAAGCTGGAGCCTATCCCAGCTGGCTACGGGCGAAAGGCGGGGTACACCCTGGACAAGTCGCCAGGTCATCACAGGGCTGACACATAGACACAGACAACCATTCACACTCGCATTCACACCTACGGTCAATTTAGAGTCACCAGTTAACCTAACCTGCATGTCTTTGGACTGTGGGGGAAACCAGAGCACCCGGAGGAAACCCACGCGGACACGGGGAGAACATGCAAACTCCACACAGAAAGGCCCTCGCCGGCCACGGGGCTCAAACCCGGACCTTCTTGCTGTGAGGCGACAGCGCTAACCACTACACCACCGCGCCGCCCCCATATCACACCTAGCTTGTTTAAATGTTCAAATAGTGCTTTATAAAAAAAGTTACCTAACATATACAAGTGCAATGTGCTTTTTGAGCACAAGTCACGTCATGAAGTTTACTCATCACCATAACAAATAGCCAGTAGGCTTGCGCTAGCCTACAGAACACAAACACTACGTTTTATTTCGTCTTCCCTTGACCATCTCTCTGTATGGCTGTCATTCTACTGTTCGAGTAGAACTACTGACACATTCACAACGTTTCCAGACGGGGATTTAAAGATGACTGCAGCCTACATTATGCTGGGGACTGCTTACTATGGACAACATTACATGTAGTTTCAGTGAGACTAGTTGGTTGTAGGCTAATTCAAGTGCTTCCTTCCGTAAGCTAAGTTTGCCTGGCTACACAGATGCAAATGGACAATTTTAACGAGTAGTAGATGAAGAATGTAAACATATAATGATGATGTGCTTTTGCAACTTGTGTGTTTGTGACTTATTGCGGCAAAAGCAGCGTGTCCTTACCTTGAAGTGGGATCTGCTTCTGCCCGAGTGCCCATACGGCCGCCTTGAAACAGTTCACAGCGTTTAGCTACGCGTGTTGATCGGCTATATCTCTTGTGCCGCTTCTGCCCGAGTGCCCATACGGCCGCCTTGAAACAGTTCACAGCGTTTAGCTACGCGTGTTGATTGGCTGTATCTCTTGTGCTGCTTCTGCCCGAGTGCCCGTACGGCCGCCTTGAAACAGTTCACAGCGTTTAGCTACATGTGTCGATTGGCTATATCTCTTGTGCTAAACAAATCAGATGTTGTGGTGGGCGGGACCGTGTTCTTGAACTCAGAGAGGCGAGTGCAGGAAAGGACGTGCAGTGACAGTCGCATTAGGAACGAAATGGCTGCAAAAAGGCATATTATCGGCATATCGGTGGAAATTATGGCCGATACCGATAACCCTAAAAATGCAGAATATCGGCCCGATATATCAGCCAGGCCGATTATCGGTCGACCCCTATCGCCAATAAATGCAATACATTTTTCAGACAAATTGTTTTTTGCCAGTGTTTCAGTGAGATATTGTGCAATGGTTTCTGCTGTCTCATTAGGTGTGTCTTTAACCTTAATCAATTTTGTTTGCATGCCACCCTTCTTCCAGTCAAAATACTGGATTATGATTGGGAATATTTTCACTGCTCTATGGTTACTCCCGTCTGGAGAAACACCATAGTACTGGATTTCTGAGTGCTTCGTGAGTGATTTCAACAGAGTGGGATGCTATAGAGTGCTCCGAGATGATGCTAAAAATAGTAACACTGCGGTCTGCGAGGCCATCTTGGAAGTCACTCGTTCCAGAGCGGTCAGAGTACACATCAGCTATTTACATTCACCAATTCGTTTCCGCGTTAGAGGGCTTAGAAGCTTGGATTTTTTAAGAATTTAGACATCTGAAGTGATGGAGCACTACTGTGATAGTTTAGATAAGCAGGCACGGGAGTGTTATGCTGAGAAGGTACGTTTCACTGGGAATGTAGATCCATACACTGTTAGTGAGAAGGAATGGAAAGCTGACCCCAGCTTGTTGCCGCATTTAACATACATAGATCTTGTGAACTATCTAGCGTTTCACCCAAGTCCATTTTGTGAACTAAAGGATTTCCAGAACTACAAGAGTATGGAAGCATACGATAGATTTGTGTCTAAATAATGTTTGAAAAACTATTATAATTATTATCAATTATTTTAGTCAGTGAATAAAGTGTAGGCCTAGTATGTAACTTGTACTAACAGCATGTGTACATAAACATTACTAGGCCTAGATCTTAAATGCCATTTGATGCAACAATGCACTGCAGTAGACATAAGCTACCTAATGTGACAAATATATCCATTAATCATTGCTGAAAGGACATAGAAAAGATAGTTTGTATCACATTTATTTTAGTAACTATGAAATTCAAGACAATATTAACCTACCTGTCACAAAGTGATCAGAACAAATCCGGATACAGTCAAGTTGTCCTAAATTTGATCGGTTGATGGCAGCCAGCCACTGTCGTCTCCTCCGCTCGCTTTTCTCCTGTGCTGCAATTCCCTGGTTAGTCACGACTTTAGGGAGTCTATAGAAGCTTTTGCCACCCTTTCCCCCCGGCTACTACAGCCAACAATGACACACGTATTCGGCATTGTCGCCCCTTTTTGCTTCGCTGAACAACAACAATGCACTGACACAGCCTGACCCAGGCGACCTTTGACTTCCAATATGGCCGCCGCTGGGTTCGCGCTGACCTCGAAGCACTCTATAACACCACTGATAATGGCTTCGGTCTTGGGGCGAGCAGTACTAAACCTTTTAGCAATGTCAGAGTCTGGAAATGCCTTTTTTTTTTTAAAGCAAGGTACTGGTGCAATCCATGGACCTGTAGCTGTTGTGTTTCACAGTATGAAATGCCATCGCACCTTCCGCTGCATTTACAGCATCCTCTGTTTTCCTAGGTCTATTAAAGTAGAACTCAGTCAACTTTGCAGAAGAACTCTCACCTCGCACAGATTGTATGTTTTTCGGTGTTCATGTGAGCTTTGAGATCTCCAGTACCTTTATTAGACACTGAAACATATGTGCTAGCTTTGCACACGGTGCACTCAGCCTCCCACTTGTCCCGACCGGGACGGAACGTGGGAAAATTTTTTTTTGCAGTTCATCTGTGAAGCTGCACTTTTGCTTCGGCATTTTATGTGCAATGCTGTGCCGCTGTCTGCTCTGCTCCCTGTGTGCTTTTCTTCTTCTGTCAGGTTTTATGGCAGTTTACAGGCAAAGTGTACTATCCCCCATCTACTGGAGTGAGGTGCAATCAAATGGATGTCATTTCACAGAAATTTTAATTTAAAAAAAAACAACTAAATCCTATTTGCGAATTTTGTTTCTTTGATAAATGTTATCATAGCACAAGTGATATTTTCTGATCTAGGCTCACCTAATAAGGTGTCTAAAGAAAAGGCTTTCTTGACTGTGTTCACGTCCCTCTTCAGTTTTTTTCTGTCTGTAGAATTTTAAGCACCTTAAAAGAACATGATCTACATCCTCTCTCACTCCACAAAGTTCACATTTTCCAGATGAATGTTTGTTTTATAATGTATAAGCTGTCAGGCCCGCCGACAGGGGGGGACAAACGGGTATGTTGTCCTGGGCCCAGGAATGGGGAGGGCCCAGAACTGGGCTCTCATGAAGTTGCGATTAAATTATTTTATTTCATTTCAAAATGTGTTGATTTGGGGGAGAAATGTGCTATATTTGCATTCAATAAATGATTTCTAGATCTTTTGCCTTTATTGTCTTTGAAAAAGGCGTCAAGAACCCCCTACCACCCCTAATGCAAAAATGGTTTGGTCTGACTCTTTGATTAAGGGGAAAAAAACGACATCGTTCGATCATAGCACTTCATAGGGGAGAGCAAGTCACACTGATCACCATATCAAACGCACAGGGCATTGAATCATTTCATAACCACAACGGCTTAATAACATTGTGTTTCATATATCTGATTGAAGCTAAGAATATTCACATTAGCCCGCAATCATATCCCGCCGTTTCTCGAGCGGTGTGTTCTCTGCTTTTCACACTGGACAGTACGCACGCACAGTATACTATGTTCGCCCCCAGCCCTGCCCGAAATCCCCCGTCCATCGCTGCTCCTTCAAGAGCACCCCAATCACGTGATTATAGTAGACTATCCACGAGTTTAGGAAGGCATTGCGGGGGCTGTCGCATGCAGGCTTGGGGCATAACGGAATACATTTAATGGCGTTCGGTTAAAGGATACAAAATAACAGTAACTGCTTATTCCGTTACAGTACAGGGGGGAAAGATTCAGTGAACCGGTTGAATGGTTTTTGAATACCTGTCATTTAAGGGTTGGAGTGAGTAGAGACTGGGATAAGAGAGGTGGGGGTGTGTGTGGGTTGGCCGGGGGGGTTTTGTTAGGGGGGGCCCATTCAGAGCATTTTGTCCTGGGCCCAGCCAAAGCTGTCAGCGGCCCTGTAAGCTGTTATTTAATCCAGTATGGCCTATTTTTTTTCACGGTCCAAATCCTGTGCTCTGATTGGCTGGTGAGCGGGTCCGTATCCTATGATACAGACCGCAGTTACGGACCTCTGGCGACTTGCTTGTTCACAATAACAAACATGGTAGCATTTTTTTGTCAACATTTTATCTTTTTTTAAATAAGATTTATTTATAAGATTATCAAAAATCTTCTAAATTTTTGCCAGCATTTCTCAGGAGAATATCATTAATTTTACAGCATGGATAGCGATAACGACAGTCTTCATAGCGAAAGCGAGTTTTACTACCCTGAGGAAGAAGAAATAAAATAAAACATTTCAGGAGAAAGCTAAAAACCTGTAACTGTTGCTAACACTGAGCAAAAACATGGCTGAATCCTGAATGACTCCTATTTGTATAAATAGGGGACCACACAGGGGCCAAAATGTAGTTGTTTTCCTGCCATGGAAGTGCACTTGTATACCGAGGAGGAAGCCATTTGCATTACAGCCGTGAATGAGGATTCAAAATGGCGGCTCGGCTCAGTTTTTCCCTTTCGGGCGCTCTCGTTTTGAATTTGGTAAAGAAAAAAATAAATATATTTAATATAGTATAAGTAGGCGGCACGGTGGTGTAGTGGTTAGCGCTGTCGCCTCACAGCAAGAAGGTCCTGGGTTCGAGCCCCGGGGCCGGCGAGGGCCTTTCTGTGCGGAGTTTGCATGTTCTCCCCGTGTCCGCGTGGGTTTCCTCCGGGTGCTCCGGTTTCCCCCACAGTCCAAAGACATGCAGGTTAGGTTAACTGGTGACTCTAAATTGACCGTAGGTGTGAATGTGAGTGTGAATGGTTGTCTGTGTCTATGTGTCAGCCCTGTGATGACCTGGCGACTTGTCCAGGGTGTACCCCGCCTTTCGCCCGTAGTCAGCTGGGATAGGCTCCAGCTTGCCTGCGACCCTGTAGAAGGATAAAGCGGCTAGAGATAATGAGATGAGATGAGATAGTATAAGTATAGTATAAATATAAGATCTGTCCGTATGGTGAAATACCGTGACCTCGGCCTTGAATACTGACCTCGGCCCAGAGGGCCTCGCTCAGTACTTTCAAGACCTCGGTCACGGTATTTCACGATACGGACCTCCCAGCTGGTAAATAACATTTATTTCTCAGACTTGTAAACCAAACCTCCTCTCGTATGTTTGGGTACCTAGGTTTGCTACTTGAGATCTTTTTGTATATTATATAAGCGTCTGCCTTTCTTCTCCTTATCCCATTCAGCTTGCCATATTATGTTAACTTTTTATGCAGGGCTCTCAAGTTTTGAAGACAGGCAAGAGTGACATCCTGGCCCGGCCCCCATAAGGGGGTCAGAGGGGGCGCGGCTTGGACGGGCCGTGGGAATGGGGGTGTTTCATTAATAATATTATTAGTTTTGTTGTTATTACTTGATCAAACTTGTGGAACAAAATACTTGACACATGGTACAATTTAACCAAATACAAAGTATTTATTCAAATTTTCTGTGCGTCTTCACAACAAAAATAAGTTAACTCTGTTTTCCCCTCACTTTTGATGTAGGTATAGAACTGTGTGTGTGTGTGTGTGTGTGTGAGAGGGAGTGTGTGAGTGAAAGAGAGAATAGAGAGATTATGACTGGTGTTTTTTATTGTATGTATTGGTTGCCTTATCATTTTTGGTGTAGGCTCCCATTTAAAACAGTTTGGCTCTAGCCCAGCCATTTTTGCCCCTTTTCCACCAAAGCAGTTCCAGGGCTGGTTCGGGGCCAGTGCTTAGTTTGGAACCGGGTTTTCTGTTTCCACTGACAAAGAACTGGCTCTGGGGCCAGAAAAACCAGTTCCAGGCTAGCACCAACTCTCTGCTGGGCCAGGGGAAAGAACCGCTTACGTCAGCGGGGGGGGGGAGTTGTTAAAACCAACAACAATAACAAGACCACGAAAGATCGCCATTTTTAAGCAACGAGAAGCAGCAGCTGTACAAACGCGAAGTCAGCCATTATTATTGTTGTTGCTGCTGCTGCTGCTTCTTGCGTGTTGTTTTTGCTTCGATATTCATGCCAAGGTTTATGCAAACGTAACTGACGTATACAGCGACATAATGACGTGTCTTCCCTTAGCACCGCGAGCTATGGAAAAGCAAACTGGTTCTCAGCTGGCTCGCAAGTTGAGCGAGTTGTGAACCAGCACCAGCACCGGCCCCAAACCAGCCCTGGAACTGATTTGGTGGAAAAGGGGTATTTGAGGGTCATAATGGAGGACAATGTCCCGTCTAAAGCCAAGCTGTTGCGTGTCGCTGTTTTGTTTAGCCCGACCATTGAAAACACCCTCTCAGCATCGGCATTTGAATGCGGCAGAACTAAAACCAAGGTCGCAATCTTTGACAGCCTTCCAAATTGGTTCAAGCCAGTCACCTTTGAAAAAAGAAACCAAGGGCTTCTATTACTCAATTTTTTTCCTTTTATCGTAATTAATAATGAGGAAGTCATGTTGTGTGCAAAATATTTCTTACCTTGTTCTTTGTTGAGGACATTTTCCCCAAAAACTCCTCAACATCAAATGATGTTGGGTCCTCAGGCATGGCAATGTCCATAAGCTGGTAGTCCATGAACTCCTCACTTATTTGGTCCTACTTATTTGGGGTCGTGATAAGGAAGGAGTCCCTGAAATCTGTGTGTACAAGACTGATTAAAATACAGTGAGAGGCAGATTTGTTTTGTGATCATGACCATTAAACTTTAAAAATAGTATGCGAAAACCCTTGCCTGTCCACAAAGTACAAGGCATCTTCAACCCCACACTCTGCTCTCAGCTGCACATCAACAAATCTTGCGTGTTTCAGGAGAGGATCTGTCACTAGTAGTTTAGCCATGGCATACTCCACAGCTCTGACTAGGAATGCTCGTGCTGCCTGCTGGAATTCTTTGGCCTCCTGGGATGTGACATCTCCAGCCTCAAGAAGTCTGTTGAGCGTGGCTCTGGTGGTGAATCCCACGTTGAGTTTTTCTCCTATCAGAGAGACAGAAGACGTACAGAAAGCAAGTCAAATACACAGGCATCTTATAAGATATCCCTGGGTTTAATTGATACTTTTAAATAAATCCATAGAAAAGGTGTATTTGTTGTCAATAAGCATAGATTACAAGTTTATCTCCATATGTGACTTCAAAACATTACCTGGCAGTTGGTGCTGTGGGTCCTTGTAGGGGGATTTCATGGACTTCCTCTCGTAGCGCTGCTGGTGTCATGAACCTCGAACAGAGTTTCTTGATTGAATTTCTTCATCTGCAAAATTTAATGTCGTAAAAGATTCCAATGCATTATCAATGCAATTGCTACTCAGTTCAATGTCTGAGTAGATTTAAGTTATATTTTTTCACTCTGTGCAAGTAATTTATCAAGGGAGGAGCTACTGTACTGAATCAACAAATGTCAGTTTTGATAACTTTAGATAGTCTTTTTTTTTTTTTTTGACAGTCACAACCTAAATTTCATAGGGGTGTTGCACTTGAGAAAGGAGACATCAAAATAGCCTAACCCTCCCATTTACCTCTTCATACAGCTGGAATATGGATGCCTTTTCTCTCTGGAGAAGGAGGAACACTGGCAATGTGGCCTGAAGGAACAGGAGGTAGACTTCCGTCAAGGGGTTGGAAAATGCCTCCGCCAGCCTTCTGAATCTTGGTTGTTTCTCATCTGCAAATGGACTGTTAGTATTGGGTGTCTCATATAACCATCCTGTACTAGTGTCAATATGATGTGTGACTTACTCGCGGATTTGAAGTAGCTGGTGAGTGGGCCATACCGCTGCAGAATGCGGGTGATGCACATCTCCAAACTCGGTCACCTCACAGAAATGTGAGACAGCATTTCCATGTACTCACTGCCATGGAGTTCACAAAATTCTGGTAAAATATGTAAGAAAAATAGTTATTTTTCCTCACTTTTGGTGTACAAGACTGGAACCAATTGAATTGCAAACCTTTCAAGTAACCTTTACGGTTTGTGCTGCCCTTAAACCAATATCCACTACAGGGTCCTCAGTGTCAAATCCAGAGATCTGCAGAACATGACATGAGTGCAGAGATGTATTGTCATTTACACAGCAAATTATTTATTTAGCTTAACAGATATTTAATGCAAAAGCAAACATGTTGGAACTTGCTTCTAAAAACCTCTGCCCTGCGTGTTTGGCAGTGTTGTGTAGTATGTGGCGGGGCATCCATGGATGTAAATGCTTGGATTTTCCAGAAGCATTTCTGCTCCAATTGAATTTTTGGCACCAACATTAACCGGGGCATTGTCCACTGACAGGCCAACACAATTTCCCCATGGTATCTGATGCTCTTTCAGGATGTCGTTGATTTTTTTTTTTTTTAAATATAACTTATCAGCTGTGCTACAGCTTCTACCACTTGTGGTGCACATATCAAGAAATCTGTGCACCACTTTTGTGGTGTCAAATACCCTTACAGTTAAGGGGTTCGTTTTCCCTAGTCCTGTAACAATAAGGTACGTAACTTAACTCTGCAAGCATGTACTGCATGTGTATTATTTCAGTGTGTGTGATATGAACATGAGGACATAGAAACAGGCAATTTAGCTGTGAGAGGTATACCGGTGTCATTTGAGCCATCTGTGAGCAGTGTAAAGGGATTTTCCCTCATCTTCATCACCAGCTCATTCCTGTAATGTGGTGCAACTGCTTCATTAATGATGCACATCGTTTTTGTGCTGGCACTCTTAAAATTTTGAGCTGTGGGAGAGTCTTTGAAACATTCCCTGTACAAGGGGCTGAAATGGTCAGCCACAGCAAATGGGACATTGTGTTGAACAATTGCTACGGCAACTTTCACCTCGGCTCTCCTTGTCTGCAACAGAATCAAAGAGAGAAAGATATAGCCATGCTGAAAACAGATTTGAATGTTAACACTGATTTACCCCATGTCTATGTCTATTAAAATCTACGGATTTCAGTAACAACAAAAATACACAATAGCGTAGTATTCTGTCCACGTCATGGGTGAATGTCTCATGCCATAGAATCGGTTGTATTATTTAGAAAAAATGTATTCATGAACATTGTAATCAACCTTTTGGATGTAATGTGTTGGGTACCTTGACCTCTTGCACACTAATCTCTGCAGTCACTGGCAAGTAAAAGTCTTTGACTGTGCTGGTTGACTTAAGTGCCTGCTGTTTGGCCTGATGCCCCTTACTTTCTATGTGCCTTGTCCATCCCGCACACCTTGATGGGCACAGGAGTTCTCTTGGCGGCAGATAGAGCACCAGTAATAGGAGCTGGTGCTTCCTACAGTAATAAATGGCCATTTAGATGTCCGTTCATTATTAAAAGAGCTCTTGTAGGTGGCCGCTCCTGGTACCTTTTTCGCTTTTGTTTTGATGGTCTCTTCTGACACCCTAGCCATCTCCTCCACAGTCTCTTCTTCTTCCACTTGGACCATCTCTTTCTCCTGCACCGTCTCTTCCTCTAAAGGGCTTACTCTTTTTGCCACATCTGGACCAGCATCCTCTCTGGGCTTTTTAGGGAACGTTCCACTCACGGCAAATGAAAGGATGCTTAATTGTTTTGTTTTTTTTCCCTGACCTCTTAGAAAGACAGCAATAATTAATGCATCTATGAGCAGGAGATATAAAATATGACATGATTTTAAAAGTGACCTATTAAATTGACTATGCAATAGGCCTACACTTTAATTTATTTTGTGTCAATAAAATTATTTCCCCTATTTGGAGAGAGAGATGATTATAATGTGAGAATATGTCAGTCATCCTGTGCTAACGAAATATGACTCGGCCTAGACTACTTGTTCTGAACAGGTCTCGTCAGTGAATAGGCTGTAAAACTGTTGTCTATGTTAAGGCTACAGACACTCAGCATTGGAAAAAATGTTGCCAATTATCTGGGCAACATTCCTAAACAACAGTGAAGTTGTCATTGTTTGTGTCAAACAAGTTGTGAATTTGTTGTAATATTAACACAGGAGATAACTGACTCTGTGCTTGAAGTGACGCTCGGAGCTCCTGGTTTCTGGTAGTCTGGTTAACACCAGACCATATCACAAGTGAAATATGGTCTGGAATAGTGATGTGTCGGTCGCGAACGATCCGGTTCAAAGAGCCGGCTCTTTGAAGTGAACGACGGGAGCCGGCTCTTCGGTGGGAGCCGAGTTGGGGAGCCGAATTAGTTTTTTGTCCTTAGGTGCCTGAGAGAGAGAGAGAGAGAGACTTTCACAAAAAAAAGTTGCTGTCCGATTGCGTCTTTGTGTTGTCTATTACCATTCAAAGGAGCCCCTGTTACAGCGAAACGCAGACCCACTAAGCTGGTGGGAGACCAAGGCTGCACTCTATCCACGGCTTACACACGTGATGGCACGGAGGATGTGTATAGTGGCAACATCTGACCCCTCAGAGAGGATCTTTTCAAAAGCAGGACAGATTATAACTGAGAGGAGAAATAGAATCAGCCCTTCCAAGCTGAGACGCTTGGTTTTCCTCAATGCCAATCTCCACTAAAGACTTATTCTGGGAGTTTGTGCAGCCTTAATGTAAATAGTTTTTTGTTATTGACACTTCTTTGTAATTTTTACTTCTTTGTTCATTGTACTTTATACTTTTTATACTTATTTTATATACTTATTTAATATTTTATTTAATAAAATATTTTGTTGCACATTGTTCTGTGTTTGTTAAAATAATTTCCAACTTTGCTTCATAGTTTCTTAGGCCTGATTTATACTTCATAATTTATTTTGTGGCATTTTGTTCAAGGTCGAGTGTGAAATAAAGCCATAAAGGATAAACAGTTGATGTCTTCTGTGTATTTTATATTGGTAATATAACACAGTTTTGCATTATGTTTGTGAGAAAATAATTTATTAATTGGTAAGTAAGTTTTATTTCTATAGCTAGAACATCGTTACACTGCTATACTTTACAAAGCTTTACAATGGCTACAAAAACTAAAAAATAAAATGGAAAACATCCTATTGATAAAATATAAATAATAATGTAATTAACTAACTAGTTAATTGCAGCAATTAAATCAAAAATAAAATCTCAGGAGCCGAAAGAGCCGGCTCCTTATAGTAAGAAGAGCCGAAATTCCCATCAGTAGTCTGGAATCCGCCTATTGAATTTCTCGTAGGGGAGATGTAGTTTACGATTGTCAACGGCCGTTTATTGGACGTTGTGAATGTCGATCATTTGGCGTATACGTAGCCCATGGCCAATCATGGCAGTTGTAGCCGGTGACGTAGTTAGAGCGAAGAAGAGAAGGAAAGAGAAGGCAAAACAAAACTAGGAAAAGTAATGCTCTATAATCATATTATTGAAATGGGGAATGCATTTAAATATCTAGGTATGTGGTTGGATAGTAAACTGACATGGAAACTTCATACTGAACATGTTGAAACTAAATGCAAAAAGGTACTGAACTTGATGAGGATGATATCTGGTCTTTCCTGGGGAGCAGACAGACAATCTTTGCTGAATATTTATAAAGCATTGATAAGATCAGCTATTGATTATGGTTGTATTACATATAGCTCAGCTTGTAAAACATCCCTTCTGAAGCTGGAAAGAATGCAATTAAAGGCCATTAGAATAGCTTTGGGTGCTATTAAAACAACTCCTGCATGTGCTCTTCTGGTGGAGTCAGAGGAAACCCCACTTAATTTAAGGTTTAACAAGCTTTCTGGCGGCACGGTGGTGTAGTGGTTAGTGCTGTCGCCTCACAGCAAGAAGGTCCTGGGTTCAAGCCCCGGGGCCGGCGAGGGCCTTTCTGTGTGGAGTTTGCATGTTCTCCCCGTGTCCGCGTGGGTTTCCTCCGGGTGCTCCGGTTTCCCCCACAGTCCAAAGACATGCAGGTTAGGTTAACTGGTGACTCTAAATTGACCGTGAGTGAGAATGGTTGTCTGTGTCTGTGTGTCAGCCCTGTGATGACCTGGCGACTTGTCCAGGGTGTACCCCGCCTTTCGCCCATAGTCAGCTGGGATAGGCTCCAGCTTGCCTGCGACCCTGTAGAACAGGATAAAGCGGCTGGAGATAATGAGATGAGATGAGATGAGGAGGTAGTATATACAAGATTAAGACTGGGACACACAGGTCTTAATGCAACATTACAGATATTAGGTAAAAGTCTTTGTCAAGGATGTAGAGTTAAGGAAGATGTTGAACATGTTTTATTTCATTGTAATAAATACAGTTATCAAAGACAGAAATGGTTGGAGCTTGAAGCAGGTTCAGACATTCACAACATACTAAAGGAAGAAGGAATACAGCGAAATAGAATTAAAGCACTAATCATTTATCTTAATGATACAGGTCTAATGAAAAGAATATAATTGTTTTTTTTGTAGCCTAGTAATAGAATCTGTCCAATCCCTTCACACACTCCTGTACAGTAGGTGGCGGTATACACAGATTGTGATAATCTGCCATTAAAAAGAAGAAGAAGAAAACTAGGAAAACAATGGCACCGAACGATTACTGCCGTTTGTGCAAGACAAATATGAGAGAAGCTGGACCCTCCGTATTTGGACATTCAACAGACATGTTTTTGACCAAAAAAACAACGAGCATATCCGAGAGGTTAGCGCTGTTAGGTGTGATTGTAGTCCCGGAGTTGGGGCAATCCAATAGGTGTTGTCAGCATTGCTCCTCGGTTATTAGCAGGCTTGAAAAAGACTTGCCAATATTCAGGCAATGGGAGCAGGACTTCCGAGACAGCAGCGCATCTGAAAGGCAACGCGAGCCCACGCCGTCAAAGACTCCGAGGGATCTAAAGAAGACCTGCCCAAATCCACCGAGTCCAAGTGCAAGGTTTTTCGGAGAAACAGCCCGAGTGTCAGGTGCCAGGTCGTTTGGAGAAACAACCACCCAGGTATCATATTTATCAGTCTGTTCATTAGCATATTAAATGGTATGCATGATAAGTAAGTAAATGATGTGGGGTATAATCATACGAAACTTGTTCTAGACGATCATGCATTTAACTTCTCCGTCTCAGTTGCCATAACACTTAAAGTATTCCAACGTCACCTTATTAACTAAGCATGATTACAGTCCACTATAAACACGGCATACAATGTTTGACCATGTAACGTTTCTAATAGCCTACACATACACTTACTTTAAAGGATATGGGACGTGGATTTTTACCTGGGCATAATTATGTATAAAGGACATAAGAAGTGCCATCTAAATCACTGCAGGGCGTCAAAAATGTGAAAATCATCACATTATTCAAGTTTTTTTTTATATATCAGTGTAAAACAAGGATTCGTTAATGAGCTAGGTGGTCACGTGACCCGTGACGTCACAAACTTTCCAAGGAGCCAGCGCTTGGGAATCTAATGCCGCTTTTCCACTACCAACGCGGCTGAGTCGAGCTGAGCGGGGCTGTTGGAGTTGCATTTCAACTACAACCGCGCTGAACCGTGCTGGCTGGAAGTGGGTGGACACTTTGGGTGGAGTTAGCGAAAGTGGGTGGACGTCACGTGATGTCGTTAAGCAGCGCAAACAGTGACATCAGTGAGCTTTTAAGCGGTAGTCTCACAACCCGAATAGTAAACAATAAACATGGAGGACATGGAGTCGTTAGTGTTGCTGGTCTTGGTGCTGTGGCTTGTTGTCACCGACAACACCAACAGATACTGGCAAGAGCGTATAGATGAGGCGAGGCGCATAAGGCTTCAGAAATTCTCGTAATTTGTAATTCTCCTTCTTCCGGGTTTACGGTGTTTACAGATCCCAGCATGCTCGCGGGGCGTGTGTGGGCATGTGAGGACACTCCTCCTCACCAATCAGTGCACAGGGGAGTGTCTGCTCACGCCCCCAGCCTCACTCGGCTCGCTTTGGCTCGCTTCAGCCCCACTCCAAAACCGTGCGAGTTTTAGGGGCTAAGCAGGGCTGAAGCGAGCTGAGTCGTGCTGTTTTTTGGTAGTCGAAACACGAGCCGTGTCGGGCTGAAGTGAGCTGAAGCGAGCTGAAAAAGGGTAGTGGAAAAGGGCCGTAATGTAAACAGGTTACCGAAATGGACACCATCGACAGTGACATTCCCGATGTTTCACAGAGATGTGAAGTTAGACCCTATCAATTCGAACCGATAGCCGGAAATTCACATGAACATGGATCTTGTCTTTACTCTGACGGGTCAGATGATTCTGAGAGTGAGAGTTCATTCAGTCCCCATGAAACTGAAAGCGGTCGGCTCGATAACACTTCCTGGTAAGTTAAAAACAATTCTGCTCAAAGGCTAATGATCTGTTGAAAGAAGTATTATTTTTGTATCATACATTGAAAGTTCATCATAGATCTAGCTAAAGTCCGTTGCAAGCTAGTTTTTTTTTTTTGCTGATATTTTTTGAGATTGATTGAGATACAATGCTTCCAGAGTCCGAGATGAAAACATTCAAAATGGCGAAACGAGTCAGAATTATGATAATCAATATTGATACACCCAAAATTATAATACTAATCCTTACCTCGGCTTTCAGTCGCTTAGCGCAGAGGTCTTCAACAGGGGGGTCGCGAAATCGCACCGGATCACTCATATCAACAAAAATATTCCTGCCCTGGCCTCAGGGATGCAAACAGTGCGCCTTTCGGCGGATGCCGCTTTTTTCACGGCTGAATCGCGCAGATCCGATTTAAAAAAAAAAAAAAGTGATATTAATTCATGAAGTATAAGGATGAGAAAAAAAACAGTTTAAATCGGGAAGCTGCGCACATTTGTGCAGCCTGGCACAAATGTGCGCAGCTTCCCGATTTAAACTGTTTTTTTTTTTTTTTCCTCATCCTTATACTTCCTGTTTCATGAATTAATATCGCTCAGTACCTGAGTATTAATGTTGAAAGAATCCTCAGTGAAATGGTCCGAACACAGTTTGTGGGAAACAGTAGGTGCAAAGTTTTTTCAACAGGTGTTCTGTAAAGTTATCCTACCTCTTCGATTTGTCCTACCAAGCTTACTGCGCATGCGCGAAGCCTACTGCGCATGCGCAGGTGAGCCCACACTTTCCTCAGCTTCGGGTCCTTGGGGAATGCAAAAAAACTTACTCCAGGGCATTTCCCATTGGAATTATTGCAACCATAAGCAGCACAATACACCATGATGTCCAATGTACTTTAAAGACTATAAAAACAATTTTCTTGTCATCCACTTCTCCATTCATCTACCCGCTTGTGCTGTGCCCGAAAGTTTTTGTGACGTATGATCACGTGACAGCGGCTCTTCCGGTTGCAAAAAATGCATCGGAAGTCGAGCAGAAATGCCATATAATCATCACGAATATAACGATTTTGCTGAATTTAATAGATGATTTTGTATTTGTTGATGCAATTAATTCATATTTTTAATGGAAAGAAACTGATATAGCGTGCTTTTATGTTTCATGTCCCATATCCTTTAAGTGGGTATAAAACTATTTTAATCTTTCCAAGACGCAAAATTTAACATTTTTAAACAAAAATTCCATGACAATCATTTACAAAAGACAAAGCAGTGCAATGTTTAAAAACTGTTGAGAAATCAAGTGTATACTTTCTTTCAGGTTACAATCAAATATCCATCCCAAATACTGACAAGGGTGTGCGATCCTGAGGAAGATCCTATAGTTAAATTCATTGTGCTGAGGAGATGGAAAGAGGCCGCCAGTCACATAATGAAACATCCACACCTGCAAGACGAAGTCAAACATGGAGTCATCAAGTTAATACGCAAAGAATGTGATTTGCTGTGCTCTCCCAAGAATGACTTCTTGCTGTGGAAGTGTACACCGGCCGACCTCAAGTCATTCTCCTTCTACCGTCTAAGAGATGACCTCCATCGGCTTGCCCCCTTTCTACTTTCAATTTTCAATTGCATCAGCAACGACAACAACTTTGCAGGCTGCACAGCCGCAGCCATTGCAATAAGAGGCAGACAGCCCCGCCTGGCAGCGTTATCTTTTTGGATCAACACCATTCTCCAGTACGGCGGAGCCAAGAAGTCTGTCTTCAGTCGACTCAGCCAGTTGTCCATCACCACTTCCCACAGCAGAGCAATTAAGAAACAACAGTTGGCGCTTGACTGTGGGGCAGAGTTCTTACAATTTCAAGGTGGCGTGCAATCTACGGAAACAGAATTGTCTTTTCAGATCGGAACGATTGTGCAAAGCAGCATAGGATTTCCCAGGCTAGGTTTCTGGCTGGGTCCAGGTCGAAACTGTAAGCTGGTTGTAGCAGAATCACGCGAACGAGCTTTTGTCATTGGTTGTTGCGTTACATCTTACCCAGATACTGCAATGCTAATTTCTGATTGGCTATTGTGTAGCCTCTTTCTTTTTTGATTGGCTGGTAAGTTACAGGCTCGATTTAGAACGACAGCGGAGACGCGCTTGTTCCATGGTGAGAGCCCGCGAGAGTTAGAGAAATGTTGGGTGCAGCGGCATATTAAGTTATTTTTCAATGTGAGAAACACCATGTGTGGCGGGAGAGCGTGACAAAAGACCGAAAAGAGTGATTGTCACGCTCAATGCGTGACACTTGAGAGCCCTGCTTTATGTTTAACGAGTACCTTAATTTCTGATCTACTGAGTGGAATATTTAACTGAACCTCCTTTTCTTTGGTTGCCTCTTTTGCCAGCTTGTCTGCTTCCTCACTGTGTGTGTGTGTCTGTGTGTGTACACGCGCGTCGCAGAGCTGCCCACAAGGCAGCCTCTTGGGAATTACGTCACGCAACAACGTACCGTAGTATTCTGTGCAAAGCACCAGTCAATTTAAGTACACCATGAAAAAAACAGTGAAAACCAGACATTTTCATGAATTTATTAAAGTGCTGATGACACGAACATGACTCTATGCAATTTCTCAAATAAACTATACAACATGGCAAGCATGTTAGATTTCTGTTATAATTACGTGAAAAGAAGCTGTTGTTACGCGAATATCCAACTTTTAATTGCACAGCGCAAGAAAACTGGGTCCGTGGCTCGCGGCCATGCTGTGACGTCAGCGGAAGAACACGCTGCGGTTCACTGGCTGTTCTACTCAATGGAAATGGCGCATGAAAACGCCGGTCTACTTGGCAGCTGGCATCACAGTTCTGAACAAAAGAACAACCAAATACTGGTACTTTAAGCAGTGATCATGATGGCATGATTTTATCTGATTTTAAATAAATGAGATTGATAATAATGTGAATGTTCACAACTAGTACATACAAACTCTGCAGCTTCTGATTCAGCAGCTGCGTCATACTCCGCAAAAACATCAGCAAGAACCTACAATATAAATGGAAATGCAATACACTAAGCTCAAATGACTTTTGGAAAGTATAATTTCTAAATTGTTTCTGCATATTCTTGAAGTCGGTCATCGGGGTACTTGCTACCGTTCCCTAATAACGCATGGCAAAGGGTAAAGTGTAGTGTTGCTACGAGTACTTGCTAAAGCCTCCGGTGGAAGATCCTCGATGTGCTGATAAGACATACAGTTCTATATAACACACAAGTGTCACGATAATCACAAAACAGATGCAAATTGTTAAAATACCTAATTTTTAAGCAATCATGTGTTGATCTCTTCCGAATAGAATCTATGATAGCCTACCCTCTTTACCCTTTGCCTCTCGTTGCTAGGCGGCAGTTACATGAAAGCCGCAAGCTTTCACAAGCAAATACATGACTGATATCACGCCGACTTTATGATTACATTTATGATTATCATGAATGTGTACTCTATGATGTGTACTCTGTGAGCGCTCTGGAGCGAGTGACTTCCAAGGTGGCCGCGCAGACCGCAGTGTTACTGTTTTTAGCATCATGTCGGAGCACTCTATAGCTCTACGTACCTTTATCTTATGTCGTTTCTCAACACATGTTCTGACAGTTGGACTGTCTTTGGAGGAGTCGCCTTGTCCCAGGCGACTGCTGGATCCGGCGTAGCTACTAGTAGACCCCCTCCGGAATACTGTAGGCACTGCTGATGGTAGCAACACACGTTTGTGCTGAACTGAACACCCAAGAGATTCTTTTAAGCTGGGAAGGGTGTCAAAACAATCCAAATCGAAGTGTTCAGAGCACAGGACGGATGTTGGTGAGGGCTCCCACTTGTCACGAGTGCGCCTGACTTGCTTCACCCACTTCGCATGCAGCTCGGGATCTCTGGGAAACTTGAATAAACTTACCTCATCCTTGTGGGTTTTGGAGCAAAAGCTGGCAATATAACGCGAAGGCATAATAACTCTCTCTCTCATTTATTTATTTATATATATATATATATGAGTGATTCCATGCTTATGGGTACTGAAATGGGGACATGAACTTATTCACCTAAAACCATTTCTTTTTTTACCATCAGGTCACAAAACATGTAATCTTTAATGAATGATATGTTAAAAGATAACTTTAATTTTCTGAGATGTAATAAAAACATATTTATATGCCAAAGTCAAGCCTATGAGTTCCAAAATGATGTCTGTTACATTACTTCTGTTACGATTGTCCATCTCGCGTCTGTTACAAATTAATTACAATCTAGCTATATACCATGTTAATCTTATTGAAAGAATGTGTATGTTTATTCTGCTACACATGTTTATTAATTATGTTTGCTAAAACATCACCTTCCTAGGTTTCAAAAAGTAATTCTACATTGTTAAAATTGAGAATATATATGTCCACAACACTTCTGTTACGTTCTGACTTTGGCATATAAATATGTTTTTATTACATCTCAGAAAATTAAAGTTATCTTTTAACATATCATTCATTAAAGATTACATGTTTTGTGACCTGATGGTAAAAAAAAGAAATGGTTTTAGGTGAATTTTAAAAAATAAGTTCATGTCCCCATTTCAGTACCCATAAGCGTGGAATCACTCATTTTATATATATATATATATATATATATATATATATATATATATATATATATATATATATATATATAAAATGATAAACTGAACACTTGTCGCATCAACAACAAACTGGTAAGTGAGGAGGAAGATTCTTTCGCTGACGTCATATAGCCCCTCCTCCTCATTCGTCTCCTGGGTGCTGCAGCCCCGTCAAATTTGCCCAAATAGCCGCGTTTTTTATCATAACTTGTAAAATAGGCGCCTTCGTGAATTAATATATGGATCATCGGGAATTACTTTTTATGTTATAAAACATCGCCAAAGATGTCAAAAACGTGTCATCAGCCCTTTAAACCCCACCACCACCCCGGACAGGACGTAAAAAGTGGACATGTCCGGGCAAAAGAGGACGTTTAGTCACCCTGGAGTTATCGGGTCATTCACACTTGTACGTTAATTAATTATGGTAGTGTCGTGTTATCGGCTGTACATACAGATTTGATAAGAATGATCCCAGGAGCTTTTACCGCGTATCAAAGAAACCTGAAGCTCGCCGAAAGCTTTGGATTGCAGCAATTAAGCGTGACAAGTGGGAACCTACTGACAACGACCGTGTTTGCTTTCAACACTTTATATCTGGTAAGACACATGATTTTTGTTTTGCAGTTTAATATTATATTTATATTAGATAAAGTTTCCTCATCAGAAGTAATTTGTTGTGCTCTGACATTGCCTAGATATCAACCAAGAGATGAGTAAAAATGCACGAGCAGCTGATCTGTATGCAGCACACGAGTACGATTTCCGCAAACGCGCTCGCGGCATGTTTATGCACTTTTTTGCAGTATAAATTGACATTAGAAGATTGGTTGAACTTTGCATGATCTAGATTAGATTAGCTAGAACTTCATTGATCCCTTTGGGCGGGTTCCCTCAGGGAAATTAAGATTCCAGCAGCATCATTACAGATAAACAGAGAATAGAAAATGGAGAAAAAACTTCTAGATAAATTAAATTAAGTATTTACATATAAAAAGAATAAGATATGGGGAAGAGAGGAAGGGGGGGGAGGAAAAAAAAAGGGGCCAGCAGGAGAGATATTGCACATTGTCCAGTATCGCTTATTGTTAGGCTAGGCTACTGCTCCTTCCTGTCCTCTGTCCTCCTGTTACCCCTCCTCCCCCCCAGAGAGGAGTTGTACAGTCTGATGGCGTGACGGACAAAGGAGTTTTTAAGTCTGTTTGTCCTGCACTTGGGAAGGAGCATTCTGTCACTGAACAGGCTCCTCTGGTTGCTGATGACGGTGTGCAGAGGGTGACTGGCATCGTCCATGATGTTCAGTATTTTGTCCATAGTCCTCTTCTCTGCCACCGTCACCAGAGAGTCCAGCTTCATGCCGACCACAGAGCCGGCCCGCCTGATCCGTTTGTCCAGCCTGGATGTGTCCTTCTTGGATGTGCTGCCCCCCCAGCACACCACGGTGTAAAACAGGACACTGGCAACCACAGACTGATAGAACATCCACAGGAGTTTCCTGCAGATGTTAAAGGACCGCAGCTTGCTCTGTCCCTTCCTGTATAAGTGATTGGTGTTGCAAGGTCAGTCCAGCTTGCTGTCCAGCCACAGCCCGAGGTACTTGTAGGAATCCACAGCCTCCACCTCGACTCCCTTGATTTGTATTTGAAGATAAATGGCATAGCCTGGATTTAAAACACTGCTTGTGCTTTCTAAATGTAGAACTTGCTTAAGTTTAGTATTGTACTGTATATCTTCGGTGTGTGTGTGTGCGTGAAGCAACAACATTAACTTATGGTTCAAAGATTATATTGTGCCTATATAATCTTTTGTCTTTTTTATTATTAGGCACAAAAAGCAATGATGAAAGCAGTCCAGACTACACTCCATCTGTAAATATGGGTTACCATGCTAAGCAGGTCAACAGCAGTCAGCAGTATGCAAGGTACCAAAGAAATCTTATATCAAGCAATTGTAACCAGCTAAAAATAACGCTGAATATTTAATGCATCAAGAGGCTTTCATTGATTTCTTTTGTGTATATTGAAGGCGTGTCAATCACATACAGGTAGATTTCGCCGAAGGTCAGGCCAGGTGCTTGGATTTGGGTCCCATTTGTCCGTAACTGCATAAGGATCAGGCAAAACTTGGGTGCCACTGTTGTACAGAAGCTTTGCTGCATATCTTTGCTTAGCGAATGAACTTGCATACTGCGATAAATCGCGACGAAAACTAGGTGATGATGCAACTTTGTCGGCCATTGTGAATGGTTCTTGCCAACCAATTTTATGCGCATGCGCAGTATTACGTCACGCTCTAGTTTGGCGAACTTTCCTATTTGAGGTGCTGTTGTTCTAGTGTTGTCTTGCTATAGTCATCTTGTTTAGCTTGTAAAGCAGTTTCAGAGGTTCAGCATTTTGATGATACCATCCCATCATGACCAGTGCTCTATACCACTGTTTTACTATAATATGTACTTGTAAGAGTGTTATTATTCCATTTCAGTATTGACAGTTTATTGAGGTGTTTTTTTTTTTTTTTAATTAGTTCTGGTTATTAAAGCTAGACTGCCTTTTGATTTCATAAAATCGGTGAAATTTAGTTCCCTCTGATATTTGGTCATTGTAATATACATGTTATTTACCAGCTGGGAGGTCCATATCATGAAATACCGTGACCGAGGTCTTGAAAGTACTGAGCGAGGCCCTCTGGGCCAAGGTCAGTATTCAAGGCCAAGGTCACGGTATTTCACCATACGGACCGACTGGTAAATAATATATCTATTTTTTTCTTTCCCAAATTCTAACAGAAAACGAGAGCGCCCGGAAGGGAAAACCAAGCTGAGCCGCCATTGTGAATCCTCATTCACGGCTGTAATGCAAATGGCTTCCTCCTCAGTATACAAGTGCACTTCCATGGCAGGAAAACAACTACATTTTGCTGCCTATGTAGTCCCCTATTTATACAAAACTGAGTCATTCAGGATCCAGCCATGTTTTTGCTCGGCGTTAGCAAGTTAGAGGTTTTTAGCTTTCTCCCGAAATGTTTTATTTTATTTCTTCTTCCTCAGGGTAGTAAAACTCGCTTTCGCTGTGAACACTGTCGTTATCGTTATCCATGATGTAAAATTAATGCTATTCTCCTGAGAAATGCTGGCAAAAATTTATAAGATTTTTGATAATCTTATAAATAAATCTTATTTAAAAAAAAAAAAGATAAATGTTGACAAAAAATGCTACTATGTTTGTTGTTGTGAACAAGCGAGTCTCCAGAGGTCTGTAACTGGGGGTCTGTATCATAGGATACGGACCCGCTCACCAGCCAATCAGAGCACAGGATTTGATGGAAACCGGACCGTGAAAAAAATGTTTTTCTGTGATATCTCTCAAAATATTAGGCCATTCTGTGGCTGGGAAGTTATTTAATTTGAGGGGATTCCCTCACAAATAATGTGCATGAAATCGCTCACTTTGTGCAGTCAAGCAGACAGAGGAAGTCCATGTGCGCATGCACAGGTTTACCACCTTCTTCTTTTGGGTTTTACGGCAGCTGGCATCCAGTGTTGCATTGCATCTACAAGGTTGCCTTGACCGTGCACTGACAGTTACATCGTTCTGTCACTAAACGAACAGCTGATCACACCGAGATGCTCGCTAACCACCGATATTTATTAGTTTGGTCCTGTATGTCCTTTCCTTCGCAACATAACGTCTTTTTCTTCTCACTTTCAGTTACTGTAGTTGATCTTTCACATTTCGTTTGCATCCTCCATTTTCCTCTCCTGTTTCAAATTTGTATCCCACAATGCCTTGCGCGAACGGGGAAAGCCCACCACGTGATGCATGACGTAGTATCTTGAATTGGGTCATGGTGAAGCAGGAAAAAATAGCGGAGAATTTAGGGCTGTGTGGGCCTAAATTCATTAATTGTGCTTTTTTTAAAAAAAAAACTAAAATTGCAAGTCTGTGATTCGAATTCAGTAGCTTTCGGTCCACTGAACAAAAATACAGTGGTGCTTGAAAGTTTGTGAACCCTTCAGAATTTGTTTCTGCATAAATATGACCTAAAACATCAGATTTTCACACAAGTCCTAAAAGTAGATAAAGAGAACCCAGTTAAACAAACGAGACAAAAATAGTATACTTGGTCATTTATTTATTGAGGAAAATAATCCAATATTACATATCTGCGAGTGGAAAAAGCATGTGAACCTTTGCTTTCAGTATCTGGTGTGACCCCCTTGTGCAGCAATAACTGCAACTAAACGTTTCCAGTAACTGTTGGTCAGTCCTGCACACCGGCTTGGAGGAAGTTTAGCCCATTCCTCCATACAGAACAGCTTCAACTCTGGGATGTTGGTGGATTTCCTCACATGAACTGCTCGCTTCAGGTTCTTCAACATTTCGATTGGATTAAGGTCAGGACTTTGACTTGGCCATTCCAAAACATTAACTTTTATTCTTCTTTAACCATTCTTTGGTAGAACGACTTGTGTGCTTAGGGTCGTTGTCTTGCTGCATGACCCACCTTCTCTTGAGATTCAGTTCATGGACATATGTCCTGACATTTTCCTTTAGAATTGGCTGGTATAATTCAGAATTCATTGTTTCATCAATGATGGCAAGCCATCCTGGCCCAGATGCAGCAAAACAGGCCCAAACCATGATATTACCACCACCATGTTTCACAGATGGGATAAGATTCTTATGCTGGAATGCAGGGTTTTTCCTTTCTCCAAACATAATGCTTCTCATTTAAACCAAAAAGTTCTATTTTGGTCTCATCCATCCACAAAACATTTTTCCAATAGCCTTCTGGCTTGTCCACGTGATCTTTAGCAAACTGCAGATGAGCAGCAATGTTCTTTTTGGCGAGCAGTGGCTTTCTCCTTGCAGCCCTGCCACGCACACCATTGTTGTTCAGTGTTCTCCCGATGATGGACTCATGAACATTAACATTAGTCAATGTGAGAGAGGCCTTCAGTTGCTTAGAAGTTACCCTGAGGTCCTTTGTGACCTTGCCGACTATTGCACGCCTTGCTCTTGGAGTGATCTTTGTTGGTTGACCACTCCTGGGGAGGGTAACAATGGTCTTGAATTTCCTCCATTTGTACACAATCTGTCTGTGGATTGGTGGAGTCCAAACTCTTTAGAGATGGTTTTATAACCTTTTCCAGCCTGATGAGCATCAACAACGCTTTTTCTGAGCTCCTCAGAAATCTCCTTTGTTTGTGCCGTGATACACTTCCACAAACGTGTGTTGTGAAGATCAGACTTTGATAGATCCCTGTTCTTTAAATAAAACAGGGTGCCCACTCACACCTGATTGTCATCCCATTGATTGAAAACACCTGACTCTAATTTCACCTTCAAATTAACTGCTAATCCTAGAGGTTCACATACTTCTGCCACTCACAGATATGTAATATTGGATCATTTTCCTCAATAAATAAATGACCAAGTATAATATTCAGTGTTTCCCCTAGAAAATGTTTGAAGGTGCGGTGGCAAAACCTGCACTCAGACATCCCACCCTAGTACGAGGATAAAAACAGCCAACAGCACAGAAGGCTATACATAGATTAATCCATCGGTCATGACTTTAGCCCACAACATGCCAGCACATAACTGCGCAGAATAAAATGCTAAAACAGCCAACAGTACCCAACAAAAGCACCTCGGTAGTAGGCTAACTCAACTTAAACAACTTGCTTGTATCAGTACCAATGCAGTGTAGAAACATTGAAAACAGAGGAAGCAGTGCACTCGGCGGTGCTAATAGAAGTAACCAATGACTTACCCTTAAAACTTCCCAAAGGCCTGCCTGCGTCCGTCATTGGCCTGCATGAACTCCTTTGCGATGGCTGTCATGTCAGTTTGTTCCAGAATGTCACGGTGAATATGGCAGTTCATCAAGTCATTCAGTCTCTTTTGTGTCATTGTGGATCGGAGGTATGATTTCAGTCGACGAAGTGTGGAAAACGAACGCTCTGCTGATGCCGAGGGCACGAAGGCCAAAAGCCAGGGCACCGAGGCCATAAAATAAAACAATGATTTTAAGTTCATGTCTGTAACGAATTTAATTTAAGGACTAATGACTCTTCTGAGGAAGATTGGAGTCCCGGTCAAAACTATCAAGCAGGTAAAGAAACATCTACAATATTATGTCTGAAGATAAGAAAATATTGAACACATCTAAACTTATCAATCCATCACTCACTTCAAAAATTGTAAAACTTAAACCTGTATCCTCCCATAATTTTTGTTCAATTGACACCGAATGTGCAAGAGCATCTTCAGACTGTACTACTACGCAGATTTTTGATTAATCAAAATTGAGCCTGGAGTACATCAAAATGTTTGACTGTAAATGGAACATATACTCGCATGCAGGCTACTGATTAACCCATAAGAGCCCAGACCGATTTCTCAATCAAGGAAAATTATTGAGGAAATAAAATGAACTAAATAGGCGACAAAGAAAACATCTCTGACCTGCTATTTTAAAAAATAAAACTTTCATGTCTCAAGATCTGAAATATTAAATTGCAAATTTGCAGAACACTGCAACACTATTACACTGTTAACCCGAAAGTTCATTCTATGCAAACAGTTTGAGTAAATACCACTTTTAAAGATTAGTTTTATTGCATTACTTAAACAGTATGAGTATATGAAGAGTATATGAGACAGTCATTGGGTGCACTCATTTTTGAAATTTAAACAAACTAAAACTATCATGTTTTACTTCAGGCCACAGTGCTGCCCTGCTGTGATTGGCTCAAAACTCAAGACAAGTTGAGCTGACGGCTACAGAGGAAGTTGCGCCATTTTCTAATTTATACAGAGCAATTTAAGGTCTTTGCACTTTTGACAGCAAGCTAATTAGCATGTTAGCGGCTACAGTCGAGTCGGTACTCAGCACGTTAAAAGTGGGTCAACGTTGTAACGACATAACGTTACTGTACAAGCAATGCTTATTTAACGGTAACAAACTTAAGCCCTATATTTTGAAACTCCTCTCTTATTCATTCATTAATTTATCACACAGTCTTACCTCAGCCAACTTCTTCCCTCCTTCTGTGAAAATTCAACGTCAGACGCGGACACAAGTGGGCGGGGGATGCGTTTGATCCAAGTCTCCTGATTGGCTGGTGGTAGATTGGTGGGCGGGGGATGCGTTTGATTAAGTCTCCTGATTGGCTGGTGATAGATTGGTGTCATTATAGCGCGTCGGAGTGGTTCATGCTAGGCTCGAGTCCGCTCAACGTCAAAAAATATTGGTTTAGCCTATTTTTTTTTTAAATAGGACTGCCTTGGGGTGCTACGGAATTCCTGAAGGTGCGGCGGCAAAACTCAAGGTGCGGCGGCCCGCCGCAGCCAATTGTACATAGCAGAAACCCTGATTTTTGTCTCATTTGTTTAACTGGATTCTCTTTATCTACTTTTAGGACTTGTGTGAAAATCTGATGATGTTTTAGGTCATGTAACTGGGTGTCAGGGAAAATTCTTTTTATGACCGACACTTGACAAATCTGAAAGGCAGTCTACCTTTAAATGCTATGATATTCGGTGAGAACACCAGTATTGCTATTACAAGAGATTTTGTCAAGTATTGAAAGTTCCAGTTTTCACTGGTGACATGTTGGTCAACATAATGCAGGTACATGTTTGCTGAAAATCCAGACAGATTCTGTTTCATATATTTTATGAGTGGTAATGTACATAATATAAAAAGACTGCGCACAAGTGCAGAAAAAATTTTGGGCACAAAGTTTCTCTTTGGCACATCCTATTTTTCTGCTTCTCCATGCAGGTGATTTCAAATTTTTTTTTGCAGAGCTTACAGAAACAAACTATTCCTTTTTTTACTTTTAGCTAAACAAACTATTTTCAGTTTTTGCTAAACAATCTATCTTTTTTTTTTTTGGAAAAACCCCAAAACCATACCCTCCTGTAGTCTTCAATACTGCAAGGTACTCCATTGGCATAATACATCAATCTACAGGTATTTATTTACATTCCAGGCAAGACAAATTCATCAACAACCCTCAGCTCAGGGAGTCCCTTGGCTTCACCCAGAAACGAAAGTTCCAGCTGGTGCGTGGTGCTGTGCCTGAAATACTGAAACCTACTCGGGCTACTGTAGACAGTGATGTCGCAGGTCAGAGAGGTCGCTCATCTGCTTGTGTCAAGCTACAGGTGGCAAGGGTAGGACATTTTCTTGTTTATGATTGAAATATTCCTTATGATCATCATCTGGTGTTCAGTTTCTCCACCATGATGCGCATGTTTCTCAGCAATGCATCACCTGTACACATGGTACAGTAAACTATAAGTCTATTTGATCTATTCTTTTTGCTTCTTGAATGAGCACAATTAATTTTTTGAATGCTTGAAAATCATGACAAACAGGCTTGAACAGCAGGTAGGTACTCTTGGGTAGCTGGGAAAATATTTTATTTTAGCCTTCAGGTCATAAAGTAAGTAGAGTAGATCTACACTAGCACTGTTCTGGTACACTGTTGCAGTCTAGTGACTACTTTCCACTACAGTTGTTGACACTAAGCGACACATGTCTGTTCCACACTGCTTTTGGGAGGTTGGCATTTGGTAGGCAATTATCGAATTGGAACAAAAACAATAATTTTATCTTGGCCTGAGTTATGACTTATTGACAGGAATTACTATTATACTAACAGTTATGTCAGTGAAAGATTCTAACAGCTGGTATTTGTAATTAATAATGTAAACAAAACCAGGTGGTCTGTTACAATCATCTCTCCACCATGTCCACTTGTCAGCTTGCCTAGATCTGAGTGGCAGTCACTCACCTCATTGTGGTTGTCAATGTGATGGTCCTGGTACAGCTCAAACCAGTAGGGCTCTATCCCGAGCCCTACATTCTCCTTCATCCCCATCATACAAGACCGCCCACGTTTTCAGCCATATTCTGTCGGCATGCCTTCCAGGCAGGGGTTCCCCAATCTACATCACTTCCGGTTTGGGCCGTTCTCAGCAGAAGGGAAGGGAATTCCAGGCATCGCTTCGTGGCGGGAGGTTTAAATGTTTTACTTTGAGTTTTCATTTCCACACCTTGCGATTATATCGAAAATTGAAAGTTTGTGTTAAAATCATCTATAAAATGACACTGAGGAGACTTGTTCATGTCAGTATCACTTTCAATTAGATAGCCTAACCCACCCTCCAGGCCAATGGGTGGCAGCGATGCACCAATTTGTTTGCTAACCACCAATAAACCTCAAAGAAGAAGAAAATGACCCCATCATAACTGTGGGTTTGTTTTCGTGGGCAATTCTTCAGCAGAGGCCGAAATTATTAAGATTGCCTTAACTTGTTAGCTCAGTGATATTGCTAAAGTATGGAATCCAAGGCAAAATGTACTGAAAACCATATTTAAAAATCATCACCCCAATTCTAGCAATTTCGCTTCAGAGAAATCTTGGTTTGAATTTTAAGAAATGAAAGTTCTTTTTTTTTTCTGACGTAATTCCGTTCCTGACTTTTCCTTCCTCATAAAAGATTTTACGTTCAAAGTTAAACATAAAAAAGCCATAGCCAATTTTTCTAGGATCAAAAGATATTCCATACAGTGTGAAATTTTTATTTTATACCATTATCTTGAGGGGCGGCACGGTGGTGTAGTGGTTAGCGCTGTCGCCTCACAGCAAGAAGGTCTGGGTTCGAGCCCCGTGGCCGGCGAGGGCCTTTCTGTGCGGAGTTTGCATGTTCTCCCCGTGTCCGCGTGGGTTTCCTCCGGGTGCTCCGGTTTCCCCCACAGTCCAAAGACATGCAGGTTAGGTTAACTGGTGACTCTAAATTGACCGTAGGTGTGAATGTGAGTGTGAATGGTTGTCTGTGTCAGCCCTGTGATGACCTGGCGACTTGTCCAGGGTGTACCCCGCCTTTCGCCCGTAGTCAGCTGGGATAGGCTCCAGCTTGCCTGCGACCCTGTAGAACAGGATAAAGCGGCTAGAGATAATGAGATGAGATGAGACCATTATCTTGAGGACTGCAACTAAAAAAAAAAAAACAGTTACCGCATTTTTGCTATGAATGTAATGAGTCAGTTCGGCTTAACCAAGCTAGAGTTCACGCGCATGCACATTGTTGCCCTTGTATGGCAGAAATGAAAACTGGTGGTCAGTTGCTGTGTTGTAGGATGCACAAACCAATTTGTGAAAGGAGGCAATATAAAGTTCTTTCGCTTTCCCTGTGGGAAAGGACACCGACGGGCATGGATTAGAGCTTTAAACAGGAAGAATTTTGTACCTAAAGAACATAACAGGGTATGCAGTGCCCATTTTGTAAGTGGTTGGCCAGACTTTGTGAACCCTGAAAACATCGACTATGCACCTTCAGTATTTACTTACAAAGAAAATTGTCACCCCATTGCAGCAAAAGAGATCTGAAGGAGCAACTGGACGAAATATATTGAAGGTAAGCTCCTACTGTCGCTATTTAAAAACATTTCAGAGGATACAAATAAATTGTAGAGCTGATAATCTACATGGGTACTCTTCATTGTTGTTTTTCATGTATACAGGTAATGAGGTATTAGCCATGTAGCGTACAGTGTATTAATATTAGTACAACATACACGACATACAGGCTGTAGATACTAGTATCGTATTATCTTCACGCTCTTTATTATTGGTTGGAACAAACTAGTAGGCCTGTTTAATAAACTTGGCAACAGTGTGGACTGCTGAACATTGGCATTTCTATTTACATCTTAAGGCAACCCCATACAGGGCATTAGACTGTCATTTATTTTGCATGTTTGACATAAAATAATGTTTGTCTGTGTTTCTAGCTTTGCTGTTAATCAGTTTTTCATTCATATTTGATAAATGTATGAAGTTAATATTCTGTTTTAAATACATACCGGGATTCATACGAAATACCAGAAATAGTTTAAATGCTGGAACAAGAAAATCAGCCTCATCAGTGGTCACTAAGTTACAGTATGTGCTCAGCTGCTACAGATGTTCAGTACTACAGCTGTTAAATCCACAGGACTTATTGAAATATGGACATGATGATTTGTTACAGACTTTTGAAACAGCAGCTACCTTGCAGAGGGACGATGTGGAGAAACCGTTACAAACTTCAGTGCATTTCCATGATTACTTTCAGCCTCTGTAAGTGTTCTGGGTCTATTAAAGATATTAGAATGCCATGCTTAAGATGGTGCCACTTTATCCTTGGCGATGAAGTGAAAGCAAAATGGGTGAATCGGTGGATGAGGCTACTATTTCTGGTGTAACTTGTACTTCATCCTGTATTATGGAAAGGGAACTTTACAAGAGTAGCAGCTCTTAAAATGTGTGATTTTAAATATTCAAATTTATAGTGAAACACTTTGGTAATGTCTTACTGGGTTTCTGTTGAACTGTGTTCATTTGAGTGGACCAGTAGGCTGAGTTCAAGCACTGTGTTAACGTGTTTCTTTTTCCTCAGGGAAGAGGAAACCAACAGCACTGGCATTGGTGTCGTATCAGAGACCAATCAAGAGATGCAGATAAATTTCACTTGTGTAGAGCACACAGATGTTCGCTGTCCCAGTGAAGCTGAAAAGCAGGATACAGGTATAGAAGTTAATGTTTGCTAGGTTACTGTTTGCATGTATTCAAACTGTATGGCTATGGTAGAACTATTCGGATGTAGCAGAGAACAAAAGCATTAGTGACCTAAGAATCACTTATGAAATCGGTGTTGCCTGTTGCAATTAGTAATGAAGCAGCGTCAGCACCCTCTTTTTTTGCATCTTCATTGCAAAAGACGCAGGATATTGTATAGTCATTAATGTTGAGAGAGAAACAGACAGACATACCAGTAACCTGTTGCGACAAAATGACCATTTCCATATGTAGGCTTGTATATAGCGATCTCTTTCAGGAGCTTCGGAGTAACTTAAGAGCTCTGGGTTTCCTCCATTTACACAGTTGTGATGTACAGCTTGTGTCTCCGGGGTTCTGAAATGTATTTTAAGTGAATTAGTATTTCATAACATCTAAGCATTTCTAAGTTAAAATTGTAACTGGAAAATATTTCAAAATCATGTATGCATTGCTTCCTTATTGGAACTAATATCCATCCATCCATCCATCCATCCATCCATTATCTGTAGCCGCTTATCCTGTTCTACAGGGTCGCAGGCAAGCTGGAGCCTATCCCAGCTGACTACAGGCGAAAGGCGGGGTACACCCTGGACAAGTCACCAGGTCATCACAGGGCTGACACACCTAGAAACAAACCACCATTCACACCTACGGTCAATTTAGAGCCACCAATTAGCCTAATCTGCATGTCTTTGGACTGTGGGGGAAACCGGAGCACCCGGAGGAAACCCACGCGGACACGGGGAGAACATGCAAACTCCACACAGAAAGGCCCTCGCTGGCTGCTGGGCTCGAACCCAGCGGCTGTGAGGCGACAGTGCTAACCGCTACGCCACCGTGCCGGCAGAACTAATATCCAACTCACCATAATAAAATTATCAACTTTATCATACCGTAGCAAGAAATCAGTACATTAGTCCTTTCCTACAACTGTAGTTAATAGGTCTTATTTCTGTACACAACTTGCAGATAAACTTTCTGTTTCTAAATTAATACAACCCCAATTCCAAAAAAGTTGGGACAAAGTACAAATTGTAAATAAAAACGGAATGCAATGATTTACAAATCTCAAAAACTGATATTGTATTCACAATAGAACATAGACAACATATCAAATGTCGAAAATAAGACATTTTGAAATTTCATGCCAAATATTGGCTCATTTGAAATTTCATGACAGCAACACATCTCAAAGTTGGGACAGGGGCAATAAGAGGCTGGAAAAGTTAAAGGTACAAAAAAGGAACAGCTGGAGGACCAAACTGCAACTCATTAGGTCAATTGGCAATGGGTCATTAACATGACTGGGTATAAAAAGAGCATCTTGGAGTGGCAGCGGCTCTCAGAAGTAAAGCTGGGAAGAGGATCACCGATCCCCCTAATTCTGTGCTGACAAATAGTGGAGCAATATCAGAAAGGAGTTCGACAGTGTAAAATTGCAAAGAGTTTGAACATATCATCTACAGTGCATAATATCATCAAAAGATTCAGAGAATCTGGAAGAATCTCTGTGCATAAGGGTCAAAGCTGGAAAACCATACTGGGTGCCCGTGATCTTCGGGCCCTTAGATGGCACTGCATCACATACAGGCATGCTTCTGTATTGGAAATCACCAAAATGGGCTCAGGAATATTTCCAGAGAACATTATCTGTGAACACAATTCACCGTGCCATCCACCGTTGCCAGCTAAAACTCTATAGTTCAAAGAAGAAGCCGTATCTAAACATGATCCAGAAGCGCAGACGTCTTCTCTGGGCCAAGGCTCATTTAAAATGGACTGTGGCAAAGTGGAAAACTGTTCTGTGGTCAGACGAATCAAAATTTTAAGTTCTTTATGGAAATCAGGGACACCGTGTCATTCGGACTAAAGAGGAGAAGGACGACCCAAGTTGTTATCAGCGCTCAGTTCAGAAGCCTGCATCTCTGATGGTATGGGGTTGCATTAGTGCGTGTGGCATGGGCAGCTTACACATCTGGAAAGACACCATCAATGCTGAAAGGTATATCCAGGTTCTAGAGCAACATATGCTCCCACCCAGACGACGTCTCTTTCAGGGAAGACCTTGCATTTTCCAACATGACAATGCCAAACCACATACTGCATCAATTACAGCATCATGGCTGCGTAGAAGAAGGGTCCGGGTACTGAACTGGCCAGCCTGCAGTCCAGATCTTTCACCCATAGAAAACATTTGGCGCATCATAAAACGGAAGATATGACAAAAAAGACCTAAGACAGTTGAGCAACTAGAATCCTACATTAGACAAGAATGGGTTAACATTCCTATCCCTAAACTTGAGCAACTTGTCTCCTCAGTCCCCAGACATTTACAGACTGTTGTAAAGAGAAAAGGGGATGTCTCACAGTGGTAAACATGGCCTTGTCCCAACTTTTTTGAGATGTGTTGTTGTCATGAAATTTAAAATCCCCTAATTTTTCTCTTTAAATTATACATTTTCTCAGTTTAAACATTTGATATGTCATCTATGTTCTATTCTGAATAAAATATGGAATTTTGAAACTTCCACATCATTGCATTCTGTTTTTATTTACAATTTGTACTTTGTCCCAACTTTTTTGGAATCGGGGTTGTACTATGTTAATACCTGTGCTTTTGTTCTGTTCATGTACTCCAGTGCAAACAGACCGCAAACATGACTACAGTTTCCTGGCAGCCTAATAACATCAAGAAAGAAAAATAGACAAATTTATTTAATTTAAATATTATATGAATGTTGTAGTTTTCATATATTTAAACTTAAGTTTTTGGCAAAAAAAATTAGTCCTTATTCACTGATGGTTGAATACTTGTATTGCAAATCAGTGTAACAGTAATAGCATATATATGCTATCAATTTAAACTGTTAATAAGGCAACGAAAATTAAAAAGGCTTACCCCTGGGACAGTCGCATTTCCCTGATGAACAACATCCTGATGTCCTGTCTAAAGCCGCATACACAGCATTTTGTTTTTTGGGGGTTTTTTTCTTCTTTTTTTTTTCTTCTGGCTTGCTAAACAATTGGCCCTAAACCAAATCTCAGAATCAGAAACCTGAAGAGAGAACAACAGTTAAAACAATGAGCAAGGTATATAATAATGAAGACGTGAAGGAAACAGTATATCCATTTACACTTCACAGTGAAATGTTGATCTGCCACTGAAGCAGGTGGTCATAATTTTAATAAACTTTTTTTTCTCTTAAAGTTGTGAAATTACATTTATCCATCACTTAGTCTTTTAACTCATAAAACAATAATGTTATCAGAAAATGAGGTCACTTTTTTTCCTCCTTTACCCTCCATAGTGTTTTTTCAGTAATGATAAAATTCCCCCCATGAATTTATGTACTGGTATTTATATGTTAATGCTGGGACTAACCTCACTACATGCCAGGCCAGGTCTTGGATGTCATTTTCGTCAGTGTTTGATGCTGCTGTTCTGGCCACGGTTTTCCACAGTGTTATATATATATATATGTGAACAAATTTCACTGGGGGAATGTAACTGACCATTGGGTTTAGCTTGTAGTTGACGTCTTCGAATCACACGGAGTCTGAGGTTTGGTTTTCTCTGCCTTCTCCTGGACATACATTTTCTGAGTTACTGACTCTTCTAGCTTCAATGATTTCCTCGATCAGCTGTGTTTTCTTTAGTTCCCGTGGTTTTAGTCCTAAATCTTTACAAATTTGATAAAGGTCACTCAATTTGAGGCACTGTATCACCTGTGTCTTGCCAACAGGTGTTTGTTTTTACATGGTGAAGTAGCCATGTTGTCTGCCTTTTACCATACAAGCTAGCCAGCGCGCATGTGTGGCCCCATCCATTATCCATAACCATTTATCCTGTGCAGGGTCGCGGGCAAGCTGGAGCCTATCCCAGCTGACTATGGGCAAGAGGTGAGGTACACCCTGGACAAGTTGCCAGAGGTGGACAAAGTACCCAACTTCATTACTTAAGTCAAAGTACAGATCCCACTGGTCAAATGTTACTCCGATACAAGTGAAAGTTGTCCAGTCAAATTTTTACTTAAGTTAAAGTACTGAAGTACTTGCTTTTAAAAATACTTAAGTATTAAAAGTACATTTGTCAACACATTGTTGTATTGTTGCCACAACGTTTACAAAACCTAATGCCGTTACCAAAGACAGAAATGTGAATTCACAAAATGAACACATGCTGTGCATCATGATGGTTTAACGTTAAGCTAGCTAGTCAGTGAAACTCCACCTGACATGCTAGCAAACACCTTTTCAAACTCGAAATCATATTGGGTAGCTAACGCTACTAGAAAAGAAACATTTCTACATTGTTTATTTGGCAGGATTATGCTAAAAACATTTCTGAAAGGACTTCAGATAAGTTAGTATTATTCATGTTAGCATAACTCCATGTTTACATGCTAACTAACAGTGTCCAAGTTAACTAGCTGTGTGTTAACATTAGCCCGGGACAAGGTGATGGCAACTTGGCGGGCAAATTTTTTCTCTCCGTGCTCTTGCGGAAGGCGGTCGCATTCTCTCCCGCTCCCTTCCCTTATCTTTTCTGCTTCTGCTCTGCTGTCTCATCTGTCTGTGTGTATATTCTGAGAGACTCTCTCCACATTACTCTCCAAACTAAAAACCATGGAATTGATAAACTGGTCTCTTCACGCAATTGACACAATCTTCTCGACGAGAAGCCTGGGTTCGGGGGAACCAGCTTGTCCTGCCAGAACGTTCGCAGCTGACTATACGATGGACATGGGAGAAGTGGCGGGTCGTGTGCCTGGCGGTTCTTTCGGTGGAGGACATTGAAGACCTCTACCTATTCGGAACCATGATTACAGGACTTTTGCCGATTGGATTAGGCATTGCCCTGGTTTATTGAGGAAATCAGAAAACGGTGACAGCTGTTCAAAGCCTCATAAAGCTGTCCGACATGAAGTGGTGGGCAGAGCTGTCGGCACTCAGACTGTGGCTATTCAGAACTTGACCCGCAATGTGGATATCTTGGAGAAGCTTTCGGCTTTTCAATGGAAATTAGATCGTTTTGGAGACCAAGATGGACATGCGGCGTAGGTGTGAAAAGAATGCATCTGTTCGCTAAGACCAAACAAATTCCAATCTTATCTATTTCGGCTCCCTAGCCAGCACTGGCCTTGGCAAGGTCGTTGCTGGGGCAACAATTCCCCTGGAGAACACTGTTAGACTCTCTCTCTTAAATTCCTTCCCCCATTCCCCGCGGTCGCTGCTTTTCACCTCCTCCTCTCCTTTCCTCATGTTCTTTGTAATTTCTTTTTTTCCCTGCCTTCCTGTACTGCCCCCTTCTGTAAGGACAGGTTGATGGTCAATTTTACTGGTAAAACAGTGATGATAAAGGGTCCATTCATTCAAATCCATAGAAAGTCCTTTGACTAACCAGACTGCACAGCTATTGCAATGTTATCGCTAGCTCTAAAAGCACAGACAACTTCATTACAAGCTTTCTCTTGGAATAAAATGTTTACATTCCTCAATATGCTTCAGCAGGTTGGACGGCGGGTTTTTGGAGGCTGTGAGGTGGTTCGTTTTCGACAAACAAAGCAAATGTTTAAAACGAAATGAATCTTTAATCCTTTCAGAAAAGTGAAACATAGGTTCATGGGCCATGAGTGTGTGCATTATTTCCCAGAAAAACGACTTCCTTCCATTCTACCATTAACTGATCGTGTTTAAATAATGCTGCTGAGAAATAATTGAACTTGATTTTATACAGTCTATGGACGTGACGTGACCCTGGTGATTACTGATCGTCTGTCTCAGTGTCTCGTCTCGTCTCGTCTTCTTCCGCTTATCCAGGACCGGGTCGCGGAGGCAGCAGTCTAAGCATGGAAGCCCAAACTTCCCTTTCCCCAGACACCTCGGCCAGCTCCTCGGGAAGAACACCGAGGCGTTCCCAGGCCAGCCGAGAGACATAGTCCCTCCAGCGTGTCCTGGGTCTTCCCCGGGGCCTCCTCCCGGGGGGACATGCCTGGAACACCTCCCCAGGGAGGCGTCCAGGAGGCATCCGAAAAAGATGCCCGAGCCACCTCAGCTGGTTCCTCTCGATGTGGAGGAGCAGCGGCTCTACTCCGAGCTCCTCCCGAGTGACTGTGCTTCTCACCCTATCTCTAAGGGAGCGCCCAGCCACCCTGCGAAGGAAACTCATTTCAGCCGCTTGTATCCGCGATCTTGTTCTTTCTGTCATTACCCAAAGCTCATGACCATAGGTGAGAGTCGGAACGTAGATCGACCGGTAAATTGAGAGCTTCGCCTTTTGGCTCAGCTCCTTCTTCACCACGACGGACCGGTAAAGCGACCGCATCACTGCGGAGGCTGCACCGATCCGCCTGTCGATCTCACGCTCCATCCTTCCCTCACTCGTGAACAAGATCCCGAGATACTTAAACTCCTCCACTTGAGGCAGGACTTCTCCACCAACCTGGAGAGGGCAAGCCACCCTTTTCCGGTCGAGAACCATGGCCTCGGACTTGGAGGTGCTGATTCTCATCCCAGCCGCTTCACACTCGACTGCAAACCGCCCCAGTGCATGCTGAAGGTCCTGGTTTGAAGAAGCCAACAGGACAACATCATCCGCAAAAAGCAGAGATGAAATCCTGTGGTTCCCAAACAGGATTCCTTCCGGCCCCTGGCTGCGCCTAGAAATTCTGTCCATAAAAATTATGAACAGAACCGGTGACAAAGGGCAGCCCTGACGGAGTCCAACATGCACTGGGAACAGGTCTGACTTACTGCCGGCAATGCGAACCAGACTCCTGCTCCGTTCGTACAGGGACCGGACAGCCCTTAGCAAAGAGCCCCGAACCCCATACTCCCGAAGCACCCCCCACAGAATACCACGGGGGACACGGTCGAATGCCTTCTCCAGATCCACAAAGCACATGTGGACTGGTTGGGCAAACTCCCATGAACCCTCGAGCACCCTATGAAGGGTATAGAGCTGGTCCAGTGTTCCGCGACCAGGACGAAAACCGCATTGTTCCTCCTGGATCCGAGGTTCGACTGTCTCAGTGTCACCTGCGAAAAAATCAATCATGTTTAAGAAAAGGAAAAAAACATCCACATTCAAAGCTGCTTCATAGTAACCAGGACCTTGATAGAAATGTCGTGGAGTGAAAAGTACGATATTTGCCTTTCAAATGTAGTGAAGTTAAAGGCACAAGTGTCCCCCCCCCCCCCCCCCCCCCCCAAAAAAAAAAAAAAAAACACACAGACTCAAGTACAGATACTCACATACCCCTTTTCCACCAAAGCAGTTCCAGGGCTGGTTCGGGGCCAGTGCTTAGTTTGGAACTGGGTTTTCTGTTTCCACTGACAAAGAACTGGCTCTGGGGCCAGAAAAACCGGTTCCAGGCTAGCACCAACTTTCTGCTGGGCCAGAGGAAAGAACCGCTTACGTCAGCGGGGGGGTGGAGTTGTTAAGACCAACAACAATAACAAGACCGCGAAAAATCGCCATTTTTAAGCGACGAGAAGCAGCAGCTATACAAACGCGAAGTCATTTATTATTGTTGTTGCCGCTGCTGCTTCTTCCGTGTTGTTTTTGCTTTGATATTCGCGCCAAGGTTTATGTAAACGTAGGGCCGTAACTGACGTATACAGCGACGTAATGATGTGGCTCCGCTTAGCACCGCGAGCTATGGAAAAGCAAACTGGTTCTCAGCTGGCTCGCAAGTTGAACGAGTTGTGAACTAGCACTGGCTTCGAACCAGCCTTGGAACTGATTTGGTGGAAAAGGGGTAAAAGTGTACTTAAGTATAGTACTCAAATGTACTTTGTTATTGTCCAGCTCTGCAAGTTGCCAAATCATCACAGGGCTGACATATAGAGACAAACAACCATTCACATTTGCACCTACGGTCAATTTAGAGCCACCACTTAGCCTAACCTGCATGTCTTTGGACTGTGGAGGAAACCCATGCAGAGAATATGCAAACTCCACACAGAAAGGCCCTCGTCAGCCACTGGGCTCGAACCCAGAACCTTCTTGTTGTGAGGTGACAGTGCCACTCGAGGTAAAAGAGTGAACAATGAAATGTCAGTTTTCACAGGAGAAATGCTCGTAATACTGTTAGCAGTACAGTGGATAGAGGACACAAGGCCACCGAGAGCAATAATCTGTTCACATTCAAGTTCAGTATTATCCAGTTTACAGCTCAGCCATTCAGACAGCAGAGCAGATATCATGATGGAGACGCAGCAAACACTACAGAGGATGGGGCTGGCAGTAGTATTCTTATGGGTACCGTTACATGTTGGGATCACGGGGAATGAAATGGCTGATAAGGAAACCACAAATAAAAACAGTACTGATTTTGCAGTAAACTATAAGCAAAAGAGAAATTAAAGAGCATCATCAAACAAAGAATGAGGGAGAGAGGAAGGGGAGATGGTTTTATAAAATTCAAAGGAAAGTGGGAGAAAGTAGATATATAATAAGGAATAGGAGAGAGGAGATAATACGAAACAATGCTTTATATAAAACAGGGAAACATAATACTGGCGACTGTAGATGAGAAGAGACTGTTCAAGTTGTATTACACTGTCAGAAATATGGATCAGAACGAAGGCAGTTCACCGGAAAACTCAGGAAAAGGAAAATACAAATTAATATAAAAGATATTCGAGAGAAGAATAATTCCACATTATATTTAAGAATAACTAATTTGAGAGGGGGGTTTGTGTGTAGTTTAAATTAGGTATCCTCCATGCCAGTGGGTGGCGCTGAAGCACTAACGCCAGCCAACCTCGAAGAAGAACAAGATGACGTCATTGTTACTGCGGGTTTGTTTATGGGGCCATGTTGCCGGGCAGCTCTGTGTTTGACAACACCCGGGACGAGAGCGGTTGTCAGCTTGATTCAGTAAACATCTATAGATAAACTTGTAGACGTTACATCTACAAGTAACAATGCCAGAGAGCTGTAGTGCTTTTGGTTGTAATAACAGACGTGGAGATAAACCTGGTTTAACTTTTCACCGCTTCCCGGTGAACCCAGAAAGACGAGAACAATGGCGAGCTGCAGTTAAGCGTGATGATTGGACGCCTACAAGGTATTCCCGTGTGTGTGGAGAACATTTTATATCAGGTTAGTGTGGAAGCTCTGTGCACCTGTTATTTCTCCTCACACTTTTTTTTTCTAGCTCAGTGATATTCAGCTATAAAAATCCCAGAGATCCAGATGAAGCCTCGGTATATAGTTGTAGAACCGGGCTCTCGGGAGAGCAGCGTTCGCTTCCACGTGACGTCACGCTTCTTTTCCAAACCGGAAGTCCGCCAGGTTAGACGATAACAACCAAGATGGCGGCGTCTCACGTGTGAGCTGCTGCTGCAAAGCGTCGTGATTTTTCTTTTGATTTCTTTGCCTTTGAGGAAAAACGATGCCTACTTGGTGTGTAGTGTGTAATTGTGGTAATAATGCTATCCGTGACAAAGAGAAACGGTTCTTCCGAATTCCCAAAATAATTAAAAACGGTGACAAAACAGATGAAGAGCTGTCCAGGGAGCGCCGCGCGCTGTGGCTCAGAAACATAAATCGTAAGGACTTAACTGAGAAAAAGGCTAATTACACCCGCGTGTGTGGTGACCACTTTATATCTGGTAAGAGTTCACTGCTAATTAAAGCTGTTTTCTGCTGATTAAATTGAAATTTTGAGCTTGAGCGCGAACACTCTGCTTCTCACCTTGCAGGAGCGCCGGCAAACCTACGCAGTAAAACAAATCCAGATTGGGCACCGACACTCAAATTAGGACACGATAAGATCAAGAGACGAAAACTCATCTCGCAGTATCAAGAAGCAACAAGAGAAATGAAAGACGTGCCACGAAAGCCAGATTAGAAGCAGCGCAGACTTTAGCGAGTTTGGATACACAAGGAGAACGACGTGGGTCAACTTTGCCAGGTGAGATATTAGCGGTGCCGTTCCACTAACTAAGGTTTACTTGTACGCCTTTTGTTATTATTATTATTTTTAATAGAACGAGATAGTTCACAATATCCGGGTCTTCAATCGGTGGTCATGATGCTAAATCAGTCCTCTGTATAATCTGACGCCTTTAAAGGGGAACAGAGGGCAATATATAGAGTAAATATAACAATAAAACACATTAACGAACCTTATTCAAGACTTACAAAAGTTTTTTGTTCTAAGGTTGGAAAGTTCTAGTGTTTTGAAAGTAGCTCGAGCAAACTATTTCCGCAGTTTGAACAGCCCGCCGTGATATTAATTTTATCCAATCAGAATGCACGTTCATTTTCTCTGCGTAACACTCATGACGTATGTATGTGCCCAGTTGTGTTGGCTCATTGAGGTTGGGACGAGCACGTGTGAATCGGAAAGTAGGATGAATTGTAAGTGATCGGCTACACAATGCCACAGTGTGTTGCTTTCGGGTGTAATAACAGGACCGATGGAAAGCATAACGATCCTCCAGGCGTGTCTTTTCACTCGTTTCCGCTGAAAAACACCAAGCGAGTTCGAGCATGGCTACGTATGATCGGCAGAAGCGATTTCAAGCCATCACGCGCTTCAAGGCTGTGTTCAAAACATTTCCTGCCCTCGGCATATGAGGAGGACTTATTTGCCAAATACGTTGGACTACAACCAGGGAAGAAGCCCAGGCGAATTCTGAAGGCTGATGCCGTACCGACGGAATTTTGTCATAGGCCAAGTGCAAGTGAGACGGCGGCGAGCGAGTTCTCTGCACGTTCTGTGAGGTTGAAAAAAGGTATATCATATTGTGTTGATGATTTAGAGAGAGAGCATGGAGAGAGAATTTTATATGAATGTGAAATAAAACTAGAAATAAAAGACTGGAAATATACTTGAAATAAAAGACTGAATGAGAATAAGGCAACATTTATACATAGCATATATATATAAAATCTCATCTCATTATCTCTAGCTGCTTTATCCTGATCTACAGGGTCGCAGGCAAGCTGGAGCCTATCCCAGCTGACTACGGGCGAAAGGCGGGGTACACCCTGGACAAGTCGCCAGGTCATCACAGGGCTGACACAGAGACAAACAACCATTCACATTCACACCTATGGTCAATTTAGAGTCACCAGTTAACCTAACCTGCATGTCTTTGGACTGTGGGGGAAACCGGAGCACCCGAGGAAACCCACGCGGACACGGGGAGAACATGCAAACTCCACACAGAAAGGCCCTCGCCAGCCACGGGGCTCGAACCTGGACCTTGCTGTGAGGCGACAGCGCTAACCACTACACCACCATGCCGTTATATATATTATATATCTCAGGGGCGATTTCTCAGAGACAACAAGGAAGCCGAGCTTCCCCTAAAATTCTCTCCCCAAACTGCGGCGTCTACGACATTGAATTCTCATTAAAACAATAACTTGCATAACATAATATATACCCAAGATTGTATTTACTTTCATAACTATCCTGTAACTTATTTGAGTGATGTCTGACGAACTTGCAGTTCGCTACGAGAATCACCTTTGCTGCCAGGCTGTAACCTTTCTTATTTCAATGGGCTCTATGGACTGGCAGCAGTGTTGCCAGATTGGGCGGTTTTAAGTGCATTTTGGCGGGTTTTGAACATATTTTAGGATGGAAAACATCAGCAGTATCTGGCAGCAGTATCTGGCAACACTGACTGGCAGCCAGGTATCCGTTGCAGTCTACAAGACGGCTCTGAACAGCCAATTTCGGCTAGTTGTTATTGTTAAAATCAACAAAATCGTCACTTCCAGGGAAGCCGGGCTTCTCTGGGACTAAACAAGACAGTGGGAGGGACAAGAAGCCGGGCTGATGAAGGATTATTGGAGGTAGTGTTTGAAAAACATGAGAAGGGCGGTACTTCAGCGAGGAACACGGAAGTATGATCAGTCAGTCCCTAGCGGATGTCGAGAAAGTGCAGTCGTGTGCCAAAGTGCTGTCCGAATTTCTTTTCATATAAACGTTTCTTCTCATTGATGTCTCTGTACATTACTCTGTAAATAAATGTAAATATTACTCGTTGTGCTCCGTTAACTTTCATCCATTCTATCAGTTTGATCATTTGTGAATTCACTCGTTTATTTCATTTGTAGTTCAATCTGGTTGTAGGCTAGCTTGAGCCTTATTGGGATCTGCAGTGCTAGCTGCTAACAGAAATTGGTGAAGTCTCTGGAAAGCACAACCAGCTGGTATGACAGGGTCACAGACCATTTTCTGGAAAAGGAGCGGAGGGCAGAATTTGTGTATAAATAGTGTTCATGTTCATGAATCTGGAGTGTGTATATTGTTCAGTAATGTTAAGAGAATGGTGGGCTCTGTGTTATAGGTTATACCTGGGTATAATATTCAAGGTTCTGTGTGTTGCATAGCCTACCTGGTTATGAATTTCCAGACTGTGTTGCAGAAGATGTTCAAGGATGTGTTGCACAGCTGAGTGTTGTGTTAAAGACTCTGTGTTGCATATCAGGGTATGATGTTCAAGGCTCTTCGTTGAATAGCCAGTGATATTTGGATGTTTGATATTTTTGATTAAGGATATGAGGCACTAGCCTGGCAAGCCAGACTATAACATGAAATGTACAAGCAAAAATACTTTCTGCCACTCGGTAGGGTTGTCTAGTTCACTATGCTAATGGGCACACCTTTCTATGCTTTGATATCCGGCCTACAGGTTTTACAATGAATGCGTAAAATGGGCTTCCCCTGTTTTAAAAACCAGCAGCCGCCACTGATGTATAACAAATTCTTGCTTGTATGAGTAAAATGCCTGTGTTTATAGTAAATTAATTGTCTAATAGAACTATACTTGTAAACAGTATATAGTTAAAAGGATTTAATTCAGTATACCGTAACCTCTGTTTTTGTTTTTTTTAAGTGGCAGGGGATTTAATTTCTACAAAACAAATTAAGTGCTAGAAGTAGAATAGATCTAGTTTTCTATATATGATTCATTAAAATCGTAGACGTGGTGATAAACGTAGTGATTACATATAGCCCTACATGTATTTTCAGATCTATAGATCTAGTAGTAGTACTAGTAGTATAGTCTATTATGCCACTGTGTGTGTGTGTGTGTTATTTCAATGGAAATACCTGTTTCTGCCTCTTGCGACGATTTCGCAAGTCCACGGGTGGCGCCTAATCTCTTTGCAGCAAATAAATTCTGCTGGACTCGTGAGCAACTCCACGTTACATTTTCCGCACTAGCACCACGCCGTGTCACCTGGACGCATACGCTCTGCCCCACGCTCGCCATGCCCATGGTCAGCATCAGTGTCATCCGAGCTTTCTTCTCTTCTTTCTTCATCACCGGAGTCGAGAGTACCTCTCCTAGGTTCAAACTGGTACCCTTCTAAGCCATGGCCTGCTTGCAGTGTCTTGCGGAATCTCTTCGTATGATTCGACAGAGCTGTCGCTTTCACTTGATGCGCCCGACGCCATGATTACACGCTTCTCTCCTAGTGCAGTGGGTAGGGCTGATGTCACCGTCTTTTAAAAATGGCGACTCTTGTGCCGTTTAGCGTACCGACTATATTTACAATTACCAAGATATTTCGTTGTTTTCTAGTATATAAATTTGATAAATACTTAAGAATACGTTACTTTGTCACATCAGCAACTGTATATATTATATTTGGTACCCCTTTAACATATCCAGGTCAAAACCCCATTTCAACTTTTTCTCTGAATCTTGACTTGGCTGAGGACTCCAGAGAATCATAATAATATTTTTAGAAAGTCGAACAGTTATCGTTCACACAAGACGGCATTCACGAGGTCACGTGATTTGTTTATCCGCCATCTTGGACGGCGTGGCCGCGCATAGAACTTAGACGAACCCGTTCTAATTATCAAGTATGTGGGAGTAGATCTTTCGAGAACAGTGGTGGGTCCTGAAAATTTTCTCAGGAGGGGCAAATTATCCAATAATGTCAAAAGGTGACTCAACAGGTACATTATAGGTAGCCAGACATTATTGACACACTCGTTTTCTCTCTGCATATCACAGTTCCATGCCACTTCTGTCCACTAGATGGCAGCACATTACAGAAATCTTTTCCCTGTAGCTACCTAAGCTATGGACCCTTTTCACGTGACGTCACGACAAATGCGGCTGCCATTTTGGACATGTACTACCAGTAGTTTACCACAGCCAGCATTGAGGAACGGCAGCAAAGAAAGTGTTTATTTTCAGCAAGACTTCCATCATGCCACTATATTGTTGTGCACCTGGATGTAGTAACCATCAACACACAAGGCAAGGGTTATCATTTTATCGGATCCCGACGGAGAAGATGGATAGCGGCCATCATTTTTCCACACCGGAGCCGCTCATCCTCTGCGCGCCGGGACCTCCCACTTTACAAATTAAGCACTGCCTACAAATAAGTGTTCAAAATAAGAGGAACATGTATTTGTCTCTTAAATCCAGGCCGTTCCCTGTAATCTGTAACAACGGTTGGAGAAAGTAATGGCAAATAGTGAGTGCACAAACCATACGGTAGAAGGTAAACTGTACACAGCACCAGGGCAGTGTGATGGTATGTCTGCTTTTAGATTGTGTTAGCTTATCAATGAACACACTCGTCACTCGACGAGTTTCACGTCTTTACGACGGATACTTAAATGTGTGTTAGGTATTACTGTTGCAGTCTAAGCAGTCATTGTAGCAGCTAGATGAGCGAGAACCGAAAGGGTCTGTGCCATAAACCGTTATTTCTGTACGGCGTTGCTAATGTGTCGTTACTGTTGTTATTTCTCCTTCTGCTCGCCCTGTAAATGCCCTATGTCGCTGGATAGCGAAGGTGTTTTCTGCATCTCGCTCCTTTTTCTTGTATGTTCTCCGTTTGTCGCCTTCCTCGCATTCAGACCGATTCGAACTGAAGTCCGCTACATGTCCAAAATGGTGGTCGCGTTTACGAAGGTCACGTGACTGAAAAGGGTCTATAGTCCACTTGCATGTGATGTCACAGCCGATCCAGATTGTAAACAGACACCATCTTGTCGGTCAAACGCCATATTTCTGCCATCGCAATTTACCGTCACTGACTTGACTGCATTCGAGCATATGTGACATGAAACAACTTTCTAAGCATGGATTTTCATGTTTTCGAGTTTTTAACACATTTTCATCATATTGGTCATTTTAACTGTATAAGCACATCTGAAACGAGTTTTCAACATAGTGCTGTGAAATGCACTTGTTCAGAGTGGGAAAACACACTTTGTGTCACCGAGTGCTTGAAAACAGCTTTCCTACTGCAGGAGCGCATTCAGTCTGTCTGTAAAGCCGTTTCAGCGCATAAAGTAAACGTTTGACGAGGAAGTGTCAAGTGCATCATTACCAATATCTATGACATAGACGAGCACATCTATAATTCTAAGAATTATGATTTATCAGTATTGCTAATTATGGTAAAAGCAACAGAAATTAAACTGGACAAATACGTTTTTATTTCATAAAGCAGGTATGGACCCTTTTCACGTGACGTCACGACAAACGCGGCCGCCATTTTGGACATGTACTACCAGTAGTTTACCACAGCCAGCATTGAGGAACGGCAGCAAAGAAAGTGTTTATTTTCAGCAAGACTTCCATCATGCCACTATATTGTTGTGCACCTGGATGTAGTAACCATCAACAAACAAGGCAAGGGTTATCATTTTATCGGATCCCGGTAGATGCTGACTGACGGAAAAGATGGATAGCGGCCATAAACAGGAAAGATTGGCAGCCCTTGGCATACCAGCGCTTGTGCAGTGACCACTTTGTTGGAGGTAAGATGAATAAAATTAGCCAGAAAAGGCATTACATTGCTGTTAACATTCTGTGGCGGCGAGTGTGTAACCAAATAGGCTAAAATAACCCATTGTAACCTCTTTGTTCTTCTGTGGTAGCTATTAGCTAACGACATTAGCTACCGTTGTGTTCCTTTGTTGTTGGTAGACTGTAGGACAGATCAGAGGCAGTGTCCTACAAACAGCGCTTAATTTGAGGGGGAGCAAGCCGGAGCGCGCTTCGGAACCTCGGGCGTTGGCTCCGGCAGCTATTTACACTGGATCCGGTGATCCGACACCTCTTTTGACTATGTAACAAAAAAACAAAAACAAATAACTAAATAAAAAAATGCAAGTTTATTTAGTGTTAGTGTCTGATTTTGATATCTGTCTTGTTGGTGATTTCTCTCATGAAACGACATCCACAAAATATCTGCAGATGAACTTAATTTGCAGTGTTATTACAAAACATGCCCAGAAGCCCCCCCCCCCCCCCCCCTTTTTTTTTTTTCCGCACCGGAGCCACTCATCCTCTGCGCTCCGGGACCTCCCACTTTACAAATTAAGCACTGCCTACAAATAAGTGTTCAAAATAAGAGGAACATGTATTTGTCTCTTAAATCCAGGCCGTTCCCTGTAATCTGTAACAACGGTTGGAGAAAGTAATGGCAAATAGTGAGTGCACAAACCATAGAAGGTAAACTGTACAAAGCGCCAGGGCAGTGTGATGGTATGTCTACTTTTAGATTGTGTTAGCTTATCAATGAACACACTCGTCACTCGACGAGTTTCACGTCTTTACGGCGGATACTTAAATGTGTGTTAGGTATTATTGTTGCAGTCTAAAGGCCAATTTATGCTGACAACCCAGTCCTCGCAGATAGCGTCGCAGGCAGTGTCTGCGTAGCCCCCCCACCTTCGCAGACACTCTGCGCGCACCTCCCAAAAATTGTGTCCACCGCAGAAGCCTCGCAGACAAGAGGGCTCTGATTGGTCCACTCTACATCCGCTGTACACGCACTTCCGCTTCCCTACTTTCCCGGTTTGTTTTGTTTTCACGACCGGCATTTTTAAAAACACGAGCGAAGATGGAGCAGCATGAAGAGCGGTTGATTTGAGGAAGTACGTACATCTATACGACTCCAGTTCTAGTCATTATAAAAAAAAAAAAGTTCTAGTCATTATAAGTAACCGGAGGATAAACACTCCACTAACCACACCCACCAACTACTCCTAGCGACTTCGCGCCCCCTTGCGTTGTGCCGGTGAATAACATCGTGCACGCCTATACTCCCCGCTCAACAATAAATTACAACTGTCTGCGAAAAGCTATCTGCGAAAGCCTTGTCGCAAGAGCATGCAGAGGCCATAAGCAGTCATTGTAGCAGCTAGATGAGCAAGAACCGAAAGGGTCTGTGCCATAAACCGTTATTTCTGTACGGCGTTGCTAATGTGTCGTTACTGTTATTTCTCCCTCTGCTCGCCCTGTAAATGCCCTACGTCGCTGGATAGCGAAGGTGTTTTCTGCATCTCGCTCCTTTTTCTTGTATGTTCTCCGTTTGTCGCCTTCCTCGCATTCAAACCAATTCGAGCCAAAGTCCGCTACATGTCCAAAATGGTAGTCGCGTTTACGAAGGTCACGTGACTGAAAAGGGTCTATACCATATATACAGTAATAGTGATAGACTACTGATACTTGATCTAACTGATAATATAAAATATTCAACCATAATCGGCTGGTCAGTGCTATACTAGATACTACTGATATATCTAGTATCAGTACTAGTACTCAATACTTGAGTGACTTACCCGTCCAATGAGGATTGTTATTTTCTTGTTTACAAGATGCCACATCTGAGGGGGGCTGACAAATCCTGAATTTCTGTCAAGATAACTGTCCAGAGATTTATAAGCACGCAGTGCTTCACCACTGAACAGCGAGGGAAAGTTAATGAGGTAATTATACACAAACTACGTCCGGTAATCGATAAGGGTCACTAATCTGTAGGTCGTTTATTTTAGACATGTATCTAGTTATCTGTTTAGAAAAATGAGCCGTGTAGTCCGTTGGTTGAAATTGATCCATTTTGTATACGAATGCAGCAATATTCAGCTGTGTTGTTGACCGACAAGATGGCGGCTGTTTACATTCCAGCCGGGATTCGGTCACGTGACTGCAAGAGGTCTATAGGCTGTGGTGTAAAGTTGCATACGACATTCACAATCGAAGAATAGTTTGGCTCCACAATGACCAATTCCAATTATGCACTATTCACTATTCACATTATTTCAATATTGTATGATGTGAATATCTTTATAAAAGATATGTCCAACAACCAAATAAGAAAGGAAACCATATTTTTAAAAAATAATACATATTTATTTGCCAATCTTGAAAGTACTGTTCGACAGAATGTTCTGTAAATAGATTTTTTACTTCAAACTCCATGACCAGCAAGAATTTTACAGACTGTGCAACTTAAGGACAACAGGAAAGTGCACTTACTGTAACAAAACATTGTAAATAGTTGGCTAACACAGCAATAGCAGTTGAATAAATAGATGAGTGAATCTTTAGATCTTGCAATTACTGGTATTTCCCAAGGATATTACCAAAGTGCTAACTCTCAGAGCAAAGTGTGGCAAATATAAAAACACACATTGAAAACATCAAAAGTGAACGGATTCTTTGACTGTGTGTGAGAGTAAGGGGGGGAGGATTGAAGAGTGGTAGGCTATTACATTGTCTTTGCCTCGTAGAGCTAACTCGAACACTCCACAAAATTTCACGCGTTGGATGAGCCGGTTTAATATGCGCCTGTTCTTGCTCACCTCATCGTTGTGGCGGCGAACTGCTAGCCTGTAGCCCTCATCCAGTTGTGTAGCGATGTTCACTCTCCCAAAAGCCGAAAATTTCAGGCAGCTGCCCATGTGAATCTTTGATGAATCATGATTTTTTATTTTCTCCGACAAACGATGCATGTCCGAAACTCCAGTGACAGTCCAAGCAGTGTTGTCCGTGGAGCCACCTTCAGGGTGGAAAAGTAAGCAGGAGGAGCAGAAAACCGCTGAGGCGTCCTTGCAGCCAGCTCGCCAGGATTTGCACTGGGACCATGTTGAAGTAAAACCTCGAGTATATGATTCCCCCCCTTTGTCGAAATTTGTTTTATGTTTAGATTTGGTTGAGGGGGTCCAGCTTGTTTTGTTGCCAGTTTAGCTCGATTTGATCGCTGACTAAATGGAACTTCTTTTAAGGACCGCACTGAATTGCTTTCCGCATCAATCTCACCTCAGAAACTGAGCGGATCGAACGCAACTTTGCCGTGCTTCGCAGTGGCGTAAGCACGTTAGGGCAAGCCCCCCGGAAGCCATAGAGATTGCATTGAAGTGTCTGTTAGGAGAAAAAAAAATACATTAACATGGGACTCTATCAGTGAACTCTTGGGCGATTCTCAACGTGACTGAAATCGCCCCAAAAGGGGCGGTACTCTAGAAGCAAGACCACCCTGATTGGACAGTGATACTCAGAGACAGATTAAAATGGCCTAGAGCAGCACTGGTGAAAGTTTGTTTAAAAAAAAAATTATTTTTTTTCGTTTTGGCAGTGCGTCGCCCAATCGCCCTTATGCACCACCCGCCCTTGTTCGAGAATGGTTATATCTTGTTCAGCATTTGGTTGTACCAATAGACAGGGCCAAAAGGAGGGCCTGTCATTTTATAGATTCCCCACAGACGAGGAGAGACGGGCAAAATGGGTGTCCGCTGTGCGAAGAGAAAACTGGAACCCCAGTTCTACCAGCCGAATTTGTAGTGAACACTTCATATCAGGTAGGTGTAATCTTCTAATTCAATACTCCTAGTACATCTGTTAAGTTGATTTTCGGATTGAATGATAACTGCATACTTAGAAACTAGACAGTACGGTGTTTGTGGCCGTCAGTCCGCTTGATCTCTAACGTTTAAAATGGGTATGCCTAGCCCTACTACCCTGGCCTAGTCTATGACAATGCTTTATCTTTTTGGCTCGTATATGCCTTTGACCTGATATTGAATAATAACTCTGCACAGATAAAGATAGCGGTGATTTGTGATTTTTTTTTTTTTTTTCAGACAAAAACATACATATTTACAACCCTGTCATTATCTGGAACTGAGTTTAGATCTCGAACATTATTATGCTAAAACGTCCTGCATAGTGTCTTTATGATAAACGTCTTAATGCCACTTACCCGTGAGGTCATCAAGCAGACATTCTTCTTCGGAACCTTCCAGAGGTATAGTTGGGATGCCCATCCCGCAACAAAATATTTATAAGCTTCCAGGCTCTTGTAAGCTTTGAGGGCTTTGCCAGTGTAACATGATTTACGATTAACAAGAAAATTGTAAACGTCGTGGTAGGCCAGATCGGGCAAATCGCCAGCACCCCAGCTCCGAATTTCCCTGAACAAGGATTGCGGCAAGTTGTACGGATCTGCAATCCCCAACCTGGAACACTTTTTTCCACGTAACGCTGCCTCATGTCACCTTCAAGATGCTGAACAAACTTGGACAAGTTATCGCGCGATGTAGATGGGGTATTTTCCGAATTTTCTTGGGGATTACTCCCTGCATCCATTACGCTCGCGCAAGGTAAACTATCCTGAAGCTGTCCAATATGGCGGAGTAAACACAGACGGGTCATGTGACTGCACATCCTCTATACTATTTTGTCACGTGATTACACACGTCGCGCGACCCCTCTAGTGTTTTCACATGACGTCATCAAACCGGAAGTCGGCCATATTGGCGGCATCAACAGCAGAGTAGTCTTTGTGATATATATATATATATATATATATATATATATATTTTTTTTTTTGATAAACTCACCAAATAATGGTGAATTACTGCAGAGTTTTGGGTTGCCACAATCGCTCAGATCGTGAGAAACATCTCCACTTCTACCGATTACCTAAAATAATCAAAAATCAGGGGGAGGAAGCCAGAAAATTGTCAGAAGCGTCGTCGTCTCTGGCTTGCCAAACTAAACCAGGATCTGACCGACAAAAATCTGGACAACATAAGTGTGTTCAGTTCACTTTGTATCAGGTATGAGTTTGTTTGTTTTGTTTTTTTAAAGTTTTGATCAATGTCTTAAAATTAAACATGGCACTATATTTCTACTGTCTAGCCGTGATGGTGCTTCTGTATGTTCTCTTGAGAGTAAGCTAAAGTTAAAAATCACAATCAGCCATCTGAGGTCGGCCCACATGGGATGAGCACTCCTACTCATCTACAGTACATCACTGTACATGTAATGTACACAATACACACCTTTTGCTTTCACCAGACATTTGTCACCAAATTTCCGTGCTTTTCATTCCCTGACCCAGCCACAGCACATCTGGTTATAGGCTTCTCATCCCTTGAAACACTAAAGATCCTGAGCAGTGTATGGACTCGGCGAAAAAAATCAAGTAGTTGACAATGTCACAGCCGGCAGCAATGCATCGTCTTCACTCAGTTCTTTTCCCGTTTCGTATGGTTCCAGGCCGTCGATTAACTGCAGTTTCTCCAGATAGCGGGCTCTTACGCTGGGTTCTAGGCCTTCTACATACTTTCTAGCAGCTTCTGTCATCTTATTGTAAGTTTCTTTGGCCGATGCTATTACGAAAATTGTGGTTTTACCTGTGTGAAATGCGTTTACGGAAATCGATACCTCCAATATGGCTGCGTATCCGGGACTTTCATGTTTTGATGTCAGTGAAAACACTCTATTCTTGTGTTTCATGTGACGTCACATCCGCCTTGTTAGTTATTCAAAATTTTAGCTGGTGGTCAACCAAAGCTCAGTTGACAAAGCATTTGTACGGAGAAGGTGCATTGCTCGCATGAAAAATGCTTTACGTTTGCGTTGTTTTAGGTTGTTTGAATCGATCAAACCGTGAAACTGATAAGTTTCTTCAGGGTTTCCTGTGAACTAATAAAGGGTAAACGAACACAGAATTTCACAAAAAGATGTCGAGAAAGGTGGCTTTTGAACCTCTCGCTGAAAACAAAGGGCATGGAGTTGAACCATGCTCAAGTTTGCAGTAATTACTTCATGAAATGTTCATATAGCCCTCTCAGCAATGTCCTTAGTGTTTTCCAAGTGCTTTTCTTGCCATGTGTCATTATTTTAAGGAACTTTTTTTTTTTTTTTAGTCATGAAGCGCTAAAGTCCCCAGCGGTTTCTTTGTTTACTCCTTACTCAGTGGCCGCCATACTGAAAACAATGCGTGTCTCGCTTTCTTTAGCAGGGTCTCCTGGTGGTCTTTTCAACAACGACGACATAGACTGGGCTTCAACATTAAAATTAGGTCATGATTAAAATCACACAGCAGTCAGAGGAAGATAAAGAGTGCAAAATAAGAGCGAAATCATGAGAGGAGAAGCACAAATGTTCGGAGGATGCTGAGGCTTTACTGCAGTTCCACAAGAAAACAAGATTCGATACACCAGAACCACAGATTGAAACTCCCAAAAAAATCCAAGAGGAGACAGCTCATGATGTTGCATGCCAGACAGATATGATGTTAGAGAATGTTGTTTGTATCAGTAGTACTTCACAGCTCTAGTCATAAAATCACTTCTTATGGAAAGTGTTCTGTGTGAAAGGGATGTCTGTGAAGATTCTCAATCATCCAGGTCATAGTAAACTGTGGGTGGTAGAAAAGGGCAACTGGACTTGCTTGAAGATTCTTGAAAACGTTTCACCTCTCGTCCAAAAGGCTTCCTCAGTTCTGTCTGACTAATAGGGAGTATCAGATATTTATCCTCTCCTGGCTCAGAATCAGAATCAGAATTCTGATGACCAGCTCATCTAAGGTGTCACTGAGGCATCATGTTGGTGTGGGTCGCTGGAGGCTGGGTGTGAATGGCGAGTCATTAGGGTGATCAAAGGATTGCCCGTTAGGGTGATCAATGGCAATCTGACTCTCTCTGTCCTCCTGTGAGTCCCCGAAAACAGCTGGGTCCTGGCGTACACCCAGCCGTCTGGGAAGAGTGTCCAAGACCACCTTGTAGATGGTTGACAAATGATGTCTTAGACCCCCACCTCTGTTCAGTGATGGCCGTTCCAGGTTTACAAAAATGGCTTCTTTGACTCCTCGCTCATACCAACGATCCTCTCTGGCTAAAATGCGTACGTCACAATCCCGAAATGAGTGTCCTTCATTGTTAAGATGAATGTAGACAGCCGAGTCCTGGCCTGAGGAGCTGGCTCTCCTGTGTTGGGCCAAGCGCCTGTATAGCGGTTGCTTCGTCTCCCCAATATACGAATTTGTGCAATTCTCACTGCACTGAATTGCATACACTACGTTGTCCTGTTTGTGTCTGGGTATTCTGTCCTTAGGGTGGACCAGTTTCTGCTTCAGGGTGTTATTGGGTCTGAAATGTACTGGAATGTTGTGTTTGTAGAAGATCCTCCTGAGTTTCTCAGATAGACCAGAAATGTAGGGAATGACAATGTTCTTGCGTTTGTTCCTGTTATCATCCTTGTCAGTTATGTTCCTTTTTATGCTCTTTAGGAAAGCCCAGTTGGGATAACCGCAATTCTGAAGTGCTTTCTTGATATGGTTCTGCTCCTTCTCTTTTCCCTCTAATGTTGTAGGAATGTTCTGAGCCCTGTGTTGCAAGGTCCTAATGACCCCCAATTTATGTTCCAGTGGGTGGTGAGAGTCGAAAAGTAGGTACTGGTCTGTGTGTGTGGGTTTCCGGTAGACCTCGATACTAAGGCTTCTGTCTTGTCTAATGTGTACATCACAATCCAAGAAGGCTAGATTATTCCCACTGACATCCTCCCGAGTGAAGTTGATGTTGCTATCCACTGCATTGATGTGTTTCGAGAAAGCTTCCACCTCCTGGATTTTGATTTTAACCCAGGTATCATCCACGTATCTAAACCAATGGCTGGGAGCAACTCCTGCAAAAGTGGTCAAAGCTATATGTTCCACTTCCTCCATGTATAAATTAGCCACAATAGGGGACACTGGTGATCCCATGGCACATCCATGCTTCTGTCTGTAGAAACTTTCATTAAACTGGAAATAAGTGGTAGTCAGGCAGAGGTCAAGCAGGGTGCAAATCTGATCCGTGGTGAGTTTCGTTCTATCCAGTAAGGAGCTATCCTGAAGGAGTCGTTTTCTTACAGATTCGACTGCTTCTGTGGTGGGAATGCAATTCAGTGCAGTGAGAATTGCACAAATTCGTATATTGGGGAGACGAAGCAACCGCTATACAGGCGCTTGGCCCAACACAGGAGAGCCAGCTCCTCAGGCCAGGACTCGGCTGTCTACATTCATCTTAACAATGAAGGACACTCATTTCGGGATTGTGACGTACGCATTTTAGCCAGAGAGGATCGTTGGTATGAGCGAGGAGTCAAAGAAGCCATTTTTGTAAACCTGGAACGGCCATCACTGAACAGAGGTGGGGGTCTAAGACATCATTTGTCAACCATCTACAAGGTGGTCTTGGACACTCTTCCCAGACGGCTGGGTGTACGCCAAGACCCAGCTGTTTTCGGGGACTCACAGGAGGACAGAGAGAGTCAGATTGCCATTGATCACCCTAACGGGCAATCCTTTGATCACCCTAATGACTCGCCATTCACACCCAGCCTCCAGCGACCCACACCAACATGATGCCTCAGTGACACCTTAGATGAGCTGGTCATCAGAATTCTGATTCTGAGCCAGGAGAGGATAAATATCTGATACTCCCTATTAGTCAGACAGAACTGAGGAAGCCTTTTGGACGAGAGGTGAAACGTTTTCAAGAATCTTCAAGCAAGTCCAGTTGCCCTTTTCTACCACCCACAGTTTGTGTGAAAGGGAGTTTTTTCACCAAACTATTGCCGCTTTTCCACTACCAACGCGGCTGAGTTGGGCTGAGCCGTGCCGTGCTGAGTTGGGCTGAGTCGAGCTGAGTGGGGCTGTTGGAGTTGCATTTCGACTACAACCGCGCTGAACCGTGCTGGCTGGAAGTGGGTGGACACATTGGGCGGAGTTAGCGAAAGTGGGTGGACGTCACGTGATGTCGTTAAGCAGCGCAAACAGTGACATCAGTGACCTTTTAAGCGGTAGTCTCACGACCCGGATAGTAAACAATAAACATGGAGGACATGGAGTCGTTAGTGTTGCTGGTCTTGGTGCTGTGGCTTGTTGTCACCGACAACGCCAACAGATACTGGCAAGAGCGTCTAGATGAGGCGAGGCGCATAAGGCTTCAGAAATTCTCGTAATTCTTCTTCTTCCGGGTTTACGGTGTTTACAGATCCCAGCGTGCTCGTGGGGCGTGTGAGGACACTCCTCCTCACCAATCAGTGCACAGGGGAGTGTCTGCTCACGCCCCTAGCCCCACTCGGCTCGGTTTGGCTCGCTTCAGCCCCACTCCAAAACCGTGCGAGTTTTGGGTGCTGAGCAGGGCTGAAGCGAGCTGAGTCGCACCGCTCTGAGGTAGTCGAAACGCGAGCCGTGTTGGGCTAAAGTGAGCCGAAAAAGGGTAGTGGAAAAGGGCCATAAGGTTTTGATGAAAACGTTTCACTTTCCCACTGTTTCTCTGTTGCGCGCCCCCCCCCCCCCCCCCCCAACAAAAATGTTCATTATTTTTTGTTCAAAGTGATTGATCACTGCAGTGCGGGAAGTCGTCTGAGAGTTTTTGACTCTTCAATTTCTCTTCTACTGAACTTGTGTGTTTTGAATTGAATCTGGAATCTGATTACCAGCGGAAGTGATTGAAGATGGAAAATGAAATGATTTCAGAAAAAAATTTCACCCAAACATTTATTGATAAACTTCATTACATTGAAAAAGAATCCACACTTCATATTAAACCCCTGCCCCCCAAAAAAGAAAAAAAAAATTAGGCTTAATCACATGAGAAAAAACCATAAAATGTCGACTACATTCAGTGTTTAAAAAAAAAAAACCCCTGTGTGGTACTTCTTGTTCCTGTGTAGATGTATGTCATAGTGTAACAGAACAGAAAACTCTAATATGTGGGGAAATCCCATTTCTCAGAAAATCTCCTCCGCTATGGCGTCATTTTGTAACTATCCAGAAGTCTGTATGCTGTTTTCTTCACTACATTAAAGATAGCGTGTGTATAGATGGCAATATCACTTTCGAATACAGTCAGAGTTTACAGAAATTTGGTCCGTTGACCCATGTAAACATTATTATATTGTGCCCAAATATAAATACACAAGTTGTCAGTATTTTATTATTAGTTCGACAGAACGCGTTACGCTATCGAGGACTGGTTACGCCAGGATACTGAAGTTCACGTTCAGTAAGTCTGTAAGTTGGTGTAACATGAACAGAACTTTGGCCGAGATAGTAAAGCTTCCCCGGTGTGTCGGCCTGCATCTGTAGTGATGTGTAGTTAAAAGGTTATTTATAAAAAAGCAAGTTACAGGAGCAAGGAAATGAATAGGATAAATATTATAGTGCATGTTGTTCCTGGTATTATTAGATGCATCATCGTCTATATTAGATCAGTGAGGGGGGTCAGCAGGTTCGTATTTGGTGTAAAAATAATCTATGATGGGGGTTTGCCTAGTTTTGAGTCTCTACAAGCTGTAGGCCTATTAAACGTTATTAAACATCAGTTTATTTATTAATATTAGCTATTGGGTCCATCCATAATCCTTTCCTCCTTTACTTAAAATCCCATTCTGAAAGGTAAGTTTGAGTAAGCTTAAATAATGTTCCTTGAAGCCCAACAATCATTAGTTGCAATTGTGTAAATTAGGGATAACTGCTATTAAGTATATTCATGATCATAAATGGACTCGGCGTAAATGAAACGGAGCTGTTCATGCTTTTAGCAAACAATGAAAATATTGCTACTTATAGCTCTACATTGTTTGCATCTAATTTTTCCCAGCATGCTTGAAACTACAGTAATAATCAGTTTAATGAAAATAATAACCTGTAAATGAACTAATTAATATTTTGTTGTGATTTACAGGGAAGAAAAGTGATAACCCCCGGTCACCTGATTATGTGCCGAGCATTTTCACACGCACAAAGTCATCTGCAAAACGACAAAACACAAAAGCATTGCAGAAGTCTGAAAAGCGACAAAACCTGAAGAAAAGGAAACGTGGAAGTAGAAAACAAGTTACAGCAGAATGTGCAGTGCTTGGCCTTCGAGACACTGATGTAACCACTCCTTCTGAATGCTCCACGGATTCCACTGAATCATCTCCTGAAGTTGCAGATCTTGAAGATGAAGGAAGTGCAGAAGCTTTAGATGAAAATGAAACATTGTCCTTTGAGCTCCAATGCAGAATCCTGAGGAAGGAAAATCGTACTTTGAAGGAACAACTGAAAAAATACTCTCTTTGTCAGGAGTCTTTTTCAGAGGACAATGACAAAGTGGAACAATTTACAGGTCTTCCAACATATGGGATTATGATGGTGACGTTCCAGTTTATACGGCCTTATTTAAATTTAAACAGGAAGTTTTCACCTTTCCGGCAGTTCCTGCTGACATGTATGCATCTTCGACTGAACTTAAACTTACAGTTTTTAGCCTACTTATTTTCCATTTCTTTGGAAACTGCATCCAGAGTATTTAGTAACACGTGTGATGTTATGTTCTGTCGCCTCGTTCCGGCGCTGGTGATCTGGCCAGATAGGAAACATTTACGGCAAAGTCTGCCAGTTTCATTTCAACAAAACTTTGAGAAATGTTGCTGTATAATTGACTGTTTTGAAATATTTCAGGAAAAACCGAGTGATGTGGAAACACCGAGAAAAACCTGTTTGCAGAATAAAAGCCACAACTCTTCAAAATATCTGATCGGTATTGCCCCACAAGGCGTGGTTTGTTTCGTTTCTCAGGGGTGGGATGGTCACTGCAGCGACAAACACATAACAGAACATTGCGGATTTCTGGATGAACTTTTGCCAGGGGATCTGATCCTAGCAGACAGAGGGTTTGATGGAGGTGACGCTGTTGGATTGCCTTCTGCAAATGTAAACGTTTCTGCGTTTACTCGGGGAACGTCCCAAATGAGCGCGTTGGATGTGGAGGGCACAAGGGCGCTCGCGTCAGCCAGAATCCATGTTGAGAGGATTATTGGAATGGTTCGTCAGAAATACACAATACTGAGCAATACTGTGCCCATATCTCTTGTACATTCAAAAGATAATGGAATAACATCTTTGGACAAAATAGTACATATCTGCTGTGCATTGACGAACCTGTCTGACCCCATGATTCTTTTTGAGTGAAATAAAGTGAATTTTGTCCTTATTTGAAACCCTCATTTTATTTATACATGATGTCTGAGCAGCTACTTTTACAGAAAGTATTTTTATTTGTATAATACTTATGGCAAAGACGGCTTAAAATTCTTTCCACAATTTTAGATACATGTGATACTTTTTATCATATCAATCAGTTAATGTACATATTTGAGAAGGATTTGATGGAAATTTTTTACCATATTGCAAATGACACAAAATTCATTCAAAATGTAGTTTATTGTAAATATTATGTAGTGATATGAAAGTTTACAACATTGCTGTATGCTTTATAGTTTGAATTATAATTTTGACATGGAATTCTTTGCAAAAACTGCTTAAATTATTGAATCCCTGCAGGCTTGAACATGTTAAATTGTAACAGGTGTAAAGAAATATGCTAGTCAACGATATATTTTTAATGAAATGTGTTTGCAAATTAAAACGTTTATTTCTAGTGAGAAGCACAATGCGTATGTGTAAAAGTTTTCACCTAATTTTACATTTCTTGAAATAAATAAATATAAAGTCACTTGTTGGTCTTGCTTGGAAGCTTTTTGTAATCTGGATGATGCCAGTTGGATTTTAGGATTCTTTTCAGACCCAAACAAGACATGCAAGCTCTTCTGATTTTACACATACCTGACTCACGGTTCAGTATTACACCACTGTCAGCAATCTGTGGTTGGTAGAAGAGAGCAACTGGACTTGCTTGAAAAGTCTTGAAGACGTTTCGCCTCTCGTCCGAAAGGCATCATCAGTTCTGTCTGTCTAATAGGGAGTATCAAGTATTTATCCTCTCATGGATCATAATAGAATCCAAATCAGAATGCTGATGGCTGCATTGAAGGTGGCTGATAGATGTCATAGACACCCACCTCTGTTCAGTGATGGTCGTTCCAGGCTGACAAAATTGAACGATCCTCTCTGGCTAAGATGTCTGCCAGTTTTCTGGAAGTCCTCTCATACTCCCGCACTAGTCGAAGGGAACTCATCCCAAAGTGTGTAGAAACATATCTGTGAAGATACTCAGTCGTCCAGGTACATAGTAATCTGTGGTTGGTAGAAGAGAGCAACTGGACTTGCTTGAAAAGTCTTGAAGACGTTTCGCCTCTCGTCCGAAAGGCATCATCAGTTCTGTCTGTCTAATAGGGAGTATCAAGTATTTATCCTCTCATGGATCATAATAGAATCCAAATCAGAATGCTGATGGCTGCATTGAAGGTGGCTGATAGATGTCATAGACACCCACCTCTGTTCAGTGATGGTCATTCCAGGCTGACAAAATTGAACGATCCTCTCTGGCTAAGATGTCTGCCAGTTTTCTGGAAGTCCTCTCATACTCCCGCACTAGTCGAAGGGAACTCATCCCAAAGTGTGTAGAAACATATCTGTGAAGATACTCAGTCGTCCAGGTACATAGTAATCTGTGGTTGGACAGACAGAACTGATGATGCCTTTCGGACGAGAGGCGAAACGTCTTCAAGACTTTTCAAGCAAGTCCAGTTGCTCTCTTCTACCAACCACAGATTACTATGTACCTGGACGACTGAGTATCTTCACAGATACCACTGTCAGCATTTCTGCAGTAACACCACGTATTTTCAGGGTCTGTACTGGCTGGATTTCTTTGTGTCTCAAAGTATTTTCCTAACAATTCTTGCAAAACATAATTTATATAAAATTCTCTGACTTGTAACTTGCATTTAGGGGGAAAAAAAAATCTACATCTTTCTGAAATTTTTTGCACAAACAAACCGTTTTCTTGCCAAAGTATGAAATCACAATATTGAAAATTTAATATATTCATCTGTGACTGAATCTGAAAATAATAAGCATGGTCTTTCTTTAGGAACAAGTTACCATCTTTTCCAAAACAAACTGTTATTTTCTAGACACATCATCTATATTTTTGTCCTTTAAACAATAGGGGCATTTTATTTCAATGGTAACCCTTTCCACAGTATGTGCATTCAACTATGCCATCTGGTGACGCGCCCAAGTACAGCTATTCTTTTAACAAAAACAGACCACATTCCTGTACAGTAAAATCTGTGGTATTTCCTGCAGTGTTTTGCATACTTCTCTCTGGCTGTTTCTTCATGGCTGCATCCCCATCTATGGCAAAACTGACATTAATTTCTACTCTACAAATACACCGATCAGCCATAACAGTGTGACCTTTGACAGGTGAAGTGAATAAAATTGATTCTCTCATTACAAAGACACCTGTCAGTGGGTGGGATATATTGGGCAGCAGGAGAACAGTCAGTTCTTGAAGTTGATGTTATAGATTGGAAAAATGGGCAAGTGTAAGGATCTGAGCGACTTTGACACGGGCCAAATTATGATGGCTAGATGACTGGGTCTGAACATCTCCAAAATGGCACATCTTGTGGGGTGTTCCCAGTATGCAGTGGTTAGTACCTACCAAAAGTGGTCCAAGGAAGGACAACCAGTGACAAGATCATGGGTGTTGAAGGCTCAATGATTCACATAGGGCACAAAGGCTAACCCATATGGTTCAGTCCCACAGAAGAGCTACAAAAGCACGGACTGCTGAAAAAATTAATGCTAATGCCTTTCTGTTTTAGCCAGGATTATAAGAATAGGGATTTTTAAAGATCTTTAATAATGTTAAACAAAAAACATTGAGCAGTTTTTGTGCTTGCAAGCAGGAACTTGCTGAGTGAAATTATCTGATCATGATCACAGCCAGTAGAGGTCATTATTTACTCACCATGATGGTGAATATCTTGTCCTAGAATCACATAGACTGGTCAACCACCAAAAAAAAAAGTCATCAGAAAGTGACTCCTCCCCCCATGAAACCCCACTCCAAATTTTCCTAAGTTGAACTGGTTGCCATGGAAATACAGAAAAAATAAAAATCACAGAAATTCCAAAATGCCAAGAGGCACAACTTCTTTAGGCACTTAACATAGCTGTCAGGTTTTGTGAAAAAATTCCTAATAGTTTTTGAGTTATGTTCCAGAAACTAAAATGTTTACAGACGGACAGAGCAATAGCTATATCTCCCCGCATTATAGGCCGGGGGATAAAAACACTCAGCTGTTTGGGAGTTGCATGGTCCTCCTGGTGGTGTGAACTCTAAGGGGCTCGCCCAGTAGAAGCTTGTTGTCTTGCATCGGGGTCATCTGCTGGGAAGAGCCTCCACCCACCTCATGCGGTAGCAAACTCTGCTCAAATGACTTGCTTACAAAAAGCCACTGGCAGAGAGGGAATCGTTAAACACAGCAGGTGGTAATTAATTAAATTAATGTTATAAATTAAACTTGATTAGGCTAAATTAATATATTAATTTTAATATTTAATACCAACCTCTAATGTTTAACATTTAATATTTGACAGATCATTAGACCTTGAACTAACTCTTTAATTAAAGCATGGTAGAATGAGGTTTAAAACACTTAAATCGGCTCCAAACCAACCATCTTAAAGGAGATACGCAGAAACTTTATTTTTAAATACATTTCTGAGTGGATAGGATCTCCATCCTTGACTCTTGTATGCTGCATAAATGGGAATTAAAAAATATATATTTTTGGGAGTTAAAATTGATCGCAAAGTTGTCATGCCAGCCAGCCCTGAGTGCGTGACGTCACAGCAGAAACCGGTTTTAAGGCCGAGGCCTTTGACAGCTATAGACCAAAGTCTCATCTCATTCATCTCATTATCTCTAGCCGCTTCATCCTGTCCCACAGGGTCGCAGGCAAGCTGGAGCCTATCCCAGCTGACTACGGGCGAAAGGCGGGGTACACCCTGGACAAGTCGCCAGGTCATCACAGGGCTGACACAGAGACACAGACAACCATTCACACTCACATTCACACCTACGGTCAATTTAGAGTCACCAGTTAACCTAACCTGCATGTCTTTGGACTGTGGGGGAAACCGGAGCACACGGGGAGAACATGCAAACTCCGCACAGAAAGGCCCTCGCCGGCCACGGGGCTCGAACCCAGACCTTGCTGTGAGGCGACAGCGCTAACCACTACACCACTGTGCCGCCTAGACCAAAGTCATATAAATAAAAATTTATGGTGAAAGTAAGAAATACCATTACCAACTTGCTCAACTAAGACTGATTTGACTTCACTGACTGTGGGTTGACTCTCATTAAAACAGGATAGGTGTTATAACTTATGCAGCGTGCATGTGCATGCATGCATTTTCACTAATAAAACATAAAAGGCTAATTAAATAATCAGATGAACTGAGACAATTACATTCTGAAGCAAATTAAATAATCTTATACCAGTAACTTAAACACACAATACAAGTTACATGTATTAATCTAAATGCAGGTAAACAACGAGTGGTATTGTTTTTATTGTCTCATCTCATCTCATTATCTCTAGCCGCTTTATCCTTCTACAGGGTCGCAGGCAAGCTGGAGCCTATCCCAGCTGACTACGGGCGAAAGGCGGGGTACACCCTGGACAAGTCGCCAGGTCATCACAGGGCTGACACATAGACACAGACAACCATTCACTCTCACATTCACACCTACGGTCAATTTAGAGTCACCAGTTAACCTAACCTGCATGTCTTTGGACTGTGGGGGAAACCGGAGCACCCGGAGGAAACCCACGCGGACACGGGGAGAACATGCAAACTCCACACAGAAAGGCCCTCGCCGGCCCCGGGGCTCGAACCCAGGACCTTCTTGCTGTGAGGCAACAGCGCTAACCACTACACCACCGTGCCGCCTGTTTTTGTTGTTTTGTATCCAAATGAAAATAGTAGCTTACCCGTCTGTGTTCTCGCTTCTTGAAGGCCGACCTTGTGGCCGATCGTTTTGAAACAATCTGACTTTCAGTTGTTCATTTGCTTCTTCCACATAAGGGCGAGATATTGCTGCTGAGGCGAGCATATCCAGCGGAGAAATCAGACAGCTGCTCCACTCATTCTCCATTTTCTCCATACTAAGTACTCCGCCATTACTGCTCGGCTTAGGCAATTACTAAAACCCGGGACGGGACGTCACCGGTTTTAGCAACAACTGCAGGGAGGTCACTGCCTGAGTGATAATATGTCCCGTCCTGTCCTGTTCCATCCCAGGTTTTAGCAACAACCCTTGGCTCACACTCGGGGAGAACTGGTGCAACTGAACTTACTTTACTTAAAAAAAAAACTTTCCTTTTCTTGTAGTTTTCTTTTCCTTTAATTGTTGGTTGGTACTGCACCCTCTTTCAATACGGGCTTATAGCCAACGCTCCTCAACAGATCAGAGGTTTCGTTCAAGTCTTCAGTAAAGTGTGCAGAGCAGAGGAGAGACCACTTCGTAGGCGCCTAATGTGCCTGTGAACTTCTCGCAAAACGCGTCCAAATCTTTGCAGTTTGAACATTCTTGGGCCCTGAATGCAACGTAAATCCACCTTCTGTCGTGTTGCTGCACCCGCCAGCAACACATCTACGTGGCATGGCGATAAATTAGCTCAAAATGGAAGATCGAAGTTGCAGTCAGCTCTGTGTTTTAGTATAGCGGAAATGGCGATGAGACCGATAGAATTCCTGCTGTGATGTCACAGATGTCAAGGTCATTCACTCAGACCACTACCTATATGAATCATTTTAATCATAAAAATTACTATATTAGATTTATTGTTAATGCTTAAAACTATTCCTATAGCATTCTTGAGGTCTCAGTGCATTTATAAACAAAAAGTGAGGCCATGGTTCTGTGTATCGCCTTTAAAGCCTGTTTGGATTTGTTCAATTAGCAGACCCCAAGTGGGGTTTACTACAGGAACGAGGGCAGTGCTTAACAAACGCTGGTCTATGCACTTTCCTTGGTTCTTTTCTCAATCATGCAGTACATTTTTGTAATGGGGAATCTGTCATGATCCAGCCCGGAACTTCCAAATCCTGACCTGCGTCTTTGCGCTCCACTCCATGTTTTCCCCGTTCTCCCTGTGCTGTGTTAGCACTCTTACTATGCATTTACCATTAAGCACTCTATATAAACACACTGAAGAGAATTACACACCACATACTCGGCATTAGTTTTGTTACGTTCATGTTTATGCTCCCACTCTGTTCCCTGACTTAGTATACATTTTTGGACTACGATTTTTGCCTGCCGATTTTTGGGACTTGTTGCTGGGATTTTGATTCAGGACTTTATTTTTTTCTGGCTCTTGGATTACATTTTTTGACTAAGGTTTTTTGCCTGCCGATTTTTGGGTTTTATTACTGGGACTTTGACTTAGGACTCTGTTATTTTTCTAATTCCATTTTTACCTGGGATTATTATCTGCTGTCACTCTGCCCTCGCGCTGTCTTCCTGGATTTTGCTAAGCGAGTTTTGGACTGTGTTGCTGCGCCTGCTTCCTGCCTGTTCTCCTCACAAGCATACTCATCAGGTACTCTTCAGTTCATTTCCAGTAGTTGTTTATTGGGTCCAATCTGTTCCCATGGCCTCCGGGTCATGACAGAATATATCTACCTCACCATGGACCCAGCAGACTACGATGGTCTCAGATCTGCATTGGCTAAACAGGGTTCTGTTCTTGTATCCCATCAGCAAGAGATCATAGCTGTTCACAACAGCATGTCCTCCATCACCGGTACCCTACAAAGACTCTCCTTACAGGTGGTAAGCCTTCAGGCTTCAATTGCAGGCCGACCAGCACCAGCTCCAACCAGTCAACTGGGCACTCTGCCCCTCATGTGAGCCTTGACTCCCTGCTCCACAGCCGTAGGATGGTGCACCCGGGACCTGCCGTTCACTCCCCTCACAGTGCTCCTTAGCCATGGGACTTCAGGCGTCTGCTTTCCCATCTGGATGCTCCCGTGTAGCTTATGTCATCACACTCTTAACAGGAAAAGCACAGGAGTGGGGAACAGCTGTTTGGGATGCCAGGAGGCCCTGCTATTCAAGTTTCAGGGAGTTCACTAAGGAAAATGCAGAAAGTTTTTGACCATTCCCCCAAGGGTAGGGAGGCAGCAAGACAGCTGATGGAGCTGAAGCAGGGTGCTCGTTCAGTTCATGATTACGCCATTGAATTCTGGACTCTTGCCACAGCTGTTGACTGGAATGTGAGTGCCTTGTATGACACCTTCTTTCATGGGCTAAATCATGTCATCTTGGATGAGATTGCACCTCATGACCTTCCTGACAGCCTGGATGGCTTGGTAGACCTGGCCAATCAGATGGACACTCGCCTTCTGCTGCGTAATCAGAGACAGGATCAGAGGTGGAGCCCAAGGGTCAAACCCAGGACCGTCACCTCTCCGTTGGAGGGTGTCACTCCCGGTGAGTCAGAACCCACGTGATTAGGCAGGACCTGGGTAATCCCAGAGGAAAGAAGACACTGTCAAGAAACTAGTTCCTGCTTTTACTGTGGACAGTTGCCCAGTCAAAAGGGGCCGCCCACCAGTAGATGTGGGGATACAGGTGGGCGTCTCTGCACACACTGCCCCTGCTGCTCGGTCAATGCATTGAGATCTCATTCCAAAACAAGGGCCAGTCTGTTTAAGCACTCATTGATTCTGGTGCAGACCAGAGCTTTATCAGGACTTTCTAGGCAGAAGAATTGGGCATCCCCTTGTGTCAGTTAGATTGCCCCCTTCTGACTAGACCTCTGAATGGACCTGAACTCAGACCTATTTCCCCATGTCTCTGACCCAGTTAATTTGAAGGTTTCAGGCAATCACATTGAATCAATTTCATTCTATTCCATGAATGAGTCCCTTGAGTTTATTGTTGTAGAGCTCTCTGAGGTGTGGGTGGAGCACAGAGGACGGCAGGACAAAGCTTCAGGTACGAATAGGCTTTTATTGCCAGACTTTTCAGTATAACAGTTTTATTCTGGTAAATACACACACACACACACACACACGCGCGCGCTGTGTTCTTGTCCCGGGAAGAGCTCTCCTCTGCTCTCCCTCTGCCTCCTTAAATATGGCGCGGTTACTGGGAAGACACACAAACACAGGTTAATTACCGTCAGGTGTAGTGATTCTGCCACTCACCTTCCCTGGCTCCGCCCTCCTGTCACAGACTGGCGCTTGACCACGCCCCCGCTGCCACATACCCTCACCGCCGGCCCGCAGCCGACTCCCCCCCCCCCCCCCCCCCCCCTTGACGGGAGAGGAAGTCCGCCACGACCATCTGTGCCCCCGGCCTGTGGACCACCTTGAAATTGAAGGGTTGGAGTGCCAGATACCAACGGGTGATCCGCGCGTTGGCATCTTTCATGCGGTGGAGCCACTGGAGGGGCACTTGGTCCGAACAGAGGGTGAAAGGGCATCCCAGCAGGTAGTAACGGAGGGCGAGGACCGCCCACTTGATCGCTAGGCATTCTTTCTCAATCGTGCTGTAGCGCCCCTCACGCACCGACAGCTTCCTGCTAATGTACAGGATGGGGCGGTCCTCCCCCTCCACCTCCTGGGACAACACCGCCCCCAGCCCTCTGTCCGACGCGTCGGTCTGCAACACAAAAGGGAGAGAAAAGTCAGGGGAGTGTAATAGTGGCCCCCCACACAGTGCAGCCTTTACCTCAGAGAAAGCCCGCTGGCACTGCTCCGTCCACTGGACCGGATCTGGCGCCCCCTTTTTAGTGAGGTCAGTCAGCGGGCTGGTGACGTCCGAATAATTAGGTATAAACCTACGATAGTAGCCAGCCAGCCCCAGGAACTGTCTCACCCCCTTTTTGGTCTTGGGCCTCGGGCAGGCCGCAATCGCTGCTGTCTTATTAATTTGGGGACGCACCTGCCCGTTGCCCAAGTGGAAGCCCAGATACCGTACTTCCACCCGCCCAATCGCACACTTCTTCGGGTTGGCAGTGAGACCCGCCCGCCTCAGCGACCTAAGGACGGCCCTCAGGTGTTGCAAGTGTCGCTGCCAGTCGTTACTATAAATGATAATATCGTCAAGATATGCGGCCGCATAGGTGGCGTGGGGCCGGAGGACCCTGTCCATCAGCCGCTGAAACGTAGCGGGCGCCCCAAACAGCCCAAAAGGAAGTGTGACAAATTGGTGTAAGCCGAACGGTGTGGAAAAGGCCATTTTCTCCCAGGATAATGGAGTCAAGGGGATCTGCCAATATCCCTTCGTCAAATCCAGTGTCGAGTAAAAGCGAGCCGTGCCTAGTTGATCGAGCAGCTCGTCAATACGAGGCATTGGGTACGCGTCGAATTTAGACACCGTGTTGACTTTTCTGTAGTCCACACAGAACCGGACCGACCCGTCGGCCTTGGGTACCAAGACCACCGGGCTGCTCCAGTCACTGTGGGACTCCTCGACGATGCCCATTTCGAGCATGGTCTGAAGTTCTTCCCGAACCACCTTTTTTTTGTGTTCGGGTAGCCTGTAAGGGCGGCTACGCACTACCACCCCCGGGGGCGTCTCTATGTGGTGTTCTATGAGGTTAGTGCAACCGGGCAGGGGCGAGAACACATCCGAAAACTCGGCCTGCAACTGGGCGACCTCCGTGAGTTGGGTCGGGGAGAGGTGGTCTCCACAGAGGACCGGAGAGGTATGTGATGCCAATGTCCCTTTTTGAACCTCCGGCCCCAGCTCCGCCTTCTCCGGAACTACCGACACCAACGCCACGGGGACCTCCTCATTCCAGAGTTTAAGCAGATTGAGGTGGTAGATCTGTAGCGCCCCCCCGTCCGTTCGCCTCACCTCAAAGTCGACGTCCCCGACTCGCCGTGTGACCTCAAAGGGTCCTTGCCACTTGGCGATTAATTTGGAGCTCGACGTGGGCAACAGTACGAGTACCTTATCTCCCGGAGTGAACTCTCTAAGGCGCGTGCCCTTGTTGTACAGGCGGGCTTGCTGTTCCTGGGCCTGCCGCAAATTCTCCTGAGTTAGGTGGGTGAGCGTGTGGAGTTTTGCGCACAGATCCATAATATACTGAATTTCGTTTTTACTCTGTGAAGGTCCCTCCTCCCAGTTTTCTTGCAGCACATCTAAAATGCCGCGTGGCTTACGCCCGTATAACAATTCAAACGGGGAGAACCCCATGGAGGCTTGGGGGACCTCTTGTACTGCAAATAACAAGGGTTCGAGCCATTTATCCCAGTTACATGCGTCCTCACTTACGAATTTTTTGATTATATTTTTGAGGGTGCGATTGAACCGTTCAACTAAACCGTCCGTTTGTGGGTGATAAACGCTGGTGCGGATCGGCTTGATACCTAATAGCCCATACAGTTCGCTCAGTGTTCGTGACATAAACGAGGTGCCTTGGTCAGTCAGAATCTCTTTCGGGATTCCAACTCGGGAGATGACGCGGAAGAGGGCCTCCGCAATACTGCGTGCTGAGATATTGCAAAGAGGCACCGCTTCCAGGTATCGCGTTGCATAGTCCACCAGAACTAATATAAAGCGGTACCCTCGTGTTGACCGATCTAATGGCCCGACGAGATCCATCCCAATTCTTTCAAACGGGGTCTCGATTAATGGTAGGGGGGCGCAAAGGCGCTTTTGGAATGGCCGCTGGATTTACTAACTGGCATTCGCGGCACGCCGTACACCACTTACGGACATCGCCGCGAATCCCCGGCCAATAGAATCGGGCCATTATCCTGGCTAGTGTCTTATCCTGCCCTAGGTGTCCAGCCATGGGATTAAAGTGAGCCGCCTGAAATACCAATTCCCGGCGGCTCTTTGGAATTAACAGCTGTGTGACTCGCTCTTTCGTCTGAGTGTCCTGCGTCACTCGGTATAATCTATCCTTCATAATAGAAAAATAGGGGAAGGATGGGGTGGCGTTCGGCTGGAGCGTTTGACCATCGATTACTCTCACTTGGTCAAACGCATGTCGCAGAGTCTCGTCTCGCGATTGTTCTAATGGGAAATCCGCGAGGGATTCCCCAACAGAAAGAGGAGGAGCCGGCGGCTCCTCACTCTGTCGTGGAGATGACGTAGATGGCTCTGCGACAGCAGCTCCAGCCAAAGCGACACCGGGACCTCCCCCTGTCAAATGGCAGGACCCACTCTTTACTAGGCGCGTCATTAAACCCTGAAATCCCGGCCAATCAGTCCCCAAAATTAAAGAGTGGGTAAGGCGAGGATTAACCGCCGCCTTCACTATAGATTTTTCCCCTCTGAAAAATATGTGGACCGACACCAAAGGGTAGCTGTGAACATCCCCGTGCACACACAACACCTTCACCCCCTGTGCTCCCCCCAATGCCTCGTCTTGCACCAGGTTTTGGCGGATCGAGGTCTGATTGCAACCAGAATCCACCAACACCTGATATGTAGCCCCTTGGACACGCACCGGTATATGATACGCTCCGGCCCGATCAAGGGCAGCTTCTGGCACGTCGGGGATCCGTACCACCGCGTCCACCTCCATTGCTGCGCACTGTTGTTGCAGGTGGCCCGGCTCCCCGCAGCGCCAGCAAACCGGCCCGGGCTTTCCCTCTGCACCGGTGCTCTGGGGCTCACTCACCTGAGGGGGGGGAGAGACAGACACAGAAAGGAAAAACGGGAGGGCACCACGGGTGCGGTGGGCCGGCTGGGGTGGAGCCGGCCCCCGTCTCCGTGGTGGGGGAATGGGGCGAGGACGGGACACAGAAGGGAGGGGAGAAAGAGAGAGAGAAGAGGAGAGAAGAGAAGACGTCGTCGGCTGTCCTGCCGCCGGAACAGCCGCCAAATGATCCTCCGCCAGTCCTACTGCCTGATCCAGCGACGCCGGGCGGTGGCACTGGACCCACTCCACGGTTCCGGCTGGTAAGCGGGCGATGAACTGCTCCAGCACCACCTGATCGATGATTCCCTCGGCGTCGTGATCGTCGGCCCTCAGCCACCGCCAGCAGGCGTCCCGGAGCTGCTGGCTGAACGCAAACGGCCGGCCGACTTCCTCCAACCGCAGCGCGCGGAAGCGGTGGCGCTGTTGTTCTGGTGTGCGCCCCACGCGCTGGAGGACGGCCCGGCGAAGGTCCGCGTAGGCCAGCCGGCAGTCGGCGGGGAGCTGTAGCGCGACCAGCTGCACCTCTCCCGTCAGGAGGGGGAGGAGGCGCGCCGCGCGCTGCTCCATCAGCCACCCCGAGGCTTCGGCGACCTGTTCGAACAATGTGAGGAACGCCTCGGGGTCGTCCTGCGGGCCCATCTTGGTCACGGTGAGGGGAGACAGGCCTGCGGCCGGGGCGCTGGTGGACCCCACCGACGCAAGGAGATGCCGGAACGCCTCGCGATCTTCCTGCTGGGCCAGCACCAGGGCTTTGAAGCGCCGCTCTTGCTCCTTTCGGAACGTGACGAGCGCCTGGTGCTGGCTTTGCTGAGCCGTGGCGAGGGTGTGGACCAGGTCCGCGAACGGGGAGGATTCCTTGGGGCTGCTGGGTTGGTGCTCCACCTTTCTCCCAGGTTTCAGCACCACTGTAGAGCTCTCTGAGGTGTGGGTGGAGCACAGAGGACGGCAGGACAAAGCTTCAGGTACGAATAGGCTTTTATTGCCAGACTTTTCAGTATAACAACAGTTTTATTCTGGTACATACACACACACACACACACGCTGTGTTCTTGTCCCGGGAAGAGCTCTCCTCTGCTCTCCCTCTGCCTCCTTAAATAGGGCGCGGTTACTGGGAAGACACACAAACACAGGTTAATTACCATCAGGTGTAGTGATTCTGCCACTCACCTTCCCTGGCTCCGCCCTCCTGTCACAGACCGGCGCTTGACCACGCCCCCGCTGCCACAATTGTCCTTGGCCTTCCCTGGTTACACCTCCATAACCCCCATGTTAACTGGAGCGATGGAACCATTCTCTCATGGAGTACTCACTGCTTGGCCTCCTGCCTATCTTCTGCTCAGACTCCTCTGGCTCCTCTTGCCACCAGTCCTGATGAGACAATAGAGCTTTCCAATGTGCCCCCCGAATATCTGGTCCTTTGTTTGGTGTTCTGTAAGGCTCGCACCACCTCTCTTCCTCCACATCGGCCCTATGATTGCACCATAGAGCTGTTACCTGGAACCACACCTCCCAGGGGTAATATCTATCCCCCCCGGAGAGGAGGGAGCCATGAACAAATACATCTCAGAGTCTCTAGTGGCTAGCATTATTTGTCCATCATGCTCTCCAGCTGGAGCAGGGTTCTTTTTTGTGTAGAAGAAAGACAAATCCCCCAGGGCCTGCTTTGACTATTGGGGACTTAATGCTATCATTATCAAGAACTGCTATCCCCTACCACTCATGTCTACTGCCTTCGAGTTACTCCAGGGGGCCCAGTTTTTTACCAAGTTGGCCCTCCGCAACGCCTACCACCTGGTGCGAATAAGAGAAGGAGACGATTGGAAGACAGCATTTAACACGCCAACGGGCCACTACGAATACCTGGTACTTCCGTTTGGGCTCACTAATGCCCCCGTGGTCTTTCAAGCCTTGATCAATGATGTCTTACGAGATTTCATGAACCAGTTCACCTTTGTTTATCTTGATGATATCTTCATCTTCTCCCCCACATTAGAGGTCCATCGGTTCCACGTCAGACAGGTCCTGCAATGACTCCTTGAGAATCAACTCTTCACCAAAGCAGAGAAGTGCGAGTTTCATAAGCAAACCATATCCTTCTTGTGCTTTGTGATTTCCCCTGGGGTGGTCCAAATGAACCCTGACAAGGTCAAGGCAGTCTCTGATTGGCCTGTTCCCTCTTCCCATAAGGAACTGCAGTGTTTTGCTAACTTTGATCAGAGGTTTATCAGGAATTATAGCATTATCGCTGCTTCCCTGACCAAACTCACATCCTCCAAGCACCCCTTCTCGTGGACCAACCATGCTGAGAGTGCCTTCTCTCTTAAGAGCAAATTCACCACGGTGCCAGTTCTCATCATCCCAGACACTGCTATTCAGTTTATCCTCAAATTGGGCGCCTCAGACATGGGTGTTGGGGCTGTCCTGTCGCAGAGGTCAGCCAAGGATAACAAGATACACCCCTGTGCATTTTTCTCTCATCACATGACTCCAGCAGAATGCAAATATGGCATTGATGATCAAGAACTACTAGCTATCAAGTTGGCCCTGGAAGAGTGGAGGCATTGGATGGAGGGGACTGAGATTCCATTCATCATATGGACTGATCATAAGAACCTTGAGTACCTCAGGTCTGGTAAACGCCTCAACGCGTATCAAGCCAGGTGGTCATTGTTTTTCTCCCGCTTCAACTTTGTGCTTGCCTTCAGACCAGGCTCCAAGAACATCCAGCCAGATGCTGTTTCCAGGCAGTTTGCTCTGGACTCTTAGCAAGGCACTGCTGAGCCCATCCTCCCTGCCCATTGTCTTGTGGCTGCTGCCTGGCTTGACATAGAAACTGCTGTCCAAAATGTCCTGCCCAGTGCTCCAGGACCAGGTAATGGTCCACCTAACTGTCTGTATGTGCCTCCTTGTGTGCACTCCCAGGTGCTTCAGTGGGGGCACAGCTGCCTCCTAGCCTGTCACCCTGGGGCAGCCCAGACCCTTGCCATACTCAGGCAACGCTTCTGGTGGCCAACCATGCGGCGAGACATTAGGACCTTTGTGGTGGCCTGTGACGTCTGCTCTAGAAACAAGACAAGCAACCAACCTGTTGCCGGACTATTAAGACCCTTCCCTGTACCTCGCTGTCCTTGGTCCCACATTGCGGTGGATTTTGTTACTGGCCTCCCCAGCTCCAAGAGTAATACTTGCATCATGACGATCGTCGATTGCTTCTTTAAGGCTTCTCACTTCATTCCCCTCCCTAAGCTGCCTTCAGCTAAAGAGAAGGCAGAACTGTTTATCAACCACGTGTTCCAGATTCACGGTCTGCCTACAGACATTGTGTCTGACAAAGGTCCTCAGTTCTCCGGTCACTTTTGGAAGGAGTTCTGCAAACTCATTGGGCCCAATCCCAACCTCTCCTCAGGTTACCACCCCCAGTTACCATGGGCAGACAGAGCATGCCAATCAGAAGCTAGAGGTCACTCTATGATACCTGATGTCTGGTGATTCTTCCTCCTGGAGCCAAGTGCTTCCCTGGATTGAATACACCCACAATAGTGTCCCCTCATCATCCACCGGACTGACTCCCTTCCAGTGTTGCCTCGGTTACCAGCCCCCTCTTTTCCCTGAACAAGAGGAGGAGTCATCTGTTCCTTTGGCTCAAGCCTTTGTCCGATGCTGTTGTAGAGATTGGGCATGTGCCAGACGTCACCTGTTACATACCAGTCACATGTACAAAAGGATGGTGGATCAACATTACAGGCCGGCTCCTGTCTACCGCCTGGGACAAAAGGTCATATTGTCCACAGCCAAACTCCCTCTCAGGGTTCCCTCACGTAAGCTGGCCCCCAGGTTTGTTGGCCCCTTTCCTATCTGTAAGGTCATTAACTCCATGACTGTGAGGCTGGCATTGCCCAAGTCTATGCGGCACCTCCACTCATCCTTTCATGTCTCCCAACTAAGATCCCTGATCTCCAGTCCCTTCTCCCCCTGTTCCAAGGCTCCTCCCCCTCCCAGGATCATCGATGGAGGGGAGGCCTACACAGTCAAGAAACGGGGGCGTCGTGGCTTGGGTGGATGGGGCGCCATACCGTGGATCCGGGGACCCGGATTCGATTCCGACTCATTTCCTGTCCTGTCTCTGCACTGTCCTATCCAATAGGGGTGAAAAAAAGCCCCAAAAAATATCTTTAAAAAAAAACTACTAAACAAACATCAACGAGGTCAGGGGTTACGGTATTTGGTCGATTGGGCCCAGAGGAGAGGTGTTGGGTGCCAGCACATTTCATCCTTGGCCCTGTGCTCATCAGGGATTTCCAGTGCAAGAACCAGGAGCTCTGTCTAGGATGTCCAGAGGTGTCTGTAAGGGGGGGTACTGTCACGATCCAGCCCGGAACTTCCAAATCCTGACCTATGCCTTTGTGCTCCACTCCGTGTTTTTCCCATTCTCCCTATGCTGCATTAACACTCCTGCTATGCATTTACCATTAGCCACTCTATATAAACACACTGAAGAGAATTACCCAATGCGGATATATACTTGCCATTATTTTTATTAAGTTTACGTTCACATTTATGCTCACACTCTGTTCTCTGACTTGGTTTATGTTTTTGGACTAACATTTTTGCCTGCTGATTTTTGGGACTTGTTGCTGGGACTTTGATTTAGGAGTCTGTTATTTTTTCTGGCCCTTGGATTACTTTTTTGGACTAACATTTTTGCCTGCCAATTTTTGGGTTTTGTTACTGGGACTTTGACTCAGGACTCTGTTATTTTTCCAGCTCCGTTTTTCCCTGGGATTATTATTATCTGTCACTCTGCCCTTGCTCTGTCTTCCTGGATTTTGCTAAGTGAGTTTCGGACTGTGCTGCTGCGCCTGCTTCCTGCCTGTTCTCCTCATGAGCTTACTCATCAGGTACACTTCAGTTCATTTCCAGTAGTTGCTTATTGTTTGTGCGGCACGGTGGTGTAAGTGGTTAGCACGGTTGCCTCACAGCAAGAAGGTTCTGGGTTTAAGCCCAGTGGCTGGCGGGGGCCTTTCTGTGTGGAGTTTGCATGTTCTCCCCGTGTCTGCGTAGGTTTCCTCCAGGTGCTCCGGTTTCCCCCACAATCCAAAGACATGCGGTTAGGTTAATATGGGACGGCCTTGGGCTGAGGTGCCCTTGAGTGAGGCACCTAACTCCCAACTGCTCCTCGGGCGCTGTTAGCATGGCTGCCCACTGCTCTGGGTATGTGTGTGTGCTCATTGCTCACGTGTGTGCATGTGTGTGTTCACTGCTTCAGATGGGTTAAATGCAGAGAGGAAATTTCACAAGTGTGTGATGAATAAAGTTGTGTGTGTGCTATTGGGTCCAATCTGTTCCCGTGGGCCTCCAGGTCCTGACAGAATCATTGTACTTTCACCAATACCTAACCTTAACCCCAGTTTATACACACAGATTACACACACACACACACACAACCCAGAACAGATTATACCAGATTCTACACACAGAGAACCCAGAACACATTATACCAGATTCTACTAGAATATACACACACAAAACCCAGAACAGATTATGCAGATATTACAGTATACACACACACAGAACCCAGATCAGATTATACCAGATTATACACATACAGAACCCAGAATAGATTATACCAGATTCTACTAGATTATACACACAGAACCCAGAACAGATTATACACAGATTATACACACACAGAACCCAGAACAGATTATATCAGATTATACACACACACAGAACCCAGAACTGTAAGGGTGGCTGGAGGTATGGTGAAGTTCGGATCCAAACGCAGAACACAGACAGTAATCCAATAAATAAGATGATTTAATACAGGGAAGAAAGGGTGTGGCAAAAGGTAAACAAACAGGACAAAAAACAAATGACAAAAATAGTCCGGGCAAAATGAGAACAAACAACTTGACAAAAACATGAGACAGGCAAAGACAAAAACGCTAGCGCAAAAAACCCTGAACAAGAAAAGACCCTTAGTGCAAGAAACCATGAATCAGAAATAACCCTTAGTGCAAAAAAACATGAACCAGAAAAACGCTAGTGCAAAAACTATGAACAAGAGAAAATTGCTAGAGAGAAAAACTATGAGAAGCAAGAGAGGCACAGAAACAGCTAGAGAAGCAAACGAGACATTCTGGCAAGGTCTGAGTCTGAGAACGGCGTATTTATAAGCAGCGGTGAAAACCAGGAAGTGAATGCAGGTGAGAAGGAATTCCTGTCCCGGATCCGGATCGGCACTGGCGTGAGAGATCCGTAATCTCCAGAGTGGATGTCCGGGGTGGAACATGACAAGAACAGATTATACCAGATTATACTAGATTATACATACACAGAACCCAGAACAGATTATATACAGATTATACACACACAGAACCCAGAACAGATTATACACAGATTATACATGCAGAGTTTACATGGAAATTATACACACACAGAATCCAGAACAGATTATACACATAGACTTCAGAACAGATTATAAACACATAATATGATAAAAGTAGAGAACCCAGAACAGATTATTCGTGCAAAGTGTACATGGAAATTATACATAGAACATATTAGAGAGAGAGAGATGAACAGAGAGGGGGATTAAAAAGGAAGATTATGAACAGGGAGATAGATGAAGAGAGCAGAGTAAGAAATATGAACAGAGCAGAGCATTCATAGTTACTGGGAGACCAAATGGTCTCCCAGTGGCCAGATTTGGTCTCCTAGTCAATGCCAAACCAGCTTCACTGGGAGACCAAATTTTAAACCAAGTTATGTCTTATCATTTGGTTCAATCAGTTGCAATTAATTAACCAAGTACCATGTAAGTATACATTTAACAAGGAAAACGAAGATCTATGTTATATACACGCAAGATCATGTTGGTTAAGAAAAACAAAACTAAAATTTGGTTACTGAGATGGCTGATGTCAGAATCCGATGTCATTACTGTGTAACTTTGGCCGAATCCCATTTCACCCCTTGGACCAACCCCTTGGCCCTTCCCCTCCATTTTGCGCGTTCACGTGAAGGGGTAGGGGTATCCCAATCCCAGTTAACGCGGAGGGGTAGGGGAAGGGGGAGGGCTTCCGTACCCCTCCAAACGGAGATTTTCCTGGAGCTGACTCCGAATGAAGGGGTTTGAGTGATTTCCCACAATGCCATGTGGATTTCAGCGAGATTTCATGCGGATTTCAGAAAGATGGCGGTTCCCGCGGCGAAAGATTGTCATAAATGTATTTTCTCCATTATTTACGTGTTTTAAGTTGTTATCCAGAGGAAACACGCCGCTTGATTCGCTTTCGAGCTGAGAATGAGCAGTGATTTCTGAAATCCAAGCTGCTGCTAAAAAGCTTTGGGAGTGAGTATTGTTTTCGGTTGCTTTACTGCGTACGTTTTGTTCTGTTATTCTCGCTTTTATTGTTTACATGAGTGTTCTGACACCTCATTCTGTCGGATGTGGTGCACGAAGCGCCAAAGATATCCCATTCAGTGGTGTTAGTTAACAAATCACACCCTGCCAGCAGAGATTTCTGGTTCTGCCTCTGGCTCTGACTGTAGCGGCTGGTCGCAGCCAATGACGCATTTGGTCGCGTTTTGCTAACGTAAACGCTGACGGAGGTACGCGATGACGTATGCGATCGTTGAAGGGCTATCCCAATACGTAAGGGTTGAATTTCAAGCCCTATCCCTTGTAGCTCAGTTTCAAGGGGAAGGGCCAAGGGGAAGGCGGAGGGGAAGGGGGAGGGGTAGGGGTAGAAATTAGAATTGGGATTGGGCCTTTGAGTGTCTTTGACATAAAATTTGTGCTTGGTAATTGCTCTTGATAGCTGTGTAGTCACTGTAGTGTGTTTGTCTGTATGGTGACTGGTGAACCATTTTGCATCACAGAATATGCCGCAGCGGTGCAGCCGCATGGACTCTGGGGCCTGTGATTGTATTGCCCAGACCAGTTGGTCTCCTAGTGGAAAATCCTTAAAAATGCTCTGGAACAGAGAGAGAGATGAATAGACAGGGGGATTAACATAGAGAGAAGGATGAACAGAAAAAGATGAATAGAAATAGGGATGGACACAGAGAGAGGGACAAATAGAGAAAGATGAACAGTGATAAGACTGAACAGAGAGAGAGAGAGAGAGAGAGAGATGAACTGAACTGTTGTGTTGACTGAGGATGGCGTGACTCCAAAGATTTACAGCCACAGAAACAGATGGAGAGAAAAAGAAAGAGGGAAAATAATAAAGAGAGGGAGAGTGCAGATTTTGCTACAGAATAGTGAAAAGGACAAAGAAGAAAGGAACAAAAACAAGAGGAATATAAACAGAAGAGAGACCGATACAGACAGATGGACAAAGGCAGTGCGGTAAGCATTTTAACATTAATAACTGAAGGGACAGCAGAGTGACATAATAAACACCATGTCATTATAATGAATATACATATGGTACTAATGTATAATAATAATAATAATAATAATAATAATACAGATGCTCAGACAAACACATCTCCTTCTGCTTTCCCTCCTGATGATCTTCAACCTCTGCATCACCTCGGTGAGTAACCATGGCAACAAATATTATTTGTGAGAATGATTATTAATTACAAATTATTGCAGGCAGATTATGGAATTATTTAAATGAGATGTTTCTTAATATTAGTTTCACAGTGTAAAAATGTAATATTCCACCTCTCTCTCTCTCTCTCTCTCTCTCTCTCATACACACACACACAGATCATACAGGAGCAGCAGGTAAATCAGAAGCTGCAGTCCATGTGTGCAGAGGAATGCAGTGAATGTGCATTAAATTGTGTTAACTGTGTGTGTGTGTGTGTGTGTGTGTGTGTGTGTGTGTAGGGAGGGCGAGCTCAACGCAAACAGAAGCAGATGGACAGTGAGTTGAAGCCATATGTGGGTCGAGTGGATGCAGGTGAGATCATATTAAACATAGCACTGTTCACTCACTCACTCACTTTCAGTAAGCTGGACAGAGTCACGGCGGATCCACAGTCTGTCCCAGGAATACTAGGTGCTGAAGGAAACACTAACACATGGGGAACATGTGAAACTGCAGACAGACAATAACTAAAGCTCAGGATCAAACCCAGGACCCTAGAGCTATGAGGAGACAATGTTGTTCCACCATGCAGCTCAATACTGATGTCTCGCAAACCAATAAAATTATTTTGTGTTGTGCAGCCAGTTGACTCGGTATGAAACCCAATGGAAAGATTATGATGTTACAATGTTCTGACCACTCACTCGAGTAATTTTCTTTTTCAACCAACAGACAAGTAGCTGATTGATCAAATATGTAGCTTGTGTATATTAACAGCTAAAGCGTTTATCAGTTTTTCACCTGCTACGTTATGATAATTGTTTATAATTACAAGAAAATGAAAAGTGCTACACCAGATCACTCCTGGAACATGTGTTTAGTTAAAGTTTTCAGGTTAAAAATCTTTCAATTTCTTCTTCTTCTTCTTTTGGCTGTTCCCATAGCGGATAATGTCCCTCCATCTCCTCCTGTCCTCCATATCTTTTTCTGTATCACTAACCATCCTCATGTCCTCCTTCACCACATCCATAAATCTCATCTTTGGTCTTCCTCTTTTCCTTCTACCTGGCAACTCCATCTCCAGCATTCTTTTCCCAATATGCCCTGGATCTCTCCTCTGTACATGTCCAAACCATCTCAATCTTACCTCTCTCACCTCGTCTCCAAGCCATCCTACATGTCCTGTCCCTCTAATATACTCATTTCTAATCTTGTCCAACTTTGTCACTCCCAGTGATAATCTCAACATCTTCAACTCTGTTACCTCCAGTTCAGCCTCCTGTCCTTTTGTCAGTGCCACTGTCTCCAAACCAGACAACATAGCTGCTCTTACTGCTGTCTTTACACTTTCTCTTTCACTCTTGCTGGCAACCTTCTGTCACAAATCACTCCTGACACTCTCCTCCATCCACTCCAACCTGCTTGGACTCTCTTCTTCCCTTCTCTTCCACACTCATCATTACTTTGTACAGTTGACCCCAGATAGATCTTTCAACTTCAACATGTAACAAGAGTGCTCTGAGAGCACAATATTTCCCACTGGCAACTATATCTATGCTATAAGTGCTTAATATACAGCGCCCGCCACAATTATTGGCACCCTATATTAGGATATGTTCTTAGGCTTCTAATAAATTTATTTTTAAAAAATAATATAGGACAACAATGCAAAAAAAGAGAAAAATCCAACCTTTAATTGAAGTGCATTTATTCAGTGGGAAAAAAACACATTAAGAAATAATTCTTTTACATGAAATCATGTGTGCCACAATTATTCGCACCCCTGATGTTAATACTTCATACAACTCCCTTTTGCCAACAAGACAGCACTTAATATTCTCCTATAACATTTCACAAGATGGGAGGATACAGAGAGAGGGATCTTTGACCATTCCTCTTTGCACAATCTCTCTAAATCATCCAGAGTCCTGGGTCCTCTCCTATGCACTCTCCTCCAGCTCACCCCACAGGTTTTCAATTGGGTTGAGGTCTGGGGACTGAGATTGCCATGGGAGGAGCTTGATTTTGTGTCTGGTGAACCACTTTTGTGTAGATTTGGCCACATGTTTAGGGTCATTATGTTGCTGAAAGACCCAGTGACGACCCATCTTCAGCTTTCAGGCAGAGGCCACCAGATTTTGATTTAAAATGTCCTGGTATTTCAAAGAGCTCATGATGCCATGCACCCTAACAAGGTTCCCGGGGCCTTTGGAAGAGAAACAGGCCCACAGCATCACCGATCCTCCCCCATACTTCACAGTGGGCATGAAGTGCTTTTCCGCATACTCATCTTTTGTGATGTATTAGAGTGTCTCATCTCATTATCTCTAGCTGCTTTATCCTGTTGTACAGGGTCACAGGCAAACTGGAGCCTATCCCAGCTGACTACGGGCAAAAGGCGGGGTACACCCTGGACAAGTCGCCAGGTCATCACAGGGCGTATTAGAGTGCTTGTTGCCAAAAAGCTCTATCTTGGTCTCATCTGACCAAAGCACATGGTCCCAGTTGAAGTCCCAGTACTGCTTAGCGAACTCCAGACATTTACGTTTATGCTTGTAAGTGAGAAAAGGATTTTTCTGTGCATGCCTCCCAAACAGCTTGTTGGCATGTAGATAGCGCCTGATGGTTGTTATGGAGACTTTGTGACCCCAAGATGCTACTCTTTGATGCAATTCTCTAACAGTGAGCTTTGGAGAACTTTTTACTTCTCTTACCATCCTCCTCACTGTGCGTGGTGGCAAGATAAACTTGCATCCTTGTCCAGGCTTGTTTGCCACTGTTCCAGTTGTTTTAAACTTCTTGATGATTCCTCTGACTGTAGATATGGGCAGGTGTAGGCGAGTGGCTATTTTCTTGTAGCCATTGCCTGACTTATGAAGGTCGACACACATCTGCCTTACTTGAATGGTGTGTTCTCTTGTCTTTCCCATGTTGAAGAGTGGATAAGAGAAATAGGCCTCTGTGTCACATCATATTTATACCCCAGGGAAACAGGATGTGATGAATTACTAATTAAAGGTTCCTAGATACTCTGATCAACTTTATAAACTACAGTAGAAATGACAGAAATGCTTCAATTACATTTATTTTCTAGGAATTGTTATGGGTGCCAATAATTGTGGAACAGGTGATTTTATGAAAAATAATAATTTCTTAGTCAGGGATTTTTCAAAAAAAAATTTAAATTCACTTGAGTTAAGGGTTACATTTTTCTACAATTTTCAGTGTGAGATTATGCTTCTGCAATAAAAATTGAATTTATTTTAAGGCTTTTAACACATCTTAACCAGGGGTGCCAATAATTGTGGAGGGCGCTGTACCCTCATGAAATTATCAGAGTACAAGTTTGGTAATCAAGGGCTATAACTCTCATAAAATGCGACTGAACTGAACTAAATTGCAATATGCATATTACTGACATATAACAAAGAATCATGTCAAATTTCGTGAAATACCTCCAAAAATTGTGAGAGGAGTTGATTTCAGAAGGTGAGTACCCTTCCTGGGATGGACGGACGGACATCGCCACGACATAATCCCCTTTCAGCCAGCAGAGGATAATAAAAATTGTGAGTGAAGTTGATTTCAGAAAGCAAGCACACCTTGATGAAATTGCCAAAGTACAAGTTTGTTAATAATAAAGGGCATAACTCTGGTAAAATTTGCCCAAATTAAACGAAATTTCAGTATGTGTATAACTGTCATATAACAAAGCCTTTTGCCAAGTTTGGTGAAATTCCTCCACAAATTGTGAGAGGAGTTGATGTCAGAAGGCAAGCATACCTTAATGAAATTGTAAAAGTACAAAGTTGTTAATCAAGGGCCACAATTCTGGTAAAATATGACCAAATTGAACAAAATAACAATATGCGGATGACCGACATATAACAATGCCTTTTGCCAAGTTTCATGAAATTCCTCCAAAAATTGTGAGAGGAGTTGATTTCAGAAGGAAAACACACTCTCGTGAAATTGACAAAGTATAATTTTGTTAATCAAGGGCTGTAACTCTGGTAAAATGTGACTGAATTTAACGAAATTACAATATGCATACCGACATACACCAATGCCAAGTTTGGTGAAATTCCTCCAAAAATTGTGACAGGAGTTAATTTCAGAAGGTGAACACCCTTCCTGGGACGCACAGATGGGTGGGCGGACAGATGGACGGACGGATGGACTGAAGGAAGGAAGGAAGGAAATCGTCATGACATAATCCCCCTTCGGACCTTTTGACCAGCGGGGGACAAAAAACTATAATGAATTTCCTGGTTACACAAGTGCACTTTTTGAGCATAGAGGACACACTTATAGAAGCAAGTTATTTATAATCATTCTATTTGTTGTCACCTAAATTAGATTACATTACAGACATTTAGCAAGTGCACTTATCCAGCGTGACATACAACATACCCAGAGCAGCCTGGGGAGCAGTTGGGGGTTAGGTGCCTTGCTCGAGGGCACTTCAGCCATTCCTGCTGGTCCAGGGAATCGAACAGGTGACCTTTTGGTCCCAAAGCTGCGTCTCTAACCAAATGAGGATGGGTTCCCTTTTGAGTCTGGTTCCTCTCAAAGTTTCTTCGTCATGTCGTCTCAGAGTTTTTCCTCTCAGGCTTACTCATTAGAAATCAATTTATAAATTAATATGTTTAAAATTTATATTTGGAATTTATAAATGTCTGTAAAGCTGATTTGCAGCTATCACTATTGTTAAAAGCTCTATAAAAATTGAATTGAATTGAACCGAATTAAAGATTGAGACACAATCTTCTGTACAGCATCAAGTTTTAATGTACAGTTTTACACGCAATAAACTGATTCTGGAAAACTCTCACATGAACTTTTCACAGCATCAGCTATTTTCTTTATGTCGGTTTCCTGGATTTCAATCCAATAGATTCATAAATAGAGCTGAGTTTTCTGTAGAAGAAGCTGTGATGTTGAGGTGAATGTTTAAGAGTGGAGAATGTCTTCCTCTGGTGAACAAGAAGTTCAGGCGACTCTGGTTTCTGAAAAATAATCATCACTACGATGTTTCTGCACAGCTACTCAAAAACTGAACTGACATTAGTGCAGAAGTCAGATGAGTGTTTCTCATTATTGTACTATACTGATGAATTAACACTATACAGATCACTGACCCACATCTCTTACAGCGTTTCTTACAGCATGTTCCTGTCCTGTACCACCTCCAGCACCAGGATTACACACTTACTGAAGAGAAGTGAATAAATGAACAAATTAATGAACTTTAATGTGTCTGCAGTGTTCCTGTGTGATTTAATGAAGTGTTACAGTCCTGTTGGATCACAATGTCAGGTGGTGAAGAATGGAGACATTCTCATCCCAAAGTGTGTTTGTCCCACCACCTGCCCACAGTTAGTACACACACACACACACACACACACAAATCAAAACACTTCAAATGATCAGTATATTGTCAAATGAAAAATCTTAATTATTAAATGTTCTTTAGTATAAATACGGAGGTGATTATAGAAAATCACGCGCACTGATTGGTCGAGAGACTTGAACCATTTCTCGATAATCATCTCGAGTGACTCAGCAAAATGGCGACCAATCGCTTAATCACCATAAGTGAGGAAGAATTTCAAATTATGAAAGAAAACGGTGTTCCTAGCACTAAAGATGCTACAAAGTTTGGTCTAAAACTATAAAAAGGTAAGGTTGAATTGTGATTTATTTTATCTATTTCAAAACAAAGTATTTTATGTGATTAGGCATAGATAAGTGACACAAGTCTGCACTGCGCCATTATTACATTTGCATGCTGCTTTTGAAGTTTGAAATAAATTATTTAAAACATTTTTTTTAAATAATCAACTGTGTATTTATACTAAAACAATTATCCACTTGAATCTCAGTGTCAGGGTGCAGGCACTTACAGATGCAGGCGCAGGGGAGAGCGGGTGCATCGCAAACTGTAGTCCTAATCCAGATCACAAAGCAGAAGACATAGGGTCAGGTGATGGTCGGTCGATTCACAAACAGAATGTCAGAGGGCAGGTGAGAAGTTGTAGTCAGGAATAAACCTAAGCAAAAGTCAAAAGCACTAGTAGTCAGGCAAAATAATAAGAAGGCTCAGTATGATCAGGCACAGGGACACAGAACGATACTTTGCACAGAGTTGAGCCTTTGCAAAGCTTAAGTAGTGCAGTAATTAGCTACATGAAGCAGAACAGGTGCGCTTCTAGAATTCAGGAGAGGCAGGGCGCTGTGGCGTTTGGGAGCTGTAATTCGGAGTGGCCATGTTTGCATGCTGCTCCAAACATTGATTTTCTGCACTGTTACTGACACTCAGTGAATATCGGTGAATAATAACTTCGACTTTGTCGTGATCATTATTCACTGATATTCACTTCGCCTTCCGTGAATAATTGTTAAATATAACTAGGTAACTGTTATGTGTGTGTGTGTGTGTGTGTAGACAGGAAGCGCCAGTGTGTAGTGTTGTAGGTAAAACCTACATCAACGAGTGTCTTCTTCACAAAGAGGCATGTCGCAAAAAACGCCGCATTGGAAAGGCACACAGTGGACCATGTTTGGGTATCTCTCTCACACACACACACACACACACACACACCTGATCTTCTCAATACGATGATAGTAAATGAAAACTGTGTATAAAAGCACACCTGTGTTTTATTAACTAATTATTAGTTAATTTATTTTAGTCTAAGCACTGGAGGTGCAAGGCCCTATTACTTTCATAAGGACTTTTCCCCCCATAACTTCTCCATGCATTGCTTGATATGGCTCAAACTTCACAGGTGAGTGGTTATGATTGTTAGGGTGATATCCACATCCCCGGAGTGACACTCTGGTATAGCTCCATCATCTGTCCACAGGAAGAGTTGCTTTATTTCACCCATCTCAGCTATTCCTCATACATGATATTGAATTCATATCAGATTTGGTATACATGAGTTCAAAATGTTGCTGACGTTAAATTGTGAAAGTAGTTTTGATATCTTGCAAGATGTTGACATGGTGATACGATGAATTGATATGTCTCGCCACACAAACAGGAAATGCCTCATAGGTTTTCCATGCATTGCTTGATTCAGCTCAAACTTCACAGGTTATTGGTTACAATGGTTATGACGATATCCACATGCCCAAAGTGACTCCCTGTTAGATTACAGCATGACCATCTAGCAACATATAGAGTGGCTTTTCCCCTGATCTCTGCTGAGTAAAAAAAACTCTTTTAATGATTGAGTTGTGGTAATCTAGTGATATTACTGGAGTTGCAAGGGCCCATCATCACTTCTTGAGGTTATTTGTATTGTATTTTTATTTAAGTGTGGTATATAAAGGTGCTGACAGCAAAGTCATTTTAATTTTTTTTTTTTATTGTGCATGGCATTTTCCTGTGTCCCACAAGAACAATATCATGTAGATGAGATGTGATCATTTTGATATGCTGAGGGTCGCTTTTCTCCGTTTTGGGACCGTTTTCCTACCTCTTGAGGTAAACAGTACGGCCCTACGGAAACAGCCAAATGTGAGGAGCTTTAACTAATTAGCATGACTATGAAACTGCATCACACCAAGATGGCAACATGCAGAAAACATCGTGACTCTGCATCGACTTCGGAGAGTTTTGAGTTGCAGATATGTAATTTGTGGTTGACATTCACAAATAGATCGGGGAAACAAAAGACAAATATACCTTTTCTCTGTTACTGCTTTTGTGTTATCATTTCTTTCTCTGCAAGATCAAAACATTAGGTGTATAACTCCATACTCGCTACTGTGGAGTTGAGCCCATGCGTTCCAGGCCTAAGATAGCTAAGCGCTAGATAGGATGATTTAGTTATCTGTCCAGAAAAATGACAGGTCATCTAACCTTGCTCTATCTTGCAGTTGCACTCACTAGGCAGGCTTTCCTTTTCTTTTCCGCTGACTTTTAGCTGGGGGGGAGTGGAGTCCGCCACGTTTGCCCATGCTGACTTGTTTTGGTTAAAAGTAGGTCAAACACACCTCACGGTGGTCACGTGATATTGTTACTCACTTGCTTTGGCAAGCTCCGAAATTGTTTTTTATCTCAGCAAAACAGTCACACAAGATACATGGTGTGCGCAGCAGCGAAACATCTCAAAACTCCAACAATAGAAATAGAACATTTTGCCCAGAATTCAATTTTGCAGTCAGAATCTTTAATCTGTCAAACACCTCTTCTATGTTGAACATGGAGGATGTGTGTGTGTGTGTGTGTGTGTGTGTGTGTGTGTGTGTGTGTGTGTGTGTGTGTGTGTTTGTTTAGAGGTTGGAGTGTGTTCAGAGCAGGAGTTCGGTCAGTTCCCCTACAGGCTGCTCGACTGGTTCTTGTTAATCAGCAGAATGGGAACACGATACACAACAGCACACACACCAAGCTGCATCACACACTCAGAGAGAATACAGCTTGCACAGGTAACGCTTGAATAATTCACTAAACATTGGGTAAAATAACAAAAAATACTGGGATGATCATGGCCAGAGAAAGAAAGAAAAGAAATAAAGGCACAGCAGAGGCATATGCTATTGAGCCACCATGGTAGTCCACAAACAAGAGGGCTACAGATCGCTAAACCATCATGAAATTAAATGATTTTGTAAATGAAAACAATTTTGGAAGACATATAGAGCGTTCAAAAAGAGACCATTTCTTAATTTGAAAATATTAAAGGAGAATTGAACAAAACAAATTAGAGAATTGGTAATGCAGCAGACAGCAACACTGCCATAGAAATGCATGTCCAAGTCATGGATAAAATACTGCATAGAATGATTAAAATGCAGCCCCTGCAAGAAAGAAAACAAATTAGCCAAGATAGAAAAACAAGAAGGAAGAACAGATGAATACACTCACAGGCCACTTTAATAGGAACTTGTTCTTGATTCTAAGATTTCTGTTCTTGCCTGGCAGGAGTGGAGCCCAATATGGTCTTCTGCTGTTGCATGCTGAGATGCTTTTCTGCTCACCACAGTTGTAAAGAGTGATTATTTGAGTTACTATACCCTTATCAAAAAGAAGTATACTTCAACTTTATTTTATTAAGTATACTTAAGTAAAGTTAAAGTATATTTCCTTAAGTATACTTTTGTGTACGAAGTATACTGATATCAATGTACTTACAGTGTACTTGTAAGTAAACTTATCTAATACTTCTTGGGACTAAATTGGCCCACTTTTAGTTTATAAAAAGTATACTTTAAGTCTAAGAGAAGTAAACTTTGAGTAAACAACTAGTATTTTTTATTTTGTACTGCAAGTATACCACAAGTAAACTTATATACTAATAGTTTACTAGTTCCATACTTGTAGTCTACTCTTTAGTTTGCAAAAGCATACTTCATAGTATACTGGAAATATACTATGAGTTTACTTGTTTTATACTTCTAGTCCACTGTTTAGTTTACTAAAGTATACTTTGTAGTATACTGGAAATATACTATTGGTTTACTCGTTACACACTTCTAGTCCACTTTTTAATTTATAAAAGTATACTCATCTCATCTCATTATCTCTAGCCGCTTTATCCTGTTCTACAGGGTCGCAGGCAAGCTGGAGCCTATCCCAGCTGACTACGGGTGAAAGGCGGGGTACACCCTGGACAAGTCGCCAGGTCATCACAGGGCTGACACATAGACACAGACAACCATTCACACTCACATTCACACCTACGGTCAATTTAGAGTCACCAGTTAACCTAACCTGCATGTCTTTGGACTGTGGGGGAAACCGGAGCACCCAGAGGAAACCCACGTGGACACGGGGAGAACATGCAAACTCCACACAGAAAGGCCCTCGTCGGTCACGGGGCTCGAACCCGGACCTTCTTGCTGTGAGGCGACAGCGTTAACCACTACACCACCGTGCCGCCCTAAAAGTATACTTTATAACATATTGGAAATATACTATTAGTTACTGGTTATATACATCTAGTCCACTTTTTAGTTTTGAAGTATACTGCAATTACCCTTCTAGGTATACTATTAGTTTTCTAGCCCTAACCCTTACCTCATGCACACTACCAATAGACAACTTAAGTGTTTTGTACCTTAAGTTACAATGAAGTTATAAAGGTCAGAATTCACAAAATATCAACAGATACTCAGGATTAAGAACATATTCATTTTCTTTAAAAATCAAAAATTGAAGCAACATTGTATTAAATGCCAAAGTATAAAAAAATGGCAATGACTACTGAAATTGACATCCAAGCTCTAAAGAAAAATAAATAAATAAATAAATAAATAAATAAATAAATAAATAAATATCCCACTCAAGAGAAAAAAAAAGAAAAACCTTATATGGAACCACAGACAGACCTACTGTAAGAGTCAACAATGCTGAAGCACAACTACAGGGCAAGTACACTTAAACATAAGGCACAAATATTTTAATGCTTTATTACAATTTGTTAAGTATATCTTGATCAAAAGTTTAAGTATAAGCTCAATATACTTAGACTTTTCTATATACTTTTCAGTATAAGCCAAGTATACTTATGTATAACTTTATTAAGTCTATCTCTGATAAGTAAATAAAAAGTAAACTGAAAGCATACTCTCTTATTTTTAGTTTAAAAGAAGTATCCTAGAAGCACACTTGAATAAACTTCTTTTTTGTAAGGGTATCCTTCCTGGCAGCTCGAACCATTCTGGCCATTTTCCTCTGACCTCTCTTATCAACAAGGCGTTTGTTTCCACCCACAGAACTGTCACTCACTCAGTGTTTTTTGTTTTTCGCACCATTCTGTGTGAACTTTAGAGACTGTTGTGTGTGAAAACCCCAGGAGATCAGCAGTTTCTGAAACACTTAAACCAGTCCATCTGGCTCAAACCAACACCCATGCCACAGTGAAAGTCACAGAGATCACAATTTTCCCCATTCTGATGTTTGAAGTGAACATTAACTGAAGCTCTTGGTTTGTATCTGCATGATTTTATGCATTGTGTTGCTGTCAAGGGATTGGCTGATTAGATACGGTAACTGCATAAAACAGCAGGTGTATGGGTGTTCCTAATAAGGTGGCCGATGAGTGTATATAATGTTCAAGCAATGTGGAGTGGAACTCAGTCGCTAAATTTACAGAGCAGTTTTTGTGTGACAGACTGGATGTTCCTGTACAGCAAGTGCAGCTTGAAAAAGCTCACAGAGCACTCGCACCCAAACCCAGGGATTAGAATTAGCACAGGTAGGAGAACTAATGAGTGCAATCAGCTGAGTTTCTTACTGTGCTCAATATTTGTTTCATGTGTCATTCCACTTTACTGCACATAACTCTTTTATGGATTGGAATATTATGGTTTCTTTTCCTGAAGCTATTCACTTCACGTGAATAGCTGCACTGGAAATATCTCATCTCATTATCTCTAGCCGCTTTATCCTGTTCTACAGGGTCGCAGGCAAGCTGGAGCCTATCCCAGCTGACTACGGGCGAAAGGCGGGGTACACCCTGGACAAGTCGCCAGGTCATCACAGGGCTGACACATAGACACAGACAACCATTCACACTCACACCTACGGTCAATTTAGAGTCACCAGTTAACCTAACCTGCATGTCTTTGGACTGTGGGGGAAACCGGAGCACCCAGAGGAAACCCACGCGGACACGGGGAGAACATGCAAACTCCACACAGAAAGGCCCTCGCCGGCCACGGGGCTCGAACCTGGACCTTCTTGCTGTGAGGCAACAGCGCTAACCACTACACCACCGGCTTTGCACACTATTGGCATTATTTTAACTAGCTTCATGAGGTAGTCACTTGGAATGCTTTTCAATTCATAAGGTGTGCCTCGTCAAAAGTCAATTAGTGCAATTTCTTGCATTCTTAATGAAGACATCAAACAGTAAATACTAAATAATAAAAATACAGTAAATAACCCTATTCCACAACTGTAGCAATCCATATCATGTCGAGAACCACTCAACTAAGTCCAACTCCGATTCCAAAAAAGTTGGGACAAAGTACAAATTGTAAATAAAAACAGAATGCAATGATGTGGAAGTTTCAAAATTCCATATTTTATTCAGAATAGAACATAGATGGCATATCAAATGTTTAAACTGAGAAAATGTATCATTTAAAGAGAAAAATTAGGTGATTTTAAATTTCATGACAACAACACATCTCAAAAAAGTTGGGACAAGGCCATGTTTACCACTGTGAGACATCCCCTTTTCTCTTTACAACAGTCTGTAAACGTCTGGGGACTGAGGAGACAAGTTGCTCAAGTTTAGGGATAGGAATGTTAACCCATTCTTGTCTAATGTCGGATTCTAGTTGCTCAACTGTCTTAGGTCTTTTTTGTCGTATCTTCCGTTTTATGATGCGCCAAATGTTTTCTATGGGTGAAAGATCTGGACTGCAGGCTGGCCAGTTCAGTACCTGGACCCTTCTTCTACGCAGCCATGATGCTGCAATTGATGCAGTATGTGGTTTGGCATTGTCATGTTGGAAAATGCAAGGTCTTCCCTGAAAGAGACGTCGTCTGGATGGGAGCATATGTTGCTCTAGAACCTGCATATACCTTTCAGCATTGATGGTGTCTTTCCAGATGTGTAAGCTGCCCATGCCACACGCACTAATGCAACCCCATACCATCAGAGATGCAGGCTTCTGAACTGAGCGCTGATAACAACTTGGGTCGTCCTTCTCCTCTTTAGTCCGAATGACACGGCGTCCCTGATTTCCATAAAGAACTTCAAATTTTGATTCGTCTGATCACAGAACAGTTTTCCACTTTGCCACAGTCCATTTTAAATGAGCCTTGGCCCAGAGAAGACGTCTGCGCTTCTGGATCATGTTTAGATATGGCTTCTTCTTTGAACTATAGAGTTTTAGCTGGCAACGGCGGATGGCACGGTGAATTGTGTTCACAGATAATGTTCTCTGGAAATATTCCTGAGCCCATTTTGTGATTTCCAATACAGAAGCATGCCTGTATGTGATGCAGTGCCGTCTAAGGGCCTGAAGATCATGGGCACCCAGTATGGTTTTCCGGCCTTGACCCTTACACACAGAGATTCTTCCAGATTCTCTGAATCTTTTGATGATATTATGCACTGTAGGTGATGATATGTTCAAACTCTTTACAATTTTACACTGTCGAACTCCTTTCTGATATTGCTCCACTATTTGTCGGCGCAGAATTAGGGGGATTGGTGATCCTCTTCCCATCTTTACTTCTGAGAGCCGCTGCCACTCCAAGATGCTCTTTTTATACCCAGTCATGTTAATGACCTATTGCCAATTGACCTAATGAGTCGCAATTTGGTCCTCCAGCTGTTCCTTTTTTGTACCTTTAACTTTTCCAGCCTCTTATTGCCCCTGTCCCAACTTTTTTGAGATGTGTTGCTGTCATGAAATTTCAAATGAGCCAATATTTGGCATGAAATTTCAAAATGTCTCACTTTCGACATTTGATATGTTGTCTATGTTCTATTGTGAATACAATATCAGTTTTTGAGATTTGTAAATTATTGCATTCCGTTTTTATTTACAATTTGTACTTTGTCCCAACTTTTTTGGAATTGGGGTTGTAAAGAGAAACGACATTAATCATTACTTTAAGACATGAAGTGTCTTTTAATTAATAAAAATAAAGAAAAACCATTGAATTAGAAGGTGTGTCCAAACTTTTGACTGATACTGGTACAATGACATTAACAGCTGAGGAATGGACAAACATTTGGAATTTTCAATGGAAGAACACTAAATCATTAAAATGGAAAGAATACTACTGGGAAAATATGAGATTCTTTATTACACCATTGGAAAAAACATATAGATTTATAGCATTTGTCCTTATTTAGAGTGACTTAGATTTATATAACTGAGCAGGTGAAGGGCCTTGCTCAAGGGCCCAGCAGTGGCATCTTGGCAGTGACAGGATTTGAACTCACAACCTTCCAATCAGTAATCCAACATCTTTAACACTATACAATATATGGAACAAAGAAGACACACTGATAGTTCTGATGTAATACTTACTACAGTATGCCAAAAATACACAGAAAATTAAAAAAGACGAACCTAATCTCATGTATTTGTTCTCTCTCTCCATCTATCTCTCTCAGAGCTGGTTTTCTCTGTTGGATCGCAATAAAAATGGGAAGTTGAGTATGAAGGATCTAAAGAAGCTTCACTATAAGAAGATGCCACTGGAACACTGCGCTAACACATTCTTCAAGTGAGACACACACACACACTTTCACCGACTGACCTTTTATAGTGTGTGATGTAACTGTGTGAACCCTATTTAACATTCACATAATTATATCCCTCTGTGTGTGTGTGTGTGTATATGCATGCCCTTACTCAATATCAATCTGTCCATAACAGTGTTTTATTCCCTAACTGGTTAAATTGGTTTAGTGTCCTCTGATCTACTGGTTTCATCATCACTTTGTTGTTTTCTTCATTACTGTCAACTGAATGTACATTTCTGGTTTAAAAAATATTTATTACTGGGTTGGCTATTGCTTATTCTACTCAATTCAATTTATTTATATAGTGCTTTTAACCTTGGAAAATATGTGCAGTGTATAAAGTTTATAAGACTCTGGGAATTAGGCAGTTTGTGTGTTATGAAAACAGGATGCAGATGGATGCAAGTGAAGGTTAAGAAGCTTTATGAAAAACTGCACAGACAGAAAATGGACAGACTAATCACTAAGCAGGAATCAGGGTCAAGACCAGGCAAAGAGGTCAGGTGAGAAACAAGCAGGATATGAAAGGCAAAGTTAAAAACCAGAGTATCAACAGCAATGATAAAAGGCTTAGTAATGACTGGCAAACCAACCCAGAGTGTATACCTTCCAATGTGTGTGTGTGTTTCGAGTCCTTAAATAATTTATAGGTGCTTTTGGACCAAACAGTTCTAGGAACTCGTTAAGTGGACCTACACATTGGAGAGCTCCCCCGAGAATTACATACCTTCAAAGGCGTTTTGTTCTGTTTGCATTTGCACCGCCAGTTGGAATGCTGAAGTGATGTAAGCTAGTTTGCTAGCATGACATTAGCAGGAAATGCTCATGAAGATTTTTATATTTCGTTTAGACGTGTCAAAATTGTGCTGTATTTCCTCCATTGCATATACACTCAATAAAGCCCGGACTTCACTGTTGGTCCATTTGTCTGGGTTTTTAAAAATTTTTAATGCTAATGTTAAAAAAAAATTAGCTGTTGTTTACACAGCTAATGCTGTACACAGATTTTTAAAAATGGTGGTTGCCGCTGCTACACTGGATCTTGTTCAACTAATCAACCTACACTTACATCTGGACCAATCACTGTGCACTTACATCACTCATGGTTCCTCTTGTGCTGGAACCTGAAGTAGGAGCTAAAAATGGCCCCTCAAAACGGTGTTCTAAGAACTATGATTGTTCTCAGTTCCTGCAGCGCGGACACAAACAAAGGCGAACTTCCTCCAGCAATTCTAAGAACTATGAAAAAGTTCCTCCTCTCTGAAAGTGCCTCATGGCTGTAATGGAGAACAGATGTGCGTGGATAAAAGCCCGATGATTGTGAACATGACGATGAATGTGATGTCTGGGTGTTGTAGTCCATGGCAGCCATATTTGGAGGCCACGATGCATTCTGGGAATGAGATTTCCATGCTGACGTGACACAGTGGAACATAGATAACTGGGGAACTAGTGATGTTTGGCTTCAGGATAAACCCAAGACTTTAATACAAACAGTCAAATTACCAGAACTCAAGTTCATCATTATAATAATGTGTTTGCTGTATTTAACATGAAGCTTAAAGTGTTTACAGCTCTGTATGCGTGTGTGCATGTGCAGGTCATGTGACAGGAACAGGAATAATAAAGTGACTGTGAGTGAGTGGACTTCCTGTTTGGTGGATCGATCTGAGCGATGGTTTAATGAATACATGTGTAAGTGATGATTACAGTTTATTATGTTTATCTGTATTGTGTTTTGCATTTATGTTTATTGTGTTTGTTGGTGTTTTGTCACTAAAATTATGTACTAAAATCAATTTTTAACACAGCAATGAAAATGGGCTCGAGGAAACTGTGCTGAGCACAGCAGCATGGACACGCAGAACGGATCTGAATAGAGATGAATTTATTCTTCCTGTAATATTCATTTATTCCACTGTATGTATGGATCCTGAATAATCCTGTTAGTCCCAATAATAAAATTATTCAAACACTCCTTCTCTTTCTTACTTTTTGTTTGTAATCATTTGCTCTCTTTCATCTTCTACCCTTTCTTTTTATTCCTTCACTGCCTTCTTTCTCTCAGCTCAGATTGCATTCATACTGAAGTCCTTGTGTTTACAGTCAGATGTGATCAACTCCGCAGTGACCTTTCAGTTCCTGTGTGTGTTAAATTGAAATGCAGAATAAATGCATCATTCATCAAGCACAAAATTACCACATCAGTCATAACAGGATGGAGAGATGGGAAGCAAGGAGAGAGCAATAACCTTAAATAAGGCAGATGGCGAAAGGGACGAAGAGATAAATGAGTGCGTGATCAGAGAGGAAAATAATAGATCAACAGCAGCATGAGAGAAACTCAGAGGACAGAAAGAAAGACCAGTTAAACCTAGAACGCACTGTATGATTTTATCCCTAATTTCCCATTCACAGACTAATTTTGGTGCCTTGTCTGTGACTACAACACAACTGACCCACAATCCATTAAAGTGGTGTCGTGTGAGTGGGTCAGCGATTCTGAGATGAATGTTTGAAGGTTAACAGTAATGTGACGGAGGAAAAAAGAGAGACACATTCTGCCCAAACACTGGACACACACACACAACGATAATGATTTGAAGGTACATATTAAAAGTAAACAGAGCATTTACAGTGCCCTTCATGATTATTTGCCCCCCCTTGTAAAAATTTGTAAAAAGAGTTGGGAAAAATCCACCTTTTGGTGAAGTCGCTTCATCTCACACTGATAACATGGGAAAAATCCAACCTTTAACTGAAATAAATTTATTCAGAGAAAAAGAAATCCATCATCAAGAAATAATTATTTTCAACAAAAACACATTTAGCACTATTATTGGCACCCCTGCATTTAATACTTTGTACAGCCTCCCATTTGCCAATAAAACAGCACTGAATCTCTCCAATAACATTTTCTAAGGTTGGAGATACAGAGCAGGGCATCTGAGATCATTCCTCTTTACACACACTCTCCAGATCATCCAGGGTCCTCGGCCCTCTCGTGCTCGCTCCTCTTCAGCTCAGCCCACAGGTTTTCAATGGGGTTCAGGTCAGGGGACTGAGATGGCCATGGCAGAAGTTTGATTCTGTGGTCAGTGAACAATTTTTGTGTTGATTTGGACATGTGCTTCAGATCACTGTCCTGCTAGAAGATCCAGTGATGACCCAGTTTTAGTTTCCTGGCAGAGGCAGCCAGATTTTGATTGAAAATGTCCTGCTATTTCATGGAATTCAAGGGCCTTTGGAGGAAAAACAGTCCCAAAACATCCACCATATTTTACAGTTGGGGCAGGGTTTCTTTCTCATTTTGATGTATGTATAAGGGAATTTGGCCTCTGTGTCACCTTATATTTGTACCGCAGTTAATAAGGAAGTCATGGATTACACCTTGAGAGTTCCTATACACTCCAGTCAACTCAGAAATGTATAATTTAAATGGGAAATATGCTTCAGTTACATTGTGCTCACTATAATTTCCAGGGGTGCCAATAATAGTGGCATGTGTGCTTTTATTGAAAATAATCGTCTCTTAATGAGGGATTTGTTTTTCTCAGAAAAAAACTTTTATTTAAAATAAAAGCTGGATATTTTTCTTTTTTTCAGTGTGAGATGAAACAACTTTAAAAGGTGGATTTTTTTCTAACTCGTTTTACTAATCTTTACATGGGGTGCCAATAATTGTAGAGCACTGTACATCCTGCTCTCATTCTGTCATCCCTGATGCTTCTGTTTCTCCTTTTTGCCTCTTCAACAAATAAATAATTAAAATCATACAACAAACTCAGCATGATGAAATAACAGGCGAGAGAGAGAGAGAGAGGGGCTTTTAAACCTCTTTAATATTAAACCACAAAGTTTAGGAAACAAATATATATACATACAGTACTAGCCAAAAGTTTGGACACACCTTCAGATTCAATGGTTTTTCTTTTTGTTTTTATTAAATAAAAAAAGTCATTTCATGTCTTAAAGTAATGATGGATGTTGTTTCTCTTTTTTTTGAGCAAATCAAGTCCCTCGAATCCTTCCATATGCGTTGCCTCCAGTGCATCCTCGGAGTGACTTGGGAGGACAGGATCCCCCCCACACTGATCCTCATCAAGGCTAACTCCACAAGTGTAGAGTCCACAATCCTTCATTGTGTCCTCCAATGGACTGGACATGTCATCCGAATGGCCCCCAACCGAATGCCCTGGATGGTCCTCTATGGAGAACTCACAGAAGGGACCCGCTCTTGTGGAAGACCCAAGAAGCGTTGGAAGGACTTCTTGAAGTGGTCCCTGCAGTTGTGCAGCATCCCTCCTGCCGACCTTGAGATCCTCACCAAGGACCGCGTGAACTGGGTGCAGACTGTGTCCCAGGGAGTCCGCCACTTCAAGGAAGAACAGACCAGGCTGAGGGAGGAGAAATGGGCCCAGTGACACCTTCGGCAATTCCTTCCCTGTGCTGCCGTGCCTGGTCCCATCACCTGTCATTGTTGTCCCAGGATCTGCCAGTCCAGGATCGGGCTTCTCTCTCATGAGCGGGTGCATGAGAGAAGGCGACAGACGGCAACAACAGCAACAGCAGCAAGAGCTGGGAAGGCAAAGAAGACAATGAAGAGGAGGACCTCATCATTGTCAAATATCGATGGACAGCCATAAGCAAGTTGAGCAGTTCTAATAGTGTACAAAGCGTAATCAAGGTAAACGGTGGCTACTTTGAAGAATCTAAAATATGAAATATTTTCGGTTTTTTCAAACAATTTTTGTTTACCACATAATTCCTTATATATTCCATATGTTATTTCATAGTTTTGATGTCTTCAGTATTGTTCTACGATGTAGTAGAAAATAGTCACAATACAGAAAAATCTATGAATGAGTAGGGGTGTACAAACTTTTGACTATTACTGGATATGCATATATACATTTTTTACATTTGTATATATACACACACACATATTACCCAGTGATATTCACATATACACACATACATTAAGCTTTATCTTAACAGTTAAATATCCATGAGTAACTCATGTGCTTCCATTATGCATCATTCCTTTGTTCTCCCAGAGTGATTCTAACATGTCCACATCTAAATTAACAGTTATTCTGACTGTAACATTAACATTTTTGTTTTGGATGATGGATTTGTAACTTTTTGTTAATGGTACTCATGAATTTCCAGAGTCTATACTGTTTGGTCTGCTTGAGCTCCTCCAGTGTTGCCTTTGTCATGACAATGATTCAGGGAAAAGCCTTTGATTTAGCAAAGATTTCCTTTTTTTTTTTGTAATGCCCAGGAAGTGGATAAGTCCAAAAAAGTAACAACAATAAATCAATCAAATGCTCTGACAGTAAAAAGAAAAAAAAACATCTGCCTTCTGTAACAGTTGCAGGGTTGTAAAAAATGACTGGATGGCTTACCCCCCTGCCTACCTGCACACACACTGCCCATGCACTCATTGTGCGTGATCGGAGTCTTCCACAAGGCTAGGCACGCAGATTGCAGACATATTTCTAAAGCTAGTGAGTTAATCGACAGCTGTGAGTACAGTACTACAATAGCCATGGGCATTGTTTATATTTATTATGATAATGTTAGGTGTTTACTTACATGTAAATAAGGCATGAGGTAGTTGGATACAACAACGATAAGCTACGCCTCCAAGCAGGAATATTTAAAAAAAGGCACGCTTTTATTAAATTGCTTCATGGAAAACCCACCTGGTTGCTAGTTTCTAGTACCTACTTTTGGTAGGTACTAACCACTGCATACCAGGAACACCCCACAAGATGTATCATTTTGGAGAAGCTCAGACCCAGTCATCTAGCCATCACAATTTGGCCCTTGTCAAAATCGCTCAGATCCTTACACTTGCCCATTTTTCCAGCTTCCAACACATTAACTTCAAGAACTGACCGTTCTCTTGCTGCCTAATATATCCCACCCACTGACAGGTGCCACTCTAATGAGATAATCAATGTTATTCACTTCACCTGTCAGTGGTCATACAGTATATGTATTTTGTCATATTCTATTTTATACCATCATAATGCTTTTTTCTGTTCTATTACATTCTATTCTGTCATATTCCACTCTTTTTTTTCCTATAAATGTACAATCCCGATTCCAAAAAAGTTGGGACAAAGTACAAATTGTAAATGAAAATGGAATGCAATAACTTACAAATCTCAAAAACTGATATTGTATTCACAGTAGAACATAGACAACATATCAAATGTCGAAAGTGAGACATTTTGAAATTTCATGCCAAATATTGGCTCGTTTGAAATTTCATGACAGCAACACATCTCAAAAAAGTTGGGACAGGGGCAATAAGAGGCTGGAAAAGTTAAAGGTACAAAAAAGGAACAGCTGGAGGACCAAATTGCAACTCATTAGGTCAATTGGCAATAGGTCATTAACATGACTGGGTATAAAAAGAGCATCTTGGAGTGGCAGCGGCTCTCAGAAGTAAAGATGGGAAGAGGATCACCAATCCCCCTAATTCTGCGCCGACAAATAGTGGAGCAATATCAGAAAGGAGTTCGACAGTGTAAAATTGCAAAGAGTTTGAACAGATCATCATCTACAGTGCGGGAGGCGAAGTGGCCAAGTGGTTAGAGCGCTTGACCACTAAGCGAACGGTCCCTGGTTCGAGCCTCGGCTCGACGGGGATCTGGGGCTCGCTCCCTGTCCACCCAGCAGTGAATGGGGACCTGGTGGAAACACTGGGGGAAGAAGGCGGCGAGGAAAGGAACTGGCCACCCTACCTCACTATGCCGATGGCCCAGGACAAGTGCACTCTCTAACAGGCACTCCCCCAATGTACGAATTGTATATGGGACCCTCTCTTCTTCATCTACAGTGCATAATATAATCAAAAGATTCAAAGAATCTGGAAGAATCTCTGTGCGTAAGGATCAAGGCCGGAAAACCATACTGGGTGCCCGCGATCTTCGGGCTCTTAGACGGCACTGCATCACATTTAGGCATGCTTCTGTATTGGAAATCACAAAATGGGCTCAGGAATATTTCCAGAGAACATTATCTGTGAACAGGTGGCATGGTGGTGTAGTGGTTAGCGCTGTTGCCTCACAGCAAGAAGGTCCGGGTTCGAGCCCCGTGGCCGGCGAGGGCCTTTCTGTGTGGAGTTTGCATGTTCTCCCCGTGTCCGCGTGGGTTTCCTCCGGGTGCTCCGGTTTCCCCCACAGTCCAAAGACATGCAGGTTAGGTTAACTGGTGACTCTAAATTGACCGTAGGTGTGAATGTGAGTGTGAATGGTTGTCTGTGTCTATGTGTCGGCCCTGTGATGACCTGGCGACTTGTCCAGGGTGTACCCCACCTTTCGCCCGTAGTCAGCTGGGATAGGCTCCAGCTTGCCTGCGACCCTGTAGAACAGGATAAAGCGGCTAGAGATAATGAGATGAGATTATCTGTGAACACAATTCACCGTGCCATCCGCCGTTGCCAGCTAAAACTCTATAGTTCAAAGAAGAAGCCGTATCTAAACACGATCCAGAAGCGCAGACGTCTTCTCTGGGCCAAGGCTCATTTAAAATGGACTGTGGCAAAGTGGAAAACTGTTCTGTGGTCAGACGAATCAAAATGTGAAGTTCTTTATGGAAATCAGGGACGCCGTGTCATTCGGACTAAAGAGGAGAAGGACGACCCAAGTTGTTATCAGCGCTCAGTTCAGAAGCCTGCATCTCTGATGGTATAAGGTGGCATTAGTGCGTGTGGCATGGGCAGCTTACACATCTGGAAACACACCATCAATGCTGAAAGGTATATCCAGGTTCTAGAGCAACATATGCTCCCATCCAGACGACGTCTCTTTCAGGGAAGACCTTGCATTTTCCAACATGACAATGCCAAACCACATACTGCATCAATTACAGCATCATGGCTGTGTAGAAGAAGGGTCCGGGTACTGAACTGGCCAGCCTGCAGTCCAGATCTTTCACCCATAGAAAACATTTGGTGCATCATAAAATGGAAGATACGACAAAAAAGACCTAAGACAGTTGAGCAACTAGAATCCTACATTAGACAAGAATGGGTTAACATTCCTATCCTTAAACTTGAGCAACTTGTCTCCTGTCCCCAGATGTTTACAGACTGTTGTAAAGAGAAAAGGGGATGTCTCACAGTGGTAAACATGGCCTTGTCCCAACTTTTTTGAGATGTGTTGTTGTCATGAAATTTAAAATCACCTAATTTTTCTCTTTAAATGATACACTTTCTCACTTTAAACATTTGATATGTCATCTATGTTCTATTCTGAATAAAATATGGAATTTTGAAACTTCCACATCATTGCATTCCGTTTTTATTTACAATTTGTACTTTTTTTGGAATCGGGGTTGTATTCTGTTATATTGTCTTAACTGTCTATTCTATATAGAATATGTATAGTATTTTATCGTATTCTGCCATATTCCCTTTTTTCTTTTAATTTATTCTGTTGTATTGTCATGACTGTCTTTTCTATTCTACAAACTAAATAGAATATGTACAGTATTTTGTCATATTCTTTTCTACATCTTCAAAATGCTTTCTATTCTATCATATTCCCTCCTTTTAAAGAAAGAGAAGAAACCTTTGTCACATGCACAATTCAAGCACAGTGAAATTCATCCTCTGCATTTAACCCATCTGAACCAGTGAACACACGCACACACACCCAGAGCAGTGGGCAGGCACACTACAGCGCTCGGGGAGCAGTCAGGGGCTAGGTACCTTGCTCAAGGGCACCTCAGCCCAAGGCCGCCCCACATTAACCTAACTGCATGTCTTTGAACTGTGGGGGAAACTGGAGCACCCGGAGGAAACCCACACAGACATGGGGAGAACATGCAAACTCCACACAGAAAAGCCCCTGCCGGCTGCTGGGCTTGGACCCAGAACCTTCTTGCTGTGAGGCGACCGTGCTAACCACTTACACCACCGTGCCGCCCATACATTTTCTCTTATAATGTATTCTATTATACAGGGTTAGTCAAAATTAACACTAATGGATTTTTTTTCTCCTGCAGATAGACGTACGCCATGGGTGACAGATTAAATGGTACTGTTGCTCGCTGGTTTTTGTGTGTTGAACACGATGGCGAACAGGTTGAGACCATCCTGTAAATCATCTTGCACATATGATGTATGTTTTGTGAATAAATGGTTTCTACCATTTAAGTATTAACATAATTTTGACTAACCCTGTATTGTCCCAATTGTCTATCCTATTCTATATTATTGTGTCATGTTCTTTTCTGTTCTGTGACGATGCATTCTATTCTCTATGTTCTATCTTAATGTATACTTTCTTGTCATATTCTATTCTCTCCCAAGTTATCTTATTCTATTCTCCATTTCTATCCATAATGCATTATACTGTCATTCCTAGTCTTGGATAGGACTTTAAACTGCAACCAGTGGTAAGTCTCAGGTCTGGGAAGACTTGAGTATTGGGGAAAGTGGAGTTACCCCTTCATCGTCATTGCTCCCAGGTCCGCTCTGACTCGGAGTGGTAGCATCTGCCTGGGTTCCAGCTATGAGTTAAAAAAAATATATAGCTTTTTGTTTTGTTTTTTGTCTACGCTTTTTAATCTGTTTGTACTAAGAGAGCTAAGTGAAACCGGAGTCAAATTCCTCATGTGTGTTCACATACCTGGCAATAAAAGTGATTCTTCTTCTTCTTAAATAGTACATCACCAATAAGTCGCTGGCAGCAGGGCACGTTTTGGTGCAATGTGGCAGATGAACCCAACAGGGTCAATGGCATACCACCTGATGGCATGCAGAAGAGCCACTCAAATGGCCAACAGATGGCATCACTTGGCAAGTCAGTTGTCACTGTGGGGCAACTTCCATACCCGTCAGGTCTGTGGCACTTTTGTGCACCACTTGGCATCATATCTGGAGGTCCAGAGAGACAGCACAATGGGGGCACAACATTGTTTGTCTTACCTTACTGTGCAAGGCACTTTGTTAGGAGAGGAAAATAGGAAAGCCCTGTGGCGATGGAGTAAATGCAAAGGCAGCAGGTCCGAGAAGCTGGAAGCTGCTAGCAGGAACTTTACACACAGGTGGCTCGCATTTGATGGTCACAGCCTAGCTGAAGCTCTGGATAAACAGCAGGCTACGGCAGCATTGCAGGTGTCCAGGCAGCCCTATTTAGAGAGAGCACTGCCTGTCCTGGAAAGGGAAGTCCCTAGAAAAGGTGGGGTAAAGAAAGATTACCCAGTCCTTACCTGGCTGGTTCACTGCAGCCAGCGGGTCTCCATAATAGTGGTAGAAAGATGAAGAATATCAAATTGATAGTTGGGACTTGGAATGTCGGCACCATGTTGGACAATGGTAAGAGACCTGAGTGTAGAACAGCTCTGATCATGAAGGAACTAGCTTGCTACAACATGAACATTGCTGCACTCCAACAGACAAGGCTTGAAGGCCAAGGACAAGTGCAAGAGAGTGAATACACTTTCTTCTGGAGTGGGAATACAGACAGAAGAAAAAACACAGGAGTTGCTTTTGCCATTTTGAATAAGATAGCTGGCAAACTGCCATCATTACCAGTGGGAATATCTCAGTGAATCATAAGTGTACCCACAGGGAATTTCGCTACCTAAACATGATCAATGTGTATGCACCTACCATGACCTATCCTGATGAAGAAAAAGAAGCCTTCTATCACAAATTAGCTGATGTGGTAGACAGGGTACCTCAAGTAGAGAAGCTTCTGCTCCTGGGAGATTTCAATGCAAGAGTAGGTACTGATCACGTAACATACGAAGGTACTATTGGGAAATTTGGCAAGGGCAATAGGAATGCCAATGGTGAACTTACGCTCAACTTTTGTACTCAACACGAACTATGCATTATTAATACCTACTTTTGCCAACCAGTCAAAAATTAGATTTTGGTGCCACCCAAGGTCTAAACACTTACATCTCCTTGATTATATCGTGACTCGCAGATCCAACATGAAAGAGATTCTGTCAACAAAGGTAGTGCGAAGAGCTGAATGCTCAACAGACCACTATATGGTTCAATCAAAGCTGAGACTCAGACTTGTATTTCTTAGACGCAAGACAGCAGCCTCCACAACAAATAAGAAAATAGACATAGACAAGTTGAAGAATTATGAGACACAGCGCAAATTCAAAATAGCTATTACAACTGCTCTACAGGAAAATGCCCCTGATCACGAAGACACAGAAAATGTTGAGGACATGTGGCAGCAGTTGAAAGATACTACTGCAAGTGATATACTTGGACAGCAGAAGAAAAGTACACCAGACTGGTTTCAAGAATAGACTGATTCTATCCAAGCTTTGTTAGAAGAAAAACACAAAATTTATAACCTACATTTAAAAGAGAACTCAGATAGAAGCATGAAAGCTTTCAAAGATATTAAAGCGAAAGTGCAACAAGAAATCAGAGCCATGAAACAGATGGTGGTGCAAGAAAGCTGAGGAACTACAGGAACTGGAAGACAGGAAGGACTACCATGGATTATTCACCAGACTGAGGACTCTCTATGGACCAACAAGCAATGTAGTGGCACCAGGGAAAAGTGCTGATGGAAGTATACTCCACATGAATCTGGAAGACATAAAAAGAAGGTGGAAGGAGCATTTCTTCAATCTCCTAAACCAGCAAGGGTCAGCTGCTCCTGAGGCATGTCTTTGGCTTGAGAGGAGACCAACAAGAGAAGATCTGTGTGTACCCATCACATCAGATGAGCTTGAGAAAACACTCAAGGATACTAGATATGGAAAAGCACCTGGCCCCCATGGCATCTCAGCTGACATGTTGAAGCGAGATGGCCCCAGCCTAACAGCTGCACTCTTAAAACCGTACAATGCATGTTGGGAGAACATGCGTCTTCCCCAAGACTTCAAAGATGCACTAATTGTGACCATCTACAAAAAAGAAACAAGAAAGGAGCGAATGTGGAAACCACTGTGGTATATCTCTTCTTTCCACTACATGCAAGATTCTGGCCAAGATAGTTCGAAACCAAATTTAAAATATCTCAGATGTACTTCCAGAAAGTCAGTGCAATTTCAGGGGTGGCAGATCTACCTCAGATATGATCTTTACCCTGAGACAACCCCAAGAAAAAGCCATTGAGCAACATCAACCTCTGTATGTGGTCTTTGTAGACTTCTCAAAGGCCTTTGACACCATTGACCGAGAGATGCTTAGGAAGGTACTACAAGTGTATAGATGCCCGTAAAGACTGATATGGCTCATTCAACTCTTCCATGAGAACATGTCTGGGAAGGTTTCAATCGGAGGATACATTAGTGAAGCTTTTCCTGTCAATCGTGGTGTTAAACAGGGATGTGTTCTTGCCCCAACATTGTTTATACTCTACCTTACAGCAGTCCTAGAGACTATGGGCACTAACCTAGATAAAGGAGTCTACATCAGGACTCGATCAGAAGGCAAACTCTTCAATCTTGCCAGACTCAAGTCCTCAACCAAAACTCGGCAAATTTGCATGCGAGAACTGCTGTACGCAGACGACTCTGCATTTGTTGCAACGGATTTGGACGACATGCAGGAAATCGTTGCTCGCTTTGCCACAGCTGCAACCCTCTTTGGATTGAGAATCAATAACACATAAACAGAACTCCTGTACCAACCATCACCTGAGCCACAGACAACGTCAAACAACGTTGTTTTGGTCAATGGAACACTTCTTAGTAATTCTGAGAGTTTCATCTACTTAGGCAGTGTAGTTAACAACACAGACTTGGCGGTAGACCGCCGGATTCAAGCTGCCACCAAAGCCTTTGGTGCATTACAAAAGCAACTATGGTCTCACCATGACATCAAGAGAACCACCAAGTTGAAAGTATACAACGCTGCAGTCTTACCATCTCTGCTTTACACCACCGAATGCATGATGCTCTACCGTAAACACTTCAAGAAACTGATCAAGCTACAACTCCGACAGCTGCGTCAAATCCTCAAAATAAGATGGCAGGATATGTTCCCTGATGCAGAAGTCCTCAGGTGAGCCAAAACAGTAAGTGTGGAAGCCCTTATCACAGCCTCCCAACTTTGTTAGGCTGGACACATCTGGCGCATGCCTGAAACGCGACTACCCAAAGCCGTTTTCTACAGAGAACCGAGCCTAGGAAACAGAGGACAAGGAGGACAGAAACTGAGGTACAAAGACTTTTTGAAGAGGAACAAAAAGAATGCCGGAGTGACCGATCAGACGTGGGAAAGGGATGCCTCGGATAGAGCAACATGGCAAAGCATAGTTAGAAGCTCAGTGTCCGCAATTGAAGACAAGCGTCAAAGGGAGTATACGAGAGCTCACGAAACCAGACATTCCATAGCAGTTCAAGCAGGCCACTCATACCATTGCTGTGGACGGCTCTGTTGCTCTGGTGCGGGCCTCGCGGCCCATCTGCGGTTTCTGCACATCCTAATGAAGCATCATCATCACTAGTGATGGACAGCCAATGACAACAGAGGTCATAATGTTATGAATGATTGGTGTAGAGGAGAAATTAATGTCAGTTTTGTCATAGATGGGGATGTAGCCATGAAGAAACAGCCAGAGAGAAGTATGCAAAACACTGAAGGAAATACCACAGATTTTACTGTACAGGAATGTGGTCTGTTTCTGTTAAAAGAATAGCTGTACTTGGGCACTTCACCAGATGGCATAGTTGAATGCACATACTGTGGAAAGGGTTACCGTTGAAATAAAATGCCCCTTTTGTTTAAAGGACAAAAATATAGATGTGTCTAGAAAGTAACATTTTGTTTTGGAAAAGATGATGGCAATTTTTTTCCTAAAGAAAGACCATGCTTATTATTTTCAGATTCAGTCACACATAAATATATTAAAATTTTCAAAATTGTGATTTCATCCTCTGGCAAGAAAACAGTTTGTTTGTGCAAAAAAGTTCAGAAAGATGTAGATTTTTTTCATACACAGGTTGTGAAAGTCAGAGAATTTTACATAAATTATGTTTCACAAGAATTGTTAGGAAAATACTTTGACACAAAGAAATCCAGCCAGTACAGACCCTGAAAATACGTGGTGTTACTGCAGAAATGCTGACAGTGGTGTAATATTGAACAGTGAGTCAGGTATGTGTAAAATCAGAAGAGCTTGCATGTCTTGTTTGGGTCTGAAAAGAATCCCAAAATCCAACTGGCATCATCCAGATTACAAAAAGCTTCGATGCAAGACCAACAAGTGACTTTATATTTATTTATTTCAAGAAATGTAAAATTAGGTGAAAGCTTTTATACATACGCATTGTGCTTCTCACTAGAAATAAATGTTTTAATTTGCAAACACATTTCATTAAAAATATACCGTTGACTAGCATATCATTTCTTTACACCTGTTACAATTTAACATGTTCAAGCCTGCAGGGATTCAATAATTTAAGCAGTTTTTGCAAAGAATTCCATGTCAAAATTATAATTCAAACTATAAAGCATACAGCAATGTTATAAACTTTTATATATCACTATATAATATTTACAATAAACTACACTGAATTTTGTCATTTGCAATATGGTAAAGAATTTCCATCAAATCCTTCTCAAATATGTACATTAACTGTGTCTGACATGATAAAAAAAAAAAATCACATGTATCTAAAATTGTGAAAAGAATTTTAAGCTGTCTTTGCCATAAGTATTATACAAATAAAAATACTTTCTATAAAAGTAGCTGCTCAGACATCATGTATAAATAAAATGAGGGTTTCAAATAAGGACAAAATTCACTTTATTTTTTTCACTCAAAAAGAATCATGCGGTCAGACAGGTTCGTCAGTGCACAGCAGATATGTACTATTTTGTCCAAAGATGTTATTCCATTATCTTTTGAATGTACAAGAGACATGGGCACAGTATTGCTCAGTATTGTGTATTTCTGACGAACCATTCCAATAATCCTCTCAACATGGATTCTGGCTGACGCGAGCACCCTTGTGCCCTCCACATCCAACGCGCTCATTTGGGATGTTCCCCGAGTAAACGCAGAAATGTTTACATTTGCAGAAGGCAATCCAACAGCGTCACCTCCATCAAACCCTCTGTCTGCTAGGATCAGATCCCCTGGCAAAAGTTCATCCAGAAATCCGCAATGTTCTGTTATGTGTTTGTCGCTGCAGTGACCATCCCACCCCTGAGAAACGAAACAAACCGCGCCTTGTGGGGCAATACCGATCAGATATTTTGAAGAGTTGTGGCTTTTATTCTGCAAACAGGTTTTTCTCGGTGTTTCCACATCACTCGGTTTTTCCTGAAATATTTCAAAACAGTCAATTATACAGCAACATTTCTCAAAGTTTTGTTGAAATGAAACTGGCAGACTTTGCCGTAAATGTTTCCTATCTGGCCAGATCACCAGCGCCGGAACGAGGCGACAGAACATAACATCACATGTGTTACTAAATACTCTGGATGCAGTTTCCAAAGAAATGGAAAATAAGTAGGCTAAAAACTGTAAGTTTAAGTTCAGTCGAAGATGCATACATGTCAGCAGGAACTGCTGGAAAGATGAAAACTTCCTGTTTAAATTTAAATAAGGCCGTATAAACTGGAACGCCACCATCATAATCCCATATGTTGGAAGACCTGTAAATTGTTCCACTTTGTCATTGTCCTCTGAAAAAGACTCCTGACAAAGAGAGTATTTTTTCAGTTGTTCCTTCAAAGTACGATTTTCCTTCCTCAGGATTCTGCATTCAAGCTCAAAGGACAATGTTTCATTTTCATCTAAAGCTTCTGCACTTCCTTCATCTTCAAGATCTGCAACTTCAGGAGATGATTCAGTGGAATCCGTGGAGCATTCAAAAGGAGTGGTTACATCAGTGTCTCGAAGGCCAAGCACTGCACATTCTGCTGTAACTTGTTTTCTACTTCCACGTTTCCTTTTCTTCAGGTTTTGTCGCTTTTCAGACTTCTGCAATGCTTTTGTGTTTTGTCGTTTTGCAGACGACTTTGTGTGTGTGAAAATGCTCGGCCCATAATCAGGTGACACGAGGTGATCACTTTTCTTCCCTGTAAATCACAACAAAATATTAATTAGTTCATTTACAGGTTATTATTTTCATTAAACTGATTATTATAGTAGTTTCAAGCATGCTGGGAAAAATTAGATGCAAACAATGTAGAGCTATAAAAAGTAATATTTTCATTGTTTGCTAAAAGCATGAACAGCTCAGTTTCATTTACGCAGAGTCCATTTATTATCATGAATATACTTAATAGCAATTAGTATAAATACAGAGGTGATTATAGAAAATCGTGTGCGCTGATTGGTTGAGAGATTCAAACCATTTCTCAATAATCACCTCAAATGACTCGGCAAAATGGCAGCCAAATTGAAGTGAGGAAGAATTACAAATGATAAAAGTTCTTAATGATGCTGTTCTTAATGATGCTGTTCTTAAAAGCACTAAAGATGCTACGAAGCTTGTTCTAAAACTATTCTTTTTATTCTTACTGAATGTGAACTTCAGTATCCTGGCGTAACCAGTCCTTGACAGCGTAACGCGCTCCGTCTAACTAATAATAAAAGACGGATGACTTTTGTGTTTATATTTGGACACAATATAATAAATGTTTAGGTGGATCAAATGACCAAATTTCTGCAAATTCTGGCTGTATTTGAAACTCATGTTGCCATCTATACACACGCTGTCTTTAATGTAGCGAAGAAAATGACGTACGTACCGAGTTCTGGATAGTTACAAATACGACGCCATAGCTGAGGGGATTTTCTGAGAAATGGGATTTCCCACTTATTAGAGTTTTCTGATCTGTGTTACTATGACATATCTATCTACTGACACAGAGACAAAAAGTACCACTCAGGTTCCTTTTAATACTGAATATAGTTGGCATTTTATGATGTAATGTAATAATAAAATTAGACAAGTCCTAAATTAATTACAATTTACTGCATAATAAAATAAATTCTAATCCTCCATTTATTAGAAAATATTTCCATACAAATTAATATTTCCAAAACATTAAAAATTTGGCAAATTTCAAGAAAACCTAAATAACATCAGGTAATATTTATTTATAACTATATCAAACAAAAATAAGATCAAAATAACAATTCAATAGAAAAAAAAGCCAATGTGTATTAAAGAGAATGAGATGTGAGATATTACTGAGAGCACTGAGGAATAATCTATAAGTTACTGAACTCTATCAGAATCGATTCATGTGTGATATGAATTACATATGTGACCAATAAACACTTAAGACATGAGTGTGAGAATGAAGTAAAAATGGCAAATAACATGATAAAATAATCCTGTTTCAGCAACTGTCCTAAATAGAAAGGAAGAAGAAATACACAAAAGAGAAAGATACACTGAGAACAAGAGTGTTCAGAGAGCACAATATCCCCCGCAGGCAACCATGCCATAACTCTGGTAAAATTCAACTGAATTGAACAAAATTGCAATGCGTATTACCAACATATAAGAAAGAATCCTGTCAGGTTTTGTGAAATTCCTCTAAAAATTGTGAGAGAAGTTGATTTCAGAAGGCGAGTACCCTTTCCGGAACGGACATCACCACAACATAATCCCCCTTCGGGCTTTTCGGCCAGCGGGGGATAAAAATTGTGAGTGAAGTTGATTTCAGAAAGCAAGCGCACCTTGATGAAGCTGCCATAGTACAAGTTTGTTAATAATCGAGGGCATAACTCTGGTAAAATTTGCGCAACTTAAATGAAATTGCAATATGTGTATAACTGTCATATAACAAAGCCAAGTTTGGTGAAATTCCTCCACAAATTGTGAGAGGAGTTGATTTCAGAAGAACGTACACCCTCATGAAATTGTCAAAGTACAAGTTATTTAATCAAGGCTCAAAACTCTGGGAAAATTTTCACAAACGAAATGAAATCGCAATCTGCGTATTACCATCATATAACAAAGCCTTTTGCCAAGCTTTGAGAAATTCATCCAAAAATTGTGAGAGGAGTTGATGTCAGAAGGCAAGCACACCTTCATGAAATTGTGAAAGTACAAGGTTGTTAATCAAAGGGCCACAACTCTGGTAAAATGCAACCAAATTTAACAAAATAACAATATGCGTAGTACTGACATATAACAATGCTTTTTGCCAAGTTTCGTGAAATTCCTCCAAACATTGTGAGAGGAGTTGATTTCAAAAGGAAAACCCACTAATGAAATTGTCAAATTATAATTTTGTTAATCAAGGGCTGTAACTCTGGTAAAATGTGACCCAATTTAACGAAATTGCAATATGCGCATTACTGACATATAACAAAGAATCCTGCCAAGTTTGGTGAAATTCCTCCAAAAATTGTGAGAGGAGTTGATTTCAGAAGGTGAGCACCCTTTCTGGGACAGATGGATGGACAGACATCGCCACGACATAATCCCCCTTCGGGCCTTTCGGCCAGCGGGGGATAATATATAGATTTAGGCACTGCCTGAAAGCGGAGCTCCCATCTGTTTCTGGGTAGTAGAATTTTCTTATATCATAGCCAGCCTCTTTTGTTTTATTTCTTTACCATTATAGTTACTATCCTGCTTCCTTATGTTGTACAAAACATACACAGAAAGAAAATCGCTCTGGCCTGATGAGTAGAGTCAGGGCAGTGATTTTATTTACAAATTCGATTTCACCATTGCTGAGACAAGAATACAAAAAAAAAAAACAGATTGGAAAAATGATATCATATTGAAAACAAAATATAATAATGAATACGCTGCCCGGTACGAAAACCCGGGATAAAAACCCAGCGGGATTAAAAACTCCCAGGAACGTACTCCTCGTTCGAATGCAGCGCATGTACTGTAGCTCGGAGGATTAGAGCTTCGACTTTGAAAAGACGATAGAGGTTTTGTTAAAAAAAAGTGCAGTTGAGGAAATATTTAAAAACACTCAGCATCGGCATCATCAACATACTAATATTAAGAAATTGTGTTATGAAACTAGAAAGACCATTAAAGAGTTTTCTAGAGTTATAGTTTGTTCGTAATAGAATTTTTTTTTTAAGAAGTGTGCACGTTTTGCACGAAGGCCTCAGGTCCTTATTACACAATTATCAAAATGAATAATGCATGTAATACAGTATGTTGAGACAGAATTAACTCCAGTGATCGGCCATCTGGCTGTATTTTTAGACAATTTCTTCAGGATGGAATCTTTGGGCTTCGTTTCATCTAAAAGAGAAAGTAACTGGTTGCTGATTAGCTGAAGGAAAATCATATATGTAAATAAGCATACAGTACACCCATCACAATCATCAACATTTTTTATACCTTGTGATGATTGGGATAAAGTTAGTTGACTGTGATTGCCCTCACTCCCATCTATTGTCAAATCTAAGTCTGCAGTATATAATTGATTGCCTGTTCAGGTCACCAAATAACCGTGTATTAGGTAATGTACACAAAAAATAATTGCCACTACAATATATTGTTCATTACTACATAATCAAAAAGAAAATGAAATAACTAACTTTATTTACGTATTCATCATCGCCTTCATAATTATCAATCATCAGCACCGTCATCACCATAATCAAACATCAGATCATTATCATAAACAACATTATCACCATCACTAATAGGGGTCGACCAATACTTGGCCTGGCCGATATATCGGGCCGATATTCTGCATTTTTAGGATTATCGGTATCGCCATAATTTCCACCGATATGCCGATAACATGCCTTTTTGCAGACATTTCGTTCCTAACACGACTGTCACTGCACGTCCTTTCCTGCACTCGCCTCTCTGAGTTCAAGAACATGGTCCCGCCCACCACAACATCTGATTTGTTTGGCACAAGAGATATAGCCAATCAACACGTTAAGCTAAATGCTGTGAACTGTTTCAAGGTGGCCGTACGGGCACTCGGGCAGAAGCGGCACAAGGGATACAGCCAATCGACACGTGTAGCTAAACGCTGTGAACTGTTTCAAGGCAGCCGTATGGGCACTCAGGCAGAAGCAGATCCCACTTCAAGGTAAGGACACGCTGCTTTTGCCGCAATAAGTCACAAACACACAAGTTGCAAAAGCACAACATCATTATATGTTTACATTGTCTGTGAAGATTCTCAATCATCCAGGTCATAGTAAACTGTGGGTGGTAGAAAAGGGCAACTGGACTTGCTTGAAGATTCTTGAAAACGTTTCACCTCTCGTCCAAAAGGCTTCCTCAGTTCTGTTTACATTCTTCATCTACTACTCGTTAAAATTGTCCATTTGCATCTGTGTAGCCAGGCAAACTTAGCTTACGGAAGGAAGCACTTGAATTAGCCTACAACCAACTAGTCTCGCTGAAACTACATGTAATGTTGTCCATAGTAAGCAGTCCCCAGCATAACGTAGGCTGCAGTCATTTTTAAATCCCCGTCTGGAAACGTTGTGAATGTGTCAGTAGTTCTACTCGAACAGTAGAATGACAGCCATACAGAGAGGTGGTCAAGGGAAGACGAAATAAAACGTAGTGTTTGTGTTCTGTTGGCTAGCGCAAGCCTACTGGTTATTTGTTATGGTGATGAGTAAACTTCATGACGTGACTCGTGCTCAAAAAGCGCATTGCACTTGTATGTGTTAGGTAACTTTATAAAGCGCTATTTGAACATTTAAACAAGCCAGGTGTGATATGGTGCTAATAGGCTGTGTAATACTGTAGGGAGTTTGTCAGGACGCTTGTTGTGGGCTCAGTAATTAATTGTGTCGTGGATGCACACTTGCTTGGATAAACGCTAATGAACGAAATACATCAATTAAACTCTTGACTTAAATGTTCTTATGCTACTTCACATTGCGCTGTAATTTACTCCACTAGTATTTATAATTCTTGTGCAAGTGATTCTCCTCGCTAGTGCTTCTGATTCGGAAAGCGATATACTCTTAAAGGAGCAGAGCCGTGGCAATTTATACAAAAAACAGAAACCGCCTCAGTGGACAACATGCAGAGCAACTGTGCTTCCTTCACTACAATATAATCCTCCTAAATTGGGAATATTAGGCTTGGGCATTAAAAGCATTAGAATGTAGATGGTTACTTGTTAAGTTGTTACATAATAGGGAGTGATAGCCTACTTTATGTTTGATTTTACTTTTTAAAAAATGCTGCAGGCAGCTCCCTACACTTGATTTGTTATTTAAAAACTATTTGAAGTTGGTAAGTCTTACTTAGTTCTTAGTGTAAAAGAATCCAGAGTGTATTTTCATTTATTTTCCACTGAAAATGGTGAGCTGTAATATAGTAGGGAGTGATTTATTTTTTTACTGGTGAATATTTATTTTATTTCTCATTTTATTCTAACCAATGTTTGACTTTATTGTACAAATGCTGCTGGCATCTCCCTGCACAAAATTTCATGTTCAATTTTACAATTAAACATACATTTCATGGATATGAAGGTCTGTGTCAGTGTGTGCTATGTTTAATTTCATGTGAATTATAATGTTTACATTTATCGGTTGCACATATCGGTTATCGGCATCCCAATTCCAGAATAATCGGTATCGGCCCTGAAAAAAACATATCGGTCGATCCCTAATCACTAACATCAAAATCATTTTTTACACCTTGTGATGATTGGGATAAAGTTAGTTCATCATCATCATCATCTGATCAACATCATGCATCACCATCTCAAGAAACCATCATCATTTTTTTTTTTATATACCTTGTGATGACCGGGGCAAACTTAGTTGAGTGTGATTGCCCTCACTCCCATCTACTGTCAAATCTAAGTCTGCAGTATGTGTTTGATTGCCTGTTCAGTCATAAAAAAACAGTGTATTAAGAAAATTCTACTTAAAAATAATTTCAACTACAATACAGTAAAAACCCACATATAAAAACCTAGATTTTTCAAAGTCAGGATAAAGCCAGTTGAGTGATTGCGCTCACTTTCATCTACTGTCAGACGTTTTTAACTAAGCTTATTGTGATGTTTTAATAATGAAAAGGGCATCTACATTATATTAATTATTCTTACCTGATGCTGAAGAAAGTCTTTCTCTCTGCAGTTGTTCGCCTGTTGTCGTACAGGTTTCTTTTCTCCTTTTTTGTGGTCCATGGTCTTCCTGTACAAAATTATCAGCAGCTGTTTGCTTGAGTAGACAACAGTTTGTTGCACTCACCACGTCACATTGGTTTCTCCTTCTTTCTCACTCTCTTTTTGTTACTCGCCTTCTCTCCCTTTCTTCCTCTGACATGTTTCTCCATCTTTCCTTCTCTTTTTCTTGCCTTCTCTCCCTCTCCTCTTCTGACATGTTCCTTCGTCTTTCTTTTTTTTGTCTCGCCTTCTCTTCCTCTCCTCTTCTGACATGTTTCTTCTTCTTCCTCTCTCTTTTTCTCGCTTGCATTCTCTTTTTTCCTCTGATAAACTCGAGTTTATCCTCCTTTGCCTCTCTTGCTCTTTCTATCCTTCTCTGACAAGCTGCACTGGACCGTCTCCCATTGCCTTCTCTTTCTTTTTGCTCTTCTATCAACTTCTTGCAATTCTTCGGTTGGTTTTCTTTTTCGTTATCACCCATTTTTTCATTTACAACACACACAATTTACGTTATGATTTAAAAAAAGAAAAAGTAGTATACATTTTATCGACTTTTATCCAAAAAGTAGAATGAAGAAGGAGGAGTCAGATTTTTTTAATCGAGAATCTACAAAAAAATTTAAAATAAAAATTCAGGCGCGTTGTGCATGGAGATTTTCCCACCATGATTGGGTTGCATGTGATGGCAGGTACGCGAGTATGCGACACACAGCAACAAGTTACTCACTACTATACTGTCCCAACTACTACTCTACTTCACTAGTTGTTGGGTTTCCTGTGGTGGCAGGCAGGCACGCACAGGACCGAAACCAGCAGAAAACAACTCGATTAGTTTCTTTATGTATCCATACCTGCCAACCTGTACGCATCTTGCGTAGCCGCTACGAATTTTTACCTCATTGTACGACTGTACGTTTTCACATTAAAAAGTACGCATATCGTCCGAACTCGCATTTCAGTCAAGTTTTCACTGAAGTTGATACCGCTGATCTGTGAGAAAACTCAAAGCCAGAATGGAACGCTTTGCCCAATCCCCCTGCCCCTCTTCCAGAGCGTGTGGCTCTGCCCTCTTCACCCCCTCCCCTTCCTCCTTTGTGTCTCTGACTTGAGTGCAGCCAGGTGGCTAGAGTGAGTCGGGGATTGAAACGTCAGTTAGAGACGTCGTTTTTATATTTGTAACAGAAACGGTTGTGTTTCACGTGTACTCAAGAGCTTCCTAGCCGTTATTTTGTGCATTTACAACACCAACAGTACAGGCTAGTTCTTCATTTAACTTCGAAGCCATCACTCGAGGTTGCATATTCGATGCGGTAACCAACGAAACCTGATTACAATTCCTCTCGCGCTCACATTGAATCACTATGATAAGTACCACTTTACTGATGTGCTCAACAAAACGTAGCGTGTTGTATATCTTAAGGGCAGTCGGTAACTTCTGTCAATGGTAGCCTAGAATGTTTGCAGATGATGTGAAGTCGAAAATTGGTCATCCCTCTTATGAAAAAACCTGCATGGTACTGCAGTATCAAATGCTTTTTTACTGCAGTAAATGCAATATTTCGAATGCAAATGCAATAGTTTGCACATGAAAAAGGCATACTACAAAATACTGCAGTGTACTGTATAATGCAAGATTTTTACTGTATACTGCAATATACTTCCAACATGTTAAAAAATGCAAAAGTCTAAACCTATTGCATGGGAAATTTGTGCATACCATGTTTTGTGTTGAAAGTGCCTTTTTTACATACTGTATTAATTTAATGTGCTGTTGCTTATTTTGAAAGAGTGGCTCTGGTTTAATTTAATTTCATTTGGACATGTATTTAATGTTTTGTTGTGCTTTTCAAAACGGAAGGAAGTTCCCAAGAGCCATCAATAACAGTTTCCCAAAGTCTATCAATAGGAATGTTTTACAAAACTGGACTATGTTCCCAAGGTCAATCAATAAAACTGGATTGAAAGTGTGTTTTTGGTCTGCTGGTTGTGGTCTGTGGGGGCGCATGCGCGCCAGGTTGGGGTGAGGTTGACGGGGGGGGGGGGGGGGGTACTCATGAAATTGTACTCATAAAATTTTTTCAAGGTTGGCAGGTATGTGTATCCACACTCTATGCCTATGGGGCTCCTCTCCGCTATCACATCAAAAAGCACTACAGCTCTCTGGCATTGTTCTTTTAGATGTCACTTCTACAAGTTTATCTGTAGATCTCATCTCATTATCTCTAGCCGCTTTATCCTTCTACAGGGTCGCAGGCAAGCTGGAGCCTATCTCAGCTGACTACGGGTGAAAGGCGGGGTACACCCTGGACAAGTTGCCAGGTCATCACAGGGCTGACACATATGCCGCTTTTCCACTACCAACGCGGCTGAGTTGGGCTGAGCCGTGCCGTGCTGAGATGGGCTGAGTCGAGCTGAGTGGGGCTGTTGGAGTTGCATTTCGACTACAACCGCGCTGAACCGTGCTGGCTGGAAGTGGGTGGACACTTTGGGTGGAGTTAGCGAAAGTGGGTGGACGTCATGTGATGTCGTTAGGCGGCGCAAACAGTGACATCAGTGACCTTTTAAGCAGTAGTCTCACGACCCGGATAGTAAACAATAAACATGGAGGACATGGAGTCGTTAGTGTTGCTGGTCTTGGTGCTGTGGCTTGTTGTCACCGACAACGCCAACAGATACTGGCAAGAGCGTATAGATGAGGCGAGGCGCATAAGGCTTCAGAAATTCTCGTAATTCGTAATTATTCTTCTTCCGGGTTTACGGTGTTTACAGATCCCAGCGTGCTCGCGGGGCGTGTGGGCACGTGAGGACACTCCTCCTCACCAATCAGTGCACAGGGGAGTGTCTGCTCACGCCCCCAGCCTCACTCGGCTCGGTTTGGCTCGCTTCAGCCCTACTCCAAAACCGTGCGAGTTTTGGGTGCTAAACAGGGCTGAAGCGAGCTGAGTCGTGCTGCTCTGAGGTAGTCGAAACGCGAGCCGTGTCGGGCTGAAGTGAGCTGAAGCGAGCTGAAGTGAGCTGAAAAAGGGTAGTGGAAAAGGGCCAATAGACACAGACAACCATTCACACTCACATTCACACCTACGGTCAATTTAGAGTCACCAGTTAACCTAACCTGCATGTCTTTGGACTGTGGGGGAAACCGGAGCACCCGGAGGAAACCCACGCGGACACGGGGAGAACATGCAAACTCCGCACAGAAAGGCCCTCGCCGGCCACGGGGCTCGAACCCGGACCTTCTTGCTGTGAGGCGACAGCGCTAACCACTACACCACCATGCCGCCCTTATCTGTAGATGTTTACCGAATTAAAGGTCATAGGCAAGGGTCGGAGGTGGAACATAGAATATCAACTTCACTGTCTAGAAGAACGACCCAAAAAGTGAATTCAATCTTCCTGGTGTCCAATTTGCACCCTTAAATTGAATAAAACGGTTAAAATATACTGGTTTGCGCAAGTTCCGAAGGTTTGTTTACATCTCACTTATGCGCACTTTCACCGCCAGGGGACCGTCGTCGTGACGTCATTCAAGGCAAACAGACCGGGAGCAGCTCTGTGTTTACTTGCGAACTGAGCACACGTGTACGGACTTTGGTCGTAAGAGGTTGTGTAAAATGTCTGAAAGTGATAGCGATTTTGAAGTAGAAACTCTCCAAATTAAATATTGAGAGGTGAAACCATATATGTATGAACCTATGGCTGTTGCGAAGCAATCGGTGAACGTGGCTCACTGGTTTGACCGTGCGGCCTCGGAATCGGACAGCAACTCGGCCAACTCTGATTGCGGTGACCCCGGACCTCAACAAGACTCGCGCCCAAACGATTTATCCTGGTAGTTATGATAAATTCTTACTTTGGTCGTAATACTAAATAAGAGCCCTTTTGAAGAATAATTAAATCACATGGGCACACACACATAATCCCTATAATATAACATGGATTCATTTATATTACTAATATAATATCTTGTTAATAGTAATACAAGCATTATACTATTTATAGCTGACTCTAAGCGAGGAAATATCCCTTTGTCTCATTTCCACAATGATTGTACAGGATCCCTCAGGATTCTTGACTTGTCAATTGCAAGCAAAAGTAAAAATGTTTACCTCCAATCTTCTCCTTTTTGCTTGAGCGTTGCTGGTCTGTTTCTCCTTTGACTGCTTGATTTTGCATTCAAATTTTGTCGGAACAGCGTCAGGTTTGAGCCTTCTCTGTCCGACACTGACTCCTAAACTCTCCAACAGATGGGGATTCTTCAAAAATGAATCGTCGTCGAAGTGATCGGAGCACAGAGCGGCGTATTTACCCGGCTGCCAACCCTCTCGCTTCACGCGCACAACCCACTCTCTCTGCCTCTTCTCCTCTCTCGGAAAAAGGTAAAAACTTCTTCCTGACCCGGTCCCGTTGTTACAGTTCACTGCACAGCAATAAGGCATGGTTTTTCTTTGGAAATTCCTGAACGCGCGTCTGCACTCAAGCCGGTTTGTTTGGCTTGAATGACGTCACGCGCCGAGTGGTCACGGAAATCGCCGAGCAGAAATTCGCCGCGATCCGCGCTAACTTATTTTAATTATTACTTATTAACAATACTTCTTGGGACCAGAAGAAAATTACAGAGGGTTTTTTTAACATATAAAGTTTCAAATGTGCATAAATTGAAAACCTTTGCCTATGAGCTTTAAACACAAAGCAGCAACATGGCCACATAAACAAACCTGCAGTTCTTCTTCTTTAGGGTTTTCTGGCGGTTGGCAGACCAACTTAAAGGCGCATTACCGCCACCCACTGGGCTGGAGTGCGGAACAGGAGCTATTGGAGGTGGGAAAAAAAGCCTATATTCTTTTAGCCATTTCGGTTTCTTTTACTGTAAATACAGTAAAAGAAACAGAAATGGCTAAAAGAATATAGGCTTTTTTTAGCCATTTCGGTTTCTTTTACTGTAAATACAGTAAAAGAAACAGGAATGGCTAAAAGAATATAGGCTTTTTTTCCCCACCTCCAATAGCTCCTGTTCCACACTCCAGCCCAGTGGGTGGCGGTAATGCGCCTTTATCTGACTTAATGCTTTTCCTAGCAAACCAGGTAATGTAAAATGATAATGATTTACCATTCTTAATGATTGAAAAAGCTGATTTCTCTCATGTTCATACTACTTGCAGTGGAGTAGTGCATGTCCTACACTTTCTGGATGGCTACAGTGTGTACATTTCCCAGTGGGATGTTTACCCATTATGCTGAGAGAATAGTTAAACCCTGTATGTCCTATTCTTTTCACCTTTATTGGATAGGACAGTGTAGGACAGGAAATGAGCAGGAGAGAGACAGGGAGGGATATGACCCCGGGTCGGAATCGAACCCGGGTCCCCAGATCCATGGCATGGCACCCCATCCACCTGAGCCACGACGCCCCTGCTGTATGTCCAATTCTTAAACGAGGGATGTTTTCCTCTCTCCGACTCCTGCCCTCTATCCTTCCAGTATCAACCTGTCTTTGAATACTGTACAAATGTTTCCCTGTTTCATCGTCATCCCAATAGACCCTTTCAATCTAAGGCCGAGAAAACGTGAGAACTGTGCCACCAGGGGTGTCACTAGGCCTTGTTTACTGGGACACGTGCCCCAGTAAAAATCAGCTGTGCCCCAGTAAGAAAATGTTGAAAGATTTTCGTAACAAACTAGTTTCTTTGGCAGATCATTTATCTACTGTAAGTTGTAGGACAGAGTGTGTTTCAAACTTCTATCGCCTCTTCTTTCTAACTAATTTTCTGATTGGTCTGGGAGATTCTCACTGTAAACATAGCGTGCGTGCGGCGTGCCATGAGTCCATTTAGCCTACTGGAGAGATGAGTCTACTCTTTGGATGAGTCAGAGAACGGGCTCTGGATGAGTTAAGGTAGCGCAACAAAACTAAGCAATCCATATTCTAACAAACTCATTAAACTACATGGAATTAAACTATATTAAATTACTTTTCCAGATGGATATCAGACAATTCTTCTCACGAAGCAGAGACGGGGCAGGGAAACAGTGACAGGTGAGGAGGAGGGTGAGAGAGGTAAGATTAAGGTTGTAGGCTATGTGCTAGTCAGTCATAACTAACCAGCTAAGTTCGTGAATCGTGAGAGTAGAGGTTGCATAATAGAAAACTTGAATCAAATACATAACAAAATTAGTTAGGTTATTCAGCTGTTTAGCTGTTCCATGAAATGTTTGGCAGGTTTACTGCATATGAAAGACAATAGAGTATGTTTAAATAAACATCTTAATGCATTCTTGAACAGACTCTCCCTTTTTAACTTTACCAGTAGATGTATATCAGGAACGTTAAGGTGCATTGTGCGGGGGGGGGGGGGGGGGGGGGGGACATTTTGTGTGTGTGTGTGTGGGGGGGGGGGGGGGGGGGGGCAGTGCCCCATTAAAGCTTAATTCCTAGTGACACCCCTGTGTGCCACGCATGCGCGCTGGCCAGCTTGTATGGCAGAAGGAAAACAACATGGCTACTTCAACATGTAAACAAACACCTGTCAGCGAAATACAAGCGATACTGTGCCTCAAATTGCACAGAGCACAACTTTATTCATCACACACTTGTGAAATTGAGTGAAATTGATAAAACTTGTAAAGATTTAGGATTGAAACCATGGAAACCAAAGAAAGCACAGCTGACTGAGGAAATCATTGAAGCTAGAAGAGTCGTTAATTCAGAAAACATGCATCTGGGAGCGGGCAGAGAAAACCAAACCTCATACTCATCCGAGAGATCGCCAAAATACAACAAGATACAGAATTTGACCTTTACATGTTACCAAAATACAGACATTTTAGGTTTTCCACTGGTCATGAAATCCAGTAATTTATAAATTAATGATCTGCAGCCAATCACCATAGAGTTAGAATGATACAGCTTGAAAAATTCAGGTATACGTGTTTATTACCTTCGCCAATGGCAGAAGGTTATATTTTCACCTGTCTGTTGTTTTTTTCTTTTTTCTGTGTTATCAGGTTTACACAAGAACTGCTGAATCAATTTTAATAAAACTTTGTGGAAGGATAAGGCATAGGCCCAGAAAGAACCCACTAAATCTTGGGTCCAAATAAAAGGGCAGATCCAGGATATATATATATATATATATATATATATATATATATATATATATATATTTTTTTTTTTTTACTATTTTCTTCCACATTTCGAGAAAGGGTTGTATAGATCTTGATGGAAAAAATAATCTGACTTATCTGGATGGGGGTGGTATATGACCTATGAGTGTGTACAATTTGGTGATTGTTCAATACTGGCGGAGGCACAGTGTCTTGCAAAAGTATTCATCCCCCTTGGTGTTTGTCCTGTTTTGTCTCGGAATTGTAAACATAGACAAATATTATTTTATGTCAAACATGCAAAATAAATGACAGTCTAATGCCCTGTATGGGGTTACCATAAGATGTACAGTGGTGCTTGAAAGTTTGTGAACCCTTTAGAATTTTCTATATTTATGCATAAATATGACCTAAAACATCGTCAGATTTTCACACAAGTCCTAAAAGTAGATGAAGATAACCCAGTTAAACAAATGAGACAAAAATGTTATACTTGGTCATTTATTTATTGAGGAAAATGATCAAATATTACATATCTGTGAGTGGCAAAAGTATGTGAACCTTTGCTTTCAGTATCTGGTGTGACCCCCTTGTGCAGCAATAACTGCAACTAAACATTTGCAGTAACTGTTGATCAGTCCTGCACACTGGCTTGGAGGAATTTTAGCCCATTCCTCCGTACAGAACAGCTTCAACTCTGGGATGTTGGTGGGTTTCCTCACATGAACTACCCGCTTCAGGTCCTTCCACAACATTTCGATTGGATTAAGGTCAGGACTTTGACTTGGCCATTCCAAAACATTAACTTTATTCTTCTTTAACCATTCTTTGGTAGAATGACTTGTGTGCTTAGGGTCATTGTCTTGCTGCATGACCCACCTTCTCTTGAGATTCAGTTCATGGACAGATGTCCTGACATTTTCCTTTAGAATTTGCTGGTCTAATTCAGAATTCATTATTCCATCAATGATGGCAAGCCGTCCTGGCCCAGATGCAGCAAAGCAGGCCCAAACCATGATACTACCACCACCATGTTTCACAGATGGGATAAGGTTTTTATGCTGGAATCCAGTGTTTTCCTTTCTCCAAACATAATGCTTCTCATTTAAACCAAAAAGTTCTATTTTGGTCTCATCTATCCACAAAACATTTTTCCAATAGGCTTCTGGCTTGTCCACGTGATCCTTAGCAAACTGCAGACGAGCAGCAATGTTCTTTTTGGAGAGCAGTGGCCTTCTCCTTGCAACCCTGCCATGCACACCATTGTTGTTCAGTGCTCTCCTGATATGGTGGACTCATGAACATTAACATTAGCCAATGTGAGAGAGGCCTTCAGTTGCTTAGAAGTTACCCTGGGGTCCTTTGTGACCTCGATGACTATTATACGCCTTGCTCTTGGAGTGATCTTTGTTGGTTGACCACTCCTGGGGAGGGTAACAATGGTCTTGAATTTCCTCCATTTGTACACAATCTGTCTGACTGTGGATTGGTGGAGTCCAAACTCTTTAGAGATGGTTTTGTAACCTTTTCCAGCCTGATGAGCATCAACAACGTTTTTCCTGAGGTCCTCAGAAATCTCCTTTGTTCATGCCACTTCCACAAACTTGTGTTGTGAAGATCAGAGTTTGATAGATCCCTGTTCTTTCAGTAAAACAGGGTGCCCATTCACACCTGATTGTCATCCCATTGATTGAAAACACCTGACTCTAATTTCACCTTCAAATTAGCTGCTAATCCCAGAGGTTCACATACTTTTGCCACTCACAGATATGTAATATTAGATCATTTTCCTCAATAAATAAATGACCAAGTATACTATTTTTGTCTCATTTGTTTAACTGGGTTCTCTTTATCTACTTTTAGGACTTGTGTGAAAATCTGATGATGTTTTAGGTCATATTTATGCAGAAATATAGAAAATTCTAAAGGGTTCACAAACTTTCAAGCACCACTGTAAATAGAAATGCCAATGTTCAGCAGTCCACACTGTTGCCAAGTTTATTAAACAGGCCTACTAGTTTGTTCCAACCAATAATAAAGAGCGTGAAGATAATACGATACTAGTATCTACAGCTTGTATGTCATGTATGTTGTCCTAATATTAATACACTGTACGCTACATGGCTAATACCTCATTACCTGTATACATGAAAAGAAACAACAATGAAGAGTACCCACGTCGATTATCAGCTCTACGATTTAATTGTGTCCTCTGAAATGTTTTTAAACAGCGACAGTAGGAGCTTACCTTCAATATATTTCGTCCAGTTGCTCCTTCAGATCTCTTTTGCTGCAATGGGGTGACAGTTTTCTTTGTAAGTAAATACTGAAGGTGCATAATCGATGTCTTCAGGGTTCACAAAGTCTGACCAACCACTTACAAAATGGGCACTGCATACCCTGGAATGTTCTTTCAGTAGCCTTAATCAAAATGTGTAGTCTACTACACATCACAACAAATTATACAGATTATTAACACTTTGGTAACATTACCATAAGCCTACAGCTTTACATAGCCAGCTACTCTGTGGAGTAACACACCAATTTGTGTGTAAGTTAGCTTATGCTGTTGAACTGTTACAAATTTACCTCAGCTGGATTTCTGTTACAGCAACGCTACATCTAGCAACAACTTCAGTTGACTGACTGGCGCTGCACTGAGCTTTCTCCTGCTAGCATTGGCCGCAGTAGGCTACGGTTTGTTAGGTCAACCGCTACATCTCAATACAGTGTGACAAGCAATGTTATGTCATATACAACATCACAAAATGTAGCTTACACATTTAAAGGCTAAATGACAATGTCACTTAGGCCTACAAAAAAAGACTATGGTTCACTTGTCTAGGAGCGGATGAAGCGATCCGTCAAAGCTGAATGAATGACTTTAGTTGAGGCAAAGATTCTAGTGCTCTGCTAAAAAGTTGTTTCTCAGCTCTACCAATCAAAATACTGGAAAGGCTATTGCCAGAAATGTTCCAGGGGCGGACCCAGGAAAATGGGAAGGGGACCGTCAGCCCAGTAAGGCCAGGGGATGCCCGGAGATGCATTTTGAGCTGTCAGAGGTATGTTGTAAATGAAATCTCTTAAAGAAAATTACCATATCGAAAATATCTTTTAAACGTAGGAACTTTCAAAACCGTTTTATTAGTCACTGAAAATGATATTGTTGTCAGTCCCCCACTCGCTTGCTCACTCGAGTTTGTTGACGGTGTAGTGGCTGCTGCTTTATGTCCCGGGACTCCCTCATGCCTGTGTTACCTTCTGGCTCTCCCCTTTTAGTTATGCTGTCATAGTTAGTTGCCGAAGTCCCTGCTTGTACTCAGTGCAATATGTATACTGTTCCTACTTATTCAGGTGACATTGGGCATACCTAACAACCTGTGTTTTCTCTCTCTTCTCCCCCCCCCCCCCCCCCCCCAATCTGTCCCTCTGAGTTACATGTTGGTCCTGGGATCAAGATGCTGACCTCTTCTGCTCCTCGGACTTGCCTGATCCATCCTGGTGCCCTGTGTCTGGTTGGAGTCTCATCGCATTGCTCCTGTGGAGGGCGGCCCCATGTGGACAGTTGGGGGTCGCGCTGGAGGACACTCTGGACTCTTGCAGTGGTGCTTTTGTGGCTGGGGACTGCAGTTGACTTGCTGACTTTAGGACTGCAGTTGACTTACTGACTTTAGGACTGCAGTTGACTTGCTGACTTTGGGACTGCAGTTGTCGTGAACGGTTTTGCATTCAGGTTTCCGTTGGTGGGGGGTTTATAGCATCAACGAAGCTGACTTTATGTTAGGACTGTTAATGTTATAGTCATGTTGTCTGTTGTTGCCCAAATGAGGATGGGTTCCCTTTTGAGTCTGGTTCTCAAGGTTTCTTCCTCATGTCATCTGAGGGAGTTTTTCCTTGCCACCGTCGCTGCAGGCGTGCTCATTGGGGATAGATTAGGGATATAATTAGCTCATATTTTAAGTCGTTCAAACTCTGTAAAGCTGCTTTGCGACAATGTTTATTATTAAAAGCGCTATACAAATAAACTTGACTTGATATTGTCAGAGTTGCAGGTATATGCATAGAACATAATTACAACTGATATATGGTCATATTTATGAAAGTTGCATTGTCATATAATGCATTACCACATGACAGTGTAGTACACTGACCACAAAACACCTTATATCAATAAATTATTACTATTTTAGCAACTGCAGTCTGAGCTCCTGCTCAGGACATTGAATGTACATATAAGACAGTGAATATACCCAGGGAAACTGAGGGAATGTAAGTGGCCACTTAAGACAGAGCTTAATACTGAGATAACTATAAACAAAGACTGCAAGAGTTGCATGTCTATAATACAAAGTCAGTATCTACAATCTGAGCTCCTGAGTCAAACAGACTGAGATAACGATACAACGATTGTGTGAGCTGCATGTGAACAAGTCCTATAATAAGTCTTAGTTCCCAAGACTCAGGGGATTTCAAGCAGATTTTCTTCAGAGCTGTTGCAAAAATCAACATCTCTCACAGACCTATCCAGCCGCTGTCGTAAAAACCAAAGTGAGGTTCACCCCATAAAGGCACGTGTCCCATGTACATACACAGGGTATAGTAAGTACAGGGATACCCTATTAATGAATACAATCAGTAGCCGGACAGCCGACACGTGTGTGTACGCAGTAAGTCTGCTGCAGCATCTTATCATTTTGGCTTGTGCACATGCATGTTAATGTCACCATAAACATAAAAGGATGGCGCACACCCTTTACATGTAGTCTACAGTCCATCCTGGGAATACAGTATGCTATTATGTCGATGCACGAAGTTCCTGCGCCCTGTTAAATTCCAACAGAACTCGCCCAGCTTGCATTTCACTGCATTCGTGTCACAAGTCAAGAAACCTAAGCTAGGACCTACTATTAAATCTAAATTTATACCATAAACTCTTCAGCTCAATCCCACATAATTTATTTTGTTTATTTTTTAAACCTTGTTAATGAAATAAAAAACACTGGGCATATCTCGGTATCTGCAATACTAAAACTTTTTTTTTTGATCCACCCCAGGTTGCTATGGGGTCACATGTCGGGTCGTATTTTTATGTGACATGCTTTTGTTTGTTTTTGTTCACTGAGAAAAGCAATCTTTTTAGATGACAAGAATCACATTGCTCTGGTAACGGGATTGTTTACTAGTATCTGTGTCAGTACTGTGTAAGCGTTATCTAGCCAAGTGAGATTTAAACTTCATAAAAGCAAAGTCTGTTGATTTGCATATTTTGTTGGCAGTAAAAATCACATGGTTACAGAAAACTTCTGATTAGATTTTTAGAATTAGGCGCCTTTGTTTGTCACATATACATTCCAGCACAGTGAAGTTCTTTCTCTGTATTTAACCCATCTGAAGCAGTGAACAGAGAGAGAGAGAGAATAGTGGTGCCTGGGGTTTTTTTTGTGTAACGAAGGCAAATGGTGTACTTGTGAACCAATTACGTCACAGGCGGTTTCAGTACAAATGACTGCATCCATGTAAGCCTATTTTTAAGAATATCATAATTTTCAAAATGGACAAATTGTTATTATAAAATTTCATTTTTAATTTAAACATGAGGTGGGGCACATCAGGGCATGCCGTGATTGGCAAACGACGTTTATTTTTGGGTTTTGTTTGTTCAAGGTGGTCCACAGGCCAGGGGTAAAGATGACTGTGGCAGATTTCTTCTCCTGACGGGAGACTTGGCTGCAGGCCGGACGGCTCCCCGGCCTGAGATGGGCAGTGGGTGTATGTGGAGGCAGGGGAGTGGTCGAGCATCAGTTTGTGACTGGTGAGCGCAGCCAAGGGAGGTGAGTGGCAAAGCAATCACACCTGAGTTTGATTAAATGTGTGTGTGTGTGTGTTACGTTTCAGTGATGACCGAGGGCTTAAAGTGAATTTAATGTCCCCAAACCCCACTTTTTTCCTTGTACAAAGCAACAATCGTTATGTTGATTGACCATGTGTTTTCGAACCATAGCTGATCCAAAAGGCCATAAATTAGTGGAAAATCAATAAGATCAGCCAATTTTCACAGAATCTGCCGAGACTGATCCGGAAGATCCTGAAGGGGTGCGTGATGTCACACATGTAACATTCCAGGTATCAATTCCGTTCATGTGCACAGCAGTGGTTAGACCAGTCTCAATATGGAATTGAATTTTGAATTGAATTGAATGCCTTTATTGTCACTGCACAGCTGTAAAATGAAATTTCAGTGCAACTCAAGTGGTACATCCAATATAAAAATAAAAGTCTAATATAAAATAAGTGTAATATAAAAAATATTTTTAAAAATATAAAAATAAAATGTATATAAAAATATAAAACAGCACACATTTTAAATAAAAAAGGCTAATATAAAATAAGTGTAATATAAAATGGCACACATGACATACAGCAAACATCAACATAAAACAACAAATTAATAAATAGATGAGCAAGTGTATTGCACAGTCCAGAAAATATTACACAGAATATTGCACATATTTCAACTAAGAGTTGAGTTGTTTTATGGCACTTGGATAAAAGCTGTTCATGAGTCTGGAGGTGCGGGCCTGTATTAACCTATAGCGCCTTCCAGAAGGCAGTAGCATAAACAGGCTGTTTCCTGGGTGTTATATATGTCTGTCAGTGAGGGCAGCTGTGGACATATCAAAATCAGGTTTTGGAGAGAATTCTGATAGTGATTGGGATTCTTATTTGTCGGATGAAGGGGCAGATGATTATCAAGAATATTCCGGAGTAAATGGTTATCTTTTCGAGCCCCCAAGATGAGAAACAGATGTCAGTTCACGACAGTCCCACTCACCGCCGATAGCGCACCACTAGCCAGAGAGAATTGGAAATACAGATTGGTTTGTGGATTTTTATTCTAAGCTGGCCGCTGCAAAATATAGGGAAAATATTTACATGCACCTCAATAAATGCAGAAATATAATCTTTAAAACATACACTTATTCAGTGTAATTATTGAAAGAAAATGTGAAGTAGGCGATAATAGGGGAATCAACAAACTGTCCAAATGTCAAATCAAATGTCATTTATTAAATAAATGGATTTCCTTTTTGCTCCACTAATTCCCATGTAGTCGTTCGGTGATGAACACTTGATGAATCAGATTTATTGTTAGTAGGCCTAGTCATGTGTAGATCTATGTGCAGTAAACACTGGTAAACATCTGGGTAGATGCAGTGGCATGGTGCAACAGCTGGAAAATTTAATTAGATTTGTATAAATCATATACTAATAAATATCATAATTATAATTTTATAAAAAAAAAATGTGATGACCTGGCGACTTGTCCAGGGTGTACCCCGCCTTTTGCCCGTAGTCAGCTGGGATAGGCTCCAGCTTACCTGCGACCCTGTAGAACAGGATAAAGCGGCTACAGATAATGAGATGAGATGAGATAATTTTATTTAAAAAAATGTGATGACCTGGCGACTTGTCCAGGGTGTACCCCGCCTTTTGCCCGTAGTCAGCTGGGATGGGCTCCAGCTTGCCTGCGACCCTGTAGAACAGGATAAAGCGGCTAGAGATAATGAGATGAGAGAGAGAAATATGGAAATATTAGTGTCCATCATTTCATGCCTTGACTCTAATATCAATGTAAATATATTCTAATCAATCTACAACCCCGATTCCAAAAAAGTTGGGACAAAGTACAAATTGTAAATAAAAACGGAATGCAATGATGTGGAAGTTTCAAAATTCCATATTTTATTCAGAATAGAACATAGATGACGTATCAAATGTTTAAACTGAGAAAATGTATCATTTAAAGAGAAAAATTAGGTGATTTTAAATTTCATGACAACAACACATCTCAAAAAAGTTGGGACAAGGCCATGTTTACCACTGTGAGACATCCCCTTTTCTCTTTACAGCAGTCTGTAAATGTCTGGGGACTGAGGAGACAAGTTGCCCAAGTTAGGGATAGGAATGTTAACCCATTCTTGTCTAATGTAGGATTCTAGTTGCTCAACTGTCTTAGGTCTTTTTTGTCGTGTCTTCCGTTTTATGATGCACCAAATGTTTTCTATGGGTGAAAGATCTGGACTGCAGGCTGGCCAGTTCAGTACCCGGACCCTTCTTCTACGCAGCCATGATGCTGTAATTGATGCAGTATGTGGTTTGGCATTGTCATGTTGGAAAATGCAAGGTCTTCCCTGAAAGAGACGTCGTCTGGATGGGAGCATATGTTGCTCTAGAACCTGGATATACCTTTCAGCATTGATGGGGTCTTTCCAGATGTGTAAGCTGCCCATGCCACACGCACTAATGCCACCCCATACCATCAGAGATGCAGGCTTCTGAACTGAGCGCTGACAACAACTCGGGTCGTCCTTCTCCTCTTTAGTCCGAATGACACGGCGTCCCTGATTTCCATAAAGAACTTCAAATTTTGACTCGTCTGACCACAGAACAGTTTTCCACTTTGCCACAGTCCATTTTAAATGAGCCTTGGCCCAGAGAAGACGTCTGCACTTCTGGATCGTGTTTAGATACGGCTTCTTCTTTGAACTATAGAGTTTTAGCTGGCAACGCCGGATGGCACGGTGAATTGTGTTCACAGATAATGTTCACTGGAAATATTCCTGAGCCCATTTTATGATTTCCAATACAGAAGCATGCCTGTATGTGATGCAGTGCCGTCTAAGGGCCCGAAGATCACGGGCACCCAGTATGGTTTTCCGGCCTTGACCCTTACACACAGAGATTCTTCGAGATTCTCTGAATCTTTTGATGATATTATGCACTGTAGGTGATGATCTGTTCAAACTCTTTGCAATTTTACACTGTCGAACTCCTTTCTGATATTGCTCCACTATTTGTCGGCGCAGAATTAGGGGGATTGGTGATCTTCTTCCCATCTTTACTTCTGAGAGCCGCTGCCACTCCAAGATGCTCTTTTTATACCCAGTCATGTTAATGGCCTATTGCCAATTGACCTAATAAGTTGCAATTTGGTCCTCCAGCTGTTCCTTTTTTGTACCTTTAACTTTTCCAGCCTCTTATTGCTCCTGTCCCAACTTTTTTGAGATGTGTTGCTGTCATGAAATCTCAAATGAGCCAATATTTGGCATGAAATTTTAAAATGTCTCACTTTCGACATTTGATATGTTGTCTATGTTCTATTGTGAATACAATATCAGTTTTTGAGATTTGTAAATTATTGCATTCTGTTTTTATTTACAATTTGTACTTTGTCCCAACTTTTTTGGAATCGGGGTTGTAGATCACTAGCTGGTGGTTAACTGATAACAATAAAAAAGATGCATCTTTACACGGGTTGTCATTGATTAGTCCACAGCTCTCCTCTTCTTGACAGGGGGCGTAAGCTGTCCTGGGCTGGTGGTCTCAGATCATTTGGCACTGGGATTAGACACTGCACTGGCACATGTAGATGTCTGGATAGTTGGCACACTTCCTGGCTTCAAAAGTTTTTTTTCTCTTCTGGCCTGTCATCTGTTCCATCAAGAACACCTGTCCTTCATAGCAGTTCTTGTTGAAATGCTGCTCACAATTTCTCACTTGACTCTTCTCCAGTGGCGACACAAAATCTGCCCGCTTCCTTTGCACAAACTTCATCCCCCGTCACTTTAGATTTGTGTTTTTTCTTGGAAATTCGTGAACCAAATGTCCTGTTTTACAACCCCAATTCCAAAAAAGTTGGGACAAAGTACAAATTGTAAATAAAAATGGAATGCAATGATGTGGAAGTTTCAAAATTCCATATTTTATTCAGAATAGAATATAGATGACATATCAAATGTTTAAACTGAGAAAATGTATCATTTAAAGAGAAAAATTAGGTGATTTTAAATTTCATGACAACAACACATCTCAAAAAAGTTGGGACAAGGCCATGTTTACCACTGTGAGACATCCCCTTTTCTCTTTACAACAGTCTGCAAACGTCTGGGGACTGAGGAGACAAGTTGCTCAAGTTTAGGGATAGGAATGTTAACCCATTCTTGTCTAATGTAGGATTATAGTTGCTCAACTGTCTTAGGTCTTTTTTGTCGTATCTTCTGTTTTATGATGTGCTAAATGTTTTCTATGGGTGAAAGATCTGGACTGCAGGCTGGCCAGTTCAGTACCCGGACCCTTCTTCTACGCAGCCATGATGCTGTAATTGATGCAGTATGTGGTTTGGCATTGTCATGTTGGAAAATGCAAGGTCTTCCCTGAAAGAGACGTCGTCTGGATGGGAGCATATGTTGCTCTAGAACCTGGATATACCTTTCAGCATTGATGGGGTCTTTCCAGATGTGTAAGCTGCCCATGCCACACGCACTAACGCAACCCCATACCATCAGAGATGCAGGCTTCTGAACTGAGCGCTGACAACAACTTGGGTCGTCCTTCTCCTCTTTAGTCCGAATGACACGGCATCCCTGATTTCCATAAAGAACTTCAAATTTTGATTCGTCTGACCATAGAACAGTTTTCCACTTTGCCACAGTCCATTTTAAACGAGCCTTGGCCCAGAGAAGACGTCTGTGCTTCTGGATCATGTTTAGATACGGCTTCTTCTTTGAACTATAGAGTTTTAGCTGGCAACGGCGGATGGCACGGTGAATTGTGTTCACAGATAATGTTCTCTGGAAATATTCCTGAGCCCATTTTGTGATTTCCAATACAGAAGCATGCCTGTATGTGATGCAGTGCCGTCTAAGGGCCCGAAGATCACGGGCACCCAGAATGGTTTTCCGGCCTTGACCCTTACGCACAGAGATTCTTCCAGATTCTCTGAATCTTTTGATGATATTATGCACTGTAGATTATGATCTGTTCAAACTCTTTGCAATTTTACACTGTCGAACTTTCTGATATTGCGCCACTATTTGTCGGCGCAGAATTAGGGGGATTGGTGCACGGGCGCAGATATACACTTTTATTGTTACAGACTCAAAGGTCCAAATAATACATATAAAAATACACACTTACAAAAAAAAAAAAAAAAAAACATTTAAGATAGGCCAACATAAAGTTGGCTTTTCCAATGTTTCCACATGTCAGAAATATATAAAATATCACTCTCCTTTATATTACACAAACTCATGATGATAACATTTCTAGATTCATATAACCTACACATAAATTTGTGCATAAGTTTCCTCATCAGAGCCTGAAATGTAGGAACCTTAGCATTTACAAACAAAGCACTTGCACTTTCCCACCTCGGGGCTTTAAGCAATATTCTCAGTGCATCATTATAAGCCACCTTAATCTTATTTATCTTTGCTTTGCTATAATTATACCAAAGCTGAGCTGTATACAGTGATGTACAATAAGTTCTAAAAAGACATGTTTTGACTTCATATGTACACATATAGAACTTTCGTGCCAGCATATTCGCTTGAGCATACAATTTGTAGCACTGGCGCTGGATATCATCATCATCACTTAAATCATTCCTTAGTAGATGTCCCAAATATTTTGTTTTCGTAACAACTGTCAGCTCACTATCATTTAGAAAAAAAGAAGGAAAATGTAACTTTTTATCCTCCTTAGCCCTAGCAATCATTATAACACTCTTTTTTGGGTTGTATTTGATGTCATACTCTATGCCATAATCTGAACAGACTCTAAGCAGTTGCTGCAGACCAGCACTATAAGGAGACAACACAACTAAGTCATCAGCATATAATAAATGATTGACAACCTTATCCCCAATCATACATCCAGTCTTACAGTCTTTTAACTTCATAGACAGCTCGTCCATATAAAAATTAAAAAGAAAAGGAGAGAGAATACCACCTTGTCTGACCCCGTTGGAAACAAAAAAATAACTATAGGAGGCCTCACCCCATTTGACCTGCATAGATAGAGGGGGGGACGGGGGGGCATTCGTCCCACCCAGATTTAAATTCACCTCGTTCGGTCCCCCCCACTTATAGGGAGGAAAAAACGTCTATGCTGTCTTTCTTTGCATAAGGCAAACCTCACGGAAAAATCAAAAGACTAATTACCATTCGGTTTATTGAGGTGCACAGCAGTGTATACATAGCTGCAACTGCGCAGACTGCACAGGTTGCGAGCTCGAGCTTGGTTGCTATGGTTACCCATAACAAGTTTGACAGGCATATCAGGGACAGCGCCTTCTAGTTCAGGACCCCAACACGGCATGATGAAGGGTGCCAAAAGGCAGAAAACGATTGCATCGTTTTTTCAAAAAAAAAAAAACGACTGTAAGTAAACTGTGACTTACTTTATCATATCACCTTGCAATTTTTTGATACTCTGTTCAAAGTAATGTCGTAGTGAAAGTAAAATCGTACGGAGTAAAGATGCCTTTCTGGTAGCCTTCTTCTTTCGGTGGTAGCCTGTAGATACAGTGCTCAGAAGGCAGTTTTAATGTTTAATCTGGCGTTCCCTGCCATAATTTCAGCGAGCATAGTGTTTCATAAGGAAACTTTGCGTAGAGTTGTTGACTGACTGCCGCTCACGCAACACACAGGCATAGTTAGAAAGTCAGGATGCACTGGTTTACACTTTACACACACACACGTAGCCCAGCCTCTCGCTATCTTTAACAGTTGGAACTTAGCGGTTTTAAAACTAGTTTTGCAATTTCTGTGCGTGATGATAATGTGTAAACTTTGGATTTCCATAGGCTATGTTAAAATGTTATCATTGTCCTGGCCTGCAGGTAGTTCCTGGTGATGGCAGTGAGGGAGGTGAAATAACATGTATTCACACTACCGTTCAAAAGTTTGGGGTCACCCAGACAATTTTGTGTTTTCCATGAAAAGTCACACTTTTATTTACCACCATAAGTTGTAAAATGAATAGAAAATATAGTCAAGACATTTTTCTGGCCATTTTGAGCATTTAATCGACCCCACAAATGTGATGCTCCAGAAACTCAATCTGCTCAAAGGAAGGTCAGTTTTATAGCTTCTCTAAAGAGCTCAACTGTTTTCAGCTGTGCTAACATGATTGTACAAGGGTTTTCTAATCATCCATTAGCCTTCTGAGGCAATGAGCAAACACATTGTACCATTAGAACACTGGAGTGAGAGTTGCTGGAAATGGGCCTCTATACACCTATGGAGATATTGCACCAAAAACCAGACATTTGCAGCTAGAATAGTCATTTACCACATTAGCAATGTATAGAGTGGATTTCTGATTAGTTTAAAGTGATCTTCATTGAAAAGAACAGTGCTTTTCTTTCAAAAATAAGGACATTTCAAAGTGACCCCAAACTTTTGAACAGTAGTGTGTGTGTATATATATATATATATATATATATATATATATATATATATATACACACACAAAATGGAATCATTTGCTGACAGCTCAGTCCCCCCCAGTTCAAAAATCCTATCTGTGCCCCTGGATTGGTGATCCTCTTCCCATCTTTACTTCTGAGAGCCGCTGCCACTCCAAGATGCTCTTTTTATACCCAGTCATGTTAATGACCTATTGCCAATTGACCTAATGAGTTGCAATTTGGTCCTCCAGCTGTTCCTTTTTTGTACCTTTAACTTTTCCAGCCTCTTATTGCCCCTGTCCCAACTTTTTTGAGATGTGTTGCTGTCATGAAATTTCAAATGAGTCAATATTTGGCATGAAATTTCAAAATGTCTCACTTTCGACATTTGATATGTTGTCTATGTTCTATTGTGAATACAATATCAGTTTTTGAGATTTGTAAATTATTGCATTCAGTTTTTATTTACAATTTGTTCTTTGTCCCAACTTTTTTGGATTCGGGGTTATATATGAATTTGAGCATCCAAACACAACGCAGCACTTTCCCATCGTTATTTTTGTAAGATTCCATCAACAATATCCAATTTCAGTGAGGAAACAAGCATAGAGTCAGATGAACAGAAATGACCCAGATAACTGGGGTTCCACATGTGACGTCATGCGAGATTAGCCCTGGGGCAAGGCTGCCTTTTTCTGGGATCCGGACACCATGATTTATCGATAGGTTTGTGCTTGATAATATAAATTATTTGTTATTTTATTATTTTCCCCCTGCTTTATTAATTCATTTTGGTCATTACTAATGATGTATATTCATTTTAAAGCATTACAATAAGGCAATACATTCACTTTAAAGGAGGAGAGAAAGAGCTGAGAGGAGGAGAAAATCGAGCTCCAGCACAGAGCTGTTTGTGCGAGTGTGTTTGTGTGTGTGTTCGTTTGTCTCAGTGAGACAATCTACTAATAAAATAGGAGAAAATTGAAAAGTAAAAATAAAAATGTCAAAGTACCCCACCTGTCTCCATCCTTCAGTGTCCCAACATTCTTGAAGTGCTACAATTACATTATTAACATACAAATATTACTGTAAAATATACAGTGTGTGTTTTGTTTACAAACCTAAATGGGCAATGTGCACTGGAGTGGAGTTTTAGCCCAGTGGTAACATACTGCACATGGACACACACACACACACACACACAGTGCAGATGGCCTCTCTCTGAACAGCAGGATAGAGAGGGTGTGAGGAAAGATGGAGAGATAACACTGCACTGAGAGGAGGAGTCTGCTTTCAATATTACAGAGAAAACTACTTGACCTATAGAGGACACTCTCTCTCTCTCTCTCTTCCCCCCCCCCCCCCCCCCAGGTGTGCTGTTGCAGGAGTGTGTTGTATACTCTGTGTGTGTGTGTGTCAGATGCTGATAACCTTTTTTTTTGGGGGGGGGGTGTCACATTCAAATGCCACGTGATAAACCTTTATTACACGGCTCATTCACTACACAGCTCAACACGGCACTGTTGATGTTGATGTACTGTAAGCATGTACATTACTGGTAGAAACAAAAGGACAAATAGTCTGTCCTGCTGCCGTCTGGTATAAAGATTAGATTTTTACTGGAATCATCATATTCAATTTAAAAGTAAAATATTAATGAAGTTCAGAATGCCAGTGTTGTTTGCCCTTGTTTTTTTGTGCTTTAGACATTGTGTTAAAATTGAATGTAGAAAAAGACTGTACTTGAATGATTTGTTAATATGAATGCTCTTATAATATTTATAATTATTCTTATATCATATGATTTATATTGCTGACTAACGTTTACTGTTTACTAATTTTATTTACAGGAAGTGAACAGAGGAAGGGGTGGACACGGGTAGGGTCACAGAGTGGTAAGTAGGGAAGGTAAGGATGAAGTAGGAAGGGAAATAGTTTTTAGAATGTGGAAATGTGCAAACATGGAAATATTGTAGAAATAACCGTGAGTATTATTGGATGCAACCTCTTTTGCCACTATTTCTTCATCTCATCTCATCTCATTATCTCTAGCCGCTTTATCCTTCTACAGGGTCGCAGGCAAGCTGGAGCCTATCCCAACTGACTATGGGCGAAAGGCGGGGTACACCCTGGACAAGTCGCCAGGTCATCACAGGGCTGACACATAGACACAGACAACCATTCACACTCACATTCACACCTACGGTCAATTTAGAGTCACCAGTTAACCTAACCTGCATGTCTTTGGACTGTGGGGGAAACCGGAGCACCCGGAGGAAACCCACGCGGACACGGGGAGAACATGCAAACTCCACACAGAAAGGCCCTCGCCGGCCCCGGGGCTCGAACCCAGGACCTTCTTGCTGTGAGGCGACAGCGCTAACCACTACACCACCGTGCCGCCCCCACTATTTCTTGTTCACAATAAATATATTAGGTAAGTTATATTCAACTACGCATCAGCTGGATTCCCTGCTCCATCAAACTGACAGTTTAAAAACTTAAGAAAGTGCCACAACAGCCAGTTTAGATTCAAGTCAGCTTGGAGGGAACGATGGTATTGAATACAGAGCTGTAGTTGCAAAATACCATCGTTCCCTTTAAGCTGGTCCTGACACTAAGGGACCTAAGCCTAGGCACCCCATGTGGAATTGGAACAACAACTCCTCATCCATTCTTGTTGTCAACAAGAGGACCTCAGCCCATGGCTGTACTCTCATGTGACTGTACAGCCATACACAGCAACAACTGGATCATCAGGTTTGCAGACAACACCACAATTATTGGCCTGATAGACAATGACAACAAGACAGAGTAGAGAAATGAGGTAGCCCAGCTGACATAGTGATGAAAAGACAACAACCTTGCATTGAACATCAGCAAGACTAAGGAGCTCATCATGGACTTCAGAAATCACGAAGGACCCACTGTCAATCGACCTAGACAGGACGTCGGTGGAAATCATCAACTGCTTCCATTTCCTGGAACTACAGATCTCTGCCAACCTAGTGTGGATCCATAAGTCATGCTCAAGAAGGCACACCAACCGCTTTACCCCTACAGTGCCCTAGGAAATGTGCCATAATCACATGATGGATTGTGAACTTTTATCGTGGTACCATAGAGTGTTCTGATGGGTGGTATTACTGTGTGGTCTGGCAATACCACTGTACGAGACAGGAAATCCATCCAGACAGTTGTGAGGAAGGCAGAAAAGATCATTGGGTGCGTACGTCCATCCATCCATTGAGAAGATCTTTCGGACCAGGTGTCAGAACAAGGTCAGCTCCATCATACAGGACCACAATCACCCTGGGCACCGACTGTTCTCCCCCTTGTGGTCCAGTTCGCTGGTACCACAGCATTTGTACCAGGACAAGCAGGTTCAAGAACAGTTTTTACTCACAGGCAGTGTACCTACTGAACTGTTAATTGCTCAATTACTGGACTTATAATTGCACTGGGATCTCATCTACATAGCATACAGACATTCTCACAGTAGTGCATTATTCTGGTTACTTATCATTTATCATTATACCTTTTCATCATCACATTTTTGCTATGCTATTATTATCAGAGGTGGGAAGTAACAAAGTACAAATACTTCATTACTGTACTTAAGTAGAGTTTTCAGGTATCTATACTTTATTTTTAAGACAACTTTTTACTTTTACACAAATATCTATACTTTCTACTCCTTACATTTTCAATTTATGCTCATTACTTAAGTTTTAATGCATTTGAGAGGAATTATCCATTATTTTTATTTTGCATCATTGCCTGCCTTCCCAAAATAAAGACTGATTTCAACCTTAAATGGATGGGACAATAACACATAAGCCCTTTTTACACATCCATCCATCCATCCATCCATCCATCCATCCATCCATTATCCATAGCTGTTTTTCCTGTGCAGGGTCGCAGGTGAGCTGGAGCCTATCCCAGCTGACTATGGGTGAGAGGCGGGGTACACCCTGGATAAGTCGCCAGCTCGTCGCAGGGCTGACACATAGAGACAAACAATCATTCACACCTATGGTCAATTTAGAGCCATCAATTAACCTAAAGGCTCACTCACAACCTGCCGTACATGCTACTAAAGGCGGTCTATGGTAAAAAATTTGGCAAAACCGTGCTTGAGACTTGCACGACACTTGCGTGTGTTCAACACCGTAGAAGGTCACAGACTGGCCGTGGAGACTTTTTGTCCTGCACATGCAAATTCTACGGGTCTTGCGAAAAATCAAGAACACATACACTATGTACAGGACCTGTACTCCTTTTGTACAGCAGCACGGCTAGTAGGGGCTTTGCGATGACAGTAAGATGCACGAGTGACGCATAATCATTGTATGAGTGACGTGTCTCAGAAGTACTTCACAAGTACTCCACACTTGCTATTTGTGCAGCCCCCAAGACAGAAGTACATCTCACTTTCTACCTCTATGTGTGGCGTGCAAGCAGCGCACACGACACGAGGGGCAAGACTCTGGGTATATATATTGGGGAGGAACCAAGGAACCGATCATGTAACGTGTAGCATTGTAGAATGGAAGAAGATGGCTGTCGCCATACCACCGCAACGACTGAGGGGGTTGGACCCTTATAGGCAGATGATAGAAGCTGAGGAGCAGCACGAAGCAATATTGTTCTTCAGCCGAAAGACAGATGCAGAATGCTTCAGACATGCTGGTTTTATACCCACTCCTGGCTTGCGTGACACGTAAGTCATGAGTGATTGTCACGTACTAATCACGTGCGTCACACATGCTTCACAAGTGTGGCCCGTACTCCTAGCACAGGAAACTGGTAAAATGCAAGTCACACGCACTCCACACTCACTGATCACGTGTGTCAGACATGTGCTTTCCACGGGCTAACGGCGCAATTTTTCCACATCTCGAGGAAGTCAGGCATGAAACCTGTATTTGACAAGTAGTTTGCCCGTACTCCTCCCCCAAACTTTCCCCCAGGTTCACCACAACCCTGCGGCACAGCTGCAAGCTACCAAACCCTGCGACCCGTGCGTGTCCAAAACACTTACGGCGGGTTGTGAGTGTGGCATAACCTGCATGTCTTTGGACTGTGAGGGAAACCAGAGCACCCGGAGGAAATCCACACAGATACGGAAAGAACACGCAAACTCCACACAGAAAGGTCCCTATCGGCCACTGGGCTCGAACCCAGAACCTTCTTACTGTGAGCCAACAGTGCTAACCACTACACCACCATGCCGCCCCTTTTTATACAGATATTCCTTTAATATTGGCATAAAGAAGACACCTCAATATTCTGGCTTTAGTGATTTACACTGAACCAAATAAATCCGGCATGAAGCCGCACCAGTGTGCGTTTTAACACTGCGAGTCAGCGTTCTGCAACCAGAGGAGTGATGTGTCAAAACAGAGTGTCGGTGTCTAGGGTGATGTATCTAGGTGTCAGAGATATGCATACCCCGAGCATACCGGCGTTGCTTTCAAAACAACAGCTGGTGAACTGAGTGTTGAGGTGCGTTTGCTAGCTGTGCACATTGATACCACTCGTCAAACACCAGCAAAATTGCTGAGCATATACAACACGTAATCACTTCCATTAAATAATTCATGTTTCAGGGAAGTAACAGCCTCAATATATATAAAAGGTTTGTGTCCTTTAGCTGAGCCAGCTTTTCAAGAAAAAAAAAGTGTCACAGAAAACTGCTCGCAAATGGGGAGAGAGAGAGAGAGAGAGAGAGAGAGAGAATGGGGAAGAGATGAGTGGAGAGACTCGTGCAAGCAACATGTTGGTGCAATCAGAAACATGTTGAGGAGAAAGTGAAGAGAAGTAGGAAGTGATTTGAGGCAGAAAGGTGCTCAGACCTTAGACACCATAGACGGAGACATTTGAATTTGTGCTGGTTTCGGAAAGAAGAATGTCAAGCTGAAAAATGTAACAACCCCTGTTCCACCATGTTGATTGTCCCTTTTACACAGACATCGATTCCGGCTCTGTTTCTACCAATTGTTCTGGTTCAGAGACGGAACAACACAGACCCCATATTCCGCATTCGGGCATTTTATACAGAATGTGAGGTGGAATAAAGATGCAAATTGTTCCACCTTGAACAGACTATGTTAAAGGGGATATAGAACAGAAAACACTGATTAAAACAACCCAATTTGGCAACTCTGACTCTGAATCAATACATGAGCTGTGATCAAATTTGGCAAACTGAGGTGAACAGGTTTTCTTTGAAATTTTAAACATTTTTGTGTAAACATACCAAACTATTCAGTTTAAATATCTAATGCTTTAGCTGTATGTGATAGATGTTCTTCAAACTCTTCAAATAAATTATTAGCAAGCATATAAGGAGCCTAGTAAGGTAAAGATAGCTATAAATTGCTGTTATATACAGTTGGGTTGTACATGTACGCTGTACCGGTACATAGCTAATCAGTATCAACTGTACATGCAAGTGGATTATTTATTTGTCACAAAGTGCTTGGCAATTAAAATATTTGAAGTGGAGCAAATTATATATGGTAATATAATATGGACACGAGTGTTTTACTGAGAAATACTCCACTTGAATTTTTCTGGGACATCGAGAACTACAACTGCGACACAAATCTCTATATGTCACTTGTGAGGAAATCGATGAATTGTTTTGATAAATCTAGGTACTTTTTGTTTGTAAATGTGTATGTATAATAAAAAGAAAATCACATGTCCGCTTAAAGATATAAAGTTTATTTTCTCATGTCAAAAAACTCAGATTTTTCGTATGAAATACGTCATGGATCTGAGTGACATATTTCCTGATGATATTTCACTCTGATGATGTCACTCCCAGTGTTTTCCCGCCGACTAGATGTGCGCTGTCAAAAAGGTGAACCGGTTCAAAATTAAAATTCTTTTGATTAAATTGCATATTTTTTGTGGATGTGTCCATATAATATAAAGAACATTACACAGTGGCACGAAGATATGAAGTTTATCTTCTCGTGTTGAAAAATATTATCACTCGTTCGCTTCACTCACTCGTGATATGTACATTCACCACTCGAAGATAAACTTCATATCTTCACACAACCGTGTTACATCCTCTATATATTTAATAATTAATTTAAGAAAGCGTGGGTTTGCCTCCTTCTGTGCACACACATTGACACCCTTATTATATTATATTATATTATATTATATTATATTGGTGGCACGGTGGTGTAGTGGTTAGCGCTGTCGCCTCACAGCAAGAAGGTCCTGGGTTCGAACCCTGGGTCCGGCGAGGGCCTTTCTGTGTGGAGTTTGCATGTTCTCCCCGTGTCCGCGTGGGTTTCCTCCGGGTGCTCCGGTTTCCCCCACAGTCCAAAGACATGCAGGTTAGGTTAACTGGTGACTCTAAATTGACCGTAGGTGTGAATGTGAGTGTGAATGGTTGTCTGTGTCTATGTGTCAGCCCTGTGATGACCTGGCGACTTGTCCAGGGTGTACCCCGCCTTTCGCCCGTAGTCAGCTGGGATAGGCTCCAGCTTGCCTGCGACCCTGTAGAAGGATAAAGCGTCTAGAGATAATGAGATGAGATGAGATGAGATATTGGTGGCACGGTGGTGTAGTGGTTAGCGCTGTCGCCTCACAGCAAGAAGGTCCAGGTTCGAGCCCCATGGCTGGCGAGGGCCTTTCTGTGCAGAGTTTGCATGTTCTCCCCGTGTCCGCGTGGGTTTCCTCCGGGTGCTCCGGTTTCCCCCACAGTCCAAAGACATGCAGGTTAGGTTAACTGGTGACTCTAAATTGACCGTAGGTGTGAATGTGAGTGTGAATGGTTGTCTGTGTCTATGTGTCAGCCCTGTGATGACCTGGCGACTTGTCCAGGGTGTACCCCACCTTTCGCCCATAGTCAGCTGGGATAGGCTCCAGCTTGCCTGCGACCCTGTAGAACAGGATAAAGCGGCTAGAGATGATGAGATGAGATATATTATATTATATTATATTATATTATATTATATTATATTATATTATATTATATTATATTATATTATATTGGCGGGCGGCACGGTGGTGTAGTGGTTAGCGCTGTCGCCTCACAGCAAGAAGGTCCGGGTTCAAGCCCCGTGGCCGGCGAGGGCCTTTCTGTGCGGAGTTTGCATGTTCTCCCCGTGTCCGCGTGGGTTTCCTCCGGGTGCTCCGGTTTCCCCCACAGTCCAAAGACATGCAGGTTAGGTTAACTGGTGACTCTAAATTGACCGTAGGTGTGAATGTGAGTGTGAATGGTTGTCTGTGTCTATGTGTCAGCCCTGTGATGACCTGGCGACTTGTCCAGGGTGTACCCCACCTTTCGCCCATAGTCAGCTGGGATAGGCTCCAGCTTGCCTGCGACCCTGTAGGACAGGATAAAGCGGCTAGAGATAATGAGATGAGATGATATACCATGAAAAAAAGCCAGCCAATATTATTATTATTATCCATACACATTCCTTTCGGGTGTTCGATGCGTCTTTCTCTTTCAAAATTCTCTTAAAATCTTCCATATTTAATGAAGCAAACCTGACGGCCATGTTTGTTTACAAATTGTCACAGTCATTCGCCAGCGCAGAAGTTTTACATCTCTGACGTGTGACATCATGTTGTCTTGACAACTATGCAATATCATAAACCATATTCAACACTCATTCTCCATTGGGTAGAGTGACGTAATACACGTAGGATAAGTGCTATGCTAACAGTATTGCATGCTATCAAACCAAATGAATGAAACCCGCTAGAAGGGAATAGAATACATGTTTTTATTCTAACAAAAAAGTGTCCTGTATGTATAATAATATATTATACAAGCAGTAATATTATGTGAGGTTAAGTAAGTTTTGTACAGAAACAGCCAGTAGAGATGCCCTTGAAAGGGCTACTTTTGACTTTTTTACTCTGAGTACATTTCAGAGCCTGTACTTTTGTACTTTTACTTGAGTAAAGAAGTTGATTCAGTACGTCTACTTTTACCAGAGTATTTTTTACACAAGTATCTGTACTTCTACTTAAGTGATACTGTGGGAGTGAGTAAGAAGTCAGCATTCCATTCTACTTTTTATACACAGTGATGGTTTTAGCTTTTATGGCATAAATGTCACCGTTCTGATTTTTGTACAGACACCTCCTGCCACCCCTACCGAGACGCTACCTTTGGTTGGCTGCCCATGTCGCCATTACCTAAATCCGCCATTGGTTACACGTGGCAATAAAGAATCTTAAATCTTGAAGATTACAGCCATCAGAGGATTTTATTTAGAAGTGTACAGAAACAGTGCATTGAGATGTTTTCTGAGTGACAGGACAAATTCAGTGATGATAGAGTATCTGTGTGTGTGACTGAAACACAGAGTATGAGGCCATAATGTTTAACAAACTCCACATGTTGTGTTGTGGTAAAACTGTGGCATCCTGCAGTGTTAAACACTCTACTGCCAAATAACATGGCCTGCAACCATCTCATTATCTCTAGTCGCTTTATCCTGTTCTACAGGGTCGCAGGCAAGCTGGAGCCTATCCCAGCTGACTACGGGCGAAAGGCGGGGTACACCCTGGACAAGTTGCCAGGTCATCACAGAGCTGACACATAGACACATACCCCTTTTCCACCAAATCAGTTCCAGGGCTGGTTCGGGGCCAGTGCTGGTGCTGGTTCACAACTCGTTCAACTTGCGAGCCAGCTGAGAACCAGTTTGCTTTTCCATAGCTCGGGGTGCTAAGGGGAGCCACATCATTATGTCACTGTATACGTCAGTTACGTCACTGTATACGTCAGTTACGTCGCTGTGTTTGCATAAACCTTGGCGCGAACATCGAAGCAACAACAACACGGAGAAGAAGAAGCAGCAACAACAACAACAATAATGGATGACTTCGCGTTTGTACAGCTGCTGCTTCTCGTCGCTTAAAAATGGCGACTTTTCACGGTCTTGCTATTGTTGCTGGTCTTAACAACTCCGCCCCCCCCCCGCTGATGTAAGCGGTTCTTTCCTCTGGCCCAGCAAAGAGTTGGTGCTAGCCTGGAACTGTTTTTTCTGGCCCCAGAGCCAGTTCTTTGTCAGTGGAAACAGAAAACCCGGTTCCAAACTAAGCACTGGCCCTGAACCAGCCCTGGAACTGCTTTGGTGGAAAAGGGGCAACAGACAACCATTCACACTCAATTTAGAGTCACCAGTTAACCTAACCTGCATGTCTTTGGACTGTGGGGGAAACCAGAGCACCCGGAGGAAACCCACGCAGACACGGGAAGAACATGCAAACTCCGCACAGAAAGGCCCTCGCCGGCCACGGGGCTCGAGCCCAGACCTTCTTGCTGTGAGGCTACAACGCTAACCACTACACCACCGTGCTGCCCGCCTGCAACCACCTCTACAATATTACCCTCATTAATCTCATCTCATTATCTCTAGGTGCTTTATCCTGTTCTACAGGGTCGCAGGCAAGCTGGAGCCTATCCCAGCTGACTATGGGCGAAAGGCAGGGTACACCCTGGACAAGTCGCCAGGTCATCACAGGACTGACACATAGACACAGACAACCATTCACACTCACACCTACAGTACGGTCAATTTAGAGTCACCAGTTAACCTAACCTGCATGTCTTTGGACTGTGGGGGAAACCGGAGCACCCGGAGGAAACCCCCGCGGACACGGGGAGAACATGCAAACTCCACACAGAAAGGCCCTCGCTGGCCACGGGGCTCGAACCCGGACCTTCTTGCTGTGAGGCGACAACGCTAACCACTACACCACCGTGCTGCCCGCCTGCAACCATCTCTACAATATTACCCTCATTAATCTCATCTCATTATCTCTAGCTGCTTTATCCTGTTCTACAGGGTCGCAGGCAAGCTGGAGCCTATCCCAGCTGACTACGGGCGAAAGGCAGGGTACACCCTGGACAAGTTGCCAGGTCATCACAGGGCTGACACATAGACACAGACAACCATTCACACTCACCTTCACACCTACAGTACGGTCAATTTAGAGTCACCAGTTAACCTAACCTGCATGTCTTTGGACTGTGGGGGAAACCGGAGCATCTGGAGGAAACCCACGCGGACACGGGGAGAACATGCAAACTCCACACAGAAAGGCCCTCGCTGGCCACGGGGCTCGAACCCGGACCTTCTTGCTGTGAGGCGACAACGCTAACCACTACACCACCGTGCTGCCCGCCTGCAACCATCTCTACAATATTACCCTCATTAATATTGATGAATATGTGAACACCTCCATATCCCCCTGCTATCCTTGATGACATTAGTTAGCTAACTGCTGGTAAAGTAACTCACACTGACCAAACGAGTAGGATTTCAGTCTCAGAATGGCATCAAATTATGTAAATTGAGAGAATACATGCTCCAACCCTCCTTTCTGGAATGCATTTAAAGCCACACCTCCAAAACCTGAATTGGAAGGCTTTGTGAACTTTGAGTATGATTGACAGGTGAGTAGAGCCACTTACTTATCCTGATTGGCTGGATGTTGGTGGTCCACATCATGTCCTATTTCTCTCTCTCTCTCTCTCTCTCTCTCTCTCACACAGAGTGCTCAGGATTAAGCACCACTGATTAAACCCTTACATGATAAAATAACGCTGAGGTGAAACAAAGACAATAAAATGATAAATGATACTAAAAAAGGAACAAATTAGTTTTTAGTCCACATTTTCTGTGGTGGTGTTTTTTTTTTTCATTGTGTTTTCCATGGTAATTGGGGTTTTGTGGAATTAAATGATAAATGCAATTTTATTTTAATCGTTCCATGAAATCACTATGACTTATTTTTCATCTGCATTGTGATCATATAGTAACAGTTAATGTGTTAATATGTTTCATCAATTATCTGCTGAAGCTCTTGATTTTAGATTTAATGAAAGTCTGTTTTTTGTTAACCACACATTTTACAAAATCCGTTTTGTTACTAAGAGAAGAATTAATACCATGAGCTAGATTCATCTATTAATGTAAGCATTAGGGATTCTGAATAAATCCATGTAATTAACACCACACACACACACACACACACACACACACACACACACACACACACACACACACAAATCTACAAACCCAACCACCCCCTCTTTCTTTCCTCTCACACAATCTGCCACAACTCCCCCCACTCAGAGACCTCCTGTCCCCTTATTCACACACACACACACACACACACACACTTGCACTTACTCACTCACTCCCCCTGCTCTTGACACATCCTCTCTCTCTCTCTCTCTCTCTCTCTCTCTCTCTCTCTCTCTCTCACACACACACACACACACAGATCAGATCACAGATACACATGTGTTCATATTGAGCTCTGATCTGGACTGAGAAAAAAGACAGAAGATGATGCAGGAAGACAGACAGGAAAAGAGAAAGACAGATGTGCTTCTTTATCAGTGAGAGTGAGACAGTTCATATATGAAGCTGACGGAGAGACGCAGTGCACACGCTTGATCACTTTTCTCGTGATCCTGGCTTTCCTCTAAAACCACTTAAAGTACTATCTGAGGTAAGTGTGTGTGTGTGTGTGTGTGTGTGTGTGTGTGTGTGTGTGTGCTGTAACTGTACAATTCTAAATCACAGATGTGTTTGATTCTGAGAGACAAATACAAACAGAGAGACAGAAATAGAGATATAGTTTCTATCCAGTATCATTCATATATTTCCCTCTCTTTCCTGACTTCTTTTTTAAATTTTATTATTCTTTCTTTCTCTTTACTTCCAGCTCATTCATCCTCTCAGGATCAGTGAGACCCTTCTGTTACCCAACACTTCAGAGAGAGAGAGAGAGAGAGAGAGAGAGAGAAGTAGAGGAAGCGTGAACAGAGTAAGCAACATGATGGAGAGAGAGTCAGAGGGAGGAATGAGGGAAAGATTTAAACAGATGCAGAGGAAAAAAGAAGAGAATTAAATTACATATTACAGTGGAGGAGGAGGAGGAGAGAGAGAGAAACTGGGTTATTTATGGAGTGACAACACACTGAGCAGAGATGCATGATTTATCCACCCCTTTATCTCACACTAACCTCTCTCTCTCTCTCTCTCTCTCTCTCTCTTTGCTTCTCTCTGTTGCTTTCTATAACATTCACTGTCTTTCTGTTTCACTCTCTCACACCTTGTTTCAGTCTCTCTCTCTTTGTCTCACTGTCTCTTTCTCTCCCTGTTTCTCTCTCTCTCTCTATCTCTCTCTCTATATATCATTCACTGTCTCTTTAGTTATGTCTCTATCTGTCTGTCTGTCTTTCTCTCTGCCTGTCTATCTGTTTGTCCCTGGCCATGTTTTTCTCTCTCTCTCTCTCTCTCTCTCTGTCTCTCTCTCTACCTCCCTTTCATTTTCCTGTTGGTGGAATGGTAGTATTTATATCTGCACATTATAAACTGCTGTATAAAAGGTGTTTGAGTAAAAACACACGCATGCTGATCTATTTACTGATTCTATGGAGATTTGTGTCTTTCATATATGCAAAATAACATATTGTTTGTTTTGTGCATTTGCTGTAATGAATCCGTACCACATTGATCACATCATCATAATCCACAGACTAATCACTGACAGAAAAACTTTCTCGACGAGATGAGAAGTGAAATGATCAGTCTATGGCAGGTGAATTGTTCACCTTTGTGACTCGATCAAAAAGGCATGTTTATGAACCAGACATGTGTTAGGATTGTTATTTAGGGTTTGGGGTTCTACTACATATTTTCCTCACTTTTTTCTCAAACTCTTCTAATATCCACTTTCCACACTATCACTTTTCCTGTCTTTCTCTCTCCCCTTCACCCTTAAACATCTCTCTCTCTCTCTGTGGTTGTAACTGGAGCAGCTGTGTGTGTGTGTGTGTGTGTGTGTGTGTGTGTGTGTGTGTGTGTGTGTGTGTGTGTGTGTAAAAGTCTGTTTTCTGTAAGTCAAACACACAGCGTCCGTCATCTGATCCCTGGCGTTTCCGTGGTGATGGCTCAGTGTGTTGTTGGGGGACTTTTTGAAGTTTCATCTTCGTCCTTTGGGACAAAAAACTTGACAAAGCAACACCTGAATAAAGTCTCAGAGTTACTCATCATAACAAACCTCCATTCTCTGAGCTATAGGATCAAATCAAACCTCCGTGGGTTAGGAGTTCTATTTTTATTTCACTGTGATTTGCATTCCAGGCACTGAGAGCTGCAGACGTAGAAGTTAATCTATTTAAAAAAAAAGAGAGAGAGAGAAAGTAGAGAAAAATAGGAGGAATAAGTGGAAAGATACATGATAGAGAGACAGACAGGTGGGCTGTGAAGAGCATTTCTAGTGCATTTCTTTTTTTATAACACTGTGATCTGTACTTTAGTTTATAAAACAGAAAAATTAGGGCTTAGGGTTTATATCTAGGGCTTAGGGGTTAGGTTGTATAGCTAGGGGTTAGGATTTTTAGTTAGGGTTTTGGGTTTATAGCTAGGGCTTGAGGGTTAGGGTTTATATTTAGGACTTAGGTGTTTTGGTTTATAGCTAGGGCTTACATAGGGCTTAGGGTTTATAGCTAGGGCTCAGGGGTTACAGTTTATAGCTAAGGTTTAGGGTTTATAGCTAGGGCTTAGGGGTTACAGTTTATAGCTAGGGTTTATAGGTAGGGCTTAGGGGTTACAGTTTATAGTTAGGGCTTAGAGTTCATCGCTAGGGCTTAGGGGTTACAGTTTATAGTTAGGACTTAGGTGTTATGGTTTATAGCTAGGGCTTACATAGGGCTTAGGGGTTATGGTTTATAGCTAGGGATTAGGGTTTATAGCTAAGGCTTAGGGGTTATAGTTTATAGTTAGGATTTAGATGTTATGGTTTAGGGCTTAGGGTTTATAACTAGGGCTTAAGGTTGATGGAGTTGTGTGTGGAGTTATGGAAATTAAATTAGATTAGAGACACTTCAGCTTTAATGCTCAGAGCTGAAAGAGGGAGAGGATAAAACAGAAATATTTTTATCCTCAAATGAATAATTCTCTCTGAATTAAAGCAAATGTTTTTCACATCCTTTAATCATCAGCTGGGAAATGTCTCATCTCCAGTCTCTCTCTCTCTCTCTCTCTCTCTCTCTCTCTCTCTGTGTGTGTGTCTCAGAGGCATAGCTGGGGGAGAATTTCAGCTTTGAAGGCACTTGAAATACTGTATTTTATGATGGTTCAAGATGCTTATTGGGTGTTTAACACACACACACACACACACACACACACACACACACACACACACACACAGCGCAGATGATTATAAATGAACACACTGTGCTCAGTATTTCATGAACATCAGTAATGAATGTGTTCTTTAGTTTGTTTAATCACGCATTATTGGTTACCAGCTGCAATGCTGAAGATGAAGCAATCATTTAATTTCTGTTTCTGCTTAAAAAGCTACAAGACAGGATTTTAATAAAGGAGCACAGTGTCGACTTTTAGCTGATTCAGGAGCGACTAACAACATGTAGGAATAATTATAGTGAGTGATTTGTTCACAAATCATATTTACGGGTCTTTCAGGTCTGAGTTTCTCATTCATTATTCACACAGCAGTCACATGACCAATGTTATTACTAGAGATGAGAGGAGAGTTTGTTAATGTTAGCTGGTCAACCAGAACATTTCCATAACCAGCTAGGTTGTGTGTAATGTCATGACTGAATGGAGGTTTAATTTCCCTTTCCAATGGAACGAGTTCATATAGTACGGGTCTTCAGTGACCAGACAGGCTAAAGTGAATATCATACAATGAACAGAGTGCTATTTTTATTTGAAGTAATCAGTCATTTCAACTGAATAATTCAATAGGCTATGGTCCAGAAGATTGCTTAAGAGCTTAACAAATGTGAATTTGTGTATTATACTTTACCAAGTGAAGCAAACCTTGGTGTTCTTAGTCTTTGAGAACCATGTGCATTGGCTACAGCAGCACACTAATTCCAATGAACGAAATGAACGAATGATTTGAAAAAAGATTTGTTCATTTTACTGAGTGAGATTGAAAGCCCTGAGTCAGTAAAAAGATCCAAACTTCCCATCACTAGTGTTTTCGTGACATTTGAGCTGTGTTACTTCCACCTACGGTGGCATCAAGTGCATTTCCTCTATTGTGCATTAATGCGCCCTCTGATATCTAAACAATGCAATTACAGCAAAGAGAAATGAAGAGATCATGCAGCCTAATAATAATAATCATGGTTCATTATATAGTTCCTCGATTCTAATCATCATAAATTTGTAAACTTTATCAACGGTCTTTTTGGTGTCACCCTTTCTGATGGTGTCCGCAGTCTGAACCCCCTGCATCCCCCTAGTGACACCACTGTATATATCTTCACTACATTAATCGGGCTAATTACTGTATATCATGTGCATGTTCCTCAATTGGTCAATTCCAGCTTGAATTAGCAGAGGTAACTTATATCTGAACTTCGTTAATGGAACCCACTGAGTCTGCATTGACCTGTTACACTAAATCATGCAATACTATTTCAAATAAACCCTGCTTTTACTACCTCACTTTGTAGAAAACCTGCCATGACATCTGAACAGGAAAACAATATTCAGACTTAAACATACAATCACATGATAAGACTTAGTAGTGTTTAAAAAACACAATGGGGTATACATAGTTTTCACTGACGTCACGGCATTCCGGGGAAAGCCCTCCAGCCGCCATCTTGTGGGTCAAACAAAATGGACCATCGCCATTACCGGCTACGTTATCTCGGACGAATTTATGAAGTTATATAGTCAGTTTTCTAAAATAAAGATCAATGTCGGCAAAATCAAGCAAACAGAAGTATATAAATACATTAGATGACATCTCACGACAATGGTATGCAGCCAAACTGGCCTTGATTGGGGGAATTGACCCCTACGAAGTGGACAAAGATGCATTTTCAAGTGACTATGCAGGGCTGCCAAAGCCTGAAACTGCCAAAGCCTGCTCCAAAGCCTGAAACTGACTTCATCAAACTTTAAAGGCTGTCTGATATATACAACTTTATATATTCTAGCATCAAATAGACTGTTGAATGTTATGCAACCGTAATAAGTTGATTAAACACAAATCAAATCATACAGAATAGACCTAAAATGTTTTTCAAAAATGACCCTTGCGTGAGTGAAGTGACAAGTGTCAAATAGAAACGTGACAAACGAGCAATATTAAGTGTACATTACAATGTAAACGTACACTCAGCGGTTCCAGTTAGGCATTCTCCAGAGATTGTTTACACGATGTTTTGGTTTCCAAAAACAAACTTAAACACAATTGATTGTTTATTTAAACAACTTACCGCTTATAAAATGATCGGAGCAGACTTTGCTGTGTTTGGAAGGCTGATAATCCTTGCGGTTGATTCTCGCAAGCCATAGATTTCTCCTTTGTATGCGGAGTTTCTTTGTTTGCTCGCCTTCGTGCTCCCGTACAGTGGGAATTCCATAAAAGCTCCGCTTGACGTCATCATCTGACCTATTACGACAGCCGTGAATACAACAGGTGTGCACCATTGCTAGCTTTAAATAGCCTGCTTGGGTTCTTTTGAAGACTTTGTACTCGCGCGTTACAATGTGTGCTCAGTGACCCGTATGGTAAGCTTGACCCACAAGATGGCCGCCACTAGGGAATCCCCGACTCTGTGACGTCATGTGTAAATGTGCCGAAGGGCACAGAAAAATGCTGCTCATATTGTTCAGCTTCATTAAATACACCCTACTTTTTAAAAAAAATCCAGCAGAAAAAAAGGAAAAAATGCCCTCAGAAAGTTTACATCTTAAATCTTCCTGTATATATGTCTCTCATTGCATAGTAAGCTTTTTTAATGAAAACATGTAGAGGTGTAACAGACCAAAAGGAATATATCTGTCTCCCAAAACTCTGTGTGTCTTTTCTCATTGTATAAGAAAAGTCATAATATGCTGCTTAATGAAAATATGTTTTAAAAATCACGTTAAATTGTTTTTATATTCTACTGATTTGTCGTGATTGTATGGCAAAACGTTCCATAAAGACTAGTTAAAGCACAATATTCCTGGTATTGAAACTTCTGAAATATTCATTTTAGGATTCTGTAACGGGCGGCACGGTGGTGTAGTGGTTAGCGCTGTCGCCTCACAGCAAGAAGGTCCTGGGTTCGAGCCCCGGGGCCGGCGAGGGCCTTTCTGTGTGGAGTTTGCATGTTCTCCCCGTGTCCGCGTGGGTTTCCTCCGGGTGCTCCGGTTTCCCCCACAGTCCAAAGACATGCAGGTTAGGTTAACTGGTGACTCTAAATTGACCGTAGGTGTGAATGTGAGTGTGAATGGTTGTCTGTGTCTATGTGTCAGCCCTGTGATGACCTGGCGACTTGTCCAGGGTGTACCCCGCCTTTCGCCCGTAGTCAGCTGGGATAGGCTCCAGCTTGCCTGCGACCCTGTAGAAGGATAAAGCGGCTAGAGATAATGAGATGAGATGAGAGGATTCTGTAACGCAGGATTGGATGAGGCCAGGGGCGATTTCTCAGAGACAACAAGGGAAGCCGAGCTTCCCCTAAAATTCTCTCCCCAAACTGCGGCATCTACGACGTTGAATTCTCATTAAAACAATAACTTGCATAACATAATATATGCCCAAGATTGTATTTACGTTCATAACTATCCTGTAACTTATTTGAGTGATGTCTGACGAACTTGCAGTTCGCTACAAGAATCACCTTTGCTGCCAGGCTGTAACCAGCGTTGCCAGATACTGCTGACGTTTTCCAGCCAAAATATGTTCAAAACCCACCAAAATGCACTTAAAACCACCCAATCTGGCAACACAGGCTGTAACCTTTCTTATTTCAATGGGCTCTATGGCTGGCAGCCGGGTATCCATTGCAGTCTATGAGACGGCTCTGAACAGCCAATTTTGGCTAGTTGTTATTGGTTAAAATCGACAAAATCGTCACTTCCAGGGAAGCCGGGATTCTCTGGGACTAAACGAGACAGTGGGAGGGACAAGAAGCTGGGCTGATGAAGGATTATTGGAGGTAGTGTTTGAAAGACATGAGGAGGGCGGGCTCTGTACTTCGGCGTCGGCGAGGAACACGGAAGTATGATCAGTCAGTCCCCAGCGGATGTCGAGAAAGTGTAGTCGTGTGCCAAAGTGCTGTCCGACTTTCTTTTCATATAAACGTTTCTCCTCATTGCTGTCTCTGTACATTACTCTGTAAATAAATGTAAATATTACTCGTTGTGCTCCGTTAACTTTCATCCATTCTATCAGTTTGATCATTTGTGAATTCACTCGTTTATTTCATTTGTAGTTCAATCTGGTTGTAGGCTAGCTTGAGCCTTATTGGGATCTGCAGTGCTAGCTGCTAACAGAAATTGGTGAAGTCTCTGGAAAGCACAACCAGCTGGTATGACAGGGTCACAGACCGTTTTCTGGAAAAGGAGCGGAGGGCAGAATTTGTGTATAAATAGTGTGCATCATATAATGTTCATGAATCTGAAGTGTGTATATTGTTCAGTAATGTTAAGAGAATGGTGGGCTCTGTCTTATAGGTTATACCTGGGTATAATATTCAAGGTTCTGTGTGTTGCATAGCCTACCTGGTTATGAATATCCAGACTGTGTTGCAGAAGATGTTCAAGGATGTGTTGCACAGCTGAGTGTTGTGTTAAAGACTCTGTGTTGCATATCAGGGTATGATGTTCAAGGCTCTTCGTTGAATAGCCAGTGATATTTGGATGTTTGATATTTTTGATTAAGGATATGAGGCACTAGCCTGGCAAGCCAGACTATAACATGAAATGTACAAGCAAAAATACTTTCTGCCACTAGGTAGGGTTGTCTAGTTCACTATGCTAATGGGGCACACCTTTCTATGCTTTGATATCCGGCCTACAGGTTTTACGATGAATGCGTAAAATGGGCTTCCCCTGTTTTAAAAACCAGCAGCCGCCACTGGATGAGGCTATATATCATATCATAAATAATTAAATGACACACCAGACACAAGCACAACACACATCAATTTAACCTGTCTCCCTGAAATTAATTCCTGACTACGCCACTGCTGTCCCCCCATCCCCCACCCCCCACACACAGCAGATGGAGTGTTAAATTGCTCTGACTGATGTTCAGGAAATCATAAATGCATTTTTTAGTGTTGCAGATGAAATATTTCTCTCAAAAGTGAGAGATGGAGAAAGAGTGAGAGACAGAGAGAGGGAAAGAGAGAGACAGTCAGAGAGTGTGAGAGAGACAGAGAGAGAGAGAGACAGAAGGGCAGAGAGAGAGAGAGAGATTTTGACTTTTAAGATGCCTTTAATGCATCAGTTTAACTTGCTGTATGCAGATAACATGGTTCTTCTGTGACTGTCCCCCAGTGTTCAGGATCTAGAGCAGAACCTGGACCTGCTGCAGCGTTGCTGTCAGACCTGGGACCTGACTATCAGCCTCAAAAAGACAAAAACAAAAATTATTTTTTCAAAAACGATCCGGATATAGAGGAAGCACATCACACTTTAGAGGCATACAAAATAAAAAATAGTGAAGAATACAAGTATTTAGGATTGAAAATTAGTTCCGCCAGAAATTTAAATCTGGCAGTGAATGAGCTGAGAGAGAAAGCCTGCAGGGCATTCTACACAATTATAAAACAAATTCACGTCAAATTCCATTTAAAATCTGGCTCAAATTACCAAGCCAATAATATTGTTCAAGCGACAAACAGCAGATGAGCACAATTCGCAGTCCTATAATCATAATTCAGACAGACAGGTTAGAGTTAAAAACACGTTAAGAACCTGTAGAATCAAAAATCAAACACATTTATACTGTACGCTGATTAATACTGCAACACTCTCTCTTTCTCTCTCCCTCTTCCCCCTCCCCCCATCCCCTTCCCTGCCCTTCAGGTGATTGACTGATGTAATAATAATGAGTGTGTTGTGGAGTGTGTATCTGGCTGTGACGCTCGTCTCACACACACTCTGCACTCTCTCACCTGAAAATGAGGTACCACTGCGCACAACTACCTGGTTGAGTGATGGCAAGAACACACCTGTCCACCTGCGCAAAGGACACACACATAGGTAACACAGCAACAACAACAGCGCGCACACACACACACACACACACACAAAACATTTAAATGTGATTTACATTAAAGAAGGCAGTTAGCTAGAAGAGGGCATAACATTTTGTGCAAAATGCAACACAAAAATGTAAAGAGTTAGGATTAGGGTTAGCAATAGTAAGCTGGGTTAGAGTTAGTAACAGGGAGTTGGAGTAGGGGTTAATAACAGGGATTTGGGGTAGGGGCTAGTAACAAGGAGTTTGGTTTGGGATTAGTAACATTGAGTTGGGGTAGGCATTAGTAACAAGGAGTTTGGGTTAGGGTTACTAACATGGAGTTGGGGTTGGGCTAGTAACGGGGTTGAGGTCAGGGTTAGTAACACGGAGTTGGGGTAGGGGTTAGTAACATGGAGTTGGTGTAGGGGTTAGTAGCAATGAGTTGGGATTAGTAGCATAGAGTTGGAGTTGTGGTTAGTAACAGGGAGTTGAGGTCAGGGTTAGTAACATGGGGTCGGGGTTAGTAACTGTGGGTTGGGGTAGGGGTTAATGACAGGTAGTTGGGGTAGTGGCTAGTAACAAGGAGTTTGGGTTGGGGTTACTAACAGGGAGTTGAGGTCAGGGTTAGTAACAGGGAGTTGGGGTAGGGGTTAGTAACAGTGAGTTGGGGTTAATAACATGTAGTAAGGGTTGGGGTTAGTAACTTGGGGTAGGGGTTAGTAACAGGGAATTGGAACATTGGTTAGTAATGGGAGTTGGGGTATTGGTTAGTAACAGGGAGTTTGGATAGGGGTTAATAACAAAGAGTTGATGTTGGGGTTAGTAACAGGGAGTTGAGGTCAGGGTTATAAACTGAGTTTGGGGTAGGGGTTAGTAACAGGGAATTGGGGTAGGGGTTAGTAACAGGGAGTTGGGTAGGAATTAGTAACAGGGAGTTGATGTTGAGGATAGTAACAGGGAGTTGAGGTTGGGGTTAGAAACAGGGAGTTTGGGGTATGGATTAGTAACAGGGGGTTGGGGTAGGGGTTAGTAACAGGGGTTGTGGTAGGAATTAGTAACAGGGAGTTGATGTTGGGGATAGTAACAGGGAGTTGGGGTAGGGGTTAGTAACAGGGAGTTGGGGTTAATAACGTAGTAGGGGTTGTGGTTAGTAACATGGGGTAGGGGTTAGTAACAGGGAATTGGAACATTGGTTAGTAATGGGAGTTGGGGTATTGATTAGTAACAGGGAGTTTGGATAGGGGTTAGTAACAAAGAGTTGATGTTGGGGTTAGTAACAGGGAGTTGAGGTCGGGGTTAGAAACGGAGTTTGGGGTAGGGGTTAGTAACAGGGAGTTGGGGTAGGGGTTAGTAACAGGAAGTTGGGGTAGGAATTAGTAACAGGGAGTTGGGGTAGGGTTTAGTAATAGGGAGTTGGGGTAGGGGTTAGTAACAGGGAGTTGAGGTTGGGGTTAGAAACAGGGTATTGGGGTATTGGTTAGTAACAGGGAGTTGGGGTAGGTTCTTATGTTTTGAAAGCTCAAAGAGGAGTTCATGTCAGAGACAGACAATCTTGCTGCATGGATTATTTTGTATAAAAATACAGCACAGTGTGTCATATTTTACTACTTATTTATCATAGTAGTGTAATATAATGCATAGTATTTTAGTTTTTCCACAGTTTTTGCGGGTTCACGTGCTCCTGTGTCGTAAGAGTTATTTAAAGATGAACAGAGAGAACAGACTTCTCTCAACACTGATGTTGAATGAGCAGCTCATGCCTTCACTTCTGCATGGAGTGGTCTGGAAGGCAGCTCCTGTAGAATTCCTGATCTGTGTGTCAGTCAGGCAGGATTTTAGTGTGAGCTGATCTGCCACTCGGCTTCCATCTGCCATCTGACTGCACTAAAGAGCTGCTGCTGAGTGACACGTGTCCCTGAGAGACATTTCCTCTTTATTCCACTCTTCATGTCACTGTAGTTTGCTTTATTTATTGTTTGTTATTGAGAATTCAATAAACACACACACAGATTCCTCTCTCTGTCTCTTTCTCGCTCTCTCTGTCACCTGACGTTTATGTTGATATGTTAAGTTGTGATGAAGACTGAATACTGCCTGAATGTTAGTGCATTTCACTGCAGGAGAGAGATGAGATTTTTCTAATTATGTTACGCGTGATATCACTTCCTGTTCTACTAATGGCATTGTCAATCTCTGAAGCGTTTATCTTTAACACACTGCCGTGTATCTGATCAATAATGTTCCTTATCTGTGAACACGCAGGCTGTTTCCTCTCACCTTCATTAACACTCTTATCTCTGCATTCGCGCGCGCACACACACACACTACAATTGAACAATAGAGATTCATTAGTGGAGACATTTTTTCACAATTATACACCCAGAATCTTAATTTCATTGTTCATTTGATTTATTTATTATTTACTTTTGTCTGATTTCTTGCACACACAAGGTAGCTCTTCAGTTTCTCTGTTTCTATGATTGTTTTTCTTTCCCACATTTCTATTACAACAGAACACTGAAGAATTAAAACCAACTTGGTGCATATATCCAAGGACTGTTTACACAGAACGAGAACCCTGAATCCAGTGGAGTTTGTGAATATTCTCATTCCTGCTCAGTGAATCTGTTAGATGGAAGCACATTTTTGTGTGCCTAAACTAATACATGGTTTTGAAAACTATACATAAATCACAGTTGTTGTTTTTTTCATTTTCTAACACATTAAAACGAGACATAAGGCACAGTTACTGAAACTGACACTCAGAGTAAAATCTCAGCTCACATCTCCAAAACTCTAAACAGATTTTCTCCTTTGAATCCAATTTGCAATTCAACATGATACATTTTGCAATACACTGCAGACAGATCTCTACACAAGACATAGGAATCTGATACTAAAGTCACTTGTTTGTCATTTCACAACACTGCCACTGAAAATGCCACACCCATGGACCAATTGGCCAATGCATATGCCACCTGGCCAAGCACCTCATTGCTTAAATGTCAAATCATCAATCAGGATGTAAGAACTATGAAGACCACAGATGTGTACAATTTTACAGCAGTAGAAGCAGCAGCGAGAGGAAGAGGTCGAGAGAGGGAGGGTGAGGGAAAGAGTGAAAGGTGGAGGAAGAGCAAGAGGAAGGGGTAGAGCTGGAGGGGGAGGATGAGGACAAAGAAGGGCACAGATTTCTGATTAAATCAAGGCAATGTTAGTTGACCATGTTATCAATCATGGGTTGACAATGAGAGAGGTGAACAAAAGGTCCAGCCCAACATGAACAGATTTACTGTTGCCTCTGTTATCCAGACATTTAGGCTTGTGCACAGGTACATAACCAGAATTCCATTCATTCTGCATAAGTCAGGATTCCACAAATCATACCATGTACATCAGTTGTTGTGTGACACCTATTTACTTCATGAATGGTTGCCATGTGATACATTCTGTAACTGTCCAAGAATCCTGCACAATTTGCTGTGGAAAAACCATCTTTAAAGTCACACAAAACACAAAAATAAACACCGTTTGTCTATCATGGCAAGCGCCCTGATGTGCCCTCCACATCCATCCATTATCTGTAGCCGCTTATCCTGTTCTACAGGGTTGCAGGCAAGCTGGAGCCTATCCCAGCTGACTATGGGCAAGAGGCGGGGTACACCCTGGACAAGTCGCCAGGTCATTGCAGGGCTGACACATAAACCATTCACACTTATGGTCAATTTAGAGCTACCAATTAGCCTAACCTGCATGCCTTTGGACTGTGAGGAAACCCACACAGACACAGGGAGAACATGAAAACTCCACACAGAAAGGCCTCTGTTGGCCACTGGGCTCGAACCCAGGACCTTCTTGCTGTGAGGTGACAGTGCTAACCACTACACCACCGTGCTGCCCACCCTCCACATGTTTAAATTAAAAATAAAACTTCATAACAACCATTTATCCATTTTAAAAGTTATGATATTGCTAAAAATAGGCTTACCTGGGTGCAGTCATTTGCACTGAAACCGGATATCCGCCTGTGACGTAATCGGATCACTAGTACACCATTTGCTTTCGTTACACAAAGCCATTAAATAAAGGCTTCTAATTCTTAAAAAAAAATCCCCAGGTGCCACTGTTCTCTCTCTCTCTGTGCATGCATTCTCACTGCTTCAGATGGGTTGAATATAGAGAAAGAACTTCACTTTGCTGTAATGTATACAGTATGTGACAAATAAAAGCTTATAATTCTAAAAATCTAATCAGAAATTTTCTGTAACTATGTGATTTTTACTGGCAACAAAATCTGCAAATCAAAATACTTCACTTTTATGAAGTTTAAATCTTACTCGGCTAAATAACGCATACACAGTACTGACACAGATACTAGTAAACAATCCCGTTACCATAGCAATGCAATTCTTGTCATCTAAAAATATCTCTTTTTCTTAGTGAATAAAAACAAACAAAAGCATGTCACATAAAATGATCAATGGCCGGGCTTATTTTACACCCAAATGCTTGACACTCGGACATCTTTAGGGTTGTTTACAACAATTTAGAAGTGACATGTCCATGAGATCCACTAGCCTCAGTTAAGTCATGTAGCGTGTAGGTGACGTCACGATTTGTACTCAGAGTGCAATATTTGAACCTCGGAGAGGGTGAGATGTCAGCACCCAGGGACATTGTTTTTCTTTTCAAATAAAATCTGTACACAGTCTACAGTTACAAATATGAACAAGTGAACGCTCAAACACGTTTTGTATGGATATTATCTGTCAGTCTAAAGTAGTTTATTTTTTGGGTTTTGTTAATATTTAACCTACATTAACCAATGACTATATTTTTAGTTTGTTTAAAATACAATACAGTACAATACTTTATTTCATAGCACATACAGAAAATATGAAAGGAAAGAAAAGCAATAAACTTTACATATGTTGGGTATAATGCCACCTGGAAAATAACTACAAAGCTAATCTAGCTAGGCGGCATGGACTGAGAGACAATGAGATAAGGGGTTGAATGTCCAGTGAAGTACAAGAAGCATGAACAATTAGTTTGGTTTTGGCAAATTACGCAATAAGACTCTGTGATATTCAAAGCCACATCATAAGAGACAACGAGCTCAGGCAAGTCCGCTTGTCCACCTTGACCCGTTTTCTCCAATGAAACTAAGTGCACATGAAGCAGCTTTATAGGGAGCCTTTTGAGAGGAATTCTGGAAGAATCAAAGATCTGAGACATGAATATATGGAAGTAAGTACAAGACTGACTACAGCACACTACATACAGTACAGCACTTTATCCCAGTGTACTGAACTACACCATATTGACTGACTTTGTTTTCACAGAGTACTGGAAATGGATGCTGATGTGATCCCATATGAGTTTATTTTCATCCGTGAGATCAGCTTCAACCTCACAAAGACTAGGAGAAGGGGAAGAAACATCACTGGTCACAGAGACATTGTAGATGTTCCTGGCCAACGTGGCAGCAACAATACAACGTGTGCTGCCAACACAAATAACGGTGTCCTTCACCACTGTGCCAACCTTGGTTCATACAACACAGAGCACATTCTCACATTTTTGAACAGACTGCACAACATTGTGACACTGGTGAACCATATGGATGATGCAGAGCAGCACAGATATGTGGTAGCACGGGACAATATCAGCGTCCATCATGCAGCCCTGGTCCAAAACTGGTTTATTGACCACCCACAATTTCTTGTTCAGGACCTTCCACCCTGCTCTCTATTTCTCAATCCAATTAAAGAGTTATTTTCTGCATGGCAGTTGAAGGTGTATGACCGTCAACCCTATGTGTGCAGGGCTCTTAACCAGGCATGTGATGATATTGATGTGGGTGCTGTCCAGGGCTGGATACAACACTTGCAGCGCTTCTTCCCTCACTGTTGAGGTGCTGTGGTCAGACCCAACTAGGCAGCAAGAAACAGCCTAAATATTTTTCTTTCTTTCTTTTTTTTTTGGGGGGGGGGGGGGGGGGGGTTTCCTGTATATTTTCCGCTCAAGTTTTCTTTTCTAGCCCTGTGATGACCTGGCGGCTTGTCCAGGGTGTACCCCGCCTTTCGCCCGTAGTCAGCTGGGATAGGCTCCAGCTTGCCTGCGGCCCTGTAGGACAGGATAAGTGGCTAGAGATAATGAGATGAGAGATGAGTTTTCTTTTCTGCTCACTGTATTTGATCAAGCATAATTTTTATTCCTACAGCTGTAATGTAGGATATACTGTGCTTTTGTTTAATTGACTGATTTGATTTGTTGTTGAGAAAAATAAAAGGTTTTGTTTCAACAGCATTTGTGTTTCTGCACATATTACTATAAACTTGAACAATTTCCCTCTGCAGAATTCTCTGCATACAGAAGTATGATGACAAGACCACCAAAGATGAAAGTGCTTCTGATTGAGCACAACAGTGTGTAGTTGGTTGGACAAAAATGTGGAAATGTGATAATATGAATGATGTGTGTGTGTGTGTGTGTGTGTGTGTGTGTGTGTGTGTGTGTGTGTGTGTGTGTGTGTTGTGCCGTTTGGTGCCAAAGTTTAATTTTGATAAATGTTTACATAGTTTTGAATGCAGTGCAGGATATATGAGATGTTTTGCAATTTGGGTGTGTGGATTTGTGAATCATTAAAAAAATGGTAAAACAAGGCGGAAGTCAAAAGGACCGAATCACAAACCTCTCTTGGCCAGGCATTCTTATGTCTGCTGTGGTTAAATATTTAAGTTTGATGTCTAATGTGTTGAATTGATTTTACTCTCAGTTCACAGATTTTTATCTCCTGTTCATTCAGAGTAAAAGTGTGAATCTGATTAAATATTCACATGCTTTTATTCACGTTATTATTTCAGGCTCCATTTTACACTGAGGAAGAAGACGACAGCTCTGATGCTCACAGTTTCTCCCTGTTCAGGAAGTGTAGAGTGGAGTCTGACTGCACACACGCTGAAGGACAAACCAGCCAAGGATCGTTATTGTAAGTGTGTGTGTGTGTGTGTGTGTGTGTGTGTGTGTGAGTAAGAAAGAAAGAAAGAAAGAAAGAAAAAGAAATTTGGAAAAAAAATGGTGCATCATGCAGGACTTGCAGCTCCTCAGCTAAATGAGATAAAGCTTCTACGGAAAATCACATCCTGTAATGGAGGAAGGAGCCACCAGCCTGAGAAGGAAAGTTGAAATCAGACACAATAATCAGACGGCTGTTGTACTTTTCTTAATTACCCAATAACATTCTTTACAGACATGTTTTAACTTCCAGTAGGTTGTTTTTTGCTCTAGAAGGGTCTGCTTACAGTCTGCTGCTGTTTGGTTTTTTATTGTCTTGGCACTTTAGCACTTAAAATCCTGCATCAGTAAAATTTCATGAGAAGCGGCATTATGAAATCATGAAGTGGTGCATTAATCATTTTATCCACTTTATCTGCATCCGCTGCTTTAAATCGTTCACTTTCATAATGAAACATTTGCTCTCAGAGTTCCTGGACATAAATAAAGCTAAAAGGGTGATTCTTCAACTATGGTCATTTTTGTGGCGAGAAAAACAATTTATTTATTTTTTGGTCACAGTACACACTTTTACAGCACTAAAGTGGTTTAAAAAAAAGCTCAGTATTTAATGTTATTATATAGTAAGAGGCCTTTTATGTATGGTTTTTACACTATGACTTTTGTCCCTAAGCTGAACTCTGGACCTTCACTTGTGCTTCATTTTTTTTTAAAGATTTTTTTTGGGGGGTTTTCACCTTTATTGGATAGGACAGTGTAGAGACAGGAAATGAGCGGGAGAGAGAGACAGGGAGGGATCGGGAAATGACCTCGGGTCGGAATCGAACCCGGGTCCCTGGATTTATGGTATGGCGCCTTATCCACGACGCCCCCACTTGTGCTTCATTTTGAATTTAATACTGAAATATGAATGTTAAGTTCCAATACAAATAAGACATTAATGTGTCGCAGGCAAGCTGGAGCCTATCCCAGCTGACTACGGGTGAAAGGCGGGGTACACCCTGGACAAGTCGCCAGGTCATCACAGGGCTGACACATAGACACAGACAACCATTCACACTCACATCTACGGTCAATTTAGAGTCACCAGTTAACCTAACCTGCATGTCTTTGGACTATGGGGGAAACCGGAGCACCCGGAGGAAACCCACGTAGACACAGGGAGAACATGCAAACTCCACACAGAAAGGCCCTCGCCGGCCACGGGGGTCGAACACAGACCTTCTTGCTGTGAGGCGACAACGCTAACCACTACACCACTGTGCCACCCACCTGCAACCATCTCTACAATATTACCCTCATTAATATTGATGAATATGTGAACACCTCCATGTCCCCCTGCTGTCCTTGATGACATTAGTTAGCTAACTGCTGGTAAAGTAACTCACACTGACCAAACGAGTAGGATTTCAGTCTAGAGTGGCATCAAATTATGTAAATTGGGAGAATACATGCTCCAACCCTCGCCGGCCGTGGGGCTTGAACCCAGACCTTCTTGCTGTGAGGTGACAGCGCTAACCACCACTACACCACCATGCCGCCCTAAATACATTATATACAGTAAGATTTATTCATATATTGTATTTTTAATAAAAGACCCCATTTTAAAAATTGTGCAGTTATTTTATATATATATATATATATATATATATATATATATATATATATATATATATATAAATTGGAAAACCCATGATTTCCATCCATCCATTATCCATAACCACTTATCCTGTACAGGATTGCAGGTAAACTGGAGCTTGTCCCACCTGACTATGGGCGAGAGGCGGGGTACACCCTGGATAAGTCATCAGATCATCGCATGGCTGACACATAGAGACAAACAACCAGTCACACTCACGGTCAATTTAGAGCCAATAATTATCCTTACTTGCATGTCTTTGGACTGTGGGGGAAACCGGAGGAAACCCACACAGACACGGGAAGAACATGCAAACTCCACACAGAAAGGCCCCCATTGGCCACTGGGCTTGAACCCAGAACCTGCGTGCTGTGAGGCAGCAGTGCTAACCACTACACCACTGCGCCACCCAAAACCCATGATTTGTGTAATGTAAAAGAATGACTGAAAAATGACCCAGTTTTATATATTTTTCCCTCCATGTAAACATTGTAAAAGCATTACCTTTAAAATCCTGAAAAATAAGTGAATTTGTACATTTGTACTGAGAAATGTGAGAGATTTATTAAAATACATTTGTAGCACAGGAGTGCCACAGTGGTGTAGTGGTTAGCACTGTCACTTCACAGCAAAAGGGTTCTGGGTTTGAGCCCAGAGGCCGACGAGGGCCTTTCTGTGCGGAGTTTGCATGTTCTCCCCGTGTCTGTGTGGGTTTCCTCTGGGTGCTCCAGTTTCCCCCACAGTCCAAAGACATGCAGGTTAGGTTAATTGGTGACTCTAAATTAACTGTAGGTGTGAATGTGAGTGTGAATGGTTGTTTGTCTCTATGTGTCAGCCCTGTGATGATTTGGCAACTTGTCCAGGGTGTACCCCGCCTCTCACCCATAGTCAGCTGGGATAGGCTCCAGCTTGCCCGCGACCCTGCAGAGGATAAGTGGTTCCAGATAATGGATGGATTTGTAACACAAGATATTTCAGTAATTTTGCCCCAAAACACATTTTGTGGTGTGATGGAAATGATGATTTGCTGTTAATGTTAGAATGAAATGCTAATATATATATATATATATATATATATATATATATATATATATATATATATATATATATATATATATAATTACAGTAACTGTCAGGATGTGTTTCTACACAGAGTGCAGGAATAAACCATAGCAATTTATATATGTGTATATATAAAGTTAGATATTCAACCATTTTCCAGACCATAGTTGAAGAATTACCCAAAAAAACAGCATTGTGCTTTTAAAGTGAAAATTGCTTGTTTATTTACTGCACATTAATTTTTAAAGAAGGAACATGTTGTTAGGTTTTGATCTGTCTGTACCGAAGGAGGTTGAATTGACAAAGTATGATCTAGGAATGTAGACCTCTGCTACCGAAGAGATTCTGCCTCACGGATCAATCTGGGAGCAAACGGTCACTGACACACACACAACTGCTCAGAGATGTTTCTCAGTTTCTTGTAGGACAAACATGAGTATATATTCACATTCAAGAGTGTGTTGTAGCTTTGTGATTGGATAATAATGATTTAATTGATGAAGCCAAGTCATCTGTGTATAATGTAAATGGGTGATGAAGCATTACATCACTGGTTTAGACTACACTACTGTATGAAAGAAGAGAGACATTATGTACCATTACATCACCCGTCAGAATCATAGTCTTATGAAAAGAAGAAAGACATTACTGGTCAACATAACCTTCATTAAGCAGAGAGCAGAATGTGTGAGCGAAGATAAAGCTCAAGGATTTAACTTAACCAAAACAAGTAGCAATCAGGACCGCCTATACCAGTTTCAAGAACAAGTAGCAATCAGAATCTGCATAGAATGCGCAAATATGTAAATTATTATTATTATTATTATTATTATTATGAGCATACTGACTAGGTGTGAAATTGCTCCCACTAAATTATTGTTGCTGCTGAGGTTGAGCGTTTTCCTAACCCTGACCTCATATACTCATCCCTGAAACTGTAAACCTTCATATACGTAACTGCCGTTCTAACTAGCCTGCATGGTAATTAGCTACCATGCTAACTAGCAGTCTTAAAAAGGAGGATGCGTTAAAAGTGGAACACAGAGCAGATAGCTTTAGTGCATGTGCCTGTAAATATTCATCAGTTTGGTTGTAATGACGCGTGTGAGTGTAGTTTTATAAAGGACTGTGTGATTTTCAGGGAGCTTTAAGAAGAGCGAGCCTGAAGTGTGGTGGAGAAAATCAGCAAGTGAAAAGACACTTCACACCTACTCAGGCAGTGCTGTGGACACCTACGAAGGTCCTGTGCTTCACCCAGTCTCCGTTTACACACTGCGGATTAAATCAACGCAGGAAGACATGCATGCATACGTTTATCTCCATGAAGGACCCGCACCATGGGGGGTGTTTCCAGAGTTGCCCTTAGACCCCAGAGTGCACATGCTCGGGGTCGGGATGAGCAGTGTGACACTGACCTGGAGCCCAAGTTCGTCTGTCATCAAAGCACTACACACACACAAACATGCACGGCCGTATGAGTACTGTGTTACCGTAAACCGTAAACACAACTACAGGAGCATGTGTGCTGCACAAGAGGGGAAAGGAGGAATGAAAGACGAGTGGAAGAAAAAAGCAGTGGTCAAACTGGACAGATCTGACGAGCATGTGTGTGTTTGTGAAGAGGTGGAAAGTGTGTGTACCGTCTCTGAGCTCCTCCCAAACACACTCTATTACTTTGATGTGTTTGTGATTGACAGAATGAATGGCACCAGTGCAGCATATACAGGAACAGTTGCGCGCACACATGCAGAACCGTACGCACATGCAGAAACGCAAACCCATGCAGAACCATACACACACAGAGTGACCCCGCTGAGGGAGGGGCAAGTGCTGTGGGTCACACTGAGCTCTGGGGCAGATCAGAGGCGGAGCTTCCGTTTCCGGCCCCGTGGTGGGCAGAAGAACGGCCTACTCACACTGCTGAGCTGCAACAACACCCACACACTCTCTGTTTCAGTCTCGGCCCGAGGACATGAGCTGACATCACAGGAAGTGGGAGATCAGCTGATCCAGATGTGGCTGCAGGGGTTCTCATCCTACCTGATCCAGCTCAGACTCTCTACTCGAAACACACATGCTGCAGAGAGAGAGAGTTTGTGTGTGAAAATGCAGGCATCGTCTGCGTTCCACCGTCGGGGGGCGCCGGCGCTGCCACACACACTCCACATCAAGAGCTTTAACACACTGCGCACCTGCAACTCTGTTACACTCGCATGGATGGGGACCGAGGAACGAGGACTGTACTGCCTCTACAGACGCAGAGCAGATGAGCAGAGTGAGACAGGTGGACAGAGGAGCGATACAGGTGGACAGAAGAGTGAGACAGGTAGAGACAGAGTGATATGGGGTGGACAGAGGAGTATGCATGGACGAGACAGAGTGGTATGGGGTAGACAGAGGAGTGAGCCAGGTAGAGACGGAGTGATGCAGGGTGGACAGAGGTGTGAGACAGGACGAAGCAGAAAGGTATGGGATAGACAAAGGAGTGAGACAGATCAAGATGTAGTGATATGTAGTGAACAGAAGAGTGAGACAGGTCGAAACCGAGTGATACCTCGTGAACATAGGAGTGATACGGACCGTTGCTTAGCACCAGAGTCCCGCCCTCCTGATCAGCGTGTGCTCTGTAAATACTTCCAAGAACTTGATGCACGCCGTGCTGTTACTACAGCAACAGTAGGTGGGCTGGAGGCAGAGACACTGTATACTTTTGATATTTACCTGATGAGAAGATGGGCGCTTCCTGTTAAATACCACAGCAAGACAGTGCGGACCAGGAGAGACTGCTAAGACCACCCACCCCCACCACCCACACACAAGCAACAGCCCACTGACTGCTCACATGGCCATTGTTGCTGTTATAAGGATGACATATTTATTAGAGTCCACACAGGACTACACCAAACACACTGCAGGATCACACCTGTCTGTCACTATGGAGTGAGACAGGGAAGACTAAGAGTGAGACAGAAAGATATAAAAAGAGAGACAGACAGATGGGAAACTGAGATCAAAATGGCAGGAGAAAAAAAGCCCTATTGGGATTGGAATAGTTTTACATGGGGAGGTGAGGTCATGTAATGTTACCACTGAGCGTGTGGGATATTTATGGGAGATTCACAAGTAGTGGGCCTGTTAAGCATAACAATTGTGCACAAAATGAAAAAAGCATGAAACTTTCAGGGTTTGTTCTTGAAGGCATAAGCTTTAATTTGAGACGTGGAGGCATTCTCAGTTTGACCTCTGGGGTCAGCTAGAGGTCATTGACCTCCATGATATCACATTTCTATGCATGAAATTAGAAAAGGCTGTATCTTAACATCTAAATGTGATGTAAATGTAAATTAAATGTGTTTTTCCATGTGCCTGGACATGAAAAAATCACATATAATACTGATATTCCTCTTAGGTGTAACTTCAGGGGTCAGGTAGAGGTCATTGACCTTTGAAATTTGAAGTTTCTATGCATGAAATTCTAGACGGGTGTATCTTAGGATCTAAATGTGATAGAAATGTGAAGTTAATGTGTATTTCCTTGTTTCTGACCATGAGAAACCCATTTTTGATACTAATATTACTCTTACAGGTCATCTCTGGGGTCAGCTAGAGGTCACTGACCTCCAGCATAATGCATTTCTATGCATAAAATTAGAAACGGGTGTACCTCAGGTTCTAAATGTGATAGAAATGTAAACTAAATTTGTATTTCTATGATTCTGTACATGAGAAACCCATTTTTGATACTGATATTCTGAGAGGTCAACATCATGGAGAACAGGCAAGGTTGGGAAACATCCCACATTTTGATAAATCTATATAAAAATCTCATGTGTTTTGGATTGTAAGAAACAATTCCATATGAATATGAACATGACAGAAATATACTTCAACTTGTCAGAAATTATAAACTTTAACTAATCAAAAACTTGAACTACAATCAAAACTCTAAATGCAGTGTAAACAGTTGAACAGGTTCCATAAAGAACATTTTAAAATCACTTATAGTATCTACATTTATTCTAAGGGCCTTGACCTTTGGGGATTACAATGTTGGCCTACAAATTGTAACTACAGAACACTGATTTAGTCGCTGCAGTCACCAGAGCATGTGCACAGTGCTGTGCACTTTAAGGCTGCCTTTTTACATCTACAGTGCCCAGTGCAACCCTTTTTGCAACCACAGTGCACAAGTTCATAGCAAGCCTGTGAAGCTTCAGGGAGTGTTGTCCAAAGTGGCTGCCATCCAGCATCGGTGTCAATCCATCCCCAGTCTGATGGACTGGGCAAACATGGTTGAGAAACCAAAGCAAGGTTCCATATATTAGCCTGGTACATTGCTCTTTTTATGTGTTGCCTCAAAGCATCTTGTGTAGGGGGGATGTTTTCCAGTGATCTTGCCCCACTCTGAACCGCGGGAAAATAATAGGCTACACACAAAACATGAACATGAAAATTCCGTTGAATCTCTACCTCTGCTAGACTGACATATAGTTATTCCTGTGAATTTAGAATTGCCCTATCAATGTCCAACATTAAAATGACTGAAAATTAAACTACAATATACTGTATTCTTCAACTCTAGTGCAAATGAGAGCAAATGCTCCAAAATATTACTCAGTTTGAAATTATCAATGGAAATGGGGCAACTGTGTTCAGCTTCTGACATAGTTTGTGACCACTGGAGATGTTTTACTTATCAGAAATGAGTTGTGTCATGTCCAGAAACATGGAATCATATATTTACTTTACATTTACAGTATTTCACATTTTAATCCAAAGATAGATTGTTTCTAATTTCATGCTTAGAAATGCATTATCGTGGAGGTCAGTGACCTCTAGCTGACCTCAGAGGTGACTTATAAAAATGATATCAGTATTAGAAATTAGTTTATCATGGCCAGAAACATGGAAATACACATTTAGTTTACATTTCTATCACATTTAGAACCTAAGATACACCCGTTTCTAATTTCGTGCATAGATATGCATTATGCTGGAGGTCAGTGACCTCTAGCTGACCCCAGAGATGACCTGTAAGAGTAATACCAGTATTAAAAATGGGTTTCTCATGGTCAGAAACAAGGAAATACACATTAATTTCACATTTCTATCACATTTAGATCCTAAGATACACCCGTCTAGAATGTCATGCATAGAAACTTCAAATTTCAAAGGTCAGTGACCTCTACCTGACCCCTGAAGTTACCCCTAAGAGGAATATCAGTATTATATATGATTTTTTCATGCCCAGTAACATGGAAAAACACATTTATTTTATATTTACATCACATTTAGGTGTTAAAATACAGCCTTTTCTAATTTCATGCATAGAAATGTGCCATCATGGAGGTCAATGACCTCTAGCTGACCCCAGAGGTCAAACTGAGAATGCCTCCACGTCTCAAATTAAAGCTTATGCCTTCAAGAACAAACTCTGAAAGTTTCATGCTTTTTTCATTTTGTGCACAATTCTTCTGATAATAAGAGCTTAACAGCCCCACTAAAGGGGAGAAACTTCAGTATAAGAAATGGGCGTGGCTATACCATCTCCAAATCAGTCTCAGAACTCCAGGAGGCGACTCAGGAACCTGCAGCTGTAATGTAGTGGGTCCTGTGATTTCAGATGTACTAGGAGGATTCAGGATGTCCATTTGGGACCGCGATGCCATCACTACAACCAGGAAACCCTGAATTTACACTGGGGGACCCTTTCATTTACTTGAGCCGAATGTATACATTAGTTCGACTTGAATAAACCCCCATTTCCATCCTTGAGAAACACCGTGAGACTCCTTTTCCACAGGATAAGGCGGAATATACATGTCTATTCACACGGGAGGTTATTTCTCCGGTTCGTTTTACAGAAGGCAAATCTTTACTGACACGGGGGCGCGCAGTCCATATAAATGAGTGTTCTGGCGCATAAAATCACTGAGAAACTCCCGTAATAATCACATGACCTCACTTCCTCCGAGTCCAACCCGAATAGGGCGAGACAGCAAGAGGCAAAATCTGCCAGGTACAGAGTGAGACAGATGTGTTCTGCATGAAATCATTTGTCTGCACTGTGTTTGTGTTTGTTGTGCTTCATTTTTTATGCACCAATAAAAACAGAGCTGTTACACAGATAACCAATCACAGCTCAGCTCATTTACATCACAGCTGAGGATCATTCTGTTTTTATTAACACACTAATTCATTTACTTGTGTTCACTCCCTCACTCTCATTTACTCATTCTCACTCACTCCCTCTCACTCCCACTTATTCTCCCTCCCTCCCTCTCACTCCCACTTGTTCTCCCTCACTCCCACTTATTCATTCTCCCTCCCTCCCACTCGTTCTCCCTCACTCCCACTTATTCATTCTCCCTCCCTCCCTCTCACTCCCACTTATTCATTCTCCCTCCCTCTCTCTCACTCCCACTTGTTCTCCCTCACTCCCACTTATTCATTCTCCCTCCCTCTCACTCCCACTTGTTCTCCCTCCCTCCCTCTCACTCCCACTTGTTCTCCCTCACTCCCACTTATTCATTCTCCCTCCCTCCCACTCGTTCTCCCTCCCTCCCTCTCACTCCCACTTATTCATTCTCCCTCCCTCTCTCTCACTCCCACTTGTTCTCCCTCCCTCCCACTCGTTCTCCCTCACTCCCACTTATTCATTCTCCCTCCCTCCCTCTCACTCCCACTTATTCATTCTCCCTCCCTCTCTCTCACTCCCACTTGTTCTCCCTCACTCCCACTTATTCATTCTCCCTCCCTCTCACTCCCACTTGTTCTCCCTCCCTCCCTCTCACTCCCACTTGTTCTCCCTCACTCCCACTTATTCATTCTCCCTCCCTCCCACTCGTTCTCCCTCCCTCCCTCTCACTCCCACTTATTCATTCTCCCTCCCTCTCTCTCACTCCCACTTGTTCTCCCTCACTCCCACTTATTCATTCTCCCTCCCTCTCACTCCCACTTATTCTCCCTCCCTCCCTCTCACTCCCACTTATTCATTCTCCCTCCCTCCCACTCGTTCTCCCTCACTCCCACTTATTCATTCTCCCTCCCTCCCTCTCACTCCCACTTATTCATTCTCACTCCCTCCCTCTCACTCCAACTTATTCATTCTCCCTCCCACTCCCACTTATTCTCCGTCACTTCCACTTATTCATTCTCCCTCTCTCCCACTCCCACTTATTCTCCGTCACTCCCACTTATTCATTCTCCCTCCCGCCCTCTCACTCCCACTTATTCATTCTCCCTCCCTCCTTCTCACTCCCACTTGTTCTCCCTCACTCCCACTTATTCATTCTCCCTCCCTCTCACTCCCACTTGTTCTCCCTCCCTCTCACTCCCACTTGTTCTCCCTCACTCCCACTTATTCATTCTCCCTCCCTCCCTCCCTCTCACTCCCACTTATTCTCCCTCCCTCTCACTCCCACTTATTCACCCTCAATCCCACACTCTCATTCCCTCCCTCTCTCCCACTTATTCATTCTCACTCTAAAAGTAATTCCCTCACTCCCACTTATTCACTCATTTCCACCCCCTCACTCTCATTTATCCATTCTTATTCTCCCTCCCACTCCCTCATTTACTCTCACTCCCATTTAGTCACTCTCACTGATTCACTCACATTTATTTACTCTCACTCCCTCAACACTGACTCCCACTCGCTCACTCTGTCCCACTTATTCACTCCAACTTACTCAGTCTTACTATCACTCACTCCCTTCTGCTTAATCACTCCCACATCCTCACCAACGTATTCACTCACTCTTACATCTTCACTCACTGCCATATATTCACTCCAACTTACTCTCTCCCACATCTTCACTCCCACACCCTCAATCCCCACTCACTCTAATTCACTCCAACCGACTCTCATTCACGCTCACTTACTCCAAATCACCGATTCACTCATTCAATCCCTTTCACGGTCTTATTTACTCAACTCACTCCTACTTACTCATTCAATTATCATTGAATCTCATTCAAATGTCATTGAACTCTCACTCTAATGGAATAAAAGATTTTCTGTCCTCCAAAACCTTTTCACATATACACACCATAATAAATCAGGGGCTCTGAACAAATATTTGCTCATGTTGATGTTGACTGTTAAAGTAACAATAAGGATGCATGTATGCAGGTAAACATTAGCTAGTAAGCAACCAACTTTGAGATTTCTTCATGAATAAATTTAAATTAAAATGTTCAGTGATGGTTCTGAGTATATTCAGGGTACCATCAGTGAGGAAAAAACGCTATGTTTATGAGTTGCTGACTCCGCCTCCTACTCTACATTATAAAGTCCACTCAGATTGGTGTTATATTAATGCACTTGTTCTAATGTTATAGCTTCTATAGCAACAGCTCAGTCACAGGGACTTGTACAGCAATGTTCCACATAATCAAATGCTAATGATAAATGTACTTAAAATGTGTTTTAACAAAAAACGTAAGTAATTGTTAATATGGTGAAATTTTCTGTAATGAGTCTCCAGTGTTAGCTTTTATTAATCTTGACCTTGTATTTATTGTAATAAACATATTTTAACTGAGTTCTGGGATCCATTTAATTTAAGTTTGCAGAACAACAGGAGAGAATTTCTAAGAATGCAAAAGGTTTTGTTAGTGGATGCTTGGAGGAAATGGACCAAAGAGAGACCTGCAAATGTCCTCCCCCGCCTCCTTCAAAAATAAAGAAGGCATTATAAGTGTATAAATACTGCTCCCTGTCTGTAGCACAGTGCGCACAGATGCAACCCTGGAGTGATGGAGTGAGAGATTCTTTCAGAATGCATCAAAACTCACACATACTCAGATAAACAAATACAGACACACAGGCACAACACATTTTGTCTGGGTTAAGTTAATGAAGGTAAATGCATGAGGGAAAATAGATGATGAATAACTGAGGAGATGCAGCAGACAAGGGGTTGTGGACAAGGAGGGAAAAAGATGAACGGAAGTAGTCAAAGAGAAGTGGATGACTGGAAGTAGACAAGGGTAAATGACCAAGTGAAAGTGAATGAGATAGCCAAAGTGAAGTTTTGAAAAAAACTTTTATTTCATCATTAAAATGTAATATTAATTTCCCCATTTAAACGTTAAAGTGTATGTTTGTGTGTGTGTGTGTGTGTGTGTGTGTGTGTGTGTGTGGGGTATGGCTTACAGCACTAAGGCTTTAATCACAAAGGCTTTTTCCTGACAACAATCAATAAAAAAGTATAATAAAAAAAATCCCCCATTATGCTCAGAATTCACGTGACCTGTAGTGTTTGTCATTGTCTCATTTATATTACACAGGAACCAAAAAGGTCTACAGTAACAACATGGCACTGTGTGTGTGTGTGTGTGTGTGTGTGTGTGTGTGTGTGTTAGCTATTGTCTTTGGCAGTTGTACAAAAATAGGACTCTTAAAAAAAACAAACAAAACCCAGCAACAATAATAATCGTCAAAATAATAATAACAATACATAAAGGTGGCAGAAAAATATCTGCTGAGAACTGCTCTGTTTGTGTGTTTACGTGTGTGTGTGTGTGTGTGTGTTAAGGTCCTGGTCTGTTGCCACGAGTCATCAGGCCTCCTCTACTGTGTGACCGGACAGACGCTGGAACAAGCAGAGCTAGAGAGAGAGAGAGAGACTGATTAAAGAGTAACTAAACTGAAGAACATTGTCAGAGGTGAATAAATCAGACTCAGATTTATTGTCATTCAAACCATGTGACATGATAAGAACGAAACGCAGTTACCCAGGTCTCGGTGTGTGCAGTTTGAATAAGTAAATAAATAAATCTGAGTCCAGGTCTGAAATGACTGTCTTTTTCACTGACCGGGGGGCAGGGCTCTGATTTCTGGCTCCTCCCCATCCTCAGTGGGGGAGTGGTCAAGGGTATGAGCGGTAAATGAGTCCAAGAAGGAAGAGCTGCTAATACCCAAGCTAATCCCTGTTACACCAATACCTAAGGAATCTACACACACACACACGAAGCAGGAAGAATGTTATATGTTAATCTGCAAGTATTATGTTGTTAATCTCTGCTGTGTGTGTGTGTGTGTGTGTGTGTGTATACCTGTGCCCACGGAGGCTCTGCCTGGTCTTACCGGCCCGCTGTTGTCTAGTACAGTGAAAGAGCGGCGATGAGGTGTATCTGACTGAAACACACACACACACACACACACACACACACACACACACACACACAGAATTCAAGTGTTTTCTTGACCTGATTAAGTATCTGATGATAGATCTACATCATATTCCATGGAACAAAGATGAAACACATCTTTGGTCTGAACTTGGAATTTACATACCAGGAAATGGAACGTGTGTGTGTATACACATACCCTGAAGGTGTGCGTGGTGTTGGGTCTGGAGAAGGCCAGCAAGCTGCTGGCTTCATCTGCTACAGAACTATGAGCACGACTAGAGGGAGCTCGGTGACGCTACATACACACACACCAACATATAGATATAAACAATGTTCACTATGTAACCCTTGCATACTAAGCAGTGAAGATGTTCAGTGATGTATGTACACCACACGTGTGTGTGTGTGTGTGTGTGTGTGTGTGTGTGTGTGTGTGTGTGTGTGTGTGTGTTACCTGAGAGTGTGTGTGATGTCCAGAGTGTGTGTGTTCTTTGTCTGCAGTGCCAATGGGGGGTAGGAGTGTGTTCCTGCTGAGAGTCATCACAGAAGAGGAGAGATGATCACCAGCCGGGGTTCTGAAACGCACACACCCAAACACAAGCCCATTTTACACAGAGGTCCTGCAATACTGCCGTTAAGAAGGCCATTGAACACACTGCGAATACACAGTGTGTATACATGTGTGTATGTTACTGTGCAGTGTACTCTGGTGCATTATGATGGCCTTGGCTGTTTACACTGAGTCAAACAAAGCTGGCAAAAAGTCATGCCAGCATGTGCTTTTACACAGCATTCTAACATTCCCAAATCAGAAATGTGACATCTAGCACAACAGAGCGGCAGCGTTTAATGCAACGTATAACATACTACGCATCAAAAATTCAAATACACCAAGAATAGTGGTGTTGATTTCAAACCAGTAACAGAAGGTGAACTGAGTGTTCCAGATCAGAGACAGAAAAACACAGACAACCCCTCATTCTGTATTCAGATGTTGTGTACACAATGGTGAGGCAGAAAAAGGTGCGACATTCCCACCTTAAATAGACTATGTAAAAGGGGCTAAAAAAAAAAAAAGTGTATACACACACACACACACACACACACACACACAGTGTACTGAGAAAAGAGGGTTGAAAAACAGGAAATCAAGGAGACACAGAGTGAAAGACAGACAGACAGATAGACAGACAGACAGACATGTCTCACAGTCGTGTCCCTCTGATAATGTCCTCCATGTTTCCTGCTGTGCTGGATTGGGTCAGTGGGAGGAGTGTGCGAGGAGGGAGGGGTCGTCTCCGCGATGGTGGAGGAGGGCGGGGTAAAGGGGAAGGGCTTTGTTCCAGAGCGCGGCGAGGGCGGGGCTTAGAGAGGCATATCCTGTCCTCGGAGTCACTACAGAGACAAACAGAGATGGCATTCAGAGTGTGTGTGTGTGAGAGAGAGAGAGTGCATTTTGCTCCAGTGCAGTGGTGTGTATGTGTGTATTACTGTGTGGTGTATGCTAATGTGTGAATACACACCACTGCACTGGAGCAAAATGCACTCTCTCTCTCTCTCTCTCACACACACACACACACACACACACACTGAATGCGGTGTGTATGTAAGTGTGTATACATGTGTGTGTGTTACTGTGCAGTGTACTCTGGTGCAGTAGTGTGTATATTACCATGCGGTGTGTTCTGGTGTAATGATGTACGCATGTGTGTGTGTGTGTGTGTGTGTGTGTGTGTGTGTGTGTGTGTGTGCATTCCTGTGCAGTGTTGTGTGTTACTACATAGTGTGTTCTGGTGCAATGGAGTGTGGTTGTGTGTGTGTGGTTTTGTGTGTGTGTTACTGTGCCCCAATGCAGTGGTGTGTATGTGTATATTACTGTGTGATATATTCTGGTGAAGTGGTGTGTGTGTGTGTGTGTGTGTGTGTGTGTGTGTGTTACTATGCAGTGCGCTCCAGTGCAGTGGTCTGTATATTACTGTGTGGTGCATTCTAGTGAAGCGGTGTGTGCGTGTGTTACTATGCAGTGTGCTCAAGCGCAGTAGTGTGTATGTGTATATTACTGTGTGGTGCATTCTGGTGAAGCGGTGTGTGTGTGTGTGTGTGTGTGTGTGTTACTATGCAGTGTGCTCAAGTGCAGTAGTGTGTATTTGTATATTACTGCGTGGTGCATTCTAGTGAAGCGGTGTGTGTGTGTGTGTTACTATGCAGTGTGTTCAAGTGCAGTAGTGTTTATGTGTATATTACTGTGTGGTGCATTCTAGTGAAGCGGTGTGTGTGTGTGTGTGTGTGTGTGTGTGTGTGTGTGTTACTATGCAGTGTGCTCAAGTGCAGTAGTGTGTATGTGTATATTACTGCGTGGTGCATTCTGGTGAAGCGGGGTGTGTGTTACTGTGCAGTAGTGTGTATATTACTGTGTGGTGCATTCTAGTGAAGTGGTGTGTGTGTGTTACTGTGCAATGTGCCCCAATGCAGTGGTGTGTATTACTGTGTGGTGTATTCTAGTGAAGCAGTGTGTGTGTGTGTTACTATGCAGTGCGCTCAAGTGCAGTGGTCTGTATATTACTGTGTGGTGCATTCTAGTGAAGTGGTGTGTGTGTGTTGTTATGCAGTGCGCTCAAGTGCAGTAGTGCATATGTGTATATTACTGTGTGGTGCATTCTAGTGAAGCGGTGTGTGTGTGTGTGTGTGTTACTGTGCAGTGGGCTCCAATGCAGTGGTGTGTATGTGTGTATTACTGTGTGGTGTATTCTAGTGAAGCGGTGTGTGTGTTACTATGCAGTGCGCTCCAGTGCAGTGGTCTGTATATTACTGTGTGGTGCATTCTAGTGAAGTGGTGTGTGTGTGTGTGTTGTTATGCAGTGCGCTCAAGTGCAGTAGTGCGTATGTGTATATTACTGTGTGGTGCATTCTAGTGAAGTGGTGTGTGTGTGTTACTGTGGGCGGTGTGTAATTACCAACACTGGCCGCTAGGCGGTGTGTAATTACCAACACTGGCCACTAGGCGGTGTGTAATTACCAACATTGGCCACTAGGCGGTGTGTAATTACTAACACTGGCCACTAGGCGGCGTGTATGACTGGTAATTACTAACACTGGCCACTAGGCGGTGTGTATGACTGGTAATTACTAACACTGGCCACTAGGCGGTGTGTATGACTGGTAATTACTAACACTGGCCACTAGGCGCTGTGTATGACTGGTAATTACTAACACTGGCCACTAGGCGCTGTGTATGACTGGTAATTACTAGCATTGGCCACTAGGCGGTGTGTCTCATCTCATCTCATCATCACTAGCCGCTTTATCCTTCTACAGGGTCGCAGGCAAGCTGGAGCCTATCCCAGCTGACTACGGGCGAAAGACGGGGTACACCCTGGACAAGTCGCCAGGTCATCACAGGGCTGACACATAGACACAGACAACCATTCACACTCACATTCACACCTACGGTCAATGTAGAGTCACCAGTTAACCTAACCTGCATGTCTTTGGACTGTGGTGGAAACCGGAGCACCCGGAGGAAACCCACACGGACACGGGGAGAACATGCAAACTCCACACAGAAAGGCCCTCGCCGGCCCCAGGGCTCAAACCCAGGACCTTCTTGCTGTGAGGCGACAGCGCTAACCACTACACCACCGTGCCGCCTAGGCGGTGTGTATGACTGGTAATTACTAACACTGGCCACTAGGCGGTGTGTATGACTGGTAATTACTAACACTGGTGCATTCTGGTGAAGCGGTGTGTGTGTGTTACTGTGCAGTAGTGTGTGTGTGTATATTACTGTGTGGTGCATTCTGGTGAAGCAGTGTGTGTGTGTGTGTGTGTGTGTGTTACTGTGCAGTAGTGTGTATGTATACATTACTGTGTGGTGCATCCTGGTGAAGCGGTGTGTGTTACTGTGCAGTAGTGTGTATGTATATATTACAGTATGGTGCATTCTGGTGAAGCGGGGTGTGTGGGTGTGTGTGTGTGTTACTGTGCAGTAGTGTGTATGTGTATATTACTGTGTGGTGCATTCTGGTGAAGCAGTGTGTGTGTTACTGTGCAGTAGTGTGTAGGTGTATATTACTGTGTGGTGCATCCTGGTGAAGCAGTGTGTGTGTGTTACTGTGCAGTAGTGTGTATGTGTATATTACTGTGTGGTGCATCCTGGTGAAGCAGTGTGTGTGTGTTACTGTGCAGTAGTGTGTATGTGTATATTACTGTGTGGTGCATTCTGGTGAAGCAGTGTGTGTGTTACTGTGCAGTAGTGTGTATGTGTATATTACTGTGTGGTGCATCCTGGTGAAGCAGTGTGTGTGTGTTACTGTGCAGTAGTGTGTATGTGTATATTACTGTGTGGTGCATCCTGGTGAAGCGGTGTGTGTGTTACTGTGCAGTAGTGTGTAGGTGTATATTACTGTGTGGTGCATTTTGGTGAAGCAGTGTGTGTGTTACTGTGCAGTAGTGTGTATGTGTATATTACTGTGTGGTGCATCCTGGTGAAGCGGTGTGTGTGTTACTGTGCAGTAGTCAGGGTATCTGCACATTTTTCAAGTACAAATTTAAAAACTTTTAAGAACTTTTCAAGACCTCTAAATGGGAAAATTAAGACTGTACCACGGCAAAGAAAATGATAAATACGACAACTTAAAACTGTTTTCTGCAATAGTTTTTTTAACTAACTTTAAGAAGAATGCACCCAATTGGTGAACAACAGGGTGCATCAATGGCAACTGTTAGACATGCAAACAGCTGAAGCAAAGTCATGTGTTTTGTAGTCTGGCTAACGCAACTTCAAAGCTCTGCGAGCATTGGTCTGGCATAGATATTAAGCCCAACCGTTTCCCAAAGCGTGTGGTTGACCCGCCTCCCTGAAATGCCTCAGTTTGCTACTGGTCGAAGCCAGAAAAGGCTGTGACGAAGCTTAAACCAATCACATCACTCTTTCCTCTGACGTATGTGACGCGACGGAAACTGCTTGAGTAACAGGAAGAAGAAGGAGGAGCTGAAGAGGAAGAGGACGATAATAACACGAGCAGAAATGGAGAGAAACTTCCCGTTGAATGCTTTCAATACAGCATCTACCGCTGTGTCAAAGGCTTGCCGCTGCTCCATGTTCGTAATGTTTCTAGTGAATGAAGCGCTCCCGGCATAGATTCTGTAAACAATCTATGGCTTCCAGTCGCAGTTCTACTACGTCACTGCCTTGAACACGCCTCTACCCAGGGCCGTTGGAGATGCTCAAAGTTGATTGGCTCCCGATTTTTCGGGAGCTTGGAAGAGCTGGAGATAGCTTGCCTTGCCAGACTAAGTTCGCAACAGCCCCCCGTGTTGCGTCACACTTAGGATGGGCGGGCCCAGGCTGTGTGTTTTGGGCCTGCAGAACTACTGTAGCAGCAAGGAGAAGACTGGTGTTTACTGGAGAAAACACCATGAATCATTTAAAAAACGAAAACAATAAACGGCAAGTAGAACCAGCTGAACAACCTTAGCCGGCATTATTTCAATCCCCAAAGATTATCTTTGATGATGTGTGATTTTGTGTCCGACAGCAAAAATCAGCCTGAGTGTCGTACAGTATACAGCTGGCTGAGGAAGTTCTCAAGTATCTTCTGCATTATAGCAGGTAACAGCATAAACCTGTTTATGTAGTCATACAATCATCAGAGCGTTACATTAAACACAGAAAAACAACTGTCACCTTTCATAACCATTATCAATATTAATCAATGTGTTGTAATAACTGTAAACTAATTATCAGTGCAATTGTTATATCAATGTTCATTATTCAAAAATAATAATTAATTATAATCTATGAATAATTGTTTGTATTACTACTAATAATAACTACTTTTTAATAATAATGGAAAAAAATTAACTCAATTTTATAACATTTTAATAATCACTACTTATTAGCTATATTAATAATTAATAGAGTAGCAATTATAATTCAGTATTATTAATTACTACTTAATTAATAAGCAGTGATTATCAAAATGTAATTTACTAATAAGTAGTAATTATTATCAGCTACTAAATTATACTAATAAATAAGTAGTGATTATTAAAATGCTATAAAATTGAGTTATAAGATTAGTTAAAATTATTATTAAAAAAGTATTAATTATTATTATTATTAGTAGTAGTAGTGTTGCAAACAATTATTCATGGATTATAGATAATTTGTTTTTAATAGTGAACATTGATATAACAATTGAACTGATAACATTAACAGCAAGTATTACTAGTAGTATTATTGTTTATTATTATTATTAGTACAGTTATTTTATATCAATGTTCACTATTTAAAAAAATTATCTATAATCCATGAGTATTTGTTTGTATTCTACCAATTACTACTTTTTAATAATTATTTGTAATAATTTTTAATAACTTAATTTTATAAAATTTAATAATCCCTAGTACTTATTAATCACTAATTCATAAGTAGTAATGATTAATAATCAATAATAATTACTATTACTACTAATTATTATTAGTGGTTGTTAATATTATTCTTATTATATTAAAAACACTATTGTAGACGATAAGTAATAAAACTAAAAAACTGTACAAATTATTTATATTGTACTATATTTAGAATTATTGTATTTTCTGGAGTTCTTTTTAATTTAGTTTTGAAATATTAAACTTGGTACAATAAACAATGTTAATTATGTAAAAATGATGCTAATCATTATTATTATTTCCTATAAGTCCCATTTTCCACCTGACACTTGTGCGCATGCGCGAACCCCCCTGCGTTTCACTCCGGAGCGCTTGACCTCTAACACACGCGCGCGCCTCGTGTCCGTGAAAAACCAGTTTCCCAGTCCATCGTGTCCCCAGCGCTGAGGTACCATCTTTAAACACATTTGTGCGATCCAGCGCTTGTTATCGCAAACGATTCTTCTCCTTATTTTGGGGGTATTTGTCATCCCCCAACCACTTGTCGTTAAACAGACATCTTCCCATAATTATCAACGTTTTCTAGCGCCCACGTAAGCTACCTGCGCATCTCTCACTCTTCACAACCACCACACCACACTACACTTCCTCCAGTAGCCTCCTAACGTTAACTCTTGATCTACGGAACGCACAGAACCAATGCTGCCCCCAAAAGGTACACTGGTCACTTTTAAAATTACAGTTAAAAAAATACCCCAAACCGGATGGAGACATTTCACTCGTTCGGTCCAATATTAAATTTAATACCCCCTTTCGAAAATTCTAGTCATTCCAAACAATTTAAGACATTTTTAGGCCTTGAAAACCGAAAGTTGTATTTAAGACTTTTTAAGGACCCGCGGGAACCCTCAGTAGTGTGTATGTGTATATTACAGCATGGTGCATCCTGGTGAAGCGGTGTGTGTTACTGTGCAGTAGTGTGTATGTGTATATTACTGTGTGGTGCATTCTAGTGAAGTGGTGTGTGCGTGTTACTGTGGGCGGTGTGTAATTACCAACACTGGCCGCTAGGCGGTGTGTAATTACCAACACTGGCCGCTAGGCGGTGTGTAATTACCAACACTGGCCGCTAGGCGGTGTGTAATTACCAACACTGGCCGCTAGGCGGTGTGTAATTACCAACACTGGCCGCTAGGCGGTGTGTAATTACCAACACTGGCCGCTAGGCGGTGTGTAATTACCAACACTGGCCACTAGGCGGTGTGCATGACTGGTAATTACTAACACTGGCCACTAGGCGGTGTGTATGACTGGTAATTACTAACATTGGCCACTAGGCGGTGTGTATGACTGGTAATTACTAACACTGGCCACTAGGCGGTGTGTATGACTTGTAATTACTAACACTGGCCACTAGACGGTGTGTATGACTTGTAATTACTAACACTGGCCACTAGGCGGTGTGTCTCATCTCATCTCATCTCATCTCATTATCTCTAGCCGCTTTATCCTTCTACAGGGTCGCAGGCAAGCTGGAGCCTATCCCAGCTGACTACGGGCGAAAGGCGGGGTACACCCTGGACAAGTCGCCAGGTCATCACAGGGCTGACACATAGACACAGACAACCTACATTCACACCTACGCTCAATTTAGAGTCACCAGTTAACCTAACCTGCATGTCTTTGGACTGTGGGGGAAACCGGAGCACCCGGAGGAAACCCACGCGGACACGGGGAGAACATGCAAACTCCGCACAGAAAGGCCCTCGCCGGCCCCGGGGCTCGAACCCAGGACCTTCTTGCTGTGAGGCGACAGCGCTAACCACTACACCACCGTGCCGCCCTAGGCGGTGTGTATGACTGGTAATTACTAACACTGGTGCATTCTGGTGAAGCAGTGTGTGTGTGTTACTGTGCAGTAGTGTGTATATTACTGTGTGGTGCATTCTGGTGAAGCGGTGTGTGTGTTACTGTGCAGTAGTGTGTGTGTATATATTACTGTGCAGCGCGCTCCGGTGCAGTTGTGTGTCGCTGCTGCAAAGGAAGACCGTGAACCACAATCAGCTCACTCAGTGTGTGATGCTGCACTGCTGCTGATCCTGCACACACCCGACTGGGCTGGGAGACAGACAGAGACAGAGAGACAGAGACACAGACATTGTCTATAAATGCAGTAGGGAAGCTGCAGGTTTAGGCATAAGTACACACACACACACGTGCTGATGTTATAATTCACAATATTATCATTAGGCTATATAATGTTTATAACAATGAAATTAGAAGTGTGTTTGCATCTGTTGGTCTGTCTGTCTGCCATTCAGTGCCTGTCTGTCTGTCAGTTTCTATCTGTGTTTAACTGTGTGTGAATAAAAGAGTTTACCAGCACAGCCCTGATCCTGATTTATACACGCTCGCACAACTATACAGTCACACAACTATTCAACTACTAAGAACACACAGGCATTGTGACAAAGGTATATGAACCATGGTTATAAGTCAAAGGGTGCGCTCTTGCCCTTTGTGTGTCTGTCTGTGTGTGTGTGTCTGTCTGTGTGTGTCTGTGTGCCCGTGAGCCGTCTCTCTCTCTCAGTGTAATTACATACAGTAGATGGCTTTCTCTGCTTTTTGGATTTCCACCTCGACTTTGAGCCCTTCGACTTTGTGCTCTTCAGGAAGAGAAGATGGAGAGATAAAGAGAAAGGAGAGAAAGGTGCAGTCAGGAGAAGTAGAGAAAAGTGGAGAGAGAAGATGAAACAAAGAAAAGGAAAAACAGAAAAAGGTTAATGAAGAGAATGATATTCGCAGCAGTGTGTGAGCATGTGTGTGTGCGTGCACACGCACACACGTTTACACTACCAACACCCATCCGCCGTACACAATAGTGCCACGGTGACCCATCTGCCGCAAATAATAACAGCTCGACCTGTTTGAAAGGTTTGAGATTTCTCCCAGACTGCACTGAAGAAGTGTGATGTAAAGGAGCTCATAACCTGCACAAAAGCATGCGCACACACACACACCATCACACCACACCAACTGCTCTCCACACACAGTCTGTTAATCTGTCTGTCTCTTTACAGACCTGTCTATCTGCTTAGTTCTCCATTTTATAAACTGTTGTGATGTTGTAGATGGCGGCACGGTGGTGTAGTGGTTAGCGCTGTCGCCTCACAGCAAGAAGGTCCTGGGTTCGAGCCCTGGGGCCGGCGAGGGCCTTTCTGTGCGGAGTTTGCATGTTCTCCCCGTGTCCGCGTGGGTTTCCTCCGGGTGCTCCGGTTTCCCCCACAGTCCAAAGACATGCAGGTTAGGTTAACTGGTGACTCTAAATTGACCGTAGGTGTGAATGTGAGTGTGAATGGTTGTCTGTGTCTATGTGTCAGCCCTGTGATGACCTGGCGACTTGTCCAGGGTGTACCCCGCCTTTCGCCCGTAGTCAGCTGGGATAGGCTCCAGCTTGCCTGCGACCCTGTAGAAGGATAAAGCGGCTAGAGATAATGAGATGAGATGAGATGAGATGTTGTAGATTACATTCAAGCAGAAACACACATCTTGTAATCCCAACTTCTAATCCTGAGTCCCTCGTGTGTGTGTGTGTTGTATTTCTGGTGTGTTAGTGCAAACTGACAGAATGCATTACAGTGTACTAATGGTAGATTACTGAACAAGGTGGATGTTGATAGTGCACACGCGCACGCACACACGCAGCAGCTGAATGTGGGCTGTGTGCATCAGAGGTGTTTCATTAACAGTGCTGTAGTGCACTAACCGGAGTGTGCAAGGTGTTAGGAGTGTGCTGCGGTTGGGGGCCGAGACGTGGCAGAGTACAGGAAGTGCTGGACTTCAGCCCTGAGGGATTATGGGATTGATGCCGTGCTGGACTGAGAGATGCCGAACTCTTCTCATCATCTGAAGGAAAAACACATCATCGTTACAGAGTTGTGCTTTCCTAGAAATAAAACCTGTCTGCTTTCAAAGTATCATGGAAAAATAGAGAAAAAAAAAAGAAGACAGGACTTCTCACTAGTGTTTTTGTGATTAGTCACAGTGTATGATCAGATGCTTCTCACTATTCATGTTTTCTAAACACAGATTAAAACACAGCATTTCTGTCTGCATGTTTGTCATTTTTACCTGATCAGATTCTTTACTCCAGTGGTTCTGCTCACCTTCATGTCTGACTGAATCACTCAGTCTCTCTCTGGTCTCGACCTCAATCACACTACAGCACCTCTGTGTCCTCACTCAAGGACACAACTGCACTGAACCTCTTTTTATCTGTGTTTAATCTGTTTCTAGCGTTCTGGTTCTGGATACTGAAAAACTAGTTAGTTTTTGTCTCAGCATGTCATCATGCAAACATACTTTTGTACAAAGATTTGATGATAAAGATTCCCCTTTTCACCAGCAACTTGTGTTTCAAAAATAGCCCATTAATACAGTAAGACAGTGTAGTGTAAATATTTCACAATTACACTGTGAAACCGTAACACCACTTTTACACACGCCCCAGAGACAGGAGAAACAAGTAGGAAACGTTCCCCTCAGGTTAGCCCTGACACTGCAGTGTCTCTGTGATGGTGATCGTGTGTGTACAAGATCTACCTGAGCTGCAGCCTTCCCACAGTCTCATCAGCAGTTCCTCCATACAGCCAATCAGCTCCTGCCACACGTCATCAAACAGGAAGTCAAGAACCGCCTCCCTCCTGCAGCGATACGGTGACACAGGGGGCAAAGAGTGTATCCTCCTGTTCACACACATACACTCATCATCACTGCACACACACACACAAAAAATTACTCAGCGTGTCCTCCTGTTCTCTCGCTCTCTCTCTCACACACACACACACACACACACACGCACACACACACAAAGAAAACATGTGCGCGCGCGCACACACACTCACAGGTCTCTCCAGTCAAAGGCCAGATATTCCTCCATCAATCCTTCTTCTTCTTCTATTACTCTATGTAACTCTTCTTCATGGGAACCACAGGAATCAGGGGTGTGTGTCACCTCCATACACACTGCAGCTCTGTGTCCCTGCACACACAGCCTGGTACACACACGAGCGTGCGCGCACACACACAAAGTTAAGGCTGATGTACAGTTGCTGGATGCAAGTTGGCCACTGTGTGTGTCCTGCTGTTGTTTGTGTATGTCCTCAGAAATTAACTTGATACATCCACGTGGTGGAAACATGAATAGTGAAGGCAGTATAGCACCATATTACACCATGTCCACTACTGAATAAACCAACAAATGTGCTACAACTTATGTACTATTCTAAGCCGTTATTGCAACTATCAAGATCTTTTTTTGCCATCTCTCAAAACTGGTCATTTCAATTTAAGTTTTAAAAGTTGAGCTTTAGTAAACATTTCAAGAAGTTCCTCAGAAGATTCCTGAATTAAATTTTCAATAGTTGCCAACCTGCCTGTAAGTAAAGCGAATGCAGCCAAGGAGCCAGTAACGATTTCATTGGTCAACATCATACCTTGCATTCTACTGTTTGGAGAAGTTTGATAAGGTCATTTCACAAAATGTCAAAGACAGTGCATAGAAATCTGTGAGCAGAAGATTCAAGCCAGGGCTATTTGAGAGAGGGCAAGTTTCGAGGGAAAACACTACAAATCTGAACATGAAATGAATAAATCCTGCTCTCATATTGAAAGACCACACTCTTGATTAAAGACAGGAAAAAAACTCTATAAAGTAGTGAATATTATACACACACACACAGGTGCACACTTACTCGTTGCTTGTGTTCTGTCTGTGAGACCCAGAGCTGCTGTTATGAGAGGAGACAGAGAACCACTGAAAACCTTCATCTGTGGGACACACCAATTGCTTTCCCAGAATCCTGACACACACACACACACACGCACACAATTTGTGGTGTTCCCTTACATGAACTGCTGAACAGTGTGTTTATTTTGTGTGTGTGTGATTGTTTCGAGTGGAATAGGTGGCGCGTAATGATGTCACAAACTTCATCCAATCAGACTCACTATTGTGGTGTTGCACAATGAAACACACAGCATGTAGACACCGTTAATAAAGCCTCAAAGCTCAATGTGATGAGTGTGTATAGTGATGGCATGCACGTGTAGTGATGGCGTGCGTGCGTGTGAGTATATGGCGATGAATGTATACTATACACACAATGATAGTGATGAGTGTGTAGTAACAGCTCGCCTGTGCATGTAGTAAAGAGTGTGTAACGACGTGTGTGTAGTGATGCCGTGTGTGTAGTAAAGAGCTTGTGTAGTGATGGCGAGTGTGTGTGTAATGATGACGGACATGTAATGATGATGACGTGCGCACGTGCGTAGCGGTGACGTGTGGCGCTGATGATGGGCGGGTGTGCAGTGGTGATGTGCGTGTAGTGATGTCTGTGCACCGTAGATGAGGGAATCGTGATGTCCACAGTTTACACTCATCCTGCTGTACTCCTCCTCTCCCCTCATACAGCTCCTCATCAATCTCCTCAAACAGCAGCTGGACCTGACGAGACGCCGCTTTATCAAACTCCTACACACACACAATCAAATACATTAATCAACTTCTGTTCATCCATCTGTATAAAGGTTGTGTGTGGATAGATAGATATAGATAGATATGCGTGTGTTTGTTTGTATGTGCGTGTCTCACATCATAAGCCCAGGAGAAGACAGAGCTGCGTTCAGTGCTCATTCCTGTTCCTGTGTAACTGTCAATCCCAGACCAAGCCCTGCTTGTCCCCACAGCAACCATTGATGGACTCCCCGACCTCACAGAGACAAAATAAGCAGAATGAGCCAGAGATGCTGACAGAGAGAGAAAGGGAGAAGGAGACAGAGAGAGAAAGAAGCAATAAAGAGCACACAGACAGTTCAAACATATAGCTGTGTATTTACCTGTTACAGGTGGACACATCTTGCTGTAGTACCCTTGGCTGGGGTGTGCACACTGTCTCTGCCTCCTCAGGCAGGGGGTGTTGATCAAGGTCAGTGTGTGAAACCCCATGACTAAAACAAAAACATACACACACGTGTATAACAGTGTCACAGGACAGATAAACACTCCCAGGGTTTAATATTCTGCAAGCAAATACCTTTTTGTGAGAACGTACTTGGCAATAAACTCGCTTCTGATGATTCAGTCTTCAAAATAAAGAAGCAAACATCAGTGGAGTTAAGCATGTATCACATAGCTGTTAGTGTCGAACCTAAACTGCACCGAGCGCCGGCATTAAAGGCACCCAGACTCGAGCGCCGGCGTTAAAGGCACCCAGACACGAGCGCACACGTTAAACGCAAAGAGATTCGAGCGCTAACGTTAAACGCAAAGAGATGCGAGCACTGATGTTAAACGCAAAGAGATGCGAGCACTGACGTTAAACGCAAAGAGATTCGAGCGTTGACGTTAAACGCAAAGAGATGCGAGCGCTGACGTTAAACGCAAAGAGATTCAAGTGCTGACATTAAACACACCCAGATTCGAGTGCTGACATTAAACACACCCAGATTCGAGTGCTGACATTAAACACACCCAGATTCGAGTGCTGACATTAAACGCAAAGAGATTCGAGTGCTGACATTAAACGCAAAGAGATTCGAGTGCTGACATTAAACGCAAAGAGATGCGAGTGCTGACATTAAACGCAAAGAGATGCGAGTGCTGACATTAAACACACCCAGATTCGAGTGCTGACATTAAACACACCCAGATTCGAGTGCTGACATTAAAACACACCCAGATTCGAGTGCTGACATTAAACGCAAAGAGATTCGAGTGCTGACATTAAACACACCCAGATTCGAGTGCTGACATTAAACACACCCAGATTCGAGTGCTGACATTAAAACACACCCAGATTCGAGTGCTGACATTAAACACACCCAGATTCGAGTGCTGACATTAAACGCAAAGAGATTCGAGTGCTGACATTAAACGCAAAGAGATTCGAGTGCTGACATTAAACGCAAAGAGATGCGAGTGCTGACATTAAACGCACCCAGATTCGAGTGCTGACATTAAACACACCCAGATTCGAGTGCTGACATTAAACGCAAAGAGATTCGAGTGCTGACATTAAACGCAAAGAGATTCGAGTGCTGACATTAAACGCAAAGAGATGCGAGTGCTGACATTAAACACACCCAGATTCGAGTGCTGACATTAAACACACCCAGATTCGAGTGCTGACATTAAACGCAAAGAGATTCGAGTGCTGACATTAAACGCAAAGAGATTCGAGTGCTGACATTAAATGCAAAGAGATTCGAGTGCTGACATTAAACGCAAAGAGATTCGAGTGCTGACATTAAATGCAAAGAGATTCGAGTGCTGACATTAAACACACCCAGATTCGAGTGCTGACATTAAACACACCCAGATTCGAGTGCTGACATTAAACGCAAAGAGATTCGAGTGCTGACATTAAACGCAAAGAGATTCGAGTGCTGACATTAAACGCAAAGAGATTCGAGTGCTGACATTAAACGCAAAGAGATTCGAGTGCTGACATTAAACGCAAAGAGATTCGAGTGCTGACATTAAACGCAAAGAGATTCGAGTGCTGACATTAAACGCAAAGAGATTCGAGTGCTGACATTAAACGCAAAGAGATTCGAGTGCTGACATTAAACGCAACGAGATGCGAGTGCTGACATTAAACGCAACGAGATGCGAGTGCTGACATTAAACACACCCAGATTCGAGTGCTGACATTAAACACACCCAGGTTCGAGTGCTGACATTAAACGCATCCAGGTTCGAGTGCTGACATTAAACGCACCCAGGTTCGAGTGCTGACATTAAACGCACCCAGGTTCGAGTGCTGACATTAAACGCACCCAGGTTCGAGTGCTGACATTAAACGCACCCAGATTCGAGTGCTGACATTAAACGCAAAGAGATTCGAGTGCTGACATTAAACGCAAAGAGATTCGAGTGCTGACATTAAACGCAAAGAGATTTGAGTGCTGACATTAAACGCAAAGAGATTCGAGTGCTGACATTAAACACACCCAGATTCGAGTGCTGACATTAAACACACCCAGATTCGAGTGCTGACATTAAACGCAAAGAGGTTCGAGTGCTGACATTAAACGCAAAGAGATTCGAGTGCTGACATTAAACGCAAAGAGATGCGAGTGCTGACATTAAACACACCCAGATTCGAGTGCTGACATTAAACACACCCAGGTTCAAGTGCTGACATTAAACGCAAAGAGATGCGAGTGCTGACATTAAACGCAAAGAGACTCAAGTGCTGACATTAAACGCAAAGAGATGCGAGTGCTGACATTAAACACACCCAGGTTCGAGTGCTGACATTAAACACACCCAGGTTCGAGTGCTGACATTAAACGCACCCAGGTTCGAGTGCTGACATTAAACGCACCCAGGTTCGAGTGCTGACATTAAACGCACCCAGGTTCGAGTGCTGACATTAAACGCAAAGAGATTCGAGTGCTGACATTAAACGCAAAGAGATGCGAGTGCTGACATTAAACACACCCAGATTCGAGTGCTGACATTAAACACACCCAGATTCGAGTGCTGACATTAAACGCAAAGAGATTCGAGTGCTGACATTAAACGCAAAGAGATTCGAGTGCTGACATTAAACGCAAAGAGATGCGAGTGCTGACATTAAACACACCCAGGTTCGAGTGCTGACATTAAACACACCCAGGTTCGAGTGCTGACATTAAACGCACCCAGGTTCGAGTGCTGACATTAAACGCACCCAGGTTCGAGTGCTGACATTAAACGCACCCAGGTTCGAGTGCTGACATTAAACGCAAAGAGATTCGAGTGCTGACATTAAACGCAAAGAGATGCGAGTGCTGACATTAAACACACCCAGATTCGAGTGCTGACATTAAACACACCCAGATTCGAGTGCTGACATTAAACGCAAAGAGATTCGAGTGCTGACATTAAACGCAAAGAGATTCGAGTGCTGACATTAAACGCAAAGAGATTCGAGTGCTGACATTAAACGCAAAGAGATTCGAGTGCTGACATTAAATGCAAAGAGATTCGAGTGCTGACATTAAACACACCCAGATTCGAGTGCTGACATTAAAACACACCCAGATTCGAGTGCTGACATTAAACGCAAAGAGATTCGAGTGCTGACATTAAACGCAAAGAGATTCGAGTGCTGACATTAAACGCAAAGAGATTCGAGTGCTGACATTAAACGCAAAGAGATTCGAGTGCTGACATTAAACGCAAAGAGATTCGAGTGCTGACATTAAACGCAAAGAGATTCGAGTGCTGACATTAAACGCAAAGAGATTCGAGTGCTGACATTAAACGCAAAGAGATTCGAGTGCTGACATTAAACGCAAAGAGATTCGAGTGCTGACATTAAACGCAACGAGATGCGAGTGCTGACATTAAACGCAACGAGATGCGAGTGCTGACATTAAACGCAACGAGATGCGAGTGCTGACATTAAACACACCCAGATTCGAGTGCTGACATTAAACACACCCAGGTTCGAGTGCTGACATTAAACGCACCCAGGTTCGAGTGCTGACATTAAACGCACCCAGGTTCGAGTGCTGACATTAAACGCACCCAGGTTCGAGTGCTGACATTAAACGCACCCAGGTTCGAGTGCTGACATTAAACGCACCCAGATTCGAGTGCTGACATTAAACGCAAAGAGATTCGAGTGCTGACATTAAACGCAAAGAGATTCGAGTGCTGACATTAAACGCAAAGAGATTTGAGTGCTGACATTAAACGCAAAGAGATTCGAGTGCTGACATTAAACACACCCAGATTCGAGTGCTGACATTAAACGCAAAGAGGTTCGAGTGCTGACATTAAACGCAAAGAGATTCGAGTGCTGACATTAAACGCAAAGAGATGCGAGTGCTGACATTAAACACACCCAGATTCGAGTGCTGACATTAAACACACCCAGGTTCAAGTGCTGACATTAAACGCAAAGAGATGCGAGTGCTGACATTAAACGCAAAGAGACTCAAGTGCTGACATTAAACGCAAAGAGATGCGAGTGCTGACATTAAACACACCCAGGTTCGAGTGCTGACATTAAACACACCCAGGTTCGAGTGCTGACATTAAACGCACCCAGGTTCGAGTGCTGACATTAAACGCACCCAGGTTCGAGTGCTGACATTAAACGCACCCAGGTTCGAGTGCTGACATTAAACGCACCCAGGTTCGAGTGCTGACATTAAACGCACCCAGGTTCGAGTGCTGACATTAAACGCACCCAGGTTCGAGTGCTGACATTAAACGCACCCAGGTTCGAGTGCTGACATTAAACGCACCCAGGTTCGAGTGCTGACATTAAACGCACCCAGGTTCGAGTGCTGACATTAAACGCACCCAGGTTCGAGTGCTGACATTAAACGCACCCAGGTTCGAGTGCTGACATTAAACGCACCCAGGTTCGAGTGCTGACATTAAACGCACCCAGGTTCGAGTGCTGACATTAAACGCACCCAGGTTCGAGTGCTGACATTAAACGCACCCAGGTTCGAGTGCTGACATTAAACGCACCCAGGTTCGAGTGCTGACATTAAACGCACCCAGGTTCGAGTGCTGACATTAAACGCAAAGAGATGCGAGTGCTGACATTAAACACACCCAGGTTCAAGTGCTGACATTAAACACACCCAGGTTCGAGTGCTGACATTAAACGCACCCAGGTTCGAGTGCTGACATTAAACGCACCCAGGTTCGAGTGCTGACATTAAACGCACCCAGGTTCGAGTGCTGACATTAAACACACCCAGGTTTGAGTGCTGACATTAAACACACCCAGGTTCGAGTGCTGACATTAAATGCACCCAGGTTCGAGTGCTGACATTAAACGCAAAGAGATGCGAGTGCTGACATTAAACACACCCAGGTTCGAGTGCTGACATTAAACACACCCAGGTTCGAGTGCTGACATTAAACACACCCAGGTTCGAGTGCTGACATTAAACGCACCCAGGTTCGAGTGCTGACATTAAACGCACCCAGGTTCGAGTGCTGACATTAAACGCACCCAGGTTCGAGTGCTGACATTAAAACACACCCAGGTTCGAGTGCTGACATTAAACGCACCCAGGTTCGAGTGCTGACATTAAATACAAAGAGATGCGAGTGCTGACATTAAACACACCCAGGTTCGAGTGTTGACATTAAACACACCCAGGTTCGAGTGCTGACATTAAAACACACCCAGGTTCGAGTGCTGACATTAAAACACACCCAGGTTCGAGTGCTGACATTAAACGCACCCAGGTTCGAGTGCTGACATTAAATACAAAGAGATGCGAGTGCTGACATTAAACACACCCAGGTTCGAGTGTTGACATTAAACACACCCAGGTTCGAGTGCTGACATTAAACGCACCCAGGTTCGAGTGCTGACATTAAAACACACCCAGGTTCGAGTGTTGACATTAAACACACCCAGGTTCGAGTGTTGACATTAAACACACCCAGGTTCGAGTGCTGACATTAAACGCACCCAGGTTCGAGTGCTGACATTAAACGCACCCAGGTTCGAGTGCTGACATTAAACGCACCCAGGTTCGAGTGCTGACATTAAACGCAAATTGATTCGAGTGCTGACATTAAACACAGATTTTCTCCTCACATGTACAGGTTCTGCTTGACGGCTCTGCGGCTGTATCTGGAGATCATCCTCTCCTCCTCCTGGCGGTATGTATATCAGCTTTGCCCGCGGCCGCTTCTCCTCGTCCGCTTGCCGCTCCTGCATCCTCTCCGACTTCACATTACTGAGAACTGAATAACAAACTGCGATAACGTGATACTGCGATAATCAGAGCCGACCAGCAGCTAATGCACTCACTGTGCACGCTGACCTCCCTCAGCCTGCACCGTTAATCTCCTCGGCTAACCCGTCGCTAGCTCTGCTGTGATCTCCTTCGCTTCATTTCGCGATCAGGAAATAAAAGCTATTTCATTAAAGCTTTTATAATATTCTCGAGAGAGCTAACAGAAGAAAAAGAATCACTAAATGATAAATCCTAAATACGTTTACATAACACTGAGTGCATTAGCTTCGCAACAAGACTGTCATGGATACAGAGCACTTCCGGCGCACAGGATCATGGGACATGTAGTATGTGCGCGAGCATTTGGGGTTGTTCTTGTCATAGGATTTCCGCGTGCGTGCTTACTGCCCCCTAGTGCTCAGACGGTGAGACGGAACACGTTGTTTAGTTTTATTTATATCAGAGATCTTCAGTCTGTTCCACAGAGGGTCGGTGTGAGGCTTTTATTCCAAACAGTGAACTATCGTTCAAATCTCATCTCATTATCTCTCTTTCTTTATCATTTTAACCGATATTGTTAGTATTATGTAAGGAAGTACACACTCCAGACCATACAGGTGCAAAGCACAGTGACTCTAATGAAGCACTGACACTGGAGACTCTTTCCACAAATGTTAAATAAACATGCCAGAAAACATCACCACATTAAAGATGATACATTTTGTAAATCTTTATTTTTAGTCTTGGCTTACATGGAGTGTACATGTCCCTGTGAATATGGTTACTATAGTAACAGCTCAATGTATGAGAACAAGAGCATTAATATAAACCTGTTCATTCTTTCTGGCCAATCAGATTCAAGAATTTAAATGTACTGTGGTATAAACATCATAAATATAATAATTAAAGAACACCAGATATTAAACTTGACACACTAAAATGTTACATAAATTATATTTTTATACTTTTTTTTCTAAGGCTTCACATCAAGTGTCTGTCAAATTTGAGACTGAGACACACACACTGCAAGCTGCATTTAAAAGAAACAGACACAACCGTTAACAGTGGACCAGTACTTTATTAAGAAAACATTCCGTGTGTGTGTGTGTGTGTGTGTGTGTGTGTTATCTCCAGGTGCGAGTAATGTTGAGGTGCTGCAGGTGTTCAGTTATGGAGGTGTGCTGGGGGAAGGCAGACTGGCGCGCATTGCGGATGGTCTCCCAGACAAGTTTGCGGCGAGCTTGGGCGTGGCCTCTCTCCTGCTCCAGGGTCAGGTAAGGTCGGCTCAGCCAGTACTCATTCTGAGCCTCGCGCTCCAGTCGCTCCACCATGTTCCGCTTCATCTGCCAGGTGACGTGGCGTGGTCTGCGCCATTTCCCAATCCACTGTCGGCCTGGAATTCCCTTCCGCATCAGAGCCAGAGTCAGGAACATCCTGAACACAGAGACAGAACAGAGCGAGAACACCTCAATTTGTGCTCATTACAGAAAACATAAAGAAGGAAGAAATAAGAAACAGATTAGAAACAGATTCAAGAAAAGGGGCAGAGCTCCTGATGGATGGGGTTAATTTCAGAGCCAGAAAAATATAAACAGAAGCCTAAACTTCAGATTTTTTTTTTATACAAACTGTAGCTTTTTAATTGTTTTATTATGTTTATAGAGCAGTTCTACTGTAGTAGAAGAATTGTATTTCAGATAAACACTTAAGGCATTCTGTGTATCTTAAATATGCATATCCACAGTCACAACTGAGAGATTTACAGGCAGCAAACTCCGGAACTTGGAGAAAATCTATTAGACACACTGCCTGAGGAAGGCTCACTATATTACACAGGATTTCACTCATACAGCTCACAACCTGTTCATCAGAATACCATCTGGTACCAACTGTCCAAGCTTACACTGTTTTTATTTGCAGGCCATTAGACTATGAAATAGCTATGTTAAATGTCACCTTAAGCACATTATTCATTTTGCTATTATTAGACATTTCCACTGTTCCATTTTATCCGCTGCTTCTCTAAGTAAATATTGCACCCAACCACATTCCAATATTGTATCCTGATTGTTCTATTTGTATTTATTATAGTGCTTGAAAAGCAAAGCAAAAAAAATCTTACAGAAAACATCACTACAGCAAAGCAAACAGTATATGTTTCTTCTAGGCTTCTTATTATTCCCTTTTTTCCTTCTAATTGATTTTCTGCAAATAATTCCTCAAGAACGTAGAAACTTCTACATTAAACTTTGCTGTACAGGCCTTGTAAATGACAAATAAAATTTCAGAATTTTTTAACCTGGGTCCTATTTTCTCATCTTTTTGCATTCAAATTTTTACTAGGAACAAAAGCAATCAAAATCAGTCACCACAAAATGGCGATACAATGTAATCGTATGGGGCAATCATCCACGTCAAAATAAGGCACTAGTTTTTGCCACTGACAGGCTCATCGTGTTATTATAAGTGTCTGACACCATGGAAGGATCCGTACAGAGAGACACCTGTGTCTGTTTACCTCAAGGCAGCACGGTGGTGCAGTGATTAGCACTATCGACTCATAGCAAGAAGGTTCTGGGTTTGAGCCCAGAGGCCGAAAGGGGCCTTTCTGTGTGGTTTTCGCATGTTCTCCCTGTGTCTGTGTGGGTTTCCTCCAGGTGCTCCGGTTACCAGGACAGTCCAAAGACATGCGGTTAGGTTAAGATGGGGTGCACTTGGGCAAGGCACCAAACCCCCAACTGCTCCCTGGGCACTGTAGCATAGCTGCCCACTGCTTTGGGTATATGCGTGTTCTCATTGTCACACGTGTGTTCACTGCTTCAGATGGTTTAAGTGTTTCAGATGGGTTGATTTTCACTGTGCTTCGGTGTACATGTAATGAATAAAGTGTTCTTGTTCAATAACTGCAAGGAAACAGCAACACCCCATTCAGTGGATTATTATGGATTAATAGTGGATTATTCCACAGTGGTGTAGTGGTTAGCGCTGTCGCTTCAGAGCAAGAAGGTCCTGGGTTCGAGCCAAGCAGCCGGCGAGGGCCTTTCTGTGTGGAGTTTGCATATTCTCCCCGTGTCTAGACTGTGGGGGGAAACCCACACAAAGACATGCAGGTTAGGCTAATTGGTGGCTCTAAACTGACCGTAGGTATGAGTACGAGTGTGAACGGTTGTTTGTCTCTATGTGTCAGCCCTGCGATGACCTGGCGACTTGTCCAGGGTGTACCCCGTCTCTCGCCCATAGTCAGCTCCAGTTTGCCTGTGACCCTGTAGAACAGGATAAGCGGCTACAGATAATGGACGGATATTCCACAGGGGCTGTTTTCTGATGTTTACAAAAAGTCATACAGAATTCACGAAGATGAATTTCCAAAGTAATGCTTGTATGTTTCGCTGATAAGACGATACAGATGAGGCGTTTGATTTCAATGGCTGTCCCTATTTATGTGAGTCAGTAAACAGCCCCCATGTGATAATCAGCTACAGGCACTGCATCAGAGAGAAAGTTATTGTTTTATTAGTCATTTTCTACAGGTTTACTTAGTTATTGAGGTAATGATGTCAGACACTTATAATAACATGAGGAACCGGTCAGTAGTCAAAACAAGTGGTTTACTTTGATGTGGATGATTGCCCCATAGGATTATATTCTATAGCCGTTTTGCAGTTGCCAGTTATTGCATTCTAACCCTACCCCCCCAAAAAAAAAAAAATCTTGTACAAATTTGTACCCAGAAGAGATAGGAATTGAACTGGGCCCATGTTTAAAAAAAAATCACTAAGTTTCCCTTTAATCTAAGCTATTTTCATTTTTCTCAATTTATACTTCTTAAGCTATTAAAGAAAACCTCGTAAAAATTTCCCTTTGAAATGGATGGTGTAATCTTCATGACTAACATCCTATAACATTTTTAATAATAATAATACATTATTATTCTACCATTCAGTTTGTGTCACCTTCATCACTATAAAATAATACTAATAATAATCATGGAAACATTTATCGAGAAACTTTAGCTCAGTGACACAGATGAACAATAAATCAGATTATTTAAATATAACGCACCTTTAAATGAATATTCTTTCTGTGTTATGTTTTTCCTTCCTGCGGTTCAGCTAGCACACGTTAGCATCCTCTATAACCACAGCGTCCATTCCCACAATGCACCGCGCCTGCTGAGGCATCCGTGCGGCTCAGTAGCGCCCCGCGCAGGTGTGGAGGTGCAGCGCAATTATAGATCACTGCGGCTCCGAGACACAGCCACAGAATAAACATCATGACAGCGCGAAAATCCGGCTCGCGAATAGAGACAGAAATAGAGAGATGTCGCTCAGAGGGACAGTGGGACAAAATCCCCGAGCTCGTACGGCAGCTTTCTGCTAAACTCATTTCAATCGGTATGTGATTTCATACCATTAGCATGTTAGCATGTTGAGAGTCGAGATGAATGTATAAAAAAATCGTTTCTGAATTTTATATAGCAACATTTCGAGCTGTATTTGCTTTTAGGAATGTAAATGGGCTGTGTGTGTTTAATATAAGACATTTAGAAGCTCAGAGTTCATTCAGAAACACAGCTAGGTAGTTTACAGTACTTCCGGGTTTGTGACGTCATGTTATGATTGTACAGTTTGTTTCCTGAGTGAAAAATCATTTACTGGCTATAAACACTTCGTGCTTCCAGTATTAAGGCTAAAAGTGTGCTATTTAATGTGAGATTAAAGTTAAAGATCACACTGTGTGTGTGTGTGTGTGTGTGTGTGTGTGTGTGTGTGTATATGTATATAGATGATGTGGGTGAGTTGTTATTAGGTGAAATGAAGTTGCAACAGTTCCTGAAAGAGAACCCACTAAAGCAGAACTGCAGCCCCCGAACAGCTAGACCCCCGCTGACTGATGCCCGCTCGCACCTCACTAATGCCCTACAGCGAGGGAATCTCCGGGTGAGTCCCAATTCAACTACAATACACACTATACACACCTCACTAACACCTTACAGCAAGGGAACCTTCAGGTGAGTCTCAATTTAACTACAATACACACTACACCAGCGTTTCTCAACCTTTTTTCAGTCACGGCGTCCTTCAGAAGTATGCAAATTCTCAAGGCACCCCCATATAAAATATACACAGTTACGCTGACCCCGGCAGTGATGTTGTGACCTGGGAAAGGGGGCCGTGAGACAAATTTTGATGATGCATGAGGCGGCGATGATCTGCATTAGTGTAACTATCTCATCTCATCTCATTATCTCTAGCTGCTTTATCCTGTTCTACAGGGTCACAGGCAAGCTGGAGCCTATCCCAGCTGACTACGGGCGAAAGGCGGGGTACACCCTGGACAAGTCGCCAGGTCATCACAGGGCTGACACATAGACACAGACAACCATTCACACCTACGGTCAATTTAGAGTCACCAGTTAACCTAACCTGCATGTCTTTGGACTGTGGGGGAAACCGGAGCACCCGGAGGAAACCCACGCTGACACGGGGAGAACATGCAAACTCCACACAGAAAGGCCCTCGCCGGCCCCGGGGCTCGAACCCAGGACCTTCTTGCTGTGAGGTGACAGCGCTAACCACTACACCACCGTGCCGCCTAGTGTAACTGTCGTTTTTTGGAATTTTAATTCATTTTATTTATTTCAATGTTAGAATATATAATTTTTTGACGGCACCCCGGTTGAGAAAGGCTGCACTATACACACCTCACTAACACCCTACAGCAAGGGGACCTCCGGGTGAGTCTCAATTCAACTACAATACACACTCCACACACCTCACTAACACCCTACAGCGAGGGAACCTCCAGGTGAGTCTCAGTGTAGCGACAAGTGCAGTGCATTATGAGTCTATACAAGTCATGTGAATATTGTCCTTTCAGTTTGATCTGCACTCTTTAGTGAATATTGTGTGATTTGGGACACACCCTGTGGTTTGCTGGTTCAGGGTTGGAGCAAAGCTCTGTATTTGTCACTGATGGAGTGTGTGTTGTGTGACACAGCCAGAGCTGCAGCAGGAGGCCAATGTGCTGATGGGAAAATTGTGTTATGTGGAAGGTGAATACAGCGAGGCTCTTACTCACTTCAACCATGTGAACTTGGATGATATGCAGCTGAACAGTGCTCCAATTTACCGCCTAGCCATGATTGCTGAAGCCTATGCCACCAAAGGTGAGCGTGCACACATACACACACACATGCACACTATCGTGGATTCTATGATAGAAATTATTGAGTCGTGCGGTTGGTGTGTAAGCTCAGCCTGTGAGGACTGCACTAGTGGTGTTATCTCCTGCAGGTTTGTGTCTGGAGAAACTGTCTACCACCTGTCCACCATCTAGTGCTGAGCGAGATCAGGAGATCCTCACCTGCTACGAGAAGTCAGGAGATATCGCTCTGCTCTACCTACAGGAAGCTGAGAAGGTCCTTTGTTCACTTAGAAAACTAGCACACTTTAATCTGAGTGTGCACTTCACATCTCTGCCTAGATAACTTTTAACCTAGAGCCTACTGCTGCTTGTTAAGGGTGATTGGTTCACATGAGCTTTTGAAGTGTAATAATTTTAGTGTTGCTCAATGATCCTGAACTTTAGGCACTTGTCAATGTATTGATGATGATGATGATCTCTCAACACACACAGGCTCTAAGTGCTGGAATGCAGAACCGCAGTCCCAAACCTGGCCCCATCTCACAGGAACAGGAACTTGGCTTCTTTCTGGAGACGGGCCTCCAACGTGCTCACGTTATCCACTTCAAGAATGGGTGTGTATGCATTTGTGTGTGTGTGTTTTGGTTATCTACTTTAATATATTTATTATATTAAAGTCTATTTGATCACATTTTAGCATGTGGATGACTGTGAGTTGATCTGACATTTCATATTGTGTGTGTTTCAGTAATCTGACGCGAGGTGTCGGACGGTTTCGAGAGATTCTCCGTGCTGTGGAAACGAGAACCACACAGAACCTTCGTATGGTCAGTGTGTGTGTGTTTCTTTATATATGCAGTGTGTATAGCAGTTACATGTTGGTAAGGACACAGAACATGTCAGTCTGACCAAGAACCAAACAGGAGCCACGGTATGGGCAACATGCACGTATCTGCATCCTCCAGAAATCCAGGTGGCTCTGTAGGTAGGTGGAGTGGTGCCATTTTCCGGGACTCCAGGCAGCGCTGTAGACAGGTGGCATGATGCCATCCTCCAGAAATCCAGGAGGTGGAGTGGTGCCGTTCTCCGGGACTCCAGGCAGCGCTGTAGGTAGGCGGGGTGGTGCCGTTCTCTGGGACTCTGGGTGGCGCTGTAGGTCGGCAGAGCAGTATTGTCCTCTGGGACTTCAGGTGGCTCAGTGGTAGTGAAAGCTAAGTTGTGTTGTGGTGTTCTTGAATGAACCGGGGTCCACATTACCTACAGTAACCAGGTCGGAACCCTGACCTCTCATACCCCTTTTCCACCAAATCAGTTCCAGGGCTGGTTCGGGGCCGGTGCTGGTTCACAACTCGTTCAACTTGCGAGCCAGCTGAGAACCAGTTTGCTTTTCCATAGCTCGCGGTGCTAAGGGAAGCCACATCATTACGTCGCTGTATACGTCAGTTACGTCGCTACGTTTGCATAAACCTTGGCGCGAATATCGAAGCAAAAACAACACGGAAGAAGCAGCAGCAGCAACAACAACAACAATAATAATGGATGACTTCGCGTTTGTACAGCTGCTGCTTCTCGTCGCTTAAAAATGGCGATCTTTCGCGGTCTTGTTATTGTTGTTGGTCTTAACAACTCCGCCCCCCCACTGACGTAAGCGGTTCTTTCCTCTGGCCCAGCAGAGAGTTGGTGCTAGCCTGGAACCGGTTTTTCTGGCCCCAGAGCCAGTTCTTTGTCAGTGGAAACAGAAAACCCGGTTCCAAACTAAGCACTGGCCCCGAACCAGCCCTGGAACTACTTTGGTGGAAAAGGGGCATCATTGGCTCTTTTTGGGACCATCAGTGAGACAGGTTTGGTGTTTTATTTATAGTTAGAGGCTTCTGACCATTGACCTGTTTGTCCATCCTTGCTGAGCTGATCCAGGAGATGTAGGCACTAGGTGTTTGGTCAGATGAAGCTGTGGGAGTGCGGTAAGTCTCCCTCCAACACCTGTTGAATTCCAGCATACTACTAATCAGGTGTATGTGATGACATCACAGTGATGTGAATTTCTGACTAGTGAGAGTGAGAAGATGAAGCATGAAAATATCTAATGGTCAGTCCAGCAGGAGTGGACGACTGAAGCATGAGATGAAGATCATCTGATAGTGGCTGTAGTGTTGGTGGTGAACAGTCCAACTGCACCTTTGACTTGTCCTGCCAGCCAATCACCAAGGAACATTTAGACAAGGGGTGGGGCTTAGGTCCAGGTCCTGGAAGGAGGGATTGCAGGAATGACCTTTGGAGAGACGTTTCAGTCTGCAGTAGTTTATTTTCCCATGTATTAAAGTGCAGCTGTCTGTCACTATCACCTCTCTCTCTCGTTCTCTTTCTGTCTTTGTTCCTCTGTCTTACTGTCTCCCTCTGTCTGTCTGTCTGTCTGTCTGTCTGTGTTGGGGTTCACCCAGAAAGAGACCCCGATTCCTTCATGAGCCCCCTCGGATCCGAGGACGAGAATGATCAGGTCGAGAGAAACAGACAAGGGAACACCAGAGAGTTCACATGCCAGTTTATTCGCACAGTCACTTCGTCAAAGATGAAAGATTACAAACACCTTTTATAACAAATCATAATCTCTCCAAACGGCTATTGTGTCTGTCAAATGTGTGTGTGTTTGTATGTGACCTCAGAGAGGGGTGTGTGTGTGTGTGTGTGTGTGTGTGTGTGTCTATGGGAGGGTGTGAGTGAGTGACATCATTTTGATATCTGTGTCTATGTGCTAGGTCTTAATTCCATCTTAATTCCGTATGTGTGTGTGAATGAAACCTTCAATCATAAGCAAAATAATATTTCAGCAATTTCATTTACGCACGTCAAAGCGCGTGAGATGTTTTTACGACAATGTTTTAAACAAAGACTATGTTTGGTCTAACAAAGAAGTGTTCTTCTCCACTGGACGAAGGTCAGGCTACACAGGAACAGTTTAAAATCACTGCCATAGTATATGCAATAGTCCAAAATAATAAAGGATCTTAAAAAGCTCTAAAATATACTATAAGTAATATATACTATAATATATACTATAATAATATATACTATAACTATACTATAAAAATATAATATAAGAGTCTTAACTCTTTGTTCAGCAATAAGGCTACCATTACATCCAACATTAAAGTGTGTGTGGGTCGATCTGACATCAAAACAGACCTTGGCGTCGTTCAGACACATCTCTGATCAAAAATACACATGTTCCCAAACAATGTCCAGCCGAGACAGAAGGTCATTTTTAACTGAACCTTAAGTTAATCCTTAATTTTGTCACCATTTTAATAAATTACTTAATAATTAATAATAATTAATAATTACTGCCTTCTTGGTCAAGAATAATACTTATATAAACCTAACAGTCTGTCTGACTTTTTCTCTCACTGACTCTTTCTTTCTGTCCTTTTGACAATGTTTGGTCTGTGTGTGTGTGTGTGTGTGTGTGTGTGTGTGTGTGGGGGTGTTTAGACCATAGCGCGTCAGCTGGCAGAGATCCTGCTCAGAGGGATGTGTGAACAGAGTTATTGGAGTCCTTTGGAGGATCCGCCTGCACAGTCTCCACTTGATGAACCGCAGTGTACGCACACACACACCGAGTACACACTGCCCCGCCGAGCACGCATCTACTCGGGCGAGAAGTACGACATGCATGCACACACACGCAATGTGTGTTTACTGCTGTGTGTCAGAATGATTAGTGATCATCTGTGTGTGGGTTTTTTCTTTTCAGTCTGTTTTGTCCTCAAGAGAACACCGAAGAAGCTCTGCTGCTGTTACTTATTAGTGAATCTATGGTGAGTTGTGTGTGTGTGTGTGTGTGTGTGTGTGTGTGTGTGTGTGTGTGTGTGTGTGTGTGGTAAACCTGTATGGGAGAAGATTCTGTGCCAAACAGAAAAGCAGTAATCCTGTGGGGGAAGCGTGAAATGCAATACATGTACAGTATGGTTTTTCATTATTGACACAAGGTCATGCCGTGAGTACAATGAGTCCTGTGTGAGTACACTGCGAGTACAGTGGGAGTGTTATGTGAGTATTTTTAAACTCATTAACATGTTTGTTAGAGTTGAGCCGGATACTCGGCTGAAACAAGTATCCGGTACGGGTAAAGCACTTTTGCCGAGTACGAGTATTATACGAGTCAATATCTGTGCTCGGACTGAATGAAAATCCTCACACAGCGTCACAGCACCCCTCCCCTACACACACCGCTCTGCTCACTCACACAGAGAACAGCTCTCTATCTCTCCCTCAGTCACTCAGGTTCGCGGCTCTTTTCCGTTAACGTTTCGGGTTTCTTCAGCTTCAAGTTTGTTTTTATTTCAGTTTGTACTTACTTATAGCCAGTAGAGTTCTGGTAAACGTGGGTTCGTTCAGACGTGGTGCTTGGTAGAAAGCGACTCGCGTTGCGTCTCTGCCTGTCGGAGATTTTTTTCTTTCTTTTTTTAACCGTCGGTTAAAAACAGGGGGGTTTTTACTTCACGCATTGAGTGTCTGACACTTTCTTGCTGTAATTCATGTAAAAATAAAGGTAGTAGTGGTATAAGTATTACAAATTAAGCTACACACACACACACACACTCTCTCTCTCTCTCTGCCGGTCGTCGGAGTTTTTTGTTTTTTTTTAAACCGTCAGTTGGCTCTAACCAGTTTTATTTTACTTCACGCACTGAGTGTCTGACACTTTCTAGGTAATAGTGGTATAAATAATATTACAAATTAAGCTACACACACACACACACACACACACACACCTGGTGTGGAAATAAAAAAAATTAAAAAGAACCAAAAAAAAAACCACACTGATCATAAAAAAAATTAAAAGTTAAAAAAAGAAAGTTATGTTGAGTATGAAAACTCTTGTTCATTTCATTTCATAATTGCAACCGCATGTGTTGTATTCATTGTTGCAAAACTTGTTCTGTAAATAGTTCGTTTGCTATCGTGATTAAAACCATTGATCTGAAGCTCAATGCTGATGCTGTTCTGTAAATAGTTTTCTAATCAGCAATAAATATAACAATTTCTGATCAACCCATATCAATTGCATGCTTAAAATAACATACTGGTTAAAGCCCCGCCCGTTTCAAGACAACCAGACCCACTTCCGGACTAAATCCCTCACTTCCGGGTTAGGCCCCACCCACTCCGAGTACGGATACAGATACAGATAATGCTGTACTCGCTCATCCCTAATGTTTGTCATAAAGTGTGATGATTAAAGACTCGGTGCAGTAGAAATGAAGATACGGTGAGAAACTGTAAACTGTTTCTCTGACGGCGCCTCTTGCGTAATGACGCGTTTAGGAACCTCTCCCGATTACAGCCACATCCCCAAGTGCAGGTTACAGCTGTATTAGACAATGATCACATTTCATTGTCACACGACTGCAGCACACATCCAGGTGAAATGCACTGCAGCAGGAATTGCATTCATTTCTGACACGAAGTCAGTGTTTTGTTCAAACTCCTGCTAATCATTTTTCACTGCCAGTGTAAACAGTGAAGGTTTTTCTTTTCAGTGTGTGAGAAATGAAAAACGATATTGTCCGTGTGTTGCTTTTTTTTTTTTCCCCCATCTTCCTCCCAACGTGAGTGCTTTTCTCTCTGGTATGAAGTCTTCTACGTAAATCTGTTCACAAGAGTGAAACGAAACATTAGCATTGTGGTGGTTCCTGTTTATTATCTGCTGTTTGTTTTTATCTATATGAGTCACTCTGATGTGTGTCATATGTCACTCTGCCTGGAACACTCATGCCTGTACATGTGTGGAGCTGTAGTGTGTGTGTCTGTGGTCACTGGCTGTGAAGCTGTAACCTTCAGCTTCTGCGCCCTGGGCTCCAACCTTCTGCAGCTCCTTTGTTGTGTGCTGTTGCAACTCAGACAAGGTGTGTGTGTTTGTATGTGTGCACACACATGCATACTTGCAGGCTAACAGAGATGCAGTGTTGAGTCGTATACCTGAGCACAGTGCTGATCGGGTGTTGAGTCTCCAGAGTGCATCTGTAGTGTATGACCTGCTCACCATCGCTCTGGGACGACGTGGTCAGTATGAGATGCTCTCTGAGGTAAGGCCCCGCCTTTTATCACTATGGCAACACGTCAGTCCCACCTACCAGGCCACAACACTTCACTGTTGTTTTTATTCAGACTTAAACAACACACCTTTGTGAAACTGTGAGATACAGGATTTTGTGTGTTTCAGTGCTTGGAGAGAGCGATGAAGTTTGCGTTTGAGGAGTTCCACCTGTGGTACCAGTTGGCGCTCTCGCTGATGGCAGCAGGAAAGGTGAGTCTGATTCTGGCTGTGTTCTAAACACTACAGTGTATTATAGGTTACAAACACGCACAAGATGAACAATCAAACTAGACTGTATTTGCGCAGAGAAGATGCAAAGTGTGCTTGCTGAGCTGTAGCAGAACAGCAATCATGCTAGCATGTTAAAAGCTAGCATGCCAACATGCTAATGCCAACATGCTAACAACTAGCATGCTAACAGTTAGCATACTAACATGTTAACAGTTAGCATACTAACATGCTAACAGCTAGCATTATTATAATAATAATAATAATAAGTTGAATTTATATAGCGCCTTTCAAGAAACCCAAGGACGCTTTACAATTATAAACAAAGAAAAAAATAAATAAATAAAAAATAAAGGAAAAAATAATAATAAAATAATAAATAAAATGAATAAATAATAAAAAGTAAAAAGTCCACCAAGTAGGGGTCAGGATGTAATTCCAGTGGTGTAGCAGCCACAGTCCCACCAAAAGGCGCACGAAAACGAGTCCCACATCTCCAGCACAGCCGCCGTGACGCCGTCAGCAACATCGCTCAACACCACGCCGTGGATCCACAAAGCGAGCAGAGAAGCTCCGCCACACAGAGCGCTGGTGTGTCCCAAACCGCCTGCACAGCCGCCGTGACGCCACCAAGCAACATCGCTCGGAACATCACGCCAAGCATTAAAGCGCAGAGCGCTGGACAACCACGATGTAAAATGAGCAATGAGCTCACTGCAGTCCACAGCTGGGAGCACAGGCATCACCCACAGCGACCCAAAGCCTGGAGGGAAACCAACACCCAAAACTGGGTCCGGAGCTACACCACAACCGGCGGACAAAACACTCAAACATCAAACTACACAAACACACAGAAAAAAAATGAAAATTGAAAAAGAAAGAAAATAAAATTAAAAAAGCTCTGGTGAGAAGCGGCAGCCAGAATGCGCACGACGTACTCTCAACCGGAAACGGAAACGAAAAAAAAAGATTAACATGCTATTTGTTAAAATTCTAACACTTTAAGGCTAATATGCTGACAGCTATCATGCTAACAGCTAACAGGCTAACATGCTAATGGCTAGTATGTTAACTTTTAGCATGCTAACACACTGAGGGTGACATGCTAACAGTTAGCATGCTAACATGCTCAGGTGAACTCGCTAACAGCAAACATGCGAACTCTGCATGCTACCATGCTAATCCTAACATGTTAACAGCTCTCATGATGACATGCTAATGGTGAACATGCTAACAACTCGCGAGCTAACAGCAGGCATGATATCGTAATGGGTAACATGCTAACAGCTAGCATGGTAACACGTGAATGCTTATATGCTAATTGCTATCGTGTGTGTGTGTGTAAGTATTCCTAATAAAGTGGCCATTGAGTTGAAGTTGATTTGCTGTCAAAGTCTCAAATGAGCAGATCCTTGCCAAATGCATCATCACCTATGGGGGAAGGGAGGAATGACTCAGTCAAGCTTCCATTGATTAGCGGCAAAATGGAGAAAAAATGGACGGATGAAAGGCAAGACAAAGACAAGTGCGGGTCAGAACCGATATCATGTGTGTGATGGGTGATTTGGCCTGAGGTGCCGTATGAAGTTTGGTGGATGTGTGGTGAAGTGTTACTGAGCAAAACTCCATTCATTTGAATGGGGCCAAAAATCAATGGAAGCCTATGGAGGTAAAAAGAGATGTGTGAAAACCAAGGAAAAGACGAGTGCAGGTCTCAGATGAGGGGATGGATCTGTGCGGGGACTTGGCCTGAGGCATCAAGTGAAGTTTCTTGAAGTTTGGTCACTTGGTTAAAAAAATTGATGGAGAGTGAAAGTTTTTCTCCTGAAACAGCATTCATTTTCAATTGGGCCAAAAATCAATGCAAGCCTATGGAGGAAAAAGGGATGAGCAAAAAGAAAGGAAAAATATGAGTGTGGGTCAGAACTGATTGCATGTATGTGTCGGGGGAGTTGGCCTGAAGTATCACATGAGGTTTGGTGCATCTGCGATGGAGCATGTCCGAGTAGGACAATTCGATTCATGAGCCCTATTCGTTCTCTATGGGGAAAAAAACAAAAGAAAAACGACAAGAACAAGAGAACGGGCATGTTGATCCAAAAGCTGTATACAAGCACGCTACACCACTTCGGGCCAGTCGTCTCAGAGTTGGAACGGTGTCTCTATCTCGAACACCCTAGGAGGAGTAGTGGATCCAAAAAACGTGTCGGAATAAGGCAGAATAAGACAGCTGCTGTGTGCTTGAGCAAGCACACTAATAAATACCATCAAGAACAATGTGCGTTTCCCAGTATTTGTGACTCTGTGTGTGTGTGTGTGTGTGTATACGTACAGTCTGCGCGGGCAGTGAAGGTGTTGAAGGAGTGTATGCGTCTGAAGCCGGATGATGCCACTATCCCTCTGCTCGCTGTGAAGCTGTGTATAGGAAACCTGCACTGGGTCAGTCCCAAATAACTCCCTGTTCACTACATAGTACACTAATGTAGGGAGGAGAATGATTGACATTTTGTGTGTGTGTGTGTGTGTGTGTGTGTGTGTAGCTAGATGAGGGTGAGTGTTTTGCTCAAATGGTTATAGACATGCAGGATAAAGCAGCAGAGTTCAGGGCAAAGGGTTACCTCGCACTCGGCCTCGTCTATAGCCTCAAAGCTACGGATGGTGAGCACACACACACGCACAAAACCAACCATAATTCACAACAAACCTGTCTCAGCTGATCCTTAATTGTGTGTGTCTTTGCAGCTTCTCTGAGGGGTGTACAGGAAGAGTATCAGAAGAAAGCTCTGGGAGCATTTCAGAGGTGCTGATGCTTTTACACTCTCGTTACACACTCACTATTACAAGCTTATTTATTTAACAATGAAGTCATTAATACGACAGAATGGTGGAGTAGTGAATTAGTATTTTAATGTCGAAAAAGTGTGGATAATGCAGTGTGAGTGTGTAGCCTATGTAGGAAATTGGGTGTGTGCCATGGTGAACTAATATTTGTGTGCGTGCGTGTGTGTGTGTCAGAGCTCAGTCTCTTGCTCCTACAGATCACCTGGCTGTGTTCTACCTGGCTCTGCAGCTTGCAGTGTCTCGCCAGGTAATGTGTGTGTGTGTGTGTGCGCGCGCGCGTGCGTGTGTGCATGCATTATCTACCAGTTTGGACATGGAACAAGTTTTGAAGAGAAATTGTTGCTCTGTGTGTGTGTGTGTGTTAGATCCCCGAGGCATTGGGGTATGTGCGACAGGCTCTCCAGCTGCAGGGGGATGATGTTCACTCACTACACCTCCTGGCTCTGCTGCTGTCTGCTCAGAAGCACTACCACGATGCCCTTAACATCATCGAGATGGCCCTTAGTGAATACCCTGAGAACTTCATGTGAGACACACACACACACACACACGTTTGTCTCACTATCCTTGTGAAGACCTTCCATTGATATCATTGCAGTTAATAAATGCTCTGCCTGCACCTAACCTTAACCTCAGGGATGAAAAGGAACTTTTTGGCTCTTTAATTTTTTTTCAGTTTCCTTGTGGGGACCATCTGAATGTCCCCACAAGGTTGAAATTGTCCGATTTTACTATCCTTGTGAGGACATTTGGTCCTCAGTAGTATATAAAACACACACACACACGATTACATGTGTGCATACCGATGCTGTGGCAGCATGAGTGTCCTTGTTCTCACACACACACACACACACACACACACACACCCCTGTGTACCATTTATACATCTGCAGGTAACAGCTGTGTCCACTAGAGGGCAGAACAGAACTTAAACATCTGTAACATCCCTATCCACTAGGTTTCCACGGTGACCTGTAAAGTAAGTGTGTGTGTGTGTGTGTGTTCAGGTTGCTCTTCACAAAGGTGAAGTTGGAGACTTTGTGTCGTGGGCCTGAAGAAGCTCTGCTTACCTGTAAACACATGCTGCAGATCTGGAAGTCCTGCTACAACCTTACCAACCCCAGGTGTGTTACTCTGTCATACACACACAAAGTCGGCCAACTAAATAAGCATGGTTACGTGATCAGGTGATGACGCAGAAAGTGTGTGTGCGCGCGCAGTGATTCAGGGCGGGGCAGCAGTCTTTTGGACAGGGCTGTGGCTGATCGGAGGCAACTGAACACTGTCACACTCCCAGACTTCAGTGACCCAGAGACAGGTATGTATATACACACACACACACACACACACTGGCAGTTTGAAGTTTGTCATTCAGTATGAGACAGCGCCCCCCTGTGATTAAACACTGTTCAGTGTTTATTTTTCACTGGTGTTCTTTACATTAATAGAAGTGCACATGGTTGTTATACTCTCCCTCAGTCTTAGGTGTGAGTGAGTCATTGTGCTCTCACTGTTATATGGCCTGTTTGTTTGTTTTAGTTCAGTTATTCCTTCTATCTTATGAGTTTAATTTATTTCCTGTGACATGTGTGTTTTATTCCTAGCTTCTGCCTCCTCCTCCTCCTCACTGATGTCACAGCCTTCATCTCCATCTACTCCATCTCCTTTTTTTCCTCTCTCATCCTTCTATCATACTTCTCCTCTGCCCCGGAGTGACCCTGCTGGCCATGTTTTCTGTGACCACTTCCCCCGCCAACGCCTGTCCTCTGCTAGTAACACACTGTGCATGTGTGTGTGTTTGCACTCGCGCACGCACGCAAGTGCATGTAGAGGATGTTCCTCACTCTTCCTGTGTGTGTGTTACCTGTGCTTGTGCTCGCAATAAGCATTGCAGCTCACTTTAGTAACTTATTCTTTCAAACTACCAGTCTGAAGTACATTTGCATGATTTGATTCACTCACCTTATAGACTTGATTCTCTGAACTTCCTGAGTAGCACAAACAGTGCTAGATTTGATTCAGATGATTCACTATAACCTAGCTGTTTCCAAAATACTACTTTTTAATATCTAAGGAGCCGGTCTGAGAAATGCTTTCGCCTATGCCGTAACGTACTGCTGCATTTAGAAACCAACATACTCCAGTGCAATGCATTATGGGATATGTATATTGTAGAACATATACACACACTACTTTCAAACATCAGGTGGATGAAGTGTATCAGGAAGCAGTGTTAGATATAAAAGTTCAATTCAGCCCAGACTCTCAGCAGAACCTCAGTAGACAGAGACTCATTTTACTCAAACTCCTCCATTTTTTTGAGTGACTTGAACTGTGTTAATTCATTTGACACACCATAACCATTTGATTTAAATTCTTCACACTACTCATTCAAGTGATGTTAACTCTGCTAAACATTGTCAGTTGGTTCTGATTGATATGATTTACCATAATAACATAATTTGATTCTTTGATTTGCTTGCAGATCAATTCTTCCGATTCATATAAAATTAATGAATTGTTTGGAAGTCAGTCTTTCAAACACTGTGTGTGTGTGTGTGTCCCCCTCAGGCTCAGTGCATGCTCCATCAGTAGCAGCATCGCGAGTGGAGCAGGCTCTGTCTGAAGCTTCTTCTCTGCAGAGCAGCACCCCTAAACATGGACCCCTGCACCCCTGGATGACCCTCGCTCAGATCTGGCTACATGCAGGTACACACACACACACACACACACACACACACACAGAGGCATCAGAGCCAATGAATGTTAAGTTGACCAAGTCTACCAAACGTGGTGATGATTTTATTTGGTGTGTGTAGCGGAGGTGTATATTGGGATGATGAAGCCGGCCGAAGCAATGGCATGCACTCAGGAGGCAGCGAGTCTGTTCCCGACATCCCATAACGTCCTGTTCATGAAGGGCCAAGTGGCCGAGCTTAGAGGAAACTTGGAGGATGCTAAGCGCTGCTATGAGGAAGCTCTGGCTATAAGTCCCGCCCACATCCGCAGCATGCAGAGACTGGTGAGACATCTGTGGTCTGATTGGTTGACGTAACAACCCTCAGCTTAATCATCACTTTCAGAGCAGGGACCCCAATTAGGTAAATAACGTGTGTGTGTGTGTGTGTGTAGGGCGGTGTTCTGTACCAGCTCCAGAGGTTCTCATTAGCAGAGAAGGTTCTGTGTGAAGCCGTACAGCTGTGTTCCTCGTCTCACTCAGGCTGGCACAGTCTCGCTGAAGTGCTGCAGGCTCAGGGCAACATGGCTGCAGCTTCTGAGTGCTTCCTCACTGCATTGCAGCTGGAGGCCAGCAATCCCATTATGCCTTTCACCATCCTGCCCCGTGCACTCTGATGTGTGTACATGCACCCCCCCCAACCACCACCACCTTTGAACACTCCTGTACAGTGTTAGTTCTCTCTGTCTATTGAAGCTCCTAAATATATTGTGTTCATGTGAAAGTGCTGTTCTGTATAACCCTAAAAAACACACAGTTACTAATCCCTGATGCATGTGTGAGGCACTGTTTATTCATGAATATTCATGTTTTGTAAATATGAACTATATATAATAAATATTTAAACACACAGGTCCTGGATGTATAAAGGTCATTAAGTTTGATGGGTGCCAGTATTAATGAACTTCTGCATCATGTTCATGATATGACCATAATACTCTATAAAAGAGTTCAGATACATTTTTGCTCTCTCTCTGGTCTCTTTGTGTGAAATGTTGAGTTTCACTCAGTGCGCACACACCCAAATGCTTATTAAATGTGTCTAAAATCAGGGCCATGAGAAGACGGCTGTCCTCATATACAGTGTCTTGCAAAAGTATTCATCCCCCTTGGTGTTTGTCCTGTTTTGTTCCATTACAAGATGAAGTTCAAATGGATTTTTGGAGGGTTAGCACCATTTTATTTACACAACATGCCTACAACTTTTTAAAGGTGCAAATTGTTGTTTTATTGTGACACAAACAATAAGATGAACAAAAAAAACCAGAAATCTGGAGTGTGCGTAGGTATTCACCCCCTTTCGTATGAAACCCCTAAATAAGAGCTGGTCCAACCAATTCACTTCATGAGTCACATAATTTAATTGATTTAAGATCCACCTGTGTGCAATCAGTGTCACATGATCTGTCACATGATGTCTGTATAAATCAACCTGTACTGGAAGGACCCTGACTCCAGGGGTGATTCTAGCATCTGATCTTTGGGGGTGCTTAGCCCCCAGAGCTGACAGAGGCACCTGGCTTGAACGACAGTGTTTCCATGTTTATTCCGCATTTAGACTAGACTTAACTAGACAAGAAGACTAGACTTATGCAATGTTTTAACAGAAGCTGACCCAATAAACTATGATATCTACACATTTACAACCACAAAGTATCTCGATATGGATGATAAATGTCGTTTTTATCATTCTGTTCATAGACCAAGGAACATCAATATTGCATTATGCATATTATTGTGTTGTGTTTAACAATTGTAACTCCAGTCCATACCTTCACATCTCGCTATGCCAGTAATACTCAGGTGCTACTTCGAGTTCCTCATCGGCATGGAATCCAGTTAAAAAAACCACCATGTCATAGCAAGCACTCGCGCAGACAGGCAACCCAATCAGAGGGGACGCAAGGAGGAGAGGTATTTTACTGGTCATAGAACTATCACGTAACAGGTGAATTCAAGAACACACACACGCCCGCGCACACATTCATTGCGCAGTGCACAAGGGCACTTATTTCTGAAAATTACGTCCAAAAGCAGTGTTTTTGAGGGTGCTGAGCTAGGGGGTGCTGAGCTCATTTTTGGGGGTGCTTGAGCACCCCCAAAAATAGGCTAAACACGCCCCTGCCTGACTCTGCAACACTACTAAGCAAGCAACATGAAAACCAAGGAGCCTCCAAACAGGTCAGAGACAAAGTTGTGAAGAAGTGTGGATCAGGGTTGGATGATAAAAAATATCCCAAACTTTGAATATCCCAGGGAGCACCATTAAATCCATTATGACAAAATGGAAAGAATATGGCACCACTACAAACCTGACAAGAGAAGGCCGCCAATCAAAACTCACAGACCGGGCAAGGAGGACATTAATCAGAGATGCAACAAAGACACCAAGGAGAACACCGAAGGAGCTGCAAAGATCCACAGCAGAGATAGGAGTATCTGTCCATAGGACCACTTTAAGCCATATACTCCACAGAGCAGGGCTTTATGGAAGAGTGTCCAGAAGAAAGTCATTACTTAAGAAAACACGTTTAGAGTTTCCCCAACAGCATGTGGCAGACTCCCCAAACACATGGAAGGAGATTCTCTGGTCAAACGAGACTAAAATTGATCTCTTTGGCCATCATGGGAAATGCCATATGTGGTTCAAACCCAACACCCTGAGAACACCATTCCTACAGTGAAGCATGGTGGTGGCAGCATAATGCTGTGGGGATGTTTTTCATCTGCAGGGACAGAAAAGCTGGTCAGGACTGAAAGAAAAATGGATGGCACTAAATACAGGGCAATTCTGGAGGAAAACCTGTTTGAGTCAGCCAGAGGTTTGAGACTGGGACGAAGGTTCACATTCCAGCAGGACAATGACCCTAAACATACTGCTAAAGCTACACTGAAGTGGTTTAAAGGGAAACATTTAAACATCTTGGAATGGCTTAATCAAAGCCCAGACCTCAATCCAATTGAGAATCTGTGACATAACTTGAAGATTGCTGTACACCAACACAACCCATCTAACTTGAAGGAGTTGGAGCAGTTTTGCCTTGAGGAATGGGCAAAAATCCCAGTGGCTAGATGTGCTAGAGACTTGTAGCTGTACAAGAGACTTGTAGCTGTAATTGCAGCAAAAGGTGGCTCTACAAAGTATTGACGGGAGGGGATCTCTATGCACACTCCAGATTTCTGAGGGGTTTTTTTTTCATCTTAATTATTGTTTGTGTCACAATAAAAAAAAAACTCCTTTCAAGTGGTAGGCATGTTGTGTAAATCAAATGGTGCTAACCGCCCAAAAATCCATTTTAATTCCAGATTATAATGTGACAAAACAGGACAAACACAAAGAGGGATGAATACTTTTGCAAGGCCCTGTAGCCTCGTATAGTAGGACACTTTGTCCCATGTTCCCTACTTAGGGAGCCTCCTCCTGAGCAGACCGTGATGTGCTGAATGCTTTGATGTCATATTACTTGTTTAAAGAAGCTCTATTGAATCTCTAAGCAAATCATTAATCATTTGATTCTTTTTAATTATCTAATTTAAGTGAACACATACACTAAATCAAGTTTTGATTCATTTGATTCATCATATGACTCAGACAGGCATTCAGAGACACTGTGTATCTGGTGATATCACTGTGTTATCGTCAGAAATGTGGAAAGGTTTAAACACTTGTTAACTATTGAATCATTCACAATGATGATTTACTTAAAGGAGTCATTCAATAATAATTCATTGATGAACAACACATCACTACTTAATGGTTTGCTAGTTAAATAGGGGTCTGTTTCCTACTCCAGTGCCAGCTCATCTGAGCAGGTAAGACACACGTCCTGCTCATCATCACCTGTCTCAGGTGAGCAGGAAGTAAACACATAAAGGTTCGTATCAGAGCTGTAGACTGGTGATGTTCATTCTACACACAGAGAGAATCTGCAGTGATGCCAATAAAAATGATTCTGTTTAAAACTGCAGGTTAGGTTTAGTTTTATCTCTCACTCATTCACACACCCACACATCAATTTCATCATCCCGCACTAACACACTACCAGTACAGTGAATTCTGATTATGTAAGCGAGTGCATGCACACACGCACACAGAGAGAGAGAGAGAGAGAGAGAGCGCGCTCTCAACACTCATTCATATATGTGCTCCTGTATTCAGAGGTCAGGTCAGCTCTCACACACACTGATGCTGATGGTGGAAACATGAGTAGACCCTGTGCTAACTGTCCATTAGAGGATGAACACACACAAACACAGGTGATGGTTTGGAGTTTCACTGTTTATTGAATATTTCCTTGTTTGCTTTCCATTGTTTCCACGGTTCCTTACGAAAATCTACCATGGTTTACTATGGTTTTACCATGGTTTTATGTAGTAACCATGGTTATACTATGGTTTTTATGTAGTAACCATGATTCTACCATGGTATCTCATGGTTATTCTAAGTACTATGAACCAACCAGGGGTGTGTTTAGCCTATTTTTGGGGGTGCTCAAGCACCCCCAAAAACAAGCTCAGCACCCCCTAGCTCAGCACCCTCAAAAACACTGCTTTTGGATGTAATTTTCAGAAATAAGTGCCCTTGTGCACTGCGCAATGAATGTGTGCGCGGGCATGTGTGTGTTCTTGAATTCACCTGTTACGTGATAGTTCTATGACCAGTAAAATACCTCTCCTCCTTGCGTCCCCTCTGATTGGGTTGCCTGTCCGCGCAAGTGCTTGCTACGACATGGTGTTTTTTTTAACTGGATTCCACGCCGATGAGGAACTCGAAGTAGCACCTAAGTATTACTGGCATAGCGAGATGTGAAGGTACGGACTGGAGTTACAAATGCAGTAGTAGGTCTTGTTTAGTTAAAAATATAACGTAAATATTTGTGTCAGTGGTTGTAAATGTGTAGATATCATAGTTTATTGGGTCAGCTTCTGTTAAAACATTGCATAAGTCTAGTCTTGTCTAGTCTAGTCTTCTTGTCTAGTTAAGTCTAGTCTAAATGCGGAATAAATGTGGAAACACTGTCGTTCAAGACAGGTGCCTCTGTCAGCTCTGGGGGCTAAGCACCCCCAAAGATCAGATGCTAGAATCGCCCCTGGAACCAACCATAGTATTACTATGGTTCATCCATGGTAGTAACCATGGTTCTACTATGGTATTTCATGGTGATTCTAAGTACTACGAACCAACCATAGCATTACTGTGGTTTATCCATAGTACTGCAGTAGCTGTGGTAGCATCATAGTTGTATGTGTAATAGGTCATAGTAACTATGAAATTAGTTTAAAAAGGGATAGTATGGTTTTTAAAAGGATGCACTAACTGTAGTATTACCATGCTTTCGTCCAACAGTCAATGCTGTAGAGAAGGATCTCGATTAACAGCCCAGATACATTAACATTTACCATAGTGAAACCATGGTTAAATCATGGTTAAACCATAGTCATGAACCATGGTTTTCATGGTTACCCAAAAAACCATGAAAACCATGAATAACTATAAACCATGGTAAAACCATGGTTAGTTTTCAGAGTAAAACCATGGTTAATTTTCGTAAGGGGTAACAGCTCTATTTTGTTTGTAAAAAGTGGATCACTTCAGCTACGGTACATGTACTGAAAATCAGAGCGAGTGTGTTCATGATAAGGCTTTACATCAGCATATTTTACATAACACACAGTAAAGAGCCTTGGATCTGAGCTTAGGGGTGTGAGAGGCAAACGAAATGCTGTGTTCCTGTTCAATACCATACACACACATTGTGTGAATATGAAGGTCAGGGAAAGAGGAATTTTTCACCTAAAAAGCTCTACAAAGGCCTTGTGAACAAACAAATCCCCTCATGGCAAAAAGTACATGCATGAATTTACAGTAAATCCCATTTCTTAAAAGATGCGTCTCACTCTAAAGAGACACTTCATTTTTGTTGGAATTTGAAGACTTTTATCTTTAATGTTGAATAATCACAGAAAAAGGGTTAAATAAATAGGATCAGAGTGGAAGTGAGATGGGCAGGTGAGGAGATTAGAACGTCACTGAGCCTTCATCATCTGTACAAACTCTGTAAAACAGAAGCAGAAAATGAGGTCAAAGGTCAAACAATGAAACCTGGTGTAGAGATCGAGTTTCTGAGGCCTGACTGGAGTGATGTGTATGCGTGTGTCAGTCACCTTGGTAGTTGACCTGTCCATCTCCATCCTTATCTGCCTCTCTGATCATTTCATCCACTTCCTTGTCTGTAACTTTCTCACCAAGGTTTGTCATGACGACACGCAGCTCAGCCCCACTGATGAAGCCGTTCCTGTCCTGACACAAAACCACAGACAGAACCACTACCAGTCCACATTACGATGAGGGTGGCAGTAACATTGACCAATCACTAAACAAGAAACGAACCATGAGTTCTGTGTAGGAGAGAACTTTCAGCACCGTTCCTGTAAAACCCTGTCTCACCTTAGCTCTGTTATTTTCTCTTACACACACACACCAGGCCACTATAACGAGTACTGGAACCAGAACTAAGACAAAATTAAACAAAAACTAGAACTGGAACTAGATTTACAGCAAGAGACAACTAGAACTTTTTAGGACTTTTTAGAACTGAGTGTGTGTTCCTCAGTCTCTGATTGGTTCCTAATCAGTCTCTCTCTCTCACACATACACACACAGACCTTGTCAAACACTTTGAAAGCTTCATGGATCTCATCATCACTGCTTGTATCCTTCATCTTTCTCACCATCATTGTGAGAAACTCAGGGAAATCAATAGTCCCATTACCTGACAGAGAGAGAGAGAGAGAGAGAGAGAGTGTAGTTTCATCCTCACCATCAGCATTCAACTCTAATGGTGTGCAGTGTTTACAGTGTAGGATATAGTGTGTAGTGTTTAGGGTTTAGGATGTAGTGTGTCCCTCGCTGTCAGCATCCACCTCTATGATGATGTGTAGTGTTTAGTGTGTAGTGTGTCCCCCACCATCAGCATCCACCTCTTTGATGATGTCGTATAGTTCGATGTCGGAGGGATTTTGTCCCAGAGAGCGCATCACTGAGCCCAACTCTGCAGTGCTGATAGAACCGTCTCCATTCTTATCAAACAACATAAACGCCTCCCTAAACTCTAACACATACACACACATATGTATATACACATACATAACACACTATAACAGTGATTTACATTAATAATATTTTTAATGAACATAACACACACACACACTATGTTTACCAGTGATCTTTTCCTCAGGGAGTTGGTCAGCCTGATCGAGAGAGAGTCAGAAAAACATCTAATCATGTGGTGAGATGGTTATTACTCATGGATTCAGTATAGCGCTAATAAATCTCATCTCATCTCATTATCTCTAGCCGCTTTATCCTGTTCTACAGGGTCGCAGGCAAGCTAGAGCCTATCCCAGCTGACTACGGGCGAAAGGTGGGGTACACCCTGGACAGGTCGCCAGGTCATCACAGGGCTGACACATAGACACAGACGTTCTAATAAATATAAACATTTAATCTAAGGAGTCTAACAATAAATACATAAAAATATAAAACTGTAACAAAAATTAAAGTGTCATGTCTTTTGCGATGTGTGAGAGCTGTGACAATTGATTAATCTTTCAGTAAGTGCTTTCTCCTGGTCAGGGTCAATATCTCATTAATTAATTCAATTTAATATGTTTTTAAAACGGGGCGGCACGGTGGTGTAGTGGTTAGCGCTGTCGCCTCACAGCAAGAAGGTCCTGGGTTCGAGCCCCGGGGCCAGCGAGGGCCTTTCTGTGTGGAGTTTGCATGTTCTCCCCGTGTCCGCGTGGGTTTCCTCCGGGTGCTCCGGTTTCCCCCACAGTCCAAAGACATGCAGGTTAGGTTAACTGGTGACTCTAAATTGACCGTAGGTGTGAATGTGAGTGTGAATGGTTGTCTGTGTCTATGTGTCAGCCCTGTGATGACCTGGCGACTTGTCCAGGGTGTACCCCGCCTTTCGCCCGTAGTCAGCTGGGATAGGCTCCAGCTTGCCTGCGACCCTGTAGAAGGATAAAGCGGCTAGAGATAATGAGATGAGATGAGATGAGATGTTTTTAAAACCAATAATTTGTGTACCAAATCTCTTTGACCTTTAAATCTCATTTCTTTAAACTTGCACAACAATCAACCCTCTGTTCAAAATAATCTACTCGTCTCTTAGCACATGCTGTGGACCTAAAGTCATTAAACTAGCAGTGATTAAAAAACAGATTAAGAGCCTGAACTTGACCCTTGACTCTTGCCAGCTGCCTAATTTTTGGCTAATATTGAACCTCCACTTTTAAGATTGTAGAAAAGTGCTAGTTAAAGTAGTAAATGACAGAACACTGGCCTAAAATCAGTGCTGTCTTTCTCTTCCTGTCTGTCTCTTTTGTCTCTGTGTTTAATCTCATAATTTGTTCTACATCTGCTGCTCTTTCCCCGTATAAGCTACATCTGAGTATGATTATTCACAAACTGACAGACAAACATAGAGATAGACAGAGAGACAGATAGAGGTAGATACATTGAGACAAATAGATTAGGTACAGACAGACAGATGCTTTTTCTGTCTACATTCATGTCTGTCTTTCTCTCTGACTCAGTGTCTCATTCAATTCTCTCTCTCTATCTTCCTTTCTCTCTCTTTCTGTCTACCTCTCTCTCTTTCTCTCTTCCTGTTTTTCTCTTCATCCAAACCTGTATATCATGGAGTTGGATGTCAGTCAGATCTGCCACCAGTCTCTTGGCCTTTGGTTCATTGGCCCACACTTCCAATCTTTTCATTTCTGCTCTCTTCATGCCTTCACCTCCACCTGTCTCCATCTTCCCTGCTGTCTTCTTGTCCACCCCTCCACCCTTCCTACCCACCATCTTCCTGTTGTCCTCCAGCAGTCTGTGTCTCAGGTTGTCCAGGCAGTGTGCATTGAGGGCAGTGTGTCGGCGGAGGACTGAGACATCAGCGTGAACCCTCTGCAAGCTGACCTTTAGGTCATGGAGCTCCTTCATCAAGCGTGCATAGCTCATTTCCAGCATCCTCTTCATCAGAGCGATGATTCTGCGCTCCTGCTGCTCCATCAGCTCTGCATAAAAACACTGCTGCTGTTCCAACAGCTCCAACACCATCGACATGGACACAGAGTCCTGACCGGCCGCCACACACACACGTTGTGGCACCATCACACTGCCTCTGCAGCTCCCACCATGTGTGTGTGTGTGTGTGTGTGTGTGTGTATATGCATGCGCACATGCACATCTCTGTGGCAGATCTGCTTCATGCTTTTCAGCATGTCATTGTTAGCACTGTGCTAATGTTACACACAGAGATCATTTCACTGATTAAATGGGTCACAGGGAGTGAGGGCCCTTACAGACTACTTATATAGAATATGATATAAGTGCATCTCATCTCATCTCATCTCATCTCATCTCATCTCATTATCTCTAGCCGCTTTATTCTGTTCTACAGGGTCGCAGGCAAGCTGGAGCCTATCCCAGCTGACTATGGGCGAAAGGCAGGGTACACCCTGGACAAGTCACCAGGTCATCACAGGGCTGACACATAGACACAGACAACCATTCACACTCACATTCACACCTACGGTCAATTTAGAGTCACCAGTTAACCTAACCTGCATGTCTTTGGACTGTGGGGGAAACCGGAGCACCCGGAGGAAACCCACGCGGACACGGGGAGAACATGCAAACTCCGCACAGAAAGGCCCTCGCCGGCCACGGGGCTCGAACCCGGACCTTCTTGCTGTGAGGCGACAGCGCTAACCACTACACCACCGTGCCGCCCCGATATAAGTGCATACTACTTATATATTCTATATCATGATTGCATTATTAAAAATAAAGGTTTCAGAAAAGGTTCTTTAGTGTGACACCATATAAGAAGATTGCATGGCATTGGATTCGCTGTGAGAAACTCTCTCCTGTCATCAGTGGAATTGCCATCCAAAGGCACAGCCCAAATCCTCTTGCTCCATTTCTTAACCTCCTCTGGCACAGTGAACATCCTGAGCATCTATGCTCCTACACTCTGCTCATCAGCTGAGGTAAAGGATGTGTTTTATGAGGAGCTTGATTCCACCATCAGAGGGATTCCTCCCACAGAAGACCTGTACCTGCTTGGGGACTTCAATGCTTGAGTGGGAGCTGATCATGTCTCCTGGCCCCATAACATTGGCCACTTTGGTGTCAGCAAGCTCAGTGAGAACAGACAGAGGCTTCTAGAGCTATGCTCCTACCATGACCTCTGTTTAACCAACATGTTCTTCTCCACCAAGCTGAACCACAGAGTATCCTGGCAGCACCCCAGATCCTGTCATTGACACCAGCTGGATCTCATTATCGCTTGAAGGCCCTTGCTGAACTGTGTCCTTGTTACTCACAGCTATCACAGCACTGACTGTGACATCGACCACTCCCTGGTCAGCAGCAAGATGTGTCTTCAGCCCAAACAAATCCATTGCTACAAGCAGAAAGGATCCCTACATATCAACGCAGCCAAGACAGCAATCTCAGACCTGTGTGAATGCTTCGCGGACTCGAAGAAGCCTTGAAGGACTACCCCACACGCAATGCCGAAGAGAGATGGAACCACATCCATGATGCTATCTACAACTCCACCTTGGACACCTTCCACAAGAGAGAGAGGCAGAACCCAGACTGGTTTGAAGCAGGAATTGCTGAACTTGAGCCAGTAATTGCAGCCAAGCATGCAGCACTGCTCAAATACAAGAGAGAGCCCTCAGAGAAGACACTCACTGCGCTCAGGAAGGCCAGGAACGATGCCCAACGGATTGCTAGACAGTGTGCCAACAAGTACTGGCTGAACCTCTGCCAACGCATCCAACTTTCTGTTGACTGTGGCAACATCCATGCCATGTATGATGGCACAAAGAACGCCTTCGGTCCAAGTGCCACCAAGCTTGCACCCCTGAAGTCAGCTTCTGGCAACATCATAACAGACTGAAGAAAGCAGATGGAGAGATGGGCAGAGCATTATCAGGAGCTGTACTCCAGGGAGAACATTGTCATTGAGCATATCGATCCCCTGTCTGTCATAGAGGAGCTCGATGTTCCACCTTCTGTGAAGGAACTCAGCAAGGCCATCGACTCCCTAGCCTGTGGCAAAGCTCCAGGAAAGGATGGCATTCCCCCTGAGGTTATAAAGGTTGGCAAGAAGTCCATTCTCCTGCACCATTTGCATGAGCCTCTGCTACAGTGCTGGGAGGAAGTGTCATGCTCTGCCCCGGACATCCACTCTGGAGATTAAGGATCTCTCACGCCAGCACCGATCCGGATTCGGGATGGGAATTCCATCCCACCTGAACTCACTTCTTGGTTTTCACCGCTGCTTATTTAAAGGCCGTTCTCAGACTCTGACTTTGCCAGAACGTCTCGTTTGTTTTCTCTAGCAGTTTCTGTGCCATTCATGCTTTTCACGGCTTTTCCCTCTAGCTATTTTTCTAGTTCATGTTTTTTGCACCAAGGGTTTTTTCTTGTTCATTATTTTTTGCTTTAGTGTTTTTGTCCTTACCTGTCTCGTGTTTTTGTCAGGTTTTTGTCTCGTTACCCGGACTATTTTTGCCATTTGTATTTTTGTCCTGTTTTGCTACCTTTTTGCCACGCCCTTTTTTTCCCTGGATTAAATCACCTTATTTATTGGATTACTGTCTGTTGTGTGTTTTTCTACTTCTGGATCCAAACTTCACCTCCACCACCCATAACAGTACGTTCTGGCCAACATGGATCCAGCGGAACTCGCCCATCTGAGAATGGCCATCCAGCAACAAGGGATTCTCCTGGGGACTCACCAACAAGACCTACAGCAAATTACCCAGACCCTTGCCACCCTGTCTGACTCACTCAACCTCCTCACCATGCAGATTCAGCACTTTCAAGCCATGCCTACCCCTGCCCAGCTGCCCCCTACTTCAGCTCCTGCCACCGCCTTTCTCCGCGAACCAGTGTTATTTTTGGCAGACATTTTTGATTTAGTTTTAGTCTTAGTCTTTTGGACGAAATGCTTATTAGTTTTGGTCACATTTTAGTCAATTCTATCCTTGATAGTTTTGGTCTAGTTTTAGTCGACGAAAACTAAAAGGGTTTTAGTCCAGTTTTAGTCATTCATTTTAGTCGAAAAAATAATTACTTTAAAACATTAAATTAGGCCAATACAGAGATAGGAAATTGTAATCGAGGTTGACAGGTTGTGCATAACATACTCTCTACATAAACGCTGTCTAGTGCGCATACTCTCTACATAAACACTGTCTAGTGCGCATGCTCTCTACATAAACGCTGTCTAGTGCGCATGCTCTCGACATAAACGCTGTCTAGTGCGCATGCTCTCGACATAAACGCTGTCTAGTGCGCATGCTCTCGACATAAACACTATCTAGTGCGCATGCTCTCGACATAAACGCTGTCTAGTGCGCATGCTTTCTACATAAACGCTCTCTAGTGCGCATGCTCTCTACATAAACGCTGTCTACTGCGTATACTCTCTACATAAATGCTGTCTAGTGTGTATACTCCATTGTTCACAGACTTGTGTTTCTGCCTCCGTTTAACATGTCGCAATGCACTGATAGAGCACAAACATGTCATGATGAACACACAACTAGAAGATGACCACGCTGTCCATTAATGTAAATATGATGGCTAAACATGCTGCTAATGTTAGAGTAGCCAGGTGTGCTGCTGCTCATTTAGACAAATTAAGGCACAGCAACAGGTCTGAAAAGCTACATTTCCCCCCATATGTTTCACAGTAACTCAGGGCCCGTTTACACGAGGACGCTGTCGGGTAAAAACGACTAAATATTTTATTGGAAGTGCCTTTCGTCTACATGGGGACGGCGTTTCCGAGGCTGAAAAATGGAAAAAATTGAAAACGCCTTCCAGAGTGGATAAGTTAAAAACAGCCCCCGTTGCATATCCGTCTAAACTATCCAATACGCTAAACTCTGCTCGGATCTGCTCACGTCGGGTACGCGTTTACGTCATACATATGTCATATACTGTACATGCCAGCCTGAGAAGTAAGAAAGTAAGTAAAAAAGTAAGAGCATGTCTGATTACATCGATCGAACGGACCTTCAAGCTGCTCTGGCAGCTTTAATAAACGTCCAGGAGTCCTTCGAACATCTATACCGAATCTGCACATATACTGTTAATGAACAGAGGTGGGTATAGTATGCTCTTACTTTTTTTCTTACTTACCATAGCCAGAGTAGTCAAAGTTTTCGCGGCACAGATGTGCAGATCAGACAAGACGGAAGATGTTGCGCATGCGTACAGACATAGTGGAGGTCTTTCACAGCACCACCTAGCCGCCTGGCATGCACATCCAATTGAATTCCACACATTTATGCGTCACCGTATAGACGCAGATTTCCTCCTTGAAAACGGTCGTGTAGACACGGAAAAAAGTGAGAACGAAAACGGACTTTTGCGTTTTTGTTTCAGACCGTCCCCGTGTAAAGTGGGCCTCAAATATGGGTCAATATATGACAAAGCATTCAGTGGCTGTCCCACCAATAATCCCTGCAGGACAAGTTTTACTCATGACATGTAAATTGAATTTAAGTTAGCTTAACCAAGCCAACTTTAGCATGAAGCTTGTGGTCCCATTAATTTTCGCCAGGTCACGGTGTTTTGGAAAACTTCATAGGAAATTCATCACAGACCGATTGTTGAGTGGCATTAACCAAAGCTAGCAAACGTATGCATGATCTGTTAAGGACTTCTTGTAATGTTAACTTACCGTCACAGAAATAGCAGCATGGTGAGCCTTTAGATGCCTCTTGAGGTTGGTCGTATTCTTGCCACGTAGTTTATAGCCACAGCGTGTACCTCTGTCTCCCACTACAAGGCATTCCGTTTTATTTTCTGCTGGATTATGTGCAGGGTCGGACTGGGAACAAATTTCGGCCCTGGCATTTTTCCTCTGGACCAGCCCACTATTGGCCCGACGAAACCACCCCCAAACACGCACTCACACATCCACCCACCCGTCCACACCAAACCCCCAATGAACAAATACCAGACACCTAAACACCATGAAAACACACTTTCACTGTCATTTCAATTTCACCTTGAACATATTACAAAACAGAACCACAAGCACACAAGCTTTTATGTCTCCAAAATGTGTGTGTGTGTGTGTGTGTGTGGGATTAAAATTAACGTCGTCCCGTCGACGTGATAAATTCTCATCGGGAGAATTTATGTGTGTGTGTGTGTTTACTTTACCTTACCTTACAGGAGACAGTCTCGGGGATGGCCATGCACATGTTAGGTGATGAGAAGGCGTCTCATTAGGCTACTCTTTTCTGCCACCATGTCAACAATTGTGTCTGTGTCCAAGGACATCAAAATGTCTTTTTCACTTGACATGAGCATGAATGCCTCCAGGTGCTCCTGGGCTGTAGTGCTCCATAACTGGTTTTTAATGAATTTCAGTGTGGAGAAGCTGCGTTCACACGCCACTTGGGTAACAGACAGGGTGAGAAGGAATTTATATCCCAGTCCAATAAGGTGGTAGGCATCAGTTAACAAATTATAACGAGAAAGGATGTGGTAGCAGCACACTGGGCAGTTTTTGCATGATGTGCAGGCCTTACTCAACACTTCACATTCCCCTTCACATTGGTCCTGTCCATATTCATTGTCATTCTCAGTGCTGGTTCTCACCATATATTCCTCCAAAACAGACAACTTTAGTCTGTCCCAATGAGAAGCCAGACTTTCCAGCTCCCCCTTAAGGGCATCTGCGGTAGCACAGCTGTCATATCTGATAAGCTGTTTACTCAGCTCTTGGAGCTGAGATGCATGCACACCTTTACACTGTATTTCTGCAAAGGAGCATGGGTTAAGAAGACACAATTCAGCATAAAGTTTACCATTTTTTTCAAACCGCCGGCTTATGCTCTCAGTTACTGTGTCCAGGATGACATTATGAACTTTGTTTTGGTAATTTGTGTTGCTGTCAGTAGTGGTCTCATCCTCAACCATCTCATCAAACATTCTCTTCTTTCTTGGTCTTTTCCATGGCAGTGCATTCTCAACCTCCACTTCACAGTCCTCCTCATTTTGCAGCTTGTCATTTGCCCATGCGACGAAGGCATCTGCTGACCTCTGAACAGATTCAAAATCCCTCGCATACTTTCTGAGGGTCTCCTGAGTGCCAGTGACGAGGCGATGAGCTGTGACTAGATTCATTCCAGAGGTCTGTAGGTATTTGGACAAAGCAGATGTCTGTTCAAAGACGCATAGGAAGATGTGAGCTGTCAATATTGTTTCATATTTCAGCAAACTCTCCACATACCCTTTTGCCTTTGTACGAACAGTGGATGCCATGTGGGTGTTGTCTCTGATGGCAGTGAGCGTTAACACAACACTGACATATGCACAATTATCAAGAACACCAAACGCTCCAAATATTTTGGTTAGGGCAACGTCCTTGGCCCACCACCTTGTCTGCCCGATGACCGTGAGACACTTCAGGTGAGTATCTGCTACCTCTTCCCAAACACCCATTCTCTGGTGGGATTCTCTCAGGAACACTGCAATGTCATTTAATAGAGAGAACAGGGAGGCACTGTCTATGACCACGCCTGTGGTGTCTGCAAGCACCAGGTTCAATATATGAGCGTAGCACCAAACATGCACTTGCCCTGGGGCATGAGATGACAAGAGAGTTAAGAATCCTCTATACTCCCCTTGCATGTTTGCTGCCCCATCTGTTGAGTTACCTGCACACAGCTTCATGTCAATGCCCATTTTGCCGAGGAGATTTTTAATCAATTCAGCAAAGTATTGACTAGTGGATGCCTTGCAATTTACCACACCAATCAGTCTCTCATGAATAGCATCAGTCACATATCTGATAACAACAGAGCACTGGTCATGGGAAGATATATCCTGTGTTGTATCAATTTGAATTGAAAACATTTCAGCTTGTCTGACCTCAGCAGCAACATGATCTTGTATGAGGCGTCCAATAACCTCTATCACAGTGTTGACTGTTGTTTTCGACAGGAAAGTGACATATAACCCTCTACCCCTCACAGTAGTGCCTGAGCCATGTAGCTTCTTACTTGCTTCAATGCATTCATATACATGTTTCTGCAAACAGGGGTCAAACTTACTCAGCAAAAGTACGAGTTCCAGAAAAGTTCCATGATTCATGGTGGCATCGTCAAGGCTGTATGCTGCCTCTGATATCCCTCCTCCTCGAAAGCTGAGCCCATGCTTCCCGATGACTTTAACAATATCAACGACTCGTTCCATCACTTGTCGGCGCCGTTTCACTTGCTCACGCCTTGCGGACATCTGCTGCTCACACAACAAGGACGCTATGTCCCTCTTACTGGTCCATAAAAGATAGGCATCGGCGCATTCTCGGTGCTGGCCACTTCTCTCATGCTCCTCGATGTGTTGTTTTATATGACACCAGTCCCCCATACCTTTTGTGAAAGAATTATCTTGCGAGGAAAAAGCTAAGCAGAGTGAACAAAACACAGTCCGTGTGATGTCGTTATACGTTAGCCATGAATGTTCAGTGCCATTCCTGCAACATAACCACTTATTCAGTGTCTTTTTTGTGTTCTGGGTTGGGTGTTTTTAAAAAAATAAAGACAGTTCGTTTTGGTTAGGGCGGCTGAAATAGTCCATAGCAGGCTCAGCCTCAGACATAATCCTCTCTGAAGGAACATTAACACTGGAAGTGCGAGCATGAATTTGAGCATGATGAACAACTTTGGGTTCTGTAATCTCCTGTGCAGGCGGCACGGTGGTGTAGTGGTTAGCGCTGTCGCCTCACAGCAAGAAGGTCCTGGGTTCGAGCCCCGGGGCCGGCGAGGGCCTTTCTGTGTGGAGTTTGCATGTTCTCCCCGTGTCCGCGTGGGTTTCCTCCGGGTGCTCCGGTTTCCCCCACAGTCCAAAGACATGCAGGTTAGGTTAACTGATGACTCTAAATTGACCGTAGGTGTGAATGTGAGTGTGAATGGTTGTCTGTGTCTATGTGTCAGCCCTGTGATGACCTGGCGACTTGTCCAGGGTGTACCCCGCCTTTCGCCCGTAGTCAGCTGGGATAGGCTCCAGCTTGCCTGCGACCCTGTAGAAGGATAAAGCGGCTAGAGATAATGAGATGAGATGAATCTCCTGTGCGTCCTTTCCCTCGACCTGCTCACTGGCCACGGAATCCTCTGAGTCCGACCCAACATACACATCACTTGGCTTTGAGCCTGTACTGACCTCTCCAGTAACGTTGTCCTCATTTTCACCCGTTGAACTTGTAGTAGGGACGTCGGGAACCCTAGCAGCAACGCTAGTAGTAGCACTACTGGCCACAGCAAACAAATTATCTATTTTAAAATACTTGGAAGCGTCAGCTTGAAGAGCTTTCTGCTTTTTGTTGCGAATCTTCTCCGCTCCCCCTTTTCTCTTTTTGCCACCTCTTTCCATTATTTATTCAGTGAATATATGCACAACACACATCTGTGTTCCCATGAACCTGCGCAACTCATAACATCAAACGGTAGACGACAGCCGTTAGATTCCTATCCCATCATGCACTGCTACACATTTTTGCAAAATCTTCGAACAGAAATCCACCAAATACAAAAGGAACATCGTAGTTTGGCTTCAACAAAGTTTTTAGTTTAGCTTTTAGTTTAGTTTGTTTTAGTTTGTTGTAAGGATTTTACAGTTAAAAGAAGAAAAATTAAATTACGCCACATGCCCACCATGACAAAGATGCGTATCAAAAGTAAGGGGTATATAAACTGCACGCTCCCCCCATAAATCATGATGTGCTTAGTCGAAAACGTAATAGCGGATTTTCTATTGCTTAGTAGTCACTTGTAATTGCTATGTAGAGAGCAGGGCCGGTGTTAACTTGTGAGGGCCGTCCCAAAGCACGTCTGATGTACAGCAGCCCACCGGGATAATGCCCAAAATCACAGATTACCAGTCCGAGCCTGTGTGTAAAGTATGTCCATAAATCATCACGTCTTTTCCAACCACCAAGCCCTTGTGCTGGCGTTGCCACTGCCATGGTCCATGAACTGTGTGTGGCTGCCCCGGTGTGCACTGTGCCCGGACATGCCTGGTGGTGGGCATGACCAAACAAGGACAGGATGCAGGTGCATTGCTGATATTTTCAGCATTTGGCAGACAGGTTGCACGCACCGTTGGAGGAAACGGCATGCATTTTGATAGTCCTATAGCCAACCCACTAACATTTTCATCTCGTCTCGTCAACGAAAACAACAGATACGTCTCGTCATATTTTCGTGATCAAAGAGTTATATTTAGCTTGTTACTGTCTCATTTTAGTCATGAAAAAAGGTGTGTTAATGAAATCATTTCGTCATCATCATCGTTAACGAAAACAACACTGTCGCGAACTGAGACTTCCAGCGCCTCAGCCCTACGATGGAGAACCAGGTACTTGCAGATCGTTTCTGTCTCAATGCTCTTTGACCTTAGAGCTGCAACCTCTGGCCTTCCCCACAGAATGCTCCCGGGTAGCATATGCCATCATGCTCCTTACCGGCAAGGCCAGAGAGTGGGGCACAGTGGTCTGGGACGCCGATGCACCCTTTTGTTCCAGTCTCAAGGATTTCTTCGAGGAGATGAGGCGCACTTTTGACTGTTCTCTGTCCGGCCGGGAGGCTGCTAGAGGGCTCATGGAGCTGCAGCAGGGGTCCTGGTCTACCTCGGACTATGCCACTGAGTTCCGGACGTTGGCGACATCGTGCGGTTGGAATGAGAGCGCCCAGATCAACGTGTTCCTGCACGGCCTGTCCGACACCATTAAGGATGAATTGGTGTCGTGGGAACTGCTGTTGAACCTCTCCAGCCTCATGGACCTCACCAACCACATTGATGCCTGGGTCCAGCAATGGAGGAGAGAGAAGAACCGCCCCAGCTTCACCTCCTCTCCACCTCCCGCCGCATCCGTCAAACCCATGCAGGTAGACCAGGTTCGGGTGTCAGTGGAGGAATGACATCGCCGGCAGAGCACGGGGGCCTGCTTCTATTGCAGTCAGCTGGGACACATCTGCCAAGCCTGCCCACTAAAAGGACAAGCCCACCAGTTGAATCAAGGAGCCCGGGTGGGCAATGCTCGGAACCAGTTCCCCGCTAATCGTCCATCACTCCCTGTCATCATTATCTGTGACAACCAGCATCACCACCTCCAGGCCCTCGTTGACCCAGGGGCGGACAGGAACCTGATCTGCTCCGCCACAGCCAAGTGTCTGAGAATCCCATTACTCTCTCTCGACATCCCTCTCACTGTCCTGACACTCAATGGCACCGGCTTGACCACCATCACCCACCTTACTGCCCCGCTTACCCTGAGGATTTCCGGTAACCACTCAGAAACCATCCAGCTTCACGTCATGAACAACCCCCATGTACCCATCATCCTAGGATTACCATGGTTAACGCAGCACAACCCCCACCTAAACTGGGCTGACAACACCATCCTAGGCTGGAGCCAATCCTGCCTAGCTTCCTGTCTGAATTCCGCTTTGCTTCCCGCCAAACCACTGCAGCCTTCAGCCAGCGAGTTCCCCGACCTCTCTCACGTGCTTCCGGAATATCTGGACCCTTAAACTCTTTTCAGCAAGACCCGAGCAGTGTCCCTCCCTCCTCACGGACCCTATGACTGTGGAATCGACCTCCTACCTGGGACAGCGCCACCCAAGGGACAACTCTACTCTCTCTCCCATCGAAAGGCAAGCCATGGAGAAATACATCTCCGAATCTTTGGCAGCTGGGATCATCCACCCTTCCTCCTCCCCAGCAGGGGCTGGATTCTTCTTCATGGAAAAGGACAAGTCGCTCCGCCCCTCCATTGACTATCGGGGTCTCAACGCCATCACAGTCAAGAACCGCTACCCACTACCGCTCATGACCATGGCCTTCGAACTACTCCAGGGAGCCAAGGTACTTACCAAGTTAGATCTACGCAATGCATACCATCTCATCAGGATCAGGGAGGGGGACGAGTGGAAGACGGCCTTTAACACCACCACTGGTCACTACGAGTACCTTGTGGTCCTTTTCAGTCTGACCAATGCGCCCGCAGTCTTCCAGGCACTCGTTAATGAAGTCTTAAGGGACTTCCTAAACATCTTTGTTTTCATGTACCTGGATGACATCCTGATCTTCTCCCACTCCCTGGAGGAACATTGGGGTCATGTCCAGCAGGTCCTCCAGCGCCTGCTAGAGAACAAACTGTTCGTCAAGGCGGAGAAGAGCGAATTTCACCAGAACTCTGTCTCATTTCTGGGATTCATCATCTCCCCAGCAAGGATCCAGATGGACCCCCTCAAGCTCGAGGCAGTCGCTGATTGGCCCACCCCATCCTCACGATGAGAGCCCCAGCATTTCCTGGGGTTTGCCAATTTCTACAGGCACTTCATCCGCAACTTCAGTATGGTGGCCGGACCTCTCACAGCATTGACCTCGATCAGGAGCCCGTTCAAGTGGGGGGAGGAAGCAGAGAAAGCCTTCTCCATGCTCAAGTGCAAGTTCACCACACCACCTATTCTCACCATACCCGATCCGGCCAAACAGTTCATTGTGGAGGTCAACGCTTCCGAGTCAGGGGTCGGAGCCATCCTCTCCCAGAGGGCCAGTGATGACAAGGTCCACTCCTGCTCCTTCTTCTCTCGCTGGCTGTCCCCTGCTGAACAAAACTATGACATCGGTGACAGAGAGCTGTTGGCCGTCAAGCTCGCCTTGGAGGAGTGGAGGCACTGGCTCGAGGGGTTGGATCTCCCCTTCTTTGTCTGGACTGACCACAAGAATTTAGAATACCTCAAGTCTGCCAAACGTCTCAATTCACGGCAAGACAGATGGTCTCTCTTCTTCTCCCATTTCCGTTTCACGCTCTCCTACCGCCCAGGCTCCAAGAACAGCAAACCCGACGCCCTGTCCAGGATATTCTCTTCCCACCAAGAGGAGTCTAGAATGGCTGAAACCATCCTCCCTCCACGTTGTCTGGTGGGAGCTGCCCTACTTGAGGTAGAGACATTAGTGCAGAAGGCCCTGGAGCACGACCCCAGAGAAGGTAACTCAAGCAACACACCACTTAACCATCTGTTTGTTCCCTGTTCTGTGCAAACCCAGGTGCTGCAGTGGGGTCATGGCTCCAAGTTTGCCTGTCACCCGGGAGCTGCTCGAACCCTGGTACTTATCCAACAACGCTTCTGGTGGCCATCCGTCAAGGAAGATGTCCAGGAGTTCATGGCAGCCTGTGACACATGTGCCTGGAACAAGACAGCCAATCGACCCCCTGCCGGCTTGCTAAGACCCCTCCCAACTCCTCATAGACCCTGGTCTCACATTGCCCTGGACTTCGTCACAGGACTCCCCAACTCAGGCAACAACACATGCATCCTCACAGTTATCGACCGGTTCTCCAAGTCAGTCCATTTCATCCCTCTGCCCAAGCTTCCCACAGCTAAATAAACTGCCAAATTACTCATTGTGGCAGCGGGGGTGTGGTCAAGCGCCGGTCTGTGACAGGAGGGCGGAGTCAGGGAAGGTAAGTGGCAGAATCACTACACCTGATGGCAATTAACCTGTGTTTGTGTGTGTCTTCCCAGTGACCGTGCCCTATTTAAGGAGGGAGAGCGAGAGCAGAGGAGCTCATCCCTGGACGAGACGCTAGTGTGTGTCTCTGTATGTGCCAAACATATATTGTTAAACTAAAAAGTGTGGCAATAAAGCCTTTGGTTACACCTGATCTCTGTCCTGCCGTCCTCTGTGCTCCACCCCCACGTTCGAACCGTTACAGTGGTGCTGAAACCCGGAATTCAGAGTGGAGCACCAACCGATCAGCCCCATGGAGTCCTCCCCATTCACTGACCTGGTCCACGCCCTCGCCACGGCCCAGCAAAGCCAGCACCAGGTGCTTGTCACCCTCCGGAAGGAACAAGAGTGGCGCTTCGAAGCCCTGGTGCTGGCCCAGCAGGAAGACCGCGAGGCGTTCCGGCACCTCCTCGCGTCGGCGGGGTCCACCAGCACTCCGGCCGCGGGCCCATCTCCCCTCACCATCACCAAGATGGGCCCACAGGACGACCCCGAGGCGTTCATCACGCTATTTGAACAGGTCGCAGAAGCCTCGGGGTGGCCGATGGAGCAGCGCGCGGTGCGCCTCCTACCCCTCCTAACGGGAGAGGCACAGCTGGCCGCACTACAGCTCCCCGCCGACCACCGGCTGGCCTACGCGGACCTCCGCTGGGTCGTCCTCCAGCGCGTGGGGCGCACGCCAGAGCAGCAGCGCCAGCGCTTCCGCGCTCTGCGCTTGGAGGAAGTCGGCTGGCCGTTCGAGTTCGGCCAGCAGCTCCGGGACACCTGCTGGCGGTGGCTGAGGGCCGACGATCGTGACACCGAGGGGATCATCGACCAGGTGGTGCTGGAGCAGTTCATCGCTCGCTTACCAGCCGGAACCACGGAGTGGGTCCAGTGCCACCGCCCGGCGTCGCTGGATCAGGCAGTGGAGCTGGCGGAGGATCATTTGGCGGCTGTTCCGGCGGCAGGACAGCAGACGGCGTCTACTCTTCTCTCCTCTTCTCTCTCTCTCCCCCTCCTTCTGTGTCCCATCCTCGCCCCATTCCCCCACCGCAGAGACGGGGGCCGGCACCACCTCAGCCGGCCTGCTGCACCCATGGTACCCTCCCGTTTCTCCCTTCTGTGTCTGTCTCTCCCCCCCCTCAGGTGAGTGAGCCCCAGAACACCGGTGCAGAGGGAAAGCCCGGGCCGGTTTGCTGGCGCTGCGGGGAGCCGGGCCACCTTCAACAACAGTGCACGGCAATGGAAGTGGGCGCGGTGGTTCGGATCCCCAATGCACCAGAGGCCGCCCTCGATCGGGCCGGAGCGTATCGCATACTGGTGAGTATCCAAGGGGCTACATATCAGGCGTTGGTGGATTCAGGTTGTAATCAGACCTCAATTCGCCAAAGCCTGGTTCAAGACGAGGCATTGGGGGGAGCACAGGGGGTGAAGGTGTTGTGTGTGCATGGGGATGTTCACAGCTACCCTTTGGTGTTGGTCCACATTTTTTTCAGAGGGGAAAAATTTATAGTGAAGGCAGCGGTTAATCCTCGCCTTACCCACTCTTTAATTTTGGGGACTGATTGGCCGGGATTTCAGAGGTTAATGACATGCTTAGTAAAGAGTGGGTCCTGCCATTTGACAGGGGGAGGTCCCGGTGTGGCTTTGGCGGGAGCAGCTGTCACAGAGCCGTCTACGTCATCTCCGCGTCAGAGTGAGGAGCCGCCGGCTCCTCCTCTCTCTATTGGGGAATCCCTCGCGGATTTCCCATTAGAACAATCGTGAGACAAGACTCTGCGACATGCGTTTGACCAAGTGAGAGTAATTGATGGTCAAACGCTCCAGCCGAACACCACCCCGTCCTTCCCCTACTTCACAATTAGGAAGGATAGGTTATACCGAGTGATGCAGGACACTCAAACTAAAGAGCGAGTCACGCAACTTTTGATTCCGAAGAGCCGCCGGGAATTGGTATTCCAGGCGGCTCACTTTAATCCCATGGCTGGACACTTAGGGCAGGATGAGACATTAGCCCGAATAATGGCCCGATTCTATTGGCCAGGGATTCGTGGTGATGTTCGTAGGTGGTGTACGGCATACCGCGAATGCCAGTTAGTAAATCCAGTGGCCATTCCAAAAGCGCCTTTGCGCCCTCTTCCACTGATCGAGACCCTGTTTGAGAGAATTGGGATGGATCTCGTTGGGCCATTAAATCGGTCAGCACAAGGGTACCACTTTATATTAGTTCTGGTGGACTATGCAATGCGATACCCGGAAGCAGTGCCTCTGCACAATATCTCAGCACGCAGTATTGCAGAGGCGCTCTTCCGCGTCATCTCCCGAGTCGGAATCCCGAAAGAGATTCTGACTGATCAAGGCACTACATTTATGTCACGGACACTGCGCGAACTGTATGGGTTATTCGGGATTAAGCCAATCCGCACCAGTGTGTATCACCCACAAACGGATGGTTTAGTAGAACGGTTCAATCGCACCCTCAAAAATATCATTAAAAAATTCGTAAGTGAGGATGCACGTAATTGGGATAAGTGGCTCGAGCCCTTGTTGTTCTCAATGCGAGAGGTTCCCCAAGCCTCCACGGGGTTCTCCCCGTTCTAATTATTATATGGGCGTAAGCCGCGCGGCATCCTGGACGTGCTGCGGGAAAATTGGGAGGAGGGACCTTCACAAAGCAAGAATGAAATTCAATACATTATGGACCTGCGCGCAAAACTCCACACGCTCACCCACCTAACTCAGGAGAGTTTGCGGCAGGTCCAGGAACGGCAAGCCCGCCTGTACAACAAGGGTACGCGCCTTAGGGAGTTCACCCAGGGAGATAAAGTACTCGTACTGTTGCCCACTTCGAGCTCCAAATTGATCGCCAAGTGGCAAGGCCCCTTTGAGGTCACACGGCGAGTCGGGGACGTCGATTATGAGGTAAGGTGAACAGACAGGGGTGGGGCACTACAAATTTACCACCTCAACCTGCTTAAACTCTGGAAAGAGGAGGTCCCCGTGGCGTTGGTGTCGGTGGTTCCAGAGAAGGCGGAGCTTGGACCGGAGGTTCAAAAGAGGGCATTGGCATCACACACCTCTCCGGTCCCCTGTGGAGACCACCTTTCCCCGACCCAACTCACGGAGGTCGCCCAGTTGCAGACCGAGGCCCGGTCGCACCAACCTCATAGAGCACCACATAGAGACGCCCCCGGGGGTAGTAGTGCATAGCCGCCCTTACAGGTTACCCGAACACAAAAAAAAGGTGGTTCGGGAAGAACTTGAGACCATGCTCGAAATGGGCATCGTCAAGGAGTCCCACAGTGACTGGAGCAGCCCGGTGGTCTTGGTACCCAAGGCCGACGGGTCGGTCCGGTTCTGTGTGGACTATAGAAAAGTCAACGCGGTGTCTAAATTCGATGCGTACCCGATGCCTCATATTGATGAGTTGCTCAATCGACTCGGCACTGCTCGCTTTTATTCAATGCTGGATTTGACGAAGGGATATTGGCAGATCCCCTTGACTCCACTATCCCGAGAGAAAACGGCCTTTTCCACACCATTTGGTTTACACCAATGCGTCACCCTTCCGTTTGGGCTGTTTGGGGTGCCCGCTACATTTCAGCGGCTGATGTACAAAGTCCTCCGCCCTCACGCCACTTATGCAGCCGCCTATCTGGATGATATTATCATCTATAGTAATGACTGGCAGAGGCACCTCGAACATCTGAGGGCCGTCCTTAGGTCGCTGAGACGAGCGGGGCTCACAGCCAACCCAAAGAAGTGTGCGATTGGGCAGATGGAAGTACGGTATCTGGGCTTCCACTTGGGCAACGGGCAGGTGCATCCCCAAATTAATAAGACGGCAGCGATTGCGGCCTGCCCGAGGCCCGAGACCAAAAAGGGGGTGAGGCAGTTCCTGGGGCTGGCTGGCTATTACCGTAGGTTTATACCTAATTATTCAGACGTCACCAGCCCGTTGACTGACCTCACTAAAAAGGGGGCATCAGATCCGGTCCAGTGGACGGAGCAATGCCAGCGGGCTTTTTCTGAAGTGAAGGCTGCACTGTGTGGGGGGCCACTTTTACACTCCCCTGACTTTTCTTTCCCCTTTGTGTTGCAGACCGATGCGTCAGACAGAGGGCTGGGGGCGGTTTTGTCCCAGGAGGAGGAGGGGTAGGACCGCCCCGTCCTGTACATTAGCAGGAAGCTGTCAGTGCGTGAGGGGCGCTACAGCACGATCGAGAAGGAGTGTCTGGCGATCAAGTGGGCAGTCCTCGCCCTCTGTTACTACCTGCTGGGGCGCCCTTTCACCCTCTGTTCGGACCACGCGCCCCTCCAGTGGCTCCACCGCATGAAAGATGCCAACGCGCGGATCACCCGTTGGTATCTGGCACTCCAACCCTTCAATTTCAAGTTGGTCCACAGGCCGGGGGCGCAGATGGTCGAGGCGGACTTCCTCTCCCGCCAAGGGGGGGGGAGTCGGCTGCAGGCCGGACGGCCGCCTGGCCTGAGTCGGGTGGTGGGGGTATGTGGCAGCGGGGGTGTGGTCAAGCGCCGGTCTGTGACAGGAGGGCGGAGTCAGGGAAGGTAAGTGGCAGAATCACTACACCTGACGGCAATTAACCTGTGTTTGTGTGTGTCTTCCCAGTGACCGCGCCCTATTTAAGGAGGGAGAGCGAGAGCAGAGGAGCTCATCCCTGGACGAGACGCTAGTGTGTGTCTCTGTATGTGCCGAACATATATTGTTAAACTAAAAAGTGTGGCAATAAAGCCTTTGGTTACACCTGATCTCTGTCCTGCCGTCCTCTGTGCTCCACCCACACACTCGAACCGTTACACTCATCCTCCATATTTTCCGCATACAGTACACGAACTCCCCACTGACATCATCTCTGACCAGGGTCCTCAGTTCACTGTGTAGTTCTGGAGGGCCTTCTGCAAACTCACTGGGGCCTCCTGTAGTCTCTCCTCAGGTTTCCATCCCCAAACCAATGGCCAGTCGGAACGGGTGAATCAAGATTTGGAGGTGGCACTCAGGTGTATGGCATCCAGGGATGCCAGCTCTTGGAGTAAGTACTTACCTTGGGTCAAATACACTCATAACACTCTTCCTTCATCTGCCACAGGTCTCTCACCCTTCTAGTGCTCCCTAGGTTACCAGCCACCACTCTTCCCCAACCAAGAGGAGGAGGTTGCTGTACCCTCAGCCCAGATCTTCATAGGCCGCTACAGGAGGACATGGGCATTGGCCCGGAGAAGATTCATTCACTCCGCCCTAGCATCCAAGAGGCAGGCTGATAAACGCCGCTCGAAAGGCGCCCACCTACCGGGTGGGGGCAACGAGTCATGCTCTCCACACGCCACCTGCCACTCAGAACCGTCTCCCGCAGGCTGGCTCCCAGGTACCTAGGACCCTTCCTCATCAGTAAGGTAATCAATCCATGTTCCGTCAGACTGGCACTACCACTCACCATGCGACGCATCCACCCCACATTCCACATGTCACAGCTTAAACCTCTGGTCTCTAGCTCTTTGGAGAGCATAAACTATTTAACAAAAACCAATTCGGATTTAGAAGAAAAAGATGTACCTTGGATCATCTAAGACTTAGGCCATGTACACACGTAGCCGGGTATTTTTAAAACCGAACATTTTCCCCCCCTCCGTTTATAAAAATGTTTTATCCACACCACCTCGTCTTCGAAAAAAATCCCTTCCACACATAACCGAACATCTGCGTTTTCAATCACATTCATAAGCATTCCAAACCTGTAGATGGCATTATTTCCCCAAATCCTACCCCCTAATCACATCAGTATAGCCCTCTGTTGGCGTCACTTCTGCCTAAACATAAAACATGGCGCCAAGCTCGTTCGTCTGGACAGACTCGGAGACAGAATTGCTTCTAAACACAATTTTGGAGTATAAACTTCAAAAGACGCAAGAAAACGTTGATTGGGAATCTTGTCAGTAGTTGGGCTTCTAAAATTAAACATGTAAATAGCACCTGCACAATAATTAAAGCTTTCAAGGCACTACTCCGATCCATTACTCTTTGTCCATGCTTAATCTGGCTTCTGCAGTAAACAAAGGTCGCACGTTTGACGTCAGGGCAGATTTGTTGTCATTTTTTTGGTGCAGATTGTGATGTTCTAAAACGCAAAACTCCGGTTATCTCTGTCTACACGAAAAGGCATACACGGAGTTTTCAAAAATCTTCACTTTGCCTGGAGTTTTTTTAAATATTCATTTTTGATGTGTTTTCATGTGGATGACAGGCCAAAACGTAGAAAAATATCTTCGATTTAGCAGATACCCGGCTACGTGTGGACGGGGTCTTAGTGATGATATTATTAAAAGTTTTGGAAGAGGACATAAAGTCTTAGCAGTCTTTCTTGATATAGAAAAGGCATATGACATACCATGGAGGAAGGGTATATTATATAAGTTACATAATATTGGTATCTATGGTTCTATCTTTAATTGGATTAATTCCTTTTTATCTGATAGATATATCAGAGTCAAAGTAGGTTCCTCATTATCATCTTTATTTGAAGTTCCAAATGGTGTTCCACAAGGAAATGTTATCAGTCCAATTTTGTTTTTGATTGCTATAAATGAACCTTGCACTTTCTAATGTATCTTTCTCTATTTTTGCTGATGATACAGCAATTTGGAAATCTGGGAAAAACATAAATTTGCTACAGAAACATATTTAACAGGCTTTAGATTTCATTAAATCTTGGTGTGATAAATGGGGTTTTAACATTTCTGAAAGTAAATCCTCTGTGGTTTTATTCCATAAAGGTAAAAAATATGATATAAAATTGATGTATAATGGTAAAAAACTTAAAAATGAAAAAACTAAAGTTTTTAGGCCTTTATTTTGACTCCAAACTTACATGGAAATCTCACATTGATTATCTCATAACTAAATGTCATAAAAAAATAAATGTTTGTAAAGTTATATATGGCAGCAAGTGGGGTATTGACAAAGAAACAATGATCATTCTCTATAAATCTCTAATTCTATCATGTCTTGATCTTGATTATGGTTGTGAAGTTTATGATACTGCAAGTATTTCTAGGAAAAGAAAATTAGATGTTATTCAAAATCAATGCCTTAGAATCTGCACTGGTGCTCTTAAGTGTACTCCTATCTCTGTTTTGGAGATAGACTGCTCTATTATGCCTTTGGATCTAAGAAGAGAATTCAAACAAACTCAAAGTGCAATTAAATATAGATCTTTTGAAGATCATCCAACAAAAAAATGTTTTTGAGAAGAACAAAATTGTGACCTTAATATTCACTTTCGTCCTATATTCTCTAAAGTTGTACATTTTGGTTAACAGTCTCCCGGTTCCAGCTCGTTATCCTTTGGTTGATCCTTTTCTATTCTGGGAATCCCAAGCTCCAAAAGTTGACTTAAGGCCAATTTATGCTGACAACGCAGTCCTCGCAGATGGCGTCGCAGATGGCATCTGCATAGCCCCCCCCTTCGCAGACACTCTGCGTGCACCTCCCAAAAATTGTGACCACTGCAGAAGCCTCGCAGACAGCGTCGCAGACAAGAGGGCTCTGATTGGTCCACTCTACATCCGCTGTACACGCACTTCCGCTTCCCTACTTTCCCGGTTTGTTTTGTTTTCACTACCGCCATTTTTAAAAACATGAGCGAAGATGGAGCAGCACGAAGAGCGGTTGATCGAGGAAGTGAGGAAGTACGTACATCTATACGACTCCAGTTCTAGTCATTATAAGTAACCGGATGATAAACACTCCACTAACCACACCCACCAACTACTCCTAGCGATTTCGCGACTTCGCGCCCCCTTGCGTTGTGGCGGTGAATAACATCGCGCACGCCTATTACTCCCCGCTCAACGATAAATTACAACTGTCCGCGAAAAGCTATCTGCGAAAGCCTTGTCACAAGAGCATGCAGAGGCCCTTAGATTTAGTCCCTAAAATGTCCAAACAAGAGGATAATAGTTGCTACATGTTACAATCAGCATTAGAACACATTCAACTCCAATACAATCAAAACTTACATATATTTACTGATGGTTCAAATAAAGATATCGATTGTGCATCTGACATTGTAATTCCAAGTCTAAACATTCAAAAAGATTATAAAATCTCAAATGGTACTATCTTTAGAGCTGAGTTAATAACAATTACAAAGGCTTTGGAACTTCTCATTGATAAATCTCTTCCTCAAAGTGTGATATTTTCTGACTCCTTGTCTGTCCTTCAAAAAATTCAAAAGGAAGATAATGATATAGAATTATTAGATTTCCGATATTTTATGTATCAGTTTAAACTTATGGGTGGTAAGGTTGTTTTTTGTTGGATTCCAGCTCATGTGGGTATTATAGGAAATGAAATGGCTGATAAATTGGCCAAAAGATCAGTAAATAAAACCTATTATGACATTCATTACCCTTTTACCACTGCTGATATAACAAAACATATCAAAGATGTTATTTTTACAATATGGCAAGACAGATGAGAACTCTCAAACTGGTAGATTCTTCTACCAACTAGAACCAAATATTACAACACATACCACATAGTCTGACAAAAACAGAAATGAACAAAGGATAATTACAAGACTTAAATTTGGAAAATGTCTACTTAATGATACACTATTTTTTTAAACCTCCAATCAATGTACAACTTATGGTGTAAAAGAAAATGTCAAACATCTGCTTCTAGATTGTATCAGATATCCAAACTTTCATCTCATCTCATCTCATCTCATTATCTCTAGCCGCTTTATCCTTCTACAGGGTCGCAGGCAAGCTGGAGCCTATCTCAGCTGACTATGGGCGAAAGGCGGGGTACACCCTGGACAAGTCGCCAGGTCATCACAGGGCTGACACATAGACACAGACAACCATTCACACTCACATTCACACCTACGGTCAATTTAGAGTCACCAGTTAACCTAACCTGCATGTCTTTGGACTGTGGGGGAAACCGGAGCACCCGGAGGAAACCCACGCGGACACGGGGAGAACATGCAAACTCCGCACAGAAAGGCCCTCGCCGGCCCCGGGGCTCGAACCCAGGACCTTCTTGCTGTGAGGCGACAGCGCTAACCACTACACCACCGTGCCGCCCCCCAAACTTTCATGATAAAATTATTCAAAAAATGAGAAATAAACAATTAGAAATTAATATTAAAAATTTACTGTTACATAAAGATTTTATGATGTCATTTATAGGTTTATTTTTGGAAAAGAAATAAAAATTAAATTTTGGAATTTTGGAAAAAAGAAACTCCTATTTAGTGTGTGTGCTTGGTCACTTCGAGTGGGCGGGGCCCTAAAAGAAGCTCAAGCAAGCAAGGGGGAACACCACTGAGCTTTTTTTTTTATTGAATCAAACACACATTATACAAAGGCTACAAGAAAATAAAACAGTATTGTTATAATTACGCCAGGGGATATATATATATATATATATATATATATATATATATATATATATATATATATATATATAAAGCCTATACAGATAAAAGAGTAATCATAAAAAGACGTTATACAATACAAAAATAGTTTCCGTTCTAACAGCCTTTTCATTAGTGCTGGAAGAAATTGCAGATCTATAATGTTTCACATCTATACCAAATTCAATGAAGTTAGGTTTTTTGTTTTGAAATTTACATTTATGAATGTAGTATTTGCATCAAAATAACAAAAGATTAATCAAATAATATTGAGAGCCCACATACTCCTTTTCATGAAAACCAAACAAGACATTTTCCCACTTTAATGCAAAGTCTGAATGAATGGAGTCTATGATGATACGAGCAAGCTTACTCCACAAAAGTTTTGAATAAGGGCAAAGCCAAAATAAATGAGTGATAGTTTCTCTTTCAGCCCCACAAAACACCACTGAGCTTTCAGTGGGGAAGACTCAGCTTCTGACGTCATATGTGTGCGACAGTGCTTGGTTAGCCTGTTAGCTAGCAGGTTTCAACAAGGTTTAGTTGCAATATGGCATTATTTCCTGCATTTGGTGGAGTGTCAGATGCCGATAACTCTAAAAACACAGGTGAGTTTATTACAATGAGTAAATTTAATTTAAACTTTTGTCTGAATGAAATAAACTGGTTAGTGAACCAACATCTTGCTAATGCTAATGTTACCTCACTTCACATTATCGACAGTTATGAATCTGGCTGTCGAGTTAAACCCAGCTTTCTCTTTGTTGTTTATTTTATTTGTTATAAATCTGTGTTTTATTTTGGTGTGTTTGTTATGAGACTTGTTCAGATGTATTTAATCTTCACTGTACAATAAGTGTTTATTATTATTATTACATTAATGCAGTGTGTGAATGTAGACAACTATATGACTGATTTTAAATATAAATTATGCAGTTAAGTAAAAGTTGTGTGTAGGAAGTACATGGGTGTGTGCAGTTATACAATAAATGTTAAACCTGTTTATAGAGCAAAATCAGTTTATTAATTATTATTTACACCACAGCACTGTTGAATTCTGGATTGTGATTGGTCAGAAGGTGTTGATGCATTTTTTGGAACAGCAAATCTGACAGTAGTGCAGCTGCAAATCACGGGTTTATATGAATGCACTTGTTCCAATACATTATCCTTTCTATAGTAACAGTGCGTTATCAGGGACGTGTACAGCAGATGATCTACATCAGGGGTTGGGAACCTTTTTCCTATCAAGGGCCATTTGAGTTTTATAACATCCTATGGGGGCCAAGCAAAATTTTTTAACCCATAATCTCTGCTGAAAATTAAGATGCAGCCAATTTATTTTAGCTTTCTTTCATGCTATTTAAATAAAAAGCAACTTTGTGTAACTTTGTTTTGTCCCTTTTTAATCTCCCCATTTTCTTTTTAAATTTTATCCACCTCTGTTTGTTTTAATGCTCTGCTTTTAGTCTTGTGTTCTTATTGATTTTATATGTACTGATGTAAAGCTCTTTGAGCATTTTATGTAATGAAGATACTACAATATAATATTTTACCTATTATTATTATTATTATTATTATTATTATATCTGGCTGATCTACAGTGGTGCTTGAAAGTTTGTGAACCCTTTAGAATTTTCTATATTTCTGCATAAATATGACCTAAAACAACATCAGATTTTCACACAAGTCCTAAAAGTAGATAAAGAGAACCCAGTTAAACAAATGAGACAAAACTATTATACTCGGTCATTTATTTATTGAGGAAAATGATCCAATATTACATATCTGCGAGTGGCAAAAGTATGCGAACCTCGAGGATTAGCAGTTAATTTGAAGGTGAAATTAGAGTCAGGTGTTTTCAATCAATGGGATGACAATCAGGTGTGAGTGGGCACCCTGTTTTATTTAAAGAACAGGGATCTATCAAAGTCTGATTTTCACAACACATGTTTGTGGGAAGTGTATCATGGCACGAACAAAGGAGATTTCTGAGGACCTCAGAAAAAGCATTGTTGATGCTCATCAGGCTGGAAAGGGTTACAAAACCATCTCTAAAGAGTTTGGACTCCACCAATCCACAGTCAGACAGATTGTGTACAAATGGAGGAAATTCCAGACCATTGTTACCCTCCCCAGGAGTGGTCGGCCAACAAAGATCACTCCAAGAGCAAGGTGTGTAATAGTTGGCGAGGTCACAAAAGACCCCAGGGTAACTTCTAAGCAACTGAAGGCCTCTCTCACATTGGCTAATGTTCATGACTCCACCATCAGGAGAACACTGAACAACAATGGTGTGCATGGCAGGGTTGCAAGGAGAAAGCCACTGCTCTCCAAAAAGAACATTGCTGCTCGTCTGCAGTTTGCTAAAGATCACGTGGACAAGCCAGAAGGCTACTGGAAAAATGTTTTGTGGATGGATGAGACCAAAATAGAACATTTTGGTTTAAATGAGAAGCGTTATGTTTGGAGAAAGGAAAACACTGCATTCCAGCATAAGAACCTTATCCCATCTGTGAAACACGGTGGTGGTGGTAGTATCATGGTTTGGGCCTGTTTTGCTGCATCTGGGCCATGACAGCTTGCTATCATTGATGGAACAATGAATTCTGAATTTTATACCAGCGAATTCTAAAAGAAAATGTCAGGACATCTGTCCATGAACTGAATCTCAAGAGAAGGTGGGTCACGCAGCAAGACAACGCCCCAAGCACATAAGTCGTTCTACCAAAGAATGGTTAAAGAAGAATAAAGTTAATGTTTTGGAATGGCCAAGTCAAAGTCCTGACCTTAATCCAATCGAAATGTTGTGGAAGGACCTGAAGCGAGCAGTTCATGTAAGGAAACCCACCAGCTTCCCAGAGTTGAAGCAGTTCTGTATGGAGGAATGGGCTAAAATTCCTCCAAGCCGGTGTGCAGGACTGATCAACAGTTACCGGAAACGTTTAGTTGCAGTTATTGCTGCACAAGGGGGTCACACCAGATACTGAAAGCAAAGGTTCACATACTTTTGCCACTCACAGATATGTAATATTGGATCATTTTCCTCAATAAATAAATAACCAAGTATAATATATGATGATATCTCGTCCGTTACTCCCTGTCATCATTATCTGTGACAACCAGCATCACCACCTCCAGGCCCTCGTCGACCCAGGGGCGGACAGGAACCTGATCTGCTCCGCCACCGCCAAGCGTCTGAGAATCCCATTACTGTCTCTCGACGTCCCTCCCACTGTCCTGACACTCAATGGCACCGGCTTGACCACCATCACCCACCTTACTGCCCCGCTTACCCTGAGGATTTCCGGTAACCACTCAGAAACCATCCAGCTTCACGTCATGAACGACCCCCACGTACCCATCGTCCTAGGATTACCATGGTTAACGCAGCACAACCCCCACCTAAACTGGGCTGACAACACCATCCTAGGCTGGAGCCAGTCCTGCCTAGCTTCCTGTCTGAATTCCGCTCTGCCTCCCGCCAAACCACCGCAGCCTTCAGCCAGCGAGTTCCCCAACCTCTCTCACGTGCTTCTGGAATATCTGGACCTTTTAAACTCTTTTCAGCAAGACCCGAGCAGTGTCCCTCCCTCCTCACAGACCCTATGACTGTGGAATCGACCTCCTACCTGGGACAGCGCCACCCAAGGGTGCTCACAGCAGTAGGTTGTCCCAAACGGTGATGCAAACTTCAGTGTATGTCTCCTCAGTATGGGAAAATCCTCAGGACACACATACAGTTTGTAGAACTCAAGCAGAGGAAGGTTGTTGCACCTAGCTTTGAGCTCATTGTTGCTTTGCAGCTCAAACAAATCCTCACCTTTTGATAGTGCCATGCATGGCTTGCAAAGACAGCATTTCCTTCCGCGTATCAAACTCTGCTGTAATCCCATGCACAGAAACGGTGAGTTGGGCGGTATTTGTGATGCCTGTTCAGTGTTTCCCACAGACCAGGTAGCAATTTGTGGTGCTCCACTGTGCCGATGAGGGAATCGTGCGTGGTGGTGTCGTGGCAGTCGGTGGAGTTGGTCATTGGGGTGTATGCAAAGTGTTTATAGCGGGCGGTGTTCAAACACACAGTATTTTTCTTCAGTCACCTGCTGGGACTATTTTAAAGCTATAAGAAGCATTTGAGATTATTCAGTTCAATCTAAATTCTTTTAAGTTCTTTAAGAGAAGACAGCTAAAACAGTTTTTGGGCAATTCCATGTAAATGTCAACCTCACCATGCAAAAATAAAGCAACATGTAATACATCAAAACCACTCCCAGAGATATCACCTAGGCCTGTATTTTACAGATGTGAATAAGTTGAACCAATTTGTAACCAACCTAATATGTCACTGTCAGTCTTTCTTTCTTATAATGTAAACCCCAAGCTAAAATCAACTTTGATCATGTACAATTCTATATTATTGCCACAAGCCACAGAAATGTATGCTAAAATCCACAAAACAGCAAAACAATAGCCATCCTAAATATTATTTAAGAATTTTGATATTTTTAGCTGATATTTAGAGAGTTTTTCAAAGGGTTATGGTGGTTAAATTGCTGATTTTCTAAACATATGCCATGTCTATTTCAGACGCGTCACATCCATAACGGAATTTCGTCACATCCATAACGCTGACTTTTCCTTCCGAAACTCTGCATGAAATACAAAATATTTTAAACAAAGATTTTTTTAATATTCACCTTGGACCCCTCTATCAAATGGATATCTCCATTTCGACATTAGGTTTACAATTTCACAGAGTTTGATAAAAATGTACAGTCACCCAAGAAAAGTGATACTTTTTCTGTCACATCCATAATGCATCTTTTATTGGCATTTTCTGGCATGCCCTAGATGTACTATGGGAATTGTTCTTGTTCTATCACTTCTCCAGTATGGTACAGCCTTAAAATATGCAACACCTGTTTAAATACTGGGAGACAATAAAACATGCACTGGGTCATTTGTTGCCATTTTGAGTTCAAGTGTCACGTCCATAACGCTGGAATTGCTCTTTTACCAGAACCCTGCCTGGTTTCATTCCTCGACCCAACTTTACATTACAGGGCAGGCCATTAGTTTGCTGGGCTTGATGTTGGTGGAAAACCTGTCTTTTTAAATTTATGAAAATTATTCACCAAAATTGAAGTTAAAGTTTAGTTTTTACCTTAGTTTTTTGCCTTTTTGGTGGCAATCTTTCAATCATTCTTTAGTTGACATTCAAGGAATAAATTGCAAAAAACAAGCTGGAGGTTTTTATTTTAAATATTGAACTCAACACTTACCTCAACCAATACTAAAATGAAATAAAGTATAATGTAACAACAAAATAATAATAAAATATCATAATTAGATGTAAGAAACCACTTAAGGTAACACCAAGGCAACTAACAAAGAAAAAGCATTACCCTATTTGGTGCAAAGCCTGCATGCCCTATCAGAACATTTAATTCTGCGTGGCTTCCTGAAAAAAAAACTCAAGTGCCCTATCGTAAGGGAAGTCATTGGGTTCGGGACCATTTATGGAGATTTGTAAGCAGGCTGCCAGGTGTTGCCCTTGGAGCCTATTCCTGAGGTCTGTTTTAATCTATGGATAAAAAAGTACATTTTCTTCATCAAAGCACTAAAAATTTCCATTACATCAAAAAAAACAAAGGAATACTGAATTTCTATGTGCTTACCCTATTCATAGCTGAGAAACCCAGTGCAGTGATGGTTTATCTACTTCGCCAATAAAGCTAATAAAGATGTTTCTTAAAATATTTAGATTTTATGCTTCAGATAGCATCAACTAGGCATCCCCGCGAGTATAACATTTTTATTTAGGCTAGTGGGAAAGCCTTATTTATTGTGAATGTCAAGCCATTATTAATAACTTGCATGAATGCTGAAGCGGGATAAACGGGATAATGCAATAAGGCCGGTTCCTCGCGTCAAGGTGCTACTGTATGCATCAAAATTGGCTTATAGCCTGACTCAGGGATGTCTGTTTCCTGTAAGCCAAGAAGGCTATGATAAAGCTCATCACGAGCACGACGTAGGCTACCTTTTAAAATAAGGGGTCGGAAGGCGATTCGGGAAGGCTGCGTTATTCAGGGATGAGAATGAAAAATATTAAAGTCTGAAAAAAGCCAGGGGTTTGGGGGCTGCAGGCACCCAGCGGGGCCCAGGGGCAGGGAGCTAATGATTTTTGGCTATTTTTTTTTTTTTTAACCCCAAAACCATTAATTTTATCAGCAAAAAGTTGCAATGTATTTGGAAATAAATTGCCCTTCTTGGTGGACTACCAGGTGAAAATGATTAATATGGTACAAGAGACTTGTTTTTAATCAATTCACATTTGATGATTTCAAAAAAATCAATGCACCTTTTAATATAAACGAGCTCTACAGTATTATATTTCTGCATTTTTGCTATTCATGTCTTTGAATACTCTAATCCTTTAAATTGAAGTGCAAACCAGAAAAAAAGTTCTATCATATAATTCTCTTAAGCTTTCTTCTGATGTTATCATGGTAGCAGGAGGTCTTGCATATTAAGCAGGCAACATTCAACATCACTTATCACTTCCCTTTCAACTGTTGTGTGTACTAACAAGGTTTTATCTGGACAGGATGTTGTGTAATGTAATACATATACCATATGGTCAATCTGAAGATCAAGATGGTGATTTTGAATTAAAGAACAGGCATGTACAATGGGCATTACATATTGGAATTTTTTTTAAAAATAAAAAACTAAGTTCATCTCGGCCTAAAAAATTTGGGCAGACGCTCCTGTGCGGCACATGCCAGCAATTCCCCCCCCATGAAATGAGCAATAAGTACGAGAGTTATACACGGTATCATACCTAAAATTTTATCAGAAATATAGATACGATACTATGATTCTCCCCAACATGCTACATTAGATAAGCTAACCCCATTTATAAAAGATACACGCTTATATATGATGTGTATTTGATATATGTGAGATATATAAAATGATGTATATTCATACATTGTTACTTTATGGAAATCTTCAATAAGTTTGGTCTTTTCATGACAGCCTGTTGTAGACCTAAATATAATGCACATGAACTGACACTCCTCACCTCAACATGTCCTTTACAATCATTTAAGCCACCATGGGCAATGCTGAAATCACTGCTACAAACAGTACATCGTGCGAAACTGTCATTATTGTTTACCCTTATTAGACAGGGAGATTCTTTTGTGTAATCTGAAGTGAAGTGGGTTTTGTATTTTCGTTTTTTGGGGGCGCGCGCTCTCTCTCTGCCATGCCGATCCTGTAGGCTGCACCGACTGAACTGAAAACTTCGGTCCTCCAGAAAAGAGATAAAAGCCCGCCCACACTGAAAGCTGATTGGCTTATTTTGCTGAGTAACCCAATCAGGATGCTCTTTGTCTAGCATGCGCGCTCTCGCGCTCCCTCGCGCACTCAGTCATATGCGCGAGGCAGATATTAATGTTTCACGTGCACGCGCTTGCTCTAGATTCCGGGAGATATTCTCCAATTTGCGGGCATCAGGGAGCCGCTATCAATATGCGGGAGACTCCTGGAACTTCTGGGAGACTTGGGATGACTGCGTTATAAGGTGACCACAGATCGTTAACCATACCCCCCCCCCCCCCCCCCCCGAAAATTTCTCAGTGGATTTACATCTATCTCAAAAACAATCATTTTGGTCTGAAAAAGTCGGAAATCCGCCGATCGGTGGAAAATTCTCATCCCTGGAACTTTTTAATTAGCACGCCTCTCCGTCTGTCTCTGTGTGCGCGCGCACGCGCGTGAACGAGAAGAAAGAGCACTATGAATGAACGGAAGGATACGCAACGGAATTTTTTTTTTTTTTCAAAATCGCGAGTCTGATTGTGTGGCAATATGAATCCATTGTGTGGCGCTGCGCCACACAATGGTCTATGTATGGGAAACCCTGCAGTCTATCTATGCCTGCTAAATGACATGACGTGACCGTGCATGATCATGATCTGCTCGTGTAGGGTTCAGGACCCTGACCTTGGGCCGGAAAGACAACCACTCACCTATTTTATTAATTGTGGTCTCATTTTTTTTCTGATTTTATTTATTTATTTAAAAAAAAATTTGTGTGAGTAATTATGAATCATTTTGTGGGCCGGATCAAACGGTCTCGTGGCCCATATATGGCCCGGAGGCCGGAAGTGCCCCACCCCTGCTCTACATAATCTGTTTAAAAATGGGTGTAATTGTTGATGTGAAGTTTTCTGTAAGGAGATGTTTATGAAACATGTATGGAAGGAGTCTCCAGTGTTAGCACTTTATAACAGTCAGAGGTAAAACTGTTACTTTTAAGTTTTATGACCTTTTCAGGACAGAGGAGTTTACACTTTGCCGTATCTCAGTAAATCTGATGTGTTTTTCCATGGAGACCTTGTCCACTTTCCCTTGATTTACTCTCTCTTTATGAAGTTCCTCCAATTTTTTATTCAATGTGTCTCTTGTACAACCCCAATTCCAAAAAAGTTGGCATGCTGTGTAAACTGTAAAGAAAAACAGAATGCAATGATTTTGCAAATCATGGAAACCCTATATTTCATTGAAAATAGTAAAAAGATAACATGGCAAATGTTGAAACTGAGAAATTTTATTGTTTTTTGAAAAATGTATGCTCATTTTGAATTTGCTGTCAGCAACACGCTTTTAAAAAAAAAAGTTGGGACAGGGGCATGTTTACCACTGTGTTTCATCACCTCTACTTTTAACAACACTCTGTAAACGTTTGGGAATTGAGGAGACCAATTGCTGTAGTTTTGAAAGAGAAATCTTGTCCCATTCTTGCCAGATATACAATTTCAGTTGCTCAACAGTTCGGGGTCTCCTTTGTTGTATTTTGCACTTCATAATGTGCCAAATGTTTTAAATGGGAGACAGGTCTGGATTGCAGGCAGGCCATTTTAGCACCCTGACTCTTTTACTATGGAGCCATGCGGTTTTAATATGTGCAGAAAGCAGTTTGGCATTGTCTTGCTGAAAGAAGGAAGGCCTTCCCTGAAAAACATATTTTGTCTGGATGGCAGCATATTATTCTGAAACGTGTCTATATCATTCAGCATTAATGATGCCTTCCCAGATGTACAAGCTACCCATGGTATGTGCACTAATGCACCCTCATACTATCACAGATGCTGGCTTTTGAACTGTACACTGATAACAAGCCGGATGGTCCCTTGACTTCTAAATAGAATTTCTACTTTTGATTCATCAGACCTCGGGACAATTTTCCACTTCGCCTCAGTCCGTCATAAAAGAGCTCGGGTCAAGAGAAGGTGGCAGTATTTCTGGATATTGTTTATATCTGGTTTTAACTTGCATTTGTGGATGCAGTAATAAACTGTTTTCACAGACGATGGTTTCCTCAAGCATTCCTGACCCCATGCAGTGATTTCCAATGCACACGTGTCTGCTTTTAATGTAGTGTCTCCTGAGGGCCTGAAGCTCACAGGCATCCAATGTCAGTTTTCAGCCTTGTCTCTTGTCTACAGAGATTTCTCCAGATTCTCTGAATCTTTTCATGATATTATGTACCATAGATGATGTGATCCCCAAATTCTTTGCAATTTTACATTGAGGAACGTTATTAGGATGCAGTGCTGCTGCACTGCAACCTATTGTTGTTCTACGTGTTTCTTCCTCCGTTTTCATCTTCCGTACAAATTTCGATTTCGAATAACTCAATAACCGTACGTCGCACACAGACAAGCAATATATCCAAATGTGCGGCTCGATCGGACTCGGTATGCTATTAGTTTGTTCATCAAAATGTGATTTTTTTCGCGACGTAGTCACAAAAAAAATCACCCGAAATTTCCCATTCGTTTCTATGGAATTATTTGAAAAACTACACATATTTATAGCTACCCCTAGAACGGTCTGGCGCAAAGTTGTGAAATTTTGCACACTGATTCTTGACAACGTCAGGGTTCTTCTCAGCAAGTTTCAAGTCACCACCTTAAACTCTCTAGCGCCACCAACAGCTCAAAGTCGCAGGTACATTTCTGCTTGTAACTTTTGAACCGTTGGGCCGATTTTCAAAAACTTGGTATCCCTGGAATCCTTGGGCCAAGACGAATCCAGCGCACCCTCTGACAAAATTTTCAACCTCCGAAAGTTTTCCCGCAATTTTGAATTTTGTGAAAATCAATTAAAATGCTTCTCCTCCCTCAATTTTTGACCAATTTCTCCCAAACTTGGTACATGCCAACTTTGGACTAAGCTGCAAAAAAGACACTCCCAGATTTTAGAATTTCGTAAGCGTTTGGCCGTGGCAGCCAATCAAAATTGGCTGCGCAGACACGAAACAGGAAGTGTGCTCATATCTCAGCCGCGCTTTGGCGTATCTTAACAGAACTTGGTGGCATTATGCCCCACCCCTCCATGAAGGCCCACAAAAAAAGTGGAACAAGTTGGCCGCTAGGGGGCGCTACAGCTAGGAAAAGTGTCCTTTGGCTCATATCTTGACGTCATATTCTGGAAAAGTTCTGCAATTTTGCACACTGCTTCTTGACAAACTCAAGGTTTTTCTCAGCAAGTTTCAAGTCACCACCCTAAACTCTCTAGCGCCACCAACAGCTCAAAGTCGCAGGTCCAAAAAACCCCATCTTCCGTACAAATTTTGATTCGTAATAACTCAATAACCGTACGTCACACACAGACAAGCAATATATAAAAACGTGCGGCTCGATCGGACTCGGTGTGCTATTACTTTGTTCGTTATTCTACGATTTTTTTCACGACGTGATCGCGAAAAAATCGCCCAAAATTTCCCAATCATTTCTCTGGAATTAATTGAAAAACAACGCACTTTTTCAAACATCCGCTGCTCTGGCATGCTTTCGCCTAGAGACATGATTCAAACTCTAAAACGTAGGAAAACTTCTCTTCTGTGGATCTGGCATTCAACTTTTCTGCTAGGCTCTACACTTTTGGATCAGTCCCGGCTCAAATGCCATGTGGGTTCCGGGAGAAAATCCGGCTTTATAATGGGTGTCTATTGCGTTACACACCAGTGGAGCTCGTTCAGTTAGAGTGTAGAGAGCTTGAAAAAATAGCTCAAACTTTCTCACTTAAACTGTGTTTTCAGACACAAATTTCACTCTACAGACATGATTTTCTCAAAAGTAGTAGTAAAACTTGTCCTGATTCACACAATGTGTCTAGCTAACCAATAAGATTTACAGTTTTTGAATGAGATGCCTCAAAGTAACGAAAGGACAGCAAGTCTGCCTCATTGACTCCCATTATAAACCTGGCAAAAAAGTCACTCGTTTTTAACTCGCTCTAGTGTCCTCATTTTTCACACTAGTGACAAAAAATTACATCTATATGTTCAGGAGACCCTTGTGGCGCTCACTGTGAAAGAAGTTTGTGAATAGCTGCTTTCGTTTTCGAGTTATTCGTCGTTGTTCGAGGCCTGCTCCTGAGCAAAAAACAGCAGAAAACTGACAAGCTCTTGTGTGACTCAGCGCTCCTGCTCAGGCCCATCGCCATGCCGACTGGGGCCAGTGAGGGAGCAGAGAGGGGAGGGGCTGCTGTCTCAAGCACACACATAATCACAGCATTGTAGCTTCATAGCAGGTCACACATTCACGGCCAGCAAACATGCGTGACCAAATTGCTTCGCGCACTGCATCCTCTCACAATTTCCCGCAGGGGAATTGTCGACTCTAGTTAGGATGCAGTGCAAAGCACTGCAGCTATTGTTCTTCTACATATTTCTTCTTCTTCTTCTTCTTCTTCTTCTTCTATTTATTATTCCTACGCAAATTTCAATTTCGAATAACTCAATAACCGTACGTCGCACACAGACAAACAATATATCAAAACATGCGGCTCGATCGGACTCGCTATGCTATTACTTTTCTCTACAGAATACGATTTTTTCGCGACATAGTCGTGAAAAAATCGACCAAAAAAACCCCATTCATTTCTATGGAATTAATTGAAAAAAAAAGCACTTTTTCAAACATCCGCTGCTCTGGCATGCTTTCACCTAGAGACGTGATTCAAACTCTAAGACGTAGGAAAACTTCTCCTCTGTGGATCTGGCATTCAACTTTTCTGCTAGGTTCTACACTTTCGGATCAGTCCCGGCTCAAACGCCATGTGGGTTCCGGGAGAAAATCCGGCTTTTGAATGGGTGTCTATTGCATTACACACCAGTGGAGCTCGTTTAGTTAGAATGTAGAGAGCTTGAAAAAATAGCTCAAACTTTCTCGCTTAAACTGTGGTTTCAGCCACAAATTTCACTCTACAGACACAAATTTCTCAAAAGTAGTAGTAAAACTTGTCCTGATTCACACAATGTGTCTACCTAAACGATAGGATTTACAGTTTTTGAATGAAAAGCCTCAAACTGAGGAGAGTGCAGCCGAGAGGCCTCATTGACACCCATTATAAACGTGACAGAAAAGTCACTCATTTTTAACTCGCTCTAGTGTCCTCATTTTTAACACTACAGACAAATTACATCAGTGTATTCAGGAGACCCTTCTAGCACTCACTGTGAAATAATTTTGTGAATAGCTGCTTTCGTTTTCGAGTTATTTGTCATTGTTCGAGGCCTGCTCCTGAGCAAAAAACAGCAGAAAACTGACAATCTTGTGTGTCTTCACGCTCCTGCTCAGGCCTGTCGCCATGCCGACTGGGGCCAGTGAGGGATCGGGGGGGGGCTGCTGTCTCGAGCACACATATAAATCATGGCATTGTAGCTTCATAGCAGGTCACACATTCATGGCCAGCAAACATGCGTGACCGAATTGCTTCGCACACTGCATCCTCTCACAATTTCCCCCGGGGAATTGTCTGGTCTAGTTCTTAAATTGTTGCACTGTTTGCCCATGCAGTTTTTCACTGAGTGATGAACCCATCCCCATCTTTACTTCTGAGAGATTCAGCCTCTCTGGGATAGGGGTGTCACGAGACACTCATCTCACAAGACGAGGCGAGACACGATATTGGGTTCATGAGGACGAGACGAGATTTTTAAATATTTTTAAGAAAACTTCAAAGATGATAAATATGTCTGGAAAAATAGTTTTGACAAACTCAAAAAAACTCAGTCAACAGACTGGTTTCTCTCCTTTAGATTCCTGAAACGTAACTTCTAGCTTTTAATTGAAACAGTGTTGAAGCATTTTCCACAAATTATAAAAAAAAAAGTTTTAAAAAATAGAAACATAAATAACAAAAATAAATACAACTTTTCTTTGTCCTATATAGTAGAAACCACAACCAGTCATATGCTTAAAGTGCAAACAGAGAACAACATTTTCTTCAAACACAACACAACACAGAGCTAAGAGACTGATACAACTGCCTAAGATAAAGTCATGTTCTTTTTCAAGAATATGAGCATGTCTACATTTTCTGGAAGCAGTTGAGACCTTTGGGCACCAACTATGTCTCCTGCAGTTGAAAAGACTCGCTCACTTGGGACAGAGGTAGCAGGGATAGAGAGATATGCTTTGGCAAGTGGAGACAACAAAGGATATTGAGTGCAGTTTTCTCTCCACCGCTTCTGAGTGGGATAGAGGCCTCTCTTCTGTAGTGTTCAATTTCTCTCTCAATCTGTTGTGATCTGTTTGACTGTTCTGTCTCTGTAGAGAAAGAGTCCCCTAGCAGATTCTCAAGTGCAGTCTTCTTGGAAGCAGGTTCTGTCACTTCTGAATCAGCTCCCAGATACCCTTTTCCTCCACGTGTGGGATAGTGAGCTCCACTGGTGGTTGCCTCCTCTGCCCTCTCCTCAGCAATGGTCTTTAAACAGCAGAAACATTGGCATTAATCTTAACCAGAAAATACCCCCTCTTCCTCTAAACACATAAGTGCGCATGCACACACACACACCATGACTCTGTTTTTCAACTGGAACTGAGAACATACATTTAGACAGAAAATTGTTACACATACGATAGGAAGAAGCAATTTAAAGTGATCTACCTGATTTTGCTGCAGCTGTTTTATCCTCTTCTGTACCCTCATGAAAACAGTGTTGCGCTGATCATGGTCTAACTGAGGTAGAGTCCGGAACCTTGGGTTCAGCGCTGTGCACTCCAGCAGAAAGTTGTATGCATCTCCACTATATCTTCCTGAAATATTACTGAGGATTGTGCTCTTTGTGTTGGCCACAGTGGTGGAATCGCCATCATTTGGTGTCATGCTCTGTTCGATCATGTTCTTCAGTGGAACAATGAGTGACACTGTGGGGCTCTGATCCTCACATAAGACAGTGGTGGCTGTCTTCAAAGGATGCAACAGCTTCACAAGGTCTTCGGCATCTCTGAAATCGGAGCTGTCAAGTGTATTGATGGTTCGGGCATTTTGTCTTATCTCTGGGCTGGTAAGAGCTGCTGTGATAGCGGCTTGCTGCTCCAGGTAACGATCCAGCATATCAGCGGTGCTGTTCCATCGTGTGGTGACGTCCATGATTAACTTGTGTGGTGATAGTTGTAGCAGTTTCTGCTTTGACATTAACACCGTGGTAGCTGTAGTACTCCGATGGAAAAAGCAGCCACACGTCTCACCCGCCCGAGCAAACGAGCGACGCGTGCTATACTGAGATTAGCCTGTGTAGCTAAGTTTATAGTGTGGGCAAAGCACTTTATGTGCGGCTCCAATCTTGCTTCACGTGCAGCCACATCCATGTTACGCGCATTATCAGTTACAATAGCCATGCCATGGTTTGGCCTTGTAAGCTCCCAGTCAGTGATAGCTGCTTGTAAAACTTCAGCTATGTTTGTCCCTGTGTGGGACTCGAAAAGCGAAGTACAACATTTTACCATTTTCCAGTCACTAGTAATTGTGTGAGCCGTAATTGTGATATAGCTCAGTGTACCTCTAGATGTCCAACCATCGGTTGTTATGGCGATGCTTTCTGCCTCTTTTAGAGTCTGTTTAATCATAGCCTTGGTCTCTTCGTAAATATTTGGCACCACTGTGCGAGCAATATGCGAACGTGACGGTATGGTGTATTTTGGTTCCAAAGTGTGGATGAGTTGCCTAAATCCTGCATTTTCTACTACAGAAAATGGTCTCATATCAGCTGCAATGAAAACGCCTATGTCTCTTGTTATTGCCGTGACTCTAGCACTTGACTGTGGAAGTTGAGGTCCAAGGGCATTTTTAAGTGTTGTCTGTCCTTTCGTCATTTTCTTTACAGCTTAAGTCAAGTCAACTTTATTGTCAAATATGCTATACATGCAGCACAGATGAAATATCAGTCCTCTCTGACCCAGGGTGCAAACAGGCAATGCAATAAATAAAAATAGAATAATTGAAAAAAAAACAAACAATATAAACAGGTATAAACACTCTAGATAGGAACTAGACATAGACTAAACACTCAAACAATATAAACAATATAAATAAACAGTATAAACACTAGATAAGAACAAGACATACTAAACACTCAGACAATATAAACAGTGTAAACACTAGATAAGAACTACACACAGACTAAACACTCAAACAGACAATATAAACAGTATAAACACTCTAGATATGAACTAGATGTAGACTAAACACTAAGTAGAGAGCCATGGTGGTGCTGTAAGTGTTTTTGCATAGTGCTTGTATTAGCCGCAGTGTACGGCATGATTTTTTTTTTTACAGTGCTTACAAATGGTTCGTGTCTTGTCTGTCGCTGTATTGCCGTTTATTGTTTCCACCGGAAACCCAAAATGCAGCCAGACATACGACTTAAAAGTAGCGGGAGCATCTTCTACCCGAATTTCCTCCAACTCCGACATTACACTGGCTGCTACTACCTACTAGCAAAGATCCTCTGTAACTGATGACTTTTTTTTTTTTTTTTTGTTCCCGCAAGACAGGTTCAAGCTTGATGAGAAATATCGTCATGTTTTAATCTCGCGAGATCTCGTTACACCCCTACTTTGGGATGTTCTTCCCCAATCATGTTACTGACCTGTTGCCAATTAACCAAATTATTATTATTATTATTATTTTTTTTTTTTTTTTTTATCATTACACAACTTTTTCAGTCTTTTGTTGCCCCTGTCCCAACTTTTTTGAAATGTGTTGCTGACATCAATGTCAAAATGAGCATATATTTTTCAAAAAACAATGAAATTTCTCAGTTTCAACATTTGATATGTTGTCTTTGTACTATTTTCAATGAAATATAGGGTTTCCATGATTTGTAAATTGTCATATTCTGTATTTGTTTTACACAGTGTCCCAACTTTTTTGGAATTGGGGTTGTACATGGTGTTTTATGTTGATATATTATTTCCTCTGTGTGTGTGTGTGTGTGTGTGTGTGTGTTTACAGATCTAGAATGGCTTAGTAATCGCAGTTTCAGCAACGTGGATGCTTTGTCTCTACACCAACGGACCATCCACAAAGACACAGCGGACACGTGCACTCCACAACACACACGCAGCAGGTCCTCACTCACTGCATAAGCACACACACATATGCTAAGGCAGTGTTTTTCAACATTTTTTGAGCCACGGCATATTTTTTACATTGAAAAAATCCAATGGCACACCACCCAAAAATATTATAAAATGACACTTTTTAGCTTAATAATGACAATATGGTCCCTTAATTTATTTATACTCACTCCGTGTGAAACCTGGGCCTGTTTAGATGAACACAAAGCTGATATCCTGGGAGGAATTGAAGACAGACACACGCGAAGCTCTTCATCAACAGCTCTCAATCTCTCTCTGTTTTTAGTTTTTATAGCAGTCAGGGTGGAAAATGGGAGTAATATTGAAATAGTTTTGTTTGAGCGAATGGGGAACTCCTTTGCAGCAGTTGGCCAAAAACTGTCCAAAGGTAGGTCAGCAAAGCTTAGCTTTAAACCACGATCTTGTCTTAGTTCAGTTAGCTCCTCTTGCTCCTGTAAAGTCATGTCCTTCCCAGCAACTGATGCTGAGCTATATGGGTCCCTAACCCACTCAAGGGATTCAGTGAAGGCTGAAGAAAAATAAAATGAAAGCTTCTCCTTAAGAGTTTTCAAATGTTCACCTACTATCTCACACAGAGCAACAATGTTGACGTCTCGGTGAGTGGGAACATGTCAAGGTTGGCACGTTCCACATGCTGTTGCCAGAGCTTCACCTTCGAACGGAATCCATTTATTTTATCTGTGCTTGTAAGCAGGTTTTCGTTTCGGCCTTGCATTCGTGTGTTCAGATCATTCAGATGATGAAATATATCTGCCAGGTATGCCAGCTTCACACACCACTCATCACTTGCAAGCAGCTTTGCGTAATCAGTCCTCTCAGTTGTTAGAAACACTAAGTTCCTCCCACAGCTCATACACATGGGTCAGCACCTTGCCACGCGACAACCATCGGACCTCTGTATGGGGCAATAAGGTTGTATGATCTGCTCCCATTTCCTCACACAATGATGCAAATATGCGACTTTTCACAGGCCGTGTCTTTACAAAGTTTACCATGTGCACCACATCATCCAACACAGTAACAAGGTCTGCTGGTAAAGTCTTGGAAACGAGAGCCTCACGGTGCAAAAAACGGTGTGTAACAAAAACATCTGGGTTCCTTTCCTTCACCCTGCTAACGAAGCCTTTGGTGCGCCCGACCACGGCTGCGGCTCTATCAGTGCAAACGCTTGTGCAGTTTTCCCATGTAAGTCCTCCTTGGTCAAGATATTCTGATGTGACCCGAAAAATTTCCTCTCCCGTTGTTTTTTGTGGCGGTGCCTTGCGAAATGGGAAGTTTTCTCTAATGGCATCTCCATTCACAAAATGCACATTGGCCAAGAGTTGAGTGTGTCCATTAATATCCGTGGACTCTTCAAGTTGCAAAGCAAATTTCCTACTGATTTTGTATCTTTTCCAAAACAACATTTTTGATGTCTGCAGACATGTCATCAATTCGTCTGGCAGTTGTGTTATCTGAGAGAGGGACTTTGGCGATTTCTTTTACTGCATCAGAGCCGAGCATCTCCTTAACAATGGCTTTGCAGGCAGGTAGTATTAATGACTCTGCCACAGAGTGCGCCTTTTTTGATTTAGCAACAAGTTCAGCAACGTGGCAGCTAGCTTTGAGGGCTCGCTCATTCACCTTTGTGTTTTTTCTCATTTAAAGTTGCCTGCTTCTCCGTGTTTTCACGCAGGCGAACAAAATAGTCCGCGGGCTTGTTTTGAAGCGTCAGGTGTTTCGTTTGGAGATGGTGTTTTAAGCTTACTTGGGACCATGGCACTGTTGGCTAGCTTTTCGCCACACACCAGGCACAACAGAGTCTGTGTCATCGCATCCCTGGTGAAAGTAAATCCAAATGAAAGATAGCTTTTGCTGTACTGCCTCAAGTTCGCCGTCTTTATTTTCTTTTGACTCCCTCCCATACTAGAGCCTTCATCTGGGTCTGAATTTTGTCCTGGGCCCTGTTCGGAGTATGGATCATTCCTTTTCAAAAACTTCTCCATGTCTGCCTGTCTCACGCATCATTACAGCTGCGTCACGTCTCCTGTCTCAGAATATTAAGGCAATTATGCTGGATGCTCTTTCTTTTCTTGTAATTACGAGATATGGTGTCTTTTTTTTTTTTTTTTTTTAATCCAGTGAATGCAATGCGCTTCTGTACCAAGTAATGACCAATTAAGGAAATTGGATAATTTTCCACGGCACACTTTACAATATCTCACAGCACACTGGTGTGCCACGGCACAGTGGTTGAAAAACACTGTGCTAAGGAATAGAAATGAATTGATCATGTGATTGGCATTAGCGCAGTGAGGATAATTAATCAGATGATCATCTCTGTGTGAAACAAAGTTGTGTAATGAAGGGGACACACACCAACGCATCAAATGTCTTCAATATTGTTTATTATTGATTTTACAGTGAGCAAAAAGATGATGATGATGATGATGATGGTGATGATGATGATGACGACATCAGATCAAAGAAGAAGAGAAAGAAAGAGAAGAAGAAGAAGAAAAGGAAGAAGGAGAAGAAGCGCAGCAGAGACAATTCAGAGAACAGCGACTCGGACACGGTTTACCCCAGTGACCTTCTGAACCGAGAACTGGAACCATCACAGAGGTGTGAGACTATAAAGGCACTTGGAGAAAGTAAAACAAAAACTAGGAGAGCTAAGAGATGCGTTGAGGGAAACTAGTGCAAACGGGTAAGAGAGAAGAATTTGGAGAAAGGAGAGTAGGCAGGCTGTGGATGTGAGGTGAACTACCCGAATGTGGGAGATGTGAACGTAAAGAAAGATAGGGGTTGGGGAATTGGGGATGAGGGAAAATAAGTGAACAATGAGAATCAGGAAAACTACAACATAGAAGGGAATTGGGGGAAAAATATAAAAGTAGAGAAATTAGGGGAATAAAAAAAATCAGGAAAGGTAGAGGAACTATAACTTTGCTTGTGTGTGTGTGTGTGTGTGTGTGTGTGTGTGTAGACAGGAAGACTTGGTTAATGTAGGTGGAGTTTTGTGGTTTGATGATCTTCAGTGTCCCACTGAGAAGCTATTCTACATGGACAGGAAGTCCGACCCCGCGAACTGGGAGTACAAATCATTGTACAGGGCTCACATTGCCAGGTACACCTGTCTGTCTGCCTGCCTGTCTCTGTCAGGTGTTTTTATATTTTTTTCTCTGCCCTAGAACCCATGCTGTTACTGTTGAGAACTCATTCTCTTCTGCTATTAAACTCTGTGGATCCTCAAGGTTCTATCCTCTGTATGTGCAGGTATAAGAGGAAGGGCAGCTCTGCTCTCGGATTGGACAGAACCACTCAGGCCGTGTGTTGGGAAGACTCCGCCCCTGACAGGAAGCGTAAAGAAAAGAGAGACGAGCGTTATTTCTCTCCCTCCAACCGCTGCCTTTTCAGCATTGAAGCTCCACCCACTCTTTCAGCCCCTCCCACTGATTCCACCCTATCTACTGACCTTGCTTCATTTATCCCACTCCCCCCCTGTAAGGAGGACTCTGGCCCCACCCCCCAAACCAGCACCAGCACTGATCCTCTCAGAGTGTATGACCCTGCAACCTCACTGTGGCTGGAGGGCAAAGGTCAACCTGAGGTCAAAGGTCAGGTGCATCCGCCTCCGTCAAACATGTTAATGGCACGAATGGAGGAGTTTAACAAGAAACTGAGGGAAAACCCCACTGACATCAGCATGTGGCTGGAGTTCATACAGTTTCAGGTATGGTTTATTGATTTATTTGCTTGCCTTGGCAATAATGTGACCTGTAACATTCATGCCACTGAAACACTCCTGAACTGAATAGAGAGAGAGACGGATATACAGTATATTTAAGGCAGTAATATTAATTATTTAAGTGAAACCTGTTACTAAACACTGAATTGTTGTGTGTGTGTGTGTGCGCGCGCGCGCGTTTTCAGGACGAGGTGGGTGGCTCTTTCTCAGGGCAGGGGGCGGGGTCTGAGCGTGCACTGTTGGACAGGAAGTTGAGTGTGGTTGATCGGGCGCTGCAGTGTAACCCCGGCAGTGTGGAGCTGAAGCTGCACAGACTCGCGCTTGGCAGGGGATTGTGGGATAGCGCAACACAGCTGAAGGAGTGGAAGAAGGTTGTGTTCATCCACCCAAACAGCGGCCCCCTGTGGAGGAGCTACATCCTGTACACACAGAGCCAGTTCAGCTCCTTCTCTGTTCCCATGGTGACTGGAGTATACAGGAAGTGTCTGAGCACGCTCAGCGCAGTGCAGGACGGACAGCTGATGTCTCACCCATCGCTGCCGGGGACAGAACAACACCTGCTTGGTGAGGGATAATTAATCAGTGAACTGATTTATGATGTCATAATGGGCATTACTGCAGCCAGCCAATCTGCAACTTAATTTCAACGCATACACATCTCTTTCTATCGGTCTTTCTTTCTTCGTGTGTGTGCGTGTGTGTATTTCAGATGTGTTTGTGCGTCAGTGCCACTTTCTGCGTCAGGCAGGTCACTCGGAGAAAGCTGTGTCTCTTTTCCAGGCTTTGATTGAGTTCACCTTCTTCAAACCTGACAATGTCAAAGACCTAACCACTAAACAGCAGGTGTGTGTGTGTGTATCACACACACATTTGCATACAGATATATCTGTGTAACGTGTTAATTAGTGGCTAAATTAAACGTACAGAAAAACAGAGACAAAACACACATTGTCCTTTACCTGTTTCTGCTCAGTTATACACTGTGTGTGTGTGCGCGCGCGTGTGTGTGTGTGTAGGTGGAGTTCTTTGAGACGTTCTGGGACAGTGGGGAGCCGAGGGTGGGGGAAGGTGGGGCTAGAGGGTGGAGTGCCTGGATGAAGCAGCAGGAGAGAGGAGGATGGATACAAACACCTGATGCAGGTACACACACACACGCACGCATGCACACACATACCTGAAGCTGAATCCACAGTGTGTATTGTTGTCACAGAGGAAGAGGATGAATATGATGATGAAGATGAGATTAAAGACAAAACCCAGCCGAGGTGGAGAATCTGGCTAGACGTGGAGTCATGGCGGGAAGCCAACCACTGGTTACCATGGAGACCGGACAAAGCTAAGGGCCAATCAGAGGAGGAGTGTGAGGATCCAGACAGACAGGTCCAACTCCATCATTCAATACTTAAGCATAACACACACACGCTCTTCACAAATAAAGAAGAGCGCTGAGTCAGTCAGACCGCCCTATTGTGCAGGTGCTGTTTGATGTAAGACAGTAACCTGTTACATGTTACCTGTGCAGGTGCTGTTTGATGATATCGGACAGTCTCTGATCCGGGTTGAGTTGCCAGAACTGCGCCTGCGTCTCTTGCTCTCTTTCCTTCACTTACTAGGAGTGCCTGTTGGCTCCGCCTCCTCTTCACGCAACCTTATTTTAGATGACTTCACCTTCCTGGATGACTCCACCCTGTTGGACATGACTCCTGACACTGAGAGACCTTTGACCTCCCATGATCTCCCAGTGGCTGGAATCAGTGCTGTGGGTCACATGACCTCTCAGTGTGACTCGAGGAAGAGGGTGGGGCTTTGTAAACAGGGGGAGGAGTTTGTCAGGAATGTTCTGGAACAGACCCTCCCACTGTTTCCACCTCAGGATAGAACAGAAGTCACTCTCTGCTGGATGCAATATGAAAAACTTAAGGTCTGATCTCTTTTTATTCTCCCTGATGTCTGATCTCCTCTGATGTCTGATCTGAACTCCTCTTTCCTGTGTGTGTGTGTGTGTGTTGCAGGTGCTGCAGTGTGTACGTAGTGGCAAAAAGAAGTGTACTAGGACACAGGGGAAGAGCACTAAGCGCTTACTGAAGCGTTTACTGAAGCAGCAGGAGAATCGTAGCTCTCTGTCGCTGTGGCATGAGTACGGCCATGTCGAGTGGTTATTAGGAAACATTGACGAAGCACGCAAGGTTTTTGATTCTGCCCTCTCCTTGGGCGGGGCCTTGGGTCTATGTGACTCCACCCTCTGCAACCTCTGTCTACTGTATGCACAATTAGAAATGGAACTCATATGTTTGGGCGGGGCTGAGAGTGTAAGGACCACACCTACTTCTGCCACTTCCTCTCGGGCAGTGTATATCTTGACTAAATTAGCAGAGGGCTCCGCCTACAGGCCTTTCACAGGAGAGATCAGTGCTGTAGCCATACTGAAAGCACGCAAAGCATATGAACATGCCGTAACAGAGGGTGGGATCTGTGAGAAACCCTGTGCTCTGACTGGTTGTTTTGGATTGTTCCAGTATTTGACAGTGGGGGTTGATGCAGCTGATACGGTGTTCACTCAGGCTAGAGAGAACATGAAGTGCACTCAGGAGCGTGAGGCCGTGTGTGTTCTGCATGTGGCGCTTTTACTTTATCACTCAAGTGTCCAGGCGTTTCCTCTGCGGCGTCTGAGGTCAGCACTGAGTGATGCACTCACCCTGCTGCCCCACAGTGCCCCTCTGTGGAGGCTCCACCTCCAGGTTGACACCCACTACTACAATGCTGCTAACACCCGCCGGTTCCTACATGCCATCACCAAGGGCAACCACAGTATCCTGCCTCACCTGTTCACTTTAACAACCGAACAGCAGAGGAAGAAACGGATAGATGCTGTTCTACGGTAATGTATGGGCGTGTCCCAAACCCTGCACCTTATATACAGGGCAATGTGGGTATTCTGTATAGGAGTGTACCAGACAGTAAATGTGATGTGGCTTTGGAGAAAGTCCAGTAATGTTACAATTTTGTACAGCATTTTAACTTTGTGTGTTTTTTTTTTTTTCAGGTCAGGTCTCCCAGCTGATTCCCTCTCTGTCTTCCCGGAGACTGGTCTCTGCAACCGCATCCGCTCACTCTTTGAGGTTGCCGTTGCGACAGAGCATGGCACTCACTGCCCTCTGCTGTGGAGACGCTACATCAACTTCATGGTGAAGATTATTTTAGTTTTACTGTAGAGCTAGCGGATTATGATGATGATGGTGGTGATGCTGATGAAGGTGATGAATTTGATGAAGATGATGAAAAAGCTGATGAAATAGATGATGAAGGTGATGGAGAAGACGATGATTATGATGACATTTATGGCCCTTAGGAGATGCCCTTATCCAGAGAAACTTCCAGAAGTGCTTTGAAGTCTTCATCAATAAATACATCCTGATACTGGTTCATTAAGTCAGGGACTAAGACTATTATCAGTCTAAAAACCCTGCTGGGTATATTTGTATAGTATGAAATTTTTTTTGGTGGTAGATGATAAGGTGGTAACTTCCTGGAATTTGAAGGATGACATACTGAGATGAGTCAGTAAGAGATGTGAAGTACCATCTCCAAGACAAAAGCAAACCTGTACCACTACCCCTGCCAATTTCTTGTCGAGTGTGAGAATGTACAAGCCGAGGACAGAGCAGCCAGTGTAGCCGAGGCCTGTGGAGTGATTTAAGCTCCCAGTTATTGGCAGAAAGTGGAGAGAGTAATGGGAAGCTAAAGCCGAGATGAAGTTGGCTTTCTGTATGGTGGGCTGGCAGTTCCAGAGCCTACCGACTGAGACAGTGGGAGGCAGATGAGGATACTGGTAGTTCAGCCTCTGGTTTGTGTAGGAGAGCTTCTGGGTCTGTGAGATGTGATTGCAGATAGGTCAGCAGCCTGATCTGGAGTGAGGTCTGTGAATTTGAGTAGGGCTGAGAAGGGAACAGGCAACAATGTCGAACTAAACTTAACACTTTTAGAATTAAATTTTGCTTCTCTGTTGTGGATACACCAGCAGTATATCTGAGTAAGGCCTGCCCACCATTCAACCCTTAAGGGAGACTGAAACTACTCTGAATTAGACACAGGAGAGAACTTTATTAGTACAGACTAAGACACTTCCAAACAACACTACAGAATCAACAGTACTAAAGTCTTAAGACTAATTCTAACAGAGCCAAGTAACAAAGTTTACTGTCAGAATCCTACCTTACCAGTCAAGAATAAATCTAGCATTTGAACAACAACTCAAAGCACACTGATGATGAAGGTGGTGGTGTTGAAGATGACAATGATGGTGGTGGTGGTGATTGTGATGATGACAAAGGTGATGTGTTTACAGGTATGTAACGGGGATGCAGAGAGAGGAAGAGGAATCTTCTACAGAGCTCTACAGCATGTCCCTTGGGTGAAAGTGAGTATTTCATTATCTTCACTCACCTGCATGTTAAGAATCTGTAACTCCTCAATCACACGACTCTGTGTGTAGGTGTTGTACATGGACGCTGTGAGCTTGTTCCCTGATCGTGTGCAAGAGGTTTTGGATTTGCTGATGGAGAAGGAGCTGAGACTCCGGACCCCGATGGAGGAGCTGGACATCCTGCTGGAGGACTAAAGACCTTCCTACAATGCACTGCACCTCCTCATGCCTCCACATCACAGACTGTGTTTATTCGTCAAATTATTTATTTTTTTTATTGTGGGGGGAAAAACTTGGGGAATTATTTTTTTTAATAATAATAAGTGACTGTTATCCTGTGGAAAGTTGTGGTTGTGTTTCAAATCTGTCTGTGTTCCTACACTGATGCACTGTGTCGCACACTGATGTAGGGAACTGAGTGAGTAATGATCATTAATAGAATTTCCTACAGTTTATCACATTAACACCACATCTGTGCACGGTAGGCGTGTTCCAGTCTACATGCTGTATTGGCTGTATAATGTAGGACACATACTAAATGCCACAACATCAACACAAACACGTCGTGGATACAGAAGACAAGTGGTTTGAGAGGAGTGAGGGAGGAGAATATATCACTAAACCCCCTCACATCCTGACATGATTACTCCAGCTCTTTAAATCTCTCTCACACATCCCCCCCCCCCCCCCAACCTCTGCTGTCACTATGTTCATCACACAGCGCCCCCTACTGACATACACACCTGATAACATGCAGGTTATAGAGAGAAACACCCAGTGTGTATTACAGCAGTATTAAACAGGAAGGCAGACAAACTTCATGCATTTTTTTAAAATGCGCGTTTTAACCGACATAGAACATTAATTTAGGATTAATTTGTTTAATTGACGTTTAATAACAGTTTCTGACTTATTCATTCCATTTTATCATTGACACAGCTCATTATTATTATTACAGTGGGGCAAAAAAGTATTTAGTCAGTCACCAATTGTGCAAGTTCTCCCACTTGTAAAGATGAGAGAGGCCTGTAATTTTCATCATAGGTATACCTCAACTAGGAGAGACAAAATGAGAAAAAAAAATCCAGAAAATCATATTGTCTTATTTTTAAAGAATTTATTTGCAAATTATGGTGGAAAATAAGTATTTGGTCAATAATAAAAGTTCATCTCAATACTTTGTTATATACCCTTTGTTGGCAATGACAGAGATCAAACGTTTTCTGTAAGTCTTCACAAGGTTTTCACACACTGTTGCTGGTATTTTGGCCCATTCCTCCATGCAGAGCTCCTCTACAGCAGTGATGTTTTGGGGCTGTCACTGGGCAACACGGACTTTCAACTCCCTCCAAAGATTTTCTATGGGGTTGAGATCTGGAGACTGGCTAGGCCACTCCAGGACCTTGAAATGCTTCTTTCGAAGCCACTCCTTCGTTGCCCGGGTGGTGTGTTTGGGATCATTGTCATGCTGAAAGACCCAACCACGTTTCATCTTCAATGCCCTTGCTGATGGAAGGAGGTTTTCACTCAAAATCTCACGATACACGGCCCCATTCATTCTTTCCTTTACAGGGATCAGTCATCCTGGTCCCTTTGCAGAAAAACAGCCCCAAAGCACGATGTTTCCACCCCCATGCTTCACAGTAGGTATGGTGTTCTTTGGATGCAACTCGGCATTCTTCCTCCTTCAAACACGACAAGTTGAGTTTTTACCAAAAAGTTCTATTTTGGTTTCATCTGACCATATGACATTCTCCCAATCCTCTTCTGGATCATCCAAATGCTCTCTAGCAAACTTCAGACGGGCCTGGACATGTACTGGCTTAAGCAGGGGGACACGTCTGGCACTGCAGGATTTGAGTCCCTGGCGGCATAGTGTGTTACTGATGGTAGCCTTTGTTACTTTGGTCCCAGCTCTCTGCAGGTCATTCACTAGGTCCCCCCGTGTGGTTCTGGGATTTTTGCTCACTGTTCTTGTGATCATTTTGACCCCACTGGGTGAGATCTTGCGTGGAGCCCCAGATCGAGGGAGATTATCAGTGGCCTTGTATGTCTTCCATTTTCTAATAATTGCTCCCACAGTTGATTTCTTCACACCAAGCTGCTTACCTATTGCAGATTCAGTCTTCCCAGCCTGGTGCAGGTCTACAATTTTGTTTCTGGTGTCCTTTGACAGCTCTTTGGTCTTGGCCATAGTGGAGTTTGGAGTGTGACTGTTTGAGGTTGTGGACAGGTGTCTTTTATACTGATAACGAGTTCAAACAGGTGCCATTAATACAGGTAATGAGTGGAGGACAGAGGAGCCTCTTAAAGAAGTTGTTACAGGTCTGTGAGAGCCAGAAATCTTGCTTGTTTGTAGGTGACCAAATACTTATTTTACCGAGGAATTTACCAATTAATTCATTAAAAATCCTACAATGTGATTTCCTGGATTCTTTCCCCCCATTCTGTCTCTCATAGTTGAAGTGTACCTATGATGAAAATTACAGGCCTCTCTCATCTTTTTAAGTGGGAGAACTTGCACAATTGGTGGCTGACTAAATACTTTTTTGCCCCACTGTACATGCTTTGTATTGTATCATGATTAAATATAGCTCATTAACATGCAGTTTGATGGAATGTTTTTACAACTATAACATTAATGTCAGTTAGGGGTTGTTTTACAATCAGGGTACGCAAGCTAAAAATCACATTTAACACTTATTATCTTCAATATCAAAAGGCTTGACTAAATAAACTTGGTTGTTTATTGTAGCCCTGTGATAGCTCTATTTACCATGCAAAAAATTTTTTGGTGATAACGTTATTTTGGTGAATGTATGGCAATATATGTCATATTTAGCAAAATTACTCATATCATTTAGAAAAAGTGCTTTTTTGACCACAGGTAGCTCCAAAAGGGATGCACTTAAATCATTCTTTATACCATAAAACACATATTTGGTTCCATATCATTGGAAACATAGTTAAGTTTTAATGTTGAATGCCAGTAAGTTTTCAGACTATTTTGATCAAATTAGTATGTAATTGTGTCATAAAAAATGTCCTCTCCGAGACAGCTAATTTTTCAATATAAAGTAACATATCTAAAATGATTATTTTCATCCTAAAATGTGGTCAAGATATTGGGACATAAATATTAGAGACAACTAACACAAAACTTACAGCCTTATATTTAAAAGCACTATGGAAGTAGTGGATTCTGAATTGTCAAAAAAAAAAAGAGTCCTCTCCGAGAATCACTTCATTTGTTTCTCCCATCTTGTAGCAGATTACACAAAACTACCATACACATATGTCAAAAAAATTACCTGAAATCTGTTCTTTAACTTGTCCTTCACTTAAAAACTGGTACAAGAATCAGTTTGAATCAATTTGAATTTTGGACCCCTGTGACACAAACTTTGTACCCTGATTGTAAAACAACCCTTAGATAAGTGCTTATTTTCCGCCGAAGAGCTGAACAGAAGAAGAGCAAACTCTCGCGAGATTTAAGCTGAAGGTCTTTAGTTATCGCGAGAATAGTACGGTGTATTTCTGTATCCTAGCAACCGGAGTGTCAGTCATGGCGGATGAGACAGGTATAGTAAGAGCACAACTCTAAACTAGAGAAAGTTGTTAGTTTAAAGATGTGTAAGTTTTATACACGCGTTTCTAGTGAGTTATAAATTAGTTATACACGGTTGCGCGAAGATATGAAGTTTATCGCGAACGAGTGAAAATATTTTCAACACAAGAAGAAAAACTGTCATCAGAACCAGAACCAGAACTCCATTATTGTCACTGCAGAGTACAACGAAATTGGTTAGCAGTCCTAATAGTGCATAAATATAATAGTTCTCATATATATATTTAAATATATATATATATATATATATATATATATATATATATATATATATATATATATACACTAGTGCATCTCGAAAAAATTCAATATTTTCCATCAGTTATTTAAGAAAGTGAAAATGTTACATATTATAGACTCATTACACATAAACTAAAATGTTTCAATCATTTTTCTATTTTAATTTTAATCAGTATGGCATACAGTACAAAAACATAAAAAAACCCATCTCAAAATATTAGAATATTTCATTTCGAGTTTGAGTAAAACAGTATGAACACAGTGTATCTCTCGGTCTAGTTCAGTACATACAACCACAATCATGGGGAAGACTGCTGACTTGACTGTTGTCCAGAAGATGATCACTGATGCCCTCCACAAGGAGGGTAAGCCACAAAAGGTCATTGCTGAAAAGGGTGGCTGGAAAAGGTGCACAAGCAGCAGGGATGGCCGCAGTCTTGAGAGGATTGTCAAGAAAAGTTGATTCAAGAACTTGGGAGAGCTTCACAAGGAGTGGACTGAGGCTGGTGTCAGTGTATCAAGACCCATCACGAACAGACATCTTCAAGAAAGGGGATACAACTTTCGCATTCCTAATATCAAGCTACTCCTGAGCCAGAGACAATGTCAGAAGTGTCTTATCTGGGCTAAGGAGAGAAAGAAATGGACTGTTGCTCAGTGGTCCAAAGTCCTCTTTTCAGATGAAAGTACATTTTGCATTTAATTTGGAAATCACAGTTCTAGAGTCTGGAGGAAGAGTGGAGAGGCACAGAATCCAAGGTGTTTGAAGCCCAGTGTGAAGTTTCCACAGTCTGTGATGATTTGGGGTGCCATGTCATCTGCTGGTGTTGGTCCACTGTATTTTATCAAGTCCAAAGTCAACACAGCCATCTACCAGGAGATTTTAGAGCACTTCATGCTTCCATCTGCTGATGAGCTTTTTGGAGATGCTGATTTCCTTTTCCAGCAGGACTTACTGTAGCACCTACCCACAGTGCCAGAACTACTACCAAATGGTTTGCTGACCATGATATTACTGTGTTTGACTGGCCAGCCAACTTGCCTGACCTGAATCCCATAGAGAATCTATGGGGTATTGTCAAGAGGAAGATGAGAAACACCCGACCCAAAAATACAGATACGCTGAAGGCCACTATCAAAGCAACCTGGGCTTCAATAACACCTCAGCAGTGTCACAGACTGATCACCTCCATGCCACACCGCATTGATACAGTGATTCATGGTAAAGGAGCCCCAACCAAGTATTGAGTGTATAAATGAATATACCTTTCAGAAATTGGACATTTCTGTATTGTAAATCCTTTTTTTGATTGATCTTAGGGAATATTCTAATACTTTGAGATACTGGATTTCTGATTTTCATGAGCTATAAGCCATAATAATCAAAATTAAAACAAAAAAGGCTTTAAATATTTCACTTTACATGTAATGAATATAGACTATATGAATGAAAGTTTACCTTTTTGAATTAAATTATGAAAAAGAACTTTTTCATGGTATTCTAATTTTTTTAGATGCACTAGTATATATAAAATTGTACTTGAGATTGCTATTTTTTTAAAAGCAAAGGGTCGTCTCACACCAAAGCTGACTTTGTTTCATTTATCGTGACTTACTGCTGTTTATAGTATTTTTTTAATGTTGAAACATTTCATTTAATTATTTTTGAAGCCATTTTTGGTTTACAGCATTTCTTTACATGTGCCTAAGACTTGCACAATACTGTACATCCGTATCCGTTAACCCCCCCCCCCCCCCCCCCCCCACACACACACACACACACACACACACTCACACATGTGCAAGGAAGAAGTTGTGCAACATGAGCAGGCAACTGAGAATGCACAGTACAGTTATTAGCAGCTGAGATGTTACATTTCTGAGATGCATGGCAAAAGAATGAGGTAGTGCAGGTAGGTATATACATTCAGTGTGCAGTAATGCAATTAGCTATTGATTGGCAGTGTTCAGTTCACCTATGGCTGTGGGGTAGAAGCTATTTTGAAGTCTATTTGTATGAGATTTGATGGATCTGAAACGTTTTCCAGAGGGCAGTGGTTTAAACAGATGATGTCTGGGGTAAGAAGGGTCTTTCAGTATGTTGGCTGCTCTGCTGAGACAGCGGGAGGAGAAAATGTCCTCCAGGGAAGGCAGTGTACAGCCGGTGATATTCTGTGCTGTGTTCATGATCCTCTGAAGGGCGCCCTGTCCACAGTTGAGCAACTGGCATATCTTGTGGAGATACAGTAAGCCAGAACACTCTCAATGGCGCAGCGGTAGAAGGATACCAGCAGCTTCTGCTCCAGGTTGTTTTTCCTGAAGATTCTCAGGAAGTGGTGTTGCTGCTGGGCCTTCTTGATCACTGCGGTGGTGTTGGTGGACCAGGAGAGGTCTTTGGCCATGTGTGTGCCCAGGAACTTGAAATAAGGTACCCTTTCCAGACATTTCCCATTGATTAAGAGTGGTTCTGGGTCTGCCTTGTTTTTCCGCAAGTTGATAACGAGTTCCTTTGTTTTTGACATGTTCAGGATGAGGTTATTGTCTGAACACCATACTGCGAGTCTTTGGACTTCTTCCCTGTAGGCTGTCTCATCTCCTCTGGAGATGAGACCAACCATGGCGGTGTCATCCCCTAACTTAATAATGGTGTTGATGGAGTGGATGGGGCTACTGTCATGGATGTAGAGGGTGTAGAGGAGGGAACTCAGCACACAGCCCTGTGGCGTGTCAGTGCTGAGTGTGAGAGTGGAGGAGAGATGTGGGCCTATTCTAACAGACTGCGGACGGTTGGTCAGGAAATCCTTCATCCAGTGACAGATGGGTTGAAAGTCCTAAGTCAGTGAGTTTGGTGACCAGTCTGCTTGGGGTGATTGTGTTGAATGCAGAGCTAAAGTCCATGAAGAGCATCCTCACATAGCCCCCCCCGTAGTTCAAGGTGGGACACTGCATTGTGAAGTAACAATGGCATCTTCTGTGGACCTATTCACTCTGTAGGCAAATTGGTGTGGATTGAAGGTGGGTGGGAGGCTGGCTTTGGTGTGCTGCTCGACCAGCCTCTCAAAGCACTTTGTGATGACCGGAGCGAGTGCAACAGGGTGGTAATTGTTGAGGCCGCTGATGACTGCTTTTTTCAGCAACGGGATTATTGTAGCAGACTTTAGGCATGGTGGGAACAATGGATTTGAACAGGGACATATTGAATATTTTTGTGAAGACCTTCGAAAGCTGGTCTGCACAGTCTTTCAGAACCCTTCCTGTCACACCATCCAGACCTGCAGCTTTCCTTGAGTTCACTGTTCTGAGCACATGCCTTACCTCATGTTCTTGCACAGTGAGAGGTGTGGCTGCTGTTGTAGGCTGATGGCAGTGTGATGGCTGCCTCAGCAGTATTCACCTCAAAGCATGCAAAGAAACAGTTAAGCTTTTCTGCCAGTGAGGCATCACCGATAGCAGTCGTGCTGTTGCTTTTGTAACTGGTGGTCTGTTGTTTATATGTTCTTTTATTATATAAATGTTCTTTATATTATATGAACGCATCCACAAAAAATAAAAGAATTTAAATTTTGAACCAGTTCGCCATTTTGACAGCTCGTGTCTAGTCAGTGGGAGTGACGTCATCGGAGTGAAATATTGGGAACTATGTCACTCAGATCCTATAAACTTCATATCTTCAAGCCAATGTGTGATGTTGTTTTTATATATATAGACACATTCACAAACAAAAAGTAACCAAATTTATCAAAACAATTCATCGATTTCCTCATGAGTGACATCTCATCTCATTATCTCTAGCTGCTTTATCCTGTTCTACAGGGTCACAGGCAAGCTGGAGCCTATCCCAGCTGACTACGGGCGAAAGGCGGGGTACATCCTGGACAAGTCGCCAGGTCATCACAGGGCTGACACATAGACACAGACAACCATTCACACACACCTACAGTCAATTTAGAGTCACCAGTTAACCTAACCTGCATGTCTTTGGGGGAAACCGGAGCACCTGGAGGAAACCCACGCAGACACGGGGAGAACATGCAAACTCCACACAGAAAGGCCCTCGCCGGCCACAGGGCTCGAACCCGGACCTTCTTGCTGTGAGGCGACAGCGCTAACCACTACACCACCATGTAGATATTTATGTCACAGTTTTGGATCTCCATGTCTCAGATGTAGCGCGTATGAAAAACATGAGGGGTGTATTTCCCAGTAAAACACTTGTGTCCATATAATATACATGGATATGTATATATTTTTATCTCAGGAGACTGAGCACTCAGCTTTTAGCCAACATGCAAACTGGAAATTTTTATTTATTTTTACGGAGTTGATCAGACTTTCTGTCTAATCCAGAGTGATACAAGTGTTTTGTAAAATCTCCTCATGTTACTGCACACAGCTCAGAGTTTATGGTCACAGTGCAGTTTAACTGAGTGTCCATCACATTAAATACTTCATTTTATTTTATTTTGTTTTATTTTATTGTTAAATTAACACGGAATGATCACAGACATGCAATAATAAGAATAAACAATAATTTAAATTACAAACAGAAAAAATCATGTTGAATGCATTAAAAGCAGCTGCAGTCGGTATGGATTATCTCATTATCTCTAGCCGCTTTATCCTTCTACAGGGTCGCAGGCAAGCTGGAGCCTATCCCAGCTGACTACGGGCGAAAGGCGGGTGTAGCGCGGACAATGAGTGGGTGGAGCACAGAGGACGGCAGGACAACGTTTGGAGGTAGTGACAGCGTATTTATTAGTAAACTTTTCAGTCTAATAATCGCAGCACACAGACACACACTCAGCCTCCAATCCCGGGTCGCGCTCCCTCTGCTCTCTCTCAGCCTCCTAAAATAGGGAGCGGTTTACTGGGAAAACACACACAAAACACAGGTTAATTACAGTCAGGTGTAGCGAATCTGCCACTCACCTTCCCCGGCTCCACCCTCCTGTCACAGACCGATGCTTGACCACGCCCCCGCTGCCACATACCCCCACCGCCCGACTCAGGCCGGGCGCCCGTCCGGCCCGCAGCCGACTCCCCCCCCCTTGATGGGAGAGGAAGTCCGCCACGACCATCTGCGCCCCCGGCCTGTGGACCACCTTGAAGTTGAAGGGTTGGAGTGCCAGATACCAACGGGTGATCCGCGCGTTGGCATCCTTCATGCGGTGGAGCCACTGGAGGGGCGCGTGGTCCGAACAGAGGGTGAAAGAGCGCCCCAGCAGGTAGTAACGGAGGGCGAGGACCGCCCACTTGATCGCCAGGCACTCTTTCTCAATGGTGCTGTAGCGCCCCTCACGCACTGACAGCTTGCGGCTGATGTATAGGACTGGGCGGTCCTGCCCCTCCACCTGCTGGGACAAAACGGCCCCCAGCCCTCTGTCCGACGCATCCGTCTGCAACAAAAAAGGGAGAGAGAAGTCAGGGGAGTGTAAGAGTGGCCCCCCACACAGTGCAGCCTTTACCTCAGAGAAAGCCCGCTGGCACTGCTCCGTCCACTGGACCGGATCTGGCGCCCCCTTTTTAGTGAGGTCAGTCAGCGGGCTGGTGACGTCCGAATAATTAGGTATAAACCTACGATAGTAGCCAGCCAGCCCCAGGAACTGTCTCACCCCCTTTTTGGTCTTGGGCCTCGGGCAGGCCGCAATCGCTGCCGTCTTATTAATTTGGGGACGCACCTGCCCGTTGCCCAAGTGGAAGCCCAGATACTGTACTTCCACCCGCCCAATCGCACACTTCTTCGGGTTGGCAGTGAGTCCCGCCCGCCTCAGCGACCTAAGGACGGCCCTCAGGTGTTGCAGGTGCCGCTGCCAGTCATTGCTATAAATGATGATGTCGTCTAGGTACGCGGCCGCATAGGTGGCGTGCGGCCGGAGGACCCGGTCCATCAGCCGCTGAAACGTAGCGGGCGCCCCAAACAGCCCAAACGGAAGTGTGACGAACTGGTGTAAGCCGAACGGTGTGGAAAAGGCCGTTTTCTCTCGGGATAATGGAGTCAAGGGGATCTGCCAATATCCCTTCGTCAAATCCAGTGTCGAGTAAAAGCGAGCCGTGCCTAGTCGATCGAGCAGCTCATCAATATGAGGCATTGGGTACGCGTCGAATTTAGACACCGCGTTGACTTTTCTATAGTCCACACAGAACCGGACCGACCCGTCGGCCTTGGGAACCAAGACCACCGGGCTGCTCCAGTCACTGTGGGACTCCTCGATGATGCCCATTTCGAGCATGGCCTGAAGTTCTTCCCGAACCACCTTTTTTTTGTGTTCGGGTAATCTATAAGGGCGGCTACGCACTACCACCCCCGGGGGCGTCTCTATGTGGTGTTCTATGAGGTTAGTGCAACCGGGCAGGGGCGAGAACACATCCGAAAACTCGGCCTGCAACTGGGCGACCTCCGCGAGTTTGGTCAGGGAGAGGTGGTCTCCACAGGGGACCGGAGAGGTACGTGATGCCAATGACCCTTTAGGGACCTCCGGCCCCAGCTCCGCCTTCTCCGGAACTACCGACACCAACGCCACGGGGACCTCCTCATTCCAGAGTTTCAGCAGATTGAGGTGGTAGATCTGTAGCGCCCCCTCCCTGTCCGTTCGCCTAACCTCATAGTCGACGTCCCCGACTCGCCGTGTGACCTCAAAGGGTCCTTGCCACTTGGCGATTAATTTGGAGCTCGACATGGGCAACAGGACGAGTACCTTATCTCCCGGAGTGAACTCTCTAAGGCGCGTGCCCTTGTTGTACAGGCGGGCTTGCCGTTCCTGGGCCTGCCGCAAATTCTCCTGAGTTAGGTGGGTGAGCGTGTGGAGTTTTGCGCGCAGATCCATAACGTACTGAATTTCGTTTTTGCTCTGTGAAGGTCCCTCCTCCCAATTTTCCCGCAGTACATCTAAGATGCCGCGCGGCTTACGCCCGTATAATAATTCAAACGGGGAGAACCCCGTGGAGGCTTGGGGGACCTCTCGCACTGCAAACAACAAGGGTTCGAGCCACTTATCCCAGTTACGTGCGTCCTCACTTACGAATTTTTTAATAATATTCTTGAGGGTGCGATTGAACCGTTCAACTAAACCGTCCGTCTGTGGGTGATAAACGCTGGTGCGGATCGGCTTAATACCTAGTAGCCCATACAGTTCGCTCAGTGTCCGTGACATAAACGAGGTGCCTTGGTCAGTCAGAATCTCTTTCGGGATTCCAACCCGGGAGATGACGTGGAAGAGGGCCTCTGCAATACTGCGTGCTGAGATATTGCGAAGAGGCACCGCTTCCGGGTATCGCGTTGCATAGTCCACCAGAACTAATATAAAGCGGTACCCTCGTGTTGACCGATCTAATGGCCCGACGAGATCCATCCCAATTCTTTTGAACGGGGTCTCGATTAATGGTAGGGGGCGCAAGGGCGCTTTTGGAATGGCCGCTGGATTTACTAACTGGCATTCGCGGCACGCCGTACACCACTTACGGACGTCGCCGCGAATCCCCGGCCAATAGAATCGGGCCATTATCCGGGCGAGTGTCTTATCCTGCCCGAGGTGTCCAGCCATGGGATTAAAGTGGGCCGCCTGGAATACCAATTCCCGGCGGCTCTTTGGAATTAATAACTGGGTGACTCGCTCTTTCGTCTGAGCGTCCTGCGTCACTCGGTATAATCTATCCTTCAAAATGGAAAAATAGGGGAAGGACGGGGTGGCGTTCGGCTGGAGCGTTTGACCATCGATTACTCTCACTTGGTCAAACGCGTGTTGCAGAGTCTCGTCTCGCGATTGTTCCAGTGGGAAATCCACGAGGGATTCCCCAATAGAAAGAGGAGGGGCCGGCGGCTCCTCACCCTGTCGCGGAGATGACGTAGACGGCTCTGCGACCGCCGCTCCAGCCAAAGCGACACCGGGACCCTCCCCCGTCAACCGGCAGGACCCACTCTTTACTAGGCGTGCCATTAAATCCCGAAATCCCGGCCAATCGGTCCCCAAGATCAAAGAGTGGGTAAGGCGAGGATTAACCGCCGCCTTCACTATAGATTTTTCCCCTCTAAAATATATGTGGACCGACACCAACGGGTAGCTGTGAATATCCCCGTGCACACACAACACCTTCACCCCTTGTGCTCCCCCCAATGCCTCGTCTTGCACCAGGCTTTGGCGGATCGAGGTCTGATTGCAGCCTGAATCCACCAACGCCTGATATGTAGCCCCTTGTACACTTACCGGTATGCGATACGCTCCGGCCCGATCGAGGGCAGCCTCTGGCGCATCGGGGATCCGCACCACCGCCCCCACCTCCATCGCTGCACATTGTTGCTGCAGGTGGCCCGGTTCCCCGCAGCGCCAGCAAACCGGCCCGGGCCTTCCCTCTGCAGCTGTGTTCTGGGGCTCACTCACCTGAGGGGGGGGAGAGACAGACACAGAAGGGAGAAACGGGAGGGCACCACGGGTGCGGCGGGCCGGCTGGGGTGGAGCCGGCCCCCGCCTCCGTGGTGGGGGAATGGGGCGAGGACGGGACACGGGAGGAGGGGGGGAAGACAGAGAGAGAGAAGAGGAGACAGAAGACGATGTCATCCGTTTTCCTGCCGCCGGAACAGCCGCCAGATGATCCTCCCCCAGTCCTACGGCCTGATCCAGCGACGCCGGGCGGTGGCACTGGACCCACTCCGCGGTTCCGGCTGGTAAGCGGGCACCGAACTGTTCCAGCGCCACCTGGTCGATGATTCCCTCGGCGTCGCGATCTTCGGCCCTCAGCCACCGCCAGCAGGCGTCCCGGAGCTGCTGGCCGAACGCGAACGGGCTGCCGACTTCCTCCATCCGCAGCGCGCGGAAGCGCTGGCGCTGCTGCTCCGGCGTGCGCCCCACGCGCTGGAGGACGGCCCGGCAAAGGTCAGCGTAGGCCAGCCGGCGGTCGGCGGGGAGCTGTAATGCGGCCAGCTGCGCCTCTCCAGTCAGGAGGGGGAGGAGGCGCGCCGCGCGCTGCTCCATCGGCCACCCCGAGGCTTCGGCGACCTGCTCGAACAAGGTGATGAAAGCCTCGGGGTCGTCCTGCGGGCCCATCTTGGTCACAGTGAGGGGAGACGGGCCCGCGGCCGGGGCGCTGGTGGACCCCGCCGACGCGAGGAGCCGCCGGAACGCCTCTCGATCTTCCTGTTGAGCCAGCACCAGGGCTTCGAAGCGGCGCTCCTGCTCCTTTCAGAGCGTGACGAGTGCCTGGTGCTGGCTCTGCTGAGCCGTGGCGAGGGCGTGGACCAAGTCCGCGAACGGGGAGGATTGCATGGAGCTGCAGCACTGGTGCTCCACCTTTTCCCGGGTTTCGGCGCCACTGTAGCGCGGACAATGAGTGGGTGGAGCACAGAGGACGGCAGGACAACGTTTGGAGGTAGTGACAGCGTATTTATTAGTAAACTTTTCAGTCTAATAATCGCAGCACACAGACACACACTCAGCCTCCAATCCCGGGTCGCGCTCCCTCTGCTCTCTCTCAGCCTCCTAAAATAGGGAGCGGTTTACTGGGAAAACACACACAAAACACAGGTTAATTACAGTCAGGTGTAGCGAATCTGCCACTCACCTTCCCCGGCTCCACCCTCCTGTCACAGACCGATGCTTGACCACGCCCCCGCTGCCACAGCGGGGTACACCCTGGACAAGTCGCCAGGTCATCACAGGGCTGACACATAGACACAGACAACCATTCACACTCACATTCACACCTACGGTCAATTTAGAGTCACCAGTTAACCTAACCTGCATGTCTTTGGACTGTGGGGGAAACCGGAGCACCCGGAGGAAACCCGCGCGGACACAGGGAGAACATGCAAACTCCACACAGAAAGGCTCTTGCTAGCCGCGGGGCTCGAACCCGGACCACCTTGCTGTGAGACGACAGCGCTAACCACTACACCATCGTGCCGCCCATAATAATAATAATAATAATAATAATAATAATAATAATAAACAAGAATAGACTTTTTAGAGAAGGGCAAAGTTTTCCATTTTAATCCTTTAATATAATGGCTATTGTCTGATGTTTTATTTGGTAATGTCTCAGTAAGCTGGTAATTAATCTAATATGATATTGAATAGAAACTGGAATGTATATCGTTTCTTTACAGAATGTAATCAGTAGCTGTAGTCAAGTGTTTAGTGTATAACAGCGTGATGTTCAGATAACAAAACTGCATTTTTTCAGCTTCATCTTAAAGCAAACTCTCACATTCTCTTCTTGAGTAATGATTTTTAAAGCTTTGTGTGATTTTGGTGAACTTTTTAATAACACAGTATAATAAATGTGATATTAAAAGTGTATAAGGTTTTTGGGAGGATCAACATTCAGTTTGTGTGTACAGAAGCTGTAGTGTCTGCACTGCACAAGAGAATCAAATCTGCATTCGATGTGTTTGATCATGAGTCTAATCAGACTGTGGACGTCCGGTATGACCTCATCTCACACACACACGTCTGCATTTGCATTGTTCATGACTCTTTCTGATTATTGTTGTGTTAAAGCACATGAAGTGGAACACAAATAAAATCTCTCTCTCTCTGTCTGTCTCTGTGTGTGTGTGTATAGAGAGATTGGCACTATAGTCCGTTCACTCGGCTGTTTCCCCACAGAGGCGGAGCTACATGACATCATTAATGAGGTCAGAGTGACTCTGCATCTGTAAACAAGTTTATTACAAATGATATTAGAGGCTATTAACACTGCGTGTGTGTGTGTGTGTGTGTGTGTAGATAGAGGAAGAAGAGGCAAATGGATTCATCCACTTTGAGAAGTTTCTTCCTGTCATGACCGAAATATTAATGGAAAACAAGTGAGACACACACACACACACACATTCAGACTCCTGCAGTGTTTAGTGTTAAAAAAGTGTGAAGTTTATTCAATACAGAGTTTATTACAGAGAGTTCTGCTGCTGTTTCAGTCAGATTGAAACTTTATTATAAAATTCTTCAGATTCCACCAAAAAAACCCCTGATCAGTCCACTGTGCTGCTAATAATAATGACTTCATCTGTCTGTCTCTCTCTGTCTGTCTGTCTCTTTGAGTGTAGGTTTCCTCCCATTTCTGAAGACTTAATCCTGCAGGCATTTGAGGTCCCTCACACCCACTCTCTGTCACTCTCACATCTATTTTCACTTTCACTCTCACATCTATTTTCACTTTCACTCTCACATCCATTTTCACTTTCACTCTCACATCCATTTTCACTTTCACTCACATCCATTCTGACTTTCACTCACATCCATTCTGACTTTCACTCTCGTCCATTCTCATTTTCACTCTCACATCCACTCTCATTTTCACTCTCGTCCATTCTCACTTTCACTCTCACACCCATTCTGACTTTCACTCTCACTCTCACATCCACTCTCACTTTCACTCTCTCATCCACTCTTATTTTCATTCTCACATTCACTCTCACATGTACTCTCTCATCCACTCTCACTTTCTCTCATCCACTCTCATTTTCATTCTCACATCCACTCTCACATGTACTCTCTCATCCACTCTCACTTTCTCTCTCTCATCCACTCTCACTTTCACTCCCACATCACTCTCACATCCATTCTCACTTTCATTCTCACATCCACTCTCACTTCCACTTGTAAATCTTAAACTCATCTCTGTAACACTGATAAACTTATTCTGTATGTGTGTGTGTGTGTGTGTGTGTGTGTGTGTGTGTGTGTGTGTGTGTGTTTGCCCATGGGTGTGTGGGTTCAGGTGTTGGACCAGCAGAAGAAAGGATATATAGAGCCAGAGGAACTCACCAAATATCTTACACAAGAAGGTAAACACTCTGTACACACACTGTACACCTCTCTCTCTCTCTCTCTCTCTCTCTCTCTCTCTCTCTCTCTCTCTTTCTCTCTCTCTCCCCCACTCTCTCATTGCTTGCTCTCTCTGTGCATTTACTGAGTGTGGATGGAATGCATCGAGAGCTGTTTGGCATCTTGCCAAATTTCTTCCCTTTTTCCCTTGTCTATTGTCTTTCCTTTTTTCGTAATTTAAATATTGCACATTTTAGATATGTGAGATATTAGTAGCAGTAATTAGTTGAACTTGGGATCGAGTGAGCAGGACCCCATGGCCTCTGAGGTTCGCCAGCATGGTGTCAAGTGTGTGCTGGAGAATCAAACTAAATAATCAAGATCAAACACTGAATGGAAATTTCAAGTGCAAAGATGGTGACAGCAGTTACACTGTTTAGGCCTGAGATGTTTGGGTGTGGGACATTGGGCACAAAAACAGCTGAGGACAGCTGTTACAGCAGCAGCAGTGTGAGGAGAGTCAGCAGGAGAACACCAGGGAGCTCAGGGGGTGACTTGGCCTGATGCTGCTGCAAGTGTTAGTGCTAATATTAGCAGTGACCCTGGCCTTAGTCTCTTCACTGAGGATCTCCCTGACCCTATAAAACAGCAGCAGGAGAATCCACAGAGCTCGCACAGGAACACAGACTGAGAAACACCAAGATGAAGGATAACAGACCTGAAGACAGAAAAAAACAAGAAAATGAAGATTGTGGGTCTCACACCCATGGATGACAGAGATATCAGATCAGATGAGCCAAGATTTTCAGACAGTTCAGAAACCCCACGCCAACAGTTTGAGGATCTGTACACCACAGCACAGATAAGCTGCTTTTTAGAACTGACAAAAGATAAAATAAATCTATCACTCTCAAGCTACTTCCTGGATTTTGCAGAATTTGTTAAATCAAAACAACATGCTAAAGAAAACAAAAATACTCTCACCACAGAGAAGACTAAAATTCGTAAAATGGAAATCAGCTGCACAAAAGACTCTTCTTTAAATATAGATTCTTTCATCCATCTATCCATCCATTATCTGTAGCCGCTTATACTGTGCAGGGTTGCAGGCAAGCTGGAGCCTATCCCAGCTGACTATGGGCGAGAGGCGGGGTACACCCTGGACAAGTCGCCAGGTCATCACAGGGCTAGATTCTTTTATATGGACTTATATATTGAAATTAGACTAAAACTGAAGAAGCTTAGATTTTTTGGGGTGGGAGGGTGTGGGGGGTCTGATGGGGTTTTAAAGCATGGACAGTATTCATTACTATGAATGAGTAAGTGTGTCCAAACTTTTGACTGGTACTTTAAATATGTAAATCTGCAAAATGGATGCATTAAAGGCATCTTAAAAAGTCAAAAAGTCTCTCTGTCTTTCATAGGAGAGCCATTCTCTCAGGAGGAAATGGATGAAATGCTCTCAGCTGCAGTTGATCCTGAAAAACAGCTTGTTTTCTACAAAGATTTTGTTGCCATGCTGACCCTCAATGACTCGCAGTAACTGTGGTAACCATAATAACCACAGAGATGCTGGATTTCAACATTTGACCTGATGACACGGTTATCATAGTTATTCAGAAAGAAAGTCGAGTTTATATTTGTATAGCACTTTTAACAACACACATTGTTGCAAAGCAGCTTTACAGAAAATTAAAGACTTTAACCCTTTGGTGACTGACCCCTTGAAAATGGTTCCTCCAGGAACGATGACGTTTCAGTTGTCAAGACAACGGAAAAACTAAAATATAAAAACAGAAAGATACGTCACAATGCTCTTGTGCACAAAACAAAATGCTCTTGTATTTTAGTTTTTCCGTTGTCTTGACAACTGAAACGTCATCGTTCCTGGAGGAACCATTTTCAAGGGGTCAGTCACCAAAGGGTTGAGCTAATTTTATCCCTAGTAAATTGATTTATCCCTGATGAGCAAGCCTGACCTGTGTAAATGTACCTGTGTGTTGTGCATTTAGATTTCATCTCAGTTTTATTTGTGCACTGTGTAAGAAGTTATGTAGAGCTGAATGTGGTGTTCCTCACTGTTCTCATTAGCTCATTAACACCTGTAAGAAATAACACACACACACAGACACACACACACATTAAAATCATTCCTTCTGTCTTCTGTTCCTTATGCACTGTAAAAAAAAAATAGTTGAGAATACTTGAAATTTCAAGGCAACAGGCTGCATTAAGAATTTTTTGTTTTGCCAACGATGTGCCCATGATAATCCAAACTATGATAAAACTGTTATCTTTATTAAGAATTCTTAATTAAGTCAATTTTCAATTCCTCATTCTGCCAACATAGATTTCTCTTTTTGCTGAACAGTGGCATTCACAGTAGTGCAAAAAGGCAATTGAGGTTATCACAATTTTTTTTTTTTAGATTTTTTTGGGGCTTTTTTCACCTCTATTTGGATAGGACAGCATAGAGACAGGGAGGGATCAGGAAATGACCTCGGGTCGGAACCGAACCCAGGTCCCCGGATTTATGGTATGGCGCCTTATCCACCTGAGCCACCACAATTTATCATTAAACTATACATGCCTTTTTTCATTGTTCTACACAATTACAAAACTTCAATATTGAAATAAAGTTTTTAAAACCCACATCGTGGGTATGGCGTCGTGGCTCAGGTGGATAAGGCACCATACCATAAACCCGGGGACCCGGGTTCGATTCCGACCCGAGGTCATTTCCCGATCCCTCCCCGTCCCTCTCTCCTGCTCATTTCCTGTCTCTACACTGTCCTATCCAAATAAAGGTGAAAAAAGCCCCCCAAAAAAGTCTGATAACCTCAATTGCCTTTTTGCACTACTGTGAATGCCACTGTTCAGCAAAAAGAGAAATCTATGTTGGCAGAATGAGGAATTGAAAATTGACTTAATTAAGAATTCTTAATAAAGATAACAGTTTTATCATAGTTTGGATTATCATGGGCACATCATTGGCAAAACATAAAATTCTTAATGCAGCCTGTTGCCTTGAAATTTCAAGTATTCTCAACTATTCTTTTTTTACAGTGTGAAACATTTCAACTCATAAAACTGTATTTTAATTTAAAGCATCACTGATTTTATTTTGATTTCTGGTAAAAGCCCATTCACTTAAACATTAGGGCACTAAAGATTAGTTCACTTAATCATTAATCATTAGGGCACTAACCAGTAGTACACTAAATAGTTCTCTTTGGAGATGTTGGGGATTTAACCCAGAACCGCATACATGCAAAACATATGCTCTACCACTGAGCTAAATCCCCTAATAGTTATTCTTTTAAACATTAGGGTACTAAACAGTAAGACACTAAACATTAGTTGACTTAAATATTAGTGCACTAAACATTCGTTTAAACACACTTAAGGGGGAAAATTATTAAGGGGGAAAATTATTAGTTTTAAGTGTGCAAATGTGTTAATGTTTTATGAGTATTAAAGGTGCAATGTGCAATACTTAAAGGAGAACTGAAGTCATTTTTAAACTTGCTTTATTTCCTAATTAAAGCCTAGGCCACAACTGGACGTACGATTTTTTGGCCGTGCTATTTTTGGCGTTTCCCAAATTGCTGCGTTTTTTTTGTTCGTGGAGAAAGACGCACGTTGGCTGTAAGTTTGTCTTGCAACCTGAAAAAAACGTAAGCGCCCGTAGAGTTTGTTTGACATGACAAAGAACCTCTGCGGCCAGTCTACGGCTTGAAAATCAGCACGTCACACGCGCGCCCTCCATGCGTTTCTTGCGTTTTTTGCACGTAGACCGGCCGTAGGAGCACGTACGGCCAGTTGTGACCGAGGCTTAACGTGTTATTCAATTACGTTTTCAGTTTTAGTAACCTTATATTGTGACTCATATTGCCAACTAATTGCAATTAAATATACTTATCGGCCTATTTGGTTTTTAGCCATGTTGAATTTAGTTCGTTTGGTCCACAGCAGGCGTCACTTATCCGTGCGATCTTCATGAGACTTGTGCGAGACTTCGAAACCTGACGTGTCAGCCTGGTGTCAGTGCTGCCATTTTGAAAACTGTTTTCCAAACGAAATATTGCACAAAAATAAGTTTAAATGATGATTACTGTGTACTTTTTTCAAACTTTCCTGATTGCTATCAAAGCAAACAAAACTTCCGGCTTGATTACGTCAGCATTCGAAAGAGGGCGTGCGCGTCTTTTGACAACATTGGCAGATGTCAGTCACTTTGATTTCCGCTGTACGTTTTACTTCCGTCCTACGATGTCTCGCACAGGTCTCAACGAATCTCATTTACGGCCGTTGCTTTGACATCTGGACTGATATATTACAGAGCATATTTCAAACACTCAGAACTTGCTATAGCAGTGCCAAAATAGCTATCAAAAATGCATTCCTATATTTAATAAAATGAGATAAATAGAATTTTGATAATAAAAAATTTGCCTTCAGTTCTCCTTTGAACTGTTTATAGTCTGGAAAAGTCACATCATTTCACAGGAAATCTTTATTTCTGTTTATTTCAGTTCAGCACACAGACAGAAGAGGGCGCTGAACATTTTATTAATACTTGAAACTGGAACTCAACTTAAAATCATTTTGGTGATTAATACTGAGGCAAAAGTTGGTCATTGCCCAATTAAATGCTCTTTAGAATATATGGGGGCGTGTCTTATACAGTAGAAGCTGGCTAGCAGTACACATGATTCATCAGTGTGTTTTTGGCACACATTATTCCCTTTTCCATCTAACTTCGCTGATGGGGAGCACAGTTCTCACGGCCTCCATCAGCGAGACTGAGTAAAAGTCTCGCATTAACTCGTCACTGGTCTTCTTTAGCTAGCTTACTAAACTACAGTCAGGTGTGTTTAGACTGGGCGGTGGTGTGGCATCATGGCGTATCTCGAACGCTAAGAAGTGTTTTCATGGAGTCTTTAACATCTAGTTTGAAATCTCATCTCATCTCATTATCTCTAGCCGCTTTATCCTGTCCTACAGGGTCGCAGGCAAGCTGGAGCCTATCCCAGCTGACTACGGGTGAAAGGCAGGGTACACCCTGGACAAGTCGCCAGGTCATCACAGGGCTGACACAGAGACAAACAACCATTCACACTCACATTCACACCTACGGTCAATTTAGAGCCACCAGTTAACCTAACCTGCATGTCTTTGGACTGTGGGGGAAACCGGAGCACCCGGAGGAAACCCACGCAGACACGGGGAGAACATGCAAACTCCGCACAGAAAGGCCCTCGCCGGCCACGGGGCTCGAACCCACACCTTCTTGCTGTGAGGCGACAGCGCTAACCACTACACCACCGTGCCGCCCTTAGTTTGAAATCTTTTATGCAAAATTAGTGGTGTGTGTGTGTGTGTAAAATGTCAGTAGAGGGCGCCGTGTGACTGTGCAACACACACAGCACTACTGTAGTGTGTAAATGCAAATTTGGACATTTGTAGGTGAAATGTCGAGCTTAAACCCGGTCACGGCGAATCTAAATGTCACCGTGTTCAGATCACTTCTTGTGTGTGTGTGTGTGTGTGTGTGTGTTTAGGGAGTGTAAGGTCACGCCCACACGTCAATTAATAAGTAAAGGGGCGGAAAGACTCCGCCCATTTCCAGATGTGCACGAACCACTGGTTTTAAATGAGAGAGAGAGGAGAGAGAGAGAGAGAGAGAGAGACGGTGTGTGTGTGTGTGTGTGTGCGCGCGCGTGCATGCGTGCGCGTGTGTTGCATGCAGTAGAGGCGCGCGCGCGCGCGCAGACCTGTATGGCGTTCTCTCTCGTGGCGCCGTGTCTGCACGCGCGCTGAACACTGGAGCTCGGGATTGTGTTCCAGTGTGGGGATTTTTGGGAAACGGGACAGAGGAACTGCGGGAGTGTGTGTGTGTGTGTGTGTGTGTGTGTGGACATGCGTAAAGATGATGGAGAGTTTCCCCGCATGGCACTGACACTGACGCTCCGCATGGATGTGACTGAATCATTTTAGAGAGAACCTTTGGGAGAATCTCAGCATGACCTCTGTAAACGGGAATAAAGAGAGGAGCGGCAGGAACCGGAAACACACGGTGAGGGGGGTCATTTTATTTTTACTTTATTTTATTATTTATGCGTCACGCGCTCATTAATATTAATGAGGCCTGT